>NW_027316500.1:0-1350000 GCF_026437365.1 Eucyclogobius newberryi | reverse complement strand
TGAGTCTGAAGGCCTGAGGGCAGATTTTGGATCCCTGGCAACACATGATGGCTGAATATGATTGGATCAAAGATCTAACATAAAGACCAGCCCTCCAAATCTGAACCTGGGGCAGAAGCAGTGCAATCAAGAGGAGAGCCATGAAATGAAGAGTATAACTCTTACTCTGGGGAATAATTTAATAAATATTTGTGGGAAAATATATATATTTTTAAATTATATTCTTATTATGTTTAGGCTAGCAGAGAAGGCCTTGCTGGTCCTGACGGCCCGCCACTGCACAATGATGCAGACGACGCTCAGATCTATGTCTGTGGGTCTGGGGCTTGGGCCTTCAGTGAGGTCATACAGTCCCACCCGAATAAATCCACCTCTTATTAACTCGTTCTTCGCACGTTCTGTGTGCCGTTCTCCATGCCCTGCCGTTGTCCGCTCGTTCTCTGCGCGTTTTCCGCGTGTGGTCCGTGTCGCGCCGCGCGTGGTCCGTGCCGTCCGTGCTGCGCCCGCGTGTTGTCAACGCATTTTCAACGCGCCGCCTGAAACAGGCTTTGCAGCGTCGGCGTAGGACGACCTCTGCACAATGATGCAGACGACACTCTATAGATGCAGACGATCTATGTCTCACTGTCGGCAGGTGAATATGTACCAGTGGATTCCAGTGTGTCAAATGTTTGCGCTTCCTGCTAGATTGCTCCCCGGTGGCCGTTAGCCAGTAAAATCTATTAAATTAGACGCACCGTTGTAATGACCGCAGGGTTCAAAACAAGGGGGAAAAGTAGCAGTTTAAAGTCAGAAAAGTTTGGTACCTCAAATTTGTATTGTACTTTACTTTGCAAATATTTCATGTTGTTTTTATTCACTGCTGTTTTTCAAGTAAATATTGAAGTCCTCTCCTGAAGGGTAATCTTTCTCTCTGTGAGTAAACTAACAAGCCAGTACGCTGTTGCTCCATCAGCGGAACACACATAAGCCCATATGTCCCAGAGGACAGGGCTGTTGACAGGCTGGGACAAGGACAAGGAGAAAGGAGCAGAGAATTAAAGGTCCAGCAGGCTGGTGTGTGGGGGCAGGGCAGTCGACTCACAGGAGTCTGGGTCACAAAGATGCTCCAGCAGATGAGCCAGGGTGGAAGAACTTTTCAAATTCATTGTATCTCTTTGTGTACACCTAATGCAAAGTGGATTTGGCATTTATTTTTCGGGTGTGTTTGCTGATCCAAAAAAAAGATTTGTTGTGTCCAATTCAATAAACCTATTTCTTGTGATGTGAAAATCTACCATTTTGCCAAAATCACTTCTGGCTCTGTTTTAAGCAGACAGTGGATTCAGATTATTTTCATGAACTAATCAAACATATCAAGATCTGGCAGTGACAGCTGCTGGTTTTTACGCTGGCCTTAAAACCTTTCAAATTATATGAAGATTTTACAAAAGGAGTTTTTTCATGCCTCCTTGAAGCCAACGGCTAATGGCTTGAGAGCACAAGCCTCTGATGCATGATAAATGTTAAATCCATTTTGACCTAATCTACATACAAATAGTCTGTTTACTTAGAACACAAAATAGCATTGTCTTGTACGTATAACTTTAAAATCAAATGCATGATCCAAACATTGATACACAGAATGTGATGTGTTGTTAGCTTTACTGGGAGTTCTGTAAATGAATGAAGAATATAGGACTGATTGACATATTGAGGGAGATGAACCCTAGTGCACGCAGGTACACACATTTTTCTAATCCACATGCAATCTATTCCAGAAATGACTATTCCGTTGGCTTCAATCAGAATCAGAAAAGGTTATTGTCAGTGAAGAAACATAGGAACTTGCTTTGGAGATTCAGTGCAACATACAACAATGAACAAGGGAACAGTGCAATAAAGACAGATCAAGAATCACAGAGGCAGATGTAGGCACAGTGGACCTGAGTGATCATACTCCTATCTACATTACTATCTACATTACTATCTACATTACTATCTACATTACTGTAGACTTGGAGGAAAGATGAAAACACACATGTTATAACAGTGTTGGAGATGCAGGGCGCAATCAAAAGATTAAAGAGCAATACATCTTCGGGGAGCAATGGGTTCACCTCGGAGTGGTACAAAGCTCTAAAAGACACATTTACTCCTTTGCATTTAACACATTTTAACTGGGCCCTTAAAAATATGCCAGGATTATGCTTAAATTTGTCTGTCTGGTTTTAAAGGTGACATGAGTGTGAAAACTGAGTTTTGTAACAGAGAATTTTGTTTTGTTTTGGTTATTTCCGCTTCTTTATGTCGTGACATTTTTTATTTAGATTTTTTTTATGAATGGATGGATATTCTGCTTGTCTCATATTTTAAAAAAAAAGCTTTTTCAGCTGGTTGTTTTCTAAGTTTCATGGGTAATAATTACGAACATTTTAAACCACTCTAATATCTTTCTTTGGTAAAGAGCATTTGCCTCGGTAATTTTGGATCTGTCTTGTCTTATATTTGTTATTAGTTTGTGAAAGTCACTTGTATGCTCATTTGTAGGCTTAACACGAGGCCGGAAGGGACTTTATCCGGCAGTTTGGAAAAATGGCAGATCATGACGTCATTGCGAAAAAGGCATATAGACTTTATGAGTGTTTGAATGGAGTTCCAGATCTACATGCATGTGAGAATTGTGGTGAGGCCATCATTTAAATTTGTGAATCATTACAGCGGCATATACCTTGAAGAATTGCTACAAAACAACAACTATATAAGAAAAACATCTTGCACTTTTGACACTATATAGAACTATTTTACTTTGACAACCTCAGCCGCTGCATTACCTCATCATCACCCCTGTCCAAAACCTGAGCGTTTCCTCCCTAACATCTCCGGGCTCTCCTCCTGGGACAGAGAGCAAACGTGGGCTGCATTACCTCCTGCTGCTCGCTGTTTGCTGCAGTCTTGAGTTTCCAGGAAAGATGGTGTAAAATATCGCTGCTTTCTTCCGTTGTTAAGTGACAGCTGCTTGTGACTGGCAGCTCTGAACGGGACAGGAAGTCTGCTCCTCCCGCTGCAGCTCAGGAACCAAGCGCCTTTTGAAATTCAGACTACTTAAGAGTCAATCCACAGAGACCTACCGGTACATCTGTAATGATGGAGCGGCTATGCTTTGACAAGTGATGTGTACTTAATTAGTCAAGAGTAAATGCTAGTACTTGGGGCTACAACGTTAGATCACGTCTACGCTCCATTCTGTTTTGAATGGAAATGTACTGTAAATGCACAAAGCTACAGAACCTTCCAGGAGTGACATGTTGTTGAATTGAACACTTTGTCCGGTACAATGTTAAAGATAGACAAGATAAAATAAATGCTTATTGCATGATCGTCAGCATGTTTGCAATGTTGGTACTGATCACTACATCAAATAGATTGGATTAAAGCTGCAACATACCGGTTTTTCATAGTTTGTGATGTTTGAAGACCAATGCTAACTCTCCCACTTAAAATGCGTTTGAGCTAATGTTTAGAACAGTGCCAGCCTTTAGAATGTAGGAGTTCTGTTTCTGAACACTGTCTGTTCATGGGCTTCACTTCAGGGAATTTTGAGGATGCCACTGTATATTGTAGCCTATTGCTGCTGTTAGATATTCATGATACTACATAATAAAATAGCGCATCATACTGAAGATGAAAAGGGACACTACTTCAAGAAGACAGAAGGTTTTGATCTTACACCACCTTATTGTCGTGATCATGTTGAAATATGAGGCGGAAAGAAGCAAAAGGGCATGGGGGGGTTTGTTCAATGACATTCTAATTGTACTCTAGGTTGATGACTATCATTTCTATTGACTATTTGGCAAAGAAAAATATAATTTGCATAATCATTTAGAACGCAGTGTAGACTCTCCAACATGTCCTGCATATTTATTTACATATGAGGCTGCAGTTATTTTATTACTTGGTTTACAGATTTTTAAATGAAATATATTGAACAGGCGGGCGAAATATAAATATAATTTCAATTTCCAAGGATTTTTTCTTCCTTGTTTACCCAAAACGTACCACAGGAGGAGGGGGGGAGAGCGTGTAACAGTAGATTTAGCTTGTTTTACATCGGTAGAACAGACGCTTCTAAGTGTGCAGCCTTAGTCACGGCAAAATGCGCTGGAGAAAATGTGGTAAACGGGTTTAAAATGTGTATTTGCGATATAAAGGGGTTAGCGTTGCGCCTAGCAGACATGCTCTCCCGGGGCCGCGCGCAGGGACGGAGCCGCTTCGTCCCAGACTCACGCAGGATTTTGACGAAAAATTGTTTCATGCGCTCTTATCTTTTGACTTAATATCGCTTTTTATATTTCATTTAATGCTATTTTGCGTTGACGGCGGTACTTTATAAAAAAAAAAAATTATAATCATTTATTTTATTCATATTGTAGAAATCAATAATCTAAGTGCGGCGGATCCGTAAACCAAGAAATAAATCGACTGTGGCCTAACTACATATTCATTTGATTTTATGTTTTCCATGCGAGTAGTAATCATCTTGACTCTAGGCTACGTCACACGGTGGGCGGGATAGGCACGCTCACGTTGAGACTACGTCACAGGTTGGGAGGAGAAGGTGTATGGCACGAGAGGGGGAAAATCTCAAACTAAGCCGTTTGCATTGTTTCCATTACCAGGTCAGGTTATATTATGGATGTTGCACAACGCTTATTATTATAAACAATGTCCTTAGGGTAGACTATGAAACAAGAAAAATAGTAAAATATAGGACCTCTAATGAACATTTCAGTCAGAGGGTTAAGATGACTTTTCTTGAATGTTAAATGTTTTGATTATAATAACACCTTATTTGTTCTACAGTTAGTAATGAACCTGAGAGAAGCATGATCAACAGTGTCCACCAATTGGAGATATGAAGAGGAAGCATTCATATAAAAAATATTTTAAAAGGTTGCAGTAACAAGGGTAACAAGGTTCTTTTTACTTAAAATGAAAAACACAATTTATTATGGACCCAGTTTTTCTATGTGTGGTTTAAAAGTGAGGATGTCATCTATCAAGACACCAAGGTATTGTTATCCAGACTTTAAATCTCAGTGTTGCTAGGTGTTAAACTTTGATTTGAAAGATTTTAACATATTTGTATAGGTTATGTTTTAACTACCGGTAGTTCTTTCCAGGTCACAACAGGCCCTTTCTCTTCACCCTCTACACTGCAGATCTCAGACACGACACGGACAGCTGTGTCCTGCAGAAGTTCCCTGACGACATCGGACTCATCACAGACGACGATGATGCGGAGTACAGAGGACTGGCGAAGGACTTTGTGGACTGGTGTCAGCGGAATCACCTTCTCATCAACACGGGGAAGACCAAAGAGATGGTGGTGGACTTCCGCAGACGCCATTCTGCTGCCCCCTCACCAGTGAACATCCAGGGAAGGGACAGAAGAGAGTGGAAGTGCAAGTTCGTACTGTTCCTGGGTGTTCATCCGAACCACAACTGGACTGGACTCATAACACAGACGTACCATACAGGAGCCAGAATCGGCTCCACCTCCTGAGGAGACTCAGGTCTTTTGGAGTGACAGGGCCACTCCTGAAGACATTCTACAACTCTGTGGTGGCATCAGCCCTCCTGGTTGAGAGTTTTGATGGAAGAAATGCCATCAAGAAATGCCCAGTTGTTGGTAGAAGAGCTGAAGCATCTGGGATGTAAAGTTTGTGCCCTGATCGGTCAAAATCTCCTCTGGGATTCCCACTCTAGAGAATAGCTGTACCAGAGCTCACAGCACACTTGGAGCGGTGATGGTCCGAAGGGAAAAGGCCTCTGGGAACCGGGTGGCAGGTGGCATTGTCGCACAGGACGAGGATGCCGCAGCCACTCTGTGGCAATAGACCGACAATATCCATGGCAATCTTGCGAAATGGGACAGAGATCACAGGATGTGGTTGAAGTAGTGCCCTGTCAGATTTTCGGGGCGAACCAATGAACTGACTTGGGGTACATGTGGTACTGTATGCCTGTATATCAGTGTACATGCCGCACACAAAAAAATGTGCGCTGATTCGTAGGAACGTTTTATGGCAACCAAAATGTCCCGCCCAGGGAAGTGTGTGTGCTAAGTGTAACACCAACTATCTGCAGCTAGTAGGAATAACAAGGCACTTGTGACCATCATTACCAGCACACAGAATGTCTTTTTCTAAAACAAACTGCTCTTTGCCCGACAGAGTAAGGTTTGGGCTCTCAAAAACCTTCCCTAATAAACTTTTCAAAGATGAAAACTAGCAATGTTACCTGGCACAACCCATCAACATTCAAACCCCGGGCTCATTTTACGTCAGTTATTTTTTCAAAACGCCGCTGCCGTTTGCATTTACATGGGCCCTTTGTCCCCGACTTGCACATACTACCATCCAAGTACCATCCCATGTAACAGCTGTCCATCAGGTTCTAAGGAGACCTCTGCCTTTGGGTAGATGTGACAGCATCCATGCACACAAATCAACAAACGTCTTAAACTATAGTCAGTACTGCCCAAAGGAACAAAACTTCACTTAATCAGGGATGTAAAACTCCCACTGTCAAACTGTGCCACTGCCTGCTGACAATTCACAGACACAACAAATCAAAAGCGGGTGCTGACTGGGAGGTGATGGTGTTGTTGTTGGAATCTCTGTTGTCCTGACAAGAATCCTTGGTGTTCTGGAGTTGTCCAGCCGGTTGCGCCGGACGCTGGCTAGAACTTGAAAAGTGAAGAAATCCACGGTGGGCGTTCTGGTAATGCAGAGCCAACTTTGCCGCTGTGAGGGCGTCTTCTGGCTCGTGCTCCTTCACCCACGTCCTTGACGTCTGGTTGAAGAACACAGTAGCTTCTCCAGAATAATCAGCTCCCTTGATGCCTCCTTCGACCGATGATCGGATCGGGTCCAGTGTCGGTAGAGTCCGATGATAGGTCTCTGTCGGGATTTCCCCTGAGGGCACAGCAGCTGCCCTTAAAGCTGCCAATATGTCACGGGAGAGATGTCAAACTTGGTTAGCAGTGCTGCCTTCATAACTATGGGCTTCCTCATCATCCATGGCAATGAACGCTTCAAGTGTTTTTTCCAGAGAGGAGTAGAACCAGCCGGCACGCCCACTTGAACTCTGGCCACCTTCAGGTCCTGGAAAAGGGAACAAATATATATTTTGGGCCTTACAAAAATAAATTGATTTGATTTGATATATATTTAACCAAAAACGGCCCTTTACATGATGTCACAACTAACGTCACATACGTGCACCCAACGTGTGGCGAAATATAATGCGGAGGTTCATGGAGCACAGGTTGGCTGGCTGAAACATAGAGAGGATGCCAGTAACAGGGAGAATTTGTGAATTTGAGTTACGGCGAGATCAATGGTTTAGCAACAATCAAGTCTGCACCACTGACTGCTATGATGGCGTTGGAGGGGAAAAGGAATGGCTATTGGGCGGGTAAGAGAAACGCCGGTACAGGTGTGTGCGTGTGTGTTTGAATCAGAATCAAAAAAGGTTTATTGCCATTGCTACAGAACAGAATTCACATTGGAACTTGCTTTGGTGATAAGATAAGATAAGATAAGATATTCCTTTATTGTCCCACATGGGGAAATTTCATTGGTGCAACGCAGGTAGATACAGAGATAGATACAGAAGAACAGATCACTTATAGGAAGTCTGAAAAACACTTTCAGTAGAAGATCTCCTATAAATAAATAAAAACTCCCATAGACAAATAAATAAATAAATACCATTGCATGTGATCCCGACAGTAATTGCACATGAATATGTGTCATGACAGCACATAGATTGCACATGAATTTCACAGTAATTGCACATGAATTGCACATGAATTCCAACAGCAATTGCACATATGACAGAATTGCACATCAGTATTAGGTTAGGTCAGTATTGCGACGGGATAACGTGACGATCTCCGGGTAAGACGACTGTTCTCCGCAGTTTCATGAGTTCCTCCTTTGTGGAAATGCGGTACGGCGCCGCCCGGGGGGCGGGGCCGGAGCCGGGGGGCGGGGCCGGAGCCGGGGGGCGGGGCCGGAGCCGGGGGACTCAGAGCCAAGACACATCGCAACGGCACGACGAAAACACTCAATCCAGTTAATTTAAAGCGATTCCAGTGCTGATCGTTCGTGAAGTTCCTCTTTCATATAAACGGTATAACATAACATAAAACAATGAACAATGCTAAAACAAGCTATATACAATCAAAAGGAAAACAATGTAGTGCAGAAAGTGAACAGTGCAGTGACTGATGATTAAATTATAGAAAATTATAGTTAAAGTGACAGGTGATTAAGAAGTGTTCATGAGTCCAATGGTAGAGGGACAGAAACTGTTCTTGTGGTGGCAGGTTCTGGTCTGGATGGACCGTACCTCCTGCCTGAGGGGAGTGGCTCAAATAGTCCGTATCCAGGGTGAGAATAGTCAGCGGTGATCCAGTGTCCGAGATGAGCCTGATGAGGGTGGTGTCGTCCGCAAACTTCATGGAGCAGAGCAGGGAGGACGGTATTGAATGCAAAGCTGAAGTTCACAAACAGGATCCTGGCATAGGTTCCCTGGGAGTCCAGATGCTGCAAGATGAAGTGGATTGCAAGGTTGATGGCGTCGTCCACCGACCTGTTGGCTCTGTAGACGAACTGTAGGGGACTTGAGGTGGGGCAAGACCAGGCATTCAAATGACTTCATGACTACAGACGTCAGCGCCACAGGCCTGTAGTCATTGTCCAGTGACCAAGTCCAAGTCCAGTGATCCGGGGCTTTTTGGGGACAGGGACAATGTGTCTGTGCCAAGTTGCCATGGCGAGTGCGGCTTCTCCTTGAAATGCCTTTTTCACCGCAGTGAAGCACCAAAATAACAGGTGACTCACCTGCCTGTCAGCTGAGGAGAAAAGTCAGAGGGGAGAAAAGAGCACTGAGTCTCGGTGTTGTGCCATTCATTTCGTCATAGTTTCATGCACAAACCAATGTCACAGTTTGTGAATGACTATAAAAATAACCTTTTAATTATTAATATTACTTAAGGCTATTATGTGATTATATAGTTGCAAGTAGTTTTATTTGATCACCCCCCCAAAACACACACGCACACACAAAAAACACTAACAATAAAGTGTGCAACTATTTGAGAGCTAACACGTGTGGTTTCACATTTCATGCTTAATTAAATTAGACTCTTGTGTGCCTCGAGATATGACAAATATGTTTATCTAACAATCTTGAAAGGAGGCGAGCGGTGTGGGATTAATCTGTGAAATTATCTCTAAAAACTAACAGCTAAATTATATAGAGCTTTGTGGTTTATTAGTCTGTGTACAGACTCGATCTGCATGCTGCAATCAGATAAAATAAACTATATAATTGTCTAATTATATGTAATATTTTTTTTTAATCATTGAACTAAAGTAAATCAAAGGTTTATGCGTGTCTGCTTCTTGACTTGGGGGCATCAATCACAACTGTAATTAGTGGTGTTCGATTTCAGAGACACTAAAATAACATTGTGGTAATAGTCAGGTCATCCAATGTTCAGACATTCCAAAGTCTAATGTTCTCAGTTTGTCAGATCAACTTCTTTACATTGTTCCCATAGGGACATTTGTCCTCTGCATTTGACCCGTTCTTCAGTGTCATTGGGGTTAAACCTGTCAAGAGCCGTGGGCGTCACCGTGCAACGAATGGGGACCATCGTCAGATCTTGCACTGGGTGACTGGACTGGACTGGAGCAAAAGATGCAAAAACAGTTTTTCCTCATCATTACTCAAAGTTGTGATACTCTGTGGCGGCATCAGCTCCTGTACGGTGTGGCCTGCTGGAGCAGCCGCATCACAGAGAGGGAGAGGAAGAAGCTGGACAAAGTCATCAAGAAGTCCAGCTCCGTCCTGGGCTGCGCTCTGGACTCGGTGCAGGAGGTGGGGGACAGAAGGGTCCTGGCTAAACTCATATCTATGCTGGACCATGAGTCTCACACGTGTATACTGTCATACCCATGTGCAATACTGACATAATCATGTGCAATACTGTCATATTCTTCATATTCAAATGCAATACTGTCATATTCATGTGCAATTCTTAGACATGATGTCAATCATATTGGTGCAATATTCTCTGTCCATATAACAGCTGTAAATAAGAGTGTTACTATTGTTGTTATTATTTTTTAAAACTTTTTATTAAGAATATAAGAGTTTTTTTTATAAGCGCTTTTCTTTTCTTCTTTTTTTAAACGTTTTTTTATAAGTTATCTGTTCTTTTTTATTTACTTCTGTACCTACTTTGTGTTGCAACACAATAATTTCCCCATTGTGGGACAAATAAAGGCTTATCTTACCTTATCTTATGAAAGGCTTTGATGCTGTCACAGGTTCATTTTAGATTCCAGCAAGAATGATGGCTCAGTCGCAAAAGACTTGTGCTAGGTTTTTTTAAATTTACACCAAGTCCCGAAGCAGTGATACTGTATTTACAGGGAATAGACAACAAAAATAAACAGTATGTGAGGCTCAAAAAAAAATTGAACTTACAGCAGAAGACAGTCAGACAGGGAAACAGGGTTTTAAAAACAGTCCCAGTGAGTCCAGATTTGGTCAAAATTGTTCTTTTTCCATTTATTTGATTTCTGTTTCTGGTCATGTTCTGCTTGTTTTTGTGTTTTTGTTTTAAACTTAAAGCTTAAAAAACGAAGAAATAACACCACGTCAAAGTGGACATGTTCGGAAATGAACACAATCAATGAATATCTTTTGAATATAATATGTAGAGAAAAAAGCCATCACAAAAAAATGGATGACACAAATTTCACCGATGATCAAGGACTGGACTGAAATTATAATTGACATACAGAATACGGAGAAGATAATATTCAGACTTAATTTGAAATTGGATTTAGTGAATTTGTGTGCCTCTTTTATTTGGATGTCTTTTATTGTGATTTTCTTTTCTTTGCTATGTATTTTTCATGGGTTTTTAAAAAAAAAAATGATAAAAGATAAAAAGAGAATGGACAAATTCAAAAGACTTTGGACTAATTGGGACAGATAAAGTATGCTGGACTAAACTTATAAGACTATTTGAATGTATTTAAGTAAATTGTATATTCCTTCTCTGTGCCATGTTATTTGTATTTGTTTATATGTTGAAACATTTTAGGGGGGGGGGGGGGGGGGGGGGGGGGGGGGGCTTGGATACTTCCACATTGACACAGCTTTTGTTGCAAACAACTTTTAAAAAACTGAATAGACTGAGTAGATTGACTCCCGCCAACCTAGATATCACTTTTGGGGCGACCCCAAAAGTCAGTGTTCGGACAACCGAACACAGCAGCCAATCAGATGCCCACTTTCATCGAAATTAGATCACGGACACCACTCGGCCAATGAGAAGCGAGAAGACTGCGAAGTGGGCATGTCTGTCAAAACGAAACTTAAGCGATGAAAATGCCCCAAATATGGCCAAATTACTAGTTAAATCTTGATTTTTTTTCGAGGAATTTAGATACAGGGGCCGGAGATTTGACTGCTTACGGGCCCTCATCTATTTCGCGGCCTGGTATGAATACTTTTTCAAGCCACATGAAAAGCCCGGTTTCCTCTTTCTGGGCATTTTGCACCAACTGCAACTGTGTAATATAGAGAGCTACGGTAGACAAGGTGCGTCAAATTGAACATGAGTCACTCTTTCCAAGTCCTTTGCAGGTAAGTATGGTTTCACTTTAGCAAGTAGCCTTAGCTGGAAAAAAAGCATTTCTTGCAACCACTGCACTGACCTGTTTGTCCAGGTTAAGCGACAAATCCAACAGCACACCAAGATCTTTCACAAAAGTGTGGTTAAAAGAAGACAGAGAACCATCTGGCTCAGCAAAAATAAACATTTCTGTATTTTTTCTTTTTCAGATATTGAAGATGCCTCCAGTTAACAAGGCCGTAAGCGATGATGTTAGTCTTCAAACATTTTTAAGCCCAAAACAAGTGTAAATTTATAAATGGCAAAACATTCAAGTTCTGTCTGACAATTATGATTAGAACAGACAATTTCAGCTCAAAAAGTAGGACTGTATAAGTATTGCTTGTCCTAGTTAGTCAGTTAAACATGAAATAACAGTTTTAGAAAGAGTTAAACGGATAAGAAGAGACAGTAAGAAGAATAAAAGCAGAAGTGAGGATTTTAGGTTGGGCTAACATTTGCATAGATATATAAGCCCTGTGTTCGCTGCAGATCAAAGGTGTGTTCCGACTGTCAGAGCAGGTGCCTCGGGCTAATAGCTCCTCTGTTTACATTACACACTTTTACACACTTGAACGTGCACTTACACACTGAAAAAAGGGGTTAAAATACTACCACCATTTTAAAACTTTGAACCATGTTATAAGGTTGTCTTTCATCAAACACATACCTAGAGTTGTATTTTGTTTCATTGGCTTTTCTGTCAGTAATCCTGTGGACAGGTCCTCTTTCTCTGGGCGCTCAGAAAACTCACAGTTTCAGTTTTCTTCAGATTCAATTAAGATAAATTTGTTATCTGAAGTTCAGAAGCAGAACCACAACCCTTTCACGCCTCTTCCTGCAGCTACACTATTGAAGCATCCAGGTCACACGCATCAGTCAGATCAAATTACTCTCATTTATGTCCTAGATGGGGGAATCGAGACCCGGGAGCCCACAGCCCTCATCTCCAGAAGCCCCAAAATAGCATTCATTTTTGTACATTTGTGTTGTTCATGTAGTTTGTCTATAAACACTTTGGATTGTGGTCCATGCTAGTGATCAGAAAATAAACCAGAAGCCTCCGGAAGCACAGTTATTAGGTCCATAAAATTTCACATGACAAATTTCTAGAGTCAAAACTGTTTGTCAGACTCTTAAGAATCCATCTTGTCAAACTCCCGCTGATGCAATCGATTGCATTTTGGGGACGGGACAAACCACAGGGCAGCAGTGAGGTTTGATTAGCAACCAAAGGTAAGGCATCCATTCAAGACCAGAACACAGAGAATATATTCAATGAAAACACTAGTAGTCATCAACTAGACTAGAACTCAAAATCACAACATTTAAACATTTAAATTAGAATAAGAGTCCCATTTAGTTCAAAGTCTGTCAAATTTGTCAATTTCCAAAACATTTTTTCATTTTTTCAATCTGTCTGATATCAGTCACAATGTCCTTGATCGATGCCGATGTTTGTATCATTTCTTTGTTATGGCCTTTTTTCCTGCCACAAAAGCACACTCCAAAGGTATCTGCTGATGTGTAAGGTTCGTTTTATGTTGTCTTATGTTTGTCGTTTGGTAATTAATTCTGTTTGATCATTGTGGATTAGGTTTGGGGTATTTGTTCCATTCTTTTGGACATAATTGAGGTGTATATACCGTAGTCCACATCCAGAATTGAAATGGGTCTATATGAGGCACAATACAATCGGTCCTTCCCTTCTTTCAGTATCAGAGATATGATGGCTTCTTTCTAACTAGCCGGGGTCTGAGTTTTTTTAAGTGTGCCCAGTTAAAAGCTGCTAAAAGGAAAGGAGTAAGATTGTCTTTTAAAGCTTTATACTACTCTGCTCCCTGGAGATTTTTTGTTCTTTAATCTTTTGATTACACCTTGTATTTCCAAAACTGTTATTTCAGCTCCTGATTTTAATTTTGTTCTTCTGACATAACAGGCAAATTGAATCAGAATCAGAATCAGAAAAGGTTTATTGCCATTGTCAATGAAGAGAATTCACAAACTTAGGAACATGCTTTGGTGATTCGGTGCAACATAAAACAATGAACAATGAATAAGTCAAAAGAGAAACAATTTAAATCTACTATGGGATAAAACTAATAATAAGCTATAAAATAAAAAATATGAATAAAAAAAATAGGCTTAATATGTACACACATTTACAGTTGTACAGATGTAGTCCAGAAAGTGACCAGTGCTCTGAGTGATTAAATTATGGTTAAAGTGACAGTGTTTAAGAAGTGTTCATGAGTCCAACGGCAGAGGGAAAGAAACTGTTCTTGGGTTGGGAGATCATTGGTATTTTTGTTTGGACATGATGTTGTTTTGTACACTATAACGGTAAAAAGAAAAAAAGGAAAATCCAATAAAAAATGATATCACTAAAAAATCACCAGAGGAGTCACGGGTAAAGAGAACGCATGTCTCAGCTCACAGATGTCGTTGAACATTTGCTGTTCCTCGTATCTTGCCTTTGTCCTGGAGGTCTCCTTTAACCCTTGCAGTCTTCAAGACACGTTCCTTCACACAATCGTTAACCAACCTCATTATCAGGCCTCCTGGTTTATCAGAAGCTGGTCTTGCTTTGGCCAGGCGATGTGCTCTTTCGATAGTGATGGGACTTCAACTCTTGAGCCATCAAGGAATAATGTTTTACAAAAAGCTTTTTGTATCTTGTACTTCTTCTCCCTCCGACACCCCAAAAAGCTGAAGGTTAGGATGACGTGATCTGGACTCAAGTCCAGGAGCTTATTTTTCATATTGTTGTTCTCAGACTCCAGCATTGTCACAGTGCCTCCATCTCGGCCCTTACTGTCTGCAGATTGTCCGCATTATCTTAAACGCGCTGCTCGACTTTGTCCATGTGAGCTGCAGTTACTCCCGCTGCTTTCAGCTCAGCGGCTGCTACAGTAGATACTGCAGCAGATACGGCCGGGCCCAAGGCAGCGATCACCTCGGCTGTAAAGACTCAGTATCACGCTGCATTTTGCGTCTTACTTCGGACATCTTGAGCAATAAAAGATGATTAATTATATTCTTTCCCCCTCCCGATGCAAAGAAGTGGTGGGAATCTTTATCTGGGCCGGCGGGACGCCGTTGCTCTGGCGGGGAGGGAGGTTTGCTAGTATCATGTAGTGTTACTAGACTTTTGCCTTCCTTGTTTACCCCTTGTAGGTGGGTCAAACGGTGATCTTAAAGTCAAGTTTTGCAGCAGAGGTGTGGATGCGTCAGCTCAAAGCGCCACTATAACCCGGAAGTCCCGCCAGAAAGTTTTCAAGTGGCTCTTCAGTCCATTCCACAAAATTGTGTTTATTTAAAATTGTTAATGAATTCAAGTAAAACAAAATGTGTGCTCTAAAAGGCACTCTAGTGACTCAAAAATGTGTTATTTTGCTCAAAGGGATTTTCCTCTTTAGAAATAAAAAGTTTTATTCCTCTTAATTGTAGAAAACAGTTAAAAAAGGCAAAATTTCTCTCTGGGCTGGATTATTACAGTGGGTACGGAAAGTATTCAGACCCCTTTAAACTTTTCACTTGTTTCATTTCAGCTATTTGCTCAAATAAAAAAGTTCATTTTATAACTCATTATTGCCCTCTTCAGGTGGGTGGGGAGTCCTTGCCCCAAGTGGAGGAGTTCAAGTATCTCGGGGTCTTGTTCACGAGTGAGGGAAGGATGGAGTGTGAGATTGACAGGCGGATCTGAGTCGAAAAGGCAAAGCGCTCTATTTACCGGTCGGTCTACGTTCCTACCCTCACCTATGGTCATGAGCTTTGGGTAATGACCAAAAGGACAAGATCGCGGATACAAGCGGTCAAAATGAGTTTCCTCCGCCGGGTGGCTGGGCGCTCCCTTAGAGATAAGGTGAGGAGCTCGGCCACACGGGGGGAGCTTGGAGTGGAGCTGCTGCTCCTCCACGTCGAGAGGAGCCAGCTGAGGTGGCTCGGGCATCTGTTCTGGATGCCTCCTGGGCGCCTCCCTGGGGAGGTGTTTCGGGCATGTCCCACCGGGAAGAGGCCCCGGGGAAGACCCAGGACACGCTGGAGAGACTATGTCTCTCGGCTGGGATATCAGATCCAACAACATAATATTGGAACAACTCTAGGATAAATGTTTTACATAACTTCTGTTTCTCATCCGGAGACATAACACTAAAGAGTGTGAAATAAAAAGTACTGACCACTGATGCTGGTTGTGAGCTCTATGAAGAACCCTACATTACTCAAACATGTATGAATAAACAAGACATAGGTTCAAGTATATTGTTGATGAAGACTCAACATTATTAATGGTTTTATGTTTGCACTGCAATGATCTCCTTTTATATCATTGAGAAAGACAATTCCCGAAATACAAATAAAGGCCTAATTCATATCTTAACTCAACTTCTAATTATTGTTTCAGCATGCAGCGAAGTCCTGAGAGAGAAGGATTCACTCCTCCAGTGTCTGCTCACGAGGCTCAGGTCAGAGGTGCAGTTGGAAAAGATCAGGAGGCAGAAATCTTGGTACACGCTGATGTTTCAGACAGGAGCGCGTGTGTCTGGACTTGCTGCATGTTTAACGCAGAGCTCAGTGATAGTAGTGCAGCGTGCTCTTACATGTTCTGTCTGAGGAGTCTCTTTTGCTCCTGGCTTCACGTGTCCTTCTCTATTTACAAAGACAAGGGTAACAGATCATTTTAACATGTACTTTTATGGTGTATAAGTGTATGAATGTGTATGTTAGATTGACTCACTGTTTATTTGCAAGTAAGTCATACATTTAATATATTTTACATTAATGCAAAATAATGCATTCTTTTTATAGGCAATGAAACCGGGTGGCACGGTAATGCTCTGGCCTCAAGATCCTGGGTTTGACGCCTTTCTGTGTGACGCATGTTTCCCCTGTGTCTGCATAGGTTTCCTCCAGGTGCTCCGGTCTCCATTACCACTGAAACATGTACAATAGGCTCCTCGCCTCCCCTGAAAAAGAGCTGTTACATCTCAGCGGGCCTTTCCTAGTTAAATAAAGGTCAATAAATAAAAATAAAATTGGATGTTCTGCATTAGAAAAACATAAATTTCTGACAAACAAACAAAATTATGTTTTGTAATTTTTAACAGGCCAGAAGGCTCCGACTGAATGACTGACACAAAAGAATAAAAGGGGCAATTCATTAGAAACCTTTCATGGATATTTGGATGGATTATTATTATTATTTATTTAATTTGTTCAATAATGATATATTTAGATTGGCAGTTCTTCTTAGTCTTGCATTTCCTGCTGGATTGAGCACATTCTGACAATGATTTCTTTTTCAGGACTTACTAGTTGAAGTGTTTGCAGTTTTGTGTATACAGTATTTATTCTTAATCTGGATTTCATACTTAAAGGCGGTATGGACGATTTTTCGGCGATTTGAGAACGCAGGCGGAAGTGCGCATGCCACTCCCCCGTGCGGACCGATACAACACACACGTGTGTTTGTTTATTAGCGCAACGGAGCGCATCGCATCGCTCGTCTCCCGTAGATTTCTGTCCACTTCTGCGTCAGCTCGAACTGTCTTTCTCTGTCTTCATTTTGCCCCGTACACTGAGGGAACTATATTATGATAGATCCATGCGCTTAGGCACGCGGAAACGTGGGGACGAGCCTGACGCGGCTGCAGGTGAGCGGTAGGTGCGTTTTATGATTGATACGTGGCAGGACAAATGATTTATCCACGCCACGAGGAAATATGATACAAAATTTGCTGAAAAAAATCGTCCATACCACCTTTAATCATCTCCACAGCGCTTTGATTACACTGATCTGTCGAGACGGATGTCATGTGAGAAAATACCCTTTCTATAGCAGCATTAGTGATGGGAATACTGAGAAGAAATGATGCAAGGGCTGACACGAGTGTTTAAAGCCCAGTGTATACCACTCCACATGTCGCCTGTAGGAAGCCGGTAGAAAGCATGCTGTGCCTGTTTGATCTAGAGAGAGTGTCATCAGCTTTCAAACTACAAAGTTTGGTTTGGCAGGTGACGTTTTTCCATGTGTTGCCATCCTTGGCATGTGTCTTTCGTGGGTTGTGTGCATTATAAACACGCAGTGAACGTTGTTGTCATGATTTCAAGGAAAATAGTTTGGGAACCTTTGCTCCAGCTGACCAGCTTTAGTGTGTGGTGTTCCCTGGCCTCCCTGTTGTGTCTTAGACTGTTGTTGTCCCTTCCCAACATGGCTGCATTAGGTTTGTGTCTGTTGCTGCTGTCTGGTCCCTTATTGGCTGGAGCCTCTCCAGACCTGGGCCATCAACAGCCACACCTATTTAATGACACCTGCTACACGGAAGGAAGCTGCTGGACTTTGTGGCTAGAATGCTATTCGTTGGGTCTCTAGTTTATCTGGGCAGTGCCTGCCTGTGTTTTGAGACCCTTGTAGTTGTGACTCCTTTTTCCATCTTGGTTTTGTCATTTCCCCTTACCCTTGCAGAGTCGGATTGTAACATGTGGCTCAGTGGTTAGAGTGGGGGCCTACTTACAATAATCATTGTCAGGTCATTGGTTCAGATTATTTTCAACACTCAACCCTAGGGTAGCTGTGGCTATAGAAGTGTCGAAGGAATTGAATGTAACTGTAAAGTACTTAATGTATCTTGAAAGGTGTTATGTTCAATCAAGAAATTATAAATGACTCCAGCATGCTTTGTCTACTTTTGTTACAACTATTATATAATGTTGAAAACAAACCCAACCTTTATCAAAGACCTCAATCGTCTTCAGGAAGTTTCCAGATTTCTGACTGATCAGAGTTAATGTTGTTGTGAATATAATTCCTTGCTCCTGCAGTTATTGACAGGTGAACAGCACCTGCCTCGGGCTATGGCTGCACAAACCTGATGCTCAGCTGTGTGTGATGGGTCAAACAGGGTTTTTAATCTACAGGCCTGAGTGTGGGTAAAGCAGGGTTCTGTTTAAGCAGGTTCTGACGCTCTGATGTCATAGTAGACCAGTTCATCTTTGGCTCAGTTAGGTTGATGGTTTGTTACACTAGCACTTTTCACGATTTGCACTTTAAATTACATTAAACTTTTATTGCACACAACACTTTAAGCATTTATTAGCACTTTAAAAAGACAATTGCGCAACATTTATTTTAAATGTTTATTGAATTAATATCTATCTTTATCCCATGTTAGATCTTGTGCACAGGGGAACTTTCACTGAAGCGTCTGGAGGGAAAAGGGAGACAAATGAAATTGTTAGGTTAATTGGTTATGTGCAAGATGTAGTGCAACATTTGTTGAAGATGTTTATGTGTTTGTGTTTTAATGTGGTTTGTTGTGTTTTTAGTGAATTGTGTATGTTACTCACTTCCTCTGTTCTTGTGTCCAGGAGTCATAGGGTTCCCTCCAGAAACAAGCTCCCTTATAAGGGTTCCCGGCTGGACCAAGGCAGAGGCGGTGTAGGGGAGCACGATGGGGTTGGCACATGGGTTTAAGGGTTTTTATCATTGATTAGGGGTTGGCTTTAGGGTTTTATGTATATATTTATGTATGGTTGAATGTGTATTTGTTTTTATGGAGGTTTTAGTACATTTTTATGAGCTAATGATAATATTAACGTCGCTGTCAATTATTTACAGTTTGACCCAATTGTGTGGACAGGATAAAAGGCGCCTGGACTTGTTCTGCTGCTGGAGAAGACACAGCTTTTTGCCTCCATACTTTTGCACATTCACTTTATTTTTGATTGAAAATTAAAAAAATGTGGACCACAATAACTTCTCGTCTCACTTGACTCCAACCGCTCAAGGCCATCCTACGTCACAGTAGCAAGTGTCTTCATGCTTAGTGAAGACGTAGCTGAAGCTAGAGTAAATAGGAAACAGCATTTTCTGCATTTCTTTCATTTCCTGTGTCTACGCTGCAGTTTACTGTCTCTTTATGTGATCCATTGGGTTTGGAGAATGTTGGATGTCTTATGCACTAGAAAAATAATATCGACATTAGTGTGAGAAGTCTGATGAGGCAGTTGTGGGTGAGGGCTGTATTGTAACTTGTCACAACAATTGTTAAATGCAGGATTCACACTCTCCAGCGGGAGCTGCTGAGGCATTGAAATGAAGGGACCAGGGTACAAACAGAAGGTCCCAGGGCAGTCATCCCTATTTACCCTTGACAGTCCTACTTTTGAGCCCTGTGTCCTATGTTCCAGCAGATTTATTCAAAAACATAGATTTGTCTCAGTTTTATACAGAACATGTCCCAGTTGATCAATACCTGACAAGATGGATTCTTAAAATTTGAGAGAAATATAGTAATTTGTTTAGCCAAAATACAGAACACCATTGATCCATCATCTTCTGCTTATCCGGGGCCCGGTCTCTGGTACAGCCGTTTCAACAGGGACTTCCAGACTTCCCTCACTACAGACCCTCACTACAGACACCTTGTGCAGCTCTTCTGCGGGGATCCCGAGGTGTTCCCAAGCCAGAAGAGTCATGGCTAATAAATAATAATAATAATAATAATAATAATAATAATAATAATAATAATAATAATAATAATAAAAGCAACATATATAGAGTAAAATATGTATATGCATAAATTAAGAATTCACTAATAAAATAATGTAAAAAATAAACTTGGTCTCGGTATGTGCACATATATTTACACAAAGATTTACAGATGGTCAGAAATAGTGCAGAAAGTGAACAGTGTATGAGAAGTATTGGTTGAGTAATGGCAGGTGTTAAGTGTTCATGAGTCCAACGGCAGAGGGAGAGAAACTGTTCTTGTGGCAGGAGGTTCTGGTACAGATGGACTATAGCATCCTACCTGAGGGGAGTGGCTCGAATAGTCCATGTCCAGAGTGAGAAGGGTCAGCTGTGATCTTACCTGCTCGTCCCAAAGTCCTGGAGATGTACAGGTCCTGCAGAGATGGAAGTTGACAGGCGATCACCTTCTCAGCAGAGCACACAATGCTCTGTAGTCTCTGTTTGTCTCTGGCTGTGTGTACTACACAGGGATGGAGGAGGTGAGGATGGACTCAATGATGGCCGTGTAGAACTGCACCATCATCTGCTGGGCCCTCTTGATGAGGGAGCTGATGTTGAGCTTCAACTTGAGATCCTGGGTGATGGTGGTTCTGCGGAATGATTCCATGGTGGTAATGGGGGAGTCTGTCAAGGTGAGGGGGGGCTGGGGGATGTGACATTCCTGCAGTCCGCGATCATCTCCACTGTCTTCTGGGCATTGAGCTCCAGGTTGTTACCACTGCACCAGGACACCAGCCGGTCCACCTGCCTCCTGTAGACAGACTTGTCCTCATTTGAAATGAGCCCAATGAGGGTGGTGTTGTCCGCAAACGGGTTAACAGGAAGACAGTTAGACTGTCTATTCCAGGGGTGTCAAACTCATTTTGGGGGTCGAACATAACGGAAAACTTAAAATGATTAAAAAAATATAAGAAATAAATAGCTTTTAATAACCTAGTAATAGTTCTATGTGGACACTGTTGCACAAATCTGCAGCAGGTGAAAGACTGAGTCCATACTCATGCATCAGCAGCAGGAACAGGAACATTGGCTTTTGATCTGATTTCTGATATGAAATGTTTATCACAGGCGTGTTGCTGCTCAAACTCAATATGAGCTCACTAATTTCATAGTTTAAGCTGATAGTGACAAATTATTCATGTAGTGACTCTAATGAGTGCATAGTGTTTGTGTTCACTGTCACATTAGTGTGGACACAGTCATGTTCATCTGACTCGTGTCTGATCTCGTTTCCAGGACGTTTCCAGGCACTCCAAAAGACATAGTCCATAGCCACCTCAGCTGGCTCCTCTTGAGGTGCAGGAGCAGCGACTTTACTCTGAGGTCCCCCTTTGTGACTGAGCTCCACATTCTATCTCTAAGAAAGCGCCCAGCCACCCTGCGGAGGAAACTCATTTCGACCATTTGTCATTACCCAAAGCTTATGACCATAGGTGAGGGTAGGAACATAGATTAACCTGGAAATCAAGAGTTTTGCCTTTCAGCTCCTTCTTCACCAAAACAGTCCGATACAGCAGCTGCATCACTGCAAATGCTGCACCGATTCACCTGTCAATCTCATGCTCCATCCTTCCCTCACTCACACGTGAACAAGACCCCAAGATACTTGAACTCCTCCACTTGGGGCAAGGACTCTCCACTCACCTTGAGGAGGCTAGAACCATGGCCCTATATTTGATTTGGAGGTGCTGATTCCATGCCGCTTCACACTTGGCTGTGTCGGGTTCTATTTATTCTGCGGAAACAAGACAAAGAGATGGTCGTATAATTCAAAAGATTCGAATGCCTAACACTTACACTAATACAGATAGCGACAGAGCAGAACTCTCCCTAACGCATGCGCAAAGTGGAGTAGGCGCTCTGACATCCAACTTCTGTTTTTCCCTGGCGCTGACATATATATACAAGACAAAATGAATATTCATGACGGTAGAATCTGGTCATGCCTCAGGCTCCATCCAACGGCCGTTGTCTAGTTGATCTCCTTATACGGTGTTGTTTTGTCCACTTTTAAGACAGGAAACGGAGCCTTTAGCACCTATAGAAGTGACATTTACCTTCTGCTAATGCATGATACATTTCTACAGAAACACGTCTTGTGGTTTGACCGTTGAGTGAACTTGTCAGCCCAGTGGCAGCAAAGCAGAGGTGGGGTATTGTGTGAGACGGGTGTGCGTGCAGACTATTTATTTCCTGTTCAATCAATAAATACACAAACAGGATTAAATCTTTATTTACAACAGCTGCAAACCGTCCCAGTGCATTTAACAGATCCTGGATTGATGGAGCCATTGGGACAACATCATTGGTAAAAAGCAAAGATGAGATCCTGTGGTCCCCAAACTGGACACCCTCCAACCCCTGACTGCCTAGAAATTATGTCTATAAAAGCAATGAACAGAACCGGTGATGAAGAGCAGCCCTAGAATCAAACATGCACTGGGAACAGGTCTGATTTACTGTCGGCAATGTGAACTCAGCTCCTGCTCAGAACCCCTGAACGCTCGAACCTCCCATGGAATGTACAGAGGTGGTCTAGTGTTCCACAACCGGGATGAAAACCACACTGCTCCTCCTGAATACGAGGTTCGACTATCGGTCGGATTCTCAACAGTTTGATGGGGAATCTGGGCATCGGTAAAACAAAGATTGTCGGAGTAATGGTATCTTGTCCACAGGAGAATAAAGATTACTCAAACAAGTGCATAATGTGGCCATGCCTGTTGTTGTTTCCTTAGGGAAGACACTGGGTTCGTGTGGTTGGATCTGCAGTGCGCAATAGAGCTGCACTGATGACATGTGTTTGTGTCGTGATTGCGTGCTTTTATTGTAGTTACAACAGCTTCCTGAAAGTGACAGTGCTGTGCTGGTGTTGTTGCTAGTATTGAGTGGTGAACTGGGTTAAACCATTTTGATTAATTCACCTTGTACAAAATTATATTCTGTCTTTAGTTATTATACCAGCCTTTGGCAGGGCTATTCAAATTATATTTTCCATGGGGCCGGACTACAATTCCACAATTGTATTATTTATATCCAACATCCACAAACAACTTGTAATGGTACTATTCAACATAATCTATTGTTTCACTGAAGTAATGAAAACAATAAAACAATATTTTTCTGTCACATTAAAACAGAACTAAAGCAGGACTAAGAAAAGACTAACTCAATGTCTATCAGTAACTAGACTAGACCCATACTAGAGCAGATTATAGCAGCAGAGCTAGTTCCTCACCCAGACTAAACACATTGTAGGTCACATCAGGCTTAAACAGGACTAGACCACAGAACTATAAGGTATTAAATATAAAGGCAATTAACATTTGACTCAATTGATGTTAAATAGTATAGCATAGTATAGTAGTACTGAATAAAAGAGCTCATATGTTGCACTAAGGACCAACGCAGCTTACCAAGCAATATGGTTAGGCCCATAGCCCATAATGGGCCACGGTCAGACCATATTGGTTAGTGGGCCAGATTTAGCTCGTAGGGACTCACAGCAGAGCAGAGCAGGAACACGTGTTTCCTGTCCCCCAGCCCCACACTCCAGGGTCCACTGGGATAATCCTTATCCCGTTTTAAAACGGCTGTAATGGAGAGGCCCTTCCCTGGGGGCTGGCATTGCCCCAGCTCTACACTTCACCTGCAGATCACATCTCCCTCAGACGCACCGGAGACAACGGGCTCAGTAACTCACCTGAATTGTATTTGTTCTAGTTCTAGTAAATGCTTGGGAGTGAATCACAGTGCAGTGCAATAGTGGGGCAGATTAAAGATTGGGAAACCAACTTTCTTGTTGTAAATTAATACATTTGGTGTTCCACCAAAAACATTTTGTAAAAGCAGCATTTGTAACAAAATTAGACCATTGTACATTGTCTGCCAAAAGCAGCGATCTGATTGGTTGAAACAAATGCTTTTGAACGACAACATGGTTTGTGAGAATTAATAAGAAAAAATATTGAGACATATTTTAATACCTCCTCTTTTCCTGTGTGAAAATCGAGTACCCCAGCTTTGAAACAATGTTGAGTTTTGAGTTTGAGTTTTGTTTATTTTTCCAAAATCACGCACTTTGTGAAACCAATGCAAAATTTTTGTTGACCACCTGTAATTCCAATGAGTGGGCTTTTATTGATTAATTTAGTTTACAGTATGTATCTTTAAATGGCTGACTCACTCCAGATTGATCTCTTAATTGAGTTCTTCACATGAATCAATCTGGGAAGGCTCTCAACGAAAGCTGCGGCATGTTTAAAAAGAACTTCATGCTGATTGGTTGAAGCATCACAACAGCAGAAAAGAAGAAACATCTAAACTGTGTTAAATCCAGTGTTCAGAAAAGCACAGTCCTCTTTCTTATCCACAAATGTACAAAGTACCATTGTGTGCGTCTGTATTCCTCCTAGAATATGCCAAAGTACGCCTGTCGGCGCCGCCATGTTTGTTTTGGTTCGGCCAAACCACAATACTGCTCTGTGATTGGTTCCAGTCCTTCTTGTGGGCCCTAAATTCCATGTGATTGGCTCATTTACCACTGGTGCGGGACAAACGAATCAGCGGGAGCCTAACAAGATGGATTATCAAGAGTTTGTGGACTCACAAATATGGCGCAAATTCATCTTGCTGCCAAGGTTAGTACTACAGCCCATTATTACACAATGTCTTGTTCCAACCCAGTCTCGTTCGGACGCAGGACCCCGTAAACTCTTTTTGGGGACCTGCAGTGTGGGAGTTCAGAGGTCATACGCACAGATAATTGACATCATGACATGAAGTGGATTAGCATATAAAATTAACATACCAGCATATATATAAGGCTCTACCATCTGCATGTTTCCATGGAGACATGATTAAAGCCATAACATCTCTATGGAGACACTCAGGCGCACCCACAACCTGAAAAATGAGACAGATCACCTTTAACTGAAGACATTCTGTTGGACTTTACTTCCGACTACCTCTCAGAGGCCCGTGCACTAAAGGCCTCAGGATAGTACATTGTGTATTTATCTCCAACACAGTTAAAAAATGTAATTGGTCATTCCCTCACTGGCTCACTCATATTTTATGGAGTCCGTGGCCCCTGGCGCGCCTCTCTCTGATGTGAGGACAGACACAGATGAGAGCTGACAGTTGGACACTCTGATGAAGTAGATCTGATCACAAAGAGCAACGGCAGATCAGCGGGAGGGAAGGGGGAGGACCAGAGGATAGACTATGGTGGACAGGGGGAGGACCAAGGGAGAGACTGGCCCTCATCCCGCAGATGGTTCACTTTAGAGCCCATTGGCTCTAGAGGCAGAGCTCTGCTAAATGAGCTACTGACGTCAACCAAACATAACAGATATGTTTTACTAAATAAAATGTAATTCATACCCCATAAAGACATTCAGTAATTCTTAAATTTTAGTAATTGAAGTTTGTGTGGCTGTAAGACAAGGTTAAAGCTGGAGTAAACAGGAAACTACTTCTGATTTATCCTCAGCATTTATTTAACTTCTTCTGCAAAGCATCTACGCCAAGTTTTCACCACTCCTTATATCAATGTTAATATTATGCTTAGCTTTGTTGTCTCACTCTGGCTCAATTGTTATCAGTTGCTGCCATGGCAATTTATCACAAGATCAAGTCAGCATTGGGGAGAAATTATTTATTTCTGTTTTCACTTCAGTCTCCATTCTCTCTTGTCCAATCATCTCATATTGTAATGGTTCCAGTGACCAAAGCGAGCGAGATCGCTTTGGAAGCTCTCAGGGTCCACTTTCGACTCCTTTGACTGGCCAGAACGGTGGAGACAAATTCGGTTTGTTCCAGTCCGCTCCAAAGGGACCTGTGGAAACAAGCCTCATGGGGGACAAGAGGAGGACCAGGGCGGGACAGGGGGAGGACCAGAGGGGGAGCAGGGGGGCACACACAGACACACACTTACAATATGAAATACATACCAAAGAGACAAAAAACATCCTAATGCTAGAGCCCTTTTCATGTGTGTGCACTTTCCGCGAAATACTTCACTGAAAACAACTAAAAATTGTCACAAAATATATGTTCATGGAAATGCCAGTGGTTTGTGTCAATATATGGATTAATTTTTAAAAACAACATAACAGAATATTCAAATGACTATCTACAATATAAACCACATTCCAGATGAAGATAAAACACTGTAGTCATTTGTTGGCTCCAAATAACTGAACTTATTGTATTGCTCGGTGATATTACAATATTCACAAAATATATTCAGCAATGTTTAATTCGTTGTATTATTAATGATTGATTATATATTGATTTTGTTCTTTTTATTTACTCTAAATTTAACTAGATTTTTGTTGCTATAAATATGCAATTATTTGTTTAGAGTTTGCTTGAGGAAATTAAAACCAGTATATAATCCTTCTGAGAAGTAACCATTAAAAAATAATAAGATAAGATAAGATTATATTATTGATAACAATAATAATAACAATAACAATTATTTTCATTATTAATCTATTAACTAATGACGGCCAAGAATGTAATACAATAGAAAGTAATAATTAAACATCTCATATAATGATAAATAAATATGTAAATATTATATATATATATATATATATATATATATATATATATATATATATATATATATATATATATATATATATATATATATATATACATATACATATACATACACACACACACACACACACACAAAATTGAAAGATAGCTCGTGATATTTAATCAAATGTATTAAATCACTAAATAAGATGTGAAAAGTACAGATTTTAAATATCGCCTCCCGTCTCCGTCTGGAGGAGCGCGGCCTTTGCGTGGACGTAGACGCGGCCTTATCACGGGGGAAACTGAGGGAGGTCTGGGACTAATTAAGCACGTTCGTGACAAGGTTTAGGCCGCAGCTAGAAAACTAGAGGCCAAACCAACACTTTCCCATAATTCACCGCCTGTGGCAGCGAGCGTAACCGCCACTGTCCGGTCCGCGAGCAGGCCGCGCGTGACGCTTTGAAAGGCCTTCATTTTTTCATTTTTTGTGCAAAACTTGGAAACGCATGAAAAACGTGACCCTGCGAAACAGAAGAGTCAAATGATGGGCGTTGCTCTTGGCACATTTTCTTGTGAGCTAAACAGCAGCTCCGTGTGCACTTTTGTCTCACCCCGCGTGACCTGTGTCATAAAGTTAAAGTCACACCAAACCCGCGGCAGTGTCTTGTGCCCGTGCCGCGCGCACAGAGCACGCGAGCCTGTGCCGCTCCTCCGCAGGACAGAGGCCGGTGCCGGGGCTCACATCTCACGAGGCCGCCGCTGATTGGCTACCTGAGCGCGTGCTCCATCCCCACGTCCCACGCTCCCTCACGCACACATGACGCACACATTGTACGTACACACAGAGCGGCTCAGGGCGCACCGCCGCGTCTGTCTGTGCGCGGCCACTTGCCTCTTTAACATATTCAACACGTCATCCCGAAGGTGGATCACGGTCTGAGGCGCGGGTATAAAACCCGGGCTCAGAGCAACATTTGCAGTTACTGCGCTTAACACGAGGAGCTCCTCGCGCTCCGGACAGGACCCTCCAAGACCCTAGGTGAGTGTGTGTGTGAGTGTGTGTGTGTGTGTGTGTGTGTTCGTAAGTTAAATTTACGGCTCTGCCTGGAGCCGCGGGCGCGAGCCTCAACTGTATCATAAAGCTGCACGAGACAAGCAGGCGCATGTAAACTAAAACTATTTGGAATAGTTGACAGCTCCCCGCGCGCAGGAATGAGGGGAGTTCCTCATGTGGATACGCACGCGCTGCGCTCACGCGGGATGCTCCCGGTGCCTCGGAGACGTCCCCTCACACTCCGCGCTCCTTTAGGGCACGGACACAAGGCTGAAGTGCGTTGTGGATGAGGAGCTCTCATGCGCGCGCGGGCGGAGTGCAGACCATAGACACTCGGTGATGTAGCGGGTTGTGTTTGTCATTTCTCAGACGGACGCAGAAGAAACAGAGGGTCTACACTCGCAGGTGCAGGTGCTGGGATGATGTTCCAGTTCTCGGTGCTGTCGGCGCTGGTCACGGCGCTTACATCTGTGCTGTCCGCGGTCTTACTGCTGGCTCTGACCCGGCAGCTGTGGAACCTGCGCTGGAGCGTGACCCGGGATAAGGACAGCAGTCTGCCGCTGCCCAAAGGCTCCATGGGCTGGCCGCTGGTGGGCGAGACCTTCCACTGGCTCTTCCAGGTGAGTAGGACAACTAAGTCAGCAAGCAGTTAGAGTTCACCGTGTGATATAGTGTCACTATAATTGACCTTATGTATTATATCAATAAATGATATAATAGTGAAATAGTATTCCAGTATCACAATCATAATTACAAAAAAATGCACACAAAATATCAGGCCCAGTGCTGTCTTTTATTATATCCATGTGGTCTTGGTCCTGAACAAGCTCAAGATGATTCTTAAAATGTTCAGGAAAGGTCACATTTAGTCCTATTACTCAAATAGATGTGAGTTCATTTTACTATCAATTTGTACATTAGCTAATTTTCTTTTCCCTTTGAATTCAAGTACATTTCACTTCGGTGAGTTTACAGTATTTTTGGAACACTCACTCATCCGTTTTTCAAACGTACACCTTCTTGAGAGAACTTTGAACTTTTTTGGAACCTGCTAAATTCTGGAAGTGTAAACTGAAGTTTTCATTTCCCTCCACAGGGGTCCAACTTCCACATCTCCCGCAGAGAGCGCCATGGAAACGTCTTTAAAACCCATCTTTTGGGAAAGCCGGTGATCCGAGTGACAGGAGCGGAGAACATTCGTAAGATCCTCCTGGGAGAGCACAGCCTGGTGTGCACGCAGTGGCCCCAGAGCACCCGCATCATTCTTGGGCCCAACACGCTCGTCAACTCCATCGGAGATCTGCACAGGAGGAAGAGGAAGGTAAGCTGTGGTGTCATGGCGACAGTGGCCTGTGTTCACCTAAACTATTACCAAAGTAAAAGTAGAGATACAGGACCAAATAATTACTCAAGTAAAAGTACAGCATAAATTACTATAGTAAAAGTTTTGAGATACTGGTTTAAAAATGTACTTTAAGAGTAAAACGTTTTTCAGACAAATTGTGAGAACTATTAAAGCATTAAATGAATGAATTTGATAAAGAAAAGTGTGAATAGTCTTTGGTCAACTGTTGCAATTTCTTTTCTAGTGAATTCTAGGAATATATTTGTATTTCCGCAAAGCCAGGACATGAATTCATGACTCCTTAAATCATATGGAAAATTCTTTCCACTTTTCAATCCAGTTCAAAAAGTAAGGCTGTTCAAAGTACAAAAAACTGCTCTCAAATCTAAGGAAGTAAAAGTTAAACTGCAGTAATATATATATATATATATATATATATATATATATATATATATATATATATATATATATATATATATATATTATATACTGTGGGTTAATGGTTTTGCATTTTTAGTCAGTGTGGATGAACTTATGTGGTTTTGCCATATTTGTACAAATGGGTTGTTGCAATAAATTCATTTCCAGAAAGGGATTAATAAAGTATATCTATCAACATAAAGCTTTTGTTTCTTATGGAGGAGACACAAGTTTAAGTCAATAATAAGTATAATTTATATTATTTGGAGTGAATTTAGCCAATATCAAAGTCTAAAACCATAAGTCTAAATAATAATAAATGTTGCACACAAATAATATTTTGAATTTTTTTACAGGTAAAATCAATATTTCATTTGAACATGATAACTTTACATTTAAATATCACTATTAATCATTATAGAAACAGTTGATTTTGGCGACTTGTGTATGTAAATATGGTTATCTTTTGTTCCTCTAAAACTTCTGTGGTGTTTGAATCTCCACATTTGAGTCCTGGAGCTGCAGGTGATGTCCTGATGTTATCAGGCCCATCAGCGTCTGCCTCGTTTGTAGCAGCGCTCGTTTTATGGCTCTTTACATGTGTATCTCCTGCATCTGTCCTTTCCTGTCCCGCCCTGTCTCTCCTGTCTCACGGTCTCCTCCTCTGACGTGGTGCAGGCTACAGTTTCACTTTGGCCCTGGTCACCCTGTTTTTCCTTTTACCTTGTTAAAGCCGCACTGTCTAACTTTTTTTTCCCCTCAAAAAATAAAAGATTACAAACTTATTAATTTAGTTTTTGATTAGAAAAGCATGGGCCATATTTTGCCCCTGGAGGTAGTGTTAACGTGGGTGCAGCAGAGCTAATCCTGTCACACCTTGTAGTCAGTGCAGCTTTGCAATTCTAAACAAGAGCTGTGATTTTGCCAAAATATGGGGTGGAATGAAGCAAATTGAAGGTGTGGTCTGGTTCATAACTAATGCACTTCAAAACTAGCATTAGCTATACATTTTAAGATGCTTTCCTCTAGCTTAAATGACTTATAGTAATCTGTGTGGGTTTTATATTTGAGGAGAGAGCCCGGACACTAGTGATGCGCGGTTGGGTTTTGACCCACAGGTCGGGTTGGGCCGGGACAAGAAATTCTCATTTCATTGTGGGGCAGGTTTGGACGGGTTGTACAATGCTGACCGTTTCTCATATGTCCGCGCGCCGCCTCTATCATTGCATTTTGCTCCGTCTAAATTCACTTCCACGTTTGGCTTGTTTCTCTGTGAAAATGTGACTGTAATAAAACATGAAGCATTATGTATCTTATACTACACTCCTCTCGCCACAATTTCTCAATTGAGCCTTCTGTGATGATAATGTAACAGTGTGAAACAGTTGTTGGGGATCATGTGACCCTTGTGAAGTATGGAAGCCAGAGCCAAAACAAACCTTGTTCTTGCTCTCGCAGCCCTATAGGCAAACGAACAAACGTCTTGCTTCTTATGAAGTATGAATTGGCCTTTAAAGCTCTTTACGCTGCGTTGGACACCTGTTACTGAGCGGTCTGGGCCAGACTGGACCTGCAGACTCATGTGCTCAGCTTAGAGAAGAACGTCTATTTGGAAAATCAGTGTCACATCACATTCACCCAAAATCCCTGTCCCAGTCTGCGTAAAACTGGCACAGACTGACAGCAAAACACGAGATCCGCACATAAGATGAGACTGAGCTGACCACAGTGTGTGCTCTGTTCTCACGCCCTCCACAATGTATTTCATGTAGAGGCTGTATTTTATGGTTTTTTTCTTCAAGCTTTTCATTTTAAGGACACACAAAACTAAACAACTAGGGTTACGACCTAAAAGTAAAATAAAAGGCTTTATTTAAATATTTAATTTAATGTATTTATTTTATTTTTTTAAATTCTGGCATGACAAACATGCAGGTGGAATGGAATGCGACGAGACATTGTTCTTGCCATGGTTTCTTATTATTATTATAGTTTTGCGTGGTAAAATTTTGCCACAACTCGGGCATTTTTGACCCCCTGAACATTGATGAATGTCACACATGGGGACATAGACGCGATCGGCTCGGCCCGAACTCCAATAAAATGGAGGTTGCGAGAACGCCCGTCTCAACAGTGCTGACTAGTTGAAAACGCTTAATCTTTGGCCTAGGCACATGAAACCTTAGGACAGTGACAGCTACCTTTGACCTGTGACCTTTGATGAGTAAAACACACCTGGCAGCATCGTTCTATGATAAACAGGAAGTCAGCCATGTTTAATCAAAGTGGCACCGCCACAACATGCAACACGCAACACGCCCTCAAAAAAGGCTTAATTTTCAGTGTTTTCAAGGACAAGTCAGGCCTATTGGAATTGATCTGCGGAGCTCATATTTCACTCACTAATGTGTTTTTATGGTCTGATTGGAAATAATTAATAGCCATGTAAGACTTTATTCTTTCTGCCACAACTCGAGAGGGAGAGGGAGAGACAGAGGGGGAGGGAGAGAGGGAGATTGTAGGATTTTTGACGCGTTTCCACTCTGTAGCCCGGGTCATTTTGTAGTCTCACTCCATTTTTGTAGTTCCTCCTCTTTATTTTCCTGCCTCTGGACAGGCGGGAAGGCGGTCGCGCGGGAAGGCGGTCGCGCGGGAAGGCGGTCGCGCGGGAAGGCGGTCGCGCGGGAAGGCGGTCGCGCAGGAAGGCGGTTGCCTGGGAGGCGAGAGCCATCACCGCCGCTGCCGCGGCTTTAATTAGTACTTGGCCTTGTTGAGGAGCCTCCTTGTGCTTGTTTCCATGGAAATGTTGTTCCTTTGGCTAAGATATTTAATATATTTGCCACAGTATGGCATAAAACTTGTCAATCTTCATGGACAATGTTCAGAATGGTTTTAACTTTCTATTTCTTTGTAATCAGACAGGTAATTTTCCACGTTCAAAAAGTTGCACAATGTCCCTTTAAATAAAGGTTAATAAATATATATAAAATAATATAATAAAATGCTAAGTTTTTAAACACAGAACTTAGTTATATTGAGAAATTATTCTTTACTCTTCTTATTTAAGTCACACATTTTTAGTATTTTTACTATCATGTTGATCATATTGACAGAAAATGTCTATATCATCCCGTGCCTAGTTATGATGGCAACTCCATGATATAACCCACATATGAAGAAAGAAATCACCTCTCTCTTTGTTGTCGTTCTCAGATCCTGGCGAAAGTGTTCAGCCGCGGGGCGCTGGAGTCATACCTGCCGCGGCTGCAGGATGTGGTGAAGCTGGAGCTGCATAAGTGGTGTAGCGCGGAGGGCTCAGTGGACGTGTACGCTGCGGCCAAAGCACTGACGTTCCGCATTGCTATTAAAGTGCTCCTGGGACTGCATCTGGAGGAGGACCGGCTGCTGTACCTGGCCCAGACCTTCGAGCAGCTCATGAACAACCTCTTCTCACTGCCCATAGATGCACCTCTTAGCGGCCTACGCAAGGTACAGCATCTGCAGGACGCGTGTGCTCCTCTAGAGGGCGCGCATCCTTGTTTAGATCAGTGTTGCCATGAGGTTTTATTGTGATGCTTGAATGCACTTTTTAGACATTTCTGTCACACTTAAACAAAAACATACATGCCTTAATTTATTCATAGGGCTGTCAAAGAGCCAACTCATGCAATTAGAAAATGTATGCAATAATTATTAACAATTCTTTTGACTGAACACGCTCGGTTAGATTACGCAAGAGGCTTTACAAGGAAGAATGCAGAAAGTACAGCAGCAGAGCTGATATTACCTGGTTAAATTTACACATTAAATCCTTATGTGGTCGATATTTATGTGCGAGAATTGGTGGAGAGCTGCTCAGCTTTGCTCCACATGGTAGAACAAACCAAAGACCCGGACAAAACCAAAGACACGGCAGAACAGAGCAAAGATGCCGTGGAGCTCTTGAGTTAAACATGCTATAGACATTGAGAGGTACACTGAAAGAAACAGCGTACTTTCTTACCATGCCTGAACTACCATCCATCCATCCATTTTATTCCGCTTCCGGGGCCGGATCGCGGGGACAGCAGTCCAAGCAGGGACTCCCAGACTTCCTTCTCCACAGACACTTCTTCCAACTCCTCCGGGGGGATCCCGAGGCGTTCCCAGGCCAGCACAGAGACATAGTCCCTCCAGCGTGTCCTGGGTCTTCCCCAGGGCCTCTTCCCGGTGGGACATCCCCTAAACACCTCCCCAGGGAGGCTCCCAGGAGGCATCAGGAACAGATGCCCGAGCCACCTCAGCTGGCTCCTCTCGACGTGTAGGAGCAGCGGCTCTACTCCGAGTTCCTAACCCTATATCTAAGGGAGCGCCCAGCCACCAGGCGGTGGCTGAACTACCTGTTTGTGGAATTATGTTATTTATGTTAAATGGATTTATGGCTTTAGGGGCCAATAAAGACCCTTTATTACAATGTTTTGGACTGGTCTTTGGAAACACGCGTTGGGGAAACCCTTAAAACTTCGCAGCCGGGAGGAGAATATCATGGACTGACTTCGCCTCTACATTAAGTGTCCTGCCCTCGCACTCAGCTTGACAGGTAGATAACCATCATCTCCAAAAACCACACCATTGTTCCTTTAACTGGGTTTAATTGGCATGGAGGATGAAAATGAATAGTAAAACTGTAACAAGAAACATAACATAGTGTATGAGCTGACATATAGAAATACAATACAATCAAGACTCACAACTATAATGTTCACAGTGAATGTGAGCTAACATGCTAACGCTAGCATACGGCACTAATGCTAACGCTAGCATACGGCGCTAACATGGTAATGCTAACATGCGGCGCTAAACACACAAATTGCTGGCTCAGGACTCAGCGTGGTAGTGTGCTTGACTTCAGCTATCGTTTGTGCTAGCTTTTAACAGGAAGTGAGGAACAAGGCAACTTCCGGTTCACCAAAATAAAAACGTAAAATTCAGAACTTCTTCCAAACAAAAACAGAAAGGCATATAAATGTGCCCACAACACAAAACAACCTGTGGATGGCTCATTAGGAGCCAGAACATTAAGTAAGAAACAACAAACCTCTGTTTACCCGACAAGTGGGGGACCTTGGCTATATTGGGCAGTTCTCACCCAGCTACATGTGTTGGTGAGCGATGGCCTGTCGTGGATCCCCGTGGAGCTGTTTGGAGCGACGTGGTGTGGTGGGGGACCAAAGAACCACATGAAGTGCAGGGGAGCGTGAGATCGTGGACAGCACAGGAAAGACGCCCCGTGGAAGACGTGTGTTGTGGAGCAAAAAAACACCTGCATGGGGCACAGAGGAGCGGAAAGCGGTGCGCACACAATGCTGTTGGTGCGTATGGAGCGAGGATTGCTTTCACGGAAAGTAAGCTGTAAAATCAGAGACTTGTGCACATGGTCTACGTAACTATGGATGGGCATTCTATTAAACTGAACTCTTTGTGTGGTTTGAGAATTACTGGGAAAGGACACTGCACTGTAAAACCATCTGCTTACATGCAGTAAAGGCAGAAGCTGAGTGTGTTTGTCTTATTTCTTTTCTTTAAAGGAAACAAAATAGAAGAGCAACAACGATTTGTCAGACATCAGCTTGAATTACTTGAATGGAAACACAGCTTGCTGCTACTGAAGCTAAATAGACAGTCCTAAAATCTTCTAAAAAGTCCAAATCTTCTCAGGAATCCAGTTGAGTTTGTTAAAGAAACAAACAACCAACCTCACCAGAAAAATCTTCAAATACCCCTCGAATGAAGGACATTGCAAGAAAAATGATGGGAGTCCAAGAGATGGTTCTGCACCAGGTGTCTAGGGGCCGTCCGAGACTGGGCCTGCTGGATTCTGGAATTGAAGACTCAGAGACAGAACCTGAGTGCTATGTGCAAAATGTGAAAGTGGAAAAAGGCCATTCTTGTTTATGTGAAACCAGTGAAAATGTTTGAGCCATAAGGTGGAACATTTTAAGGTTATTTATTATTAATTATTGTTAATTATTGCATTGATTATTGAACTCTGGATAATGGACACATACTCAGTCAATAAGTCCTTTTTAAGAGCTAATAGACAAATGTGTTTCATTTGTTTTTTGCAACATTTATTTGTGATTTATAATCGTTGTGTTCCTAATTGTCGCACACAATTAAGGGGCCGATGTGAAGAAGACAAAATGTACCTCTCTCCTAGCCTCTAGGTGGAGATGTGGGCTTTATGTGTCTGTGTGTATTATGAAATAAAAGGGGCAGAAACAGGGTTGCATAGGTGCTGCTAGGTTGAAAGGTACACTGTTTCTTACTGTGCCTGAACCACCTGTTTGTTGTTGTTGTTGTTGTTGTTGTTGTTGTTTTATGGCGGTTGGCATCCAAGTGTTGCATTACCGCCAGACTTTATTCCTCAGACTTTGTCGTAGTCCTCAGACTCTGTCGTAGTCCGTAAAAGTACTCCTTCCATTGCTTTGGTGTTACAAAGCCCATGAGGTCATGATATGTCTTTGTGACTAGAATAGTTGTTGTTGTTTCAGAGACAACACCCGGCTTTTGGGGAGTCGGGGTGGTCGGAGTGGCGGGGTGGGGGTGGGGGTGGTCTCCTGTCCTCGTCCGGTCTCGTGGACGCACGGCTGCCAGGCAGCGACATCGGTGGAAATATTGAGGCCTATAGAGTGAAGCCTAAGGAATGAAGCTGTACGGTGGAGGCACCGAGCGTCAAGGAGGGAGGGGAGGATGAGGAGGAGTCTCCCTGGAATGAAGCCGGTTGGTCTCTGAAACAACAACAACTATTCTAGTCACAAAGACATATCATGACCTCATGGGCTTTGTAACACCAAAGCAATGGAAGGAGTACTTTTACAGACTACGACAGTCTGAGGAAACGACAAAGACGTCCCATGACCTCATGGGCTTTGTACTTCCAAAGCACCGAACGTCAAAGAGGGCGAGGAAGGTGAAGAAGAGTCTCCCTGGACTAAAGCCGAAACACCAAAGTGATGGAAGAAGGACTTCTAAAGGATAAAACGACAAAGACGTCCCATGACCTCATGGGCTTTGTAAAACAACAAAGACGTCCCATGACCTCATGGGCTTTGTACTTCCAAAGCACCGAACGTCAAAGAGGGAGAGGAAGATGAAGAAGAGTCTCCCTGGAATAAAGCCGGTCACAAAGACATATCATGACCTCATGGGCTTTGTAACACCAAAGCAATGGAAGGAGTACTTTTACGGACTATGACAGTCTGAGGACTACGAAAAGTCTGAGGAATAAAGTCTGGCGGTAATGCAACAATTGGATGCCAACCGCCATAAAACAACAACAACAACAACAACAACAACAACACCCGGCTTTATTCCAGGGAGACTCTTCTTCATCTTCCTCTCCTTCTTTGACGTTCGGTGCTTCCATCGTACAGCTTTATTCTTCAGGCTTCATTGTGGAATTGTGTTGTTTATGTTACCGTACTTTCCGTACTATAAAGCGCACTTTAAAGCCTTTAATTTCCTCAAAAACCGTCCGTGCGCTTTATAATCCAGTGCGCTCAATATATTTCCACCTTGCTCAACACCCGGTCTGGAGAGACGGGAGATGGCGGAGGAGAGTGGATCGGGGATGGAAGACGTTCTGGACGGCGTGGAGGAGCAGCCTTTTCTGCCTGCACGTGCCCGGAAACGTAAAAAGTCCCTTAGCTCGTCCGAGGGTTCTGGGAATGAGCAGCAGGATGAGGCTGAAGCTATTGATATCCGGGGTGAGAGCAGAGACTGTAAGGTGATCATAAAGCTTGCACAGGATAGTGCATCCTTTAAGGAGTGGAATTCAGTGGCATTGTCAAAGAGCCTAACTGTAGCTGTGGGAGTGATCAAGAGTGCGAGTGTCCTTAGAGATGGCTCGCTGCTGGTCGTGTGCAAGGACGCGGCTCAGCAACGGAAGGCGATTGGAGCTAAACGTCTGGGTGGAAAGGACATTCTTGTGTCTGATGCTGAAAGAAACACGGTCAGAGGAGTTATCGTAGGTGTCCCTACGGCGACGTCTGTGGATGAAGTTAAGGAGAATTTGACTGGAGTTACGGTGGTGGACGCTAGGCGTTTGAAGGTGACCCGGTTTGGGGTAAGATGTGACAGCTTGTCGGTAATGGTAACACTTGAAGGGAGGTGCCTGCCTAGTAAGGTGTTCATTGGGTACATGTGCTATAGCGTCAGGCCATATGTTCCGCCGCCCCTGCGTTGCTTTAAGTGCCAGCGCTTTGGGCATATTGCAGCGGTCTGTAGAGGGAAGCAAAGATGTGGTAAATGTGCAGGAGACCACGAGTATGGGAAGTGTGACGTGGGTGCAAAACTGAAGTGCTGTAACTGTGGGGAAGAACATAGCTCTGCCTTCGGGGGATGCAGGTTTAGCAAAAGAGCTGCTGAGGTGCAGAAAATAAAGGTCTCTCAAGGTATATCCTATGCAGATGCAGTCAAGAAAGTTTCAAGTAACGAGTTTAGAGTAAATACAGAGAGAGGAGCCAGCGTTGCTCCCAGCCAGGGCGAAATGAGAAAGGCCAGCGTGGCTCCCAAGAAGTGTGAAGGTTTCAAGAGTGGAGGTCCCAAGTGTGCAGGTTCCAGAATTAATGAGAATACCCTGGTTGTGGATAGAGAGGATTTTGTACTCTTTATGGTGGATGTTGTAAACTGTGCTGCTCAGACTCAAAGCAGAACTGAAAGGATCAGGATCATTGCTAAAGCTGCAGGGAGATTCCTTGGAACAAAGGAGCTTGATTGGGCAGATATAGAAAACAGGCTAAAGGCGCTAAATGGGAGTCGGAGTGATGGGGGTCTGCTTGTGGGGAGTCAGAGTGATCAGAGTGACGAGATGGGGGTGGGGGTGGTCTCCTGTCCTCGCCCAGTCTCGTAGACGCACGGCTACCAAGCAGCGACATCAGTGGACATATTAAAGCCTATAGAATGAAGCCTAACGCTGTACGGTGGAAGCACCGAACGTCAAAGAAGGAGAGGAAGATGAAGAAGAGTCTCCCTGGAATAAAGCCGGTTGGTCTCTGAAACAACAACTATTCTAGTCACAAAGACATATCATGACCTCATGGGCTTTGTAACACCAAAGCAATGGAAGGAGTACTTTTACGGACTACGACAGAGTCTGAGGACTACGACAAAGTCTGAGGAATAAAGTCTGGCGGTAATGCAACACTTGGATGCCAACCGCCATAAAACAACAACAACAACAACAACAACATATTGTTGTTGTTGTTGTTGTTTTATGGCGGTTGGCATCCGAGTGTTGCATTACCGCCAGACTTTATTCCTCAGACGTTTCGTAGTCCTCAGACTCTGTCGTAGTCCGTAAAAGTACTCCTCCCATCGCTTTGGCGTTACAAAGCCCATGAGGTCATGATGTGTTTTTGTGACTAGAATAGTTGTTGTGTCAGAGACCAACCGGCTTTACTCCAGGGAGACTCCTCTTCACCCTCCTCGCCCCCTTTGACGCTCGGTGCTTTGGAAGTACAAAGCCCATGAGATCATGGGACGTCTTTGTTGTTTTACAAAGCCCATGAGGTCATGGGACGTCTTTGTCGTTTTATCCTTTAGAAGTCCTTCTTCCATCACTTTGGCGTTTCTAGGCCCATGAAGTCCAAGCGCGTTAGAACATCCTCTTGCTCCTCATCCTCGGCTCAGTCTCCAACACCCCCCACCTCTATAAACGTTTACCCAGCCCTGTGCTACATAAGTAAGCAACCACAGCCTGACACAAACCCTGTGACTGGATCGCCAGAACGTTCCGCAGATTGAACTCCCGCCCATTATTCCGAAACCACAAGGCCAACCCGGCCCTTTCCCTATCATAAGCCTCACAGCAAATCAGCACATGCTCGACAGTCTCTGGCACCCGACAGTGACCACACAGACCGGTCGGATGTTTGCCTATCCTACTCAGTGACCAATTGAGTCCAGTATGGCCAATCCTCATGCGGGCGAAGGCCCTTTCCTCCCACGCGTTCCTGCCCACAGACCCGCAAGGACCCACACTACCCTGTATGTGATAGAGATGCCGTCCAGTAACACAGTGGCTCCAAAATTCCTGCCAAAGGCCGACCACATGACTCTTGATAACAGGCTTGATTTCAGATTTGCTTAACTCAACCGCCACATCAATTGATGGCCGCCGAAGGGAACGTTTAGCCAGTGCATCAGCCATTTCGTTACCATCCACCCCCACATGCGCAGGGACCCAAATGAAGGAAACCCTCACATCCTTCCTGGACAGGGAGAGCATATTTCCACCCAGAGACTAACTTAAAGAAGCTTGATGTGGAGCAAGCCCAGGCCTTGCGCATCTGCTGTAGGGCTTTTAGGACCTCCCCTGTCTCGGCGCTGCAGGTTGAGTTGGGGGAATTGCCGTTACGGCTCCGGAGGCTAGAACTTCTGTTAGCTTACTGGGTGAATGTGCAAGGTCATACGAGCTCTCACCCGGTGAGGGACTTTCTCAGGGTTGATGGGGGGCAGAGTGAGGCTGGCGGTATGGTTTTCAGCCAGGTAGGAAATGCGAAGGCGCGGCTTGCGGGGGTTGGTGATCTGCGTGTGAGCCCGTCGGTGGCTTTGTCTGCTATAGCTCCGTGGAAGTTTGTCCCGGCTCCTGTTGATGTTAGCTTGCATGGCAAGCTTAGAGGAGTCGCTGGGAGGGCACCGCAGTTTGCCGTTCAAGCGATCATCGATAAGCACTCAGGTGATGTGTTTATTTATACCGACGGGTCTAGGGATCCTGAGAGTGGGCGTACTGGCGCCGCTTATTTTGTGCCTGACCTGGGGCTAGCGGTCAAGAAGAGGTTGACAGATCGCCTTTCTGTTTTCACGTCGGAACTTATAGCGATACGGTTGGCGTTGGAATGGGCGGAATCTGCTTTGCAGTGTTGCGGCATTGTGGTGGCCTCTGACAGCCTTTCTGCATTGCAAAGCATTAAATCTGGGAAATCGGATTGCAGACAGGATGTGTTGAATGGCATCTTCTGTCTGATGCTCTCCCTGTCCAGGAAGGATGTGAGGGTTTCCTTCATTTGGGTCCCTGCGCATGTGGGGGTGGATGGTAACGAAATGGCTGATGCACTGGCTAAACGTTCCCTTCGGCGGCCATCAATTGATGTAGCGGTTGAGTTGGGCAAGTCTGAAATCAAGCCCGTTATCAAGAGTCATGTGGTCGGCCTTTGGCAGGAATTTTGGAGCCACTGTGTTACTGGACGGCATCTCTATCACATACAGGGTAGTGTGGGTCCTTGCGGGTCTATGGGCAGGAACGCGTGGGAGGAAAGGGCCTTCGCCCGCATGAGGATTGGCCATACTGGACTCAATTGGTCACTGAGTAGGATAGGCAAACATCCGACCGGTCTGTGTGGTCACTGTCGGGTGCCAGAGACTGTCGAGCATGTGCTGATTTGCTGTGAGGCTTATGATAGGGAAAGGGCCGGGTTGGCCTTGTGGTTTCGGAATAATGGGCGGGAGTTCAATCTGCGGAACGTTCTGGCGATCCAGTCACAGGGTTTGTGTCAGGCTGTGGTTGCTTACTTATGTAGCACAGGGCTGGGTAAACGTTTATAGAGGTGGGGGGTGTTGGAGACTGAGCCGAGGATGAGGAGCAAGAGGATGTTCTAACGCGCTTGGACTTCGTGGGCCTAGAAACGCCAAAGTGATGGAAGAAGGGCTTCTAACCGAACGTCAAAGAGGGCGAGGAAGGTGAAGAGGAGTCTCCCTGGAATAAAGCCGGTTGGTCTCTGACACAACAACTATTCTAGTCACAAAAACACATCATGACCTCATGGGCTTTGTACGCCAAAGCAATGGGAGGAGTACTTTTACGGACTACGACAGAGTCTGAGGACTACGAAACGTCTGAGGATTAAAGTCTGGCGGTAATGCAACACTCGGATGCCAACCGCCATAAAACAACAACAACAACAACAACAACTGAGGACTACGAAACGTCTGAGGAATAAAGTCTGGCGGTAATGCAACACTCGGATGCCAACCGCCATAAAACAACAACAACAACAACAACTACGACAAAGTCTGAGGAATAAAGTCTGGCGGTAATGCAACACTTGGATGCCAACCGCCATAAAACAACAACAACAACAACAACAACAACAACAATGGAAGGAGTTCTTTTACGGAATACGACAGTCTGAGGACTACGAAAAGTCTGAGGAATAAAGTCTGGCGGTAATGCAACAATTGGATGCCAACCGCCATAAAACAACAACAACAACAACAACATATTTCCACCCCATGGCGGCATGGGGAAGGCTTAGAGGATTATTGGCTCGAGCCATTCCATGGAATGGAATGCGACGAGTCTTTGTTCTTGCCAGGTTTCTTCTTATTATTTTTATTCATGGTCATTTTGCCACATCTGGGGCATTTTTGACCCCCTGAACATTGATGAAAAGTCCCACATGGGGACATAGACGTGTCGGATTGAGCTCAAAACAACACTTTTTGCATCTAAAGTGAAATGTAATAAATATTCCAAAAAATGTTTATTCCTCAAAAAAGGCTTAATTTCCAGTTTTTTCAAGGACAAGTCACGTCTATTGGAAATGATCTACGGAGCTCATATTTCACTCACTAATGCGTTTTTATGATCTGATTGGAAATAATTAATAGCCATGTAACAAATTTACTCTATAGCGCCCCCTATACATTGTGTGAAAAACTCAACATTGTCTGATTTGTTTGAAACTCATGGATTATATTCTCCTTGAGACGCCATGAAAAAAAGTGCATTACAGATATTGTGTATTTTCACAATTGGCCAGCAGGGGCGCAATGAATGCCTTCACTTCCTCTTTTATTTTGATGGAACATTTCCTCTCGTGCCGTGGTCTTAGCATTAGCGTTAGCATCAGCATTAGCGGCGGGTCTTTGTTGCTAGGTGATGGAGGTACAGGGAGGAGGGGGTTTAAAGAATAAAGTCTAAAGAATAAAGTCTAAAGAATAAAGTCTAAGAGAATGCAGTGTCAGGGCAATCGCGATCAAAACACGGTCGCGCGGGAAGGCGGTTGCGCGGGTGGCGAGAGCCATCATCGCCGCTACCGCGGCTTTAATTTCTGGTTGTTCTTACTGACCTCAAAGCAATTTTGTGTGGTACACAGTGTATAAAGAAGACTCGGGACACGAGAGACTCGGATGCACGTCTAGAAGCACATTTACGGTGCTCATTAACCGGAAGTCCCATCAACATGTATACAAAGCATTCTGGGAACAGAAGTCTACTGCTACACACGGTGCTCGCGGCGCTCTGTCAAAATGTAAACTACATTATACGTCAGGAACAACGCAGACACCTAAATAAAGGACCCCGAATTAAGGACCCCAAGATGGCTCCTGCCAAGAGACCATGGATCACAAGAGACACGCTTACGACGCGGACTTTAAACTCTGGGCTCAAGTACCAGTCAACTGTGGCCCGAGCTTTCACGAAGGCCGGAATCATCAGAAGGTTACTGCGGCGACACTCGGATAATGACGAGATGGATCCGGAGATGTGGGATGTACGGCATCCAGCCCGACTGTTAAACTCAGACACTGAAGATGAAGAATTTGAGGGATTTGTGGACGAGGAATGAACTGAAAAAGTGAGCGTATTGTGTTGTATTTTACGTGTTATAACTGAACGAGGCTGGGAGTTGTTGTAAATACGCTCATTAACATTTGAACAATGACAATCTGAATGAGTTGAACGCGTTTAATAAAGCTCAACTGACTGACTTATCCGTCTTTTTTGTTTCGTTTAATGCGCTTTATAGTCCGGTGCGCTTTATATATGAACAATTATCCAGTGCGCTTTATAATCCAGTGCGCCTTTTCGTGCGGAAAATATGGTATATTGGTTCCTGATTATATGGGCCAATAAAGATTCTTTATCACAATATTTTGGACTTTTCTTTGGAAAAATGCACTGGGAAACCCTTAAAACTGAAGTATTGTGGACCAACTTCGCCTCTACAGTGCGCTTTTTAAATCTGAGTCTGAGTCAACAAGCACACCCACATTTTCTGACATGCGGCTTCACGTTGACTGAGAGTGAACCGAGGGAGGATGAAATTCCGCTTAGAATGTACGAAGCACCAACAAGGCCATCCCAACCACCATAATCAGACAAACAAACAGAAAACAGAAACATGCAAACATTGGCACAGGTGGGTGAAGGGTTTTACCCAGAGACAAAGCAGTACTGTGGTGTTGTGAGATTTGAACTCAAACTCAGCCACTTGTTTTACTGCTTATTTATCCCTCAGTCATGCTCAGTGGCATTTATCTATTCCTGTAGCCACCACACACAAGTCTCACTGTCACAATAATACACTCATCCTTTGCCTGGTGCAAGTGTCAAACATTGCATTGGTGATGGAGTGTGAGCTACTGGTCCATCTTCAGAACATGAGCTTATAACACACTCATCCTCATCAGCAGCGGCAGAGAACACAATTTATTAAAACGTGTTTCAATAATTTCATTTCAAACCCTTTTCAGGTTCCTCTGAGCCTCACAAAATACTGATAAATAATCAGACTTGCTCTGATTATTTATGTCGTCAAATCATATTCATTACAACTGCGTGTCTGCATAAGTATATCGGGGCAAGATAGCTTAATTTTGTTGTGATTCCCTCCCCTGCCAGTACATGAAGGATTATTTTGTTTAGAAAGTTGTGGTTTTCAGTGCCTTCATTATTCTTTTTTTTTGTAATGTTTTGTTCGAAGGCCAATCATTAAAAAAAAGCAAAATATTCATCCTTTAAAGTTGTAAAATAGTACACTATTTTTGTCCAGGGCATAAAGGCCAGAGAGATCCTCCATGCCAACATGGAGAAGATCATTGAGGAGAAAACGGAATGTCCACAGACAGCGGATGAGTACAACGATGCTTTTGACTACATGCTCTCCAGCGCCAAAGAGCACGGCCAGACGCTCAGCATACAGGAGCTCAAGGTAATGACTGTTTAAACCTGGTTTAGATCCAGCTGAGAACTGATTTAGTCATGGTTTACCTATGGTACCTATGGTACCTATCATTTTCATCTTTAAACTTTGGATTCATACAGGCCTGATTTCATCCCTGATTTATTTCCAGATTATAGCTAGTCCTGTTTTAGATTAGGTTGCTAAAATTTTAATCTGGTTCAGACCTGGTGCAGATCATTTCTCCTTTTAGATCTGGTTCCCTAATTTTATCAAATTAAATTCAAATTGTTTATGTAGAGCTCAAAATCACAACAGTATCACAATCCTTGCCTTGCAGGACTTTGAAAAATATTTGATATAACCAGAAAGAAACTTGGTAATTGCTCAAAAATAGAGAAAAAGATTAAGCAAATTGACTTAATCTGTTATTTTGCCTAGTCTTGTTCTAGTCCAGGTTTAGTCCTGAGTTAATCCCAATTTTGATGTTGGACATAGTTTGGTTTAGTTCCTAAATTCAAAGTAAGCATACTAGAAAGATGTTGATCTCACAAACCTCAGACCTCCACGGTGGGTATGGCCAGGTTTTGTGCTACAATTTCTGCATCTGGCTGGCATATTTTCCTACAGGGACAATAAAGTGTACTCAACTTCTCACTTTTTCTGTTCATTTAGGAGACAGCAGTGGAGTTGATCTTTGCGGCCCACTCCACCACAGCCAGCGCCTCTACATCCCTCATCCTGCAGCTCCTCCGACACCCTGCTGTAGTGGAGCGTGCCCGGGCTGAGCTGGAAGCTGAAGGGCTGGGGTACGAAACCCACCAGGGGAGCTGTCCAGTCAGCATGACCACAGAGACAGAGGACACATCAGAGAGCACGCACCTTCTGAATGGAGGGAGTCAGCAGCCGCGACCTGAGCTCCACGAGATGCCCCGCTCCCACATCCCCCACCTGAGCCTGGAAAAGCTCAGCCAATTGCGCTACATGGACTGTATGGTCAAAGAGGTGCTGAGGTACCTACCACCAGTGTCTGGGGGGTACCGCACGGCCCTGCAGACATTTGAGCTGGACGTAAGTTGCTCTTTCACAGCCAATGTTTATTTTTCAGTGTTTTCAGACGTGTTCACCCATCTTTGTCCTCCTTCTCAGGGCTACCAGATCCCCAAAGGCTGGAGCGTCATGTACAGCATCCGTGACACCCATGAAACCGCTGGCGTCTTCCATAGTCCAGAACAGTTTGACCCAGACAGATTTGGTTCGGAGCGGGAGGAGAACCGGGCGTCGCGCTTCAGTTATGTTCCGTTTGGAGGCGGAGTGCGTAGCTGCGTGGGCAAAGAGCTGGCTCAGATCATCCTAAAGACTTTGGCGGTGGAGCTGATTGGAACCAGCTCATGGACACTGGCCACAGAGGACTTCCCCAAGATGCAGACTGTTCCAATCGTGCACCCGGTCAACGGACTGCACGTCAAATTCAGATACAACAACATCCTTTAGACAACAGACTCATGTTCTCGAACACTTTGGACAAGATGTTGGTTACTGACTCGAGATAAAGGACATCTACAAATTATAGTTAATGAGTTGAGCAAGTTTGCTGATCCTGTCTGTTTCATGTCTAGAGACATCCTCTCCATCAGAACCGGTTTCACTGCTGATGAAATTCAGATACACCTGCCTGCCTTCACCGATCACTCTTTTGTGGCCTTCTCGATCAGAAACAATTCCACTGCACCTGAAATCCAGTTGGCGTGAAGTAGGTCTGCGACTGGATGACATCTACACATTCTTCATGTGTCTTGTCACTGTCTGTGGCATGTCCTACTCTATCATGATTTCTTCTCCATCAGAATCATTTTGAATGCACCTCAAATTCAGTTTGACGTAAAGTTTGTCTGATTCCATTGGAGCAAGCCTCTAAAAAGACTTTCTCCGTAAATGCATTTAACTTATTAAAAGATAAGAGTCAGCGTTCCTGGATAACAGACTGCAGACAACTTTAAACGCAAGCCTTTCTGCAAACTATTACAACTAGGTAACTGCTCACAGTAGTACACATTTTCAAGAACTGTGCCTTTTTTTAAAGTTACTTAAGTCTCGGCTCGGTTATGCGTTCGCCGAGCATGACCAGTAGCTTGTTTTCGTGATTCCGGCTGACGGTTTGGACTTGTCAACGGTCTGAGCTCCGCCACAAACCCCCTAATGGAACTTGCACTTGACTTTTCCCTCAATTTGTTCCAAGTACTTTCTCTGAATGTGTTAAAAATGACTACCAGTGCTGTTATTTGTGTATCAAATGAAGTAGTGTTATAAATAAGCTGTATTTAAAAATGCAGATGTATAATTTGTTATGTTTGCCATCTGTAACGATTCTTGGCTGCAGTTATAGATATAAAAACTAACCTCTCTGCCCACCTAGCGCAAGTGTAAACTTCTGTAAGTAGACAGTAATTATTATTCCTATTAAGTGTTGTTATTGAAGCTTGATGCGCTGTGAACTGGGGTATGGATGGAGCGTTAATGGAAGGAGATAGCACTTTCTCCGCTATAAGGAGTCTGTATATACAATACTGTTGATGTGTTACTGAGATGTAGCTGCTGTATAGTTAATGTAAAGAGTAAACGAAAAGAGAATTAACTATAGTGTTATGTCTTTGACTCTACTGTACTGAGCTTAGGTCTCAATGAGGACACAGAAACACAATGGAATATATGTCAAACAATACAATACAAATTTGGTTCGGATAACCCATACCCATAAGAATGACCTGGGACACTCAGTACCTGTTTTCCTGAGGGAGTTGCTGACAACAAATTTCCCCCCAGGAACCATGTATTAAAAAAAACCTCTGCTTCAATGATATGCAAACACTGTAACTTAAAATCTCTGAGAGGTGCTTCTCGGTGGTCGAGTGGTTAAGTCACAGCACACGTATGCTGGGCTCCAGGTGCAGCCGGTTGTAGTGTTGAGAGTTCGATTGCTCCACTGCATGTCCTCCCTTCTCTCTCATCCCTGATTTCACACTACTTTCCTGACAATAAAGCCTACTGGCACAATGTATATAATATGTAGCCCAACCCCTCTCGGCAAACTAATTTAACTGGAGCTGTGTAGAAATATTTCCAAAGATGAGAAATGCATAGCAAAACGTCAACACTACTTACAGTCGACCTCAAATGTATGTTCTATATCTATGAGGTTTTCGTAGAAATGTTGTACAAAAATCTATATTTAAAGAAAACAAGTTACAGGTGATAATTGCAGACAGCATGTTATGGTCTTACATATAATGTAACTACATCATGTGGTGCTGTGCAAAGAGTCTATAGAAAGAGCAGGTGAGCAGAGGGATGGCTTATCCAGAAAAGGTCCTTCTCTGAGTGCAGATGGATAACTGCAGCATTACCTCCACTGTCTTGGTAGCTGTAATGGTAGCACACACAAGCATTTTTCTGACTCCACAGCTCCTTTCTTAACATCATCCCGTCATTAGAGGGGTCAATGCTGGGGTCAGTAGGAAGGTCAGCAGGCATGTCCAGCCTCAAACTGGCCGCCTTCATTGACAGGCAGAGAATGGAGTGAAGTTATGTGGCAGAAAATTAATGGGACACAAACAGTCTTGCCTAATTATGTCCACCAACGGGCCTGAAGCTCTGATGAGGTCGTTATCTGATGAACGCTCAGCCACTGTGAACTTGGCAACGTTTTGAACCAGGGTTCACTGCTGTGCCACCAGCCATGCAGGTCAGTGACCGGTCAGCTCATGGGAGGGTGCATGGGAACTGGAGAGGGACGGCACACAGGACAACACAACATGGGCGCCAGAAACATTATACAACAGAGAAGAATCTCCCCATAGCCCAATCTGTAATTTTCTGTCTGTCTGTCAGGATTTTACACTTTACACTGACCTTTCAGCATATGTACCATCATAGAGAAGTGCAACTGTGATGTTTCTTCATAGAATGAAAAGGCTTAAAATGTTTTTTTTTAATACTAGTTCTTTTATTATAAATGTAAATATAAATATTGTTATAGCCTACCTTTGTATAATTAGCTATCAGCAAGTAAAACGTCTTTGAAATTTGGAAATTTTAGATCTCTTTGAAATTCTTTTGCAGCTGTAAAGGACAATTGTAACAATAATATTATTGTCTAAATGGCCAGAAACGGACCCAAAGCAACTTGCAAATTATAGTTTAGGCAAAGCCAGGATGGCTGAGGTTGTCAGTACAGGTCTGTCCTGTGTGAGCCTTGCCCATCATTTGCGCTCAACAGTGTGTGGTAAGAGGGCACAAAAAGGTAAGGCGTCCTTACCCTTACCTAATCACAACAATGTCTTTAATTTGGGTCAGCTGGGGGTCAGCTAAAAAAAGCATTTCAACAAATTACAGAGATCAGTCACCCCTCAAAGACCTTAATGTGGGTCAAATGTAGCTCCACTGCATGATGCAAACCAAAAAAAGGAGCCATTAGCTTTTCCCAAACTACCTCTACATGGAAAGCCTCAGCTCTTTGATGACTGTAGCACTCACTCAAAGCTTTAAACAGCTCTGCCTGCATGGGCTCCCCAAATACAAACACCTTGGATGCAGATCGCCATAGAACAACAACAACAACAACAACAACAACAACAACAACAACAACAACAACACAACAACGAACAATACCTCGTGCACTTGGATGCCAACTGCCATAAAAAACTACAACGACAACAGTTTGGATATTACGGCAACATAGAGGAACGCCTCGGTCCGTATGACGGGGAAGAAGAAGAGGAAGCGTGACCTGGTCGGTGACGATATGAACAGCGGGGAGGACTCCCCTGGAGCCACTGATCCTGTGCAGCGTAGGGCGTCTTCTTGCTCGTCTATGGAGGGCTCTCTCAGTGAGGAGCAGGGCGGGGGGGTTGCAGATGTCGGGGATGTGAGTTCAGAGTGTAAGGTGTTCATAAAGCTCGCGCAGGATAATGCGTCCTTTAAGGGGTGGGATCCGATGGCGTTGACAAGGAGCCTGACTGTAGCTGTGGGAGTGGTCAAGCATGCGAGTGTCCTTAGGGATGGCTCGCTGCTGGTTGTGTGCAAGGACGTGGCTCAGCAAAGGAAGGCGATTGAAGCTAAGTGTCTGGGTGGGAAGGACATTCTTGTGTCTGATGCTGTAAGAGGCACGGTCAGGGGAGTTATAGTAGGCGTCCCTACGACGACATCTGTGGATGACATAAAGGAGAATTTGACTGGAGCTAAGGTGGTGGATGCTAGGCGGTTGAAGATGACCCGGGATGGGGTAAGGTGTGACAGCCTGTCGATAATGATTAGATTTGAAGGTGGGATCCTGCCTCGTGTGGTGTGCGTTGGGTACATGCGCTATGGCGTACGCCCATATGTTCTGCCGCCCCTGCGTTGCTTCAAGTGCCAGCGCTTTGGGCATATTGCAGCGGTCTGTAGAGGGAAGCAGAAGTGTGGTAAATGTGCAGGAGACCACGAGTATGGGAAGTGTGACGACGGAGCAAAACTCAAGTGCTGTAACTGTGGGGGAGAGCATAGCTCTGCCTACGGGGGATGCGTGTTCAGCAAGAGGGCTGCGGAGGTGCAAAAAGTTAGAGCCTCTCAAGGCATATCCTACGCGGATGCGGTCAAGAAGGTGTCTGGTAGTCAGGTGACGGTGGATGCAGTGGGGGCTGCCAGTGCTGCTGGTGTCCTAGGCGACAGGGGAGGGGGCAGCGTTGCCCGCAGCCAGGGGGAGGTCCCCACTGGGATGCCCGTGAGTGTGGCTTCCACGGGCAGAGGCCCTGTGGGTGCGGAGGATGTACTGGTTGTGAAGAGGAAAGATTTCTTCCTCTTTATAGTGGAAGTGATTAACTGTACTGGGCAAACCAAGAAGAGATCCGAAAAGACTAAGATCATCGCTAAGGCTGCAGGGAAGTACTTTGGAGCTGGGGGCCCCAAGTGGACGGAGATAGAGGATGCGCTGCGGGAGGGCGCCCTGCCCCATTCTGGCAGTGGGAGTGGGGGGGCTCCCGATGCGCCGTCAGGTTCCGGGGGCTCATAATGGCGGTGGTTGTCTTGCAATGGAATGCGCGTAGTCTTCGTGCTAATGGCCAGGAATTTAAGCATTTTGTCTCTACCTTGTTGAACAAGCCTCACGTTATATGCGTGCAGGAGACTTGGTTACGACCTAGGTGGGGTTTTGGGATACAAGGGTATGTGTGTGTTAGGAATGATAGGGAGCAGGGTAGAGGCGGAGGTGTGGCTGTGTTTGTCCGAGATGACCTAAATTACGTTGTTGTCAGTGTGAGTAAAGCGCCGGAGGCCCTGGCGGTGAGGGTCTGGCTGGGTGGTGAAGCTGTTACTGTGGTTAACCTTTATAATCCGTGTGGTGAGTTAACGCTAGAGTCCTTACATAGTATCGGTAAGGATGTTCGGGGAAAGGCCGTGTGGTGTGGGGATTTTAATGCGCATAGCGCTTTGTGGGGCGGTAGTGGTACCGATAGGTATGGGCAGGTGGTAGAGGGTTTTATCAATCAAAGGGAGTTGGTTTGTCTGAATGATGGGGGTGGGACCCGCTATGATATGGGGACCGGTGCGGAAAGTGCAATAGATCTTACACTTGTGTCCAAGGAGTTAGCTGGTGTTTGTAGTTGGGAGGTTCTTGGTAATCTTTCTTTTGGTAGCGATCACTATCTAGTCCGCACCGTGATTGGCTTTGGGAGCTGTGTGGTCAGGGGGACGAGGATCCAGAGGTGGCAGTTGGCAAGGGCGAACTGGGGGGCTTTCCTGAGGAAAGCTGATGATGGTTCTAGGGTTCTGCAGGAAGGAGGATTGACTCAGGTGGATGATCTCAATAGTGCAATTGTCTCGCTCATCACGCAGTCAGCGGTAGGCACGATTCCTAAGAGTGGTGGTAGTGGACATAGGAAGCGGGTGCCGTGGTGGACTGAAGCATGTGGTCATGCTGTTAGGGCGAGAAATGCGGCGTTTCGCCGGCTAAGGGTTGCCCACACTGAGGGTGCCCTCATTGACTACAAGAGGGCCCGCGCTGTTGTGCGGAAAACTGTGAGAACGGCCAAGAGTGCCTATTGGAGGCGGTATTGTTCCAAAATTGGGAGAGAAACGCGTCTCGGGGATGTTTGGGGGATGATTAAGCGGATGCATGGGGTTGAGCGCCGTCGTGGGACCCCGGTCCTAATACTGAATGGTGTTGAAGCAGTCAGCGACGTTGACAAAGCTGAACTGTTGGCCAGCACCTTTGTGTCGGTGCACAGCTCTGACAATCTCTCACCTGCGGAAAGGCACTACAGGGAGAGTACTTTGGCCCAGAATTCTGAGCTGATTGGGCACCAGCCTTCGACTCAAGATGACCTTGACCTTCCGTTTAGTTTGTTTGAGCTAAGGAGAGCACTTTCTAAGGCGAAACAGACAGCCCCGGGTAAAGATGAGGTGTGCTATGACATGCTCTCTCGTTTGACTGATGACACGCTTGGGCTAGTCCTGGGTCTTTTCAACCGTGTTTGGGATTCAGGTTGTGTTCCATCTGCGTGGAGACAGTCTACGGTGGTGCCGGTTCTGAAGCCGGGTAGGCCAGCGTCTGACCCTTCAAGTTATAGGCCGATTGCCTTGACGTCGCAGCTCGGGAAAACGATGGAGCGCATGGTTACCGAGCGGTTGGATTACTTCTTGGAGAGTCAGGGTTTGCTTCCCGCGCACCAGAGTGGTTTCCGTAGGGGCAGGAACACCATGGATTCCGTGTTGTGTTTGGAATCTGATATCCAGCTGGCCAGGGCTCAGAAAGAAAAGGTTATTGCGGTGCTCTTTGATGTGGAGAAGGCGTACGATATGGTTTGGAAGGATGGGCTCCTCATTAAGCTGCGGAAGTGTGGTGTGAAGGGTAAACTGTTTAACTGGGTCCGGAGCTTTCTGTCTGGCCGGCGTATCCAAACCAGAGTGGGCGCTGCTTACTCTGGGGTCTATGGGGTGGAGAATGGGATCCCGCAGGGGAGTGTGTGTAGCCCTATCTTGTTCAATGTTATGATTAAGGACATCTTTGACGACGTGGATGGGTCTGTTGGGAGGAGCCTTTATGCTGACGATGGCGCTCTATGGGTGAGAGGGAGGAATCTCCGGTTTTACGAGGCGAAACTGCAAAGGGCAATACAGCAGGTGGAGCAGTGGACCCTGAAGTGGGGGTTTAAACTGTCCGTACGGAAGTCTCAAGTGATCTGTTTCTTCAATGGACATAGGGACGTCTCCCTTCGACTGCATGGGCAGGTGCTCGAACAGGTCAGGGAGGTGAGGTTCTTGGGGGTCACCTTTGACGAGAGGCTTAGTTGGCGTCGGCACATTGATGAGGTCAGTGGTAAATGCAAAAGGGTGAATAACTTGCTTCGTTGTCTATCCGGCCAGGACTGGGGGGCCAGCAGAAGGTCGCTCCTGGGTATTTATCGGGCCGTCATGAGGGCGGCTATTGATTATGGCTGTATAGCCTACATGTCTGCGGCTGAGACTAACTTAAAGAAGCTTGATGTGGAGCAAGCCCAGGCCTTGCGCATCTGCTGTAGGGCTTTTAGGACCTCCCCTGTCTCGGCGCTGCAGGTTGAGTTGGGGGAATTGCCGTTACGGCTCCGGAGGCTAGAACTTCTGTTGGCTTACTGGGTGAATGTGCAAGGTCATACGAGCTCTCACCCGGTGAGGGACTTTCTCAGGGTTGATGGGGGGCAGAGTGAGGCTGGCGGTATGATTTTCAGCCAGGTAGGAAATGCGAAGGCGCGGCTTGCGGGGGTTGGTGATCTGCGTGTGAGCCCGTCGGTGGCTTTGTCTGCTATAGCTCCGTGGAAGTTTGTCCCGGCTCCTGTTGATGTTAGCTTGCATGGCAAGCTTAGAGGAGTCGCTGGGAGGGCACCGCAGTTTGCCGTTCAAGCGCTCATCGATAAGCACTCAGGTGATGTGTTTATTTATACCGACGGGTCTAGGGATCCTGAGAGTGGGCGTACTGGCGCCGCTTATTTTGTGCCTGACCTGGGGCTAGCGGTCAAGAAGAGGTTGACAGATCGCCTTTCTGTTTTCACGTCGGAACTTATAGCGATACGGTTGGCGTTGGAATGGGCGGAATCTGCTTTGCAGTGTTGCGGCATTGTGGTGGCCTCTGACAGCCTTTCTGCATTGCAAAGCATTAAATCTGGGAAATCGGATTGCAGACAGGATGTGTTGAATGGCATCTTCTGTCTGATGATCTCCCTGTCCAGGAAGGATGTGAGGGTTTCCTTCATTTGGGTCCCTGCGCATGTGGGGGTGGATGGTAACGAAATGGCTGATGCACTGGCTAAACGTTCCCTTCGGCGGCCATCAATTGATGTGGCGGTTGAGTTAAGCAAATCTGAAATCAAGCCTGTTATCAAGAGTCATGTGGTCGGCCTTTGGCAGGAATTTTGGAGCCACTGTGTTACTGGACGGCATCTCTATCACATACAGGGTAGTGTGGGTCCTTGCGGGTCTATGGGCAGGAACGCGTGGGAGGAAAGGGCCTTCGCCCGCATGAGGATTGGCCATACTGGACTCAATTGGTCACTGAGTAGGATAGGCAAACATCCGACCGGTCTGTGTGGTCACTGTCGGGTGCCAGAGACTGTCGAGCATGTGCTGATTTGCTGTGAGGCTTATGATAGGGAAAGGGCCGGGTTGGCCTTGTGGTTTCGGAATAATGGGCGGGAGTTCAATCTGCGGAACGTTCTGGCGATCCAGTCACAGGGTTTGTGTCAGGCTGTGGTTGCTTACTTATGTAGCACAGGGCTGGGTAAACGTTTATAGAGGTGGGGGGTGTTGGAGACTGAGCCGAGGATGAGGAGCAAGAGGATGTTCTAACGCGCTTGGACTTCATGGGCCTAGAAACGCCAAAGTGATGGAAGAAGGACTTCTAAAGGATAAAACGACAAAGACGTCCCATGACCTCATGGGCTTTGTAAAACAACAAAGACGTCCCATGATCTCATGGGCTTTGTACTTCCAAAGCACCGAACGTCAAAGAGGGCGAGGAAGGTGAAGAAGAGTCTCCCTGGAATAAAGCCGGTTGGTCTCTGACACAACAACTATTCTAGTCACAAAAACACATCATGACCTCATGGGCTTTGTAACGCCAAAGCGATGGGAGGAGTACTTTTACGGACTACGACAGAGTCTGAGGACTACGAAACGTCTGAGGAATAAAGTCTGGCGGTAATGCAACACTCGGATGCCAACCGCCATAAAACAACAACAACAACAACAACAACATGGGCTCCCCGCATCTGTGTTTTCTGGTTCAAAGGCAGTTCTTCCATATGATAAGAAGTTGCCATTTGCCAAATGGGGGGAAACGGGGTCAGATGGTGAAGGGGATAAATTCCTTGGTGGCAAAGGTTTTCTTTGTCTAACATAGAAAGGTTTTTCTGAGCAGTTTTTCTTACTGGAATAATGCAAGAGTGTGTTAACTAGTTTTAACCCATTTTGTGGTAAGAACCTTTCTTCAAATCAAGCTAACATTGTACACAGTGAAGCCATTGTATCAATAGAAAGATAATTACACCAACATTCTTTATCAATGGATAGTTAACCAAAGAGGAATCCTTGCCACCGGCCTCATAGCCCAACACGCTCTGTACTTGACCTGCTCACCTCCTCGCACTCGCTTGTGTTCAGCACTGAACAATAGACACACATCAGCAATGATTCCTCTAAATGGCTTCTGCAGGTCATTGGGAGAGCACTTAATTATTATAATGAGGTAAAAGAGAGGTCTTTAGAGAAAAGTTAACCAATTGGTCTATGGCAGTGGTATGGTACAATGGTCCACCCCACCACCAAATAAACATTGGCAGGTCACCAGTTTTAGTCATAAGTGTTCACAAGAGCGTGCACATGGAATCACTGAAACACAGTCTTCTCTTACTTACTGTAGAAAAATAACTTTCTTAAGTGGTTTAGGTTGCGTTCATATGATGGCACAACAGGCAATATTGTGTTGGTACTTTTGATACCATCTTTTCTCATTTATGTCATAAGGTATGTTTGGAATGGCTTTGTTCTTCTAGACCGGTTTGTCATGAAGTTGCTCAGTTCAGTTTGTTTAATGGCGGCCTGTGTTTTCCGTGCACAGGTTTGTGCTCCCAGAGGTCAGCTACGTGAGCAGCTGACATCCCCCAAACATAACAAATTCAATCTTTTCTAAATAATTTAAATTTAAATTGTACCTGATTTCTACGTTTAATCAGGCCGATCTCATCAATTCACTAAAGGCAAGGCAAGGCAAGTTTATTTGTAGAGCACATTTCATACACAAGGCAATTCAAAGTGCTTCACAGCAGGAAAAATGCATTCAAATCACAAAGAAATTACAGAAACAGAAATACAATCAAATTAACTAAAAGTGTTTTCGTTATTCCAAGTTTGTGCAGCTGTGAGTTAACAGAAAAGTTATTCCGGATTATCCTAAGATTTTTCAGCTCTTATTTCACTTATTTGCGTTATATATATTTTGAGTGCAGGAAGCAGCTGATGCTAATGTACACTAGCTTTGTTAAACAACAACAAGTTAGCATCACTGAAAATGATTCATCATCATCATCACAAGATCAAGTCAAGAGAAAAGATTATTTTCTGTTTCTATATGCATTTTGCCCTCTTGGGTCCAGCTGAGTCTGCATTCTCTCTTGTCCAATCATCTTGCTCTAAAGTGTACCAGGAGCTGCTACCATGTATGGCTCCCTTTAGATGCTTGTATAGTATAGTATAGTTCACCTAAGACACTTTCAAATCGTCCTGATCTCTACCAAAGAGAATCAGTGAAACCCGATTTAGATTTGTTGCTCTCTGACTATGCCTCTCTGAGTTTCTTGGGTGTGATGTACAGGTGCTGCAGAGGCGCTGGGCGTAGGGTAGAGTAGGATGTGGATTGCAGGGGAGCGGGTATATACATACAGCCGTCCTCCACATAATTACTGGGTTTGTCAGACAACATCTGTTATGTCAGCATTCCAGCCGTCAGTCTGAGAGGGGGGCCAGGCGCATACCTCCTGTGCAGGTAACCCCGCTCACACAGAGACGCAGCATGCACAAGAACATCCGGAATGCTGATACACTTAATGCATGTGCAAGTATCCATAGATGTACAGGGGTCGGTGACAGGACATTTTTCCATCCTGATGAAGTTACCATACTTTTCGCAAGCTCACTTAAAAGCGCACTTAAAAGCCTTTAATTTCCTCAAAAACCATCAGTGCGCTTTAAAATCCAGTGCACTTAATATATGGATTCATTCTGGTTGTGCTTACTGACCTCGAAAAGATTTTGTGTGGTACAAAATGTAAACTACATTATTACTAGAACCTTACGGTTACCATAGTCAGGAGCAACGCGGAGTAATAAGGACACCTAAATAAAGGACCCCAAATTAAGGACCCCAAAATAGCTCCTACCCAGAAACCATGGATCTTTATATTATCGCAAGAGACACGCTTACGACGCAGACTTTAAACTCTGGGCTAAAGTATCAGTCCCAACTGTGGTCTGAGTTTTCACGAAGGCCGGAATATGTTCCAAAGGTATCCATTTATTGTGTCCATGGCAGGAGCAAGTACATAGTTTTAAAGTTGAGTTGGATGGCAATGTCAAAAACATTCTGCAGTGACGTGCTTATTTCAGTCCAATATTTTTGAGCAGTCCAAAAACACGTTATAGTGATTTGCGTACTGGCTGCCGCAGTTTCTCCAGCAGTTAGCGTTTCCTTGAAAAAAAATGGGGGAATGTCAAATTGCTCAGGGGTTTGGCAGCAAGTGTCAATGCCTCCTTTGGTGTAGTAAATCGTTTTATTTTTTCATCCACGTTGACCCTCAGCATTGTGGGATAAAGCAGAGCGTAATACTTACTCCTACACAATACTCACTTCTGTCTCTAGCAAGAATTCACTTGATCAAATTTGCGTTTCTTGACCCTCTTGCAGAATAGTCATTGAAAAATGAGGAGAGTTGGAGCTCGTTTGGTCCAGTCTGCAGCGATATGTCTAGATGCTGCCATGACATGCTCAGAATCAGAATGTGGTTTATTGCCATTGTCAATTAACAAAATTCACAAACATAGGAACATGCTTTGGCGATTCGGTGCAACATAAAAAAAATTAACAATGAATAAGTCAAAAGAGAAACAATTTAAATCTACTATGGAATAAAAATGACAATAAGATAAAAAAATGGAATAAAATAAAGATAAAGAATAGGCTTAATATGTACACAAATTTACAGTTGTACAGATGTAGTGCAGAAAGTGAACAGTGCAGTGAGTGATTAAATTATGGTTAAAGTGACAATGTTTAAGAAGTGTTCATGAGTCCAACGGCAGAGGGAAAGAAACTGTTCTTGTGGCGGGAGGTTCTGGTCCGGATGAGCCGTGGCCTCCTGCCTGAGGGGGAGTGGCCTCCTGCCTGAGGGGAGTGGCCTCCTGCCTGAGGGGGGGTGGCCTCCTGCCTGAGGGGGGGTGGCCTCCTACCTGAGGGGAGTGGCTCAAATAGTCCATGTCCAGGGTGAGAAGGGTCGGCTGTGTTCCAACCTGCTCGTCCCAGAATCCTGGAGATGTACAGGTCCTGCAGAGATGGAAGTTTGCAGCCGATCACCTTCTCAGCAGAGCACACAATGCTCTGTAGTCTCTGTTTGTCACTGGCTGTGGCTCCAGCGTACCACACGGTGATGGAGGAGGTGAGGATGGACTCAATGATGGCCGTGTAGAACTGCACCATCATCTCCACTGTCAGCTTGGCTTTCCTCAGCTGCCGCAGGAAATACATCCTCTGTTGGGCCTTCTTGATGAGGGAGCTGATGATGGGCTTCCACTCGGCACGCTGCTATGCAACATCAGTATTATAGGTCTTCAACGCTGGTTCAGGGCCAGCTTGGGAGCTAGGAAGCGAGGTGCATGGTCAAGCTTTATTTTCCAAGTTTTTGTTAAAAGTTTTAGATATTCTGGGATCCAAGCCTCCATAAAGGTTACCATAATTTCGGCATCAAAACCCCAGCCATGGACACAATAAATGGACACCTTTGGAGCAGTCTCTTTTTCTTCTTTGGTGTTTTATGGTGGTTGGTATCCAAGTGTTACATTACCACCACCTTTTGTATTAGAGCAGTCTCCTAGCAGCAAGAAAGAGAGCCATTACAAAAAAATGGATGACTCAAACTAAAGACTAGACCCACATTGTAACTGACCATAGGCAGAAATCACAGGGGGGACAGGTGGGACACGACCCCACCCCCCCATGTCCTCCCCTTTCTCCTAATCCTCTCTCTGATTCGACGATATAATTAAGTCAGTTTCAAATATACATCAAAATATTGGATTAAATCTCTTCCCTCAAATTTTTTTTTTTTTTTTTAATTTTGATATTTTATGTTTCAAAATAACAAACCCCACTCCTTTTCTTAACTTGGTTCAGTCCGTGTGCGCGGTACATTCACTGCACCAACTGGACTATACACTATAGACTCATCCTCACGTCTCTGCTTTTGAAACTGCTTTAAAACCACCCGACAGGATTAAACAGGTGTTTTAGCTGGTAAAATAAGAGCGACAGCATGAGGCTGAATAGACGAGTTTGAACAAGTTGGCAGTTAGTTTTCCCTAAACTGACGGTGCTCTCTAGTGATGCATGGGTCAGGTTTTATTCCAACCGGCGCGTCCTAAGATTTTGGCGTTCTTGCCCCACACCCTGGCTTCAAATTGTTCATTTCAATCCGATCTGCCCCACGTCCATTAAAAAAGTTGCGTATTGAAATGCAGTGTAATTTAGACTATGGTTTTGATACAGTCTGAAAACTTACCTAAACGCTCTAAACTATTGACAACGTGTAGGATCTGCACCTGAACAATGATGCATTTTAGCAAAGGCAGCATGACTAATAATTATTTTAAAAGGAACTGAGTTTGTCTCTTTGTTTCTTATCCCCTCCCTCTCTTTTGAAACAAAACAACAACAACAACAACATATTGCCACTTCTTTCCAACTAGGAGGATTTTTTTAAGGGCCCAGTTAAAAATTGTTAAAAGCAGAGGGATAAGTGTTTTGTTTCGATTACTCTGTATAATTGTTCTTATCGCTTGTTGTTTTTATAGTTAATAATTCAGAAAATTCTGACCCACTTTCGAAATACTTTTGGTAAAGAGCATTTTCTTCATTATTTCTTGTGAGGTTAGATCATTAATTTCTCCTTTAATATTTTTGTTTTTCCTGTAGCATTTGAGGACTCTCCTTCTTGGCATGACTTACCTCCAGCATGTTTATTTTTTTCTGGCAGCTCATTATGCTTTTTCTCCTTTTGTTTCTTTTTTGCTGACAATGGCTATAATTTTTCCTCTCAAAACAGTTTTGGCAGCATCCCAAATGATGGGCGAGGAAGTTTCACCATTGTTGTTCTCCACCAGATAAGTCTTACTGTAATGTCGTTTGACATTTTCAACTTTCCTCCAAATCCACAGTAATGTAGCTAAGAGCATGGTCACTTTTGCCTATATCTGCCTCTGTGATTTTTGATCTGTCTATTCTGGAGTAGATTGTATGTGGATTAGAAAAATTGGGAAACTGGAGTGTGATTGAGTTCATCTCCCTCCATATGTCAATCAATCCTATATTCATCATTAATTTATGGATTCCAATCACCGATTAGGGTTCCCTCAGAATGGTTTGCAATCAGGTCTATACTATTAGTAAAGAAGGTGAGATCACTTCCTGGTAGAGCATTTAATAGAGTAGACCTTTAAGTTTTAAATGTCATAAAACTCCCTTGTTGAACACAACATACAAACACATGAACCACAGAAAAACAAAACAGAGGAAAAGTTCAAATGGAAAACAAACGGCTCCTGAATATCTGGGGTGGAGAACACTTATTTGCCTTTGTACTGGAGGTCTTCTTTAACTTTTGCAAACTTCATGCGTTCTTTCACATGGTGGTTAAGAACCCTCATATTCAGACCTCGTGGTTTATCAGCTGCTTGTCCTGTTTGCCCCAGGCGATGTGCTTTTTCTATTGTATACTGCAACTCCAGTGCCCGAAATTAGCTCCGGGTTGACCTTCTCATGGAAACTTTCAGTGTTATCCCCTTATTCTCACTCCCAACAAGTCTGATATTATTCCTACCTGATCTGGACTACAAATCCAGGATCTTGCTTTAAATATTCTTGACCTCCGTCCGCAGCGGCCCCACCTTGGCCCTCAGCTCCAGTAACTCCGCCTCACCAATGCTTTCTTCGTCTTTTCCTCCCGCTTTTAGCTCCTTTTTATTGCATTCAATTCAGTCAACTCATTTCATCTCTCCTTGATGCCATGTCACGCAGCATTTCACGCATCATAAGGGCCAACTGTTGTAAAGTTATCTCCTCTCCTCCCTATGACAAGGAAGAGCCAGGAGAGTCCGCGTTGGGAACGGAGCTTTGTCTAGCGTTGGACCTGTTAGCCATGTTAGCCGCTTGTAAGTTGGTCTGTTTTCCACCGAGGCCCATCAGCTTTGATTGTTTAGTTCACGTAGCATTACCTACTCGTTTCTTAGATTTATAGACAAACAGTGATTTTTTTTGTCAAATTTCAGCAGCAGCTGAGCAATTGCATGACTTTAGGACTGGATGTCCGTTTTTGGGCAGCAGACCCTTAGTTCTTCTGATCTGATGGTTGGCGGTTCGAATCTTACTCACCCATTAACATCCTGGTAGAGTGGTCATATCTACGATTGCAGCTGCCTCAGGTGAATACTGTCCATTACTCACAGGGAAATGCTATATGACAAATAGTGGCAACCAGGAGGCAAACCATTACCATATGCAATATGTGACTGTCCTGTTGCTCAAAAATATTGGACTAAAATGAACAAGGCATGGCAGACGTTGCCATCCCAATAAATGGATTCCTTTGAAAAGTACTTTTGGCTGTAGGAAAAATGGCAATCACAAAGAAATAGATGGACACATGCCTCACCAAAAATTGACTGGAAATTTGGGTTCTTATTCTTTCTTTCTTTTTAAGTAGAAAATGTCTCAGTTTTGGCATGTCATCCAGACACAAGCAAATGTTTCACTGGTTCCTCTGGTGAACAGTGTTGGGTAGTGTTACTTTTAGATTTTATTTCTCTTTTGCATGAGGACAAAACTCCCAGTCACTAGCTGCTCGGTGCGCATGCTCAAAACATGCCGAGCTCTGTGACTGTGGTGAGGGGATGAGACCGGGAAAGAGATGAGGATGTAATCAATACACACACATTACTGATTTGAAAAAGTAACTTGGGGAGCACTAGACGTACACAAAACGTGTTAATCCATGGGCTGAAACATTACACGAACAACAATAGCAAGTACACAGCAAATTACAGAGTGTTAAAGTGTTAAATTTTGGGAGTTTATTCTCTACATTCAACTACGGCTTGTGTTCAGGGTAACTCTTTGGTGTAGTAATATTTCGGAGTTCATTCATTGAGTGTTGAGGAGCCTGATTCAACACTACACCTGAGTTTATCTAATGTGCAGCTTTGTCGCAGTGCCCCACCCAGTTGTCTTCACCGTGACTCTTGAGCCAGGTAAGTGTGGTTTTACTCCTCAAACTTACGTTATATCTGACTGTGCAGGGCTTTAAGACGACAATAAGTATAATAAAGTAGTAAAGCGATCTTTTGGAATGAAAATGTGCTAGTTCTTGATCCTCCATGGCACCCTACTGTATATGTCAGTTATGTATTTGTTAATTTTTGATTTTATGTGCCCTGTAACCTAATGTTGTTACTGTATTTGTGGTCCTCAGATTTTACACTACTGCAGCCAGGTGAAGGGACTTTCTCCCCAAGCCTAACAGATACGTTGTCCACCTCAAGCAGTCTGAGCAGTCCAGCAAGTGATGCTGGATCTCAAATGAAATGTTATCTTATAACTTGCATACTTTAAACACATTCATTTTTAAATTGTCCTTTCTTCAAAGTCCATATTATTAATTCTTAATTTTGTATTTTAGGCAGTGGAGCGAATTCTCACTTCTAAGCCAGCAGGCATGACTGTGATCAAAGAGTATGAAAAGACCGGGAGTTTGAAAGATTCCACCCGGCGTTTAATGGTGAACATCATTGTGGCTCACATGCGTAAAAAGGAAGGGTAAGACACTTGATGTCAATGACATCAAAGTCACATTTGTAGACGGGTCAAGAATATTCTCATAAACAATACTTTTGCTTTTGCAGGAGATTTTTAAACAAGATGACAAAGGAGTTTCACGCCCTTGGGATTGTGACGCTTTTCCCATCTTTGAAGGACCCATACTCAAAAAAGGGATATGTGAGTTTGAAATGTAATCGTGTTGTGAAATAATGATGCAGTTACGTTTGGGTTTGTTGATCTTTTGTGTCTAAGCAGCATACATGCACTAAGGCTGTCAAAAACTTGATATTGATTGCACTCTAACTAGAAGTACTTTTATTTTTCAGGAACATTTTTATGACATTCAGAGCAACAAAGGCTTCCTTGAGTGGTGTGTCAAGACAATGTCAGTCCAGAACCACATCTACATCCCCCACAGAGTTCAGCTAAAAGGGGGTCCCACATCATCAAGAACACTCGGCTCCCTAGATGACCACCAAACAGGAGACGAATGTATGGAGGCTATGTCTCTTCTTCACCACACCACCGATTGTGACATAGTCTTACAGAAGATGAAGGAGACATTCCCATATTGTCAACAGATGCTCCATGACCCACAGCAATCAGCAGATATTCTTCAAATGTTTCCTCATTTCTTGGACACTGGTAGGCAAAACATGTGAATTTAAACAAACTTTTGTGAAAATGTGTGATTTTACTTCCAGTTATTTGTAACAGTTGTCCTTCCTTTTTGTATTAGATTTTGCAAGGCTTCTTGTTGATTTTTGGAGCAGAGACTGCTTCCAGTTTCCTGGGAAAATGGGAGACCGGTTTTAAAGACAAGGTCATCCAAGAGGCCAAAACGCTCAGAGAGACTGCTCTGCTGAAAAAAACTGCTAACATCTGCCCTGAATGAAAAACCTGAAGCTTTGTTCTGCCTTTTTAATAGTAAACAACTATTAACATTTAAATTATACACTGACATTTTACAACAAAAAGTGATGACTAAATGTAACTTAAGTTGGACCTCAACATACAACTTCACAATCCCGTCTGATAGTAGAAACCTACATTCTGTATGCTGTGTATCATTTTGCACAAGTTTGTAATGGCTCGTCCACTCTGAGCAGTGAGTTTAAGAGTTTCGATAATAGCAGAAGACAATGTGAATGCAAATATTCTTCAGTTAACTGTGTTATTTGCACTGTCTGCAGAGTGGGACAGTGACATGGTCTCTCTTCTTGTCCTCCTGCATCTTCTCACTCCACAACCAACACAAGAAGATTAGTGTTGGAGAGGCAACAGATCATCTGGTGAAATTTCCAAAAGTTTGTGAAGATAGTACAAAATATTGATCATGCAACTCTTTTAAACTGATGGCTTATGTAGATATTTGTCTTTGCGTTTCAGTCCTGCCAGAGCCTGGAGGATCATCTAAAGAGCACTGAAGGAAACCTTCAGCCATATCTTCTGGCCTCAGGGACTTCAAAGGCACAGGTTTCCAGCTTCTACATAGTATTGGATAGAAATTTGTTCAAGTCCCACTTTGTTTTCAGTGTGAAATATGATGATGCTCTGGCCAGTCTGTACACGTTTTTACAAACTACTCCGTACAACATTGACATAGGTACAACAGAAGAAACTCTAAGAGTCAGAGCTTAGAGCAAAGTTATTGAACAAGCAGTAATTAACTTATCCCGCAAAAATGCTCAGATGTTTTCTTTGTGCTTCATCCTTTTGTACAGCTTAACTTTTGTTCAGGCACCTCAAACTAATTAATGGGATGTACCCTTGGAAAAAAATTAGACTAAAATGTGGTCAAGTAGGATGTTGCTTGCAATTTTCAAGTCATTCCGGATTTAGAAGATACTTGATTAATATAAATGCTTCGAGTGAAAACCCCTGTGTGCCTCCTGAGAGGCCTTCTAGCCATGACAGCCAACAGCACAATAATTCTCAGTATTTAAATGATGAAACACCCTCTACTTCATCCCAAATTATTGAGGCAGGCACTTCCGTGTCAACTCGCAACAAAGATATGTGTGCCTCCATAATAGCCAAACCTTTGGGAAGTTGGGAGTTCCAAATACTGTAGTTCTTTCTACCATTGAGAATTTAGAGGAATTTGTGGGAGATTTGCAGTCTAACATTCAGGACCAAGTGTTGACTGATTCCCAGCTGACAACCCCTCCAGATCAGCCATTGAAGAGTTATTTAAAAGTATGGACAACCCTTTTAGCCATATGAATTCTGATAGCTAAAGGAAGAAACATTTCAGCGAAAAATGGAAGATAGTACTGACAGTTGAACTGCGCCTTGGAGTAAGGTATGATTCCAAACTATGAGCAAGTTCCAATTATTGAAAATACTGCAGTTCATTTTCAAGAATGAAAATATTTGTGAGATGATGCAAACATGTGCACAGAGAGACCAATTTGTCATGCCAGTGATGGAAGCTACTTCAAAAATCATCCTTTGTTTTCAAGTAGTAAGTTTTCCCTCCAAATCCATGTCCTGAATTTGAGTGTGCGAAACCTCTCGGATCAAAAAAAGGTATACATAAAGTTGGCTGCCTTTACTTCATCCTTCCAAAATCTTCCCCCCAGGGTGAATTCAGCCATCATCTGGTGTCACTGTTTCATGCACAAGATGTTTAGAAATATGGGATTGATGAAATACTGAAACCCTTAGTAAAGGACTTGAAAACATTAGAGACTTCTGGGGTTGCTGTTCCTTTTGCTGATGTTTCTGTATTATGGTACACTTGCACAAATAACTGGTGATAACTTGGGTATTCGTGGCATTCTTGGGTTAGTGGAGTCATTTAGTAAAAATTATTTCTGTAGATTTTGCTTAACTCATAAAGCCTCAGCTCAGTCAGTTTTCTCAGAAGATGACCCATGTGTGACTTTAAGATCACCAGTTCTGAATGATCAACATTACACTAATTTGGTAGATGATCCTACATTAGCCTCTTCATTTGGCATCAAGAGAAAAAGCATACTTAATACATTGCAAGATTTCAATATTGCTGAAAATTATGCTGTTGATATCATGCACGATATTTTGGAAGGAGTTGGTCAATATGAGGTCAAATGACTATTTCTGTATTTGATCGATCATTTCATCTCTAAAGAAAGCTTGTTAAATAGACTGTATGCTTTTGATTATGGCTATGTGGAAAATAACAAACCAACAAATGTAAACCTTGACTATGAAGGAAATGGATTAGGGTTAAATCCATCACAAACACTGTGTTTGGTCACAAACATACCTTTCATATTTGGTGACCTGGTACCAGAGGAAGACTTTGCGCTGGCACTTGTTGCTTTTGTTGCTAAACATTATAAACATTGTGTTCTCATCTTCCATAACAGAAGTTCACTAGCAGGAACCACGCCACAACAATGGAGTATGAAAGAATGTTTATTGATAAATAACGACGATGGATCGACGTTGGGGCGACGATGGGGATCGACGATAGGGCGACGATGGGGAGCGACGATGGAGCGACGATGTAGCGACGATCGAGCTACGATGTAGCGACGATCGAGCAACGAGAGTTGGCTGGGTAGAGACTCGGGATGGGGGCTCTGTCTCAGCTAATCAGCCCAGCCGATTCAGAACCCCCCCTCCGTAGATAGTGATGTGTTAAGGTGAAGATGATAGAGACATGGGGTGGGAGGGTGGGGTCGATATGAGATGCAGTGAATATGCCTTATAAATAGGGCTTCTGGTTGATTAGACGTGTGGTTAGAGAGTGGGGCGTGTTTACTGGTGGGGTAGATGTTGAGGCGTGGTCCTGCTCCTGAACCCACGTTGGCGATTAACATCTCCAACCCCACTTCACTAGCAGGGACCACGCCACAACAATGGAGTATGAAAGAATGTTTATTGATAAATAACGATGATGGATCGACGATGGATCGACGATGGGGCGACGATGGGGATCGACGATGGGGCAACGATGGGGATCGACGATGGAGCGAAGATGTAGCGACGATCGAGCTACGATGTAGCGACAATGTAGCGACGATGTAGAGACGATCGAGCAACGATGCAGCGACGATCGAGTAACGAGAGTTGGCTGGGTAGAGATTCGGGATGGGGGCTCTGTCTCGGATAATCAGCCCAGCCGATTCAGAACCCCCAAAGATGATGTAAAAATTAAGGAAGATGATCTGGATCTCGACGTGAAGACTGGCTGAAAATGATGTTAACCGAGTGGCACGAGAGAAGAGTAGCTGGATAGTCGAGGGCTCTCAGAGGGTAGCCTGATGGAATCTAAAAGCGGTCTGTCCGTTACTGGAGACGAGAATTGATACTGGTGCATTTGAATGAGTTTTAGCATTTGTGGGTCATTGATGGATGTACGTGGGTGTGAAAAAGGTGCGAGAGTGATAGATTGAGGTTTGGACGAGCAATCGTTAAAACTGGATTACATGGTGGAGTCCCCTTGCGAATATTTGTATGGATGTAGGAGTTGACGAGCTGGGGATAGTGATAAGGTCAATGTGAGTGATGAATGAGGGAACTTAATTCGAGCTGAATGAGATTTTGAGAATGAGTGAAATAAGAGATAGATGAGAGGGTAGTCCGATTTTAAAGTGTTTCCTGAAGATCGAAGAGGAATTGGCGATCATCGAAGTTCGGTGAGGAGTGTCGGATTTTGGAACGATGAATCGTGCGTAGGTGTTGGTCGATTATGGTGATATGAGTATAAGCAATGCAGGTGACGGATTGATAGAGGGGAGTAGACCGTTTTTTAGAGACTTATGAGGTGCGGTGTAAAAGAATATCCCTTACTGATCTACTAAGACGTGCCTTCTGACTGATCGAACCCCCAAAAAATGACCTGAACGATAGTGGGGACCCGTCAGAGTAGCCGGAAACGAGCTGCCTTCCCTTGGGCCTTGAGGAGAAGAATCATCCTAGTGCGGAGTCCTATGGTCGCCTGAACGGGACGGGAAGCGGATCCTTGGTCTGAAATTAAGGGCTTGTCCTATAGAATGATGGAGTGCGCTGAGCGGTCTTCAATGCATCGAGATGCACAATGGGTTTTGGTGCGTGCTGAGATATGCCTCTTCTGAGAAAGAGGGAATGTGAGATGACTGAGCATCCCGGTGCCCGGTGACTGCTCTGGAGCGAGACGGCAGCCCGGTGCCCGCTGAGACCCTGGTGAGGATGTGGAAGAGGCGTCGAATGGGGGATGGGTGATTGAGGGAGGGATGGGGGGATACTCATCCTTCAATCATCCCTCAACCCCTCCCTCAATTGAGGGGCGAGCGCGTGGCCGGCTGCTGTGGGTCGGGGCGAGCGTGTGGCCAGCTGCCGTGGGTCGGGGCGAGAGTGTGGCCGGCTGCCGTGGTTTGTAGTTGCCGTTAGCGTGATTGCCGCCGTGGGTTGGCGTGAGCGTGTCTGCTGGCAATGTTCATGGTCGAAGCGAGCGTGGCTGGCGCAGTGGTTTGGAGTGAGTGTGGTTGCCGTGAGTGTGGCTGCCGGCGGGGCTCAGCGAGCGTGGCTGGGGATGGTGATGGAGGGATGGATAAGTGATTGAGGGAGGGATGAATGCAGAGTCAAAAGGGCTGGCATGAGTCGGCGTAATGGTGATAATGAATGGGATGAGGGGTGAAAGAGAATGGGCGGCGCTGGCATGGAATATGGCAGAAGCCGGAAGACAATGTGAGCGTGTGTTTGAGCCTACGAGGTATGAAGGTTGCATAAGTTGGCGGAAAAGCAAGCGGACGCTTTGCATGAGAAGAGAGAAGGAACAGCTTGATGAGCAACTGTCAGAATTGTGTAGTATAGTAAACATGAGCAGAGAGCGAAAAATAATAGCTTAAGCCAGAGTGAAAATGAATGGTAAAGAGCCAGCGCATTGAAGATGGTACGTTGATAGGTATGTGGGTGTTTGAGGGCTAGCCTCGAGGCCCTGTGGTTAGAGCCTGTCCGGTGTCATATGTGCTAGTAGCGAAGCTACACGAGTGCTGTATGACTACGGTTACGTTAGGTAACTAGGTTGTAGCTGTGATTGTAGCTGTGGTTGTAGCTGTAGCTGTGGCTGTAGTTGTAGCTGTGGCTGTAGCTGTGGCTGTAGCTGTGGTTGTAGCTGTGGTTGTAGCTGTAGTTGTAGCTGTAGCTGTAGGTTGTAATTGTAGGTTGCAGTTGAGGGTTGCAGCTGAGGGTCGAAGCGGTAGGTTGTAGCTGTAGCTGTAGGTTGTAATTGTGGGTTGCAGCTGAGGGTTGCAGCTGAGGGTCGAAGCGGTAGGTTATAGCTGTAGCTGTAGCTGAGGGTTGAGACGGTAGGTTATAGCGGTAAGTTACAGCGGTAGAACGTAGGAGTAGAACGTAGGAGTAGAACGTAGGAGTAGAACGTAGCGGTAGAACGTAGCGGTAGAACATAGCAGTAGGTACAGGGGAGGGATGGAGGAATGCGTGTCGAGGGAGTTGAGTGCAACTTCGAAGAAGGGGATAAGAGAAATGACTAATCATTTTTTCTAATCATCTTATCATTTTTTCTCATTTCTAATCAATGAGAAAGATTGAGAAAAAAAAAAACTCAACATTGTTAAGACAAAGCTGGAACGTTGCCAGTCCCTATGAACATTGTTTAATCTGTTTAAATTGAGTTGTACAACCTGGCTACCGCCACCAGAGGGAGCTGAGGTCAAGCTGCGGCCCGTGGAGCGATGGTGACGTCATCTGCTGCACGCCTCCGGACGGACGTGGAACCAGGAAGTGAAGCTGACGACAAATAAATATATTTATCATCGTAGCGTCTGAAAGAAGTGTTCACCGGCTTTGGCCCGGTGCGCCCAGCTGCAGCACAGTCTCTGGTGTGAGCCGCGGGAGCCGTGCCTTGCTCCGGGAGCTGGGGTAGCGCTTGGGTTGAAATGAGAAGCGAGAAGGAGGGTGCGTGGGTCCAGGCCGTTGCTGTGGAGTAGAGGTCGGTGTTCTGTGTGGAAGCCCGGACGTGTCTACGAGAGACGAGCTTGCGGAGGAGATTACGGTGTTTGGAGAATGTGGAATCACGCTGGGTGAGTCCTCTGTGGAACTGACCAACTGAATGTTTCAGACTAAATTGTTCAGACTGGGAAAGAATCAGAATCTGAAGAAAATGGCTCATGGTTTTTGTTTGAATGAACGTGCTGCTGACTGAGTGTCTCTCTGTCGAGAGAGCAGAGTCAACAAGATATGTTGTGAATATGCCTTATAAATAGGGCTTCTGGGTGGTTAGAGAGTGGGGCGTGTTTATTGGTGGAGTAGAGGTTGAGGCGTGGTCCCGCTCCTGAACGTATGTGTATTTGAAGCACCTGATTATTGAACATCACCAACTCTTCAAATAACTGTACCCATCAAAAACATTTATTCCAAAGCATCATTTTATGGTGCACTATCCAAGGTGGATTCGAAAAATTGGACCACTCATTCATATTTGGACAATGAGGTTCGAAGCTAAATACAAATTTTCCAAAGACTGTGTAAAGAATTTCAATAATTTGACAATATCACTTGCAAAGAAACACCAGTTTGCTGTAGCTTATCATTGAGCAGTTGAGTCTGGTCCAGTCAAACCGTGTTTACTTGAAATGCTGGATTATACAGAAGATATAGCTGCATATCTTCACATTGATTCACAAGCCACTATCAGACTCACAAACTGGGTAAAGCGTGGAGTTGAATATTGTGTTGGCCTCTTCGTTTGCACAAGCACTGATGAAAACATGCCAGTGTTCAGCAAAATAATCTATATCATTTTGCATGATGGTAAAGTTGTTTTTGTTTCAGTTGAGCATGAAACGTGTTTCCATGATCATTTCCATGCTTTTCAAGTGAGTGACAACATCCCAAAAAAGATACTGGTTCTGGAAATGGATAGATTAAGACATTTCAAATGTTTTGATGCTCAAATGTCCTATAGACATACATTTGTATGTTGTGTCAGAGGGTTGTATTATTTACTGTGTCAACAGTGCTGGCTTAAAATAAGATGAAGATTTTATCTTGTTTTCATGTTTATGTTCTTAAATTTCAGGTTTGTAGTAGACCTCATGTTAATATATTCCGCGTTTTACAGGAATCTTGTCACTTAACCCTCCTGTCGTGCCAAATTATAGTATAGTCAAATTGACCCTTATTACTTATTACAATCTGTCCCTCCCTCCTTCTAACTTTCCCTTTCCCCCTTCTTCTTTCCTCCCTTCCTTCTTTCTTTTCTTCCTTCCTTCCTTTCATTTCCTTCCTTTCTTTCCTTCCCCTCCTTCATCCCCCTTCCTTTCCTTCCTTCCTTGACACAGAAAGACAACAGGAGAATTAAATTGAAGGTTTAATGTCTACCTCATGTTAATGACAAATTGTGTCATTTGTTTACATTTGTGCATTGCTTTTAATGTTTGCACTTTTATGTGATTTGGTGTAACATGTTTACAGTTTGTGATACAAAATCAAAAGTCAAACATGCTTTTAAAATATAAATGTGTGACAATCAATGTTTTTCGTAGCCAAACTACAGAGTCCCTCTCTCTGAGGCTCTCCACCAGCCTGCTCATCAACATTAAGAAGAGCAGCAAGTTGTGCCTGTGTTAAGTGGGCTACAGACTTTTCCACTAAAAACAAAGTTCACAAGTTCAAATACTCCATTAAACCTGAGAGCAGTGTCCTTGACCAGACTGGACCCTCAGGCTGACCATGACTTCTGACCCCACCGAGTTGTCAGAGAGTTGAGCAAACTGTAGTCTGGAGCAACACCTTCACATCCACTTTGCAGGATCCCAGGAAGTAGCTCTAACCTAGACCTCTGCAAAAGCATTGCCCCAGGACTGAGAGGAGCAAGCAGCTGTTCAGGAGCCTCACTGCACCCCATTGACATTGTTTTACCTAACCTTGGAAGACATTTTTAACATACACTGTCAAGAATGGAGCAAAATGCTTTCAACGTCAACAATTATTCTAGTTAAATACGTCTTCATTTATTATGATGTTTCCTCTCCTGCAAAGTTGTATTTAATGTTATTCACACAAGCTTAATTTCTCAATGGTTTAATTCCATCCATCTTTCTTATACGCTTGCTGATCAGATAGCCTTCATGATACGTGCAGAGAATAAGGAAATCATGGGTTCAATTTCCTGGCCAGACCCGAGTCTGCATGTACTTCACATGTTCCCATGGGGTTCTCTTTGGGTTCTCCGGCTTCCTCCCATTGTCCAAAGACATGCATGGGTAAAATTGGCAACTCGAAATTGCCCCCAGTGAGTGAATATTAATTAATGAAGGGTTGTCTATGCCTCTGTGTTAACCCTGCAACTAGCTGGTCCCTGTCCAGGGTGTATGGTGCCTAAGGCCCAAAGTCACTGGGATAGGCTCCAATCACACGGGACCCCTAACGGGAACAAGATATGTAACCCGTGAGTTTGGGTGGGTCGGGTATCTCAGTGAATACAGAGCAGAGGGAAGATTGGGTCTAATTTCTGCACTTTAATAATGGCTAATGTGGCAAGTTAGCACAAAAAGCCTTACTGCCTTTTCTGTAGCCGTGTTTTATAAATGATAGGCCTAGGGAACATGACTTTTGTATTTGCATGTGTTTAAACTGGCAAATATGGCAGGATGGCCAAATGAAAAAGCAAGAAAAAAGCAGCCACGTTTTCAATAGTTTAAACACGTAGCAACAACAAAAATCAGCCAGTGTGGACAAAGCAAGCAAGGGTGAGACCATGAGTGAGTTAATTCCTCCCAAGTGTCCAAAGTGCGTTCAAACTGCACCAGGTTGACTCTGTATAATCCAGACTGCTTTAGTCCCAAAGAAGTTGGCGCTTTTTCAAGAGTTCAAACATGTCATGAACAGTAGAACAGTAAAATAAAGTTATGCTGGTCACCTTAGTTTCAGCATTTAGTTTGCGGGGTGGGTTTTTCTGACCTGCACATCTCTAACTCTGTATTTATACCTAATGAGATTAGTGTACTGTTCGGGGCACCGAAGCAAGTGCCCTGTTAGCATACTAGCTATTAGATTTACCGTGTCGTTAAATGCTGCACTGGCCACAGAAAGTTGTGAAAATGCTTATAAACTCATGGTGGTCAATAATCAGGATGATAGGATAGAATTAGGTACTGTAAGTGAGCGATACATCTGGATTGCAGCAAAGAGTTTAAAATATAGTTTCCTCACTATCCCCCAGAAAGGAATTGGTGGTGAAAAATCTGTGGATGCTAAATCAAATCCAGGGGGATTACATTTGTCCTTAGCCACACTAAAGCACTAAAATATATTAATAAGAAGCTAGGATAGGTATTGTTCAATGGCTAAATGCAATGGGTTCACCTCAGAGTTGTATAAAGCTTTAAAAGAAACACTTAACCCGAAAAATTGTAACTACTTTTAACTGGGCACTTAATAAAACTCAGATTCCTCCAAATTGGAAAGAAGCCATCATATCATGACTTGACTGTGCCTCATATAGACCTATCTCAATGCTGAATGTGGGCTTTCGTTTACATACTTCAATTATGTCCAAAAGATTGGAAAAAATACTCCAAAAATGTATTAACAATGATCAGAGAAAATTTATTAACAAACGTCTTTACACGTCATGAATCATATTAAAAAAAAGAAACCACAAAAATTAAGCTCGGTGTAATCCCTCATTCGTCCAGGCGTGTTCCATAGTAGAAAAAGCTTCAGTTATAGTCATCTGGACTCAGTTTGAAAAAATAGACGTTTCGACTCTCATCCAAGAGTCATTGTCAATAAAAGAATTTAGATCGAGAACTCCGATATTAATACTGTTCTGTGGTAAGACCAGCCCATTGGGAGGAGCCTTCCTGAAGTAGAAAGAGTTGTTTGTTTCAACAGAAACTCCCCCCTTGTATCTACCGAGCTAGCCTATTCAGAATCTTAATGGGCTATTAGAATCCTCTTTGTCTTTGTGAGACCCTGGCTCAACCACCCTGAGTACCTGATTAGCATCTAAATGTCTTGGTCCTGGTCTTCTACCTTTCCAGGGGTTCAGTATACCATTATAGATACCAGGAAGATTGAATCTTAGCCCTCCATTTCTGTTTAAAGAAGGTCTTTCTTTTTTAACAAAAATAGCTTCCTTGACTCCTCTTTCAAACCATCTTTTCTCCCTGCTTAAAACCTTCACCTCACCGTCTTCAAACGAGTGATTAGAGGCTTCAAGATGGAGATGCACGGCACTCTGAGGTCCTGAACTTGTATTTCTTCTGTGCTGATAGAGCCTCTTGTGTAGAGGCTGTTTCGCCTATGTAACGTTCTTTACAGCTTTCTTCACTGCATTGGATCGAATAAACTACATTGCTCTGTTTTTGAGTCGGCAACTTGTCCTTAGGATGAACCAGTTTTTGTCTTAAAGTGTTTCCTGGTTTAAAATAAACAGGGACTTGGTGTTGTCTAAAAATTCTCTGCAGTTTTTCCGACAGGCCAGACACATAAGGGATAGAAACACCCTTCTTTCTCTGTTCAGTTTCCCTTTTGTCCTGCTTCTTGGTTCTCTTCACTCTGTTGAGAGCCCAAGCGGGGTAACCACAGGCTGAGAAGGCATTTCGGACATGTTTTTCCTCTTTCTTCTTGCCCTCTGAGCTGGTGGGCACACCTTGAGCTCTGTGTTGTAAGGTTCTGATCACACCCAGCTTGTGCTGTAGTGGGTGGTTGGAACCAAAGAGCAGATACTGGTCCGTGTGTGTAGGTTTCCTATATACTTCTATTTGGAGTTTCCCGTCCTCTCCTCTGATCGTGGAACAATCAAGAAAGGCCAAGCGATTCTCCTTAGCGTCTTCTCTTGTAAACCTGATATGTGGGTCCACAGCATTGATGTGATCAGAGAAGGTTTCCAACTCTTGTTTCTTGATTGTTACAAAAGTATCATCGACATAGCGAAGCCACAGTTTTGGGGCTATGCCTGAGAATGAGGCCAGTGCCTTCTTCTCAAAGTGCTCCATGTACAGGTTGGCCACTATGGGAGAGACGGGCGAGCCCATGGCACAGCCATGAATCTGTCTGTAAAATTGTCCCCGGAATTGAAAGTAAGTGGTGTTCAGACAGATGTCCAACAGTTTGCATATGTGTTCAGGTGTCAGTTTGGTCCTTTCCTGTCGGCTGGTGTCTTCCTGCAGTCTGATCCTCACTGCTGCTACTGCATCAGAGGTCGGGATGCAGGTGAACAGGGACACAACATCATATGAAACCATGAGGTCATCTGGGTCCAGTTGGAGCTGTTTCACTTTATCCACAAAGTTGTGCGTGTTTTCCACATGATGTTCCGAATTCCCCACAAGCGGAGCCAATATAGTTGTTAAATGCTTGGCCACATTGTAAGAGATAGAATCTGTGCTGCACACTATGGGTCTGAGTGGAACATCCTTTTTGTGTATTTTTGGAAGGCCATAAATGCAAGGCATGGCTTCAACAGGATACAGTCTGTAATACAGAGGCCGGTCTATCGCTTCCTCTTTTTCCAGCCTTTGTAAACAGTCTATCACTTTCTTCTTGTAGCCACTGGTCGGATCTCTTTTCAAGCATTCGTATGTGGTCGTGTCCTCGAGGAGGGTGTGGACTTTGGCTTCGTAATCAGCTGCGTTGAGAATCACAGTGCAACGTCCCTTGTCTGCTGGGAGGATGTTGATGCTGTGATCTTTTTTCTAGTGCTGAAAGTGCTTTTCTCTCTTCAGATGTGATATTTGAAGGAGGTGGTTTGGCACTCTTCAGAGTCGTTGTGACACGTAACCTCAGGTCTGCAGCCTCCGATTTTCTAGTTAGACAACACGAAGTCCCTGTTTATTTTAAACCAGGAAACATTTTAAGACAAAAACTGGTTCATCCTAAGGACTCAAAAACAGAGCAATGTAGTTTATTCGATCCAATGCAGTGAAGAAAGCTGTAAAGAACGTTACATAGGTGAGACTAAACAGCCTCTACACAAGAGGCTCTATCAGCACAGAAGAAATACAAGTTCAGGACCACAGAGCGCCGTGCATCTCCATCTTGAAGCCTCTTATCACTCGTTTGAAGACGGTGAGGTGAAGGTTTTAAGCAGGGAGAAAAGATGGTTTGAAAGAGGAGTCAAGGAAGCTATTTTTGTTAAAAAAGAAAGACCTTCTTTAAACAGAAATGGAGGGCTAAGATTCAATCTTCCTGGTATCTATAATGGTATACTGAACCCCTGGAAAGGTAGAAGACCAGGACCAGGACATTTAGATGCTAATCAGGTACTCAGGGTGGTTGAGCCAGGGTCTCACAAAGACAAAGAGGATTCTAATAGCCCATTAAAATTCTGAATAGGTTAGCTCGGTAGATACAAGGGGGGAGTTTCTGTTGAAACAAACAACTCTTTCTACTTCAGGAAGGCTCCGCCCAATGGGCGGGTCTTACCACAGAACAGTATTAATATCGGAGTTCTCGATCTAAATTCTTTTATTGACAATGACTCTTGGATGAGAGTCGAAACGTCTATTTTTTCTAACTGAGTCCAGATGACTGCAACTGAAGCTTTTTCTACTTCAAATAGATTACTTAATAATGAAAAATATTTGGGTTTTTAGTCCAACATCCATCCATTTTCTACCGCTTGTTCCCTTTCGGGGTCGCGGATGACTGGAGCCTATCCAGTGGCCAACTCAGAGACATTGCAGACAACCATTCACTCGGGCTAATTTAGAATCACCAATTTTGCCTAACACATGCATGTCTTTGGACGGTGGGAGGAAGCAGGAGAACACGGAGAGACCCACAGTAACAAGGGGAGGACATGCAGACTCAGAGAGATCATGTGGTCTGGTCTGGTCCGGGAATCGAACCCATATTTAGGCATAGATCTCCATAAAGATTTGTCAACAATCTTAAAGAAAACTACACCGCTCTTTGTTCCACTATATGGAAGGATCTTGAAAAATGTAATCTTATTCCATACTGGTAAGTCTACGTCAAAGGATTGAACCCATACAAATGTATGTCTTGCCTTAATTCCTATACATCTATTTCAGACTTTCTCATATTCCATCTCCAACCGGCTGTTTAATGATTGTCATTAAACAATGTCAAGATGTGTATGGCAAGGCAACAAAAGCTCATATCTGGTTAAAAACCCTACAACTGTTAGAAGAAATAGAAGGCTGGGGTTTACCTTGTCTGAAAAATTACTTTTTTTTTTTTTTTACATCAGAACATAAAACATACACAAACTCAACAACACTTATTACACCAGAAAAAAAGAGACAACAACAACAACAACAACAACAACCAAAAACAAAACAAATGATACGGGAAATAAAAATAAAATAAATTATTATGTTAATAATAAATAAAAAAAACTCAAGAGCGTGCTAGACTTGGTGAGGCTTAAGTTTAAGGAGCAAAAGTTGAGAATAACCCTCAGAAAAAAAGGGGGGAAAGAACAAATATGTTTATGTTTATGTATTATATATGTATATGTGTATATATATATGTATATATATATGTATATATATATATATATATATATATTATATACATATATATATACACATATATATATATACATACATATACACACATACATCTATACACATGTGCACATAGTTGGCCATATATTCATATATATACACATATATGTACCTCTCACCCACATATACATACACAAAGAGGAATTACTCAATACAATTCAAGATAATTGTCCCATTTTGATCATTGTCTTTTAAATTTGTCTATTTTTAAGTTGAGTCCTGAGGTTATTTGTTCCATTTTGCGTATGTCTGTTATGTTATTTATCCAGTCCTGTGGCGTTGGGGCGGTTTGAGTCATCCATTTTTGTGTAAGCGCTTTCTTCCCAGCCGCCAGGAGTATATTCCACAGATAGTCTTCCTTTGTGTCCTTTGTAGGAGGGTTGAGGCCCAAGTACATAATTCCAAAGTTAAAGGGGATGGTGGTGTTAAAGACAGTCTGCATTGCTTTATTGATTTCTGTCCAGTATTTTTTAATGATGTGTCCCAAAACACATGATAATGGTTTGCCTCCTGGTTTCCACATTTTCTCCAGCATTCTGCCCCTCCCTGTGAATAATGTGCACTCTGACTTGGCGTTATGAAAAAACAGAACTCTCGCCAGACATGGGACCCCGTGGTCCTCCATTGTGATGTACATATCTGTTTCCAGTCCTCATCCGTTAAAGCTATTCTAGCCTCTTCTTCCCATTTAATTTTAATATACTTAGTAGATTGTTTGTCCAGCTCATTGATGCATTTACATACTTTTGATATTATTCCCTTTGGAAGTTCTGATTTATGCCTTAATTAAGATTTCAATCAGAGGGCTATAGTTGTCGTTATTTTGTTTTCTTTCTTGATTATAATAGTCCCTTATTTGTAAATATCTATAAAAATCCTGTTTTTCCGGGGCAAAGGATTCCTTTAACATAATCAAAACTTTTCATTTGGTTTTCCTTTACAATCTGGTAACAAATTATTATGCCTTTAGTGGTCCATATCTTGAATCTCTGATCAATGCTGTTTGGCTTAAAACTTTGGTCATATGCCAACCAGTTTAAGATTTTAACATCCTTTTTTTAATTTGTACGTTTTAAAATTACTTTATTTCAACTCAATGCGGTGCTGTTCCAGAATATGAAGCTCAATGGCAAATTATTGAAAGTAATGTGCCGGGGGTTCCTGTACAGGTCTTCCTGGCTGATGGCAAATTGGGTTGAGCATTTGGAGGAAGTTAAGAATCTCTGGGTAAAATCTGTTCTTACCACATGGAAGGAGCTAATCAAAACATACAAACTAAACAAAGATGTTCAAATCTTAAACCGGTTAGCTTATGAGCACATCCCAGTGGATCAAAATCACACGTCTGGAGGGAATTTTGCTGGAAAAATGTGTAACTTTTTTCATAACACCATTTCACAGTGCTCATTATTCATATGGAAATGCTAACTGCTGGAGAAACTGTGGTTGCCAGGAGGCAGTCCTGTTCCTTAAAAACATTGAACTGAAACCTGACCAACAACTTGTTTTTTCATCAGAAGGGCTCGCCCGGTGGGCAGGGGCTTACCACAGAATAGGATAAATATCTGAGTTCCTGGTTTAAATTCGCGAATTGAGATTGACACTTGGATAAGAGTCGAAGATGACTACAACTGAATCTTTTTCTACAATTGTACTGAAATTAACAATGCACTGCAGTATTGAACTATGTATTTGGGCCTCAAAACTCCTGTCATGGACACAATAAATGGAATGTACTTTTGGCAGCAGGAAAAAAGGCCCTCATGAGGAAATGGATGACAATCAAGGACTGGACTGACATAGTAACGGACATAACTGTGGAAATGGACAAATTTGTTGCTGCCCGGTGGTCGAGTGGTTAAGACACAGCACACGTATATGCCAGGCTCCAAGTGCAGCCGGCCGGAGTATAGTGAGTTTGAATCCTGACTCTGACGATTTACTGCAAGTCCTCCCTTCTCTCTCATTCCCCATTTTACCCTGTCCTCTCCTGTCCAATAACGCCTACGGGCCACAAAATCTTAAAAAGGAAATGGACAAATTTGACCAATTATGGAACTTTTTTTTTTTTAATTATCTATGCAATGTACATGTACATGTTTGTACTTTTATTTTTTAAATGCTCTCTGGTCGTGTTCTGTTGGTTTTGTGTAATCTTTACAAAGAAAAAACAAGAATCAAAGTAGACAGCTAAATGTATATATGCTTTGGAAATCCCTTCGCTTGCTACTCAAATGGGGCTGCAAGTTACCTGTAGCTTGCGAGCAATAGGACCCCTGGTTCTGGCCTACTGCATACTCAATTATGAACTTCTAAAAGTAATCTACTAAGGATCAGGTTTTATGCATGAATGAGAGAGTAGGGAATCATTAGTTTAAAATTGTAAACTCACCCTCTCATTTACCACACATATATCCCTTTCTTCCTCTCTCTGGGTCGAGTTCTGTGTTATTTTTGTTCTGTTTTCATACCTGAACTTCATAACTGAAGGGAAGAAAATAAAAACAACATTGCACATTAAAGCAGAACTAAGTAACTCTGGCGAGCTCCCCCTGCAACTCCTTGGCGAAAATACACTGTCAGAATATATATAATTTTTTGCTCTTTCTTTCTTTAACGTAAAAAGACAGCATAATTACATACAAAAACATTTCCAATTTCCAAATACATGGTTGATGTCGGCAAAACTGGTTTACTGCCCAGAGACCGCAGGCGGTGACAGCGAATCCTTCAAACACCCCCAAAAATACATATTTAACCATCACAAGGCCTTACAAAGATGTTCAATAAGGTGAAAATATTACTTAGTTCTGCTTTAATTAGCATATCCAGCATGTAAATGTGCCTTTACTCTCTACAACACAACAAATCATGTCTATTCCAGACATTGCAAAGTCATCATACATTTAACAGCTTGTGACAATGAGTCGTGGAGTTGAGCCAACTTGTCAAGAGCGAATATTTCTGGTAGGATTTGAGTGACAGGTTGTCTGTCGGTTACATACCTGAGGACAGTTCAAGAGTTCAGCTAATTCATGAACTCTGAGGCACCACACCCAGCCAACAGCACATTAAAACATGCCACAGGCCTAGAGCTTCAATGCACATGCACAGTATACTTATGGGATTCATTACTTTATACCATTTTATACTTGTTTTTTTGTTTGGCACCTGCTAGAAAAGTTCTTCAAGTAGTAAATATTTTAAATATTATTCTTTATTTGCAAGTCCATGTTGAGAAACACAGGTGTCTCTGTTTATTCTACTTCGCTGGACACCTGCCCTGTTCCACGGAGATTGTGAGTGACAGTTTAGTGGACCATACACCACCCCTCTGGACAAACAGGGCATATTTTTAATGAATACATATCTGTTCATCTCTTCTTTTCACTTCTGCCATGGTTAATGACAGTTATGACAGAGAGAGTTGTGGGGAATAATAGATCAACTTTAGTGTGAAGAGGATCAGGAGGAGCAGGATCTCAACTAACCAGTAAATTAGGACAATGAACGCAATGACTTCAGATTTTACTGGCATGAGCTTTCAAATGCAATGTTCTCGATTCTCCTCATGAAAGAAAATGCATAAATAAATAAGATCCAAATAACTGCATAGGTGGGTTAATAGAACAATGTGATGAAAACCAATCTGCAGTAAATGTGTACATTGTTGATTGTGACCTTTGGCTGACACTAAATATGCCATAGCCTCGCTTCAGCTCTGTTCCCTGCCCATTCATTTTATATCTGGGAGTCAAATTCGACCCCCACCTCAGATTTGACTCACATGTCCAAAATATTTCCAAAACGGCATATCTTCATAAGAGAAACATAGCCAAACTCCTTCCCTCGCTTTCCCTCTGCAAAGTCTGAGAAGTTTATTTATTTCCTCTGTGTTGGATTACTGATCCTCATCCAGATCCCTGGCAGAAGATTCACTTGCATCAACTCATTAAAAGTAGTGTTGCCAGGGTCTTGATGAAGACGCGCAGGTTTGGCCACATCACTCCCATTCTCTGGACACTCCACTGGCTCCCAATAACCCTCAATATCAAATATAAACTCTACCCGCCCTACTCACACACCAGTGCATTCACAGAAATGCGCCACAATACTGAACCTTAAAGACCTGCTGATAACGCAGTCGTTCTAAGACAAGAACTCTTTGCTCTGTGGGCGGCCTACTCAGCCTAGGCCCCTCATTAATGGAACGCCTCACCAAAGGAAGACTGGGCGCCACGAACAGCACCTTTCAACTTTTTTGTTCAGGACAGAAAGCCTGTTAATGCACGTGTTAAACAAATAAAATGTCTTATTATTTCTATCAGAAAGAAGCCATAATGAACAAAGCTCTTATACTGTACAGACTGCATACGGTTATGTGCCTCTGGAGCATGTACTGTGGCCTTCTGGGTGAGGTGTTACAAGTGCAGCTCATGGTGGGGTCACAGTGTGGGGTTACTCGGAGGTCCACCGTCCAGTCAAACGGGCCGCTGCATTCCGCTCACAGTTTGTGTTGATACATGGTGGCGGTGCTGTGCGGCTGTCTGGACTCCCAGCTGCAAATGCAAACAGCCAGGGGTCGGGACCTGGGCCCTATTTGTACAAGACTGAGATAGGTGTCACTGCGGCGGTACAGCAGCAGCCAGCCAGAACTGACTCTGGAATGACAACAAACAGCCCCACTGTTGGTCCGGATAATTTGCTGGTGTTTTCCTAAAGCCATGTATTAACTGACAACACAGGACGTTTAACCCGATTAGTGTTCATTTTTTAAAATCACTTTTATTTTCCACATAACACAGTGTTGTTACTCTGTTCCACCCCTCCCATCGAGATGTCCCAGGCTTGGGCAGGGCCCGGCTCAGTTATATCAGCTTGGAATTGTTATGTGTTATGTTATGATTGTCACAACTTGGCTGTTTTGTAGGTGATCAAAATGTAGTTTTATAGTTAATAAAATCACATATTTTATTTTAAAAAAGAGTTACGTAGTATTTACCTGACAGAAAAAAAACTCTATTAATTTCATTTAACTTATTCAAAAAGGAGAGTAGGCACCCCAAACTGTCTTCAAGAGCAACATTCCAATTCATTTTAAAACTATTCTGCCCTGGAGGTTCCTGGAGGATGGCCGCCTAAATTAGACAGGCTTTGTCTGGCTGCGGTTGAATCCGTTGGAGTATCTGTCTATATTACGAGTTCAGCTGGGGAGATTCAACATTTCTGCGTGGCATGGTGCTTCAATTCATTTGCCAGACCAGCCATTCCCAACACGTTTTGGCAGACTACTTATCAAAACTGTGTGTGGGTCTGGGGCTCGACCGCTGCGTTTCAATTTCTAGGGCGTAGATTAGAGACAGAACCAATCACAGAAACCCAGAAGTGACGCAAAAAACGCGACACGCTTAACCGGATATTACATAGCCCATGTCAACAAGGCGTGTTCCGCGTTATCCGTCCCCGAATGCAGAAAATGTCTCCTGAATCGCGATGACGCCCTTTGTATAACCGCATCTAATGCACGTTCATCATGGCAAGTAGAGCAGACTTTCCTGATTGTTCAAATCAAAGCGAGAGCAGAAGTAAACACTCGGTCACGAGCCGGGTCCGCCATCTTGGATGTTGTGGAATTGGATCGGTAAATTGAGGATCGACGACTTCATTGGCTCTGACTCGGATTCCAGACCCTTACGCATTCGAACAGAATGTGGGCGGGGCTGGCAGAACAATTCATGGGATGAAACATAAAATTTCCTGATATGTAGGTGTTTTAATGTTTTTGACCAAACCAGAAATTTTCATACCCAATGTGATGCATTTCTTTCATAATATTGGTCCCATTTCTGGATACAAACTGAATATACAAAAAAATATATTTTTTACTGGCACCCAGCCCTTGACTTTTAGAAAAACCTTCCCATTTAAATGGCAAAAAAGAATTCCTCAAATTAAAGTTAACTTTTCTGTGCTGTACAAGCAATAGCTCCTCTACCAGCGGCTGGACTTTCGCCTTCGACAGAATGTTTTGACATCAGATTTTTATCAGATTTTATTCCCAGGCAAGGTCAGTCTGACAGATCGATCAGACTGACCACGCCTGTCCGTGTGTGGTGGTCTCGATGGTCCGTGTGCCTTGCTCAATCTCTCAAATAATGTATGTGATTCGCCATAAAGATTTGTCAAAAAAATTTGACAAAAACTATATTTTTCCTCTATGAAGAAAGACCTGGAAAAAATTTATTCCATATTTAAATCTAAGTCAAGGGATTGAAACTATTAAAATATAAGTTTTGCACAGATCTTTTCCATAGTCAAAGACAACACAAATAAACACAAAATGCAGAATGTGAAAAAGTGTTTTCCCCCTTTTATGAGAACATTTTTATGAGAAGATTGAGTGGCCAGCCAACCAAAATTACCCCAAGAGCACTGCGACTCAACCAAGAGCTCAGTGTGAAGGTCTGGGTCTGGTTTGCTGCTCCAGAACCTGGAAGATTTGCTGTGATAAATGGAACCATGAATTCTGCTGTCTACCAAAAGATCCTGAAGGAGAATGTCCAACCTGTTATGTCCAACCATCTGTTGGTGACATCAAGGTGAAGCAAATTTGGGTTCTGCAGCAGGACAATGACACAAAACGCCTGCAAGTCCACCTCTGAAGGACTGAAGAAAAACAAAATGAAGACTTTAGAGACTTAAAAAGATGGTTCATGCTCGAAAGCCCTCCAATGTGGCTGAATTACAACAATTCTGCAAAGATAAGTGGGCCAGAATTGCTCCACAGCGCACCAATAGACTCATTGACTCATTGACTCATTGTGATTTGAATGCATTTTTGCACACTCACTTCCCACCCTCCTGTTTATTCCATCAAACCTCGGGATTTACTAATTGTCTTTTTGTAAATTGTTGAGATCAGCCTATGATTCAAGATGAATTCAATCACAATTTAGATTTTATGTAACAGAACATGTATTATGTTTGGGGGACATCAACTGCTCAGGAGATAAGGGCAAGTAAAAACGTGCTTTTAGCCACAATGGGATAAATACCTGTCCATACAAAGATAAGGAGGGAAAAAGTTATTCGCTCTTGGACATTGGTTGGTGCTGAGATTGTGTGGATGTGAAGGGAATCTTCTGATTATAGGGCATGCACTCTACTACCTGCTCTACTGTTCTGTGTGTTCCACGGCTCCAAACAAACACGAGGCCCTGCCCTCTGCTCTAAAACAGTGGTTAGAGCTTCAACTCGGGATGAGGCATTTACAGGGCGTTTACAGGCGTGCAGCAGACGGGCGGGGTTAAACTTAAGACCTGTATCTCCGTATCATGCCACAAATGTGGTGAGGTGCGTGCCAGCTCACGTAAAACAAAAACGTTTAAAGCCACAGGTGTGACGTCTGAACACTGGGACATTAAACATGTTTGTGGATGAAATTAGGTGAAATATTGTATTTAGAAAAATAAAACACTTGCGAAAAATAAAAACAACAGCTCAACAAGTTATTTAGTTTGTACTCTATTAAGGCATTTTGTTGGATAAGAGCCTGTGCCAGTGTTCTGTCAAGTTGATATCCCTTGTTGAGATGATAGATAAAATGAACTGCTCCACCTTTTGGAGCTACCTTGTCGAAAAGAGATTATTTTCATTTATTTATTCCATATTTTCACAGTTATTATTTGTGTCCAGGATTGTTTAGATCCTTTCAGAGAAAAAAGAGTGGCCTCTGTTGGTGTAACAACTGTACCAATGCAAACTGTCCCTGAATATGCCACGGTTAAATGTCGGCCCCACACACACGTCGGTTGACAGCGATGTTTGTTGTTGCTCTTTATGTACATCGGAGTATAAATGCAAGCGATAAACTTGGGGAATGCCACAATGACTTCAGCTCACTTCAGAACCAGCATCCAGAGGCTTTGTACGCAATTGCTGAAGATTTCAATCATATCAATTTGACTGATATTCTGCCCCAACTGTACACTGGGTCGGGTGTACACAAACTGGGGTGTCATCTAGGCCTCTCTGATCACATCTCTCTCATGCTGGTCCCCGCACAGGACTGTCTGCTGAAGATTTATCTATTAAATAAAATGGAGTAGTCAATCTGGAGGAATATGCATCCCCTTTCATCAGCTTAATGATGTCACCTCCAGTAGAACTATCACCATTTACCCCAACCAGAGACCTTGGTTCAACAGAGCTGTCCACTGTTTAATGAATGCCTGGGATTCTGTATTTCAATCTGGGGATGAGACAGCAATGAGAACAGCAAGACATTCAAAGAATCCAGGGCAAATATCTCCTCTTCCTCCGCAAAATGATGAGCAAGACGCTATTAGAGATGAATAAACTTTTATTGTTTCGCCCCCGAAGCATTACCTCCCTTCTTTTCAAAGTTGATGGACTGTAACCCTGGCAGAAAACAGACTCTTTCACAAGCCAATGACGCAAACATAGCTAACTTCAAAAGACAAGCCCTGTTCCCGGTGACTCGTGTCACTCGTGTTCTTTATAAACAAAGAAATGATGTTCATGTTCATGAATTTATTCCCCAGAAGTGCAAAAACAAAGTGCAAAAACAAACCGGTGCAGAAAAAATAGATATATACAGACATTTACAGCAGTAGTCCAAATAAATGATCGCAGTTGTGGCTCTGGAGCTGGTGCCTGTGGTGCACACAGCTTCCTTCTGGAACACACACGCCATTTGTGGTGTAAAAGGCCCTTTTTTTATAGCAGGAGGCTTCGCCCCAAATAAATTAAGAGTAAATATCAGTATTTCTCTTCAAACAGAAACATAACACTTTCAAAAAAAATACAATAAATCCCCAAATATACTTTTACACAAATCTTCAATGTGTCAGGGTTTAAAGCAAAACAAAAAGAAAAATAATGAATTTCACCAAAAAAACAAGCTACATGGCGTCATTTATGACGTCACGAGACAGAATTATGGCGAGAAATATGGTTTAGGAGCAATCAAGTGTGCACCCGTGACTGTTACGATGGCTTCAGAGGGAACAAGGAGCGGCTGTTGGGCACCCTGGTCGCCCCGCGCTGGCTGACGAAGCTTCTTCATCACAGGCTGACAGAAGCTGGCTCTCATGTATTTGAAACGCAGTATCTGCTTTCACAGAGCAGAGTACATATTTTGGACAATGCGGGTGAGATGCGGGAGCTGAAAGCCAGGGTAAAGGAACTGCTGGCAGAGACCAAGGCTACGGAGAGCAAGAATCTGGATTTGGAGTCCAGATCCTGCAGAAACTATCTCAGACTCGAGGGAGACCCAGAGGATGACAATGGGGACAACACTGAGGGCTTTCTCGAGACTGTGATCCCTGAACTTGCAGCCGGGACTGGAAGGAGCACCTCATGACGGCAGCAATGGTTAAAGGAGACCTCCAGTACAAAGACAAGAAGGTGTGTCAAGACATACCATACAAAATCCATCAGCAACAAGCAAAGTTTTGCCTCGTCTGTGAGGAATTAAATAAGAGAAGACAAAGGCTTTTCATTTCAAGCAGTTCTTCTAGTGACGTTTGAAGGTAAAAAACATTTGACTTTTTTGCGTCTTATGAAGCATTATTATAAGGTTAAGATTATGCTAAACCATAAGACCACAACTCTCCTACATTAAATCTTTATTTTTGCTTATGTTATTTCGTATTGTCAAGACAATAATTGAATTTCACTGTGATTGTAATTGAAGGTGATATTTACATGCATACATGCTTTATATATTTGAGTTGATGAATTGACGCATAATTGTTGGTCATCTGTTCTGCACATACACCCTGAGTCTAGTTACATGTGGGAGATTGGAATTGTGGGAAATTGGATAAATATATACTTAGGGCGGCGGAGAATCCAGTTCCAAGTTCTTTGCCAGGATTAGAACCAGGAGCAGGCATTAGGAAAGGACTTTTTATCTTTTACACCAGGGGTGTCCAAACCTTTTTCACTGAGGGCCTTATTTTGAAACTTATATGGAGCAGAGGGCCACAAACAACCCGACAATGTCAAATTTCTTAAATGACAAAGTTCATCTTTTCAAATTTTGCATTGACATTTTGATGAGCCTCCACACCTTTAATAATTAGAACATTAAAGGTCCCATATCATGCAACATGGACTTTTCAGAGCTCTTAACCTTCTTACAGTGCTATTGGTACCTCATATATGTGCCCAAAGTGTTTTTGCTTGATTCCTGCAGTCTTTAGCTCGGATGAGCAGACAAACAGGGCCTACTCACCACTCAACACGCTTCCCTGTTTCAGCCCATCCTCCAGGAAGCACTCTGTACCTGTTTTTCTTTCTTTTTTCTTTTCTTCTGTTTCATGTTTTTGTAGTTCTTGTGTTTATATGTTGTGTTCAACCAGAGAGTTTCATAACATTAGTAAATTAATTATTATTACTATTATTAATTAATTATTAATTAATGAGTATTCAAGTCAATTTATTTTTGTAACGTCCAAAATCACAACAACGGTTGCCTCTGAGGGCCACAGTAAAAAACGAATGAAGCAATGTCTGTGGTGGCGAGGGACAATGTTCCAGAGTCCTCTCAATACAATCAACCCAATGGCATTAGAGTAGCATATTTCATGTTAACGGCAAATAGAACCCGATTACATTATTAAAAAGTGAATTTAGACCTTATGTAATTGTATAATTAGACCCTACAATAGCTGTATCAAATTCAAGGGGCACCAGAGGAGCAATAAATTGGAAATTAGGGAGCATCAATTAAGGAAGAATATTGACCTTATTCCGCCCTGCCCACTTCTTCCTCTTTTTGCCAAGGGCTGACACTTCCAGTCAAGCAGGAACTCCATTATTTTAAATGGAGAACGAGGGAAAAGTCTCAAAGCTAAAATATGCTATGAATTAGATTAATTTTGTAAAATGTCCAATGTTCATTTGCAACAGTCAACAATGCACCAATTCCCTGGGGGGCCTGAAAACGGCTTTTTAGTCTGTGTAGTTTGTGTAGTGTAATTTGGAAGTTCAACGTTAAGTAATACAAGCAGAAGAAGGATTACCTGGAATGGTGGCCCCAGATGGGCTCCTGGACTAAGGTGAATAGAACTGAGTGATATCTGGAAGGTAAATGCCAATACTCCCCGTTTTCTAATCCACATCGATATTTCTGTAGACTTGTAAAAGAAAATGTCAAAAACATAGTTTGGCGGTCCAATGCCAGTAATAATAAAATAAATAATGATAACAATAAGATTATTTTTTTAAAGAACCCCCCGAGTGAATTGTTTTTAAGAAGGAATGACTTAATTTATAAATTGCATAATAGATTTGTCAGAACACTATCAGGATATGTGTGTGTGTGTGTGTGTGTGTGTGTTTGTGTGTGTGTGTGTGCGTGTGTGTAGGTGTGTGTGTGTGTGTTTGTGTGTGTGTGTGTGTGTGTGTGCGTGTGTGTAGGTGTGTGTGTGTGTGTGTGTGTTTGTGTAGGTGCGTTTGTGTGTGTGTGTTTGTGTGTGTGTAGGAGTGTGTGTGTGTGTGTGTGTTTGTGTGTGTGTGTGTGTGTTTGTGTGTGTGTGTTTGTGTAGGTGTGTTTGTGTGTGTGTGTTTGTGTGTGTGTAGGAGTGTGTGTTTGTGTGTGTGTTTGTGTAGGTGTGTTTGTGTTTTTGTGTGTGTGTAGGAGTGTGTGTGTGTGTGTGTGTGTGTGTGTGTGTAACATTACCTCATTAAAACATCTGCAAATTAAGAGCAAACATCCATTACAATCAGAAGTCAGAGAACAAGGACCCAAATGTAATCAAATGGTGCCATCTGGTGGAAAGTTGGTGAAACTTCATTTGTCCTAGATCATAGAGTACTATGATTAGGATTTTTTTTACAACTGCTATCAATGTAAATATAAATGGATATTATATTCTAAAATCTTATTTTGATTATGATGTTTGTTCATTTGACTTTCCTTGAGTGTTTTAAGACTTGATCAAATACTGGATACACTAAGTTCTTAATTGGTATTCAATCGACCTACCAAAAGAAATAAAAGTTAAAGGGAGACACTACAGGCAAAACTAACTGTAGCCAATGTTTGGTGTTTGAGGTTGCTCTCTCGGCATATAAGCCTTCATGTAGAAACAACAACATTGCCCAATATGCACCATAAGATGTTTTTCATGGAATCCACTTCATCCATAGATTTTTTTGAGAAAGTTTAACTTCAAAAGTGAACAAGAGTGTGAGAGATCGAACAGAAACAGTTGTTTGTATCTATATTTTAACTCTGATTTGTTCAAGTTGACTAAAAAACTCTAATCAGATCTAATTTACTCAAATACTTAATAAAACAAACAAAATGTAACATGCCAACAATTAAGCACAACATTCTCACCTCACTATATCATTTTTTTCTGATTAATATGTGCTAATTATGCTCTTTAAGCGTATGGTTGTTATGTACATTCTTGTTGAGGTGGAAAATTACCGAATAAACCTTCAATCTGCAAATCAAGACCGGGAACTCAGATATTCATCAGAGTGGGCCCTACCCACTGGGCGGGACCCCCTCCTGATAAATATAAGAAATAAAATATAAGACACTGCAGGCGAGCTGGTCCCTGTCTTCACTGGCATATTTAACACGTCCCTGGAGTCATGCCATGTCCCAGCCTGCTTCAAGTTGTCCATCATTGTCCCTGTCCCCAAGAAGCCCAAGAAGTTAATGACTACAGACCTGTGACACTGACATCTGTTGTCATAAAGTAATTTGAACGCCTGGTCCTCCCCCACCTCAAGTCCTTCACCTCCTCCCTGCTGGACCCCCTGCAGTTCGCCCACAGAACCAACAGGTCTGTGGATGATGCTATCAACCTGGCTCTCCACTTCACCTGCAGCACCTGGACTCCCCGGGAACCTACGCCAGGATCCTGTTTGTGGACTTCAGCTCTGCATTCAACACCATCCTCCTGCTCTGCTCCAGGACAAGCTCAACCTGCCTGACTCCACCTGCAGGTGGATCACTGACCTCCTGGCGCCATCTGCTGGTTTCAAGGGGGAATTACACAGTTAGTACCATTGGAAATAGGCAGAGGTCCAAATGTAATTGTGTTTGCTATAAATATTTTATTTTTAGTTCTAAAACATGGGATGCCAAACCAAAGTTCAAGTCAATTCAATTTACAGTTAAAAACGGATTAAAAATGTTCATAGGGACTTGGCAATGTCCCAAGCTCCCCTGTCCTTCTCCGCCAGGAAAAACTTCAAAACCTCCTTGGGAAAAAGTATAAACCTGGAGGAGTATAAAAGTATAAACCACAGTGACGGAGGGATCCAACTCCCTCAGACAGACAGACGGACGCGAGAAAGGTAGTGTAGGGCATGTTTAAAGAATAATAACAATTGAAATAATGCATAATATGTACCCTTTAAATGATCTTAACATTTGTGTTTCTTGCACCGCTTCTTCAGAAGTTATTTCGTTTTTTTTAATTTTTGACTGTAAGGCCTTAGTTATTTTATTACTTGGTTTACGGATCCGCCGCACTTAGATGATTGATTGATTTATACAATATATCCATCCATCCATTTTCTACCGCTTGTTCCCTTTCGGGGTCGCGGGTGACTGGAGCCTATCCCAGTGACTTCGGGCCTTAGGCGGGGTACACCCTGGACAGTGGCCAACTTGTCGCAGGGCCAACACAGAGACACAGACATTACAGACAGTTCACATTCACATTCATTCACTAGGGCCAATTTAGAGTCACCAATTTTACCTAACACATGCATGTGTTTGGACGGTGGGAGGAAGCCGGAGAACCCGGAGAGAACCCACGGTAACACGAGGAGAACATGCAAACTCCACCCAGAGAGATCATGTGATGTTGGTCTGGTCCGGGAATCGAACCCATGATCTCCTTCTTGGGAGGCAAGAGCGCTAACCGCCTTTGCCACCGTGCACTTATACAATATAAATAAAATAAATTATTATATTTTTTTTTTTTAATAAAGTACTGCCGACAAAGCAAAATAGCATTAGATTAAATGTAAAAAGCGGTATTAAGTGAAAAGACAAGAGCGCGTGAAGCAATCCCTCGCCAAACTCCTGCGGGAGTGAGAGATAAGATAAGATAAGATATTCCTTTATTGTCCCACATGGGGAAATTTCATTGGTGCAACGCAGGTAGATACAGAGGTAGATACAGAAGAACAGATCACTTATAGGAAGTTTGATAAACACTTTCAGTAGAAGATCTCCTATAAACAAAAACTCCCATAGACAAATAAATAAATAAATACCATTGCATGTGTCACGACAGTAATTGCACATGAATATGTGTCATGACAGCACATAGATTGCACATGAATTCCAACAGCAATTGCACATACGACAGAATTGCACATCAGTATTAGGTTAGGTCAGTATTGCGCCGGGATAACGTGACGATCTCCGGGTAAGACGACTGTTCTCCGCAGTTTCATTAGTTCCTCCTTTGTGGAAACGCGGTACGGCGCCGGCCGGGGGGCGGGGCCGGAGCCGGGGGACTCAGAGCCAAGACACATCGCAACGACACGACGAAAACACTCAATCCAGCCGAATAAAGTCAAAACAAGTTAATTTAAAGCGATTCCAGTGCGTGTCCCGATCGTTCGTGAAGTTCCTCTTTCATATAAACGTGTATATAAACGTGTACCGACGACACGCCGTACTTTAGCGCGGCCGGAGGGCGCGGGGGGGGGGCTGGTGGGCTCGCTCAGAGCTAGCTCACATCACAACAACACAACGAACGCAACGAAAAACGCTCAAATCCAGCCGAAAAAAGTCAAAAACAGTTGAATTAAAAAACTATTCCAGCGCGTGTCCCTATCATACAGTAAAATAGAAAAATTATACTAACTATATTTACAAAATATAGGAGATAAAGCACAATAAGTGTGAAACGTGAGAGACGGAGCTCCTCTGAGCTGCTCTCCCGGGGAGAGCGCGTGCACCCATCTCTGTCTGCTGCGCGCCTTTATATCGCAAATCCACATTTTAAACCCGTTTACCACATTTTCTTCAGCGCGTTTTGCCGTGACTGGGTGGGGGGGGGGGTGCACACTTAAGCGTCAGTTCTGTCTGTCTAAAACACGCTAAATCTACAGTTGCACTCACCTGCGCACCACGTCTTGTCTACACTAATACCCTTTCACGAGATCCAGTTTGAGAACATTTCCACAAGCCGAGGTCCGGAACTTCACTGCGTTTATTTTATGCCACTTAAATGTTACCCTAATTTTGCTTTGGCGAGGACCCCCAAGCTCTGCACTGTGTGTAATCTACTGGTCTAGGGCCAGCAGTGCGGTCAGGGAAAACAGGACTCTTAAGGATTAACAAGCAGTTCTCATTTAATGGCCTTGTTAAGCACATTTACACGAAAAACATAATGGTCTTTCAAAATATTTACCCAAAACTATAATTTAGTACTTTAATTATATATTTGATTTGCGTGACAAATGGAGCCCTCCTTACCTTGTAAAACACAAAGAAGAACTGCAGCTCTCAGTAGCTTATTTCTGTCACGAAAACAAAGCAAAGTTAAAGCTCTGCTTTCATTCTGATAAGAACATCTCACACTGGAATCTGAGTTTCCTCTGCACAAAAGCGATCTTTCAAAGCGAACTCTCTCATCAGTCAGCGCAGCACTTTTTTTATATAGTCAGAATAAAACAGACATCAGACTCGTTTTGTTGAGGAATTTCTGCAAACAATCACCAAGAAAGAATGAAATTGAACAGAATTTGTCTTTCTCAAAAGGTGGATCTTTATTTACTGGTGCACAGTAAATAACCAGTGTCCCTGACAAAGTGATCTGTCCCTCATCTTCCAGAACAAGGACAAAACACATCCTTTTAAAGGCAGTGACATAAACTGACGCATACGCAAATCATCACAATCAAATCTGCTCCGAAAGAGACAGAACAACCATCACAGCTGCAAAGTGACCTGACCCCTGAGCCATGTCCTGAGGCATGACTGGCACGATACAGAGGCGACGGACCATCTTTATCAGGGACCCATATTATCATTATCTGTGGTTCAGCTGCACCTCTGCATTTAGAAGCGTCTGAATTCATTTCCTCATCAGACTCATTTTTTTGTTAATTTGAGTCAGACTATAATAAAATCAATATACATCTTAACATGCAGAGAAATATGTGTCTGCCCCTCTCCACGTCTTCTCTGCTCCTCCTGCACTAGGCTCCTGTGTTTGGAGGGAGAGAGAGGAAACCAAGGACAAACTCCCTGTTCTGTTCTCGCTGTTCTCTCTCTCTCACACACACACACACACACACACACACACAGGATTGATGATTAGAGCCATTCATTCGGTCAGATATGTCCGCGCTTGACAAGCCGTCCAGCTGTGGCCATGTTAGCGCGGCTCAAGTCTGTGATTTCGGCTGAAAGACCCACTTGTACGCTCTCATTCACTGACCTGTATAGTCTCCATTTGTCACTGTCATCTTCTTTGTAAAAAATACAAAAACAGGTTTATAGTGTGTAATGTTTGGATATTACAGACTGGGAGGTTTTCAGAGCTGCCACAGATAGTTTGGATGAATACACGGAGACAATAGAACATTGGACTTGTTTTTTGCCAAGACCAAAGAGGCTTATTCTTCTTCCCCCCTCCCTCCCCTGGGCAGCTCGGACCACAACCTTGTACATCTGAGGCCTGTGTATGAACCCATCGTGCGCAGGCAGCCTGTGGTGTCCCGTGAGGTGAGGATGTGGTCTGCTGAGAGCGAGGAGGCTCTGAGGGACTGCTTCAGCACCACTGTCTGGACTGAGCTTTATGGCCCACATGGGGAGGACATCAACACCATCACAGAGTACATCACGGACTACATCAACTTCTGTTTTGAGAACATTGTTCCCTCCCGGACGGTGCAGTGTTTTCCAAACAACAAGCCATGGATTAACCGTGAACTGAAGGCTCTGCTGAAGGAGAAGAAGAGAGCCTTCAGGTCAGGGAACAAGGAGGAGCTGAGGACTGTGCAAAGGGAGCTGAGGAGGAAGATCAGGCAGGCTGAAGGAGGCTACAAGAGGAGGATGGAGGAGCAGCTGCAGCAGAAGAACATTCAGGGAGTGTGGAGAAGCCTGAAAACCATCTCGGGCTTCAAAATCCTCCCTGCCCAGACAGAGGGGGATCTACAGTGGGTGAACGATTTAAATGCTCACTTCTTGAGATTTGATCGGTCACCCGCCCCTCCCCCTGCACCGCTGCATGCTTCCTCTTCCACAGCTGGACAATGCCCTGCATCTGTTCCTCTTCATTTCTCCGCCCCGGACCATCAGCTCCCCACTTTGCCTGGACTCACCCAACCCCCCAGCACACAGTCCCCCTGGACTCACCCGTTCCCCCAGCACACAGTCCCCCTGGACTCACCCATCCCCCCAGCACACAGTCCCCCTGGACTCACCCATCCCCCAAGCACACAGTCCCCCTGCCAACCACTGACTGTCACAGCAGCACAGGTGAGGAGTGAGCTGAAGAGGATTAAAGTGAGGAAGGCAGCAGGACCTGACTGTCCTTGCGCCCTTTCTCTTCACCCTTTACACTGCAGACTTCAGACACGACACGGACAGCTGTGTCCTGCAGAAGTTCTCTGACGACTCTGCCATCATTGGACTCATCACGGACGACGATGATGCGGTGTACAGGGGACTGGCGCAGGACTTTGAGGACTGGTGTCAGCGGAACCACCTCCTCATCAACGCGGGGAAGACCAAGGAGATGGTGGTGGACTTCCGCAGACGCCACCCCACTGCCCCCTTACCAGTGAACATCCAGGGACGGGACATTGAGAGAGTGGACTCATACAAGTACCTGGGTGTTCATCTGAACCACAAACTGGACTGGACTCATAACACAGACGCACTGTACAGGACGAGCCATAGTCGGCTCTACCTCCTGAGGAGACTCGGGTCTTTTGGAGTGACAGGGCCACTCCTGAAGACCTTCTACGACTCTGTGGTGGCATCAGCCCTCCTGTACGGTGTGGCCTGCTGGAGCAGCAGCATCACAGAGAGGGAGAGGAAGAGGCTGGACAAAGTCATCAAGAAGTCCAGCTCCGTCCTGGGCTCTGGACTCGGTGTAGGAGGTGGGGGACAGAAGGGTCCTGGCTAGATTCACATCTATGCTTGACCATGAGTGTCACCCCCTGCAGGACACTCTGTCCGCTCTGGAGAGCAGCTTCAGTGAGAGACTGATCCACCCTGGCTGTGTGAAGGAGAGGTTTCGCAGGTCTTTCCTTCCTGCTGCTGTCAGACTTTATAACAAACACTGTTAGTCCTACCGTGCAATTGCTGTTGTGATTCATGTGCAATTACTGTGCAATTCATGTGCAGTTACTTTGCAATTCATGTGCAATTCATGACACATTCATGTGCAATGGTATTTATTTATTATTTATTTTTATCTTTATTATTTTTCCCCTCCATCCCTCGTTGGGAAATGGGAGGTTTTGTCTACAGGAGTTTTTGTTTATAGGAGATCTTCTACTGAGAGTGTTTTTCAAACTTCCTATAAGTGATCTGTTCTTTTCTTCTGTATCTACCTCTGTATCTGCCTGCGTTGCATCAATGAAATTTCCCCATGTGGGACAATAAAGGATTATCTTATCTTATCTTATATTAGTGCAAAATATGTGATGTGCATATTAACCCAGCATATACGTATACATAGCAGACCCTCAGCACCCACACTTTTGAGACGCTTGCAGCACTCCTGACTACAAGCACAGCAGAAGTGATTGTGCTGAGAGGTCACAGATGAATACAGAAGCGTGTGAGAGAGAGGGGAGAAGCGTGGAGCGTGGAGGAAAGCGCTCACTGCCTGCTGTATGCGGACTGAAGACCACGCGCACACGCACGTGTGACCACAGCAGCTTCATGGCACGAGCGGGGAGTGAGTGAGGCGCATCAAGACACACGCACTCGGACACACTTCAGGACCAGAGTCAGGACCAGAGGCAGGACCAGAGGCAGAGGCAGGACCAGAGGCAGGACCAGAGGCAGGACCACAGGCACCTTTGGTTGTGACTTATTTGTGTGCGTAAAATCTGCTTCGCACGCACGGGTTGTTTTTTGGATAACTGCGTTAAGCCGTCTCTCCATCACTTTGTGGATCGTCTGTACAGGAGTTATTCCACAGGATCTGTTTGTTCAAGTGTGGGATGGAGAACTCGTCCCAGTGGAGTAACTTGAGCCGTGTGTTCTCAGAGCTGGACGGTGAGGCGGAGGAGGAGGACGAGGACGACGCGGCGGGCAGCGGCGGGCTGCGCGTGCTCGTGGGCTGCGTGCTCTTCTTGCTCATCGTGTCCACGCTGCTGGGGAACACGCTGGTGTGCGCAGCCGTGGTCAAATTCCGCCACCTCCGCTCCAAAGTCACAAACTTCTTCGTGATCTCGCTGGCTGTGTCGGACCTGTTCGTGGCCGTGCTAGTGATGCCGTGGGAGGCGATCACGGAGGTGACAGGCACGTGGCTCTTCGGTCGCTTCTGTGGAGTGTGGATCGCCTTTGACATCATGTGCTCCACCGCGTCCATCCTGAACCTGTGCATCATTAGCGTGGACCGCTACTGGGCCATCGCCAGCCCCTTCAAGTACGAGCGCAGGATGACCCACCGCGTGGCCTGCGTCATGGTTGGCGTGGCCTGGACCCTGTCCATCCTCATCTCTTTCATCCCCGTGCAGCTCAATTGGCACCAGGAGGTCCGGGAGCAGCTGGAGGACGAAGTCCCCCTCGGAGCCAACTACAGCGTCAACTACAGGTCCACGTGCACACAGCGTGCATATTTCTAACTTCCATGTAAAATCCTTGCTTGTTTTCTATTCCCTGTTTTAGGCTGAAAGTAACAGCTGCCATGGAACTACACATGAAAAATAGCCTTTTGACTGATTCTGGCATTATTAAAATGTTTCTTAATATGCATGGCCCCAGAAATAATGAACAAAATAAAACTGTCTGGTTGATTTAGAAAAGGAGAAAGCACTGTAATGATTTGTTTTCTTCACAATGACGGCACTGCTATAAGGTTCAACACTGTCTGAGGTGGATTCTCCCCGTGGTTAGTCCCATAGGAGACAATAGTTACATGGCAAACCTAACATAATTTTTCCAAATACTGGTAATTAATAAACTAGATTTTAATGATGAGAATAGGCATTTGTTTAAAGGATATCGAAGCGCTCGCCCACTTCCAAACACTCACTAACGCACTCCTTCACTCATGCACGCCCCGTGCATACTAATTAGTAGTAGGAAAATGGAACATTACCGTTGTAAAAAACGTGCAAAAGTGCGCACTAAACGAGCACTTTACATTGAGATTCGCGGTCGTCATCCCCACATAAAGCACTCATTTGCGCTAAGTACCTCACGAATACGTTCCCCATCTCTTGCATGTTCCGTGCATATAAGCATGTGATGCAAAAATTGAACATTATTACTGTATAGAGGGCCAAAAACACAAAGTGGGCGGAGCCCACTCAAAATTAACGAAAGTACCCGTCAGTGACCAGGGACCCACACCATGAGGTAGGAAAGCGCGAGCGCTTTCCGAAAATGTATAGTTTATGATATTTGAAAAATGGGAAACATTGTTTTCGCATCGGAATATTCTTCTTCTTCTTCTTCTTCTTCTTCTTCTTCTTCTTCTTCTTCTTCTTCTTCTTCTTCTTCTTCTTCTTCTTCTTCTTCTTCTTCTTCTTCTTCTTCTTCTTCTTCTTCTTCTTCTTTTGCACACCTCAAAAATCGTGCCTCTCTACATTCTGGCTATTTCCCTTTTCTAAAATAAAAAAATTGGCGCGTCAGCGCCCCCAAATGTACCAAAAATGCATTGAGAGATGGGAAATGACCCAAAAAAAATCTGATCGTAGAATCATGAAATTTGGCGCAGAGGTAGATGGTGACAAGAGAAGTAAAAAATATTAGTACGGCAACGCCGTCCGCCCAACCAAATGTCGGCCATATTGCTTCAAAAATGGCTAAACATGACTTCGGAGTTTTTCCAAACGTCGTACTTTTACGAACTCCTCCCAGGGCGTTGGCCCTAAAAAGCTGAAATTTGGTGAAAATGCTACTGAGCAAAGTTATCCAAATTACATTGATACCTGTCACGGTGTCTGTGCGGCGAAGCCGCAAACTGTAGCAAGAATTTCAGAAATCTCCCAAATTTTACATTTCTGCCGTTTGCGCAGATAAAGTCCGAATTGCGTCAAATTAGAATCAGTTGTTAAACTCTTTGCCCTAAACCTACTTGAAGTGAAATAAATTAATTTGGAGCCACAGCGCCCCCTACAGATTTTATATGGAGGTTAAATGTTTAGTTTTGCGAAATTATATGAAATTTGACACACAACTCAATTTTAGCATCCCCATCAAAAAAGTCAATGAGACCCATGTCATAATTGTTATGGCGTTGCCGTAACGATGACCGAAACCTTCCATGTTATTCCAATGGGGAAATCGCCAGAACATGTTTCCACTTTAGACTTTCACAAACTCCTCCCAGGGCGTCAGCCCTATTAACCTGAAATTTGGTGAGACTCATCTTCAGGGGTGGACCATCAAAAGTTATCCACATTTTTATTCAAAGTGTCACGGTGTCTGTGCGGCAAAGCCGCACATTTTGCCAAGAATTCAAAATAAAATTGCTTTTTGATGGTAAAACAAAGGGGAGAAGATGTGACAGTGTCACAGATTCAGCAGTAGGCGTAATAAAAGGACAATTGGGGCGCGTTAGCGCCCCGTCCTCTTGCGGCGTGGCGGCGGCGTAGCGAGGGCCGATCATTGCCGCTTGCGGCTATATTTTTATTTAAGTTTAATTTTTTTTTTTTTGAGCCTTTAACCATGTTCTTACATTGTTCCCTCATAAAAAAAGCTTCATTCACACTATCCTGTGTATCCTTCTTAATGGTATGAAAAAGGAACTACTTGTAGTAGTTCCTTTTTCATACCATTAAGAATGCAGGTAGCCAAGGAGTTGTTAGAATGTTCTGTGCTGTTTTAAGTTCATCATCAAATCACAATCATGTCACCAAATCTGTGTTGTAATGATGACGCAATAGGGTTTCTCCTCAGTTTCAGCCATGGCTCATGTTCAGCTCCTTTTCCAGAATTCTAGGCTCACTGAGCTGCAGAGGCCACTCTAACACTAATTCAAGGGGACATATTATGCAACATTTTGAGTGATTTTAACTCTATTAAAACCGTGTTTATTTTATTTTTATTTATTGTGGACACTGTGTCTGGGTGAGATTTCCCCATCAACCCTCCAGCTATTGCAGTCCTGCCCAAGCCTATTGCTAGCACAAAGAGCTAGAGATGTGTCCCTAGGAGGGAAAGGTCAAATGCAGAGGACAAAATATCCTCTGTATGTAAGTTGTGAGTGCTCAGAGTTTCAGTTTTCTCCTACCCCATAACTGCGCCCACATTCCCGTATTTACGTATTATTATTTTTCTTTATTCTGACTGTAGGTCATAAAAATGTTTTGATGTCACGTAGCCGGTCTGAAAAAATAAAAACATGTAAATCTGCTGCTCGTTGCAGTGAAAATTAGTATGAAGGGTTTATCAGATCAGAACGGGGAATTTCCATCACTAAGCCTTTTTTGATAACTATTGTGGTTTACAATGAACTCCATGTTAAATACTGATCTATGTATGTTACAGTTTGATAGGGAAGGGACAAAACACAATGTCTATGAGATTGGGTCCATGAAAACAAGATGAGATTTTGACATGCTTCAGATCACAGTTTTGACTTCATAATTTTGTATGTGTTTTTATTTATTATTATTATATTATTTTGCATCTTCATCATTGTAGCACTGCTTTTTGGAACTACGGTGACTGAAAAGGTGCAACTCAACAATGTTAACACTTTCTACATGTGTGCACAAACGTTATGAGAAGATGGTTAAAACCAACAGATTTTTCGCTTTGAAACTGGCAACCCAAATGAGATACTCATCTTGAACCATCTTGAACCAAAACACCACTTGGCCATAATGTATAATGTTTTTTGTACAATCAGCATCAGTTAGTAATTGAATCAATATTTGATTTGATGTTGACTTCATACCTTTGGACACATTATGTTAAATAGACTTTTTTTTTAAACTTTTAACCATGTTTTAACATTGTTCTGTCTTCAAACATACAACCTGGAATTGCATTTAGCTTCATTCATACTAGTTTGATGAAGATTGTTTAAAAACTCTTCTCTTCCATCCAAGTATCAAACACACTATTCCAAATTTCCCATATGTGTGACACTTTCTCCATCTGTGATGTGGCTCTGAGAAACTTCTGCGCTGATTTTAAGTCCATAAATCATCACCAGTCAACATTAGCCTGTGACTTGACTCTGATATTTTTTCTCTCAAATATGTAATGCCCCATGCTGCCAGTAGATGGATCCCATAGCTCAGTTCCTCACGTAGGATAAGCCAGAGACATGGGAAGTAATTTTGTTTTTTGAGTGCCTTGAAGCTATTTAAATATATATAATAATAAAGAACATGTGTAAAGACCAATAACAATATAAATATGACATAATATTTGTTTGTTACACTTTCCTTTGCTCCTCCACAGTATGAACGGCAGCGGTGGTGGTGTGCAGAGCTGCGTGGCCAACTTGAACCGCACCTACGCCATCTCCTCCTCCCTCATCAGCTTCTACATCCCCGTGCTCATCATGGTAGCCACCTACACCCGCATCTACCGGATCGCCCAGAAGCAGATCCGCCGCATCACCTCCCTGGAGCGGGCGGCTGAGCAGGCGCATCACCAGCAGACCCAGGACCTGCGGCTTAACCACGACGAGGCCTCACTCAAGTCTTCTTTCAAGAAGGAGACCAAAGTACTCAAAACTCTCTCGATCATCATGGGCGTGTTTGTGTTCTGCTGGCTGCCATTTTTCGTTCTCAACTGCACTGTGCCGTTCTGTGACCCTCCATGCGTGAGTGACACCACTTTCACTGTTTTTGTCTGGTTCGGTTGGGCTAACTCATCCCTCAACCCAGTGATATATGCATTCAACGCCGATTTCCGCAGAGCTTTTACCACCATTCTCGGGTGCAACCGGATTTGCTCCAACAACGCAGTGGAGGCAGTGAACTTTAGCAACGAGCTAGTTTCATACCACCATGATACTACCTTACACAAAGAGACCCTGATACCCTCTCAGACGGTCCAGCAGCTGCCGCACGCCATCAACATTGAGGCGGACGATTGCTTGGAGGACATGAGTGCCAGATTTGATGAAGAGTCCATCATTTCAAACTGTTCGCGGGGCCACAACAGACTGCTGCTGCTGCCGGCTAACCTCCAGCTAGAAGACGATCCAGAGCTCACCCTGGACACCATTACTCCCTACACCCCCGCTGCACCCCTTCTGTGTGAGTGCGAGCCACTCATACCAGGATATGTGCACCAGGAGGAATAGGGCATCTGACTCTTTGTTTTAAGGAGACATATTATGACATATTTCATCAAGCTTTTGAAAATGTTTGTATTAGATTGTTACAATTGATAACATTGTATCTACAGTAACGTGTCGACTGGACCTGACCCTCCACACCAGTCCTCTGCCTTTATTTCACTCCTTTGTGCCTCTTCACCGTGTTTTAACATTTCTTTATGTAATGCATTTTGTTTAGGTGATATTAGAGGGATTAAGAGGAAATAACTGATGCTAAGTTTTGCTAAACATGTGCTCAACATTACTGTCAGTGGAAAAAGTTAGTCACAAGTTCAAGTAAGCGTTACGGGGGCCAAGAGTGAGCCAGATCACTTTGGAAGCATGTATTTCTCATGTTCGACCTCTTAAATGGGTCAGTGCAGTTCATTTAAGACAGTGGAGACACTCTTGCATTGTTTCAATCTGCTCCAATATGAACAAGTGGAAACAAGCCATGTTTTTCTGGTAGGAAGTCCACCACTTCCTTGTCTCCATGGAGATAATACATTGCTTGTAATGTTCCACAGTGTGGCATTAAACTTATCCATTTATCTATGATTATATTGTAGGTTTTTTGTTGTCTAAAAAGGTTTACCTCTATGTCTCCATAAAGATGTATTGGTTTGTAAGGAATGCTCCACAGCATAGTACGTATATATATTTGTTTAATACCATGTACTTGTGTAGAGGCTTGAAAATGCGTCAGTAAATAACAAACACCCCTACACACACACAGGCACGCACACATACACACACGCACGCACAGGCACGCACACATACACACATACACAAACGCGCACACACAGGCAGGCACACATACACACATGCGCACACACACACAGGCACTCACACATACACACATGCGCACACACACAGGCACTCACACATACACACACACACGCGCACACACAGGCACGCACACATACACACACACACACACACACAGGCACACATACACACACACACAGGCACGCACACATACACACATACACACACACACAGGCACTCACACATACACACACACACACACACACGCACACATACACACACACACACAGGCACTCACACACACACACACACACAGGCACACACAAAAACCACACACACACAAAAACCACACAAGTGAAGATCAGATAAACACAAATATAAACATAGTCACAGCTTATTTTCCTCTTGGCTTTGACACGTGCAATGCAGGTTGGATGTGAAAATCCAATCGCTGCCACAGACCAGGGCTCACAATCAGGTCCATAATATCTGTATAAAAGGTGATATCACTCCCTGGCAGAGCATACACATCCAACAGAGCAAAAACACTTACATCAATAGTTTCCCCAACCAATACACATCTCCTTGTCTTCCAAGTTCAAAACTGTTCAAAAGCTATTCGGCTTGAGATCAACACTGCAACTCCCCTCCTGTTTTGACCACTGCATGATGAATATGGACACGACTTTCCAAAAGAAATTTTGGTTTGTTTTTGATGTTCAATATCGTTCAAATGGCTCGATTGTAAATATATAATGTCTATTTATTCTTTTCTCAATTTGTTACATCTCTTAATTGGCTTTAATATGCCGTTAACGTCAAAGGATGCCTCTTGTAACACTTCCGATGCCATAGGATTTTGCATTAATCATTTTGAGTGGCTTTTAACTCTCTGGTCAAACACAATATACACAGGCACCTGAAAAACAGCAAACAGATCAAATTATAAAATAGAAACAAAAAAGTGTCCATGCACCGAACCCAAAATGTGCATGATCAAAAATGTGGAGGGAAGTCCATTCCTGATGAAGGGCCCCTGAAAAAACTCCTACCGCTACAGGCTCCAATCCTCACAAAGAACTGGATATGTTACCTTCCCAGTTCCCCCTGCCCCCGCTGCCCCTACATGTATTTTTCATTTTTCCCACAAATCCAATCACCCACATTTGGTGCTCTGATGAGTGGATGACAAGACACCGAGATTGTGTATTAAAGCAGTCAGCCAACATGGAGCATAAAGTCTGATGTCAAAAACAAATCAAATCACTATCATCAGTCTCTTTACATAAACAGAAGTTCTCTTATTTTAGATTTAGCTAGTAGTTAATTTCCATCTGTAGTCCTTTTAACAGGTTTAACATTAGAAAAATGACAACACATTAACGTGGCAATCCATACATACTATATATATATATATATCCAAATCCAGCACCCTGAGACTGTACACTAGCCGTAAAGAAGAAGGCCGGGTACTAGTGAGTGTGAGAGCCACTATCCAGGATGAAACATCCAAGATCCACAAGTACATCAAGGACAAGGCTCAAAGACAAGGCTCCTACAGATGACGTGCTCAGTGAATGTCTCAGACAATGGGGAACAGAGGATGATGAGGTGTAGCACCGGAACATAACTGATGTGGCTGAAAATGGTACGAAATCCTACCAATGGTTAGAAAGAGCCGGTCTGAAGGACAGCACAGAGGCCCTGATCATGGCAGCACAGGAGCAGGCCCTGAACACTAGATCAATAGAGGCCCAGATCTACCACACCAGACAAGACCCAAGGTGTAGGCTGTGCAAAGGGCCCCCTGAGACAACAATGACAACTTAAATATTAACTACCGCCAATTACAAATGTAATTTATTATAAATGTTAAAAGACAATATTAAAAATGTGTCTACACGGCACACTAGGAAAGTGGTCAGAGCACTCACTCGACTCCGTGCCATTCACACGCAAACAAAAACACTTCAAGGCTAACAAAAACCTGCAAAAAAAAGAAAATTGGGGGTGCACAAAACATCACAGCATACGGGAAGTGCTGGGGCCAAAGTGAGACGGTCTGAACACCAACCCCCACACAGGGTGGGCGACAATGCTCAGACCAGATACTGCGGCAGAAAGGACAATTAGTAAAATGGGAAGGTAAAATCCTACACAGTGAAACAGCATTAGACCCAAATGAACAAACAAAAATAAAACAGCAGCTTGCCAATGACGTCTATGAAAGGAAACAAACAAACAAACCATGTTAGTCAAACATTTAAATCCTAATTAAGTGTGCTTTATGTCGCTAACCAAACACCAGCGATACTAGGGCTCAACAAGGGAGAGAGGGGGGAGAAATTACGCTTTGAACCAAACTAACCGTCCTTCGCCTTAAATAACTAGTGAGCCACTGGCATGCAGAGGATGCGCGTTCCGGCAGCTGGTACGGTGGCTCCTGTGGGACAAACCACTGCACGTTACATATACACATACTTACATACACACATATATATATATAGAAAAAGGTTCAGTTGTAGTCATCTGGACGTTTCGACTCTCATCCAATTTGCGAATTTAGACCGGGAACTCAGATATTTATTCTATTCTGTGGTAAGCCCTGCCCACCGGGCGGGTCTTCCTGAAGTAGAAGAAAAAGTTGTTTGTTTCAACTGAAACTTACCCTCTTTGTTTTCTATCTAGCCTCTTGCTTACTATCAGTCATTTAATGAGCTAATTAGTATCCCTTTGTTTTTTTTGTGTTTTTTTGTTTGTGTCCCTGGCTCACTCTCTTTCTCTTTCCCTGAGTACCTGCCATTATGACTCTTGGATGAATCGAAAAGTCGTTTTTTCTAAAATTGAATCCAGATGACTGCAACTGAACCTTTTTCTACAATGGAACACTCCTGGACGAATGAGGGACTGCACCGACACACTCAGAGCCAGACTCAAACTGCCCCTTGACATTCGCATCATCACACACCATCACTTACGCCTTTTAAAATCTAGGCTTGAAACACATTTATTCAGACTGGCTTCTAACACTCTGTAATGTAGTGACACTTTTTTGTGCAGGGTTTGTTTTAACTTAGTTTTATGTTTTGTATTTTCTTGATTTTGTTGTGAAGCACTTTGGTCACTTTGAGTGTTGTAAAGGGCTCTATAAATAAAGGTTGATTAATTAATTAATTGATTGATTGATTGATTGATTGATTGGTATACATTGCCATTGTCAGTGAACAAAATTCATTGGCTTGGAACTTGCTTTGGTGATTCGGTGGTGCATTTCCACTGTAAGAGACATAATCACGTCACATTTGAACTCGTTAGCAGCATAAAGACACCTGTCCACCCCACAATCAGTTAGACTCCAACTACTACCATGAGCAAGACCAAAGAGACAAAATTGTCCACAAGCAGCTTGGTAGGGTATCACTGATGATAACAAAGGTTCACTAGCAAGGACCACGACACAACAATGGAATACGAAAGATGTTTATTGATAATAGAAGGATCGAGGATGGATCGAGGGTGGATCGATGATAGTTGGCTGTAGAGACTCAGGATGGGGACTCGGGTAATTAGCCCCAACCGATTCAGAACCCATTCAGATGGTGATGTGTTAAGGTGAAGATGATAGAGACATGGGGTGGGAGGGTGGGGTCGAGAGAACAGAGACAACAAGAGATGCTGGGATTGGCCTGTATATATATATAGGCCTTCTGGGTAATTAGAGGCGTGGTTAAAGAGTGGAGTTGTGGTTGCTGGAGAAGTAACAGGTTGAGGCGTGGTCCTGCTCCCAAACCCCAGTTAGCGATTAACATCTCCAACTACACTTCACTAACAAGGACCACGCCACAACAATGGGATATGAAAGAATGTTTATTGATAATAGTGATGATGGATCGATGATGGATCGATGATGGATCGATGATGGATCGATGATGGATCGATGATGGATCGATGATGGATCGATGATGGATCGATGATGGATCGATGGTTGGCTGGGTAAAGACTCAGGATGGGGGCTTTGTCTCGGGTAATCAACCCAGCCGATTCAGAACCTCCAAAGATGATTTAAAATGAAGGATGATCTGGATCTCGGCGTAAGCCTGGCTGAAATAATGTTACCGAGTGGTACGAGGAAAGAGGAGCTGCATAGTCAAGGATTCTCTGAAGAGTAACTAGATGGAATCTAAAGCAGTCTGTCCATTACTGAGACGAGGATTAATTTGAATAGAGTTTTAGCGTTTGTGGGTCGTTGACGGAAGTTCAAGCAAAATAAAATTAAAATGAACTTGGTCATTAAATGCGTAATTTGTTATTTATTGTTCCTCCAGGGCCCCTTGAGTAATGCAGGTTGGACATGAAGATTCCGATTGCCGCCACAGATCAGGGTTCCCCCAGAGTGGTTTACAATCAGGTATTTCCTTTAGCCAGTACATGTTCGCCATCTTTGTCTTTACATTCAAAATGCTGTTTAAAAGCGGTTTGAGATCAATATTGCAACTCCTCTCTTGTGATTGTATTTTTATGATGAACAGTACGTGTTTTATAACAAAAGTTGGTTAGTTTTTAATGTTTTTATATTGCTTGAATGGGTGTCTTTTAAGCAAATAATGTCTATTTTCTCCTTTTTTATTTTTGTTAATATTTTTGATCATTTGATTGGGTTCACTATACCATTAATGTCAAACGGTGCTACTCGTAACTCTTCAGATGTTATTGGGCTGATTGTATTGATTTACCAATTTTATAAAACTCTCTGGTTGAACACAACACACAAATACAAAATGTACAGAAACATGAAAAAAAGAGATGATACAATGAAAAACTAAAATGTGCACTGAACCATAAACCTGAGAGTATAAAAGTTCGTAAAATGGAGGGACTTCCAGTCCTAATGAAGGGCCCCACATTTAGCACTCAGTTGACTTGGACTCAAAATCCAAGATTTTGCTTTTCATAGTCTTGTTCTCTGCCCACAGTTTCAGGAACCACGCTGGTCATGTTAGCCACTTTAGCCTCGTTAGCTTGTGATATGGTCTGTTTTCCACTGAGGTTTTTTGAAATGCAATCAATACTTAACATTACTATAATAAAAAAAAACAACCTCATGTTTTAAACAGTTGTTTCCCAACCAGAGGTATGGATTCTAAAATGTATATGAATATTTTGCTGGGGATTCTTATGATTTTTTGTCTACTTTTTTCATGATAATTCATTTTGAGGGAGTAACAAAATGTAGAGGTCTCACTGACCTAAGAGAATATAAGGAAAACATTGGAAATAACATTTCATTTGACATAATAAAAACAGTATAAAAATAGTAATTTACTCTTTTTTCCTACAGTTTATGACTTTGTAGCAAGTATTAAATGGCTTTGGCTTGATTTCTGTCCCGAGTATATATACCAGGCAGACACATTGTGAGTGGTGGTGTGTTTAAGGACTCTCAGGCATACATCTCCATAATCCACACCGCATTAGCCTTATTCAGACCCTCTTTAATCAGCACACTTTGTGACAGCTCATCCCAAACAGAGAAATTATGACTCATCTGAAAATACAATATAAACCAAGAGAGCAGTTCAAGGGCAATCTGTTGATTGCAGATTTTTTATATATCAAACCAATTTTATATTTCCTTTGGCTGCTCCTATTTCTTGTGAGAGTTGCCACAATTTACCGATTTTACAGTAATTAAAGCTAAGTGTCTTGCCCAGGGACCCAATGACCACAAATGCTCTGTAAACAGTTTGCATTTGATACCCACTGTGCCACTGTTGTAGTCATTTCACTTTGATGTATAAATACAGTGGTGTAAAAAAAAGTGTTTGCCTCCTTCCTGAGTTCTTATTGTTTCAGATCATCAAACTGGGGTCAGCCCTATGTTCCCAGAGACCAGGGTCAGGGTTTGGGTTAGGGTTATATGCTGCTATATTTTATGCTGTAAAACCATACATTTATGCACAATTATTGGGGACGTGGAACTTGAACCAGTAGCCTATGCTTGTATTCGCGTAGTTCCCCTGTTCATAGAAAAGGGGAAACATAAGTACTGGGGAACATAGGTATGCACCCAAACCAATTCAAATATTAGCAAAAGACTAATCAAAAGAAAATCAAAGGAAACACAAAATTCAGTTTAAATGTTAAGTTAAGGTTTTTATTATTAAGGGAAAACAAAAAACAAAACCTCATGGCCCTGTATGAAAAAGTGTTGGCTTAAACTGTGGTTTATCACACCTAAGTTAAATTTCTCCGCGTCACGAAATAGCCTAGCAGTTTCGGCCGCGCGCCGCGGCTCTGTAGACACTCCCTTCAGAAAAAGAACATAATTCCAAAATTATACGGCATACCAACAGTAACCATGAATTCTGCTGCTGAATTCTTCACCAAAATATCCTGAAGGAGAATGTCTGACCATCTGTTTGTGACCTACTTGGGTTCTGCAGCAGGGCATTGATCCGAAACACCAGCAAGTCCACCTCTGAATGGCTGAAGTAAAACCAAAATGAAGACTTTAGTGGCCTAGTCAGACCTGAAACCTTTTGAGGGGCTGTGGCATGACCTTTAAAAGGCGGCTCATGCTCGAAAACCCTCCATTGTGGTGAATTACAAAACATTTGCAAAGACGAGTTGGCCAAAATTCCTCCACAGTGCTGTTATAGACTCGCTGCAAGTTATCATAAATGCTTGATTGCAGTTGTTGCTGCTACGGGTGGCCCAACCAGCAATTACTTTATCATACAGGGACACGTAGGTTTGGATTTTGTTTTCCCTTAATAATAATTACCTTAATTTAAAAAACTGTATTTTCTGTTTACTTGTGTTGTCTTTGACAAACATGCAAAAAAATATAAGAAAGGGGGGAAAGCTTTTTTACACACTACTATGTTTATGGTGTTGACCTCGACTGGGGATGTCAAACAGTAGAAGGAATCCATCTCCTCAATCCTGCTGTCACGCCTTCCGGAGAAGAAGCAGAGGACTCAGAGGCTGACTCATCCATCACCCACGCTGACGTCACTGAGGTGGTCGGCAAACTCCTCAGTGGCAGGGCTCCGGGGGTGGATGAGATCCACCCTTAGTACCTTTACGTCTCTGGATGTTGTAGGACTGTCTCGGTTGACATGTCTCTGCAACAGCGGTTGGGGACAGGGCCTCTAGACTGGCAGACTGGGGTGGGGGTCTCTCTGTTCAAGAAGGGGGAGGGTATGTTCCAACTACAGAGGGATCACACTCTTCACCAGTAAGATCTATTCCAGGGTACTGGAGAGGCGTATGCAACCAATAGTCAAACCTTGTATTCAGAGGGAACACTATGGTTTTTGTCTTGATTTACCGGTCAATTTGCATTCCTGCTCTCACCTATGGTCATTGGCTTTGGGTAATGACCGAAAGGACAAGATCGCAGATAAAGGAGTTTTCTTCTCAGAGACAGGTTTAGGAGCTCAGTCACACGGGAGGGTCTCAGAGTAGAGTCACTGCTCCACCATGACAAGGAACCAGCTTAGATGGCTTGGGAATCTGTTCTAGATGCCTCCTGGACTTCTCAGTGAGGAGGTGTTCTGGGCATGTCCCACCGGGAAGGGACTATGTTGCTGGCCTGAAAATGTCTGGGGTGAGGTAAGTCTGGGAGTCCCTGCTTAGTCTGCTGCCCCCGCGACCTGGCCCCGTATAAGCGGAAGAAGATGCATGAATGACTGTCCAGATTATTTAAGCATTTATCTAATTTAGATATTATTCCCCTTTGTAAAGTTCTGATTTATAAGCTTCAATATTTTTTTCAGTAAGTATCTATAAAAGTCATGTTTTTACAGGCCAAAAGATTCTTTCAACATATCAAAGTTGTACATGTGATATCCCTTCACAATCTGTAAAAAAAATATTTTAAACTTCTTTTTTTAGGTTGTATGTTTTGATTAGTTCTTTCCAAGTTGCAAGCACATATGTTACCAAAGGATTCTCAAGCTCCCCCAAATGACTCATCTCAGTCATCTGCCAGTAAGGTCTATACTCAAACTACCAGCACATTACTCTCAATATTTTTCCATTGAGCTTTACATTATGGATCACACCAGTAGAGCAACACTTTGATTTGAGCTAAAATGCAGTAAATTTTCAAACAAGGTAAACACACCTCCTTTTCCCTTTTACTAGCTATAGAGTCTTGAATTGGATGTGAGGTTTTTTACCCTGCCAGACAAATCTTGAGATTGTTTTATCCCACTCAACAAACAGCTGGTTAGGGATGGAAATCGGAAGTCTGTAGCAGATAGACTTGAGACTATAAAAATTAATGTTTTACCCAGATTTCTCTTTGACTTAGAAGTATATAGGGGATAAGGTTACATTTTTCATTTTTATCTTTCTTATGGTCTTACAGTTTTGTACGATTGAATAAACACTAAAATCTAAAGTTTAGCCCAATTATCAAAACCTTACACTCAAGGAGCAAAACTCGGCCTCAGATTTACACCACTGTAACACAATAAGTCAGTTCACACTTTGTGCAAAACAACACACACAGTGATATGCAACACTGAACACACTTGTATGTTTTTAGACACAGAAGTGTATCAAGATGTCACTTCTTTGCAATTCTAAAGCACTGACTGTCAAATGACCACACCCATGTGCCAAATGACCACACCCATGTGCCAATCCATTGAACACTGCCATTAGGTGACCAAACACAAGATCGCTTAATTGTGACTCGCCACCGCAATTGTCGGACCATGTCGGCCTCGGTGAAACTGAGAAAAACAGCATTTTACTTTTTTTTCCCCAAATTTGTGATTTTCATTTTTTTGCAGAATGTGCTAGTTGAAGTTATGAATAAGCCCCTGTGTGCTTCAGATAACACTATTGGTTGTCTTAAACGTATACATTAAGCTGTTAAAAATGTGGAGTTTTCGGGTCTTTTTCCTGCTCTCCTGGGGGGCGTCACCTTTTTCTAGCCAACGTGTTGTTTACATTTTCCCCCAATCAGCTGTGATCCGCATGGCTACAGCTGCGTGCTCTGCGTGCTCCCTGTTCTCTCATTACTCCAGACCGTCTGCAGAGCACAGTCTTCAGAGCTTACATTTCCTGGACTACATTGCAACGGAACTGTTTACTCAGGTACACTTTTACTTTACTACTAAATTATTGCTTTAACGCTGTGTTTTAAGGCAATCTCGTGATCACTTTAGAATCTTACTTTTCTGCTCCGGTGGAGCTAATGCTAAGCTAACATGTTGCTTCAGTGCACTCTGCAATACGGGCTTAATGTGACTACTTGCTGTTATCACCATGTTATCGGGTTATTTTTCGGCGTGGGTTGGCCCGTGGGTTGTGTGGGTCGTGCTTTGTGTGTGTTTTATGGTGCTAAACCGGTTATTAGCGCCACAGCCTGGAGCTAAACGCAGCTATTCGGAGCTAAGTTGTAAGCTAAACTTTGCTATGTTATCGGGTTATTTTTCGGCGAGGGAAGAGAAAAAAACTACAACTCCCGATACCACTTCTGGTCACGTGGCTTACGTACGTTGCATGTCACGCACGCACTGCGTCACTCGAACCAATCATGCGCTTGCCTGGCCATTATCAGCTTCCTGTGTGTCTCTCTGTGCACGGTGTTGGAAGAGACAACAGGATGGCTGAACCAGGTAAGCTTTGCGACTAAAACACCTGCTTTTAATCACTTTAATGTGCGCCGGTTTTAAACTCGAGTGTATGTTTATGTTTTGGTGTGCTGTTCTGCAAGTGTTTTGCTTTTACGAGCAGTGTTATCTCAAGTGAGCTAGCTAGCATCGCTAGCCGAGGGCAGATGTCCCAATATCTCCGCGTTTTGCATCTTAAATACACCGTTAACGTCACAATGTGAACTGTTATCTGTGAAGCGTGTTATTCCCATATTACTGTTAACCCTAATCCTTTTATCCCCCTTTTCAGAATTGGCAAAGACACCCTGACTGACATGACCTGTCTACGTGAAGTCTGCTAAGGAGCGTGGTAAGTGTAAAACATTATTTTGGTGATTTTCGTGTTTTAATGATTAGAGTATAATTAACCATAAGCAACATCTGTTTTTCAGGTGAGCCTGCAGTTTGTACATCAAGCTTCAGATCACTGTGGAAACAGCTTCTCCCACACATCAGAAGCTGCAGGCCACGCACAGATCATCAGATTATCAAGCGAGCATACATGAAGACCAGGGTTGACACTTTGGAAGACATCGCTGAGGTTAGTTTATATTATTTGACTACTGTAATGTGTAAACATTAGCCTGGCAAAACTTCAGTGCTGCTCTCTGCTTAAGATATGCGTCTTCTGTTCTCATTTTTTTACATTGTCGCCCTTGTCATCAGGTAGTGGAAAACAGCTCTCCTGAGTCTCACCTCAGTATCCCACAGCTTGTTGGAACGGTGGATAGCAAAGTGTTTGTCAAGAACTTCGACTGGCAGAAGCATCTGAGTCCCTTCTTCAGACGGCTTCCAAAGATCAAGAGTTATCAGCACTTCAGGTATTTATATTGAAACTCTCACATTGTGTTAAAAAAAATAAATAGTTAATGAGTGTTTTATGTGAAATAGTTAGCCATTTCTTAAATGTCCTGTTATTTGTTTACAGCTTTGATGCCGAGAGTCACAGCACAGAAGAGTGCACAGACGAAGAAGAGGATGAGGATGTGATCTCTGATGTAATTGGACTCTGGTGGTGTACATATCATATCTATTATCTCATATCTCATATCTCATATATTCAAAGCCATGGACCCGTTGCAGTTCGTATACCTGGCCCTGGCATCTGTTTATAAGAGTTCTTCTATTAAGAGTGTTTTTTAAACTTCCTATAAGTTACTGTCCTTTCCCCCTGTATCTACTGCGTTGTAACATTAAAGGCTATCTTATCTTATCTTTTGTTTGTGTTGAATCATTCAGTGCACCATTGTTGGTGAATCACCTGTGAATTATGTTTATCGACAAATGCAATGAACCCTATTCTCATTCTGATTCTTTGATTCTATTCAGGGCCTTTTGTAATCCAAGTATTTCCATTTTAATATAGTAACTTCTAATTCTGATTCAAGTCCAGTTACCATCAATAACAACACTCCTCTTGAGTCTTCAGTGACAGCTGTAGGGGGAAGGTGGTGTCAGTGTGACAGGGGGGAGGGCTTATCTCAATGAGATGCAAATGAGCCCCCCTGTGACTCTGGGCTCACTCCGGTGAGAAACTTTGGAAGCCGTTTTCTCAGTGAATGGGTTTGAGAGTTGTATACATTCAAATGACCATAACTTACTCAAATATTATCAGATTTACATGAATGAGACATCATTGGAAAGCTTTGAATTCACACTTTCAGAATCTGTGAATAACTCAAAATGTCTCCGGGTAGACATGTAACTGGATTGGCCACGTTCAGTCACAATTGTAGACACACCAATCAGATTTAAGCACTATAAAAATGCAGCATGTGAGTTCACCAAACTGAACCAAAATGGAAGAAAGAGGAAGAGTGAGGATGAGAAGGAGGAAGAGGAGAAGGAGTAGAAGGAGGCAGAGGCCGTGCCAGAGGTCAAGGTCGAGGTAGGGTAAAGGTAGAGGAAGAGGAAGAGGAAGACTTCAATCAGGAGGAAGAGGGGGAGGAGTTTGGGAGGGTTCTTTTTTGTACTGGATAAAATGTAATGTTCATGAAAACTGGGAAATGTTGTTTTTTTCCACCATGTTGGCTTGAGTATATGGGGAAAAATAAATGACACTGTCAACAGCATTAGTCTTGTGTCCTGTGCGGCGTCTACAGTCATGCACACAAGTGTGTGTAGTGTTCACTGTGTGTATTGTTTTGCACAAAGTGTGAGCAGACATTGTGTTTCCAGTTTCCGAGCCATGTTTTGCAAATTCACGGTGAACTTCACCCATACGACTCTGTGCACTTAGAAGCAGGATTAGCCGAAAGTGTTTAAGGTTTTCCACAGCAGTGTGTAACTGGTGTGTAACTGGTGTGTAACTGGTGCAAACATAGTTAAGTCATATGCAACGTGTGTGTTTCATATGGTAAGAAAATATGGTTTTGATCAATTAGTGTAGAGTTTTTACAAGAGTGTTTCATTTTGCAAAGGAGATAAGGTGTTTTAATAATTGGATTTCTGGTTGTGCTAATTGTGTGTAGGGTTTTGCTAAATAAAACAAAACCATCAATATTGTGTTTATTCAATCGTAAAAAACTGTAAAAAGAGGGGTATAATTATTTTCCAGAATTGTTGATAGGTCTCTATGAAATACAACACCTAAATATCTAAGAGATTTTGTTTGCCATTTAAATGGGTAAATCTCTGTAAAGGTCAGTGGGGGTTGCTAGTAAGAGAGAATTTCAGTTTTTTGTACATTTAATCCGTATACAGAAATTTGACCAATTTCTTTAAGAAAATGCATCACATTGGGGATGGAAATGTCTGGTTTGGTCATGATAGTCCACATTCAGATAAGAGAAGGTAAAAGGTTTGTATGAGGCACAATCCAATCAACCCTTCCTTTCTTTTGGTATGTGGGATATAATGGCCTCTTTCCAAATGGAAGGGATCTGAGTTTTCTTAAGGGTTAAAAGTTGCCATTGGAAAGGAGTAAGTGTGTCTTTTAAAGCTTTATACCATTCTGAGGTGAACCCGTCGCTCCCTGGAGATTTATTGTTCTTTAATTTGATTGCGCCCTTTGTTTCCAAAATTGTTATTTCAGCTCCTATTTTTTGTTTCCTCTGACATAACAGGCAGATAGAGGGTGTTCAGAAAGGAATTATATCATATTCTTTATTCAATTCAATTCAATTTATTTTTGTAACGCCCAAAATCTCAACAACAGTTGCCTCTGAGGGCGACAAAATATTTTTTTTTTAACTTTATCATCCGGAATCTTTAAAAAAGGTTTTATTAAAGGATTAATTAACTTAGTTAAGATTACATCACTTTGCCCGTCCCGTATTTTAAAAATGCTCTTTCAGCTTGTTGTTTTCTAAGTTTCCAGGACAGTAATCCTCTCTCATAATATATTTGTTGGGTAAAGAGCATTTTAGGACATCCCTTTTTGGCATGGTTTTCCTCCAACAATTTTTATTTTTCTTGCAGATCTCTTAGCTTTTTCTCCCTTTGTTTCTTTTTTCAGTATGAAATCATGATGAACAACAGGATTTTTTATAATACATATATATACATATTATTTTTTTAATTCAAATGTGTCTCTGGTATGTATACAATGTTGTCTATTCTTTCTTAATTTTTGCTATTTTTTTGTCCGTTTGATAGGGACATGCCATTCACATTGACGGATGCTACTCGTAACACTGATTCCATTGGGTTGCTTGTGTTGATCTTACCGTAACTAATCTTTGAATATTTTTAATCTCTCTGGTCGGAACAAACATTCACAAGAATCAGAGGAAGACAAAACCACTGAAAGGGTAAAAAAGAAAAGGGTTCATGCTGGAAACTGGCATCGAACCCAAACCCTGATTAAGATAAAGATAGTAAAAGTCCAATCCTAATGAAGCCCCACTCACAAAAAAAACTCCCCAGTGACTCCTGACACCAATCCTCAGAAACAACTGGATATTTGACCTCATTAACTCACCACACCCCCACTGCATTCTGTAAGTATTTCCCAATTTCCCAAATTTGGGAATCAATGAGTAGATGTATTTAGTTAAGATGCGCTTGCCTTTGTCCTGGAGGTCTCCTTTAACCCTTGCAGCCTTCAAGACACGTTCCTTCACATGATCGGTAAGAAACCTCATTATCAGGGCTTGTGGTTTATCAGCTGCTGGTCTTGGTTTGGCCCAGGCGATGTGCTCTTTCGATTGTGATTCGAGGGACTTTAACTCCTGAGCCATCAAGGAGCTCAGGAATAATCTTCTTTAAAAAGCTTTCTGTTTCCTTTCCTCCTTCTACTTCTCCAACGCCCACAAGCCTCAGGTTAGGCTGACATGATCTGGACTCCAAATCCAGAATCTTATTTTTCATACTATTGTTCTCCGACTCCAGCGTTGTCACCCTGGCTCGCAGCGTCTCCATCTCGGCCCTTACTGTCTGCAGATCGTCCTGCTGTCTCACCTGTTCAATACATCACCGCCCTGCTGTTATTATAGGCTCAACAACTACCAATCTAGCTCTGACTACTTGTTTCAAACTCTGCCCTCCTCCACTCCATTCAGCAGTTTACCCCAGCACTATGTTTTCAGTTTTCTTTTTCTTTCTGGTTTTATTTTCAACTCCACCAGTGTCTAGGCACCTGGGGGGGGGCCTCCTCCAGCTCCTCTCTGAGGCCTTGGTATTTCTCTAGTTTCTCATGTTCCTTTTTCTGGATGTTACCGTCCCATGGTACTGCAATGTCCTCTGTACACTACTATGTCCGGTTGGTTTTCCATTACCATTCGGTCTGTCTGTATCTGGAAGGACCTTGGCTCGGTCGTTCCCCGACTTTGTCCTTGGGGTCTCCAGCCCGTACTCTGCACAGATGTTTCTGTACACTATGCCAGCCACCTGGTTATGGCGCTCCAAGTATGCTGTCCCTGGCAGCATCTTGCACCCTGCAGGTAAGTGCGGGATTGTCTCAGGGCCCCCTTTGCACAGCCTACACCTTGGGTCTTGTCTGGTGTGGTAGATCTGGGCCTCTGGTGTTCAGGGCCTGCTCCTGTGCTGCCATGATCAGGGCCTCTGTGCTGTCCTTCAGATCAGCTCTTTCTAGTCATTGATAGGATTTCGTGATATCAGCCACATCAGTTTATATATATATATATATATATATATATATATATATATATATATATATATATATATATATATATATATATATATATATATATATAATGATTATAATATATATAACAATTATCATTATTATAATTTATGAATATGTCACTTACAATGTTATTGTCTCGAATATTGGAAAATACCGAAGAAATAATCTTAAAATTAATAGATTAGCAAGGATTTAAATTTTGCACTTCAGATATGATCTAATACATTATTTTGTGCAGCTTCCATCCAACACTGCTCACACAAAGCATCACAGTCATGGTGCACTTAAATGAGGACACCTGCAGCAGGAGGGGGGAGTGAGAGGCTGTCCTCCTGATCCCTCTGTGACCTCTGTACGACCCCTATGTGACCTCGGGGGCCGAGCTGTTTCAAATGCACTCCTCAAACACACTTGAAAGAGAAAGAGCCGCTGCAGCTGACAAATGTCACCTCAGAAGGCAAAGTAAACAAGCACACCATCCACTATTTCCCCAAAGACGTTACTATTACTAACAAAGTAAAGGCACATTCTTCATTATTAGGCTTGAGTGTAAAAAATGTTCTGGAGAGAATCATTCAAATTGTGTATGAGAAGTAGAAACAAATTAAATTGCCCATGACTAGTATCAAAAATTAGAATTCAGTGAGCTAGGGCTGCATCAAGTTAATCGATGAATCGCAACTAACCAATTATAGAAATAGTTGTCAAATAATGTAATATTTATTATCTGGTATATACACCTACTCCAAAACATGCAATGAGCTTTAAGAAAGAGTTTTATTTCTCAGAGCAGGGGGGGGGAAGAGAAAATTGACATTGTACACTTACAAGAAACACATTTAAATGACTTAGAACATCTAAAAGTGACAAAATTTGGATATAACAGACTTTACTATTCTTCATTCAGGGCAAACATAAGAGGGGTGGGGCTATCAAGTAGAATAGCCTTTAAGCAGAGATTTGAACACAAAGATAAGGATGGCAGGTTTGTACTGGTCAAGGGAACGATTAAAGGAAGTATGCTTACTTTGATGAATGTATATGCTCCACCAGGAAGTGACCTCACTTGTGAATCTGATTGCAAACCACTCTGAGGGAACCCTTATCAGTGGCAGAGATTGGAATTTACATGTTCAGCCAACATTGGATGTCTCAAGCACACAAAACAATGTTCTATAAATATCTATAAATCTATAAATAATACATTTAGTAAATTAATACATAAATAGGGTTGATCGATATCTGGAGGAAGAAAAGACAAAATTACTGGCCTGAAAGCTTAGAATTCAACAGGCGGAGAGAGAAAATGTTGAAATAACATAATTTCAACCAAACATGACCTAATACAATCAGCATTTGAATCCTTTTGCAATTTTTTTTTACCAAAATATCAGGAAACAAAAGAAGAAGAAATACAATCAGTTTTGGACACTCTCAACTTACCTACCATGACGGAAGAACAAAAAAAAAAGACTACAAAAAACAAATCTCCAGGGAGCGACGGGTTCACTTCAGAGTGGTATAAAGGTCTAAAACACACACTTATCCCTTTGCTTTTATCAGAATTTAACTGGGCCCTAAGAAGCTCAGATCCCTCCGAGTTGGAAGGAAGCCATCATATCTTTAATACCATAAAGAGGGGAAGGACCGACTTGACTGTGCCTCATATAGACCAATCTCTATACGTCACAAAGGCGCCGGTCCAGCTGGCAGCCCGGTGCAACGCTCCGCTCTTTTCTCACACTTTTTTCACACTTATTGTGCTTTATCTTTTGTATTTTTTCTACTTTACTTGTACGATCGGGACACGCGCTGGAATCGCTTTAATTCAACTTGTTTCGACTTTGTTCGGCTGGATTATTGAGTGTTTTCGTTGTGTCGTCGTGATGTGCGCTGGCTCCGAGCCCCCCCGGCCGCCGCCGCCGTACGGAACGGCGCCGGAGGCGGAGGAACTCATGAAACTGCGGAGAACCGTCGTCTTACCCGGAGATCGTCACGTTATCCCGGCGGACATCCTAAGGAAAACACAGAGGAGCAGAAGAGCTGGACTCAAACTTAGAAAAACAGGAAGCCGGTTCCCGCCGTTGTTTCTCTTCCTCATCTCTGGTGACTTTAACCACGCTTCTCCCTCTTCTGTTCTACCAACATACACCCAGTATGTTACCTGCCCCACCAGAAACAATAGAACATTGGACTTGTTTTTTGCCAACACCAAGGAGGCTTATTCCTCTTCCCCCCTCCCTCCCCTGGGCAGCTCGGAACACAACCTTGTACATCTGAGGCCTGTGTATGAACCCATCGTGCGCAGGCAGCCTGTGGTGTCCCGTGTGGTGAGGAGGTGGTCTGCTGAGAGCGAGGAAGCTCTGAGGGACTGCTTCAGCACCACTGTCTGGACTGAGCTTTATGACCCACATGGGGAGGACATCAACACCATCACAGAGTGCATCACGGACTACATCAACTTCTGTTTTGAGAACACTGTTCCCTCCCGGACGGTGCGGTGTTTTCCAAACAACAAGCCGTGGATTAACCGTGAACTGAAGGCTCTGCTGAAGGAGAAGAAGAGAGCCTTCAGGTCAGGGAACAAGGAGGAGCTGAGGAGGAAGATCAGGCAGGCGGAAGCCGGCTACAAGAGGAGGATGGAGGAGCAGCTGCAGCAGAAGAACATTCAGGGAGTGTGGAGGAGCCTGAAAACCATCTCGGGCTTCAAAATCCCCCCTGCCCAGACAGAGGAAGACCTACAGTGGGTGAATGATTTAAATGCTCACTTCTTGAGGTTTGATAAGTCTGATAAGGACCCGCTGCAGTTTGCATATCGGCCTGGCATAGGTGTGGAGGACGCCGTTATCTCCCTGCTGCACCGCTCTCTCTCTCACCTGGAAAAGCCTGGCAGCGCTGTGAGGATCCTGTTCTTCGATTTCTCCAGCGCCCTCAACACCATCCAACCGCTGCTCCTGAGGGACAAACTGGAGACGGCTGGTGTGGAGTACGACCTGGCAGAGTGGATCCTGGACTACCTCATGGACCGACCCCAGTTTGTGAGAGCCTGGGACTGTGTGTCTGACACTCGGACCTGCAGTGTGGGGGCGCCCCAGGGCACTGTCCTCGCGCCCTTTCTCTTCACCCTTTACACTGCAGACCTCGGACACGACACGGACAGCTGTGTCCTGCAGAAGTTCTCTGACGCCTCTGCCATCATCGGACTCATCATGGACGACAATGATGTGGAGTACAGGGGACTGGCGCAGGACTTTGTGGACTGGTGTCAGCGGAACCACCTCCTCATCAACGCGGGGAAGACCAAGGAGATGGTGGTGGACTTCCCGCAGATGCCACCCCACTGCCCCCTCACCAGTGAACATCCAGGGAAGGGACATCGAGAGAGTGGACTCATACAAGTACCTGGGTGTTCATCTGAACCACAAACTGGACTGGACTCACAACACAGACAGACAGTACAGGAAGAGCCAGAGTCGGCTCTACCTCCTGAGGAGACTCAGGTCTTTTGGAGTGACAGGGCCACTCCTGAAGACCTTCTATGACTCTGTGGTGGCATCAGCCCTCCTGTACGGTGTGGCCTGCTGGAGCAGCAGCATCACAGAGAGGGAGAGGAAGAGGCTGGACAAAGTCATCAAGAAGTCCAGCTCCGTCCTGGGCTGTGCTCTGGACTCGGTGCAGGAGGTGGGGGACAGAAGGGATTCACATCTATGCTGGACCATGAGTCTCACCCCCTGCAGGACACTCTGTCCGCTCTGGAGAGCAGCTTCAGTGAGAGACTGATCCACCCTCGCTGTGTGAAGGAGAGATTTCGCAGGTCTTTCCTTCCTGCTGCTGTCAGACTTTATAACAAACACTGTTAGTCCTGAACACTCGCAATACTGACTTAACCATGTGCAATTCCGTCATATTCATGTGCAATTACTGTTACTGCTAGCTGTTTATTTATTTATTTTTATCTTTATTTATTTTCCTCTCCATCCCTTGTTGGGAAATGGGAGGTTTTGTCTATAGGAGTTTTTGTTTGTAAGAGTTCTTCTATTGAGAGTGTTTTTTTTTAAACTTCCTATAAGTGATCTGTTCTTTTCCTCTGTATCTACCTGCGTTGCAACAATGAAATTTCCCCATGTGTGGACAATAAAGGATTATCTTATCTTATCTTATTCTGGATGGGGACTACTGTATATACACCTCAATCATGTAAAAAAAATGGAATACTCCCAGGTTTAGTTCACAATAACTGGACAGGATTTATTAACAAACGACAAACACAAGATAACATGAGACAATCCTTACACAAAATGAACCATATGGAAATAAGAAATAACAAAACAAAGCCGTAATAATAAGTCTGGACGCTGAGAAAGCTTTTGACTCTGTTAGCTGGTCCTTTCTATTTAAAGTGCTAACCAAATTTAAAATAGATTATTTAATAATACAAAAAAATTGGGGCGATTTATGATGACCAACATCAAGAATCAAAATTAACGGACAGACTCTCTTACCTTGGAAAGCAGGGTAAGGCAGGGTTGTACCTTGTCCTCTCTTTTGTTCGCCCTGTACTTGGAACCACTGGCCCAATATATTAGACAATCTGAAACAATTCATGATGTTTCAATAGATGGGATGTAACATAAAATTGTCTGCTATGCAGATGATGTTCTACTATATCTGACCAAGCCAGAAATGTCCATACTTAATGTGAGGCATTTCCTCCATGATATTGGTCCAATGTCTGGATACAAATTGAATTTGAAACTGAAATTCTCTCTTACTGTTGACCCATTCTGTGAAGAAAGACTTATCCACTTAAATGTCAAACGGAATCCCTCAAATACTTAGGAGTGGTCCTCCATGAAGAACTTTCAACAATTTTAAAGTCAAACTATACTCTTCTTTTCTCCACTATAAACAGAAATCTTGAAAAATGTAATCTCTTTTCACATTTGAGTCTAAGACAAAGGACTGAAAATATGAAAATTAATGTTTTGCCCAGATTTCTCTATCTATTTCAGACTCTCCCGATTAATATCCTCAAACGGCTGTTTGATGAGTGGAATAAAGCAATCTCAAGATTTGTATGGCAAGGCAAAAAACCTCATCTGATTTAAAACTCTACAATTATCAAAAGAAAAAGGAGGCTGGGGTTTGCCTTGTCTGAAAAGCTACTTTATTTCAGCTCAAATCAGAGCGTTGATGTATTGGTGTGACCCAGAATATGAAGCTCGATGGAAAAATATTGAGATTAACGTTGTACTGGTGGTTTCTGTACAGGCCTTACTGGCAGATGACAGACGCTTGAGTCATATGAAGGAAGTTAAGAATCCATGGTCGAGAACTGTCCTTACAACATAAGGAGCGAATCCAAAAATACAAACTGAACAAAGATGTTAAAATCTTAAACTGGTTGGCATATAACCAAGGTTTTCTAGCAAATAGAACTGACCTGAGATTCAATTTCTGGATTACAAAAGGTATAAAAGTCTTTTACCATATTGTTAAAGATAATCATAGGAAAAGCTTTGATATGTTAAAAAATCCTTTGACTTGGAGGAACAGGACTTCTATAGGTATTTACAGATAAGGAGTTATTATAACCAAAACATTTTAAAAAAGTAACGACCATTATAACCCTCTGATTGAAATTTGTATTAATGCCTATGAATCAGAACTTGCAAGGGGAATAATATCTAAACTATATCAATGCATTAATAACCTGGACAACTGAATAAATCAAAAACAAATGGGAAAGAGAAGGTAATTTTGTTCTGACGGACGAGGAGTGGGAAGTTGTTTGTATATATTTTGTATCACATGTTTGGATGGAATTTATTTGGAAAAATGTGTCATGTTACCTTCGGGGACTGTTTTGGGACTGTCCTGTTGCTCAAAAATATTGGACTGAAATCAACAAGGATGTTAACCATTAGATTTCAGAGCTATGTACTTGGGCCTCAGAACCCCTGCCATGGACAAACAGATGAATACCTTTAGAATACAATTTTGGCATTTTGGAAAAAAGGCCGTCACAAGGAAATGGATGACACAAGACATATGAAGAAAATTACTTTCAGAGTTGACCTGAAAATGGACTTGCTCCAGGATTATATGGAGCAAAGAAGATGCGCTTGCCTTTGTACTGGAGTTCTCCTTTAACCCTTGCAACCTTGGGTGGGATAGGGTTAGCGGGACCCCGCGTCTCCAGTGGGGTGGGACTGCGTTTCTTCGTGTCAGGTTTTCTAGCCACGTGGCTGCCCACAAGTCCAAAGGTTCACTAGTCCAAAGGTTCACTAGTCCAAAGGTTCACTAGTCCAAAGGTTCACTAGTCTGAAGGTTCGCTGCCTGAGCTGTATCAGCGGGACCGGTCTTGATCGCCGCCATGTTGGGGCCAGTAACTTCTGTTTCAGTCGCCGCCATATTGGAATTTTGACTTCCGTGAGCCAGCTGGGGTCTGATCTAATGCCAACCCTTTTGGTATTATGGTTTCCGTTGATCTCTTGTCTACAATTAATCCAGTAGGTGGCGGTAAATTCACCTTTTCAGTTGGCTGACAACCGCCATTAAAAGTAACACCTACAACAACAACATAGTTCTTCCTGCTCTCTCTTTCTCTCTCTCTCCTTCTCTATCTTAACGATATATCATAAAACACATACATTGAAGACACATACATCGAAGACGTACGAAGACGAAGATGTACAACTTCAGAAGATATACAACTACAGAAGACCTACAACTACAGTAGGTGGCAGTAAATGCACATTTTCAGTTGGCTGCCAACAACAACAAACTACAAATGCATGGAAGCATCAATTGAACTGAAATAACAGCAAACAAATAAGACCAAACAGGTTCTATAGAGTCTTTTGTAGACCTTGGGTCTTGTGTGGTGTGGGCCTCTATTGCTCTGGTACTCACATGACCAGAGGACTCGGCCATTTCATTGAAATGTGTGTTTTTGTTATGTATTATTGTTTCATTGGTTATTAATGTCTGAGTCAAATGGAGGGATATGGGGATTTCATTCTAAGTTAAGGGGGCAATATGATTTTTTTTTGTGAGTAATTTATGTTTCTAGTTTATTTATGCCATTTTTGTGTTTCACCCCAATTTTGTTAAATGATTTGCTCATTGTTGGAGAGAGCTCCAAGGAGAGCATGTCTGTTGTGAGACCCTGTTGTTGCTGTAAGTTTTGGATCCTGTACATACTTTGTTTGATTGTCGTTGTTTGCTCACTGTAAATATTCTACCATTGCTTTGGGGATAAAAATCACCTCACCAATTTTTCAACTGAGCCATAATTTTTTCTCGGAAGATATATATATATATATAGATAGATAGATAGATAGATAGATAGATAGATAGTGTATATTTTTTGTTTCTGTTCCAGATCCACAAATCGCGATTTGCTCAGGATTTGACACCTGGGTTGCAAAAACACTGTAGTCCCCTGAGCCCAGTTTGGATTTAACACAATAGTGCCAAGAATGTGTAGATATAGCTATATAAGACCCATTAGTACAGTTTGTCACAAAAAAAGTGATTTGCATTTACGGTAGTTACTCTTTAATGATTGACTGAGGTTCAGGAGCAGGGTGGTCCCTCCTCAACCTCCTTCTCCTCCTGCAAACCACTCCTCCACTCCTCAATAACACATTTAATTACCCAGACGCCTTATTTATCACTCGTTGTCTCTGCTCTCTATCATCTTTATCATCATAAATAAATATTATCTTGCATTCTATTGTTGTGGCATGGTTCTGGCTAGTAAAGCACACTTTAGCCTTTCTCCAAAATTATTCACATCCAAAGACCTATATAAGACCATTTCCATTTCATTGTTGAAGCAAAGAACCTATACATCTCGGGCCTCATCTCTAACGGTATCCGCTCAAACATACCGGCAGATAAGTATACTTCCATCATGCCCTAAATGAGATTTCAATCACACATGCGTCTCATTATTAGGGGTGTGTTACCCTCTCTGACTTGCGGTATCATCTTTGCGGCGGCAATCACGGCACAAGAGCGCATTGTAATGACAACGCTGATTGCGGACACCTCTTCAGACATGCCCAGAGAAGCAGAGTGGCCATCTCAAGGACTTCTCTTCAGAGCACACACACATATTCTGACCTTGGATGTTCCGTGTACCAGTACAGATACAATGTAGGAGAAAATAAACATCCGTGGTATTTTTTTTTTGGAGAATTTTGTTTGCACTTTATTTTGGAAGTTACACTGAGCACCGCAAGCCATTGTATACCTCTTTCCTTCCTAGTTTACATAGGGTTGCCGACTTCAATAACAAATAAGTTGTACACAAGCTAAAAATCAGTTTTTAAGCCATCCAGGGAATCAGTGCATTATTGACTTGTTGGAGCACATGAACATTGAACATTTTACACAAATCAATCAATTTTATAGCATATTTTAGCAACGAGGCTTTTCCCTTGTTCTCCACTCGGTGAACATGAGTGCCGATCCGTAGCAAAATGAGGCAAAATGGGCAGGGTGGAATAAGTTGGAATAGTTGAATAATACAGTCTAAAAAAAAGTCACCACCTGTTTCAAGCCTCCCATTGTATAATTCAGGGGTGGGCAATTATTTTCCTCCGAGGGCCATATTCGAATCCAGGCAAGTAGCGGAGGGCCGGCCCGCGATCATTGGTGTGAAAAAAAAAAATTCCCAAAAATGTAATATCAATTTTCTGTAAAATATAGGCTATTGAATCTATTATTTAGTTCATTTCACGTCATATTTATTAAGGATACAAGTGCAGACAGTTATTTTTGTGCCGGCAGCGCGCCGCGGCTCCTGAAACTGCGCCGCTATTTGACCGCGTTCTAGCGCCGTTTTAGACCGCACCGGGTTAAGGTTAGGGTTAGGGTTAAGGTTAGGGTTAGGGTTAAGGTTAGGTTTAAGGTTAGGGTTAGGGTTAGCCATGAGGCTATAAGGGAAATGCCGCTGTCCCTGAAACTGCGCGGCTGATTGACCGCGCCGCGGCTCTCCAGCCACGGCCTTTTTTAAATATTACTTGGACAAGCTTGGCGGGCCGGATTGAAAGGTAGTTTGCCCACCCCTGGTATAATTGCTACATGGGTGATTGTTGTCTTTCAGCTGCAACACAGCATTTAAATCCAGCTGCAGTGAGTGGCTTCTAATTTCTGAAATAACCATGCGAAAAGACAAATCCTATGGACATGAAAAGACCATGACCAATTTGGATCCGTCTAAAACTGTACGTATATATTAAATAAACATAAATAAATACGGATTTTCTCAACATAAAAAAAAAACTTAACCAATGACATCAGCACATTTATCGTCTCCAAATCACCATATTAGTTCAAGTACAAGTTTGTTTGCTCTAAGCCTGGCCCTCCTGCACTGTGTAAAAAGAGAGAACATATGTGACATGTATAATTGGGGTGGACTGTCCAAAACATCCTTTCAGTCTTGCCTCCTTCTTTTTGGCAGCCTTGGTGGTGACAGTTCCCCGGACACTCTGGGTTGAACGCGGACATGAATGTGGAGATGAATGCGGAGGAGCTGGTTGGGGTGGCAGGTGACGGTGGGGGGTTAAGCTGTGACCCAGTTTCAGACAGGAGCCTTTGTTCCAGAAATGGAGAAGAGGTCCCCTCTGTCACAGAGTAAAGTATGTGCATTTCAAAAGAGGGCATATATGACTGCTGATGATATTTTCAGACCTTTGGCATTTCCTTTAAAAAAATAATGGCCACTACATTTTCTGTCTTGTATTTTTATTTTCCATTTCCTCAGCTGCTAACCGTGGCAAGCAGTATGAAAAGTCAAATCAGCCTAGGACACTGGCAGCATTTCACAAAGGAGCAGATACTAGATACCAGAATTGGGGATTGGACCATCATGAGACAGGTTAGTTTTAATTGATGATATGTTGTTTCAAGAACTGGAAACAAGCTCTGGGATCCAATTACTATAGAACAAGCACATTTTCTGGGCCAGCAGGAAAATAAACTAATACACTAGGAGGTTTATTAATGATCGTGTGAAGGAACATATTATGAAGGCGGCAAAAGTTAAAGGAGACCTCCAGGACAGGCAAACAAGTCTTCTTTGTCCAGGATATTCCATACGAGGTTCGTCAACAACAAGATAGGTTTCGACCCATCTATGATGAATTCAAGAAGAGACAACTGAGGCATGGGTTTTTGTTCGCAGTGGCTTTTCAGGTGGACTTTTGAAGGTAAAGGCCGTGGCGGCAGAGCCGCGGCGCGGTCAAATAACCCAGCAGTTTCAGGAGACGCGGCACGACCATATAGCCTCATGGCTAACCCTAACCCTAACCTTAACCCTAACTCTAACTCTAACCTTAACCTTAACCTTAACCCTAACCCTAACCCTAACCCTAACTCTAACCTTAACCCTAACCCTAACCCTAACCATGACCCTAACCTTTACCCTAACCCGGCGCGGTCTAACCCGGCGCGGTCTAACCCGGCGCGGCTAACCCTTTAAGCGCCAAAGTCGCAGAAATGCGACTTTACCGTACAAGGAAATTTATGAAATAATAGTAGAAAATGAATCACTTCAGTCATTGGTCGGTTCGGTGCAACTTCCTCTTATTAGCCAGGTATGATCTAGGGCAGATCCGGTAAGGAAAAAAATGGCTGGAGGAAGTACACGTGGCATGCAATTTACAGCAGATTCTGACTCTGAAGGAAATTATCTCCCCGAGAGTGACGATGGATTTCCAAGTGGCGATGAAGGGACTTCGAAACAACGGACAGGTGCAAAGGACAGACGGAGGCGAGGAACCAGTGGAACCAGTGGCTGCAGTAAAACTTGCCCGGTGGATGAGAGCTGGGACATGCTGAGAGAGGTCGAGGTATTTAAGGCATGGATCAAACCTTTTGAAGACCCAGTTGGCTACACAGGAGAGATGGATCTGACGGATGCTAATCCATTTGATATTCTGTCACTCTTTCTGACCGATCAGTTTTGGACTTTCATTACTGATGAGACAAATAGATATGCACATCAGTGTATGGCACCTATGATTCTGAAGCCACATTCAAGGTTTCTTGAGTGGTATGATGTATCAGTCACCGAAATGAAAGTGTAGGGGAATGGAGATGGACATTCCACGGCCAGATAACAGAAAATCTCTCTTTGAACATTGGGGGTTTTTCTTTCTCCCTCTCTCCCTCACCGCAGGGAGCGGCTGTGACTTTTGTGATAACAGATCTTCTCCCCACAGTCTTACAAGGAGGACGCCCCGATGAAAACTATGTTTTATGTGATTATGCCATTTGTCCGAATCAACTCCTTACACCGCATGTTTCACCTTGTGTTACGTATTTTTCCACTGTTTAAGGTTTTATATTCCCAATGCTTTAACTCGAGTGCCCATCACAGGTGAAAGAAGATGTAAAATGTGTCTACCTCAAGAAATAATGTGCACAAACTGCCAAAAGTGTTTAACGTGTAAATGTTAAAACAGGGTTCAATGTTTTTGCCATTATTATTTACGTTACTCCAGTTTTATTTTCTTGGCCAGGAAAATGTTAAACAGGAAGTTTTCGCAGTAGCGCCCGCCCCTTTTGCTCCCAGCATGCCCTGCGGGCCAGGTATCAAAAGGACGCTCCAAGCTAGAAACGCTCTCTTCTCTTCTCATCCCCTTTGTGTTCAAGCCTTTGTCTTTTTCTCTTGGAAGCCGTCTCCACGGACGAGCCTTTCACTTTTTCCTTTGTCTCAACAAAAATCCGTCCGACACGTGGTCGACAAGGCCATGCCAGCCCTGGACTCTGAAACCACCTGAAACTACCTGGAACTAAGCTTAAGCGCTAAACCGGACAGAGACTTTCTTTGCTACTTCGTTTCTCTTCCCTTTTTGAAGTAATCTACGCCGTTTACGTGGATCAGCGCTACGTTCCCATCTGAGTAAAGGCCGCGTGAGGAGTTAACACGCCGTTAAAGCGTTCTACCGCGAAGGAACTCCCGGATATCGCCTCCGTTGCCGCCGCTGCTTCAAGGACGTCGCAGCACACCGCTCCACGCGACCCCTCGCTCCACGGCCGCCGCCCGCTTCAAGGACCTCGCAGCACGCCCCCTGCCTTCTCCGCCACACCGCTCCACGCTACCTTCGCCACCACACCGCTCCACGCGACGCCTCGCTACGGACCTCGTCCGCGGACAAGGACCAGCCGGACTGAGTCTCTACAAACCGTAAGCCGAGTTCAGTGTGCGGTTCTTTTGTGGCGTGATTTGGGTAAAGCTCAGCTGTTCCTCCTCCCTTTAGCTTCTCACTTTCCCTCTTTTTGATATAGATTAGCATAGACACGTTTGATTATCAAAGGCAAAACCCTGGTTTAACATTATCTGCATGAAATTTGCTGTCAAATCTGATATAACATCACCTGTGATTTACCTGTGCACATTTCTGCTCCGGTGTTTTTGATTGCCCTTTGGATAAATAAACTACACGAAAGAGTTATTGACTATTGTTTGTTTGATTAGACTATGTGTAAGTCCCTGAATCGTGAAACACCCTTCAGACCTTTTTAACGAGCGCGATTAAGGACCGTATCTTAGCTCTTTGGGTTTAACCCTGGTGCCCCGTCTTGTCTCGTTTCTGCTAAGAAATCTCCCTTAATCATAAACTGAATACCTGTAGTTTGAGACCCTACAAAAGCTTTCTTCGCTTTGCATCTCTCCATGGGCCTTGTTGAGAAACCTGAAATCGAGGATTACTGGGGAACATTTTGGCTTACACAAACACTTGGATTTGGAAATGTAATGTCAAGAAACAGATTTGAAATCATTCTTTCGTTCTTTCATTTTGTCAACAATAATGATTATGTGAGAACAGGCGAGCCCGGGCACGATAAACTGTTCAAAGTCCGCCCAATAATAGATTTGATTATTCCCAAATTTGCAGCAGTTTACAGTCCAATCAAGGAGCTTTCTTTAGATGAAATGACAATAGCTTTCAAGGGGAGATCTTCACTAAAATGTTACTCTCCGAATAAACCTGACAAATATGGCTATAGAGTGTATGCCCTGAGTGAAAGCTGTTCAGGGTATGTTTTGCGCTGGTCAATGCACACTGGACAGTACAAAAATAATGCAAGCAACATCAGTGCAACACACGCACTTGTCCGTGAGTTGGTTTCTCCCTTTACGGGCAAAGGACACAAGATTTACATGGACAGTTACTATACCTCGCCTGTAATTGCAAATGAATTAGCAGATTTGGAAACTGGACTGTGTGGGACGGTAAGGATTACCAGGTTGGGGATGCCAAAATGCCTTGGTAAAAGTGTCTTACAGCTGAAAAAAGGAGATGACCCAGTTTTTTGCAGAAAGGGAAAACTCCTGGCTTGTGCTTGGCACGATACTAAACGTCTCACCATGTTGTCCACAGTCCATGGAAATGATTGTGTTCAGAGGAGGATCCGATCCAAGACAGATGACACTGGCTTCCGTGACATCAAAAGACCTGTATGTGTCGACCAGTACAACGCCTACATGGGTGGAGTGGACACTGCTGACCAGAGGATGAAGACATACCTCTTTCCACACAGGTCCCGGAAATGGTATCATCGCATATTCAATGCCATTATAAGCATAAGTATTGTCAACTCACACATCATATACACCAAATCCACTCCAGGCCCACACAAACCTTTAAAGGTTTACATTCAGAACATTATTGATGCATTACTGGCTGATCACTCCAAAAAACAAGAGAGGCGCTCAAGACCGGAGGGTGAAATGCCACAGAGACTCACAGAGCGTCATTGGCTTTGTCAAGCAGAGGGACGTCCAGACTGCGCCGTGTGCTCTGACCGCTCTCGTACCAAAGGCAGGCGGCAAACAAAGTACAGGTGCCGTCAGTGTGGCGTTGGCCTCTGTGCGGTTCCATGCAACGAGAGATACCATACGCTAAAAAACTTTAAATGCTGTCATTTGGATATGTAAAAGTGCAGGGTACCTTGACCCTGGATGGACATCTTTTCTGGGATGGCTCTCTCCTTTCTTCACTGCTTTCTCCACAACCTGCCTGGCACCGATGATGGATGTATAAGTTGGCCAAATAAAAAAAATACATAATAAATACCGTGGTTGTCATCATTTGATCAGAACTTGTAATCAGGGCCCGAGTTTGAAGATGTGAGAAAAAGGGGTGAAAATGGGTTAAAAAATGAGTAAAATTAAATAATTCCCCATCATCAGTGCACTGTTTCCCCCCAGAAAAGCACTCCCCTGGGGCCTGGAGGTGAAAAGACTATCATAGCATAGTACCATATACCTGGGCTGGACTTAGAAAAGAAACCGAGTTTCAAACCAATAGTACCATATACCCGAGGGACTTAGTCGTTTTTTGGCTCGTGCGAATAAGCGTTCATGGTAAGAGTCCCGGGCTGAATCAGGCTGCTCCCGCGAAATTCTTGACGCTGCTCTCAGGCGGAATGTGCAAAACGGTAACGCTGGGAGGGAGGGGCGGGCGGTTTTTGAGAATGACGTTTTTCGGAATCGAAACAGGTACATTTCCTGGTTGTAAGTCTACCGGACAAGGAGCTCGTTTGACGGGCACACGAGAACCGCGATCGTAGGGCCCCGTTCTGGTTTTATCCAGCTTCCAGGGCTCCTTCACAGCCGTAATGTCCAGATATTTAGGCGCATCGTTCGGTTCAACTCCGAATCCACTGGTGGAGCCCCGCTCCGTGGTTTTAGCGCCGCCCAGACCCGGCAAGAGACGCGCTTTTCCCGGCTTCATTTTGCCTGGGGCACCTCCAGAAGCTTCCTGGTCGCTCCAATTGCTCGGGGCCGAACACAGTGTCACTTGTCCCGGCTTTACAGCGACATAATCATTTGAGCTGACATTCATAGTATCAAATGCTTAGACCAGACTATCCAGATCAGCGTAGCGGCTGGCCACGGGCTGTGCGCCGAGATAAGCGCTGGTTGTGACACGGATCACTGATCCTCTGGTGGAGCCCGGCTCCGTGGTTTTAGAGGTGCCCAGACCCGGCCAGGGACGCGCAGTTTCCCCCCGGCTTCATATGCGCCTCCCACGGCCATCAGAGTAGCGGAGTGCGGGCTGACACTTAGCTCCAGCCTGGGTCCTGGGTCTGGATCCTCTGGTGGAGCCCGGCTCCGTGGTTTCAGAGCGGCCCAGACCCGGCCAGGGTCTGGTTTTTTGCGATTGAAAATGGTACAAATCATGGTTCTATGTATACCGGACAAGGAGCTTGGTCTATGGGCACTCAAGACCCGCCATCGTAGGGCCCCGTTCTGGTTTTATCCAGCTTCGAAGGCTCCTGCGCACTGCGGGTTTGTTTACATTTTGCGGCTGTGGTTTGCTCCGGCTCACCTCACGCCAGACACGTCGGAAGCGAGGCCGAGACGACCCGTCTCACCCAGGTGCTCTCCCACGGAGGTCCCACCAGGCGCGGGGCGTCAGTCTGACTGGCTCTCCCCGCGCCTGGCCCCTTGTCTCCGGAGATGGGACCGTCAGTCACCCCCGTGCAGTAGGACGCGCGGCTTGAAGGATGATGGCTGCGCTTAGCCCCTGTGCCAGGGGCTCTGAGCCAGTCCCCTTCAGCCTCAACGCGTCCGGTGGAAACACAGTCCGGGCCCACTGTCACTCACCCCCGCGCAGCAGGAGGCGGGGCTTGAAGGATGATGGCTGCGCTTAGCCCCTGTGCCAAGGGCTCTGCGCCAGTCCCCTTCAGCCTCAACGTGTCCGATGGCTCTGCGCGGGGCGGGGGGCAGCGCCAGCGCATATTTTTGGTCCGACTCCGGTCCCTTCCTTGTCTCTGAGTTTGTCAAATGCGGCGCCTGTCCAGGGCTCACTTTGCTATCAATTGGGGTCACCTTTCCTGTGGCTGGTCACAGCCATCGTAGGGCCCCGTTCTGGTTTCATCCAGCTTTCAGTGGTGCAGGGGACAGGGGAGCCAGGGCCTTGGGGCCCTGGTTCTATTTTATTTTTTAAAGTGGCTCAGAGTACCAAGGGCACGGACTTCCAGGGGGCTGCACCAAGGGTGTGGAGCCCGTGTGGGGGTGCTTAAGTGTGGGTACCCGGGGACAAAAGGTGGGCCGGTGCCGGGGCGAGCCCCTGTGGTGAGTGCTGGGCCGTTCCCTTGGTACTCCAGTCAGAGTAACAAGGGCACGGACTTCCATGATATAGTACCAAGGGCACGGACCTCCAGGGGGCTGAACCAAGGGTGTGTAGCCCGTGTGGGGGTGCTTAAGTGTGGGTCCCCGGGTTCGAAGGGAGGGCCTGGTCCCCGGTGGTCATCCCCGGAGTCCCGGAGCCCGCGACCCGGGGAAGAGTGGCCCGTCCCCAGACTGAGTCTGGGGGAGTGCGGGGTGGGCCGGAGCTCCAGGCTCCAGGGTGTGGTGATCAGCGGAGGCCATGCCCAGCCAGAGTGGCCCTTCCCCGGGCTGAGTTTGGGGTAATGCGGGGTGGCTCTGGAGGTGCTCCAGGGGGTGCTCAGCGGAGGCCCTGCCCGGCCAGAGTGGCCCTTCCCCGGGCTGAGTCTGGCTCAGTGCGGGGTGGCTCTGGAGGTGCTCCAGGGGCTCCAGGGGGTGTTCAGCGGAGGCCATGCCCGGCCAGAGTGGCCCTTCCCCGGGCAGAGTCTGGGGGAGTGCGGGGTGGCTCTGGAGGTGCTCCGGGGGTTCCAGGGGGTGCTCAGCGGAGGCCATGCCCGGCCAGAGTGGCCCTTCCCCGGGCAGAGTCTGGGGGAGTGGGGGGTGGCTCTGGAGGTGCTCCGGGGGATCCAGGGGGTGTTCAGCGGAGGCCATGCCCGGCCAGAGTGGCCCTTCCCCGGGCAGAGTCTGGCCGTGTGCGGGGTGGATGATCCCTGCTCCGCCTCACGCGAGTTCGAGACCGGCTGGGTGCACTTTTATCCAAGAGGCACTGCACTGCCTACGGCAGCCGAGTTCGGGGCCCGGTGGGGGCTCCAAGCTCCAGGGGCTCCTCCCCGGAGCCTCCGACCTGCAGAAGGTGCTCCCTGGTCGGGCTGAGTCTGGCCGTGTGCGGGGTGGATGATCCCTGCTCCGCCTCACGTGAGTTCGAGACCGGCTGGGTGCACTTTTATCCAAGAATCAATTGGAGTGTGGAGCTTCTACGGGCCTCCAGGGGCACTGCCGACCAAGAGCTGTGCCCCGGCTTCAGTTCTCTGTATCTCAGGAAGTTTTTTATTTGTAAATTTATGTCATCCATAATCTCTGGCGCCTAAAGGGTTTCAGTTTCAGGAGCCGCGGCACAAAAAACCCATGCAGTTTCAGCCGCGCGACGCGGCTCTGTAGACACTCCCGAAGGTAAAAACTCACATTCAAAAGACCACCAGTGCTTTTCCTAAGAAAGATGAATTGAAAAAGTAAAAGTAGACCTCAGTGATGTTTGAGAGTTAAGGAGGGGGCCAAACAGTGCATATTTGGGGAATCAGCTTGTTTTTAATCCAATCTAAAAGTGTTTGATTCTGCATGTAATTGAAAGAAGCCCATTCTAAATGGAAAAAGTCTCGTGATTTGTATGTTAAGTCAATAAGACCATGGACCTGAAATCCACAATACGGGATTTTGGAGGCTATTGTCCTGTGCATTATAATTATGGGGTTTTGTACACCTAATAGACTCAAATTGCTTCAAAATGTGTAACCATAGTCCTTTTTTGACCTACATCTTGTTGGTTCAGCATGAGTATGCAATTTTACTAGGTGCTGATTGCTAGACTATTATCTTAAAGACAAGAGAGTTACTTAAACATAGCGTTGACTTTGATTACTTGTGAAGTAACATAGTCTTGAAAGAGTTCCTTCTCAGCTATTTTTTCCCCCAAAAAAGAAATGACAATGTAGGATGGATTAAATAAAAGTGCTGCTCGATTAAATGGAAGGTGGAACTGGGAGCTCGCGCTGAAACTCAGCTTCCATCATCTATATCGGCATCAGTTGAGAATAAACCTACACTTTGCTGAATAGCTTGGTTAATCCTGATTAGAAAAGCCATCAGTGCAAATAAACACTTTCTAGCAGAGGATGGTTTCGATCCATCAACCTCTGGGTTATGGGCCCAGCACGCTTCCGCTGCGCCACTCTGCTGAGTGCTCTCCTTTGATGGGACTTGAACCTAAAATCCCTGGTTTAGGGGGCCAGTGCATTATACCTACGGGGCTATATACATCTAAATGACTCAAATTGCTTCAAAATGTGTTATCTAGATTCAAAGGTAATGCAGAACTGGGATCTTGCACAGCAGCACTGTGCTCTACCACTGAGCTACATCCCCATCTACTGCCTGTCATGATTTTTTTCCAAGCAAGGTTTGGAGACAACACCTTTCCCTTTGTGCCATGAACAGACTACTGAATGGCGCTGCAAGGGATTGAACCCAGGATTTCCTACATGCCCTTGATCTGAAAGAAATGCTGAGAAATGAAACATGCTGGTTTATAAAATGGAACGAAAGCTTGAAAGTTGTGCTCCCAAACAGACGTTGCTGACAGGATTCAATTCCAGTTGACAGGAATCCTAATCACTAGAGCATATGGGAAATGTAAGAATCAAGTGTAAAAGATTGAAGTGTAACATAAGCCTCATGGATGTTGGAGAGGTTAAGGAACAGTGCTCAGTTGGGGCACCAGCTTTTAAGCAAGCATTTTTACAATCTAAAAGTGCTTGGTTCTGCATGTAATGGAAAGAAGCCCACTCTACGTGCAACAAATCTTGTGATTTGTATTTTGCTTTTGCCAAATAGAAGTATTTCTTGATATTGAATACAGTTCATTTTGCTCTCAAATTTGAGATATTGTTTTGTTTCAAACAAAGCATTTGACTGAGTGCATGAAAACATTTTGGGTAAGAAGCACTATCCGGCCATTCTGAGTTTGTGTTGGAACCCCTAATAGATATTCTGGCCGAGTGGTCTAAGGGGCTAGATTTAGGTTCGTGTCCCTGTGAAGGGATGCATTCAAATCCAACAACTGTTAGACTGCATGTAAAAGCTAAACGTCGATTACTAGATGCGTGATATTTTTCTATGCCTCGCAGGACACCAATTAAAGCTTTTTACACTTGTTTTCACAACATGTCCTGTGCGTAATGTGGATACAAGTCTTCCAAGAGCAGGATATTCCCATACCGGGAGTTGAACCCGGGCCACCTGGAAGAAAACCAGGAATCCTAACCGCTTGACCATATGGGAAGGATTACAAAAAGCAACTGATTGAATTATAAAGTAGACCTCAGTGATGTTTGAGAGTTGAGGAACAGTCCAAACAGTGCATATTTGGGGAATCAGCTTGTTAGCAAGCATTTTTAATCCAATCTAAAAGTGTTTGATTCTGCATGTAATTGAAAGAAGCCCATTCTAAATGGAAAAAGTCTCGTGATTTGTATGTTGCTTGTCGTTCAGCCAATAAGACCATGGACCTGAAATCCACAATACGGGATTTTGGAGGCTATTGTCCTGTGCATTATAATTATGGGGTTCTGTACACCTAATAGACTCAAATTGCTTCAAAATGTGTAACCATAGTCCTTTTTTGACCTACATCTTGTTGGTTCAGCATGAGTATGCAATTTTACTAGGTGCTGATTGCTGGACCATTATCTTAAAGACAAGAGAGTTACTTAAACATAGCGTTGACTTTGATTACTTGTGAAGTAACATAGTCTTGAAAGAGTTCCTTCTCAGCTATTTTTTCCCCCAAAAAAGAAATGACAATGTAGGATGGATTAAATAAAAGTGCTGCTTGATTAAATGGAAGGTGGAACTGGGAGCTCGCGCTGAAACTCAGCTTCCATCATTTATATCGGCATCAGTTGAGAATAAACCTACACTTTGCTGACTAGCTTGGTTAATCCTGATTAGAAAAGTCATCAGTGCAAATAAACACATTCTAGCAGAGGATGGTTTCGATCCATCGACCTCTGGGTTATGGGCCCAGCACGCTTCCGCTGCGCCACTCTGCTGAGTGCTCTCCTTCGATGGGACTTGAACCTAAAATCCCTGGTTTAGGGGGCCAGTGCATTATACCTACGGGGCTATATACATCTAAATGACTCAAATTGCTTCAAAATGTGTCATCTAGATTCAAAGGTAATGCAGAACTGGGATCTTGCACAGAAGCACTGTGCTCTACCACTGAGCTACATCCCCATCTACTGCCTGTCATGATTTATTTCCAAGCAAGGTTTGGAGACAACACCTTTCCCTTTGTGCCATGAACAGACTACTGAGTGGCGCTGCAGGGGATTGAACCCAGGATTTCCTACATGCCCTTGATCTGAAAGAAATGCTGAGAAAAGAAACATGCTGGTTTATAAAATGGAACGAAAGCTTGAAAGTTGTGCTCCCAAACAGACGTTGCTGACAGGATTCAATTCCAGTTGACAGGAATCCTAATCACTAGAGCATATGGGAAATGTAAGAATCAAGTATAAAAGATTGAAGTGTAACATAAGCCTCATGGATGTTGGAGAGGTTAAGGAACAGTGCTCAGTTGGGGCACCAGCTTTTAAGCAAGCATTTTTACAATCTAAAAGTGCTTGGTTCTGCATGTAATGGAAAGAAGCCCACTCTACGTGCAACAAATCTCGTGATTTGTATTTTGCTTTTGCTAAATAGAAGTATTTCTTGATATTGAATACAGTTCATTTTGCTCTCAAATTTGAGATATTGTTTTGTTTCAAACAAAGCATTTGACTGAGTGCATGAAAACATTTTGGGTAAGAAGCACTATCTGGCCATTCTGAGTTTGTTTTGGATCCCTACTAGATATTCTGGCCGAGTGGTCTAAGGGGATAGATTTAGGTTCGTGTCCCTGTGAAGGGATGCATTCAAATCCAACCACTGTTAGACTGCATGGAAAAGCTAAAGGTCGATTACTAGATATTAAAGCTGCGCCCAAATGCGTGATATTTTTCTATGCCTCGCTGGACACCAATTAAAGGATTTTACACTTGTTTTCACAACATGTCCTGTGCGTAATGTGGATACAAGTCTTCCAAGAGCAGGATATTCCCATACCGGGAGTTGAACCCGGGCCACCTGGGTGAAAACCAGGAATCCTAACCGCTAGACCATATGGGAAGGATTACAAAGCAATTGATTGAATTATAAAGTAGACCTCAGTGATGTTTGAGAGTTGAGGAATAGTCCAAACAGTGCATATTTGGGGAATCAGCTTGTTAGCAAGCATTTTTAATCCAATCTAAAAGTGTTTGATTCTGCATGTAATTGAAAGAAGCCCATTCTAAATGGAAAAAGTCTCGTGATTTGTATGTTGCTTGTCGTTCAGCCAATAAGACCATGGACCTGAAATCCACAATACGGGATTTTGGAGGCTATTGTCCTGTGCATTATAATTATGGGGTTTTGTACACCTAATAGACTCAAATTGCTTCAAAATGTGTAACCATAGTCCTTTTTTGACCTACATCTTGTTGGTTCAGCATGAGTATGCAATTTTACTAGGTGCTGATTGCTGGACCATTATCTTAAAGACAAGAGAGTTACTTAAACATAGCGTTGACTTTGATTACTTGTGAAGTAACATAGTCTTGAAAGAGTTCCTTCTCAGCTATTTTTCCCCCCTCCCAAACAGACGTTGCTGACAGGATTCAATTCCAGTTGACAGAAATCCTAACCACTAGAGCATATGGGAAATGTAAGAATCAAGTGTAAAAGATTGAAGTGTAACATAAGCCTCATGGATGTTGGAGAGGTTAAGGAACAGTGCTCAGTTGGGGCACCAGCTTTTAAGCAAGCATTTTTACTATCTAAAAGTGCTTGGTTCTGCATGTAATGGAAAGAAGCCCACTCTACGTGCAACAAATCTCAAGATTTGTATTTTGTTTTTGCTAAATAGAAGTATTTCTTGATATTGAATACAGTTCATTTTGCTCTCAAATTTGAGATATTGTTTTGTTTCAAACAAAGCATTTGACTGAGTGCATGAAAACATTTTGGGTAAGAAGCACTATCTGGCCATTCTGAGTTTGTGTTGGATCCCCACTAGATATTCTGGCCGAGTGGTCTAAGGGGATAGATTTAGGTTCGTGTCCCTGTGAAGGGATGCATTCAAATCCAACCACTGTTAGACTGCATGGAAAAGCTAAAGGTCGATTACTAGATATTAAAGCTGCGCCCAAATGCGTGATATTTTTCTATGCCTCGCTGGACACCAATTAAAGGTTTTCACACTTGTTTTCACAACATTTCCTGTGCGTAATGTGGATACAAGTCTTCCAAGAGCAGAATATTTCCATACCGGGAGTTGAACCCGGGCCACCTGGGTGAAAACCAGGAATCCTAACCGCTAGACCATATGGGAAGGATTACAAAGCAACTGATTGAAGTATAAAGTAGACCTCAGTGATGTTTGAGAGTTGAGGAACAGTCCAAACAGTGCATATTTGGGGAATCAGCTTGTTAGCAAGCATTTGTAATCCAATCTAAAAGTGTTTGATTCTGCATGTAATTGAAAGAAGCCCATTCTAAATGGAAAAAGTCTCGTGATTTGTATGTTGCTTGTCGTTCAGCCAATAAGACCATGGACCTGAAATCCACAATACGGGATTTTGGAGGCTATTGTCCTGTGCATTATAATTATGGGGTTTTGTACACCTAATAGACTCAAATTGCTTCAAAATGTGTAACCATAGTCCTTTTTTGACCTACATCTTGTTGGTTCAGCATGAGTATGCAATTTTACTAGGTGCTGATTGCTGGACCATTATCTTAAAGACAAGAGAGTTACTTAAACATAGCGTTGACTTTGATTACTTGTGAAGTAACATAGTCTTGAAAGAGTTCCTTCTCAGCTATTTTTCCCCCCAAAAAAGAAATGACAATGTAGGATGGATTAAATAAAAGTGCTGCTCGATTAAATGGAAGGTGGAACTGGGAGCTCGCGCTGAAACTCAGCTTCCATCATCTATATCGGCATCACTTGAGAATAAACCTACACTTTGCTGACTAGCTTGGTTAATCCTGATTAGAAAAGCCATCAGTGCAAATAAACACATTCTAGCAGAGGATGGTTTCGATCCATCGACCTCTGGGTTATGGGCCCAGCACGCTTCCGCTGCGCCACTCTGCTGTGCTCTCCTTCGATGGGACTTGAACCTAAAATCCCTGGTTTAGGGGGCCAGTGCATTATACCTACGGGGCTATATACATCTAAATGACTCAAATTGCTTCAAAATGTGTTATCTAGATTCAAAGGTAATGCAGAACTGGGATCTTGCACAGAAGCACTGTGCTCTACCACTGAGCTACATCCCCATCTACTGCCTGTCATGATTTTTTTCCAAGCAAGGTTTGGACCTTTCCCTTTGTGCCATGAACAGACTACTGAATGGCGCTGCAGGGGACTGAACCCAGGATTTCCTACATGCCCTTGATCTGAAAGAAATGCTGAGAAATAAAACATGCTGGTTTATAAAATGGAACGAAAGCTTGAAAGTTGTGCTCCCAAACAGACGTTGCTGACAGGATTCAATTCCAGTTGACAGAAATCCTAACCACTAGAGCATATGGGAAATGTAAGAATCAAGTGTAAAAGATTGAAGTGTAACATAAGCCTCATGGATGTTGGAGAGGTTAAGGAACAGTGCTCAGTTGGGGCACCAGCTTTTAAGCAAGCATTTTTACTATCTAAAAGTGCTTGGTTCTGCATGTAATGGAAAGAAGCCCACTCTACGTGCAACAAATCTCGTGATTTGTATTTTGCTTTTGCTAAATAGAAGTATTTCTTGATATTGAATACAGTTCATTTTGCTCTCAAATATGAGATATTGTTTTGTTTCAAACAAAGCATTTGACTGAGTGCATGAAAACATTTTGGGTAAGAAGCACTATCTGGCCATTCTGAGTTTGTGTTGGATCCCTACTAGATATTCTGGCCGAGTGGTCTAAGGGGCTAGATTTAGTTTCGTGTCCCTGTGAAGGGATATATTCAAATCCAACAACTGTTAGACTGCATGGAAAAGCTAAACGTCGATTACTAGATATTAAAGCTGCGCCCAAATGCGTGATATTTTTCTATGCCTCGCTGGACACCAATTAAAGGTTTTTACACTTGTTTTCACAACATGTCCTGTGCGTAATGTGGATACAAGTCTTCCAAGAGCAGGATATTCCCATACCGGGAGTTGAACCCAGGCCACCTGGGTGAGAATCAGGAATCCTAACCGCTAGACCATATGGGAAGGATTACAAAGGATCTGATTGAATTATAAAGTAGACCTTTGTGATGTTTGAGAGTTGAGGAACAGTCCAAACAGTGCATATTTGGGGAATCAGCTTGTTAGCAAGCATTTTTAATCCAATCTAAAAGTGTTTGATTCTGCATGTAATTGAAAGAAGCCCATTCTAAATGGAAAAAGTCTCGTGATTTGTATATTGCTTGTCATTCAGCCAATAAGACCATGGACCTGAAATCCACAATACGGGATTTTGGAGGCTATTGTCCTGTGCATTATAATTATGGGGTTTTGTACACCTAATAGACTCAAATTGCTTCAAAATGTGTAACCATAGTCCTTTTTTGACCTACATCTTGTTGGTTCAGCATGAGTATGCAATTTTACTAGGTGCTGATTGCTGGACCATTATCTTAAAGACAAGAGAGTTACTTAAACATAGCGTTGACTTTGATTACTTGTGAAGTAACATAGTCTTGAAAGAGTTCCTTCTCAGCTATTTTTCCCCCCTCCCAAACAGACGTTGCTGACAGGATTCAATTCCAGTTGACAGAAATCCTAACCACTAGAGCATATGGGAAATGTAAGAATCAAGTGTAAAAGATTGAAGTGTAACATAAGCCTCATGGATGTTGGAGAGGTTAAGGAACAGTGCTCAGTTGGGGCACCAGCTTTTAAGCAAGCATTTTTACTATCTAAAAGTGCTTGGTTCTGCATGTAATGGAAAGAAGCCCACTCTACGTGCAACAAATCTCGTGATTTGTATTTTGCTTTTGCTAAATAGAAGTATTTCTTGATATTGAATACAGTTCATTTTGCTCTCAAATTTGAGATATTGTTTTGTTTCAAACAAAGCATTTGACTGAGTGCATGAAAACATTTTGGGTAAGAAGCACTATCTGGCCATTCTGAGTTTGTGTTGGATCCCTACTAGATATTCTGGCCGAGTGGTCTAAGGGGCTAGATTTAGGTTCGTGTCCCTGTGAAGGGATATATTCAAATCCAACAACTGTTAGACTGCATGGAAAAGCTAAACGTCGATTACTAGATATTAAAGCTGCGCCCAAATGCGTGATATTTTTCTATGCCTCGCTGGACACCAACTAAAGGTCTTTACACTTGTTTTCACAACATGTCCTGTGCATAATGTGGATACAAGTCTTCCAAGAGCAGGATATTCCCATACCGGGAGTTGAACCCAGGCCACCTGGGTGAGAACCAGGAATCCTAACCGCTAGACCATATGGGAAGGATTACAAAGCAACTGATTGAATTATAAAGTAGACCTCAGTGATGTTTGAGAGTTGAGGAACAGTCCAAACAGTGCATATTTGGGGAATCAGCTTGTTAGCAAGCATTTTTAATCCAATCTAAAAGTGTTTGATTCTGCATGTAATTGAAAGAAGCCCATTCTAAATGGAAAAAGTCTCGTGATTTGTATATTGCTTGTCATTCAAGCCAATAAGACCATGGACCTGAAATCCACAATACGGGATTTTGGAGGCTATTGTCCTGTGCATTATAATTATGGGGTTTTGTACACCTAATAGACTCAAATTGCTTCAAAATGTGTAACCATAGTCCTTTTTTGACCTACATCTTGTTGGTTCAGCATGAGTATGCAATTTTACTAGGTGCTGATTGCTGGACCATTATCTTAAAGACAAGAGAGTTACTTAAACATAGCGTTGACTTTGATTACTTGTGAAGTAACATAGTCTTGAAAGAGTTCCTTCTCAGCTATTTTTCCCCCCAAAAAAGAAATGACAATGTAGGATGGATTAAATAAAAGTGCTGCTCGATTAAATGGAAGGTGGAACTGGGAGCTCGCGCTGAAACTCAGCTTCCATCATCTATATCGGCATCACTTGAGAATAAACCTACACTTTGCTGACTAGCTTGGTTAATCCTGATTAGAAAAGCCATCAGCGCAAATAAACACATTCTAGCAGAGGATGGTTTCGATCCATCGACCTCTGGGTTATGGGCCCAGCACGCTTCCGCTGCGCCACTCTGCTGAGTGCTCTCCTTTGATGGGACTTGAACCTAAAATCCCTGGTTTAGGGGGCCAGTGCATTATACCTATGGGGCTATATACATCTAAATGACTCAAATTGCTTCAAAATGTGTTATCTAGATTCAAAGGTAATGCAGAACTGGGATCTTGCACAGAAGCACTGTGCTCTACCACTGAGCTACATCCCCATCTACTGCCTGTCATGATTTTTTTCCAAGCAAGGTTTGGAGACAACACCTTTCCCTTTGTGCCATGAACAGACTACTGAATGGCGCTGCAGGGGACTGAACCCAGGATTTCCTACATGCCCTTGATCTGAAAGAAATGCTGAGAAATGAAACATGCTGGTTTATAAAATGGAACGAAAGCTTGAAAGTTGTGCTCCCAAACAGACGTTGCTGACAGGATTCAATTCCAGTTGACAGAAATCCTAACCACTAGAGCATATGGGAAATGTAAGAATCAAGTGTAAAAGATTGAAGTGTAACATAAGCCTCATGGATGTTGGAGAGGTTAAGGAACAGTGCTCAGTTGGGGCACCAGCTTTTAAGCAAGCATTTTTACTATCTAAAAGTGCTTGGTTCTGCATGTAATGGAAAGAAGCCCACTCTACGTGCAACAAATCTCGTGATTTGTATTTTGCTTTTGCTAAATAGAAGTATTTCTTGATATTGAATACAGTTCATTTTGCTCTCAAATTTGAGATATTGTTTTGTTTCAAACAAAGCATTTGACTGAGTGCATGAAAACATTTTGGGTAAGAAGCACTATCTGGCCATTCTGAGTTTGTGTTGGATCCCCACTAGATATTCTGGCCGAGTGGTCTAAGGGGATAGATTTAGGTTCGTGTCCCTGTGAAGGGATGCATTCAAATCCAAACACTGTTAGACTGCATGGAAAAGCTAAAGGTCGATTATTAGATATTAACCCTTTAAGCGCCAAAGTCGCAGAAATGCGACTTTACCGTACAAGGAAATTTATGAAATAATAGTAGAAAATGAATCACTTCAGTCATTGGTCGGTTCGGTGCAACTTCCTCTTATTAGCCAGGTATGATCTAGGGCAGATCCGGTAAGGAAAAAAATGGCCGGAGGAAGTACACGTGGCATGCAATTTACAGCAGATTCTGACTCTGAAGGAAATTATCTCCCCGAGAGTGACGATGGATTTCCAAGTGGAGATGAAGGGACTTCGAAACAACGGACAGGTGCAAAGGACAGACGGAGGCGAGGAACCAGTGGAACCAGTGGCTGCAGTAAAACTTGCCCGGTGGATGAGAGCTGGGACATGCTGAGAGAGGTCGAGGTATTTGAGGCATGGATCAAACCTTTTGAAGACCCAGTTGGCTACACAGGAGAGATGGATCTGACGGATGCTAATCCATTTGATATTCTGTCACTCTTTCTGACCGATCAGTTTTGGACTTTCATTACTGATGAGACAAATAGATATGCACATCAGTGTATGGCACCTATGATTCTGAAGCCACATTCAAGATTTCTTGAGTGGTATGATGTATCAGTCACCGAAATGAAAGCTTTCTTCGCTTTGCATCTCTCCATGGGCCTTGTTGAGAAACCTGAAATCGAGGATTACTGGGGAACATTTTGGCTTACACAAACGCCTGGATTTGGAAATGTAATGTCAAGAAACAGATTTGAAATCATTCTTTCATTCTTTCATTTTGTCAACAATAATGATTATGTGAGAACAGGCGAGCCCGGGCACGATAAACTGTTCAAAGTCCGCCCAATAATAGATTTGATTATTCCCAAATTTGCAGCAGTTTACAGTCCAATCAAGGAGCTTTCTTTAGATGAAATGACAAGAGCTTTCAAGGGGAGATCTTCACTAAAATGTTACTCTCCGAATAAACCTGACAAATATGGCTATAGAGTGTATGCCCTGAGTGAAAGCTGTTCAGGGTATGTTTTGCGCTGGTCAATGCACACTGGACAGTACAAAAATAATGCAAGCAACATCAGTGCAACACACGCAGTTGTCCGTGAGTTGGTTTCTCCCTTTACGGGCAAAGGACACGAGATTTACATGGACAGTTACTATACCTCGCCTGTAATTGCAAATGAATTAGCAGATTTGGCATATTCAATGCCATTATAAGCATAAGTATTGTCAACTCACACATCATATACACCAAATCCACTCCAGGCCCACACAAACCTTTAAAGGTTTACATTCAGAACATTATTGATGCATTACTGGCTGATCACTCCAAAAAACAAGAGAGGCGCTCAAGACCGGAGGGTGAAATGCCACAGAGACTCACAGAGCGTCATTGGCTTTGTCAAGCAGAGGGACGTCCAGACTGCGCCGTGTGCTCTGACCGCTCTCGTACCAAAGGCAGGCGGCAAACAAAGTACAGGTGCCGTCAGTGTGGCGTTGGCCTCTGTGCGGTTCCATGCAACGAGAGATACCATACGCTAAAAAACTTTAAATGCTGTCATTTGGATATGTAAAAGTGCAGGGTACCTTGACCCTGGATGGACATCTTTTCTGTGATGGCTCTCTCCTTTCTTCACTGCTTTCTCCACAACCTGCCTGGCACCAATGACGGATGTATAAGTTGGAAAAATAAAAAAAAATGAAAAAAATACATAATAAATACCGTGTTTGTCATCATTTGGTCAGAACTTGTAATCAGGGCCCGAGTTTGAAGATGTGAGCAAAAGGGGTGAAAATGGGTTAAAATGTGAAAAAACACCAAAATGAGCAAAATGAAATAATCCCCCATCATCAGTGCACTGTTTGCCCCCAGAAAAGCACTCCCCTGGGGCCTGGAGGTGATCTGACCACCAGAATATAGTACCATATACCCCTGCTGGACTTAGAAAAAAACCGAGCTTCCAGCCAATAGTACACTATACCCGAGGGACTCTGTCGTTTTTCGGCAATAGTACACTATACCCGAGGGACTCTGTCGTTTTTCGGCAATAGTACACTATACCCGAGGGAATCTGTCGTTTTTCGGCAATAGTACACTATACCCGAGGGACTCTGTCATTTTTCGGCAATAGTACACTATACCCGAGCGACTCTGTCGTTTTTCCGGGCCGTAGTATGAAGTTGTGAGCAAAAGGGGTGAAAATGGGTTAAAATGTGAAAAAACACCAAAATGAGCCAAATGAAATAATCCCCCATCATCAGTGCACTGTTTGCCCCCAGAAAAGCACTCCCCTGGGGCCTGGAGGTGATCTGACCATCATAGTATAGCACCATATGCCCCTGAGGGACTTAGAGTAAAAACCGAAATAGTACACTATACCTGAAAAGACTCTGTCATTTTTCGGCAATAGTACACTATACCCGAGCGACTCTGTCGTTTTTCCAAGCCGTAGTATGAAGTTGTGAGCAAAAGGGGTGAAAATGGGTTAAAATGTGAAAAAACACCAAAATGAGCAAAATGAAATAATCCCCCATCATCAGTGCACTGTTTGCCCCCAGAAAAGCACTCCCCTGGGGCCTGGAGGTGATCTGACCATCATAGTATAGCACCATATGCCCCTGAGGGACTTAGAGTAAAAACCGAAATAGTACACTATACCTGAAAAGACTCTCTCATTTTTCGGCAATAGTACACTATACCCGAGCGACTCTGTCGTTTTTCCGGGCCGTAGTATGAAGTTGTGAGCAAAAGGGGTGAAAATGGGTTAAAATGTGAAAAAACACCAAAATGAGCAAAATGAAATAATCCCCCATCATCAGTGCACTGTTTGCCCCCAGAAAAGCACTCCCCTGGGGCCTGGAGGTGATCTGACCATCATAGTATAGCACCATATGCCCCTGAGGGACTTAGAGTAAAAACCGAAATAGTACACTATACCTGAAAAGACTCTGTCATTTTTCGGCAATAGTACACTATACCCGAGGGACTCTGTCGTTTTTCGGCAATAGTACACTATATACCGTTGGACTTAGTCGTTTTTTGGGCTCGTGGAAATAAGCGTTCAGCTCAAGAGTCCCGGGCTAAATCACGCTGCTCCCGAGAAATTCCTACGCTGCTCTCACGCGGGATGTGCAAAATGGTAATGCTGGGAGGGACGGGCGGGCGGTTTTTGAGAATGACGTTTTTCGCAATCGAAACAGGTACATTTCCTGGTTGTGCGGCTACCGGGGGAGGAGCTCGTTTGACGGACACACGAGAACCGCGATCGATGGGCCCCGTTCTGGTTTTATCCAGCTTCCAAGGCTCCTTCACAGCCGTAATCTCAAGTCATGGTTCGGAGGTGCGGAGGTGAGCGTCGGATCACGGAGCCTCTGAATGGAGCCCCGCCCTCCGCGCTCCTCCGCGCTCTAAGCGCCGCTCAGACCCGGCATGAGAGGGTCTATTTTCGGCTTGATTTTACCAGACTCCCGGGCACTTCCAGAAGCTTGCTGTTTGCTCTGATTGCTCGGGGCAGAGCACAGTGTCACGCTGACCACGGGCTGTACGTGGAGGTGAGAGCTGGTTGTAAGGCGGATCACGGAGCCTCTGAATGGAGCCCCACGCTCCGCGCTCCTCCGCGCTCTAAGCGCCGCTCAGACCCGGCATGAGAGGGTCTATTTTCGGCTTGATTTTACCAGACTCGCGGGCACTTCCAGAAGCTTGCTGTTTGCTCTGATTGCTCGGGGCAGAGCACAGTGTCACGCTGACCACGGGCTGTACGTGGAGGTGAGAGCTGGTTGTAAGGCGGATCACGGAGCCTCTGAATGGAGCCCCACGCTCCGCGCTCCTCCGCGCTCTAAGCGCCGCTCAGACCGGGCATGAGAGGGTCTATTTTCGGCTTGATTTTACCAGACTCCCGGGCACTTCCAGAAGCTTCCTGTTTGCTCTGATTGCTCGGGGCAGAGCACAGTGTCACGCTGACCACGGGCTGTACGTGGAGGTGAGAGCTGGTTGTAAGGCGGATCACGGAGCCTCTGAATGGAGCCCCGCCCTCCGCGCTCCTCCGCGCTCTAAGCGCCGCTCAGACCGGGCATGAGAGGGTCTATTTTCGGCTTGATTTTACCAGACTCCCGGGCACTTCCAGAAGCTTGCTGTTTGCTCTGATTGCTCGGGGCACAGCACAGTGTCACGCTGACCACGGGCTGTACGTGGAGGTGAGAGCTGGTTGTAAGGCGGATCACGGAGCCTCTGAATGGAGCCCCACGCTCCACGCTCCTCCGCGCTCTAAGCGCCGCTCAGACCGGGCATGAGAGGGTCTATTTTCGGCTTGATTTTACCAGACTCCCGGGCACTTCCAGAAGCTTGCTGTTTGCTCTGATTGCTCGGGGCAGAGCACAGTGTCACGCTGACCACGGGCTGTACGTGGAGGTGAGAGCTGGTTGTAAGGCGGATCACGGAGCCTCTGAATGGAGCCCCACGCTCCGCGCTCCTCCGCGCTCTAAGCGCCGCTCAGACCCGGCATGAGAGGGTCTATTTTCGGCTTGATTTTACCAGACTCGCGGGCACTTCCAGAAGCTTGCTGTTTGCTCTGATTGCTCGGGGCAGAGCACAGTGTCACGCTGACCACGGGCTGTACGCGGAGGTGACCCGCTCCGTGATCTTAGCTTCGCCCAGACCCAGGGCCATCCACCCCGCACACGGCCAGACTTTGCCCGGCCAGGGAGCACCTTCTGCGGGTCGGAGGCTCCGGGTCGGAGCCCCTGGAGCCTGGAGCCCTCACCGGGCCCCGAACTCGGCTGCCGGAGGCAGTGCAGTGCCTCATGGATAAAAGTGCACCCAGCCGGTCTCGAACTCGCGTGTACCATGAAAATAGTACAAATCATGGTTCTATGTATACCAGACAAGGAGCTTGGTCGACGGGCACACATGACCCGCCATAGTAGGGCCCCGTTCTGGTTTTATCCAGCTTCGAAGGCTCCTGCGCACTGCGGGTTTGTTTACATTTTGCGGCTGTGGTTTGCTCCGGCTAACCTCACGCCGGACACGTTGGAAGCGAGGCCGAGACAGAGGTCCCACCAGGCGCGGGGCGTCAGTCTGACTGGCTTCCCCCGCGCCTGGCCCCTTGTCTCCGGAGATGGGACCGTCACTCACCCCCGCACTGAAGGACGCGCGGCTTGAAGGATGATGGCTGTGCTTAGCCCCTGTGCCAGGGGCTCTGAGCCAGTCCCCTTCAGCCTCAACGCGTCCGGTGGGAACACAGTCCGGGTCCATTGTCACTCACCCCTGCGCAGAAGGACGCGCGGCTTGGAGGATGATGGCTGCGCTTAGCCCCTGGCACAGGGGCTCTGCACCAGTCCCCTTCAGCCTCAACGCGTCCGGTGGAACAACAGTCCAGGCCCTCTGTCACTCACCCCCGCACTGAAGGACGCGCGGCTTGAAGGATGATGGCTGTGCTTAGCCCCTGTGCCAGGGGCTCTGAGCCAGTCCCCTTCAGCCTCAACGCGTCCGGTGGGAACACAGTCCGGGTCCACTGTCACTCACCCCTGCGCAGAAGGACGCGCGGCTTGGAGGATGATGGCTGCGCTTAGCCCCTGGCACAGGGGCTCTGCACCAGTCCCCTTCAGCCTCAACGCGTCCGGTGGAACAACAGTCCAGGCCCACTGTCACTCACCCCCGCACTGAAGGACGCGCGGCTTGGAGGATGATGGCTGCGCTTAGCCCCTGTTACAGGGGCTCTGCGCCAGTCTCCTTCAGCCTCAACGCGTCCGACGGAACCACAATCCGGGCCCATTGTCACTCACCCCCGCGCAGCAGGAGGCGCGGCTTGAAGGATGATGGCTGCGCTTTGCCCCTGGGCCCAAGGGCTCTGCGCCAGTCCCCTTCAGCCTCAAGGTGTCCGATGGCTCTGCGCGGGGCGGGGGGCAGGGCCGGCGCATACTTTTGGTCCGACTCCGGTCCCTTCCTCGTCTCTGAGTTTGTCAAATGCAGCGCCTGTCCAGGGCTCACTTTGCTATCAACTGTGGCTGGTCACCGCCATCGTAGGGCCCCGTTCTGGTTTCATCCAGCTTCGAAGGCTCCTGCGCACTGCGGGGTTGTAGGCATTTGTGGTCCTGATTTGCGCTGGCTCACCCTCACGCTGGACACAGCGCCAGATGATATATTTGGCAGCCAGTGGAGGGCAAGGGCCCTGCCTCCAAGTGTGGTGTAGGGGACAGGGGAGCCAGGGCCTTGGGGTCCTGGTGCTTTTTATCTTTTAAAGTGGCTCAGAGTACCAAGGGCACGGACTTCCAGGGGGCTGCACCAAGGGTGTGTAGCTCGTGTGGGGGTGCTTAAGTGTGGGTACCCGGGGACGAAAGGTGGGCCGGGGCCGGCGCGAGCCTCTGTGGTGAGTGCTGGGCCGTTCCCTTGGTACTCCAGTCAGAGTACCAAGGGCACGGACTTCCATGGTATAGTACCAAGGGCACGGACCTCCAGGGGGCTGAACCAAGGGTGTGTAGCCCGTGTGGGGGTGCTTAAGTGTGGGTCCCCGGGTTCGAAGGGAGGGCCTGGTCCCCGGTGGTCATCCCCGGAGTCCCAGAGCCTGCAACCCGGGGAAGAGTGGCCCGTCCCCAGACTGAGTTTGGGGGAATGCGGGGTGGCTCTGGAGGGGCTCCAGGGGTTCCAGGGGGTGCTCGGCGGAGGCCATGCCCAGCCCGAGTGGCCCGTCCCCAGACTGAGTTTGGGGGAATGCGGGGTGGCTCTGGAGGGGCTCCAGGGGTTCCAGGGGGTGCTCGGCGGAGGCCATGCCCAGCCAGAGTGGCCCTTCCCCGGGCAGAATCTGGGGAGAGTGGGGGGTGGCTCTGGAGGTGCTCCGGGGGCTCCAGGGGTTCCAGGGGGTGCTCAGTGGGGGCCATGCCCAGCCAGAGTGGCCCGTCCCCAGACTGAGTTTGGGGGAATGCGGGGTGGCTCTGGAGGGGCTCCAGGGGTTCCAGGGGGTGCTCGGCGGAGGCCATGCCCAGCCAGAGTGGCCCTTCCCCGGGCAGAATCTGGGGAGAGTGGGGGGTGGCTCTGGAGGTGCTCCGGGGGCTCCAGGGGTTCCAGGGGGTGCTCAGTGGGGGCCATGCCCAGCCAGAGTGGCCCGTCCCCAGACTGAGTTTGGGGGAATGCGGGGTGGCTCTGGAGGGGCTCCAGGGGTTCCAGGGGGTGCTCGGCGGAGGCCATGCCCAGCCAGAGTGGCCCTTCCCCGGGCAGAATCTGGGGAGAGTGGGGGGTGGCTCTGGAGGTGCTCCGGGGGCTCCAGGGGTTCCAGGGGGTGCTCAGTGGGGGCCATGCCTAGCCAGAGTGGCCCGTCCCCAGACTGAGTTTGGGGGAATGCGGGGTGGCTCTGGAGGGGCTCCAGGGGTTCCAGGGGGTGCTCGGCGGAGGCCATGCCCAGCCAGAGTGGCCCTTCCCCGGGCAGAATCTGGGGAGAGTGGGGGGTGGCTCTGGAGGTGCTCCGGGGGCTCCAGGGGTTCCAGGGGGTGTTCAGTGGAGGCCATGCCCAGCCAGAGTGGCCCGTCCCCAGACTGAGTTTGGGGGAATGCGGGGTGGCTCTGGAGGGGCTCCAGGGGTTCCAGGGGGTGCTCGGCGGAGGCCATGCCCAGCCCGAGTGGCCCGTCCCCAGACTGAGTTTGGGGGAATGCGGGGTGGCTCTGGAGGGGCTCCAGGGGTTCCAGGGGGTGCTCGGCGGAGGCCATGCCCAGCCAGAGTGGCCCGTCCCCAGACTGAGTTTGGGGGAATGCGGGGTGGCTCTGGAGGGGCTCCAGGGGTTCAAGGGGGTGCTCGGCGGAGGCCATGCCCAGCCAGAGTGGCCCTTCCCCGGGCAGAATCTGGGGAGAGTGGGGGGTGGCTCTGGAGGTGCTCCGGGGGCTCCAGGGGTTCCAGGGGGTGCTCAGTGGGGGCCATGCCCAGCCAGAGTGGCCCGTCCCCAGACTGAGTTTGGGGGAATGCGGGGTGGCTCTGGAGGGGCTCCAGGGGTTCCAGGGGGTGCTCGGCGGAGGCCATGCCCAGCCAGAGTGGCCCTTCCCCGGGCAGAATCTGGGGAGAGTGGGGGGTGGCTCTGGAGGTGCTCCGGGGGCTCCAGGGGTTCCAGGGGGTGTTCAGTGGAGGCCATGCCCAGCCAGAGTGGCCCGTCCCCAGACTGAGTTTGGGGGAATGCGGGGTGGCTCTGGAGGGGCTCCAGGGGTTCAAGGGGGTGCTCGGCGGAGGCCATGCCCAGCCAGAGTGGCCCTTCCCCGGGCAGAATCTGGGGAGAGTGGGGGGTGGCTCTGGAGGTGCTCCGGGGGCTCCAGGGGTTCCAGGGGGTGCTCAGTGGGGGCCATGCCCAGCCAGAGTGGCCCGTCCCCAGACTGAGTTTGGGGGAATGCGGGGTGGCTCTGGAGGGGCTCCAGGGGTTCCAGGGGGTGCTCGGCGGAGGCCATGCCCAGCCAGAGTGGCCCTTCCCCGGGCAGAATCTGGTGAGAGTGGGGGGTGGCTCTGGAGGTGCTCCGGGGGCTCCAGGGGTTCCAGGGGGTGTTCAGTGGAGGCCATGCCCAGCCAGAGTGGCCCGTCCCCAGACTGAGTTTGGGGGAATGCGGGGTGGCTCTGGAGGGGCTCCAGGGGTTCCAGGGGGTGCTCGGCGGAGGCCATGCCCAGCCCGAGTGGCCCGTCCCCAGACTGAGTTTGGGGGAATGCGGGGTGGCTCTGGAGGGGCTCCAGGGGTTCCAGGGGGTGCTCGGCGGAGGCCATGCCCAGCCAGAGTGGCCCGTCCCCAGACTGAGTTTGGGGGAATGCGGGGTGGCTCTGGAGGGGCTCCAGGGGTTCCAGGGGGTGCTCGGCGGAGGCCATGCCCAGCCAGAGTGGCCCTTCCCCGGGCAGAATCTGGGGAGAGTGGGGGGTGGCTCTGGAGGTGCTCCGGGGGCTCCAGGGGTTCCAGGGGTGCTCAGTGGGGGCCATGCCCAGCCAGAGTGGCCCGTCCCCAGACTGAGTTTGGGGGAATGCGGGGTGGCTCTGGAGGGGCTCCAGGGGTTCCAGGGGGTGCTCGGCGGAGGCCATGCCCAGCCAGAGTGGCCCTTCCCCGGGCAGAATCTGGGGAGAGTGGGGGGTGGCTCTGGAGGTGCTCCGGGGGCTCCAGGGGTTCCAGGGGGTGTTCAGTGGAAGCCATGCCCAGCCAGAGTGGCCGGTCCCCAGACTGAGTTTGGGGGAATGCGGGGTGGCTCTGGAGGGGCTCCAGGGGTTCCAGGGGGTGCTCGGCGGAGGCCATGCCCAGCCCGAGTGGCCCGTCCCCAGACTGAGTTTGGGGGAATGCGGGGTGGCTCTGGAGGGGCTCCAGGGGTTCCAGGGGGTGCTCGGCGGAGGCCATGCCCAGCCAGAGTGGCTCTTCCCCGGGCAGAATCTGGGGAGAGTGGGGGGTGGCTCTGGAGGTGCTCCGGGGGCTCCAGGGGTTCCAGGGGGTGCTCAGTGGGGGCCATGCCCAGCCAGAGTGGCCCGTCCCCAGACTGAGTTTGGGGGAATGCGGGTGGCTCTGGAGGGGCTCCAGGGGTTCCAGGGGGTGCTCGGCTTGATTTTACCAGACTCCCGGGCACTTCCAGAAGCTTCCTGTTTGCTCTGATTGCTCGGGGCAGAGCACAGTGTCACGCTGACCACGGGCTGTACGTGGAGGTGAGAGCTGGTTGTAAGGCGGATCACGGAGCCTCTGAATGGAGCCCCGCCCTCCGCGCTCCTCCGCGCTCTAAGCGCCGCTCAGACCGGGCATGAGAGGGTCTATTTTCGGCTTGATTTTACCAGACTCCCGGGCACTTCCAGAAGCTTGCTGTTTGCTCTGATTGCTCGGGGCACAGCACAGTGTCACGCTGACCACGGGCTGTACGTGGAGGTGAGAGCTGGTTGTAAGGCGGATCACGGAGCCTCTGAATGGAGCCCCACGCTCCGCGCTCCTCCGCGCTCTAAGCGCCGCTCAGACCCGGCATGAGAGGGTCTATTTTCGGCTTGATTTTACCAGACTCGCGGGCACTTCCAGAAGCTTGCTGTTTGCTCTGATTGCTCGGGGCAGAGCACAGTGTCACGCTGACCACGGGCTGTACGCGGAGGTGACCCGCTCCGTGATCTTAGCTTCGCCCAGACCCAGGGCCATCCACCCCGCACACGGCCAGACTTTGCCCGGCCAGGGAGCACCTTCTGCGGGTCGGAGGCTCCGGGTCGGAGCCCCTGGAGCCTGGAGCCCTCACCGGGCCCCAAACTCGGCTGCCGGAGGCAGTGCAGTGCCTCATGGATAAAAGTGCACCCAGCCGGTCTCGAACTCGCGTGTACCATGAAAATAGTACAAATCATGGTTCTATGTATACCAGACAAGGAGCTTGGTCGACGGGCACACATGACCCGCCATAGTAGGGCCCCGTTCTGGTTTTATCCAGCTTCGAAGGCTCCTGCGCACTGCGGGTTTGTTTACATTTTGCGGCTGTGGTTTGCTCCGGCTAACCTCACGCCGGACACGTTGGAAGCGAGGCCGAGACAGAGGTCCCACCAGGCGCGGGGCGTCAGTCTGACTGGCTTCCCCCGCGCCTGGCCCCTTGTCTCCGGAGATGGGACCGTCACTCACCCCCGCACTGAAGGATGCGCGGCTTGAAGGATGATGGCTGTGCTTAGCCCCTGTGCCAGGGGCTCTGAGCCAGTCCCCTTCAGCCTCAACGCGTCCGGTGGGAACACAGTCCGGGTCCATTGTCACTCACCCCTGCGCAGAAGGACGCGCGGCTTGGAGGATGATGGCTGCGCTTAGCCCCTGGCACAGGGGCTCTGCACCAGTCCCCTTCAGCCTCAACGCGTCCGGTGGAACAACAGTCCAGGCCCTCTGTCACTCACCCCCGCACTGAAGGACGCGCGGCTTGAAGGATGATGGCTGTGCTTAGCCCCTGTGCCAGGGGCTCTGAGCCAGTCCCCTTCAGCCTCAACGCGTCCGGTGGGAACACAGTCCGGGTCCACTGTCACTCACCCCTGCGCAGAAGGACGCGCGGCTTGGAGGATGATGGCTGCGCTTAGCCCCTGGCACAGGGGCTCTGCACCAGTCCCCTTCAGCCTCAACGCGTCCGGTGGAACAACAGTCCAGGCCCACTGTCACTCACCCCCGCACTGAAGGACGCGCGGCTTGGAGGATGATGGCTGCGCTTAGCCCCTGTTACAGGGGCTCTGCGCCAGTCTCCTTCAGCCTCAACGCGTCCGACGGAACCACAATCCGGGCCCATTGTCACTCACCCCCGCGCAGCAGGAGGCGCGGCTTGAAGGATGATGGCTGCGCTTTGCCCCTGGGCCCAAGGGCTCTGCGCCAGTCCCCTTCAGCCTCAAGGTGTCCGATGGCTCTGCGCGGGGCGGGGGGCAGGGCCGGCGCATACTTTTGGTCCGACTCCGGTCCCTTCCTCGTCTCTGAGTTTGTCAAATGCAGCGCCTGTCCAGGGCTCACTTTGCTATCAACTGTGGCTGGTCACCGCCATCGTAGGGCCCCGTTCTGGTTTCATCCAGCTTCGAAGGCTCCTGCGCACTGCGGGGTTGTAGGCATTTGTGGTCCTGATTTGCGCTGGCTCACCCTCACGCTGGACACAGCGCCAGATGATATATTTGGCAGCCAGTGGAGGGCAAGGGCCCTGCCTCCAAGTGTGGTGTAGGGGACAGGGGAGCCAGGGCCTTGGGGTCCTGGTGCTTTTTATCTTTTAAAGTGGCTCAGAGTACCAAGGGCACGGACTTCCAGGGGGCTGCACCAAGGGTGTGTAGCTCGTGTGGGGGTGCTTAAGTGTGGGTACCCGGGGACGAAAGGTGGGCCGGGGCCGGCGCGAGCCTCTGTGGTGAGTGCTGGGCCGTTCCCTTGGTACTCCAGTCAGAGTACCAAGGGCACGGACTTCCATGGTATAGTACCAAGGGCACGGACCTCCAGGGGGCTGAACCAAGGGTGTGTAGCCCGTGTGGGGGTGCTTAAGTGTGGGTCCCCGGGTTCGAAGGGAGGGCCTGGTCCCCGGTGGTCATCCCCGGAGTCCCAGAGCCTGCAACCCGGGGAAGAGTGGCCCGTCCCCAGACTGAGTTTGGGGGAATGCGGGGTGGCTCTGGAGGGGCTCCAGGGGTTCCAGGGGGTGCTCGGCGGAGGCCATGCCCAGCCCGAGTGGCCCGTCCCCAGACTGAGTTTGGGGGAATGCGGGGTGGCTCTGGAGGGGCTCCAGGGGTTCCAGGGGGTGCTCGGCGGAGGCCATGCCCAGCCAGAGTGGCCCTTCCCCGGGCAGAATCTGGGGAGAGTGGGGGGTGGCTCTGGAGGTGCTCCGGGGGCTCCAGGGGTTCCAGGGGGTGCTCAGTGGGGGCCATGCCCAGCCAGAGTGGCCCGTCCCCAGACTGAGTTTGGGGGAATGCGGGGTGGCTCTGGAGGGGCTCCAGGGGTTCCAGGGGGTGCTCGGCGGAGGCCATGCCCAGCCAGAGTGGCCCTTCCCCGGGCAGAATCTGGGGAGAGTGGGGGGTGGCTCTGGAGGTGCTCCGGGGGCTCCAGGGGTTCCAGGGGTGCTCAGTGGGGGCCATGCCCAGCCAGAGTGGCCCGTCCCCAGACTGAGTTTGGGGGAATGCGGGGTGGCTCTGGAGGGGCTCCAGGGGTTCCAGGGGGTGCTCGGCGGAGGCCATGCCCAGCCAGAGTGGCCCTTCCCCGGGCAGAATCTGGGGAGAGTGGGGGGTGGCTCTGGAGGTGCTCCGGGGGCTCCAGGGGTTCCAGGGGGTGTTCAGTGGAAGCCATGCCCAGCCAGAGTGGCTGGTCCCCAGACTGAGTTTGGGGGAATGCGGGGTGGCTCTGGAGGGGCTCCAGGGGTTCCAGGGGGTGCTCGGCGGAGGCCATGCCCAGCCCGAGTGGCCCGTCCCCAGACTGAGTTTGGGGGAATGCGGGGTGGCTCTGGAGGGGCTCCAGGGGTTCCAGGGGGTGCTCGGCGGAGGCCATGCCCAGCCAGAGTGGCCCTTCCCCGGGCAGAATCTGGGGAGAGTGGGGGGTGGCTCTGGAGGTGCTCCGGGGGCTCCAGGGGTTCCAGGGGGTGCTCAGTGGGGGCCATGCCCAGCCAGAGTGGCCCGTCCCCAGACTGAGTTTGGGGGAATGCGGGTGGCTCTGGAGGGGCTCCAGGGGTTCCAGGGGGTGCTCGGCGGAGGCCATGCCCAGCCAGAGTGGCCCTTCCCCGGGCAGAATCTGGGGAGAGTGGGGGGTGGCTCTGGAGGTGCTCCGGGGGCTCCAGGGGTTCCAGGGGGTGTTCAGTGGAGGCCATGCCCAGCCAGAGTGGCCCGTCCCCAGACTGAGTTTGGGGGAATGCGGGGTGGCTCTGGAGGGGCTCCAGGGGTTCCAGGGGGTGCTCGGCGGAGGCCATGCCCAGCCCGAGTGGCCCGTCCCCAGACTGAGTTTGGGGGAATGCGGGGTGGCTCTGGAGGGGCTCCAGGGGTTCCAGGGGGTGCTCGGCGGAGGCCATGCCCAGCCAGAGTGGCCCGTCCCCAGACTGAGTTTGGGGGAATGCGGGGTGGCTCTGGAGGGGCTCCAGGGGTTCAAGGGGGTGCTCGGCGGAGGCCATGCCCAGCCAGAGTGGCCCTTCCCCGGGCAGAATCTGGGGAGAGTGGGGGGTGGCTCTGGAGGTGCTCCGGGGGCTCCAGGGGTTCCAGGGGGTGCTCAGTGGGGGCCATGCCCAGCCAGAGTGGCCCGTCCCCAGACTGAGTTTGGGGGAATGCGGGGTGGCTCTGGAGGGGCTCCAGGGGTTCCAGGGGGTGCTCGGCGGAGGCCATGCCCAGCCAGAGTGGCCCTTCCCCGGGCAGAATCTGGGGAGAGTGGGGGGTGGCTCTGGAGGTGCTCCGGGGGCTCCAGGGGTTCCAGGGGGTGTTCAGTGGAGGCCATGCCCAGCCAGAGTGGCCCGTCCCCAGACTGAGTTTGGGGGAATGCGGGGTGGCTCTGGAGGGGCTCCAGGGGTTCCAGGGGGTGCTCGGCGGAGGCCATGCCCAGCCCGAGTGGCCCGTCCCCAGACTGAGTTTGGGGGAATGCGGGGTGGCTCTGGAGGGGCTCCAGGGGTTCCAGGGGGTGCTCGGCGGAGGCCATGCCCAGCCAGAGTGGCCCTTCCCCGGGCAGAATCTGGGGAGAGTGGGGGGTGGCTCTGGAGGTGCTCCGGGGGCTCCAGGGGTTCCAGGGGGTGCTCAGTGGGGGCCATGCCCAGCCAGAGTGGCCCGTCCCCAGACTGAGTTTGGGGGAATGCGGGGTGGCTCTGGAGGGGCTCCAGGGGTTCCAGGGGGTGCTCGGCGGAGGCCATGCCCAGCCAGAGTGGCCCTTCCCCGGGCAGAATCTGGGGAGAGTGGGGGGTGGCTCTGGAGGTGCTCCGGGGGCTCCAGGGGTTCCAGGGGGTGTTCAGTGGAGGCCATGCCCAGCCAGAGTGGCCCGTCCCCAGACTGAGTTTGGGGGAATGCGGGGTGGCTCTGGAGGGGCTCCAGGGGTTCCAGGGGGTGCTCGGCGGAGGCCATGCCCAGCCCGAGTGGCCCGTCCCCAGACTGAGTTTGGGGGAATGCGGGGTGGCTCTGGAGGGGCTCCAGGGGTTCCAGGGGGTGCTCGGCGGAGGCCATGCCCAGCCAGAGTGGCCCGTCCCCAGACTGAGTTTGGGGGAATGCGGGGTGGCTCTGGAGGGGCTCCAGGGGTTCCAGGGGGTGCTCGGCGGAGGCCATGCCCAGCCAGAGTGGCCCTTCCCCGGGCAGAATCTGGGGAGAGTGGGGGGTGGCTCTGGAGGTGCTCCGGGGGCTCCAGGGGTTCCAGGGGGTGTTCAGTGGAGGCCATGCCCAGCCAGAGTGGCCCGTCCCCAGACTGAGTTTGGGGGAATGCGGGGTGGCTCTGGAGGGGCTCCAGGGGTTCCAGGGGGTGCTCGGCGGAGGCCATGCCCAGCCCGAGTGGCCCGTCCCCAGACTGAGTTTGGGGGAATGCGGGGTGGCTCTGGAGGGGCTCCAGGGCTTCCAGGGGGTGCTCGGCGGAGGCCATGCCCAGCCAGAGTGGCCCGTCCCCAGACTGAGTTTGGGGGAATGCGGGGTGGCTCTGGAGGGGCTCCAGGGGTTCCAGGGGGTGCTCGGCGTAGGCCATGCCCAGCCAGAGTGGCCCTTCCCCGGGCAGAATCTGGGGAGAGTGGGGGGTGGCTCTGGAGGTGCTCCGGGGGCTCCAGGGGTTCCAGGGGGTGCTCAGTGGGGGCCATGCCCAGCCAGAGTGGCCCGTCCCCAGACTGAGTTTGGGGGAATGCGGGGTGGCTCTGGAGGGGCTCCAGGGGTTCCAGGGGTTCCTCGGCGGAGGCCATGCCCAGCCAGAGTGGCCCTTCCCCGGGCAGAATCTGGGGAGAGTGGGGGGTGGCTCTGGAGGTGCTCCGGGGGCTCCAGGGGTTCCAGGGGGTGCTCAGTGGGGGCCATGCCCAGCCAGAGTTGCCCTTCCCCGGGGTGAGTCTGGAGGAGTGGGGGGTGGCTCTGGAGGGGCTCCAGGGGTTCCAGGGGGGTGCTCGGCGGAGGCCATGCCCAGCCAGAGTGGCCCTTCCCCGAGCATAGTCTGGGGAGGGTGGGGGGTGGCTCTGGAGGTGCTCCAGGGGTTCCAGGGGGTGCTCAGTGGGGGCCATGCACAGCCAGAGTGGCCCTTCCCCGGGGTGAGTCTGAAGGAGTGGGGGGTGGCTCTGGAGGGGCTCCAGGGGTTCCAGGGGGTGCTCGGCGGAGGCCATGCCCAGCCAGAGTGGCCCTTCCCCGGGCAGAGTCTGGAGGAGTGGGGGGTGGCTCTGGAGGTGCTCCGGGGGCTCCAGGGGCTCCAGGGGTTCCAGGGGGTGCTCAGCGGAGGCCATGCCCAGCCAGAGTGGCCCTTCCCCGGGCAGAGTCTGGAGTAGTGGGGGGTGGCTCTGGAGGTGCTCCGGGGGCTCCAGGGGGTGCTCAGTGGAGGCCATGCCCAGCCAGAGTGGCCCTTCCCCGGGCAGAATCTGGGGAGAGTGGGGGGTGGCTCTGGAGGTGCTCCGGGGGCTCCAGGGGTTCCAGGGGGTGCTCAGTGGGGGCCATGCCCAGCCAGAGTGGCCCTTCCCCGGGATGAGTCTGGAGGAGTGGGGGGTGGCTCTGGAGGTGCTCCGGGGGCTCCAGGGGGTGCTCAGTGGAGGCCATGCCCAGCCAGAGTGGCCCTTCCCCGGGCAGAGTCTGGAGGAGTGGGGGGTGGCTCTGGAGGTGCTCCGGGGGCTCGAGGGGTTCCAGGGGGTGCTCAGTGGGGGCCATGCCCAGCCAGAGTGGCCCTTCCCCGGGCAAAGTCTGGAGGAGTGGGGGGTGGCTCTGGAGGGGTTCCAGGGGGTGCTCGGCGGAGGCCATGCCCAGCCAGAGTGGCCCTTCCCCGGGCATAGTCTGGGGAGAGTGGGGGGTGGCTCTGGAGGTGCTCCGGGGGCTCCAGGGGGTGCTCAGTGGAGGCCATGCCCAGCCAGAGTGTCCCTTCCCCGGGCAGAGTCTGGAGGAGTGGGGGGTGGCTCTGGAGGTGCTCCGGGGGCTCCAGGGGTTCCAGGGGGTGCTCAGCGGAGGCCATGCCCAGCCAGAGTGTCCCTTCCCCGGGCAGAGTCTGGAGGAGTGGGGGGTGGCTCTGGAGGTGCTCCGGGGGCTCCAGGGGTTCCAGGGGGTGCTCAGCGGAGGCCATGCCCAGCCAGAGTGGCCCTTCCCCGGGCAGAGTCTGGAGGAGTGGGGGGTGGCTCTGGAGGTGCTCCGGGGGCTCAAGGGGGTGCTCAGTGGAGGCCATGCCCAGCCAGAGTGGCCCTTCCCCGGGGTGAGTCTGGAGGAGTGGGGGGTGGCTCTGGAGGTGCTCCGGGGGCTCCAGGGGGTGCTCAATGGAGGCCATGCCCAGCCAGAGTGGCCCTTCCCCGGGCAGAGTCTGGAGGAGTGGGGGGTGGCTCTGGAGGTGCTCCGGGGGCTCCAGGGGGTGCTCAGCGGAGGCCATGCCCAGCCAGAGTGTCCCTTCCCCGGGCAGAGTCTGGAGGAGTGGGGGGTGGCTCTGGAGGTGCTCCGGGGGCTCCAGGGGTTCCAGGGGGTGCTCAGCGGAGGCCATGCCCAGCCAGAGTGGCCCTTCCCCGGGCAGAGTCTGGAGGAGTGGGGGGTGGCTCTGAAGGTGCTCCGGGGGCTCAAGGGGGTGCTAAGTGGAGGTCATGCCCAGCCAGAGTGGCCCTTCCCCGGGCAGAATCTGGGGAGAGTGGGGGGTGGCTCTGGAGGTGCTCCGGGGGCTCCAGGGGGTGCTCAGTGGAGGCCATGCCCAGCCAGAGTGGCCCTTCCCCAGGGTGAGTCTGGAGGAGTGGGGGGTGGCTCTGGAGGTGCTCCGGGGGCTCCAGGGGGTGCTCAGTGGAGGCCATGCCCAGCCAGAGTGGCCCTTCCCTGGGCAGAGTCTGGAGGAGTGGGGGGTGGCTCTGGAGGTGCTCCGGGGGCTCCAGGGGTTCCAGGGGGTGCTCAGTGGGGGCCATGCCCAGCCAGAGTGGCCCTTCCCCGGGGTGAGTCTGGAGGAGTGGGGGGTGGCTCTGGAGGTGCCCCGGGGGCTCCAGGGGGTGCTCAGTGGAGGCCATGCCCAGCCAGAGTGTCCCTTCCCCGGGCAGAGTCTGGAGGAGTGGGGGGTGGCTCTGGAGGTGCTCCGGGGGCTCCAGGGGTTCCAGGGGGTGCTCAGTGGGGGCCATGCCCAGCCAGAGTGGCCCTTCCCCGGGCAAAGTCTGGAGGAGTGGGGGGTGGCTCTGGAGGGGTTCCAGGGGGTGCTCGGCGGAGGCCATGCCCAGCCAGAGTGGCCCTTCCCCGTGCATAGTCTGGGGAGAGTGGGGGGTGGCTCTGGAGGTGCTCCGGGGGCTCCAGGGGGTGCTCAGTGGAGGCCATGCCCAGCCAGAGTGTCCCTTCCCCGGGGAGAGTCTGGAAGAGTGGGGGGTGGCTCTGGAGGTGCTCCGGGGGCTCCAGGGGTTCCATGGGGTGCTCAGCGGAGGCCATGCCCAGCCAGAGTGTCCCTTCCCCGGGCAGAGTCTGGAGGAGTGGGGGGTGGCTCTGGAGGTGCTCCGGGGGCTCCAGGGGTTCCAGGGGGTGCTCAGCGGAGGCCATGCCCAGCCAGAGTGGCCCTTCCCCGGGCAGAGTCTGGAGGAGTGGGGGGTGGCTCTGGAGGTGCTCCGGGGGCTCCAGGGGGTGCTCAGTGGAGGCCATGCCCAGCCAGAGTGGCCCTTCCCCGGGCAGAGTCTGGAGGAGTGGGGGGTGGCTCTGGAGGTGCTCCGGGGGCTCCAGGGGGTGCTCAGTGGAGGCCATGCCCAGCCAGAGTGGCCCTTCCCCGGGCAGAATCTGGGGAGACTGGGGGGTGGCTCTGGAGGTGCTCCGGGGGCTCCAGGGGTTCCAGGGGGTGCTCAGTGGGGGCCATGCCCAGCCAGAGTGGCCCTTCCCCGGGGTGAGTCTGGAGGAGTGGGGGGTGGCTCTGGAGGTGCTCCGGGGGCTCCAGGGGGTGCTCAGTGGAGGCCATGCCCAGCCAGAGTGGCCCTTCCCCGGGCAGAGTCTGGAGGAGTGGGGGGTGGCTCTGGAGGTGCTCCGGGGGCTCCAGGGGTTCCAGGGGGTGCTCAGTGGGGGCCATGCCCAGCCAGAGTGGCCCTTCCCCGGGCAAAGTCTGGAGGAGTGGGGGGTGGCTCTGGAGGGGTTCCAGGGGGTGCTCGGCGGAGGCCATGCCCAGCCAGAGTGGCCCTTCCCCGGGCATAGTCTGGGGAGAGTGGGGGGTGGCTCTGGAGGTGCTCCGGGGGCTCCAGGGGGTGCTCAGTGGAGGCCATGCCCAGCCAGAGTGTCCCTTCCCCGGGCAGAGTCTGGAGGAGTGGGGGGTGGCTCTGGAGGTGCTCCGGGGGCTCAAGGGGGTGCTCAGTGGAGGCCATGCCCAGCCAGAGTGGCCCTTCCCCGGGCAGAGTCTGGAGGAGTGGGGGGTGGCTCTGGAGGTGCTCCGGGGGCTCCAGGGGTTCCAGGGGGTGCTCAGCGGAGGCCATGCCCAGCCAGAGTGGCCCTTCCCCGGGCAGAGTCTGGAGGAGTGGGGGGTGGCTCTGGAGGTGCTCCGGGGGCTCCAGGGGTTCCAGGGGGTGCTCAGCGGAGGCCATGCCCAGCCAGAGTGGCCCTTCCCCGGGCAGAGTCTGGAGGAGTGGGGGGTGGCTCTGGAGGTGCTCCGGGGGCTCCAGGGGTTCCAGGGGGTGCTCAGTGGGGGCCATGCCCAGCCAGAGTGGCCCTTCCCCGGGGTGAGTCTGGAGGAGTGGGGGGTGGCTCTGGAGGTGCTCCGGGGGCTCCAGGGGGTGCTCAGTGGAGGCCATGCCCAGCCAGAGTGTCCCTTCCCCGGGCAGAGTCTGGAGGAGTGGGGGGTGGCTCTGGAGGTGCTCCGGGGGCTCCAGGGGTTCCAGGGGGTGCTCAGTGGGGGCCATGCCCAGCCAGAGTGGCCCTTCCCCGGGCAAAGTCTGGAGGAGTGGGGGGTGGCTCTGGAGGGGTTCCAGGGGGTGCTCGGCGGAGGCCATGCCCAGCCAGAGTGGCCCTTCCCCGGGCATAGTCTGGGGAGAGTGGGGGGTGGCTCTGGAGGTGCTCCAGGGGTTCCAGGGGGTGCTCGGCGGAGGCCATGCCCAGCCAGAGTGGCCCTTCCCCGGGCAGAGTCTGGAGGAGTGGGGGGTGGCTCTGGAGGTGCTCCGGGGGCTCCAGGGGTTCCAGGGGGTGCTCAGCGGAGGCCATGCCCAGCCAGAGTGGCCCTTCCCCGGGCAGAGTCTGGAGGAGTGGGGGGTGGCTCTGGAGGTGCTCCGGGGGCTCCAGGGGGTGCTCAGTGGAGGCCATGCCCAGCCAGAGTGGCCCTTCCCCGGGCAGAATCTGGGGAGAGTGGGGGGTGGCTCTGGAGGTGCTCCGGGGGCTCCAGGGGTTCCAGGGGGTGCTCAGTGGGGGCCATGCCCAGCCAGAGTGGCCCTTCCCCGGGGTGAGTCTGGAGGAGTGGGGGGTGGCTCTGGAGGTGCTCCGGGGGCTCCAGGGGGTGCTCAGTGGAGGCCATGCCCAGCCAGAGTGGCCCTTCCCCGGGCAGAGTCTGGAGGAGTGGGGGGTGGCTCTGGAGGTGCTCCGGGGGCTCTAGGGGTTCCAGGGGGTGCTCAGTGGGGGCCATGCCCAGCCAGAGTGGCCCTTCCCCGGGCAAAGTCTGGAGGAGTGGGGGGTGGCTCTGGAGGGGTTCCAGGGGGTGCTCGGCGGAGGCCATGCCCAGCCAGAGTGGCCCTTCCCCGGGCATAGTCTGGGGAGAGTGGGGGGTGGCTCTGGAGGTGCTCTGGGGGCTCCAGGGGGTGCTCAGTGGAGGCCATGCCCAGCCTGAGTGGCCCTTCCCCGGGCAGAGTCTGGAGGAGTGGGGGGTGGCTCTGGAGGTGCTCCGGGGGCTCCAGGGGTTCCAGGGGGTGCTCAGTGGGGGCCATGCCCAGCCAGAGTGGCCCTTCCCCGGGCAAAGTCTGGCCGTGTGCGGGGTGGATGATCCCTGCTCCGCCTCACGCGAGTTCGAGACCGGCTGGGTGCCCTTTTATCCATGAGGCACTGCACTGCCTCCGGCAGCCGAGTTCGGGGCCCGGTGAGGGCTCCAGGCTCCAGGGGCTCCGACCCGGAGCCTCCAACCCGCAGAAGGTGCTCCCTGGCCGGGCAAAGTCTGGCCGTGTGCGGGGTGGATGATCCCTGCTCCGCCTCACGCGAGTTCGAGACCGGCTGGGTGCCCTTTTATCCATGAGGCACTGCACTGCCTCCGGCAGCCGAGTTCGGGGCCCGGTGAGGGCTCCAGGCTCCAGGGGCTCCGACCCGGAGCCTCCGACCCGCAGAAGGTGCTCCCTGGCCGGGCAAAGTCTGGCCGTGTGCGGGGTGGATGATCCCTGCTCCGCCTCACGAGAGTTCGAGACCGGCTGGGTGCCCTTTTATCCATGAGGCACTGCACTGCCTCCGGCAGCCGAGTTCGGGGCCCGGTGAGGGCTCCAGGCTCCAGGGGCTCCGACCCGGAGCCTCCGACCCGCAGAAGGTGCTCCCTGGCCGGGCAAAGTCTGGCCGTGTGCGGGGTGGATGATCCCTGCTCCGCCTCACGCGAGTTCGAGACCGGCTGGGTGCCCTTTTATCCATGAGGCACTGCACTGCCTCCGGCAGCCGAGTTCGGGGCCCGGTGAGGGCTCCAGGCTCCAGGGGCTCCGACCCGGAGCCTCCGACCCGCAGAAGGTGCTCCCTGGCCGGGCAAAGTCTGGCCGTGTGCGGGGTGGATGATCCCTGCTCCACCTCACGCGAGTTCGAGACCGGCTGGGTGCCCTTTTATCCATGAGGCACTGCACTGCCTCCGGCAGCCGAGTTCGGGGCCCGGTGAGGGCTCCAGGCTCCAGGGGCTCCGACCCGGAGCCTCCGACCCGCAGAAGGTGCTCCCTGGCTGGGCAAAGTCTGGCCGTGTGCGGGGTGGATGATCCCTGCTCTGCCTCACGCGAGTTCGAGACCGGCTGGGTGCCCTTTTATCCATGAGGCACTGCACTGCGTCCGGCAGCCGAGTTCGGGGCCCGGTGAGGGCTCCAGGCTCCAGGGGCTCCGACCCGGAGCCTCCGACCCGCAGAAGGTGCTCCCTGGCCGGGCAAAGTCTGGCCGTAAGCGGGGTGGATGATCCCTGCTCCGCCTCACGCGAGTTCGAGACCGGCTGGGTGCCCTTTTATCCAAGAATCAACTGGAGTGTGGAGCTTCTACGGGCCTCCAGGGGCACTGCCGACCCAGAGCTGTGCCCCGGCTTCAGTTCTCTGTATCTCAGGAAGTTTTTTATTTATACATTTATTTCATCCATAATCTCTGGCGCCTAAAGGGTTAAGCAGGTGGCATCCTTTGCTGGTCAGGGGGAAGAGAAAGGTATGTTTCCAGCAGGGTTCTAAGAAATATGAAGCAATGCCAATGGATTTCTTGCCCATCAGCTTGACCACCTGGCCACCACAATACTGCATCTTTGGAAAATTACAGTGAAAGCGTGAGACCAATAAAAAAAAATCAAGATATGCTTGTCCAGTCAAGAATTGCTGGAAAACATGACTGATCCCAAATGAAGCAAAGTATGCGCTCTACCGCTGACCCACTTTGTCTAAGAGAAATGCTCCAAAAAGAAACACCAACCAACCTGCTAGTCTATAGATGCATAGAAAAGCTAAAGGTTGATTACGAATTTTCGCATGCTGCGCCCAAATCGATACCATGTTGCTATGCCTCTCTTCACCTCCGTCCAGCTTGAATGTACTCGTAACCACAGCGAGTCTTGTACATAATGCAGCTACAAGTGTTCCAGCAGGACAGACTAGATATTCCCATACCGGAAGTTGAACCCGGGCCACCTGGATGAGAGCCAGGAATCCTAACCGCTAGACCATATGGGAAGGATTTAAGAAGGTAAGAGTTGATTTAATGGTAGATAAGATAAGATCAGATCAGATCAGATCAGATCAGATCAGATCAGATCAGATCAGATCAGATCAGATCAGATCAGATCAGATCAGATCAGATCAGATCAGATAAGATAAGATAAGATAAGATAAGATAAGATAAGATATTCCTTTATTGTCCCACATGGGCACGATGGGTTCATACACAGGCCCCAGATGTACAAGGTTGTGGTCCGAGCTGCCCAGGGGAGGGAGGGGGAAAGAGGAATAAGCCTCCTTGGTGTTGGCAAAAAACAAGTCCAATGTTCTATTGTTTCTGGTGGGGCAGGTAACATACTGGGTGTATGTTGGTAGAACAGAAGAGGGAGAAGCGTGGTTAAAGTCACCAGAGACGAGGGAGAGAGCCTGTGGGTGCTGTGTTTGCGGCCTACAAGTGCAGGAGAGCAGTGCTTCACAAGCATATTCAGTATTGGCAGACGGGGCCACATAGACTGCGATCGAAATCACATGTGAGAACTCCCGGGGCAGATAATATATCTTTTCTTCCCGCATTCTCTCGTTCTGTCCGCCCGCAGCAGATGAAAATTGTCCAAACCTACAATAGAGTCTGGCATTTCTGCTGTTAACCAGGTCTCTGTGAAAATCAAGACACTGCTGTCCCTATAAATCCTCTGGGACCGCATGAGGCTCGCTATTTCCGTCATTTTATTTTGAAGGGACCTCACGTTACCCATGACTACGGCGGGAACCGACTTCCTGTTTGTCCCTCTCTTCTCTCGGAGTTTACGTCCAGCCCGTCTGCTTCGTTGCGTTTTCCTTAGGATGTCCGCCGGGATAACGTGACGATCTCCGGGTAAGACGACTGTTCTCCGCAGTTTCATTAGTTCGTCCTTTGTGTAAGCGCGGTACGGCGCCGGCCGGGGGGCGGGGCCGGAGCCGGGGGACTCAGAGCCAAGACACATCGCCACGACACGACGAAAACACTCAATCCAGCCGAATAAAGTCAAAAACAGTTGAATTAAAAACGATTCCAGCGCGTGTCCCTATCCTACAGTAAAATAGAAAAAAAATTACTAACTATATTTACAAAATATAGGAGATAAAGCACAATAAGTGTGAGAAAAAAGAGAGAGCGTTTACACCGGGCTGCTAGCTGTACCAGCGCCTTATGACGTATAAAGAAGGCCTCATTGATGCTTGAGAGTTAAGGAACAGTTCTGTATGTAATAGATATAAGCCCATTCCACGTGCAACAAGTCTAGTGATTAGTATTTTCCTTGTGGCTCAGCCTATTAGACCATGGACCTGAAATCCACAATCCCGGATTTTGGAGGCTAGTATCCTGTGCATATTGCTTATGGGGTTATGTACCCATAATAGACTCAAATTGCTTCAAAATGTCTAATCATGGGTCTTTTTTTACCTACATCTTCTTTCACTACTCAGCTATCCTTTTCCCCAAAAAAGAAATAACAATGTAGGATGGAAAAAAGAAATGTGCTGCTAGATTCAAAGCAAATGTGGAACTGGGAGCTTGCGCTGAAGATCGGCTTCCATCATCCAACACATTACTGACTAGCTTGGTTCATTTGGATTGACAATCGCAATAATGCAAGTAAAAAAAATCTAGCAGAGGATGGTTTCGATCCATCGTCCTCTGGGTTATGGGCCCAGCACGCTTCCGCTGCGCCACTCTGCTGAATGGCTATGATCATGGGACTCAAACCCACAATCCCTGGTTCAAGAGGCCAGTGCGTAATGCCCATGGGGCTGTATACGTCTAATAGACTCAAATTGCTTCAAAATATGAAATCTAATTTTAAAGGAATGTGGAACTGGGATCTTGCTACGAAAGACTGTGCTCTAACACTGAGCTACATAACCATCTCTTGCCTGTCATGATTATTTTCCAAGCAAGACCTGGAGTCAACACTTTTCACTTTGTGCCATCAACAGAATATTGAATGGAGATGCAGGGGATTGAAACAAGGATTTCATACATGCCCTCGTTCTGAAAGAATGGCTCCGAAATTAAACATCACCAAACATGCTGGTTTATAGAATAGAACGAAATCTCAAAATCTGTGCTGCTAAACACACGTTGCTGACAGGAATCAAACCTGCGCGGGGAAACCCCAATGGATTTCAAGTTCATCGCCTTAACCTCTCGGCCACAACAACAAGACACCTTTAAACTGTGTTTAAGAAAGTGGAAATTACCCACATTATTTTCTGAAACTAGCGCAATTACATTACCAGATTTAACTCTCCATGAATTCATGGAGACAGCATGTTTTACTAAGCATTCTAAGCTCAGGTTTGGCGAGACATACCTATACTGGAAGTTGGGAATGTCGCCCAGGCTGCCTGAATGGGCCACTTTGTCTCACCTTCCTGCAGGTAGTGTGGATGGATGAAATAATATTGTTTGAATTTTATAAGTGCTGCAAGGTTCAAAGGTAATGCGGGACTGGGAGCTTGCACTGAATCACCACATGTGCTGATTTGAAATATTTCAGTGAAGGTCTCTAAAATTCACTGCAGTCAAATCTGGCAATTAGCAAAGACTATAGTGTCGCCTGGAGATGCTGGGAATTGAACCCTAGTAAGCATGCGCTCTACCACTGAGCTACATCCCCTTCCGTAACAATGCCTTAAATGATAGAATGGACAAAAACAGAACAGATAGAATAGAAACAACAGAAACAGTGACCAGATAGACAATTCAATTCTTGATTTTTTTTTAAATTCCAATTTGACTGGTTGTGACACAAAGGTTTGTCCCATTGTTACTTTACTTACATGTGCGTCACTTTTTGTGTGTTACAGTAACTTTTTTGGCCTGATCACCCAGTCCACAAGTGTTCCTGTACCTATATATTTACAAATCAAGCACTGTTAAGCAGGTGGCATCCTTTGCTGGTCAGGGGGAAGAGAAAGGTATGTTTCCAGCAGGGTTCTAAGAAATATGAAGCAATGCCAATGGATTTCTTGCCCATCAGCTTGACCACCTGGCCACCACAATACTGCATCTTTGGAAAATTACAGTGAAAGCGTGAGACCAATAAAAAAAAAAATCAAGATATGCTTGTCCAGTCAAGAATTGCTGGAAAACATGACTGATCCCAAATGAAGCAAAGTATGCGCTCTACCGCTGACCCACTTTGTCTAAGAGAAATGCTCCAAAAAGAAACACCAACCAACCTGCTAGTCTATAGATGCATAGAAAAGCTAAAGGTTGATTACAAATTTTCGCATGCTGCGCCCAAATCGATACCATGTTTCTATGCCTCTCTTCACCTCCGTCCAGCTTGAATGTACTCGTAACCACAGCGAGTCTTGTACATAATGCAGCTACAAGTGTTCCAGCAGGACAGACTAGATATTCCCATACCGGGAGTTGAACCCGGGCCACCTGGATTCTTTAGCTAAACAGCCCTAAACAGAATCCCATTCATTTCCTATGGTAGTGCTAAACCACTACGGATGTAATATACTTTTGGCCAGCGGCGGCGCTGTGGCGAGAGCGCGCCATGTTTGAATGCAGAGTGACGTCATTCATTCAATGTGACCGGGACAAGTTTAGCACTAGATCTGCTCCTGTTTTCACCTTCTTATGGACATTTTACTGCCCCAGAACACTCGTATTTTGTGGCATTTATAACGGGCATTTGAAGACGTTTTCAGGTAAAGTTCGTCTTGTGTTTTGCACTTTTGAAACTGTGTTTTTAGTCACATAAAGTCACTGCTACTTCCATGTCTCTGTTGAACAACTAAACGCGACTTTTCTGTCAGTTTTGTGTGATATTCAGCCCTGTGAAGTTAAAGTTTATTACATTTAAAGGTTTGCAGTTGTGCAGTTTTATATAAGGTGCAATATTACGTGATCTGTGTGTTGTGTTGTCTCTTATTGTGCATAAAAGTAGTTGTAGCTTCAACAATTCATCACAAGTAAGAGAGACTTTGTCCCACAATGGGGAAATGCCTTCACTTCATGTTAATGTGGAGGACATTCCACAACTGTTACCTAGCAACAGACTGTAAACAAGAGCCAAAATCCATATGAATGACTCAACAATTCCTCCTGTCCTCCTCTGCCCCATCCTCCTCTGTCCTGTCCTCTGCCCCGTCCTCCTCTGCCCCGTACTCCTCTGTCCTGTCCTCCTCTGCCCTGTCCTCCTCTGTCCTGTCCTCCTCTCTCCTGTCCTCCTCTGCCCTGTCCTCTTTTCCACCCACTCGTGTCCCCACCACCTCTCCTCGTGAGCCCTTGGGTGAGTATAACTACATAAATCATGTGTTCCTTGGTTTGTGTGGAGTCACACAGAGTCACACCGTGTAGAGGAGCAGTCACTTCTGTTTCATTTCATGTCTTTTCCTTTAGTAGTGGCTGAAGAGGACGCGCTGGAGAGGACAATGCTCAGCATCTCCGTCCAAACAACACGTGGATGTGTGTAATGTGTCTGTAACGCTTAAGCTCCATTTTGGATTTATCATGTGTTAAAAAGGTTTGTCTTTTATTCCAGCCGTGTCCAGTCGCTGCTGAGCTCCATCATCCTCAGGTTTACAGAAGTTCACACACAGATGTCCTGCCATGAAAGACACTTTGGGACACGTTCTGTCCTGTGCATGAGTTCAGTTGTTCCTGACCCTGTTCAGGTCCTGCTCTGAATTCATGCACCTGTGATGAGAGTAAGTCATATTATCTGGTGTTCAATATGAATGAGTGAGAGCTTCTTCTGCTCATTCACACTAACATTGCTAAATAAAACAGCAATATAAACTTACTTATGATATAAACAACAGGTCAAATGTAAGTGTGCGTTGTTACTAACAGCTAAATATGACTCATTATTCTTCTTCTTCTCTTACAGCAACTGTTCTGGAGGAACCACAGGATGTAAGAGCTTTTACTTGTTGCTTATTCACTGTAAGATCAAAGTTGATCAAACGTATCATATATTTCTTTCCTCTCTTCAGCTGCTGCAGATGTGCTGCCCCTTAAGCCTCCAGTGCCACTTCCACAGGAGCTGAGGTTTGTTCTGCCCGAGTCTGGAAGTACTTCAGCTCCAGGTCTGACATTTTAATAGAATAATCTAAAAAAACATAAACCTATATTGTGGTGTTTTGGTTGTTTCAGATGCAGCTCGTCCCACACATTCTGCATCTGATGCTCCTGGAGAAGAGACAACCCAAAGTGAGTGAGCTCCATGTGTGTCTGTGTCTGTCTCAGTCAAACCATCACAGAGTGAACAGATGAATGCTTCATGCTCCATGTGTGTCTGTGTCTGTCTCAGTCAAACCATCACAGAGTGAACAGATGAATGCTTCATGCTCCATGTGTGTCTGTGTCTGTCTCAGTCAAACCATCACAGAGTGAACAGATGAATGCTTCATGCTGACTGTAGTTTCACAGCCAGTGCAGTGGTTCTAAATGTGTGTCATGTGTTGTATTTCATGTGCACACGTGTTGCTTATCACTAAAACATTCATCTGTTTTGTTCTGTAGTTCCTCCTCCAGTGAAGCTTCAGCCGCAGTCGTCACAACAGGCCGCCTCCCCCTCCACTGCCCCTGAGCCAATCAGCCAACAGCGCGCTACACCCGACCACAAAACTACATATTTGTCATTACATCATCATCATCACATCAAATTATTAAATGCATCATCTTCACTCAACATCAGCCCGAAAAAGCTGGAGCAAACACAGACACTCTGGCAGCACCACAACTCTGCCTGTCGTCACCACGACAACTGTCGTCACCACGACCATCACCTCGTCTCCTACAGCTCTGACCATCACCGTCTCTTTCTCAGGACGCCCTGAGCAGCAGCCCTGAAGAAACACCACCTTTAAGGACATTGTGGACACAGAGTTCTTCCAGAGGGAGCTGGAGGCCACAAGACAGAGAGAGGAGGAAAGGAAGCAACAGAAGAGGAAGAGAGAGGAGTCACCTGCCCCAGGGAGAACGTGCAGGTTCTGCCCCAGGGAGAACGTGCAGGTTCTGCCCCAGGGAGAACGTGCAGGTTCTGCAAACTGGTGCTGAAGCAGGCCCCGCACAGTCCTCACATCCACACATACTTCCCTGGACTGTATATATCTGTATATTTAATGTAAATACTACTGTCAAGTAATGAATGCTGTCTGAAGTGTAAATAAATTAAACTTAATATTTCTGGTATTTTCCCTGTCAATAAATATTCTTAAAAGTACATGTTTTTTTGTGTTTTCTTTCCAATATAACAATACAACAATATTCTTTAAATGATTGAGATATCATATCATTAACAATATGAGTCATTGTTTTATTTCTCTGCAGAACATAAACTGAACACAATAGTACAGTTCAGTGCTGCAGTGTTAGAGATGTGATAGTGTGACCTCTGACCCCTGCGGACTAAACACCTGGAGTTTTCTGACCCACTCCAAGTTTATTTATGCAGAAGGTGTGACGTGGGTAAATCTCTTAAGGTGAAGCAGAAATCACTATTTGTGATCAATTTGTGATTTTATTAAAATTTCAAATCAGTACCAGCAGCTGCATGTGAGTCCTTCTCATGATCTGACCTTTTAACAAGTGCAAACTGACACACCAACTCATAAACTTTATACATTTAATGTTTTGATCCTTTGAAACTTTCCTCTTCTTCTGGGCACAGCAGGAATTTAACTCTGGTTTCTTGAGATGAATTTGTGAACGAACACGAATCTCTGCATTCTGATTGGTTGGCCTTCATCACAGTGGCACATGGCACACAGGCTCATTCTGATTGGCTGGCGCTCTATGCCCACTATCCACGGCTGGCCCCTGGATGAGTGCCAGGAATCCTAACCGCTAGACCATATGGGAAGGCTTTGAGAAGGTAAGAGTTGATTTCATGGTAAAGAAGATAAACCAATGGGAACGAGAAGTGAACCTGGTTTTGTCTGACCAAGAGTGTAGAGTGTTTAATCGAAAGAAAAGAAAAAAGGACACACAGAAATAGTTCATTTTCTCGCTACTTTATGCCACACGTTTCGCTCCCTTGCCTAATTTGCTGAAAAAGTAGCCGAAATAGCTCAGTTGGGAGAGCATTAGACTGAATATCTGAAGGTCCCTGGTTCAATCCCGGGTTTCGGCAGGTGTACCTGAATGTTAGTCTTTGCTCAAAAATACAATAAATAGGAATGCTGGGTCTATTTAATATTTTGCGAGATCAGGACATAAATGGCCTGGAAAGGATCTATAAAACATAAACAGCATGCTTTCGTTGGAACATTGTTAGCATGAACATGTTTGGTAACATGTTTGGTTTTGCTGAATGTTGTACCCAAGACCTTCTGCGTGTAGGGCAGATGTGATGACCACCACACAATGAAACCATGAAGCAGAAGTTTGCCTACTTCAATGCTGCTCTCTTTGATATAGCCCAATGATCAAATGTCATACTTATTTTCAAAACAGGACATCCTGTAGAAAGGTGTGGTTCAACGGTATAGCAGCTAGCGCTCTGAATCCAGAGTTTTTCTTCATTTCTTATTGCAATTAGAGGCACAAGTCTTTTATGGATATGCCTAGATTCTCGTCTCTGTGGCGCAATCGTTCGGCTGTTAACCGAAAGGTTGGTGGTTAGAGCCCACCCAGGGACGACTGCTCACCTTGCCAGAGCAAGCAAGAAATACAATCCCAGAAGTAACCACTGTATGTAATTATGTAAGGAAACCAGGAAATCGTTATGGCGCTGCGGCTTCCTTGGTCAAAGGGCCTGTTTAGTAAACAGGAAATGCCTACTCTTTTGTCTATGAAAAATATTTACAAGGACAGAAAAGCCCACAAGAAGAGCCCTCAAACCCATACCTTTCTCCCTCAAGTTTACTGCTGCTACACTTTGCATTAAGAGAGGGAAAAGTATTGCTGCACATCAAGATTATTTGCACTGTTTTCACTCCTTGTTTCTCATTTTTTTGGCAAGGGATGATTGACGTAAAGACTTGTAGCTTTGGATGACCGTTATCCTTCCAAGGAGGAGTCTGCGGTTCCATGGTGTAATGGTTAGCACTCTGGACTCTGAATCCAGCGATCTGAGTTCAAATCTCGGTGGAACCTTGAGTGCTACGAGAGCAGCGCTACTCTTTTGAAAAAGTGCAGAAACAAGAAGAATCTTTGGGTAAAATCTGTGCTTACCCCCTGAAAGGAGCCAACCAAAGCATACAAACTAAACAAAGCTGTTAAAATCTGGAGCTGGTTTTCTTATGACCAAGCTTATGATTCAACGCCTGGATTACAAAAGGCGTAAACGTTTCACCGCATTGCAAAAGAAAATCAAATGAAAAGCATTGATGTGTTGAAGGAATCCTTTGACTTGGAGAGACAGGACTTTTATAGGACTTATTATAAGCAAGAAATGAAACAAAGAAATGACCACTATAATCCTCTGACAGTAATCTTTGTTGAAACCAATCAATCAGAACTTGCGAGGGGAATCATTTCTAAATGATCTCAATGCATTGGTAATCTGGACAACGTTCTGCTAAGTATATTCTAAACCAATGGGAACGAGAAGTTAACCTGGATTTGTCTGACCAAGAGTGTGGAAATGTAGGAACAGCCCTGAGGAAGACCACAAAATCACATGCCTGAAGGGGAAAAATATGTTTTTTTCACCACACCATGTCAAAGTGCCCATTATTCACAAGGAAATGCTAACTGCTGGAGAACCCAGCAGGCAAACCACTATCAGGTGTTTTGGGGCTGTGCTGTTGCTCAAAAATAATGGACTGAAATTCACAGGGCACTGCAGACTGTTTTTGACTTTTCCATCCCACTCAAATTTAAAACTATGTACTTGGGCCTCAACACTCCTGCCATGGACACAATAAATGGATACCCTTGGAACATACTTTTGGCTGTAGAGAAAAAGGCCATCACAAAGAAATGCTCGACACCAACCACGCCAAAGATCAAAGACTTGACTGACGTAGTAACAGACATTAGACATTGGATGAATGGAAAACAGTAACATTCAGGCTTAATTTGGATAAGCACTAATTTGATTGACTTGGACCAAGTAGGACCCTTATTTTCATTTAAATGTGATTTTGTTTTTATTTTATTTTATGTTATGTTATGTTTTATGTAACTATTAAGTTATTTTAATTACGATTTTTGCTCCCTGGTCGTGTCCTGTATTGTTTTATGTTTAATCAAAAGAAAAGAAAAAAGGACACACAGAACTAGTTCATTTTCTCGCTACGTTATTCCTGGTTCAATCCCGGGTTTCGGCATGTGTACCTGAATGTTAGTCTTTGCTCAAAAATACAATGAATAGGAATGCTGGGTCTATTGGATATTTTGCGAGATCAGGACATAAATGGCCTGGAAAGGATCTATAAAACATAAACAGCAAGCTTTCGTTGGAACATTGTTAGCATGAACATGTTTGGTTTCGCTGAATGTTGTACCAAAGACCTTCTGCGTGTAGGGCAGATGTGATGACCACCACACAATGAAACCATGAAGCAGAAGTTTGCCTACTTCAATGCTGCTCTCTTTGATATATCCCAATGATCAAATGTCATACTTATTTTCAAAACAGGACATCCTGTAGAAAGGTGTGGTTCAACGGTATAGCCGTTAGCGCTCTGAATCCAGAGTTTTTCTTCATTTCTTATTGCAATTAGATGCACAAGTCTTTTATGGATATGCCTAGATTCTCGTCTCTGTGGCGCAATCGGCTAGCGCGTTCGGCTGTTAACCGAAAGGTTGGTGGTTCGAGCCCATCCAGGGACGACTGCTAACCTTGTCAGAGCAAGCAAGAAATACAATCCCAGAAGTAACCACTGTATGTAATTATGTAAGGAAACCAGGAAATCGTCATGGCGCTGCGGCTTCCTTGGTCAAAGGGCCTGTTTATTAAACAGGAAATGCCTACTTTTTGTCTATGAAAAATATGTACAAGGACAGAAAAGCCCACAAGAAGAGTCCTCAAACCCATACCTTTCTCCCTCAAGTTTACTGCTGCTACACTTTGCATTAAGAGAGGGAAAAGTATTGCTGCACATCAAGATTATTTGCACTGTTTTCACTCCTTGTTTCTCATTTTTTTGGCAAGGGATGATTGATGTAAGACTTGTAGCTTTGGATGACCGTTATCCTTCCAAGGAGGAGTCTCCGGTTCCATGGTGTAATGGTTAGCACTCTGGACTCTGAATCCAGCGATCTGAGTTCATATCTCGGTGGAACCTTGAGTACCCCGAGAGCAGTGCTCCTCTTTTGAAAAAGTGCAGAAACAAGAAGAATCTTTGGGTAAAATCTGTGCTTACCCCCTGAAAGGAGCCAACCAAAGCATACAAACTAAACAAAGCTGTTACAATCTGGAGCTGGTTTTCTTATGACCAAGCTTATGATTCAACGCCTGGATTACAAAAGGCGTAAACGTTTCACCGCATTGCAAAAGAAAATCAAATGAAAAGCATTGATGTGTTGAAGGAATCCTTTGACTTGGAGAGACAGGACTTTTATAGGACTTATTATAAGCAAGAAATGAAACAAAGAAACGACCACTATAATCCTCTGACAGTAATCATTTCTAAATGATCTCAATGCATTGGTAATCTGGACAACGTTCTGCTAAGTATATTCTAAACCAATGGGAACGAGAAGTTAACCTGGTTTTGTCTGACCAAGAGTGTGGAAATGTAGGAACAGCCCTGAGGAAGACCACATAATCACATGCCTGAAGGGGAAAAATATGTTTTTTTTCACCACACCATGTCAAAGTGCCCATTATTCACAAGGAAATGCTAACTGCTGGAGAACCCAGCAGGCAAACCACTATCAGGTGTTTTGGGGCTGTGCTGTTGCTAAAAAATAATGGACTGAAATTCACAGGGCATTGCACACTGTTTTTGACTTTGCCATCCCACTCAAATTTAAAACTATGTACTTGGGCCTCAACACTCCTGCCATGGACACAATAAATGGATACCCTTGGAACATACTTTTGGCTGTAGAGAAAAAGGCCATCACAAAGAAATGCTCGACACCAACCACGCCAACGATCAAAGACTTGACTGACATAGTAACAGACATTAGACATTGGATGAATGGAAAACAGTGACATTCAGGCTTAATTTGGATAAGCACTAATTTGATCGACTTTGGACCAAGTAGGACCCCTATTTTCATTTAAAGGTGATTTTGTTTTTATTTTATGTTATGTTATGTTTTATGTAACTATTAAGTTCTTTTAATTACAATTTTTGCTCCCTGGTCGTGTCCTGTATTGTTTTATGTTTAATCAAAAGAAAAGAAAAAAGGACACACAGAACAAGTTCATTTTCTTGCTACGTTATTCCTGGTTCAATCCCGGGTTTCGGCATGCGTACCTGAATGTTAGTCTTTGCTCAAAAATACAATGAATAGGAATGCTGGGTCTATTGGATATTTTGCGAGATCAGGACATAAATGGCCTGGAAAGGATCTATAAAACATAAACAGCATGCTTTCGTTGGAACATTGTTAGCATGAACATGTTTGGTAACATGTTTGGTTTCGCTGAATGTTGTACCCAAGACCTTCTGCGTGTAGGGCACATGTGATGACCACCACACAATGAAACCATGAAGCAGAAGTTTGCCTACTTCAATGCTGCTCTCTTTGATATAGCCCAATGATCAAATGTCATACTTATTTTCAAAACAGGACATCCTGTAGAAAGGTGTGGTTCAACGGTATAGCCGTTAGCGCTCTGAATCCAGAGTTTTTCTTCATTTCTTATTGCAATTAGATGCACAAGTCTTTTATGGATATGCCTAGATTCTCGTCTCTGTGGCGCAATCGGCTAGTGTGTTCGGTTGTTAACCGAAAGGTTGGTGGTTCGAGCCCATCCAGGGACGACTGCTCACCTTGCCAGAGCAAGCAAGAAATACAATCCCAGAAGTAACCACTGTATGTACTTATGTAAGGAAACCAGGAAATCGTTATGGCGCTGCGGCTTCCTTGGTCAAAGGGCCTGTTTATTAAACAGGAAATGCCTACTTTTTGTCTATGAAAAATATTTACAAGGACAGAAAAGCCCACAAGAAGAGCCCTCAAACCCATACCTTTCTCCCTCAAGTTTACTGCTGCTACACTTTGCATTAAGAGAGGGAAAAGTATTGCTGCACTTCAAGATTATTTGCACTGTTTTCACTCCTTGTTTCTCATTTTTTTGGCAAGGGACGATTGATGTAAGACTTGTAGCTTTGGATGACCGTTATCCTTCCAAGGAGGAGTCTGCGGTTCCATGGTGTAATGGTTAGCACTCTGGACTCTGAATCCAGCGATCCGAGTTCAAATCTCGGTGGAACCTTGAGTGCCCCGAGAGCAGCGCTACTCTTTTGAAAAAGTGCAGAAACAAGAAGAATCTTTGGGTAAAATCTGTGCTTACCCCCTGAAAGGAGCCAACCAAAGCATACAAACTAAACAAAGCTGTTAAAATCTGGAGCTGGTTTTCTTATGACCAAGCTTATGATTCAACGCCTGGATTACAAAAGGCGTAAACGTTTCACCGCATTGCAAAAGAAAATCAAATGAAAAGCATTGATGTGTTGAAGGAATCCTTTGACTTGGAGAGACAGGACTTTTATAGGACTTATTATAAGCAAGAAATGAAACAAAGAAACGACCACTATAATCCTCTGACAGTAATCTTTGTTGAAACCAATCAATCAGAACTTGCGAGGGGAATCATTTCTAAATGATCTCAATGCATTGGTAATCTGGACAACGTTCTGCTAAGTATATTCTAAACCAATGGGAACGAGAAGTTAACCTGGTTTTGTCTGACCAAGAGTGTGGAAATGTAGGAACAGCCCTGAGGAAGACCACATAATCACATGCCTGAAGCGGAAAAATATGTTTTTTTTCACCACACCATGTCAAAGTGCCCATTATTCACAAGGAAATGCTAACTGCTGGAGAACCCAGCAGGCAAACCACTATCAGGTGTTTTGGGGCTGTGCTGTTGCTCAAAAATAATGGACTGAAATTCACAGGGCACTGCAGACTGTTTTTGACTTTTCCATCCCACTCAAATTTAAAACTATGTACTTGGGCCTCAACAATCCTGCCATGGACACAATAAATGGATACCCTTGGAACATACTTTTGGCTGTAGAGAAAAAGGCCATCACAAAGAAATGCTCGACACCAACCACGCCAACGATCAAAGACTTGACTGACATAGTAACAGACATTGGATGAATGGAAAACAGTGACATTCAGGCTTAATTTGGATAAGCACTAATTTGATTGACTTGGACCAAGTAGGACCCTTATTTTCATTTAAATGTGATTTTGTTTTTATTTTATTTTATGTTATGTTATGTTTTATGTAACTATTAAGTTCTTTTAATTACGATTTTTGCTCCCTGGTCGTGTCCTGTATTGTTTTATGTTTAATCAAAAGAAAAGAAAAAAGGACACACAGAACTAGTTCATTTTCTCGCTACGTTATTCCTGGTTCAATCCCGGGTTTCGGCATGCGTACCTGAATGTTAGTCTTTGCTCAAAAATACAATGAATAGGAATGCTGGGTCTATTGGATATTTTGCGAGATCAGGACATAAATGGCCTGGAAAGGATCTATAAAACATAAACAGCATGCTTTCGTTGGAACATTGTTAGCATGAACATGTTTGGTAACATGTTTGGTTTCGCTGAATGTTGTACCCAAGACCTTCTGCGTGTAGGGCAGATGTGATGACCACCACACAATGAAACCATGAAGCAGAAGTTTGCCTACTTCAATGCTGCTCTCTTTGATATAGCCCAATGATCAAATGTCATACTTATTTTCAAAACAGGACATCCTGTAGAAAGGTGTGGTTCAACGGTATAGCCGTTAGCGCTCTGAATCCAGAGTTTTTCTTCATTTCTTATTGCAATTTGATGCACAAGTCTTTTATGGATATGCCTAGATTCTCGTCTCTGTGGCGCAATCGGCTAGCGCGTTCGGCTGTTAACCGAAAGGTTGGTGGTTCGAGCCCATCCAGGGACGACTGCTCACCTTGCCAGAGCAAGCAAGAAATACAATCCCAGAAGTAACCACTGTATGTAATTATGTAAGGAAACCAGGAAATCGTTATGGCGCTGCGGCTTCCTTGGTCAAAGGGCCTGTTTATTAAACAGGAAATGCCTACTTTTGGTCTATGAAAAATATTTACAAGGACAGAAAAGCCCACAAGAAGAGCCCTCAAACCCATACCTTTCTCCCTCAAGTTTACTGCTGCTACACTTTGCATTAAGAGAGGGAAAAGTATTGCTGCACTTCAAGATTATTTGCACTGTTTTCACTCCTTGTTTCTCATTTTTTTGGCAAGGGACGATTGATGTAAGACTTGTAGCTTTGGATGACCGTTATCCTTCCAAGGAGGAGTCTGCGGTTCCATGGTGTAATGGTTAGCACTCTGGACTCTGAATCCAGCGATCCGAGTTTAAATCTCGGTGGAACCTTGAGTACCCCGAGAGCAGCGCTACTCTTTTGAAAAAGTGCAGAAACAAGAAGAATCTTTGGGTAAAATCTGTTCTTACCCCCTGAAAGGAGCCAACCAAAGCATACAAACTAAACAAAGCTGTTAAAATCTGGAGCTGGTTTTCTTATGACCAAGCTTATGATTCAACGCCTGGATTACAAAAGGCGTAAACGTTTCACCGCATTGCAAAAGAAAATCAAATGAAAAGCATTGATGTGTTGAAGGAATCCTTTGACTTGGAGAGACAGGACTTTTATAGGACTTATTATAAGCAAGAAATGAAACAAAGAAACGACCACTATAATCCTCTGACAGTAATCTTTGTTGAAACCAATCAATCAGAACTTGCGAGGGGAATCATTTCTAAATGATCTCAATGCATTGGTAATCTGGACAACGTTCTGCTAAGTATATTCTAAACCAATGGGAACGAGAAGTTAACCTGGTTTTGTCTGACCAAGAGTGTGGAAATGTAGGAACAGCCCTGAGGAAGACCACAAAATCACATGCCTGAAGGGGAAAAATATGTTTTTTTCACCACACCATGTCAAAGTGCCCATTATTCACAAGGAAATGCTAACTGCTGGAGAACCCAGCAGGCAAACCACTATCAGGTGTGTTGGGGCTGTGCTGTTGCTCAAAAATAATGGACTGAAATTCACAGGGCACTGCAGACTGTTTTTGACTTTGCCATCCCACTCAAATTTAAAACTATGTACTTGGGCCTCAACACTCCTGCCATGGACACAATAAATGGATACCCTTGGAACATACTTTTGGCTGTAGAGAAAAAGGCCATCACAAAGAAATGCTCGACACCAACCACGCCAACGATCAAAGACTTGACTGACATAGTAACAGACATTGGATGAATGGAAAACAGTGACATTCAGGCTTAATTTGGATAAGCACTAATTTGATTGACTTGGACCAAGTAGGACCCTTATTTTCATTTAAATGTGATTTTGTTTTTATTTTATTTTATGTTATGTTATGTTTTATGTAACTATTAAGTTCTTTTAATTACGATTTTTGCTCCCTGGTCGTGTCCTGTATTGTTTTATGTTTAATCAAAAGAAAAGAAAAAAGGACACACAGAACTAGTTCATTTTCTCGCTACGTTATTCCTGGTTCAATCCCGGGTTTCGGCATGCGTACCTGAATGTTAGTCTTTGCTCAAAAATACAATGAATAGGAATGCTGGGTCTATTGGATATTTTGCGAGATCAGGACATAAATGGCCTGGAAAGGATCTATAAAACATAAACAGCATGCTTTCGTTGGAACATTGTTAGCATGAACATGTTTGGTAACATGTTTGGTTTCGCTGAATGTTGTACCCAAGACCTTCTGCGTGTAGGGCAGATGTGATGACCACCACACAATGAAACCATGAAGCAGAAGTTTGCCTACTTCAATGCTGCTCTCTTTGATATAGCCCAATGATCAAATGTCATACTTATTTTCAAAACAGGACATCCTGTAGAAAGGTGTGGTTCAACGGTATAGCCGTTAGCGCTCTGAATCCAGAGTTTTTCTTCATTTCTTATTGCAATTAGATGCACAAGTCTTTTATGGATATGCCTAGATTCTCGTCTCTGTGGCGCAATCGGCTAGCGCGTTCGGCTGTTAACCGAAAGGTTGGTGGTTCGAGCCCATCCAGGGACGACTGCTCACCTTGCCAGAGCAAGCAAGAAATACAATCCCAGAAGTAACCACTGTATGTAATTATGTAAGGAAACCAGGAAATCGTTATGGCGCTGCGGCTTCCTTGGTCAAAGGGCCTGTTTATTAAACAGGAAATGCCTACTTTTGGTCTATGAAAAATATTTACAAGGACAGAAAAGCCCACAAGAAGAGCCCTCAAACCCATACCTTTCTCCCTCAAGTTTACTGCTGCTACACTTTGCATTAAGAGAGGGAAAAGTATTGCTGCACTTCAAGATTATTTGCACTGTTTTCACTCCTTGTTTCTCATTTTTTTGGCAAGGGACGATTGATGTAAGACTTGTAGCTTTGGATGACCGTTATCCTTCCAAGGAGGAGTCTGCGGTTCCATGGTGTAATGGTTAGCACTCTGGACTCTGAATCCAGCGATCCGAGTTTAAATCTCGGTGGAACCTTGAGTACCCCGAGAGCAGCGCTACTCTTTTGAAAAAGTGCAGAAACAAGAAGAATCTTTGGGTAAAATCTGTTCTTACCCCCTGAAAGGAGCCAACCAAAGCATACAAACTAAACAAAGCTGTTAAAATCTGGAGCTGGTTTTCTTATGACCAAGCTTATGATTCAACGCCTGGATTACAAAAGGCGTAAACGTTTCACCGCATTGCAAAAGAAAATCAAATGAAAAGCATTGATGTGTTGAAGGAATCCTTTGACTTGGAGAGACAGGACTTTTATAGGACTTATTATAAGCAAGAAATGAAACAAAGAAACGACCACTATAATCCTCTGACAGTAATCTTTGTTGAAACCAATCAATCAGAACTTGCGAGGGGAATCATTTCTAAATGATCTCAATGCATTGGTAATCTGGACAACGTTCTGCTAAGTATATTCTAAACCAATGGGAACGAGAAGTTAACCTGGTTTTGTCTGACCAAGAGTGTGGAAATGTAGGAACAGCCCTGAGGAAGACCACATAATCACATGCCTGAAGCGGAAAAATATGTTTTTTTTCACCACACCATGTCAAAGTAAGGAAATGCTAACTGCTGGAGAACCCAGCAGGCAAACCACTATCAGGTGTTTTGGGGCTGTGCTGTTGCTCAAAAATAATGGACTGAAATTCACAGGGCATTGCACACTGTTTTTGACTTTGCCATCCCACTCAAATTTAAAACTATGTACTTGGGCCTCAACACTCCTGCCATGGACACAATAAATGGATACCCTTGGAACATACTTTTGGCTGTAGAGAAAAAGGCCATCACAAAGAAATGCTCGACACCAACCACACCAAAGATCAAAGACTTGACTGACATAGTAACAGACATTAGACATTGGATGAATGGAAAACAGTGACATTCAGGCTTAACTTGGATAAGCACTAATTTGATTGACTTGGACCAAGTAGGACCCTTATTTTCATTTTAATGTGATTTTGTTTTTATTTTATTTTATGTTATGTTATGTTTTATGTAACTATTAAGTTCTTTTAATTACGATTTTTGCTCCCTGGTCGTGTCCTGTATTGTTTTATGTTTAATCAAAAGAAAAGAAAAAAGGACACACAGAACTAGTTCATTTTCTCGCTACGTTATTCCTGGTTCAATCCTGGGTTTCGGCAGGTGTACCTGAATGTTAGTCTTTGCTCAAAAATACAATGAATAGGAATGCTGGGTCTATTGGATATTTTGCGAGATCAGGACATAAATGGCCTGGAAAGGATCTATAAAACATAAACAGCAAGCTTTCGTTGGAACATTGTTAGCATGAACATGTTTGGTAACATGTTTGGTTTCGCTGAATGTTGTACCAAAGACCTTCTGCGTGTAGGGCAGATGTGATGACCACCACACAATGAAACCATGAAGCAGAAGTTTGCCTACTTCAATGCTGCTCTCTTTGATATATCCCAATGATCAAATGTCATACTTATTTTCAAAACAGGACATCCTGTAGAAAGGTGTGGTTCAACGGTATAGCCGTTAGCGCTCTGAATCCAGAGTTTTTCTTCATTTCTTATTGCAATTAGATGCACAAGTCTTTTATGGATATGCCTAGATTCTCGTCTCTGTGGCGCAATCGGCTAGCGCGTTCGGCTGTTAACCGAAAGGTTGGTGGTTCGAGCCCATCCAGGGACGACTGCTCACCTTGCCAGAGCAAGCAAGAAATACAATCCCAGAAGTAACCACTGTATGTAATTATGTAAGGAAACCAGGAAATCGTTATGGCGCTGCGGCTTCCTTGGTCAAAGTGCCTGTTTATTAAACAGGAAATGCCTACTTTTTGTCTATGAAAAATATTTACAAGGACAGAAAAGCCCACAAGAAGAGCCCTCAAACCCATACCTTTCTCCCTCAAGTTTACTGCTGCTACACTTTGCATTAAGAGAGGGAAAAGTATTGCTGCACATCAAGATTATTTGCACTGTTTTCACTCCTTGTTTCTCATTTTTTTGGCAAGGGATGATTGATGTAAGACTTGTAGCTTTTGATGACCGTTATCCTTCCAAGGAGGAGTCTGCGGTTCCATGGTGTAATGGTTAGCACTCTGGACTCTGAATCCAGCGATCTGAGTTCATATCTCGGTGGAACCTTGAGTACCCCGAGAGCAGTGCTACTCTTTTGAAAAAGTGCAGAAACAAGAAGAATCTTTGGGTAAAATCTGTGCTTACCCCCTGAAAGGAGCCAACCAAAGCATACAAACTAAACAAAGCTGTTAAAATCTGGAGCTGGTTTTCTTATGACCAAGCTTATGATTCAACGCCTGGATTACAAAAGGCGTAAACGTTTCACCGCATTGCAAAAGAAAATCAAATGAAAAGCATTGATGTGTTGAAGGAATCCTTTGACTTGGAGAGACAGGACTTTTATAGGACTTATTATAAGCAAGAAATGAAACAAAGAAACAACCACTATAATCCTCTGACAGTAATCTTTGTTGAAACCAATCAATCAGAACTTGCGAGGGGAATCATTTCTAAATGATCTCAATGCATTGGTAATCTGGACAACGTTCTGCTAAGTATATTCTAAACCAATGGGAACGAGAAGTTAACCTGGTTTTGTCTGACCAAGAGTGTGGAAATGTAGGAACAGCCCTGAGGAAGACCACATAATCACATGCCTGAAGCGGAAAAATATGTTTTTTTTCACCACACCATGTCAAAGTAAGGAAATGCTAACTGCTGGAGAACCCAGCAGGCAAACCACTATCAGGTGTTTTGGGGCTGTGCTGTTGCTCAAAAATAATGGACTGAAATTCACAGGGCATTGCACACTGTTTTTGACTTTGCCATCCCACTCAAATTTAAAACTATGTACTTGGGCCTCAACACTCCTGCCATGGACACAATAAATGGATACCCTTGGAACATACTTTTGGCTGTAGAGAAAAAGGCCATCACAAAGAAATGCTCGACACCAACCACACCAAAGATCAAAGACTTGACTGACATAGTAACAGACATTAGACATTGGATGAATGGAAAACAGTGACATTCAGGCTTAATTTGGATAAGCACTAATTTGATCGACTTTGGACCAAGTAGGACCCCTATTTTCATTTAAAGGTGATTTTGTTTTTATTTTATGTTATGTTATGTTTTATGTAACTATTAAGTTCTTTTAATTACAATTTTTGCTCCCTGGTCGTGTCCTGTATTGTTTTATGTTTAATCAAAAGAAAAGAAAAAAGGACACACAGAACAAGTTCATTTTCTTGCTACGTTATTCCTGGTTCAATCCCGGGTTTCGGCATGCGTACCTGAATGTTAGTCTTTGCTCAAAAATACAATGAATAGGAATGCTGGGTCTATTGGATATTTTGCGAGATCAGGACATAAATGGCCTGGAAAGGATCTATAAAACATAAACAGCATGCTTTCGTTGGAACATTGTTAGCATGAACATGTTTGGTAACATGTTTGGTTTCGCTGAATGTTGTACCCAAGACCTTCTGCGTGTAGGGCAGATGTGATGACCACCACACAATGAAACCATGAAGCAGAAGTTTGCCTACTTCAATGCTGCTCTCTTTGATATAGCCCAATGATCAAATGTCATACTTATTTTCAAAACAGGACATCCTGTAGAAAGGTGTGGTTCAACGGTATAGCCGTTAGCGCTCTGAATCCAGAGTTTTTCTTCATTTCTTATTGCAATTAGATGCACAAGTCTTTTATGGATATGCCTAGATTCTCGTCTCTGTGGCGCAATCGGCTAGCGCGTTCGGCTGTAAACCGAAAGGTTGGTGGTTCGAGCCCACCCAGGGACGACTGCTCACCTTGCCAGAGCAAGCAAGAAATACAATCCCAGAAGTAACCACTGTATGTAATTATGTAAGGAAACCAGGAAATCGTTATGGCGCTGCGGCTTCCTTGGTCAAAGGGCCTGTTTATTAAAAAGGAAATGCCTACTTTTTGTCTATGAAAAATATTTACAAGGACAGAAAAGCCCACAAGAAGAGCCCTCAAACCCATACCTTTCTCCCTCAAGTTTACGGCTGCTACACTTTGCATTAAGAGAGGGAAAAGTATTGCTGCACTTCAAGATTATTTGCACTGTTTTCACTCCTTGTTTCTCATTTTTTTGGCAAGGGACGATTGATGTAAGACTTGTAGATTTGGATGACCGTTATCCATCCAAGGAGGAGTCTGCGGTTCCATGGTGTAATGGTTAGCACTCTGGACTCTGAATCCAGCGATCCGAGTTCAAATCTCGGTGGAACCTTGAGTACCCCGAGAGCAGCGCTACTCTTTTGAAAAAGTGCAGAAACAAGAAGAATCTTTGGGTAAAATCTGTGCTTACCCCCTGAAAGGAGCCAACCAAAGCATACAAACTAAACAAAGCTGTTAAAATCTGGAGCTGGTTTTCTTATGACCAAGCTTATGATTCAACGCCTGGATTACAAAAGGCGTAAACGTTTCACCGCATTGCAAAAGAAAATCAAATGAAAAGCATTGATGTGTTGAAGGAATCCTTTGACTTGGAGAGACAGGACTTTTATAGGACTTATTATAAGCAAGAAATGAAACAAAGAAACGACCACTATAATCCTCTGACAGTAATCTTTGTTGAAACCAATCAATCAGAACTTGCGAGGGGAATCATTTCTAAATGATCTCAATGCATTGGTAATCTGGACAACGTTCTGCTAAGTATATTCCAAACCAATGGGAACGAGAAGTTAACCTGGTTTTGTCTGACCAAGAGTGTGGAAATGTAGGAACAGCCCTGAGGAAGACCACATAATCACATGCCTGAAGCGGAAAAATATGTTTTTTTTCACCACACCATGTCAAAGTGCCCATTATTCACAAGGAAATGCTAACTGCTGGAGAACCCAGCAGGCAAACCACTATCAGGTGTTTTGGGGCTGTGCTGTTGCTCAAAAATAATGGACTGTAATTCACAGGGCACTGCAGACTGTTTTTGACTTTTCCATCCCACTCAAATTTAAAACTATGTACTTGGGCCTCAACACTCCTGCCATGGACACAATAAATGGATACCCTTGGAACATACTTTTGGCTGTAGAGAAAAAGGCCATCACAAAGAAATGCTCGACACCAACCATGCCAACGATCAAAGACTTGACTGACATAGTAACAGACATTAGACATTGGATGAATGGAAAACAGTGACATTCAGGCTTAACTTGGATAAGCACTAATTTGATTGACTTGGACCAAGTAGGCCCCCTATTTTCATTTAAATGTGATTTTGTTTTTATTTTATTTTATGTTATGTTATGTTTTATGTAACTATTAAGTTCTTTTAATTACGATTTTTGCTCCCTGGTCGTGTCCTGTATTGTTTTATGTTTAATCAAAAGAAAAGAAAAAAGGACACACAGAACTAGTTCATTTTCTCGCTACGTTATTCCTGGTTCAATCCCGGGTTTCGGCATGTGTACCTGAATGTTAGTCTTTGCTCAAAAATACAATGAATAGGAATGCTGGGTCTATTGGATATTTTGCGAGATCAGGACATAAATGGCCTGGAAAGGATCTATAAAACATAAACAGCAAGCTTTCGTTGGAACATTGTTAGCATGAACATGTTTGGTAACATGTTTGGTTTCGCTGAATGTTGTACCAAAGACCTTCTGCGTGTAGGGCAGATGTGATGACCACCACACAATGAAACCATGAAGCAGAAGTTTGCCTACTTCAATGCTGCTCTCTTTGATATATCCCAATGATCAAATGTCATACTTATTTTCAAAACAGGACATCCTGTAGAAAGGTGTGGTTCAACGGTATAGCCGTTAGCGCTCTGAATCCAGAGTTTTTCTTCATTTCTTATTGCAATTAGATGCACAAGTCTTTTATGGATATGCCTAGATTCTCTTCTCTGTGGCGCAATCGGCTAGCGCGTTCGGCTGTTAACCGAAAGGTTGGTGGTTCGAGCCCATCCAGGGACGACTGCTCACCTTGCCAGAGCAAGCAAGAAATACAATCCCAGAAGTAACCACTGTATGTAATTATGTAAGGAAACCAGGAAATCGTTATGGCGCTGCGGCTTCCTTGGTCAAAGGGCCTGTTTAGTAAACAGGAAATGCCTACTTTTTGTCTATGAAAAATATTTACAAGGACAGAAAAGCCCACAAGAAGAGCCCTCAAACCCATACCTTTCTCCCTCAAGTTTACTGCTGCTACACTTTGCATTAAGAGAGGGAAAAGTATTGCTGCACATCAAGATTATTTGCACTGTTTTCACTCCTTGTTTCTCATTTTTTTGGCAAGGGATGATTGATGTAAGACTTGTAGCTTTTGATGACCGTTATCCTTCCAAGGAGGAGTCTGCGGTTCCATGGTGTAATGGTTAGCACTCTGGACTCTGAATCCAGCAATCCGAGTTCAAATCTCGGTGGAACCTTGAGTGCCCCGAGAGCAGCGCTACTCTTTTGAAAAAGAGCAGAAACAAGAAGAATCTTTGGGTAAAATCTGTGATTACCCCCTGAAAGGAGCCAACCAAAGCATACAAACTAAACAAAGCTGTTAAAATCTGGAGCTGGTTTTCTTATGACCAAGCTTATGATTCAACGCCTGGATTACAAAAGGCGTAAACGTTTCACTGCATTGCAAAAGAAAATCAAATGAAAAGCATTGATGTGTTGAAGGAATCCTTTGACTTGGAGAGACAGGACTTTTATAGGACTTATTATAAGCAAGAAATGAAACAAAGAAACGACCACTATAATCCTCTGACAGTAATCTTTGTTGAAACCAATCAATCAGAACTTGCGAGGGGAATCATTTCTAAATGATCTCAATGCATTGGTAATCTGGACAACGTTCTGCTAAGTATATTCTAAACCAATGGGAACGAGAAGTTAACCTGGTTTTGTCTGACCAAGAGTGTGGAAATGTAGGAACAGCCCTGAGGAAGACCACATAATCACATGCCTGAAGCGGAAAAATATGTTTTTTTTCACCACACCATGTCAAAGTAAGGAAATGCTAACTGCTGGAGAACCCAGCAGGCAAACCACTATCAGGTGTTTTGGGGCTGTGCTGTTGCTCAAAAATAATGGACTGAAATTCACAGGGCATTGCACACTGTTTTTGACTTTGCCATCCCACTCAAATTTAAAACTATGTACTTGGGCCTCAACACTCCTGCCATGGACACAATAAATGGATACCCTTGGAACATACTTTTGGCTGTAGAGAAAAAGGCCATCACAAAGAAATGCTCGACACCAACCACACCAAAGATCAAAGACTTGACTGACATAGTAACAGACATTAGACATTGGATGAATGGAAAACAGTGACATTCAGGCTTAATTTGGATAAGCACTAATTTGATCGACTTTGGACCAAGTAGGACCCCTATTTTCATTTAAAGGTGATTTTGTTTTTATTTTATGTTATGTTATGTTTTATGTAACTATTAAGTTCTTTTAATTACAATTTTTGCTCCCTGGTCGTGTCCTGTATTGTTTTATGTTTAATCAAAAGAAAAGAAAAAAGGACACACAGAACAAGTTCATTTTCTTGCTACGTTATTCCTGGTTCAATCCCGGGTTTCGGCATGCGTACCTGAATGTTAGTCTTTGCTCAAAAATACAATGAATAGGAATGCTGGGTCTATTGGATATTTTGCGAGATCAGGACATAAATGGCCTGGAAAGGATCTATAAAACATAAACAGCATGCTTTCGTTGGAACATTGTTAGCATGAACATGTTTGGTAACATGTTTGGTTTCGCTGAATGTTGTACCCAAGACCTTCTGCGTGTAGGGCAGATGTGATGACCACCACACAATGAAACCATGAAGCAGAAGTTTGCCTACTTCAATGCTGCTCTCTTTGATATAGCCCAATGATCAAATGTCATACTTATTTTCAAAACAGGACATCCTGTAGAAAGGTGTGGTTCAACGGTATAGCCGTTAGCGCTCTGAATCCAGAGTTTTTCTTCATTTCTTATTGCAATTAGATGCACAAGTCTTTTATGGATATGCGTAGATTCTCGTCTCTGTGACGCAATCGGCTAGCGCGTTCGGCTGTAAACCGAAAGGTTGGTGGTTCGAGCCCACCCAGGGACGACTGCTCACCTTGCCAGAGCAAGCAAGAAATACAATCCCAGAAGTAACCACTGTATGTAATTATGTAAGGAAACCAGGAAATCGTTATGGCGCTGCAGCTTCCTTGGTCAAAGGGCCTTTTTAGTAAACAGGAAATGCCTACTCTTTTGTCTATGAACAATATTTACAAGGACAGAAAAGCCCACAAGAAGAGCCCTCAAACCCATACCTTTCTCCCTCAAGTTTACTGCTGCTACACTTTGCATTAAGAGAGGGAAAAGTATTGCTGCACATCAAGATTAATTGCACTGTTTTCACTCCTTGTTTCTCATTTTTTTGGCAAGGGATGATTGACGTAAAGACTTGTAGCTTTGGATGACCGTTATCCTTCCAAGGAGGATTTTGCGGTTCCATGGTGTAATGGTTAGCACTCTGGACTCTGAATCCAGCAATCCGAGTTCAAATCTCGGTGGAACCTTGAGTGCCCCGAGAGCAGCGCTACTCTTTTGAAAAAGTGCAGAAACAAGAAGAATCTTTGGGTAAAATCTGTGATTACCCCCTGAAAGGAGCCAACCAAAGCATACAAACTAAACAAAGCTGTTAAAATCTGGAGCTGGTTTTCTTATGACCAAGCTTATGATTCAACGCCTGGATTACAAAAGGCGTAAACGTTTCACCGCATTGCAAAAGAAAATCAAATGAAAAGCATTGATGTGTTGAAGGAATCCTTTGACTTGGAGAGACAGGACTTTTATAGGACTTATTATAAGCAAGAAATGAAACAAAGAAACGACCACTATAATCCTCTGACAGTAATCTTTGTTGAAACCAATCAATCAGAACTTGCGAGGGGAATCATTTCTAAATGATCTCAATGCATTGGTAATCTGGACAACGTTCTGCTAAGTATATTCTAAACCAATGGGAACGAGAAGTTAACCTGGTTTTGTCTGACCAAGAGTGTGGAAATGTAGGAACAGCCCTGAGGAAGACCACATAATCACATGCCTGAAGCGGAAAAATATGTTTTTTTTCACCACACCATGTCAAAGTGCCCATTATTCACAAGGAAATGCTAACTGCTGGAGAACCCAGCAGGCAAACCACTATCAGGTGTTTTGGGGCTGTGCTGTTGCTCAAAAATAATGGACTGAAATTCACAGGGCACTGCAGACTGTTTTTGACTTTTCCATCCCACTCAAATTTAAAACTATGTACTTGGGCCTCAACACTCCTGCCATGGACACAATAAATGGATACCCTTGGAACATACTTTTGGCTGTAGAGAAAAAGGCCATCACAAAGAAATGCTCGACACCAACCACGCCAAAGATCAAAGACTTGACTGACGTAGTAACAGACATTAGACATTGGATGAATGGAAAACAGTAACATTCAGGCTTAATTTGGATAAGCACTAATTTGATTGACTTGGACCAAGTAGGACCCTTATTTGCATTTAAATGTGATTTTGTTTTTATTTTATTTTATGTTATGTTATGTTTTATGTAACTATTAAGTTATTTTAATTACGATTTTTGCTCCCTGGTCGTGTCCTGTATTGTTTTATGTTTAATCAAAAGAAAAGAAAAAAGGACACACAGAACTAGTTCATTTTCTCGCTACGTTATTCCTGGTTCAATCCTGGGTTTCGGCAGGTGTACCTGAATGTTAGTCTTTGCTCAAAAATACAATGAATAGGAATGCTGGGTCTATTGGATATTTTGCGAGATCAGGACATAAATGGCCTGGAAAGTATCTATAAAACATAAACAGCAAGCTTTCGTTGGAACATTGTTAGCATGAACATGTTTGGTAACATGTTTGGTTTCGCTGAATGTTGTACCAAAGACCTTCTGCGTGTAGGGCAGATGTGATGACCACCACACAATGAAACCATGAAGCAGAAGTTTGCCTACTTCAATGCTGCTCTCTTTGATATATCCCAATGATCAAATGTCATACTTATTTTCAAAACAGGACATCCTGTAGAAAGGTGTGGTTCAACGGTATAGCCGTTAGCGCTCTGAATCCAGAGTTTTTCTTCATTTCTTATTGCAATTAGATGCACAAGTCTTTTATGGATATGCCTAGATTCTCGTCTCTGTGGCGCAATCGGCTAGCGCGTTCGGCTGTTAACCGAAAGGTTGGTGGTTCGAGCCCATCCAGGGACGACTGCTCACCTTGCCAGAGCAAGCAAGAAATACAATCCCAGAAGTAACCACTGTATGTAATTATGTAAGGAAACCAGGAAATCGTTATGGCGCTGCGGCTTCCTTGGTCAAAGGGCCTGTTTATTAAACAGGAAATGCCTACTTTTTGTCTATGAAAAATATTTACAAGGACAGAAAAGCCCACAAGAAGAGCCCTCAAACCCATACCTTTCTCCCTCAAGTTTACTGCTGCTACACTTTGCATTAAGAGAGGGAAAAGTATTGCTGCACATCAAGATTATTTGCACTGTTTTCACTCCTTGTTTCTCATTTTTTTGGCAAGGGATGATTGATGTAAGACTTGTAGCTTTTGATGACCGTTATCCTTCCAAGGAGGAGTCTGCGGTTCCATGGTGTAATGGTTAGCACTCTGGACTCTGAATCCAGCGATCTGAGTTCATATCTCGGTGGAACCTTGAGTACCCCGAGAGCAGTGCTACTCTTTTGAAAAAGTGCAGAAACAAGAAGAATCTTTGGGTAAAATCTGTGCTTACCCCCTGAAAGGAGCCAACCAAAGCATACAAACTAAACAAAGCTGTTAAAATCTGGAGCTGGTTTTCTTATGACCAAGCTTATGATTCAACGCCTGGATTACAAAAGGCGTAAACGTTTCACCGCATTGCAAAAGAAAATCAAATGAAAAGCATTGATGTGTTGAAGGAATCCTTTGACTTGGAGGGACAGGACTTTTATAGGACTTATTATAAGCAAGAAATGAAACAAAGAAACGACCACTATAATCCTCTGACAGTAATCTTTGTTGAAACCAATCAATCAGAACTTGCGAGGGGAATCATTTCTAAATGATCTCAATGCATTGGTAATCTGGACAACGTTCTGCTAAGTATATTCTAAACCAATGGGAACGAGAAGTTAACCTGGTTTTGTCTGACCAAGAGTGTGGAAATGTAGGAACAGCCCTGAGGAAGACCACATAATCACATGCCTGAAGCGGAAAAATATGTTTTTTTTCACCACACCATGTCAAAGTGCCCATTATTCACAAGGAAATGCTAACTGCTGGAGAACCCAGCAGGCAAACCACTATCAGGTGTTTTGGGGCTGTGCTGTTGCTCAAAAATAATGGACTGAAATTCACAGGGCATTGCACACTGTTTTTGACTTTGCCATCCCACTCAAATTTAAAACTATGTACTTGGGCCTCAACACTCCTGCCATGGACACAATAAATGGATACCCTTGGAACATACTTTTGGCTGTAGAGAAAAAGGCCATCACAAAGAAATGCTCGACACCAACCACACCAAAGATCAAAGACTTGACTGACATAGTAACAGACATTAGACATTGGATGAATGGAAAACAGTGACATTCAGGCTTAATTTGGATAAGCACTAATTTGATCGACTTTGGACCAAGTAGGACCCCTATTTTCATTTAAAGGTGATTTTGTTTTTATTTTATGTTATGTTATGTTTTATGTAACTATTAAGTTCTTTTAATTACAATTTTTGCTCCCTGGTCGTGTCCTGTATTGTTTTATGTTTAATCAAAAGAAAAGAAAAAAGGACACACAGAACAAGTTCATTTTCTTGCTACGTTATTCCTGGTTCAATCCCGGGTTTCGGCATGCGTACCTGAATGTTAGTCTTTGCTCAAAAATACAATGAATAGGAATCCTGGGTCTATTGGATATTTTGCGAGATCAGGACATAAATGGCCTGGAAAGGATCTATAAAACATAAACAGCATGCTTTCGTTGGAACATTGTTAGCATGAACATGTTTGGTAACATGTTTGGTTTCGCTGAATGTTGTACCCAAGACCTTCTGCGTGTAGGGCAGATGTGATGACCACCACACAATGAAACCATGAAGCAGAAGTTTGCCTACTTCAATGCTGCTCTCTTTGATATAGCCCAATGATCAAATGTCATACTTATTTTCAAAACAGGACATCCTGTAGAAAGGTGTGGTTCAACGGTATAGCCGTTAGCGCTCTGAATCCAGAGTTTTTCTTCATTTCTTATTGCAATTAGATGCACAAGTCTTTTATGGATATGCCTAGATTCTCGTCTCTGTGGCGCAATCGGCTAGCGCGTTCGGCTGTAAACCGAAAGGTTGGTGGTTCGAGCCCACCCAGGGACGACTGCTCACCTTGCCAGAGCAAGCAAGAAATACAATCCCAGAAGTAACCACTGTATGTAATTATGTAAGGAAACCAGGAAATCGTTATGGCGCTGCAGCTTCCTTGGTCAAAGGGCCTTTTTAGTAAACAGGAAATGCCTACTCTTTTGTCTATGAACAATATTTACAAGGACAGAAAAGCCCACAAGAAGAGCCCTCAAACCCATACCTTTCTCCCTCAAGTTTACTGCTGCTACACTTTGCATTAAGAGAGGGAAAAGTATTGCTGCACATCAAGATTAATTGCACTGTTTTCACTCCTTGTTTCTCATTTTTTTGGCAAGGGATGATTGACGTAAAGACTTGTAGCTTTGGATGACCGTTATCCTTCCAAGGAGGATTTTGCGGTTCCATGGTGTAATGGTTAGCACTCTGGACTCTGAATCCAGCAATCCGAGTTCAAATCTCGGTGGAACCTTGAGTGCCCCGAGAGCAGCGCTACTCTTTTGAAAAAGTGCAGAAACAAGAAGAATCTTTGGGTAAAATCTGTGATTACCCCCTGAAAGGAGCCAACCAAAGCATACAAACTAAACAAAGCTGTTAAAATCTGGAGCTGGTTTTCTTATGACCAAGCTTATGATTCAACGCCTGGATTACAAAAGGCGTAAACGTTTCACCGCATTGCAAAAGAAAATCAAATGAAAAGCATTGATGTGTTGAAGGAATCCTTTGACTTGGAGAGACAGGACTTTTATAGGACTTATTATAAGCAAGAAATGAAACAAAGAAACGACCACTATAATCCTCTGACAGTAATCTTTGTTGAAACCAATCAATCAGAACTTGCGAGGGGAATCATTTCTAAATGATCTCAATGCATTGGTAATCTGGACAACGTTCTGCTAAGTATATTCTAAACCAATGGGAACGAGAAGTTAACCTGGTTTTGTCTGACCAAGAGTGTGGAAATGTAGGAACAGCCCTGAGGAAGACCACATAATCACATGCCTGAAGCGGAAAAATATGTTTTTTTTCACCACACCATGTCAAAGTGCCCATTATTCACAAGGAAATGCTAACTGCTGGAGAACCCAGCAGGCAAACCACTATCAGGTGTTTTGGGGCTGTGCTGTTGCTCAAAAATAATGGACTGAAATTCACAGGGCATTGCACACTGTTTTTGACTTTGCCATCCCACTCAAATTTAAAACTATGTACTTGGGCCTCAACACTCCTGCCATGGACACAATAAATGGATACCCTTGGAACATACTTTTGGCTGTAGAGAAAAAGGCCATCACAAAGAAATGCTCGACACCAACCACACCAAAGATCAAAGACTTGACTGACATAGTAACAGACATTAGACATTGGATGAATGGAAAACAGTGACATTCAGGCTTAATTTGGATAAGCACTAATTTGATCGACTTTGGACCAAGTAGGACCCCTATTTTCATTTAAAGGTGATTTTGTTTTTATTTTATGTTATGTTATGTTTTATGTAACTATTAAGTTCTTTTAATTACAATTTTTGCTCCCTGGTCGTGTCCTGTATTGTTTTATGTTTAATCAAAAGAAAAGAAAAAAGGACACACAGAACAAGTTCATTTTCTTGCTACGTTATTCCTGGTTCAATCCCGGGTTTCGGCATGCGTACCTGAATGTTAGTCTTTGCTCAAAAATACAATGAATAGGAATGCTGGGTCTATTGGATATTTTGCGAGATCAGGACATAAATGGCCTGGAAAGGATCTATAAAACATAAACAGCATGCTTTCGTTGGAACATTGTTAGCATGAACATGTTTGGTAACATGTTTGGTTTCGCTGAATGTTGTACCCAAGACCTTCTGCGTGTAGGGCAGATGTGATGACCACCACACAATGAAACCATGAAGCAGAAGTTTGCCTACTTCAATGCTGCTCTCTTTGATATAGCCCAATGATCAAATGTCATACTTATTTTCAAAACAGGACATCCTGTAGAAAGGTGTGGTTCAACGGTATAGCCGTTAGCGCTCTGAATCCAGAGTTTTTCTTCATTTCTTATTGCAATTAGATGCACAAGTCTTTTATGGATATGCCTAGATTCTCGTCTCTGTGGCGCAATCGGCTAGCGCGTTCGGCTGTTAACCGAAAGGTTGGTGGTTCGAGCCCATCCAGGGACGACTGCTCACCTTGCCAGAGCAAGCAAGAAATACAATCCCAGAAGTAACCACTGTATGTAATTATGTAAGGAAACCAGGAAATCGTTATGGCGCTGCGGCTTCCTTGGTCAAAGGGCCTGTTTATTAAACAGGAAATGCCTACTTTTTGTCTATGAAAAATATTTACAAGGACAGAAAAGCCCACAAGAAGAGCCCTCAAACCCATACCTTTCTCCCTCAAGTTTACTGCTGCTACACTTTGCATTAAGAGAGGGAAAAGTATTGCTGCACATCAAGATTATTTGCACTGTTTTCACTCCTTGTTTCTCATTTTTTTGGCAAGGGATGATTGATGTAAGACTTGTAGCTTTTGATGACCGTTATCCTTCCAAGGAGAAGTCTGCGGTTCCATGGTGTAATGGTTAGCACTCTGGACTCTGAATCCAGCGATCTGAGTTCATATCTCGGTGGAACCTTGAGTACCCCGAGAGCAGTGCTACTCTTTTGAAAAAGTGCAGAAACAAGAAGAATCTTTGGGTAAAATCTGTGCTTACCCCCTGAAAGGAGCCAACCAAAGCATACAAACTAAACAAAGCTGTTAAAATCTGGAGCTGGTTTTCTTATGACCAAGCTTATGATTCAACGCCTGGATTACAAAAGGCGTAAACGTTTCACCGCATTGCAAAAGAAAATCAAATGAAAAGCATTGATGTGTTGAAGGAATCCTTTGACTTGGAGAGACAGGACTTTTATAGGACTTATTATAAGCAAGAAATGAAACAAAGAAACGACCACTATAATCCTCTGACAGTAATCTTTGTTGAAACCAATCAATCAGAACTTGCGAGGGGAATCATTTCTAAATGATCTCAATGCATTGGTAATCTGGACAACGTTCTGCTAAGTATATTCTAAACCAATGGGAACGAGAAGTTAACCTGGTTTTGTCTGACCAAGAGTGTGGAAATGTAGGAACAGCCCTGAGGAAGACCACATAATCACATGCCTGAAGCGGAAAAATATGTTTTTTTTCACCACACCATGTCAAAGTGCCCATTATTCACAAGGAAATGCTAACTGCTGGAGAACCCAGCAGGCAAACCACTATCAGGTGTTTTGGGGCTGTGCTGTTGCTCAAAAATAATGGACTGAAATTCACAGGGCATTGCACACTGTTTTTGACTTTGCCATCCCACTCAAATTTAAAACTATGTACTTGGGCCTCAACACTCCTGCCATGGACACAATAAATGGATACCCTTGGAACATACTTTTGGCTGTAGAGAAAAAGGCCATCACAAAGAAATGCTCGACACCAACCACACCAAAGATCAAAGACTTGACTGACATAGTAACAGACATTAGACATTGGATGAATGGAAAACAGTGACATTCAGGCTTAATTTGGATAAGCACTAATTTGATCGACTTTGGACCAAGTAGGACCCCTATTTTCATTTAAAGGTGATTTTGTTTTTATTTTATGTTATGTTATGTTTTATGTAACTATTAAGTTCTTTTAATTACAATTTTTGCTCCCTGGTCGTGTCCTGTATTGTTTTATGTTTAATCAAAAGAAAAGAAAAAAGGACACACAGAACAAGTTCATTTTCTTGCTACGTTATTCCTGGTTCAATCCCGGGTTTCGGCATGCGTACCTGAATGTTAGTCTTTGCTCAAAAATACAATGAATAGGAATGCTGGGTCTATTGGATATTTTGCGAGATCAGGACATAAATGGCCTGGAAAGGATCTATAAAACATAAACAGCATGCTTTCGTTGGAACATTGTTAGCATGAACATGTTTGGTAACATGTTTGGTTTCGCTGAATGTTGTACCCAAGAACTTCTGCGTGTAGGGCACATGTGATGACCACCACACAATGAAACCATGAAGCAGAAGTTTGCCTACTTCAATGCTGCTCTCTTTGATATAGCCCAATGATCAAATGTCATACTTATTTTCAAAACAGGACATCCTGTAGAAAGGTGTGGTTCAACGGTATAGCCGTTAGCGCTCTGAATCCAGAGTTTTTCTTCATTTCTTATTGCAATTAGATGCACAAGTCTTTTATGGATATGCCTAGATTCTCGTCTCTGTGGCGCAATCGGCTAGCGCGTTCGGCTGTAAACCGAAAGGTTGGTGGTTCGAGCCCACCCAGGGACGACTGCTCACCTTGCCAGAGCAAGCAAGAAATACAATCGCAGAAGTAACCACTGTATGTAATTATGTAAGGAAACCAGGAAATCGTTATGGCGCTGCAGCTTCCTTGGTCAAAGGGCCTTTTTAGTAAACAGGAAATGCCTACTCTTTTGTCTATGAACAATATTTACAAGGACAGAAAAGCCCACAAGAAGAGCCCTCAAACCCATACCTTTCTCCCTCAAGTTTACTGCTGCTACACTTTGCATTAATAGAGGGAAAAGTATTGCTGCACATCAAGATTAATTGCACTGTTTTCACTCCTTGTTTCTCATTTTTTTGGCAAGGGATGATTGACGTAAAGACTTGTAGCTTTGGATGACCGTTATCCTTCCAAGGAGGATTTTGCGGTTCCATGGTGTAATGGTTAGCACTCTGGACTCTGAATCCAGCAATCCGAGTTCAAATCCCGGTGGAACCTTGAGTGCCCCGAGAGCAGCGCTACTCTTTTGAAAAAGTGCAGAAACAAGAAGAATCTTTGGGTAAAATCTGTGATTACCCCCTGAAAGGAGCCAACCAAAGCATACAAACTAAACAAAGCTGTTAAAATCTGGAGCTGGTTTTCTTATGACCAAGCTTATGATTCAACGCCTGGATTACAAAAGGCGTAAACGTTTCACCGCATTGCAAAAGAAAATCAAATGAAAAGCATTGATGTGTTGAAGGAATCCTTTGACTTGGAGAGACAGGACTTTTATAGGACTTATTATAAGCAAGAAATGAAACAAAGAAACGACCACTATAATCCTCTGACAGTAATCTTTGTTGAAACCAATCAATCAGAACTTGCGAGGGGAATCATTTCTAAATGATCTCAATGCATTGGTAATCTGGACAACGTTCTGCTAAGTATATTCTAAACCAATGGGAACGAGAAGTTAACCTGGTTTTGTCTGACCAAGAGTGTGGAAATGTAGGAACAGCCCTGAGGAAGACCACATAATCACATGCCTGAAGCGGAAAAATATGTTTTTTTTCACCACACCATGTCAAAGTGCCCATTATTCACAAGGAAATGCTAACTGCTGGAGAACCCAGCAGGCAAACCACTATCAGGTGTTTTGGGGCTGTGCTGTTGCTCAAAAATAATGGACTGAAATTCACACGGCATTGCACACTGTTTTTGACTTTGCCATCCCACTCAAATTTAAAACTATGTACTTGGGCCTCAACACTCCTGCCATGGACACAATAAATGGATACCCTTGGAACATACTTTTGGCTGTAGAGAAAAAGGCCATCACAAAGAAATGCTCGACACCAACCACACCAAAGATCAAAGACTTGACTGACATAGTAACAGACATTAGACATTGGATGAATGGAAAACAGTGACATTCAGGCTTAATTTGGATAAGCACTAATTTGATCGACTTTGGACCAAGTAGGACCCCTATTTTCATTTAAAGGTGATTTTGTTTTTATTTTATGTTATGTTATGTTTTATGTAACTATTAAGTTCTTTTAATTACAATTTTTGCTCCCTGGTCGTGTCCTGTATTGTTTTATGTTTAATCAAAAGAAAAGAAAAAAGGACACACAGAACAAGTTCATTTTCTTGCTACGTTATTCCTGGTTCAATCCCGGGTTTCGGCATGCGTACCTGAATGTTAGTCTTTGCTCAAAAATACAATGAATAGGAATGCTGGGTCTATTGGATATTTTGCGAGATCAGGACATAAATGGCCTGGAAAGGATCTATAAAACATAAACAGCATGCTTTCGTTGGAACATTGTTAGCATGAACATGTTTGGTAACATGTTTGGTTTTGCTGAATGTTGTACCCAAGACCTTCTGCGTGTAGGGCAGATGTGATGACCACCACACAATGAAACCATGAAGCAGAAGTTTGCCTACTTCAATGCTGCTCTCTTTGATATAGCCCAATGATCAAATGTCATACTTATTTTCAAAACAGGACATCCTGTAGAAAGGTGTGGTTCAACGGTATAGCCGTTAGCGCTCTGAATCCAGAGTTTTTCTTCATTTCTTATTGCAATTAGATGCACAAGTCTTTTATGGATATGCCTAGATTCTCGTCTCTGTGGCGCAATCGGCTAGAGCGTTCGGCTGTAAACCGAAAGGTTGGTGGTTCGAGCCCACCCAGGGACGACTGCTCACCTTGCCAGAGCAAGCAAGAAATACAATCCCAGAAGTAACCACTGTATGTAATTATGTAAGGAAACCAGGAAATCGTTATGGCGCTGCAGCTTCCTTGGTCAAAGGGCCTTTTTAGTAAACAGGAAATGCCTACTCTTTTGTCTATGAACAATATTTACAAGGACAGAAAAGCCCACAAGAAGAGCCCTCAAACCCATACCTTTCTCCCTCAAGTTTACTGCTGCTACACTTTGCATTAAGAGAGGGAAAAGTATTGCTGCACATCAAGATTAATTGCACTGTTTTCACTCCTTGTTTCTCATTTTTTTGGCAAGGGATGATTGACGTAAAGACTTGTAGCTTTGGATGACCGTTATCCTTCCAAGGAGGATTTTGCGGTTCCATGGTGTAATGGTTAGCACTCTGGACTCTGAATCCAGCAATCCGAGTTCAAATCTCGGTGGAACCTTGAGTGCCCCGAGAGCAGCGCTACTCTTTTGAAAAAGTGCAGAAACAAGAAGAATCTTTGGGTAAAATCTGTGATTACCCCCTGAAAGGAGCCAACCAAAGCATACAAACTAAACAAAGCTGTTAAAATCTGGAGCTGGTTTTCTTATGACCAAGCTTATGATTCAACGCCTGGATTACAAAAGGCGTAAACGTTTCACCGCATTGCAAAAGAAAATCAAATGAAAAGCATTGATGTGTTGAAGGAATCCTTTGACTTGGAGAGACAGGACTTTTATAGGACTTATTATAAGCAAGAAATGAAACAAAGAAACGACCACTATAATCCTCTGACAGTAATCTTTGTTGAAACCAATAAATCAGAACTTGCGAGGGGAATCATTTCTAAATGATCTCAATGCATTGGTAATCTGGACAACGTTCTGCTAAGTATATTCTAAACCAATGGGAACGAGAAGTTAACCTGGTTTTGTCTGACCAAGAGTGTGGAAATGTAGGAACAGCCCTGAGGAAGACCACATAATCACATGCCTGAAGCGGAAAAATATGTTTTTTTTCACCACACCATGTCAAAGTGCCCATTATTCACAAGGAAATGCTAACTGCTGGAGAACCCAGCAGGCAAACCACTATCAGGTGTTTTGGGGCTGTGCTGTTGCTCAAAAATAATGGACTGAAATTCACACGGCATTGCACACTGTTTTTGACTTTGCCATCCCACTCAAATTTAAAACTATGTACTTGGGCCTCAACACTCCTGCCATGGACACAATAAATGGATACCCTTGGAACATACTTTTGGCTGTAGAGAAAAAGGCCATCACAAAGAAATGCTCGACACCAACCACACCAAAGATCAAAGACTTGACTGACATAGTAACAGACATTAGACATTGGATGAATGGAAAACAGTGACATTCAGGCTTAATTTGGATAAGCACTAATTTGATCGACTTTGGACCAAGTAGGACCCCTATTTTCATTTAAAGGTGATTTTGTTTTTATTTTATGTTATGTTATGTTTTATGTAACTATTAAGTTCTTTTAATTACAATTTTTGCTCCCTGGTCGTGTCCTGTATTGTTTTATGTTTAATCAAAAGAAAAGAAAAAAGGACACACAGAACAAGTTCATTTTCTTGCTACGTTATTCCTGGTTCAATCCCGGGTTTCGGCATGCGTACCTGAATGTTAGTCTTTGCTCAAAAATACAATGAATAGGAATGCTGGGTCTATTGGATATTTTGCGAGATCAGGACATAAATGGCCTGGAAAGGATCTATAAAACATAAACAGCATGCTTTCGTTGGAACATTGTTAGCATGAACATGTTTGGTAACATGTTTGGTTTCGCTGAATGTTGTACCCAAGACCTTCTGCGTGTAGGGCAGATGTGATGACCACCACACAATGAAACCATGAAGCAGAAGTTTGCCTACTTCAATGCTGCTCTCTTTGATATAGCCCAATGATCAAATGTCATACTTATTTTCAAAACAGGACATCCTGTAGAAAGGTGTGGTTCAACGGTATAGCCGTTAGCGCTCTGAATCCAGAGTTTTTCTTCATTTCTTATTGCAATTAGATGCACAAGTCTTTTATGGATATGCCTAGATTCTTGTCTCTGTGGCGCAATCGGCTAGCGCGTTCGGCTGTTAACCGAAAGGTTGGTGGTTCGAGCCCACCCAGGGACGACTGCTCACCTTGCCAGAGCAAGCAAGAAATACAATGCCAGAAGTAACCACTGTATGTAATTATGTAAGGAAACCAGGAAATCGTTATGGCGCTGCGGCTTCCTTGGTCAAAGGGCCTGTTTAGTAAACAGGAAATGCCTACTCTTTTGTGTATGAAAAATATTTACAAGGACAGAAAAGCCCACAAGAAGAGCCCTCAAACCCATACCTTTCTCCCTCAAGTTTACTGCTGCTACACTTTGCATTAAGAGAGGGAAAAGTATTGCTGCACATCAAGATTATTTGCACTGTTTTAACTCCTTGTTTCTCATTTTTTTGGCAAGGGATGATTGACGTAAAGACTCCAAGGAGGAGTCTGCGGTTCCATGGTGTAATGGTTAGCACTCTGTACTCTGAATCCAGCGATCCGAGTTTAAATCTCGGTGGAACCTTGAGTGCCCCGAGAGCAGCGCTACTCTTTTGAAAAAGTGCAGAAACAAGAAGAATCTTTGGGTAAATTCTGTGCTTACCCCCTGAAAGGAGCTAACCAAAGCATACAAACTAAACAAAGCTGTTAAAATCTGGAGCTGGTTTTCTTATGACCAAGCTTATGATTCAACGCCTGGATTACAAAAGGCGTAAACGTTTCACCGCATTGCAAAAGAAAATCAAATGAAAAGCATTGATGTGTTGAAGGAATCCTTTGACTTGGAGAGACAGGACTTTTATAGGACTTATTATAAGCAAGAAATGAAACAAAGAAATGACCACTATAATCCTCTGACAGTAATCTTTGTTGAAACCAATCAATCAGAACTTGCGAGGGGAATCATTTCTAAATGATCTCAATGCATTGGTAATCTGGACAACGTTCTGCTAAGTATATTCTAAACCAATGGGAACGAGAAGTTAACCTGGATTTGTCTGACCAAGAGTGTGGAAATGTAGGAACAGCCCTGAGGAAGACCACAAAATCACATGCCTGAAGGGGAAAAATATGTTTTTTTCACCACACCATGTCAAAGTGCCCATTATTCACAAGGAAATGCTAACTGCTGGAGAACCCAGCAGGCAAACCACTATCAGGTGTTTTGGGGCTGTGCTGTTGCTCAAAAATAATGGACTGAAATTCACAGGGCACTGCAGACTGTTTTTGACTTTTCCATCCCACTCAAATTTAAAACTATGTACTTGGGCCTCAACACTCCTGCCATGGACACAATAAATGGATACCCTTGGAACATACTATTGGCTGTAGAGAAAAAGGCCATCACAAAGAAATGCTCGACACCAACCACGCCAAAGATCAAAGACTTGACTGACGTAGTAACAGACATTAGACATTGGATGAATGGAAAACAGTAACATTCAGGCTTAATTTGGATAAGCACTAATTTGATTGACTTGGACCAAGTAGGACCCTTATTTTCATTTAAATGTGATTTTGTTTTTATTTTATTTTATGTTATGTTATGTTTTATGTAACTATTAAGTTATTTTAATTACGATTTTTGCTCCCTGGTCGTGTCCTGTATTGTTTTATGTTTAATCAAAAGAAAAGAAAAAAGGACACACAGAACTAGTTCATTTTCTCGCTACGTTATTCCTGGTTCAATCCTGGGTTTCGGCAGGTGTACCTGAATGTTAGTCTTTGCTCAAAAATACAATGAATAGGAATGCTGGGTCTATTGGATATTTTGCGAGATCAGGACATAAATGGCCTGGAAAGGATCTATAAAACATAAACAGCATGCTTTCGTTGGAACATTGTTAGCATGAACATGTTTGGTAACATGTTTGGTTTCGCTGAATGTTGTACCAAAGACCTTCTGCGTGTAGGGCAGATGTGATGACCACCACACAATGAAACCATGAAGCAGAAGTTTGCCTACTTCAATGCTGCTCTCTTTGATATATCCCAATGATCAAATGTCATACTTATTTTCAAAACAGGACATCCTGTAGAAAGGTGTGGTTCAACGGTATAGCCGTTAGCGCTCTGAATCCAGAGTTTTTCTTCATTTCTTATTGCAATTAGATGCACAAGTCTTTTATGGATATGCCTAGATTCTCGTCTCTGTGGCGCAATCGGCTAGCGCGTTCGGCTGTTAACCGAAAGGTTGGTGGTTAGAGCCCACCCAGGGACGACTGCTCACCTTGTCAGAGCAAGCAAGAAATACAATCCCAGAAGTAACCACTGTATGTAATTATGTAAGGAAACCAGGAAATCGTTATGGCGCTGCGGCTTCCTTGGTCAAAGGGCCTGTTTATTAAACAGGAAATGCCTACTTTTTGTCTATGAAAAATATTTACAAGGACAGAAAAGCCCACAAGAAGAGCCCTCAAACCCATACCTTTCTCCCTCAAGTTTACTGCTGCTACACTTTGCATTAAGAGAGGGAAAAGTATTGCTGCACATCAAGATTATTTGCACTGTTTTCACTCCTTGTTTCTCATTTTTTTGGCAAGGGATGATTGATGTAAGACTTGTAGCTTTGGATGACCGTTATCCTTCCAAGGAGGAGTCTGCGGTTCCATGGTGTAATGGTTAGCACTCTGGACTCTGAATCCAGCGATCCTATTTCAAATCTCGGTGGAACCTTGAGTACCCCGAGAGCAGCGCTACTCTTTTGAAAAAGTGCAGAAACAAGAAGAATCTTTGGGTAAAATCTGTGCTTACCCCTTGAAAGGAGCCAACCAAAGCATACAAACTAAACAAAGCTGTTAAAATCTGGAGCTGGTTTTCTTATGACCAAGCTTATGATTCAACGCCTGGATTACAAAAGGCGTAAACGTTTCACCGCATTGCAAAAGAAAATCAAATGAAAAGCATTGATGTGTTGAAGGAATCCTTTGACTTGGAGAGACAGGACTTTTATAGGACTTATTATAAGCAAGAAATGAAACAAAGAAACGACCACTATAATCCTCTGACAGTAATCTTTGTTGAAACCAATCAATCAGAACTTGCGAGGGGAATCATTTCTAAATGATCTCAATGCATTGGTAATCTGGACAATGTTCTGCTAAGTATATTCTAAACCAATGGGAACGAGAAGTTAACCTGGTTTTGTCTGACCAAGAGTGTGGAAATGTAGGAACAGCCCTGAGGAAGACCACATAATCACATGCCTGAAGCGGAAAAATATGTTTTTTTTCACCACACCATGTCAAAGTGCCCATTATTCACAAGGAAATGCTAACTGCTGGAGAACCCAGCAGGCAAACCACTATCAGGTGTTTTGGGGCTGTGCTGTTGCTCAAAAATAATGGACTGAAATTCACAGGGCATTGCTCACTGTTTTTGACTTTGCCATCCCACTCAAATTTAAAACTATGTACTTGGGCCTCAACACTCCTGCCATGGACACAATAAATGGATACCCTTGGAACATACTTTTGGCTGTAGAGAAAAAGGCCATCACAAAGAAATGCTCGACACCAACCACGCCAACGATCAAAGACTTGACTGACATAGTAACAGACATTAGACATTGGATGAATGGAAAACAGTGACATTCAGGCTTAATTTGGATAAGCACTAATTTGATCGACTTTGGACCAAGTAGGACCCCTATTTTCATTTAAAGGTGATTTTGTTTTTATTTTATGTTATGTTATGTTTTATGTAACTATTAAGTTCTTTTAATTACAATTTTTGCTCCCTGGTCGTGTCCTGTATTGTTTTATGTTTAATCAAAAGAAAAGAAAAAAGGACACACAGAACAAGTTCATTTTCTTGCTACGTTATTCCTGGTTCAATCCCGGGTTTCGGCATGCGTACCTGAATGTTAGTCTTTGCTCAAAAATACAATGAATAGGAATGCTGGGTCTATTGGATATTTTGCGAGATCAGGACATAAATGGCCTGGAAAGGATCTATAAAACATAAACAGCATGCTTTCGTTGGAACATTGTTAGCATGAACATGTTTGGTAACATGTTTGGTTTCGCTGAATGTTGTACCCAAGACCTTCTGCGTGTAGGGCAGATGTGATGACCACCACACAATGAAACCATGAAGCAGAAGTTTGCCTACTTCAATGCTGCTCTCTTTGATATAGCCCAATGATCAAATGTCATACTTATTTTCAAAACAGGACATCCTGTAGAAAGGTGTGGTTCAACGGTATAGCCGTTAGCGCTCTGAATCCAGAGTTTTTCTTCATTTCTTATTGCAATTAGATGCACAAGTCTTTTATGGATATGCCTAGATTCTCGTCTCTGTGGCGCAATCGGCTAGCGCGTTCGGTTGTTCACCGAAAGGTTGGTGGTTCGAGCCCATCCAGGGACGACTGCTCACCTTGCCAGAGCAAGCAAGAAATACAATCCCAGAAGTAACCACTGTATGTAATCATGTAAGGAAACCAGGAAATCGTTATGGCGCTGCGGCTTCCTTGGTCAAAGGGCCTGTTTATTAAACAGGAAATGCCTACTTTTTGTCTATGAAAAATATTTACAAGGACAGAAAAGCCCACAAGAAGAGCCCTCAAACCCATACCTTTCTCCCTCAAGTTTACTGCTGCTACACTTTGCATTAAGAGAGGGAAAAGTATTGCTGCACTTCAAGATTATTTGCACTGTTTTCACTCCTTGTTTCTCATTTTTTTGGCAAGGGACGATTGATGTAAGACTTGTAGCTTTGGATGACCGTTATCCTTCCAAGGAGGAGTCTGCGGTTCCATGGTGTAATGGTTAGCACTCTGGACTCTGAATCCAGCGATCCTATTTCAAATCTCGGTGGAACCTTGAGTACCCCGAGAGCAGCGCTACTCTTTTGAAAAAGTGCAGAAACAAGAAGAATCTTTGGGTAAAATCTGTGCTTACCCCCTGAAAGGAGCCAACCAAAGCATACAAACTAAACAAAGCTGTTAAAATCTGGAGCTGGTTTTCTTATGACCAAGCTTATGATTCAACGCCTGGATTACAAAAGGCGTAAACGTTTCACCGCATCGCAAAAGAAAATCAAATGAAAAGCATTGATGTGTTGAAGGAATCCTTTGACTTGGAGAGACAGGACTTTTATAGGACTTATTATAAGCAAGAAATGAAACAAAGAAACGACCACTATAATCCTCTGACAGTAATCTTTGTTGAAACCAATCAATCAGAACTTGCGAGGGGAATCATTTCTAAATGATCTCAATGCATTGGTAATCTGGACAACGTTCTGCTAAGTATATTCTAAACCAATGGGAACGAGAAGTTAACCTGGTTTTGTCTGACCAAGAGTGTGGAAATGTAGGAACAGCCCTGAGGAAGACCACATAATCACATGCCTGAAGGGGAAAAATATGTTTTTTTTTCACCACACCATGTCAAAGTGCCCATTATTCACAAGGAAATGCTAACTGCTGGAGAACCCAGCAGGCAAACCACTATCAGGTGTTTTGGGGCTGTGCTGTTGCTCAAAAATAATGGACTGAAATTCACAGGGCACTGCAGACTGTTTTTGACTTTTCCATCCCACTCAAATTTAAAACTATGTACTTGGGCCTCAACACTCCTGCCATGGACACAATAAATGGATACCCTTGGAACATACTTTTGGCTGTAGAGAAAAAGGCCATCACAAAGAAATGCTCGACACCAACCACGCCAAAGATCAAAGACTTGACTGACGTAGTAACAGACATTAGACATTGGATGAATGGAAAACAGTAACATTCAGGCTTAATTTGGATAAGCACTAATTTGATTGACTTGGACCAAGTAGGACCCTTATTTTCATTTTAATGTGATTTTGTTTTTATTTTATGTTATGTTTTATGTAACTATTAAGTTCTTTTAATTACGATTTTTGCTCCCTGGTCGTGTCCTGTATTGTTTTATGTTTAATCAAAAGAAAAGAAAAAAGGACACACAGAACTAGTTCATTTTCTCGCTACGTTATTCCTGGTTCAATCCCGGGTTTCGGCATGTGTACCTGAATGTTAGTCTTTGCTCAAAAATACAATGAATAGGAATGCTGGGTCTATTGGATATTTTGCGAGATCAGGACATAAATGGCCTGGAAAGGATCTATAAAACATAAACAGCATGCTTTCGTTGGAACATTGTTAGCATGAACATGTTTGGTAACATGTTTGGTTTCGCTGAATGTTGTACCCAAGACCTTCTGCGTGTAGGGCAGATGTGATGACCACCACACAATGAAACCATGAAGCAGAAGTTTGCCTACTTCAATGCTGCTCTCTTTGATATAGCCCAATGATCAAATGTCATACTTATTTTCAAAACAGGACATCCTGTAGAAAGGTGTGGTTCAACGGTATAGCCGTTAGCGCTCTGAATCCAGAGTTTTTCTTCATTTCTTATTGCAATTAGATGCACAAGTCTTTTATGGATATGCCTAGATTCTTGTCTCTGTGGCGCAATCGGCTAGCGCGTTCGGCTGTTAACCGAAAGGTTGGTGGTTCGAGCCCACCCAGGGACGACTGCTCACCTTGCCAGAGCAAGCAAGAAATACAATGCCAGAAGTAACCACTGTATGTAATTATGTAAGGAAACCAGGAAATCGTTATGGCGCTGCGGCTTCCTTGGTCAAAGGGCCTGTTTAGTAAACAGGAAATGCCTACTCTTTTGTGTATGAAAAATATTTACAAGGACAGAAAAGCCCACAAGAAGAGCCCTCAAACCCATACCTTTCTCCCTCAAGTTTACTGCTGCTACACTTTGCATTAAGAGAGGGAAAAGTATTGCTGCACATCAAGATTATTTGCACTGTTTTAACTCCTTGTTTCTCATTTTTTTGGCAAGGGACGATTGATGTAAGACTCCAAGGAGGAGTCTGCGGTTCCATGGTGTAATGGTTAGCACTCTGGACTCTGAATCCAGCGATCCGAGTTTAAATCTCGGTGGAACCTTGAGTGCCCCGAGAGCAGCACTACTCTTTTGAAAAAGTGCAGAAACAAGAAGAATCTTTGGGTAAAATCTGTGCTTACCCCCTGAAAGGAGCCAACCAAAGCATACAAACTAAACAAAGCTGTTAAAATCTGCAGCTGGTTTTCTTATGACCAAGCTTATGATTCAACGCCTGGATTACAAAAGGCGTAAACGTTTCACCGCATTGCAAAAGAAAATCAAATGAAAAGCATTGATGTGTTGAAGGAATCCTTTGACTTGGAGAGACAGGACTTTTATAGGACTTATTATAAGCAAGAAATGAAACAAAGAAATGACCACTATAATCCTCTGACAGTAATCTTTGTTGAAACCAATCAATCAGAACTTGCGAGGGGAATCATTTCTAAATGATCTCAATGCATTGGTAATCTGGACAACGTTCTGCTAAGTATATTCTAAACCAATGGGAACGAGAAGTTAACCTGGATTTGTCTGACCAAGAGTGTGGAAATGTAGGAACAGCCCTGAGGAAGACCACAAAATCACATGCCTGAAGGGGAAAATATGTTTTTTTCACCACACCATGTCAAAGTGCCCATTATTCACAAGGAAATGCTAACTGCTGGAGAACCCAGCAGGCAAACCACTATCAGGTGTTTTGGGGCTGTGCTGTTGCTCAAAAATAATGGACTGAAATTCACAGGGCACTGCATACTGTTTTTGACTTTTCCATCCCACTCAAATTTAAAACTATGTACTTGGGCCTCAACACTCCTGCCATGGACACAATAAATGGATACCCTTGGAACATACTTTTGGCTGTAGAGAAAAAGGCCATCACAAAGAAATGCTCGACACCAACCACGCCAAAGATCAAAGACTTGACTGACGTAGTAACAGACATTAGACATTGGATGAATGGAAAACAGTAACATTCAGGCTTAATTTGGATAAGCACTAATTTGATTGACTTGGACCAAGTAGGACCCTTATTTGCATTTAAATGTGATTTTGTTTTTATTTTATTTTATGTTATGTTATGTTTTATGTAACTATTAAGTTATTTTAATTACGATTTTTGCTCCCTGGTCGTGTCCTGTATTGTTTTATGTTTAATCAAAAGAAAAGAAAAAAGGACACACAGAACTAGTTCATTTTCTCGCTACGTTATTCCTGGTTCAATCCCGGGTTTCGGCATGTGTACCTGAATGTTAGTCTTTGCTCAAAAATACAATGAATAGGAATGCTGGGTCTATTGGATATTTTGCGAGATCAGGACATAAATGGCCTGGAAAGGATCTATAAAACATAAACAGCATGCTTTCGTTGCAACATTGTTAGCATGAACATGTTTGGTAACATGTTTGGTTTTGCTGAATGTTGTACCCAAGACCTTCTGCGTGTAGGGCAGATGTGATGACCACCACACAATGAAACCATGAAGCAGAAGTTTGCCTACTTCAATGCTGCTCTCTTTGATATAGCCCAATGATCAAATGTCATACTTATTTTCAAAACAGGACATCCTGTAGAAAGGTGTGGTTCAACGGTATAGCCGTTAGCGCTCTGAATCCAGAGTTTTTCTTCATTTCTTATTGCAATTAGATGCACAAGTCTTTTATGGATATGCCTAGATTCTCGTCTCTGTGGCGCAATCGGCTAGCGCGTTCGGCTGTTAACCGAAAGGTTGGTGGTTCGAGCCCACCCAGGGACGACTGCTCACCTTGCCAGAGCAAGCAAGAAATACAATGCCAGAAGTAACCACTGTATGTAATTATGTAAGGAAACCAGGAAATCGTTATGGCGCTGCGGCTTCCTTGGTCAAAGGGCCTGTTTAGTAAACAGGAAATGCCTACTCTTTTGTCTATGAAAAATATTTACAAGGACAGAAAAGCCCACAAGAAGAGCCCTCAAACCCATACCTTTCTCCCTCAAGTTTACTGCTGCTACACTTTGCATTAAGAGAGGGAAAAGTATTGCTGCACATCAAGATTATTTGCTCTGTTTTCACTCCTTGTTTCTCATTTTTTTGGCAAGGGATGATTGACGTAAAGACTTGTAGCTTTGGATGACCGTTATCCTTCCAAGGAGGAGTCTGCGGTTCCATGGTGTAATGGTTAGCACTCTGGACTCTGAATCCAGCGATCCGAGTTTAAATCTCGGTGGAACCTTGAGTGCCCCGAGAGCAGCACTACTCTTTTGAAAAAGTGCAGAAACAAGAAGAATCTTTGGGTAAAATCTGTGCTTACCCCCTGAAAGGAGCCAACCAAAGCATACAAACTAAACAAAGCTGTTAAAATCTGCAGCTGGTTTTCTTATGACCAAGCTTATGATTCAACGCCTGGATTACAAAAGGCGTAAACGTTTCACCGCATTGCAAAAGAAAATCAAATGAAAAGCATTGATGTGTTGAAGGAATCCTTTGACTTGGAGAGACAGGACTTTTATAGGACTTATTATAAGCAAGAAATGAAACAAAGAAATGACCACTATAATCCTCTGACAGTAATCTTTGTTGAAACCAATCAATCAGAACTTGCGAGGGGAATCATTTCTAAATGATCTCAATGCATTGGTAATCTGGACAACGTTCTGCTAAGTATATTCTAAACCAATGGGAACGAGAAGTTAACCTGGATTTGTCTGACCAAGAGTGTGGAAATGTAGGAACAGCCCTGAGGAAGACCACAAAATCACATGCCTGAAGGGGAAAATATGTTTTTTTCACCACACCATGTCAAAGTGCCCATTATTCACAAGGAAATGCTAACTGCTGGAGAACCCAGCAGGCAAACCACTATCAGGTGTTTTGGGGCTGTGCTGTTGCTCAAAAATAATGGACTGAAATTCACAGGGCACTGCATACTGTTTTTGACTTTTCCATCCCACTCAAATTTAAAACTATGTACTTGGGCCTCAACACTCCTGCCATGGACACAATAAATGGATACCCTTGGAACATACTTTTGGCTGTAGAGAAAAAGGCCATCACAAAGAAATGCTCGACACCAACCACGCCAAAGATCAAAGACTTGACTGACGTAGTAACAGACATTAGACATTGGATGAATGGAAAACAGTGACATTCAGGCTTAATTTGGATAAGCACTAATTTGATTGACTTGGACCAAGTAGGACCCTTATTTGCATTTAAATGTGATTTTGTTTTTATTTTATTTTATGTTATGTTATGTTTTATGTAACTATTAAGTTATTTTAATTACGATTTTTGCTCCCTGGTCGTGTCCTGTATTGTTTTATGTTTAATCAAAAGAAAAGAAAAAAGGACACACAGAACTAGTTCATTTTCTCGCTACGTTATTCCTGGTTCAATCCCGGGTTTCGGCATGTGTACCTGAATGTTAGTCTTTGCTCAAAAATACAATGAATAGGAATGCTGGGTCTATTGGATATTTTGCGAGATCAGGACATAAATGGCCTGGAAAGGATCTATAAAACATAAACAGCATGCTTTCGTTGCAACATTGTTAGCATGAACATGTTTGGTAACATGTTTGGTTTTGCTGAATGTTGTACCCAAGACCTTCTGCGTGTAGGGCAGATGTGATGACCACCACACAATGAAACCATGAAGCAGAAGTTTGCCTACTTCAATGCTGCTCTCTTTGATATAGCCCAATGATCAAATGTCATACTTATTTTCAAAACAGGACATCCTGTAGAAAGGTGTGGTTCAACGGTATAGCCGTTAGCGCTCTGAATCCAGAGTTTTTCTTCATTTCTTATTGCAATTAGATGCACAAGTCTTTTATGGATATGCCTAGATTCTCGTCTCTGTGGCGCAATCGGCTAGCGCGTTCGGCTGTTAACCGAAAGGTTGGTGGTTCGAGCCCACCCAGGGACGACTGCTCACCTTGCCAGAGCAAGCAAGAAATACAATGCCAGAAGTAACCACTGTATGTAATTATGTAAGGAAACCAGGAAATCGTTATGGCGCTGCGGCTTCCTTGGTCAAAGGGCCTGTTTAGTAAACAGGAAATGCCTACTCTTTTGTCTATGAAAAATATTTACAAGGACAGAAAAGCCCACAAGAAGAGCCCTCAAACCCATACCTTTCTCCCTCAAGTTTACTGCTGCTACACTTTGCATTAAGAGAGGGAAAAGTATTGCTGCACATCAAGATTATTTGCACTGTTTTCACTCCTTGTTTCTCATTTTTTTGGCAAGGGATGATTGACGTAAAGACTTGTAGCTTTGGATGACCGTTATCCTTCCAAGGAGCAGTCTGCGGTTCCATGGTGTAATGGTTAGCACACTTTGAATCCAGCGATCCGAGTTCAAATCTCAGTGGAACCTTGAGTACCCCGAGAGTAGCGTTACTCTTTTGAAAAAGTGCAGAAACATGAAGAATCTTTGGGTAAAATCTGTGCTTACGCCCTGAAAGGAGCTAACCAAAGCATACAAACTAAACAAAGCTGTTAAAATCTGGAGCTGGTTTTCTTATGACCAAGCTTATGATTCAACGCCTGGATTACAAAAGGCGTAAACGTTTCACCGCATTGCAAAAGAAACTCAAATGAAAAGCATTGATGTGTTGAAGGAATCCTTTGACTTGGAGAGACAGGACTTTTATAGGACTTATTATAAGCAAGAAATGAAACAAAGAAATGACCACTATAATCCTCTGACAGTAATCTTCGTTGAAGCCAATCAATCAGAACTTGCGAGGGAATCATTTCTAAATGATCTCAATGCATTGGTAATCTGGACAACGTTCTGCTAAGTATATTCTAAACCAATGGGAACGAGAAGTGAACCTGGTTTTGTCTGACCAAGAGTGTGGAAATGTAGGAACAGCCCTGAGGAAGACCACAAAATCACATGCCTGAAGGGGAAAAATATGTTTTTTTCACCAAACCATGTCAAAGTGCCCATTATTCACAAGGAAATGCTAACTGCTGGAGAACCCAGCAGGGAAACCACTATCAGGTGTTTTGGGGCAGTGCTGTTGCTCAAAAATAATGGACTGAAATTCACAGGGCACTGCAGACTGTTTTTGACTTTGCCATCCCACTCAAATTTAAAACTATGTACTTGGGCCTCAACACTCCTGCCATGGACAAAATAAATGGATACCCTTGGAACATACTTTTGGCTGTAGAGAAAAAGGCCATCACAAAGAAATGCTCGACACCAACCACGCCAACGATCAAAGACTTGACTGACATAGTAACAGACATTAGACATTGGATGAATGGAAAACAGTGACATTCAGGCTTAATTTGGATAAGCACTAATTTGATCGACTTTGGACCAAGTAGGACCCCTATTTTCATTTAAATGTGATTTTGTATTTATTTTATGTTTAGTGCTATTTATGTTCTTTTTATTTCGATTTTTGCTCTCTGGTCGTGTCCTGTATTGTTTTATGTTTAATCGAAAGAAAAGAAAAAAGGACACACAGAACTAGTTCATTTTCTCGCTACGTTATGCCACACGTTTCCCTCCCTTGCCTAATATGTAGATAAAGTAGCCGAAATAGCTCAGTTGGGAGAGCGTTAGACTGAAGATCTAAAGGTGCCTGGTTCATTCCCGGGTTTCGGCAGGTGTACCTGAACGCTAGTCTTTGCTCAAAAATACAATGAATAGGAATGCTGGGTCTATTGAGTATTTTGCGAGATCAGGACATAAATGGCCTGGAAAGGATCTATGAAACATAAACAGCATGCTTTCGTTGGAACATTGTTAGCATGAACATGTTTGGTAACATGTTTGGTTTTGCTGAATGTTGTACCCAAGACCTTCTGCGTGTAGGGCAGATGTGATGACCACCACATAATGAAACCAAGAAGCAGAAGTTTGCCTACTTCAATGCTGCGCTCTTTGATATAGCCCAATGATCAAATGTCATACTTATTTTCAAAACAGGACATCCTGTAGAAAGGTGTGGTTCAACGGTATAGCGGTTAGCGCTCTGAATCCAGAGTTTTTCTTCATTTCTAATTGCAATTAGAGGGGTAACCCTTTTATGGGTATGTCAAGATTCTCGCCTCTGTGGCGCAATCGGCTAGCGTGTTCTGCTGATAGGCGAAAGGTTGGTGGTTCGAGCCCACCCAGGGTTGACTGCTCACCTTGCCAGAGCAAGCAAGAGATACAATCCCAGAAGTAACCACTGTATGTAATTATGTAAGGAAACCAGGAAATCATTACGGCGCTGGGGCTTCCTTGGTCAAAGGGCCTTTTTAGTAAAAAGGAAATGCCTACTCTTTTGTCTATGAAAAATATTTACAAGGACAGTAAAGCCCACAAGAAGATCCCTCATACCTTTCTCCCTCAAGTTTACTGCTGCTACACTTTGCATTAAGAGAGGGAAAAGTATTGCTGCACATCAAGATTGTTTGCACTGTTTGCACTCCTTGTTTCTCATTTTTTGGGCAAGGGATGATTGATGTAAAGACTTGTAGCTTTGGATCACCGTTATCCTTCCAAGGAGCAGTCTGCGGTTCCATGGTGTAATGGTTAGCACACTTTGAATCCAGCGATCCGAGTTCAAATCTCAGTGGAACCTTGAGTGCCCCGAGAGTAGCGTTACTCTTTTGAAAAAGTGCAGAAACATGAAGAATCTTTGGGTAAAATCTGTGCTTACGCCCTGAAAGGAGCTAACCAAAGCATACAAACTAAACAAAGCTGTTAAAATCTGGAGCTGGTTTTCTCAAGACCAAGCTTATGATTCAACGCCTGGATTACAAAAGGCGTAAACGTTTCACCGCATTGCAAAAGAAACTCAAATGAAAAGCATTGACGTGTTGAAGGAATCCTTTGACTTGGAGAGACAGGACTTTTATAGGACTTATTATAAGCAAGAAATGAAACAAAGAAATGACCACTATGATCCTCTGACAGTAATCTTCGTTGAAGCCAATCAATCAGAACTTGCGAGGGGAATCATTTCTAAATGATCTCAATGCATTGGTAATCTGGACAACGTTCTGCTAAGTATATTCTAAACCAATAGGAACGAGAAGTGAACCTGGTTTTGTCTGACCAAGAGTGTGGAAATGTAGGAACAGCCCTGAGGAAGACCACAAAATCACTTGCCTGAAGGGGAAAAATATGTTTTTTTCACCACACCATGTCAAAGTGCCCATTATTCACAAGGAAATGCTAACTGCTGGAGAACCCAGCAGGCAAACCACTATCAGGTGTTTTGGGGCTGTGCTGTTGCTCAAAAATAATGGACTGAAATTCACAGGGCACTGCAGACTGTTTTTGACTTTGCCATCCCACTCAAATTTAAAACTATGTACTTGGGCCTCAACACTCCTGCCATGGACACAATAAATGGATACCCTTGGAACATATTTTTGGCTGTAGAGAAAAAGGCCATCACAAAGAAATGCTCGACACCAACCACGCCAACGATCAAAGACTTGACTGACATAGTAACAGACATTAGACATTGGATGAATGGAAAACAGTGACATTCAGGCTTAATTTGGATAAGCACTAATTTGATCGACTTTGGACCAAGTAGGACCCCTATTTTCATTTAAATGTGATTTTGTTTTTATTTTATGTTTAGTGCCATTTATGTTCTTTTTATTTCGATTTTTGCTCCCTGGTCGTGTCCTGTATTGTTTTATGTTTAATCGAAAGAAAAGAAAAAAGGACACACAGAACTAGTTCATTTTCTCGCTACGTTATGCCACACGTTTCCCTCCCTTGCCTAATTTGTCAATAAAGTAGCCGAAATAGCTCAGTTGGGAGAGCGTTAGACTGAAGATCTAAAGGTCCCTGGTTCAATCCCGTTAGTCTTTGCTCAAAAATACAATGAATAGGAACGCTGGGTCTTTTGGATATTTTGCGAGATCAGGACATAAATGGCCTGGAAAGGATCTATAAAACATAAACAGCATGCTTTCGTTGGAACATTGTTAGCATGAACATGTTTGGTAACATGTTTGGTTTTGCTGAATGTTGTACCCAAGACCTTCTGCGTGTAGGGCAGATGTGATGACCACCACACAATGAAACCATGAAGCAGAAGTTTGCCTACTTCAATGCTGCTCTCTTTGATATAGCCCAATGATCAAATGTCATACTTATTTTCAAAACAGGACATCCTGTAGAAAGGTGTGGTTCAACGGTATAGCGGTTAGCGCTCTGAATCCAGAGTTTTTCTTCATTTCTAATTGCAATTAGAGGGGTAACCCTTTCATGGGTATGTTAAGATTCTCGCCTCTGTGGCGCAATCGGCTAGCGCGTTCTGCTGATAGGCGAAAGGTTGGTGGTTTGAGCCCACCCAGGGACGACTGCTCACCTTGCCAGAGCAAGCAAGATATACAATCCCAGAAGTAATCACTGTATGTAATTATGTAAGGAAACCAGGAAATCATTACGGCGCTGGGGCTTCCTTGGGCAAAGGGCCTGTTTAGTTAACAGGAAATGCCTACTCTTTTGTCTATGAAAAATATTTACAAGGACAGTAAAGCCCACAAGAAGAGCCCTCAAACCCATAACTTTCTCCCTCAAGTTTACTGCTGCTACACTTTGCATTAAGAGAGGGAAAAGTATTGCTGCACATCAAGATTGTTTGCACTGTTTGCACTCCTTGTTTCTCATTTTTTGGGCAAGGGATGATTGATGTAAAGACTTGTAGCTTTGGATCACCGTTATCCTTCCAAGGAGCAGTCTGCGGTTCCATGGTGTAATGGTTAGCACACTTTGAATCCAGCGATCCGAGTTCAAATCTCAGTGGAACCTTGAGTACCCCGAGAGTAGCGTTACTCTTTTGAAAAAGTGCAGAAACATGAAGAATCTTTGGGTAAAATCTGTGCTTACGCCCTGAAAGGAGCTAACCAAAGCATACAAACTAAACAAAGCTGTTAAAATCTGGAGCTGGTTTTCTTATGACCAAGCTTATGATTCAACGCCTGGATTACAAAAGGCGTAAACGTTTCACCGCATTGCAAAAGAAACTCAAATGAAAAGCATTGATGTGTTGAAGGAATCCTTTGACTTGGAGAGACAGGACTTTTATAGGACTTATTATAAGCAAGAAATGAAACAAAGAAATGACCACTATAATCCTCTGACAGTAATCTTCGTTGAAGCCAATCAATCAGAATTTGCGAGGGGAATCATTTCTAAATGATCTCAATGCATTGGTAATCTGGACAACGTTCTGCTAAGTATATTCTAAACCAATGGGAACGAGAAGTGAACCTGGTTTTGTCTGACCAAGAGTGTGGAAATGTAGGAACAGCCCTGAGGAAGACCACAAAATCACATGCCTGAAGGGGAAAAATATGTTTTTTTCACCAAACCATGTCAAAGTGCCCATTATTCACAAGGAAATGCTAACTGCTGGAGAACCCAGCAGGGAAACCACTATCAGGTGTTTTGGGGCAGTGCTGTTGCTCAAAAATAATGGACTGAAATTCACAGGGCACTGCAGACTGTTTTTGACTTTGCCATCCCACTCAAATTTAAAACTATGTACTTGGGCCTCAACACTCCTGCCATGGACAAAATAAATGGATACCCTTGGAACATACTTTTGGCTGTAGAGAAAAAGGCCATCACAAAGAAATGCTCGACACCAACCACGCCAACGATCAAAGACTTGACTGACATAGTAACAGACATTAGACATTGGATGAATGGAAAACAGTGACATTCAGGCTTAATTTGGATAAGCACTAATTTGATCGACTTTGGACCAAGTAGGACCCCTATTTTCATTTAAATGTGATTTTGTTTTTATTTTATGTTTAGTGCCATTTATGTTCTTTTTATTTAGATTTTTGCTCCCTGGTCGTGTCCTGTATTGTTTTATGTTTAATCGAAAGAAAAGAAAAAAGGACACACAGAACTAGTTCATTTTCTCGCTACGTTATGCCACACGTTTCGCTCCCTTGCCTAATTTGTCAATAAAGTAGCCGAAATAGCTCAGTTGGGAGAGCGTTAGACTGAAGATCTAAAGGTCCCTGGTTCAATCCCAGGTTTCGGCAGGTGTACCTGAATGTTAGTCTTTGCTCAAAAATACAATGAATAGGAATGCTGGGTCTTTTGGATATTTTGCGAGATCAGGACATAAATGGCCTGGAAAGGATCTATAAAACATAAACAGCATGCTTTCGTTGGAACATTGTTAGCATGAACATGTTTGGTAACATGTTTGGTTTTGCTGAATGTTGTACCCAAGACCTTCTGCGTGTAGGGCAGATGTGATGACCACCACACAATGAAACCATGAAGCAGAAGTTTGTCTACTTCAACGCTGCTCTCTTTGATATAGCCCAATGATCAAATGTCATACTTATTTTCAAAACAGGACATCCTGTAGAAAGGTGTGGTTCAACGGTATAGCGGTTAGCGCTCTGAATCCAGAGTTTTTCTTCATTTCTAATTGCAATTAGAGGGGTAACCCTTTTATGGGTATGTCAAGATTCTCGCCTCTGTGGCGCAATCGGCTAGCGCGTTCTGCTGGTAGGCGGAAGTTTGGTGGTTCGAGCCCACCCAGGGACGACTGCTCACCTTGCCAGAGCAAGCAAGAAATTCAATCCCAGAAGTAACCACTGTATGTAATTATGTAAGGAAATCATTACGGCGCTGGGGCTTCCTTGGTCAAAGGGCCTGTTTAGTAAAAAGGAAATGCCTACTCTTTTGTCTATGAAAAATATTTACAAGGACAGTAAAGCCCACAAGAAGAGCCCTCAAACCCATACCTTTCTCCCTCAAGTTTACTGCTGCTACACTTTGCATTAAGAGAGGGAAAAGTATTGCTGCACATCAAGATTGTTTGCACTGTTTGCACTCCTTGTTTCTCATTTTTTGGGCAAGGGATGATTGATGTAAAGACTTGTAGCTTTGGATCACCGTTATCCTTCCAAGCAGCAGTCTGCGGTTCCATGGTGTAATGGTTAGCACACTTTGAATCCAGCGATCCAAGTTCAAATCTCAGTGGAACCTTGAGTGCCCCGAGAGTAGCGTTTCTCTTTTGAAAAAGTGCAGAAACATGAAGAATCTTTGGGTAAAATCTGTGCTTACGCCCTGAAAGGAGCTAACCAAAGCATACAAACTAAACAAAGCTGTTAAAATCTGGAGCTGGTTTTCTCATGACCAAGCTTATGATTCAACGCCTGGATTACAAAAGGCGTAAACGTTTCACCGCATTGCAAAAGAAACTCAAATGAAAAGCATTGACGTGTTGAAGGAATCCTTTGACTTGGAGAGACAGGACTTTTATAGGACTTATTATAAGCAAGAAATGAAACAAAGAAATGACCACTATAATCCTCTGACAGTAATCTTCGTTGAAGCCAATCAATCAGAACTTGCGAGGGGAATCATTTCTAAATGATCTCAATGCATTGGTAATCTGGACAAGTTCTGCTAAGTATATTCTAAACCAATAGGAACGAGAAGTGAACCTGGTTTTGTCTGACCAAGAGTGTGGAAATGTAGGAACAGCCCTGAGGAAGACCACAAAATCACATGCCTGAAGGGGAAAAATATGTTTTTTTCACCACACCATGTCAAAGTGCCCATTATTCACAAGGAAATGCTAACTGCTGGAGAACCCAGCAGGCAAACCACTATCAGGTGTTTTGGGGCTGTGCTGTTGCTCAAAAATAATGGACTGAAATTCACAGGGCACTGCAGACTGTTTTTGACTTTGCCATCCCACTCAAATTTAAAACTATGTACTTGGGCCTCAACACTCCTGCCATGGACACAATAAATGGATACCCTTGGAACATATTTTTGGCTGTAGAGAAAAAGGCCATCACAAAGAAATGCTCGACACCAACCACGCCAACGATCAAATACTTGACTGACATAGTAACAGACATTAGACATTGGATGAATGGAAAACAGTGACATTCAGGCTTAATTTGGATAAGCACTAATTTGATCGACTTTGGACCAAGTAGGACCCCTATTTTCATTTAAATGTGATTTTGTTTTTATTTTATGTTTAGTGCCATTTATGTTCTTTTTATTTAGATTTTTGCTCCCTGGTCGTGTCCTGTATTGTTTTATGTTTAATCGAAAGAAAAGAAAAAAGGACACACAGAACTAGTTCATTTTCTCGCTACGTTATGCCACACGTTTCGCTCCCTTGCCTAATTTGTCAATAAAGTAGCCGAAATAGCTCAGTTGGGAGAGCGTTAGACTGAAGATCTAAAGGTCCCTGGTTCAATCCCGGGTTTCGGCAGGCGTACCTGAATGTTAGTCTTTGCTCAAAAATACAATGAATAGGAACGCTGGGTCTTTTGGATATTTTGCGAGATCAGGACATAAATGGCCTGGAAAGGATCTATAAAACATAAACAGCATGCTTTCGTTGGAACATTGTTAGCATGAACATGTTTGGTAACATGTTTGGTTTTGCTGAATGTTGTACCCAAGACCTTCTGCGTATAGGGCAGATGTGATGACCACCACACAATGAAACCATGAAGCAGAAGTTTGCCTACTTCAATGCTGCTCTCTTTGATATAGCCCAATGATCAAATGTCATACTTATTTTCAAAACAGGACATCCTGTAGAAAGGTGTGGTTCAACGGTATAGCGGTTAGCGCTCTGAATCCAGAGTTTTTCTTCATTTCTAATTGCAATTAGAGGGGTAACCCTTTTATGGGTATGTCAAGATTCTCGCCTCTGTGGCGCAATCGGCTAGCGCGTTCTGCTGGTAGGCGAAAGTTTGGTGATTCGAGCCCACCCAGGGACGACTGCTCACCTTGCCAGAGCAAGCAAGAAATTCGATCCCAGAAGTAACCACTGTATGTAATTATGTAAGGAAACCAGGAAATCATTACGGCGCTGGGGCTTCCTTGGTCAAAGGGCCTGTTTAGTAAAAAGGAAATGCCTACTCTTTTGTCTATGAAAAATATTTACAAGGACAGTAAAGCCCACAAGAAGAGCCCTCAAACCCATACCTTTCTCCCTCAAGTTTACTGCTGCTACACTTTGCATTAAGAGAGGGAAAAGTATTGCTGCACATCAAGATTGTTTGCACTGTTTGCACTCCTTGTTTCTAATTTTTTGGGCAAGGGATGATTGATGTAAAGACTTGTAGCTTTGGATCACCGTTATCCTTCCAAGGAGCAGTCTGCGGTTCCATGGTGTAATGGTTAGCACACTTTGAATCCAGCGATCCGAGTTCAAATCTCAGTGGAACCTTGAGTGCCCCGAGAGCAGCGTTACTCTTTTGAAAAAGTGCAGAAACATGAAGAATCTTTGGGTAAAATCTGTGCTTACGCCCTGAAAGGAGCTAACCAAAGCATACAAACTAAACAAAGCTGTTAAAATCTGGAGCTGGTTTTCTCATGACCAAGCTTATGATTCAACGCCTGGATTACAAAAGGCGTAAACGTTTCACCGCATTGCAAAAGAAACTCAAATGAAAAGCATTGACGTGTTGAAGGAATCCTTTGACTTGGAGAGACAGGACTTTTATAGGACTTATTATAAGCAAGAAATGAAACAAAGAAATGACCACTATAATCCTCTGACAGTAATCTTCGTTGAAGCCAATCAATCAGAACTTGCGAGGGGAATCATTTCTAAATGATCTCAATGCATTGGTAATCTGGACAACGTTCTGCTAAGTATATTCTAAACCAATAGGAACGAGAAGTGAACCTGGTTTTGTCTGACCAGTTTGTTAGCCTAGCTACAGTGCTGAAAAGGAATTTAGTGTTACTTTTGTTGACTTCTATTAGATTTGAATAATATCTGGTTTGGGCCTTACGCAGAGCCTGCTTATAGGACAGCAGGCAACTTTTCCATGCTTTTAGGGATTCTTCGGTGTGAGAGCGACGAAATAATCCCTCTAACTTTCTAACTCTTTGTTTATGTGAACGCAGTTCTTGGTTGTACCATGGGGAGGCGCTTTGGCCTAATGACCTTCTGTTTTAACGGCGCAACAACGTCAAGAGCAGACTTCAGAGAATTCATGGTCAAGTCGACAAATTGATCACTTAAACTGGGACTAAAGCTGTTCTCAGCAGGATCACATGACATGTCACTGAATATTGGCTCTATTATTTCTTTGAATTTTGAGATAGATTTTTCAGATATTGTCCTTTTCATTATAACTTTATTTTGTGGGACTGGATGATCTTTAAGAATAAACTGAAAGGTAATTAGGAAATGATCTGACAATATAGGGTTTTGAGGGAGGACAATGAGGTCACTAATCTCTGTTCCATACGTTAGGACAAGATCCAGAGTATTCTTGTGAGTGTGAGTCGGTTTATTTACATTCTGAGTGAAACCAATGCTGTCTAACAAGGCGCTGAAGGCATTACTGAGAGCGTCATCACTCATGTTCACGTGGATATTAAAGTCTCCAGCTATAACTATTTTATCCCAGGCTAACACTAAGTTTGATATAAAGTCAGAAAACTCTGTTAAAAACTCTGAGTAGGGACCAGGAGGTCGGTAGATAACTATGAACAAAACTCCTTTTTGGTTTCTCATATTTGGACATGTGATCGACAGCATAAGGCTTTCAAATGAGTGAAATGCATTGTTAGTTTTAGGGCTCATGAGTAGGCTTGAGTGTGAGATCACTGCCACACCACCACCTCGGCCTGTGCTCCTGGCAGTCTGAAAGTTAACATGGGTGGGTGGGGTGGACTCATTTAGTCTGACGTAGTCGTCTTGTTGAAGCCACGTTTCAGTTAGAGCTAGAAGATCTATGTTATAGTCACTAATTAATTCATTAACTAAGAGCGATTTGGAGGAAATTGCTCGAATGTTTAGCAGTCCATATTTTACGTGTTTATTCATTTGTATATTTGTGTCATTTGTGATTGTTATTTTCCTTAAGTTATTTGGTCTGACGCCTGAAATATTTTTTCTGAGATGTGACTTTTTGGCATTATTTGTACGAGGAACACGAGGGACACACACAGTCTCTATCTGTCTTGAATCTGAACACTTCACATGTAACAGAACAGGCGAGAGTTCAGCGACAGAGGAGCGTCTTAAACTGCTGCTCTGCGCCCGGGGCTCATCCCTAGATGGTCACTTAACACGACTAAGAGTATCGGTCAAATTCCGAACTAATAGGGATGTACCCTCCGAAGTCGGATGGATGCCATCCCTGCGTATGAGCCCAGGCTTTCCCCAAAACGCACTGCAGTTATCAATAAAGACAACGTTGTTTTGAGGGCACCATCTGGATAACCAGTTGTTGAATGCTGAGAGACGGCTGTACAATTCAGCATTGATCCAATTGGGCAGGGGACCAGAAAATATTACAGTGTCTGACATCGACTTCGCTAGGTCACACACCGCGGCTAATTGAACTTTGAGCACCTCTTTAAACCTTGTTGAAAGAATTAGAGGACTGAATGAAAGATAGGTACGCTGTAGCTATTGAACACAATATGAGCTCAACAGATGAAGCTTTTATTTCAGTAAGCAAGAGGGGCACAGTAAAGTCATGGAGCTTTAAAGCACCAACAGCATGCTCAAAGTCAATGAGAGTTTGCACGAAACACACAGCTGGTTTCACTGGGGATCGAACCCAGGACCTTCTGCGTGTAAAGCAGATGTGATGACCTCTACACAATAAAACCACAGAGCATGTGCCTGCATCCTACATGGCTGCTCTCTTTGATTTGCCCTGTTGAGTAAATTGGCTGTTTCTTGGAACAAACTTGGAGCAAAGCCTAAACGATACAAAGATAACGTGAAGTCACCTAAAATACAGCTCACAAACAGATTTTTACCACTTTCAGAGATGGAATCAAATGAAAAAAGGAAAGATGACGTGGCCAAAATACAGCGAGGAGGATCTGTGCCAGGAGCCAAGGTCACGCAGATTGTTTTGGTTGGAGACGGCGCGATAAGTCACGTGACGCATGAAAAGATAAACACACATTCTTTTCCAAGCGCCACTGTTTCTGAGATAACGTCACTCCTTCCAAATATTATGGCTAAGCATGGAGGAGCTAAACAGCTGATTGTGCACGTGGGTGCAGTGGACATGCGGCGGGAACAGACTGAAGTTTTGAAAAAAGACTTCTTGAAGTTATTCGACGTGCTTGATGAAATGGAAATCAAAACATTCATAAGTGGGCCTATTCCAAACATCGACAGGAGGATAAACAAGTTTAGCCGGCTTCTTCAGCTGAACACATGGCTGTCCAAAGAGTGTGCCCCGAGAGGACTACACTTCATTGAGAACTTCTATCTTTTCTGGAAACGAGAGGACCTGTTTAAGAGAAATGGCCCCCACCTATGCAGAGATGGAGTGAGGGTGCTGACAGAGAACCTGCTCCACGCTCTGAGGCATTGGACTGGGCCTGGACAGGGTCCTGAGCAGATAGTTAGAGAAGAGAGGAATGAGAGAAGAATTCCTGCTCCATCAGCCAGAGACCGAGCCAATGTTTCAACATCAAAAGCACCACAACCTCAGCCTCCACCAAAGGATTCATCAGCAGCTGCTCCACCACCAGCAGCAAAGGATTCAGCTCCAGCTGCTCCACATTCACCTCCACCGCCTCCAGAAAAGGAACAATTTTCAAAGGCCTTGGACCCATCTGTGACAAGCCCAACAACATCCCTGTCAACGCCCCTGCCTTCACACCAGCCCTGGGTTCCCCCTGCAACATCTACTCCCACTAAAGATTCATCATTCTCCTTCTCATCTCCACTCTCACCCATGGGCCTTCCCAGCCATTTTGAAAGTCTGATCAAATCAGGCATTAAGATGGCTCCACTCACGCCCAATATAGCAAGGGCTATGTCAAAACTTATCAACTCTTCCCTGCACAAGCCGACTACACCAACAAAAGCCCCACCTCCCATCCCCCTCGCCTCTCACCTGGTCCCAAACTCTCCTTGGCTACAAAAGCCCCACCACCCATCCAACCTCGCCTTTCACCTGGTATCTCCCATAGCTAGGATGCACTGGGTCTCAGCGTTGCCGGGACTTATTGTCACATTAAAAAGCAAACCAACCCAGGGCCCTATGTAAAAAGAGCCCCCCCTAGTGCTATTTCTGTAGTCACATCATCACACAGATGGAAAAACAAAATGCGAGTCAGGCCCAATCTGAGAAATGTGATTCATATTCCCTGTGAAAAGATAAAGCCCAGTCCCACTGAAACTAGTCTGAAACTTGCTGTGCTAAATGTCAGATCCTTATGTAACAAATCTCTCTTAATTAATAATTTTATTTCTTCTTATAATCTTGATTTTATGTTTTTAACTGAAACATGGCTTGACAAAAACACAGGAAATGTAGTTCTGATAGAATCTGCTCCACCCAACTTTAAGTTTGAATCTGAAACACGAGAAAACAAAAAGGGGGTGGAGTCTGTGCTGTCTTTAGAGATGAAATAATTACCCGCAGGTTGTCTTTTAGGGTGTTTTCATCATTTGAGTATGTATCCTTTAAAATGGAGCTAAAACGGTCTCCATCCATTCTCTTCATTGTTTTATACAAGCCTCCCCAGCACTGCCAAAGTTTTATTGATGATTTTACTGAGATGCTTTCAGTCGTATGCACAGACTTTGATGGTTCGGTCATTACAGGTGATTTCAATGTGCATGTTGATAATATTTGTGACAGAAACGCTAAAGAGCTTGATGCTGTCCTTGAAACCTTCAGTCTTACTCAGCATGTGAGAGGCCCCACCCACAGCAAAGGACACACTCTAGATCTCATATTTACAAAGGGGGTAAATATTTCAAATGATAATGTGATCAATGTTGCTCTGTCTGATCATTTCTGTGTCTTCTTTGACCTGTCTGTTTCTCCCAAACCACCGGTTGGTCCTGCAGTTGTTCAGAGGAGACACATACGTGATGGCACAGGTGCACTGTTTATGGAAATGATAAACTAAATAAATCATTGAATAATTAAATACATAATTAATAACAAATTAAATTCAAATTAAATAATATTTGTTGATCTTGTGTTCTTGTTTTTCCTTCATTATTTTTTATTTTTTTTTCCCTTCTTCTTCTTTCTTCTTCTTTCTTCTTTCTTCTTCGACAGGTCGCTGCCCCTTCCCTCAAAGCCTGCGAAGTACGGAATCAAGCTGTGGGTCGCGTGCGACTCGCTGTCCAGTTACGCCTGGAAGATGCAGGTTTACACCGGGAAATCCGATAAGCGCGCGCCTCCGGAGAAGAGCCTGGCCACGCGGGTCATGCTCGATCTCTCCGAGGCACTGGGACTGGGGGTCGGGGGGGGCCGCAACGTCACGTGCGACAACTTCTTCACCTCGTACGAGCTCGCCCGAAGGCTATTCTTCGAGAGGGACGGCCTCACCCTGCTGGGGACGCTGCGCGCCAACAGGAGCGAGATCCCGCGGGAACTGGTCGACACGAAGCGCAGGGCGGTCGCGTCCTCCGTCTTCGCGTTCACGTTGGGCGAGACCGCGCCGGGGACCTCTTCCACGGCTACGGCGACAAACGGAGTCCCCTCGGTCCTACCTGGCGAAGAAGAGCAAGAACGTGCTGATCCTCACCACGGTGCCGCGCCAACTACGGAGACGGCGATCCTCCGAGCAAACCGGCGGCCGTGTTGCATTACAATCGCACCAAGGGAGGCGTGGACAACCTGGACAAGGTGACGGGTACCTACAGCTGCAGGAGGAAAACCTGCCGCTGGCCCCTCGTCCTGTTCCACAACATGATCGACGTGTCCGCGTACAACGCTTTCGTCCTGTGGCGGGAGCTGAACCCGACGTGGATGGTCGGCAAACGCCACAGACGCAGGCTGTTCATGGAGCAGCTGGGGAGCGCGCTCGTCGCGGGAGGGGGGAGGAGGACCCGCGCCCCGGCGTCATCGGGGACATCTCGGAAGAGGGAAGAAGAGAGGGGAGAGGGGAGAGGAGAGGGGAGAGATGGGGGGGAGAGGAAGAAGAGAACCCGCGTGCGGCTGTACCCGCGAAGAAGAAGAGGTGCCGAATATGCCCCAGGAGCAAGGACACTAAAACGACGAACGTGTGCCGAGGGTGCCTCGTACACGTGTGTGGCAAGTGCGCCCTCAGCTACTGCCCGCGCTGCGCTCGGACCTAAGTATCTGTCGACCTTACGATCGCTGCCGTTGCCGCCCTTGCCTTGCTATGGTGTCAATTTTTATTTTACTTTAAATAATGATGAAAAAAATAATAATAATAAATATAACAATTGTGTCCTTATGATGAAGAAGTAGAGAGAAAAAGAGAGGGAGAGAGTAAAGCGAGACCCCTCCTCCGTCCACGGGGGGGGTCAGCGATACAAAGCCTCCATCTACGGGGGGTCCCTCGTCGATGGGGGGTCTGTGATACACCCCCACCCACCCTTGTCCATGGGCCGTGGGGGGGGTCTCTGATTCTGTGACTCTGGTGGGTCTCGAACTCACAGCCTTTGAATGCCTTTGCAACTTTTGCCTGATTCCCCTTTTTCACAAAAGCAAAACAGTCATCCGAAAACGGTCTACATCAATCATTCCTTACCAAAAAACTGAGAAACAAGGAGTGAAAAGAGTGCATTTACTCTTCAGGGTACTTATTCAGGGATACTTTTCAATCTCTAATTGCAAATTGTAAAAGAGCTCTTTCGGGTGATAAGATTTCTGTACATGTAAACAACTGATTTGCTTGAAAGGCTATTATGAAAGCACTGCTGGGATTTAAACCCAGGATTTCCTGTTTACTAGACAGGCACTTTGACCATCTAAGCCACAGCGCCTCTTAAATGCTACTTTAACCTGTTTCAGCTAGATATTCAGTGACCAATGTTACTTCATAGATTTTGCGTGTGCAATAGCTCTTCCAATCGTCCCTGGGTGGGCTCGAACCACCAACCTCCCGGTTAACAGCCGAGCGCACTGGCCAATTGCGCCACAGAGACAAACAGCCCGCTTAATAAAATATTTGCACCTTGACAAGCCGCAATATGTTTTTTTTAAAGCGAGCCAGCAACATTCGAAAGTTCAGCCCCTGTCCAATCAACTGCGTTTAATGGAGAGCGAGGGCATCAATCTTTCTACCTTTGAGCTAAATCCCCTGTACCAATGTAGCTATAAAAAAACTGGAAGTCTTTCAATCAATCGACTCTCGCCAATTTATTGTGCACTCAATATACTGCAGTTAATCTGGATATTGAGGAAAAATGGCAAAATAATGTTATTTGACATAATGCCGATGTATTTGCTTACTTTTTCAAGCACACTTGGCAATTGAACCTCGTTCAGCAGTGCCTTTCATCAGATAGTAAAGCGAGCAGATTTTCCATTGTAAAAAAAAAAAGTGTTCTCTCACCATTAGCGACTCTGGTGGGACGCGAACCCACAACCTTTGAATGCCCTTGCAAATTATACCTAGAAGTCCAATGCGCTATCCATTGCGCCACAGCGCCCATACATCCTTCCATGATGCTCATTTCCACAAACGCAAAACACGGTTTTCATCCAAAATGGGTCCACATCAGTCATTCCTTGCCAACAAACTGAGAATCAAAAAGTGAAAAGAGTGCAGTTAATCTGTGTGTGCAGGGATACTTTTCCATCTTATTCCAATTTGTAACAGCAGCGCATTTTCTGTCGTTGTAAATAATTTGCATGCTTGAATGGACAACTGAGTAGTAGTAGGTTTGAGATGGGCCGGTAATTATTTAGCACTGTGGCATCAAGACTGCTCTTCTTTAAGAGAGGCTTAATGACTGCAGTTTTAAGGCTCTTGGGAAAATTCCAGATCCAAGCAACATGTTGACTTTTTGATTGATTGGAGCCAACAGACTACTCATGACCTCCACTGAGCACCCCCTTGAACCCCTGGAGCCCCCGGAGCACCTCCAGAGCCACCCCCCCACTCCTCCAGACTCACCCCGGGGAAGGGCCACTCTGGCTGGGCATGGCCTCCACTGAGCACCCCCTGGAACCCCTGGAGCCCCCGGAGCACCTCCAGAGCCACCCCCCACTCCTCCAGACTCACCCCGGGGAAGGGCCACTCTGGCTGGGCATGGCCTCCACTGAGCACCCCTTGGAGCCCCTGGAGCACCTCCAGAGCCACCCCCCACTCCTCCAGACTCACCCCGGGGAAGGGCCACTCTGGCTGGGCATGGCCTCCACTGAGCACCCCCTGGAACCCCTGGAGCCCCCGGAGCACCTCCAGAGCCACCCCCCACTCCTCCAGACTCACCCCGGGGAAGGGCCACTCTGGCTGGGTATGGCCTCCACTGAGCACCCCCTGGAACCCCTGGAGCCCCCGGAGCACCTCCAGAGCCACCCCCCACTCCTCCAGACTCACCCCGGGGAAGGGCAACTCTGGCTGGGCGTGGCCTCCGCAGCACCCCCTGGAACCCCTGGAGCCCCCGGAGCACCTCCAGAGCCACCCCCCACTCCTCCAGACTCACCCCGGGGAAGGGCCACTCCGGCCGGGCATGGCCTCCGCTGAATACCCCCTGGAACCCATGGAGCACCTCCAGAGCACCCCGCATTCCCCCAAACTCAGTCTGGGGACGGGCCACTCTTCTCCGGGTCGCGGGCTCTGGGACTCCGGGGATGACCACCGGGGACCAGGCTCTCCCTTCGAACCCGGGGACCCACACTTAAGCACCCCAACACGGGCTACACACCCTTGGTTCAGCCCCCTGGAGGTCCGTGCCCTTGGTACTATACCTTGGAAGTCCGTGCCCTTGGTACTCTGACTGGAGTACCAAGGGAACGGCCCAGCACTCACCACAGGGGTTCGCGCCGGCTGACAAACTCAGAGACGAGGAAGGGACCGGAGTCCGACCAAATATATCATCTGGCGCTGTGTCCAGCGTGAGGGTGAGCCTTGCAAATTATGCCTTGAAGTCCAATGCGCTATCCATTGCGCCACAGAGCCCATACATCCTTCCATGATGCTCATTTCCACAAACGCAAAACACGGTTTTCATCCAAAATGGGTCCACATCAGTCATTCCTTGCCAACAAACTGAGAATCAAAAAGTGAAAAGAGTGCAGTTAATCTGTGTGTGCAGGGATACTTTTCCATCTTATTCCAATTTGTAACAGCAGTGCATTTTCTGTCGTTGTAAATGATTTGCATGCTTGAATGGACAACTGAGTAGTAGTAGGTTTGAGATGGGCCGGTAATTATTTAGCACTGTGGCATCAAGACTGCTCTTCTTTAAGACAGGCTTAATGACTGCAGTTTTAAGGATCTTGGGAAAATTCCAGATCCAAGCAACATGTTGACTTTTTGATTGATTGGAGCCAACAGACTGCTCACCATAGACTTTAAAAATCTAGTAGGCAATGCATAAAGGCAGCATGTAGTGGAACTCAGACTTGTGGTGATCTCTTGGAAAGTTTTGTCAGCCACAAATGCAAAATGGGTTAACTCCAGTTGTCTAGCTGGCTGCGTGCTTGTTATCTGCAAATAATGGTATTTTTAATGTTCTGAACTGAGTCTTGCAAAGAAGACTGCAAACTCATTGCACCTGGAGAAATACAGAAACCATCAAAGTAACATTTACCACACTGTAATTTGAAATATTAACCCGCTTTGTCATTAGCAGGTCCAGAGTGTGCCCTTTGCCCTTGGTGGGGCCACTCAGGTGCTGAGTAAGACCAAAGCTTCTGAGGACAGCGCCAAACTCTTTAGAAGAAGACGAGGTTGAGCGGGACGTGAAGGAAGGAAGGAACAGTCACTCACGTACGGGAAACTCCTACCAAGCAGTGGCCAGCCTATAGCACACTGGGATTCTGTGGTAATTGAACCAAATTTAGCAGTTCCTTTCATCAGTTAATAACACAAGCAGGCTTTCCTATTTACCAATGTAGATAACAGGGGTTACAACAGTGACTCTGGTGGGTCTCGAACTCACAGCCTTTGAATGCCTTTGCAACTTTTGTCTGATTCCCCTTTTTCACAAAAGCAAAACAGTCATCCAAAAACGGTCTACATCAATCAATCAATCAATCAATCAATCCTTACCATCAAACTGAGAAACAAGGAGTGAAAAGAGTGCATTTACTCTGTTTATTCAGGGATACTTTTCAATCTCTAATTAAAAAATGTAAAAGAGCTCTTTCGGGTGATAAGTTTTTCTGTACATGTAAACAACTGATCAATCCTTACCATCAAACTGAGAAACAAGGAGTGAAAAGAGTGCATTTACTCTGTTTATTCAGGGATACTTTTCAATCTCTAATTAAAAAATGTAAAAGAGCTCTTTCGGGTGATACGTTTTTCTGTACATGTGAACAACTGATTTGCTTGAAAGGCTATCATGAAGGCACTGCTGGGATTTGAACCCAGGATCTCCTGTTTACTAGACAGGCACTTTGACCATCTAAGCCACAGCGCCTCTTAAAAGCTGCTCCGACCTGTTTCAGCTAGATATTCAGTGACCAATATTACCTCATAGATTTTGCCTGCTATACCTCTTCCAATCGTCCCTGGGTGGGCTCGAACCACCAACCTCCCGGTTAACAGCCGAGCACGCTGCCCAATTGCGCCACAGAGACAAACAGCCCTCTCAATAAAATATTTGCTAGTCGACAAGCCGCAATATCTTTTTTTTTAAAGCGAGCCAGCAACATTCGAAAGTTCAGCCCCTGTCCAATCAACTGTGTTTAATGGAGAGCGAGGGCATCAATCTTTCTACCTTTGAGCTAAATCCCCTGTACCAATGTAGCTATAAAAAACTGGAAGTCTTTCAATCAATCGACTCTCGCCAATTTATTGCGCACTCAATATCCTGCAGTTAATCTGGATATTGAGGGAAAATTGCAAGATAATGTTATTTGACATAATGCCGATGTATTTGCTTACTTTTTCAAGCACACTTGGCAATTGAACCTCGTTCAGCAGTGCCTTTCATCAGATAGTAAAGCGAGCAGATTTTCCATTGTAAAAAAACTAGTATGTTCTCTCACCATTAGCGACTCTGGTGGGACTCGAACCCACAACCTTTGAATGCCCTTACAAATTATGCCTAGAAGTCCAATGCGCTATCCATTGCGCCACAGAGCCCATACATCCTTCCATGATGCTCATTTCTACAAACGCAAAACACGGTTTTCATCCAAAATGGGTCCACATCAGTCATTCCTTGCCAACAAACTGAGAATCAAAAAGTGAAAAGAGTGCAGTTAATCTGTGTGTGCAGGGATACTTTTCCATCTTATTCCAATTTGTAACAGCAGCGCATTTTCTGTCGTTGTAAATGATTTGCATGCTTGAATGGACAACTGAGTAGTAGTAGGTTTGAGATGGGCCGGTAATTATTTAGCACTGTGGCATCAAGACTGCTCTTCTTTAAGACAGGCTTAATGACTGCAGTTTTAAGGATCTTGGGAAAATTCCAGATCCAAGCAACATGTTGACTTTTTGATTGATTGGAGCCAACAGACTGCTCACCATAGACTTTAAAAATCTAGTAGGCAATGCATAAAGGCAGCATGTAGTGGAACTCAGACTTGTGGTGATCTCTTGGAAAGTTTTGTCAGCCACAAATGCAAAATGGGTTAACTCCAGTTGTCTAGCTGGCTGCGTGCTTGTTATCTGCAAATAATGGTATTTTTAATGTTCTGAACTGAGTCTTGCAAAGAAGACTGCAAACTCATTGCACCTGGAGAAATACAGAAACCATCAAAGTAACATTTACCACACTGTAATTTGAAATATTAACCCGCTTTGTCATTAGCAGGTCCAGAGTGTGCCCTTTGCCCTTGGTGGGGCCACTCAGGTGCTGAGTAAGACCAAAGCTTCTGAGGACAGCGCCAAACTCTTTAGAAGAAGACGAGGTTGAGCGGGACGTGAAGGAAGGAAGGAACAGTCACTCACGTACGGGAAACTCCTACCAAGCAGTGGCCAGCCTATAGCACACTGGGATTCTGTGGTAATTGAACCAAATTTAGCAGTTCCTTTCATCAGTTAATAACACAAGCAGGCTTTCCTATTTACCAATGTAGATAACAGGGGTTACAACAGTGACTCTGGTGGGTCTCGAACTCACAGCCTTTGAATGCCTTTGCAACTTTTGTCTGATTCCCCTTTTTCACAAAAGCAAAACAGTCATCCAAAAACGGTCTACATCAATCAATCAATCCTTACCATCAAACTGAGAAACAAGGAGTGAAAAGAGTGCATTTACTCTGTTTATTCAGGGATACTTTTCAATCTCTAATTAAAAAATGTAAAAGAGCTCTTTCGGGTGATAAGTTTTTCTGTACATGTAAACAACTGATTTGCTTGAAAGGCTATCATGAAGGCACTGCTGGGATTTGAACCCAGGATCTCCTGTTTACTAGACAGGCACTTTGACCATCTAAGCCACAGCGCCTCTTAAATGCTACTCTAACCTGTTTCAGCTAGATATTCAGTGACCAATATCACCTCATAGATTTTGCCTGCTATACGTCTTCCAATCGTCCCTGGGTGGGCTCGAACCACCAACCTCCCGGTTAACAGCCGAGCGCGCTGCCCAATTGCGCCACAGAGACAAACAGCCCGCTCAATAAAATATTTGCGAGTCGACAAGCCGCAATATCTTTTTTTTTAAAGCGAGCCAGCAACATTCGAAAGTTCAGCCCCTGTCCAATCAACTGTGTTTAATGGAGAGCGAGGGCATCAATCTTTCTACCTTTGAGCTAAATCCCCTGTACCAATGTAGCTATAAAAAACTGGAAGTCTTTCAATCAATCGACTCTCGCCAATTTATTGCGCACTCAATATCCTGCAGTTAATCTGGATATTGAGGAAAAATTGCAAGATAATGTTATTTGACATAATGCCGATGTATTTGCTTACTTTTTCAAGCACACTTGGCAATTGAACCTCGTTCAGCAGTGCCTTTCATCAGATAGTAAAGCGAGCAGATTTTCCATTGTAAAAAAACTAGTATGTTCTCTCACCATTAGCGACTCTGGTGGGACTCGAACCCACAACCTTTGAATGCCCTTGCAAATTATGCCTAGAAGTCCAATGCGCTATCCATTGCGCCACAGAGCCCATACATCCTTCCATGATGCTCATTTCCACAAACGCAAAACACGGTTTTCATCCAAAATGGGTCCACATCAGTCATTCCTTGCCAACAAACTGAGAATCAAAAAGTGAAAAGAGTGCAGTTAATCTGTGTGTGCAGGGATACTTTTCCATCTTATTCCAATTTGTAACAGCAGCGCATTTTCTGTCGTTGTAAATAATTTGCATGCTTGAATGGACAACTGAGTAGTAGTAGGTTTGAGATGGGCCGGTAATTATTTAGCACTGTGGCATCAAGACTGCTCTTCTTTAAGACAGGCTTAATGACTGCAGTTTAAAGGATCTTGGGAAAATTCCAGATCCAAGCAACATGTTGACTTTTTGATTGATTGGAGCCAACAGACTGCTCACCATAGACTTTAAAAATCTAGTAGGCAATGCATAAAGGCAGCATGTAGTGGAACTCAGACTTGTGGTGATCTCTTGGAAAGTTTTGTCAGCCACAAATGCAAAATGGGTTAACTCCAGTTGTCTAGCTGGCTGCGTGCTTGTTATCTGCAAATAATGGTATTTTTAATGTTCTGAACTGAGTCTTGCAAAGAAGACTGCAAACTCATTGCACCTGGAGAAATACAGAAACCATCAAAGTAACATTTACCACACTGTAATTTGAAATATTAACCCGCTTTGTCATTAGCAGGTCCAGAGTGTGCCCTTTCCCCTTGGTGGGGCCACTCAGGTGCTGAGTAAGACCAAAGCTTCTGAGGACAGCGCCAAACTCTTTAGAAGAAGACGAGGTTGAGCGGGACGTGAAGGAAGGAAGGAACAGTCACTCACGTACGGGAAACTCCTACCAAGCAGTGGCCAGCCTATAGCACACTGGGATTCTGTGGTAATTGAACCAAGTTTAGCAGTTCCTTTCATCAGTTAATAACACAAGCAGGCTTTCCTATTTACCAATGTAGATAACAGGGGTTACAACAGTGACTCTGGTGGGTCTCGAACTCACAGCCTTTGAATGCCTTTGCAACTTTTGTCTGATTCCCCTTTTTCACAAAGCAAAACAGTCATCCAAAAACGGTCTACATCAATCAATCAATCAATCAATCAATCCTTACCATCAAACTGAGAAACAAGGAGTGAAAAGAGTGCATTTACTCTGTTTATTCAGGGATACTTTTCAATCTCTAATTAAAAAATGTAAAAGAGCTCTTTCGGGTGATAAGTTTTTCTGTACATGTAAACAACTGATCAATCCTTACCATCAAACTGAGAAACAAGGAGTGAAAAGAGTGCATTTACTCTGTTTATTCAGGGATACTTTTCAATCTCTAATTAAAAAATGTAAAAGAGCTCTTTCGGGTGATACGTTTTTCTGTACATGTAAACAACTGATTTGCTTGAAAGGCTATCATGAAGGCACTGCTGGGATTTGAACCCAGGATCTCCTGTTTACTAGACAGGCACTTTGACCATCTAAGCCACAGCGCCTCTTAAAAGCTGCTCCGACCTGTTTCAGCTAGATATTCAGTGACCAATATTACCTCATAGATTTTGCCTGCTATACCTCTTCCAATCGTCCCTGGGTGGGCTCGAACCACCAACCTCCCGGTTAACAGCCGAGCACGCTGCCCAATTGCGCCACAGAGACAAACAGCCCTCTCAATAAAATATTTGCGAGTCGACAAGCCGCAATATCTTTTTTTTTAAAGCGAGCCAGCAACATTCGAAAGTTCAGCCCCTGTCCAATCAACTGTGTTTAATGGAGAGCGAGGGCATCAATCTTTCTACCTTTGAGCTAAATCCCCTGTACCAATGTAGCTATAAAAAACTGGAAGTCTTTCAATCAATCGACTCTCGCCAATTTATTGCGCACTCAATATCCTGCAGTTAATCTGGATATTGAGGGAAAATTGCAAGATAATGTTATTTGACATAATGCCGATGTATTTGCTTACTTTTTCAAGCACACTTGGCAATTGAACCTCGTTCAGCAGTGCCTTTCATCAGATAGTAAAGCGAGCAGATTTTCCATTGTAAAAAAACTAGTATGTTCTCTCACCATTAGCGACTCTGGTGGGACTCGAACCCACAACCTTTGAATGCCCTTACAAATTATGCCTAGAAGTCCAATGCGCTATCCATTGCGCCACAGAGCCCATACATCCTTCCATGATGCTCATTTCTACAAACGCAAAACACGGTTTTCATCCAAAATGGGTCCACATCAGTCATTCCTTGCCAACAAACTGAGAATCAAAAAGTGAAAAGAGTGCAGTTAATCTGTGTGTGCAGGGATACTTTTCCATCTTATTCCAATTTGTAACAGCAGCGCATTTTCTGTCGTTGTAAATGATTTGCATGCTTGAATGGACAACTGAGTAGTAGTAGGTTTGAGATGGGCCGGTAATTATTTAGCACTGTGGCATCAAGACTGCTCTTCTTTAAGACAGGCTTAATGACTGCAGTTTTAAGGATCTTGGGAAAATTCCAGATCCAAGCAACATGTTGACTTTTTGATTGATTGGAGCCAACAGACTGCTCACCATAGACTTTAAAAATCTAGTAGGCAATGCATAAAGGCAGCATGTAGTGGAACTCAGACTTGTGGTGATCTCTTGGAAAGTTTTGTCAGCCACAAATGCAAAATGGGTTAACTCCAGTTGTCTAGCTGGCTGCGTGCTTGTTATCTGCAAATAATGGTATTTTTAATGTTCTGAACTGAGTCTTGCAAAGAAGACTGCAAACTCATTGCACCTGGAGAAATACAGAAACCATCAAAGTAACATTTACCACACTGTAATTTGAAATATTAACCCGCTTTGTCATTAGCAGGTCCAGAGTGTGCCCTTTGCCCTTGGTGGGGCCACTCAGGTGCTGAGTAAGACCAAAGCTTCTGAGGACAGCGCCAAACTCTTTAGAAGAAGACGAGGTTGAGCGGGACGTGAAGGAAGGAAGGAACAGTCACTCACGTACGGGAAACTCCTACCAAGCAGTGGCCAGCCTATAGCACACTGGGATTCTGTGGTAATTGAACCAAATTTAGCAGTTCCTTTCATCAGTTAATAACACAAGCAGGCTTTCCTATTTACCAATGTAGATAACAGGGGTTACAACAGTGACTCTGGTGGGTCTCGAACTCACAGCCTTTGAATGCCTTTGCAACTTTTGTCTGATTCCCCTTTTTCACAAAAGCAAAACAGTCATCCAAAAACGGTCTACATCAATCAATCAATCAATCAATCCTTACCATCAAACTGAGAAACAAGGAGTGAAAAGAGTGCATTTACTCTGTTTATTCAGGGATACTTTTCAATCTCTAATTAAAAAATGTAAAAGAGCTCTTTCGGGTGATAAGTTTTTCTGTACATGTAAACAACTGATTTGCTTGAAAGGCTATCATGAAGGCACTGCTGGGATTTGAACCCAGGATCTCCTGTTTACTAGACAGGCACTTTGACCATCTAAGCCACAGCGCCTCTTAAAAGCTGCTCCAACCTGTTTCAGCTAGATATTCAGTGACCAATATTACCTCATAGATTTTGCCTGCTATACCTCTTCCAATCGTCCCTGGGTGGGCTCGAACCACCAACCTCCCGGTTAACAGCCGAGCACGCTGCCCAATTGCGCCACAGAGACAAACAGCCCTCTCAATAAAATATTTGCGAGTCGACAAGCCGCAATATCTTTTTTTTTTAAGCGAGCCAGCAACATTCGAAAGTTCAGCCCCTGTCCAATCAACTGTGTTTAATGGAGAGCGAGGGCATCAATCTTTCTACCTTTGAGCTAAATCCCCTGTACCAATGTAGCTATAAAAAACTGGAAGTCTTTCAATCAATCGACTCTCGCCAATTTATTGCGCACTCAATATCCTGCAGTTAATCTGGATATTGAGGAAAAATTGCAAGATAATGTTATTTGACATAATGCCGATGTATTTGCTTACTTTTTCAAGCACACTTGGCAATTGAACCTCGTTCAGCAGTGCCTTTCATCAGATAGTAAAGCGAGCAGATTTTCCATTGTAAAAAAACTAGTATGTTCTCTCACCATTAGCGACTCTGGTGGGACTCGAACCCACAACCTTTGAATGCCCTTACAAATTATGCCTAGAAGTCCAATGCGCTATCCATTGCGCCACAGAGCCCATACATCCTTCCATGATGCTCATTTCTACAAACGCAAAACACGGTTTTCATCCAAAATGGGTCCACATCAGTCATTCCTTGCCAACAAACTGAGAATCAAAAAGTGAAAAGAGTGCAGTTAATCTGTGTGTGCAGGGATACTTTTCCATCTTATTCCAATTTGTAACAGCAGCGCATTTTCTGTCGTTGTAAATGATTTGCATGCTTGAATGGACAACTGAGTAGTAGTAGGTTTGAGATGGGCCGGTAATTATTTAGCACTGTGGCATCAAGACTGCTCTTCTTTAAGACAGGCTTAATGACTGCAGTTTTAAGGATCTTGGGAAAATTCCAGATCCAAGCAACATGTTGACTTTTTGATTGATTGGAGCCAACAGACTGCTCACCATAGACTTTAAAAATCTAGTAGGCAATGCATAAAGGCAGCATGTAGTGGAACTCAGACTTGTGGTGATCTCTTGGAAAGTTTTGTCAGCCACAAATGCAAAATGGGTTAACTCCAGTTGTCTAGCTGGCTGCGTGCTTGTTATCTGCAAATAATGGTATTTTTAATGTTCTGAACTGAGTCTTGCAAAGAAGACTGCAAACTCATTGCACCTGGAGAAATACAGAAACCATCAAAGTAACATTTACCACACTGTAATTTGAAATATTAACCCGCTTTGTCATTAGCAGGTCCAGAGTGTGCCCTTTGCCCTTGGTGGGGCCACTCAGGTGCTGAGTAAGACCAAAGCTTCTGAGGACAGCGCCAAACTCTTTAGAAGAAGACGAGGTTGAGCGGGACGTGAAGGAAGGAAGGAACAGTCACTCACGTACGGGAAACTCCTACCAAGCAGTGGCCAGCCTATAGCACACTGGGATTCTGTGGTAATTGAACCAAATTTAGCAGTTCCTTTCATCAGTTAATAACACAAGCAGGCTTTCCTATTTACCAATGTAGATAACAGGGGTTACAACAGTGACTCTGGTGGGTCTCGAACTCACAGCCTTTGAATGCCTTTGCAACTTTTGTCTGATTCCCCTTTTTCACAAAAGCAAAACAGTCATCCAAAAACGGTCTACATCAATCAATCAATCAATCAATCCTTACCATCAAACTGAGAAACAAGGAGTGAAAAGAGTGCATTTACTCTGTTTATTCAGGGATACTTTTCAATCTCTAATTAAAAAATGTAAAAGAGCTCTTTCGGGTGATAAGTTTTTCTGTACATGTAAACAACTGATTTGCTTGAAAGGCTATCATGAAGGCACTGCTGGGATTTGAACCCAGGATCTCCTGTTTACTAGACAGGCACTTTGACCATCTAAGCCACAGCGCCTCTTAAAAGCTGCTCCAACCTGTTTCAGCTAGATATTCAGTGACCAATATTACCTCATAGATTTTGCCTGCTATACCTCTTCCAATCGTCCCTGGGTGGGCTCGAACCACCAACCTCCCGGTTAACAGCCGAGCACGCTGCCCAATTGCGCCACAGAGACAAACAGCCCTCTCAATAAAATATTTGCGAGTCGACAAGCCGCAATATCTTTTTTTTTTAAGCGAGCCAGCAACATTCGAAAGTTCAGCCCCTGTCCAATCAACTGTGTTTAATGGAGAGCGAGGGCATCAATCTTTCTACCTTTGAGCTAAATCCCCTGTACCAATGTAGCTATAAAAAACTGGAAGTCTTTCAATCAATCGACTCTCGCCAATTTATTGCGCACTCAATATCCTGCAGTTAATCTGGATATTGAGGAAAAATTGCAAGATAATGTTATTTGACATAATGCCGATGTATTTGCTTACTTTTTCAAGCACACTTGGCAATTGAACCTCGTTCAGCAGTGCCTTTCATAAGATAGTAAAGCGAGCAGATTTTCCATTGTAAAAAAACTAGTATGTTCTCTCACCATTAGCGACTCTGGTGGGACTCGAACCCACAACCTTTGAATGCCCTTGCAAATTATGCCTAGAAGTCCAATGCGCTATCCATTGCGCCACAGAGCCCATACATCCTTCCATGATGCTCATTTCCACAAACGCAAAACACGGTTTTCATCCAAAATGGGTCCACATCAGTCATTCCTTGCCAACAAACTGAGAATCAAAAAGTGAAAAGAGTGCAGTTAATCTGTGTGTGCAGGGATACTTTTCCATCTTATTCCAATTTGTAACAGCAGCGCATTTTCTGTCGTTGTAAATAATTTGCATGCTTGAATGGACAACTGAGTAGTAGTAGGTTTGAGATGGGCCGGTAATTATTTAGCACTGTGGCATCAAGACTGCTCTTCTTTAAGACAGGCTTAATGACTGCAGTTTTAAGGATCCTGGGAAAATTCCAGATCCAAGCAACATGTTGACTTTTTGATTGATTGGAGCCAACAGACTGCTCACCATAGACTTTAAAAATCTAGTAGGCAATGCATAAAGGCAGCATGTAGTGGAACTCAGACTTGTGGTGATCTCTTGGAAAGTTTTGTCAGCCACAAATGCAAAATGGGTTAACTCCAGTTGTCTAGCTGGCTGCGTGCTTGTTATCTGCAAATAATGGTATTTTTAATGTTCTGAACTGAGTCTTGCAAAGAAGACTGCAAACTCATTGCACCTGGAGAAATACAGAAACCATCAAAGTAACATTTACCACACTGTAATTTGAAATATTAACCCGCTTTGTCATTAGCAGGTCCAGAGTGTGCCCTTTCCCCTTGGTGGGGCCACTCAGGTGCTGAGTAAGACCAAAGCTTCTGAGGACAGCGCCAAACTCTTTAGAAGAAGACGAGGTTGAGCGGGACGTGAAGGAAGGAAGGAACAGTCACTCACGTACGGGAAACTCCTACCAAGCAGTGGCCAGCCTATAGCACACTGGGATTCTGTGGTAATTGAACCAAGTTTAGCAGTTCCTTTCATCAGTTAATAACACAAGCAGGCTTTCCTATTTACCAATGTAGATAACAGGGGTTACAACAGTGACTCTGGTGGGTCTCGAACTCACAGCCTTTGAATGCCTTTGCAACTTTTGTCTGATTCCCCTTTTTCACAAAGCAAAACAGTCATCCAAAAACGGTCTACATCAATCAATCAATCCTTACCATCAAACTGAGAAACAAGGAGTGAAAAGAGTGCATTTACTCTGTTTATTCAGGGATACTTTTCAATCTCTAATTAAAAAATGTAAAAGAGCTCTTTCGGGTGATACGTTTTTCTGTACATGTAAACAAATGATTTGCTTGAAAGGCTATCATGAAGGCACTGCTGAGATTAGAACCCAGGATCTCCTGTTTACTAGACAGGCACTTTGACCATCTAAGCGCCTCTTAAATGCTACTCTAACCTGTTTCAGCTAGATATTCAGTGACCAATATTACCTCGTAGATTTTGCCTGCTATACCTCTTCCAATGGTCCCTGGGTGGGCTCGAACCACCAACCTCCTGGTTAACAGCCGAGCGCGCTGGCCAATTGCGCCACAGAGACAAACAGCCCGCTAAATAAAATATTTGCGACTCGACAAGCCGCAATATCTTTTTTTTTAAAGCGAGCCAGCAACATTCGAAAGTTCAGCCCCTGTCCAATCAACTGTGTTTAATGGAGAGGGAGGGCATCAATCTTTCTACCTTTGAGCTAAATCCCCTGTACCAATGTAGCTATAAAAAAACTGGAAGTCTTTCAATCAATCGACTCTCGCCAATTTATTGCGCACTCAATATACTGCAGTTAATCTGGATATTGAGGAAAAATCGCAAGATAATGTTATTTGACATAATGCCGATGTATTTGCTTACTTTTTCAAGCACACTTGGCAATTGAACCTCGTTCAGCAGTGTCTTTCATCAGATGGTAAAGCGAGCAGATTTTCCATTGTAAAAAACTAATATGTTCTCTCACCATTAGCGACTCTGGTGGGTTTCACGATTCAGGGACTTACGCATAGTCTAATCAAACAAACAATAGTCAATAACTCTTTCGTGTAGTTTATTTATCAAATGGGCAATCAAAAAGGGCACCGGAGCAGAAATGCGCACAGGTAAATCACAGGTGATGTTATATCAGATTTAACAACAGATTTCATGCAGATAATGTTAAACCAGGGTTTTGCCTTTGATAATCAAACGTGTCTGTGCTAATCTATATCAAAAAGAGGGAAAGTGAGAAGCTAAGGGAGGAGGAACAGCTGAGTTCTACCCAAATCACGCCACAAAAGAACCGCACACTGAACTCGGCTTACGATTTTGTAGAACTCGGTCCGGCTGGTCCTTGTCCGCGGACGAGATCCGTGGCGAGGCAGGGGCGTGGAGCGGTGTGGCGGGCGAAGGCAGTGGCGTGCCGCGATGTCCGTGACGCGGGGCGGCAGCGGTGGCGCGAGACGGCGCGTAGAGCGGTGTGGCGGGCGAAGGCAGTGGCGTGCCGAGATGTCCGTGACGCGGGGCGGCAGCGGTGGCGCGAGGTGGCGCGTGGCGATGTCCGGGAGTTCCTTTGCGGTAGAACGCTTTAGCGGCGTGTTAGCTCCTCACGCGGCCTTTACTCAGATGAGAACGTAGCGCTGATCCACGTAAACGGCGTAGATTACTTCAAAAATAGGAGAAGCGAAGTAGAAAAGAAAGTCTCTGTCCGGTTTAGCGCTTAAGCTTAGTTCCAGGTGTTTCCAGGTGTTTTCAGAGTTCAGGGGGGCGATGAGGCTGGCCTAGTCTTGTCGACCCACGTGGCGGACGCTTTGTTGAGACAAAGGAAAAGTAAACAGGCTCGTCCGTGGAGACGGCTTCAAAGAGATAGACAAAGGCTTGAACAAAAAAAAAAAGAAGAAGAGAGCAAGAAGAGAAGAGAGGAGAAGAGAGCGTTCCAAGCTCGGAGCGTCTTTTTGTCACCTAGCGCCGCAGGGCACGCTGGGAGCGAAAGGGGCGGGCGCTACTGCGACGACACTTTAAACACTTTTGGCAGTTTGTGCACATTATTTCTTGAGGTAGATACATTTTACATCTTCTTTCACCTGTGATGGGCACTCGAGTTAAAGCATTGGGAATATAAAACCTTAAACAGTGGAAAAATACGTAACACAAGGTGAAACATGCGGTGTACGGAGTTGATTCGGACAAACATTCATGGCATAATCACATAAAACATAGTTTTCATCGGGGCGTCCTCCTGTAAGACTGTGGGGGAGAAGGTCTGTTATCGCCAAAGTCACAGCGGCTCCCTGCGGTGAGGGAGAGAGGGAGAAAGAAAACCCCCCAATGTTCAAAGAGAGATTTTCTGTTATCTGGCCGTGGAATGTCCATCTCCATTCCCCTACACTTGCAATGAGTTCAAATATAGGACAAACCGATTGTCAGGAGTGGGATTAGAACCCATTCCTCCACTTGTAGACCAAATTTGCTTACGCTTAGGTAGGAGTTTACCTTGACCCTGACACCTTGGACATTTCAGCGATGCTGACATTGAGCTCCCTTATCTCAAAGATAACGTTCCAAAAATCAGTACAAAGTAAATGCTTTGGCAACCTTACACTAGATGAAGTCTTTCCAATTATGTACAGTCCATATAAAGAGATGACTTTAACAGGTGATGAGAATTGAGTGAAATAGTTGAAATCTCATTGTTACAGAGGGTTTAATAATTCTTCTTTCGGTTCCAACAGAAGAAAATTTATGACCAAGATTTCACGGGTTGTAAAGGCAAGCAGTCCATAAAGCTTAAAATCAACTCCGCCCAACGTGGGGCTCGAACCCACGACCCTGAGATTAAGAGTTTTATATTCCCAATGCTTTAACTCGAGTGCCCATCACAGGTGAAAGAAGATGTAAAATGTATCTACGCTCCCAGCGTGCCCTGCGGCGCTAGGTGACAAAAAGACGCTCCGAGCTTGGAACGCTCTCTTCTCCTCTCTTCTCTTCTTGCTCTCTTCTTCTTTTTTTTTTGTTCAAGCCTTTGTCTATCTCTTTGAAGCCGTCTCCACGGACGAGCCTGTTTACTTTTCCTTTGTCTCAACAAAGCGTCCGCCACGTGGGTCGACAAGACTAGGCCAGCCTCATCGCCCCCCTGAACTCTGAAAACACCTGGAAACACCTGGAACTAAGCTTAAGCGCTAAACCGGACAGAGACTTTCTTTTCTACTTCGCTTCTCCTATTTTTGAAGTAATCTACGCCGTTTACGTGGATCAGCGCTACGTTCTCATCTGAGTAAAGGCCGCGTGAGGAGCTAACACGCCGCTAAAGCGTTCTACCGCAAAGGAACTCCCGGACATCGCCACGCGCCACCTCGCGCCACCGCTGCCGCCCCGCGTCACGGACATCTCGGCACGCCACTGCCTTCGCCCGCCACACCGCTCTACGCGCCGTCTCGCGCCACCGCTGCCGCCCCGCGTCACGGATATCGCGGCACGCCACTGCCTTCGCCCGCCACACCGCTCCACGCCGCTGCCTCGCCACGGATCTCGTCCGCGGACAAGGACCAGCCGGACCGAGTTCTACAAAATCGTAAGCCGACTTCAGTGTGCGGTTCTTTTGTGGCGTGATTTGGGTAGAACTCAGCTGTTCCTCCTCCCTTAGCTTCTCACTTTCCCTCTTTTTGATATAGATTATTATAGACACGTTTGATTATCAAAGGCAAAACCCTGGTTTAACATTATCTGCATGAAATCTGCTGTTAAATCTGATATAACATCACCTGTGATTTACCTGTGCGCATTTCTGCTCCGGTGCCCTTTTTGATTGCCCTTTTGATAAATAAACTACACGAAAGAGTTATTGACTATTGTTTGTTTGATTAGACTATGCGTAAGTCCCTGAATCGTGAAACACCCTTCAGACCTTTTAACGAGCGCGATTAAGGACCGTATCTTAGCTTTTTGGGTTTTACCCTGGTGCCCCGTCTTGTCTCGTTTCTGCTAAGAAATCTTCCTTAATCGTAAACTGAATACCTGTAGTTTGAGACCCTACACAAGGATGTGAATAGCCTGTTGGCTCCTGCTTCACTAAAGGTTCTATATCCATTCACTACACAGCTTTCTTGGATGCACTACTGCTGTTACGGCTCTCGACTGACATCTCAATTGCAATAGACTTTAAAAAGAAGCATTAGCTTGATGTGGACTTTTAAAGGACGCAGTAGTTTGATGTGACAACAACCACATCAAACTCCTTTAAAAAGAGACAGCAGTTTGATGTGTTTTTTTACCAAAGTATAGGTACGGTCATTTGTGCTACTGTAATAACGGATCTGATTCTGTATACTCACAGTTCACACAAATAAAGTGTCAGGATGGCCGAGCGGTCTAAAGCGCCAGACTCAAGGTAAACTCCTTCCTCGCCACAGGGGATTCTGTTCTCTGAATGGCGGCGTGGGTTCAAATCCCACTCCTGACAAAAAAAAAATATTTCCTTTGGAAAGGAAGCCATTTTTACATCCTAAATTACAAGCACATATGTGTGACAATGGACTGAAAACTTGTCGTATTGGCTTAAGATTTCAAATGAAGTGTTACTTCCGATGATGAATTGTGATGGCCGATCTACTACGTAGATGCTGTACTGTCAAAGCATTGAGTACATTCAAAGTGAACTGTATCATATGTCTTATACTGTAATTGTGACCACTCACTGAGAAATTAAAGTGATTAATTTACCAGACTTAGAACTGAAAAATTCTGGGTTTTCTGAAAGAGCTCTTTTACATTTTTTAATTAGAGATTGAAAAGTATCCCTGAATAAACAGAGTAAATGCACTCTTTTCACTCCTTGTTTCTCAGTTTGATGGTAAGGATTGATTGATTGATGTAGACCGTTTTTGGATGACTGTTTTGCTTTTGTGAAAAAGGGGAATCAGACAAAAGTTGCAAAGGCATTCAAAGGCTGTGAGTTCGAGACCCACCAGAGTCACTGTTGTAACCCCTGTTATCTACATTGGTAAATAGGAAAGCCTGCTTGTGTTATTAACTGATGAAAGGAACTGCTAAACTTGGTTCAATTACCACAGAATCCCAGTGTGCTATAGGCTGGCCACTGCTTGGTAGGAGTTTCCCGTACGTGAGTGACTGTTCCTTCCTTCCTTCACGTCCCGCTCAACCTCGTCTTCTTCTAAAGAGTTTGGCGCTGTCCTCAGAAGCTTTGGTCTTACTCAGCACCTGAGTGGCCCCACCAAGGGCAAAGGGCACACTCTGGACCTGCTAATGACAAAGCGGGTTAATATTTCAAATTACAGTGTGGTAAATGTTACTTTGATGGTTTCTGTATTTCTCCAGGTGCAATGAGTTTGCAGTCTTCTTTGCAAGACTCAGTTCAGAACATTAAAAATACCATTATTTGCAGATAACAAGCACGCAGCCAGCTAGACAACTGGAGTTAACCCATTTTGCATTTGTGGCTGACAAAACTTTCCAAGAGATCACCACAAGTCTGAGTTCCACTACATGCTGCCTTTATGCATTGCCTACTAGATTTTTAAAGTCTATGGTGAGCAGTCTGTTGGCTCCAATCAATCAAAAAGTCAACATGTTGCTTGGATCTGGAATTTTCCCAAGATCCTTAAAACTGCAGTCATTAAGCCTGTCTTAAAGAAGAGCAGTCTTGATGCCACAGTGCTAAATAATTACCGGCCCATCTCAAACCTATTACTACTCAGTTGTCCATTCAAGCATGCAAATTATTTACAACGACAGAAAATGCGCTGCTGTTACAAATTGGAATAAGATGGAAAAGTATCCCTGCACACACAGATTAACTGCACTCTTTTCACTTTTTGATTCTCAGTTTGTTGGCAAGGAATGACTGATGTGGACCCATTTTGGATGAAAACCGTGTTTTGCGTTTGTGGAAATGAGCATCATGGAAGGATGTATGGGCTCTGTGGTGCAATGGATAACGCATTGGACTTCTAGGCATAATTTGCAAGGGCATTCAAAGGTTGTGGATTCGAGTCCCACCAGAGTCGCTAATGGTGAGAGAACATACTAGTTTTTTTACAATGGAAAATCTGCTCGCTTTACTATCTGATGAAAGGCACTGCTGAACGAGGTTCAATTGCCAAGTGTGCTTGAAAAAGTAAGCAAATACATCGGCATTATGTCAAATAACATTATCTTGCAATTTTCCCTCAATATCCAGATTAACTGCAGGATATTGAGTGCGCAATAAATTGGCGAGAGTCGATTGATTGAAAGACTTCCAGTTTTTTTATAGCTACATTGGTACAGGGGATTTAGCTCAAAGGTAGAAAGATTGATGCCCTCACTCTCCATTAAACACAGTTGATTGGACAGGGGCTGAACTTTCGAATGTTGCTGGCTCTCTTTAAAAAAAAGATATTGCGGCTTGTCGACTCGCAAATATTTTATTGAGCGGGCTGTTTGTCTCTGTGGCGCAATTGGCCAGCGCGCTCGGCTGTTAACCGGGAGGTTGGTGGTTCGAGCCCACCCAGGGACGATTGGAAGAGGTATAGCAGGCAAAATCTATGAGGTAATATTGGTCACTGAATATCTAGCTGAAACAGGTTGGAGTAGCTTTAAGAGGCGCTGTGGCTTAGATGGTCAAAGTGCCTGTCTAGTAAACAGGAGATCCTGGGTTCAAATCCCAACAGTGCCTTCATGATAGCCTTTCAAGCAAATCAGTTGTTTACATGTACAGAAAAACTTATCACTGAAAGAGCTCTTTTACATTTTTTAATTAGAGATTGAAAAGTATCCCTGAATAAACAGAGTAAATGCACTCTTTTCACTCCTTGTTTCTCAGTTTGATGGTAAGGATTGATTGATTGATTGATGTAGACCGTTTTTGGATGACTGTTTTGCTTTTGTGAAAAAGGGGAATCAGACAAAAGTTGCAAAGGCATTCAAAGGCTGTGAGTTCGAGACCCACCAGAGTCACTGCTGTAACCCCTGTTATCTACATTGGTAAATAGGAAAGCCTGCTTGTGTTATTAACTGATGAAAGGAACTGCTAAATTTGGTTCAATTACCACAGAATCCCAGTGTGCTATAGGCTGGCCACTGCTTGGTAGGAGTTTCCCGTACGTGAGTGACTGTTCCTTCCTTCCTTCACGTCCCGCTCAACCTCGTCTTCTTCTAAAGAGTTTGGCGCTGTCCTCAGAAGCTTTGGTCTTACTCAGCACCTGAGTGGCCCCACCAAGGGCAAAGGGCACACTCTGGACCTGCTAATGACAAAGCGGGTTAATATTTCAAATTACAGTGCGGTAAATGTTACTTTGATGGTTTCTGTATTTCTCCAGGTGCAATGAGTTTGCAGTCTTCTTTGCAAGACTCAGTTCAGAACATTAAAAATACCATTATTTGCAGATAACAAGCACGCAGCCAGCTAGACAACTGGAGTTAACCCATTTTGCATTTGTGGCTGACAAAACTTTCCAAGAGATCACCACAAGTCTGAGTTCCACTACATGCTGCCTTTATGCATTGCCTACTAGATTTTTAAAGTCTATGGTGAGCAGTCTGTTGGCTCCAATCAATCAAAAAGTCAACATGTTGCTTGGATCTGGAATTTTCCCAAGATCCTTAAAACTGCAGTCATTAAGCCTGTCTTAAAGAAGAGCAGTCTTGATGCCACAGTGCTAAATAATTACCGGCCCATCTCAAACCTATTACTACTCAGTTGTCCATTCAAGCATGCAAATTATTTACAACGACAGAAAATGCGCTGCTGTTACAAATTGGAATAAGATGGAAAAGTATCCCTGCACACACAGATTAACTGCACTCTTTTCACTTTTTGATTCTCAGTTTGTTGGCAAGGAATGACTGATGTGGACCCATTTTGGATGAAAACCGTGTTTTGCGTTTGTGGAAATGAGCATCATGGAAGGATGTATGGGCTCTGTGGCGCAATGGATAACGCATTGGACTTCTAGGCATAATTTGCAAGGGCATTCAAAGGTTGTGGGTTCGAGTCCCACCAGAGTCGCTAATGGTGAGAGAACATACTAGTTTTTTTACAATGGAAAATCTGCTCGCTTTACTATCTGATGAAAGGCACTGCTGAACGAGGTTCAATTGCCAAGTGTGCTTGAAAAAGTAAGCAAATACATCGGCATTATGTCAAATAACATTATCTTGCAATTTTCCCTCAATATCCAGATTAACTGCAGGATATTGAGTGCGCAATAAATTGGCGAGAGTCGATTGATTGAAAGACTTCCAGTTTTTTTATAGCTACATTGGTACAGGGGATTTAGCTCAAAGGTAGAAAGATTGATGCCCTCGCTCTCCATTAAACACAGTTGATTGGACAGGGGCTGAACTTTCGAATGTTGCTGGCTCTCTTTAAAAAAAAAGATATTGCGGCTTGTCGACTCGCAAATATTTTATTGAGCGGGCTGTTTGTCTCTGTGGCGCAATTGGCCAGCGCGCTCGGCTGTTAACCGGGAGGTTGGTGGTTCGAGCCCACCCAGGGACGATTGGAAGAGGTATAGCAGGCAAAATCTATGAGGTAATATTGGTCACTGAATATCTAGCTGAAACAGGTTGGAGTAGCTTTTAAGAGGCGCTGTGGCTTAGATGGTCAAAGTGCCTGTCTAGTAAACAGGAGATCCTGGGTTCAAATCCCAACAGTGCCTTCATGATAGCCTTTCAAGCAAATCAGTTGTTTACATGTACAGAAAAACTCATCACTGAAAGAGCTCTTTTACATTTTTTAATTAGAGATTGAAAAGTATCCCTGAATAAACAGAGTAAATGCACTCTTTTCACTCCTTGTTTCTCAGTTTGATGGTAAGGATTGATTGATTGATTGATGTAGACCGTTTTTGGATGACTGTTTTGCTTTTGTGAAAAAGGGGAATCAGACAAAAGTTGCAAAGGCATTCAAAGGCTGTGAGTTCGAGACCCACCAGAGTCACTGCTGTAACCCCTGTTATCTACATTGGTAAATAGGAAAGCCTGCTTGTGTTATTAACTGATGAAAGGAACTGCTAAATTTGGTTCAATTACCACAGAATCCCAGTGTGCTATAGGCTGGCCACTGCTTGGTAGGAGTTTCCCGTACGTGAGTGACTGTTCCTTCCTTCCTTCACGTCCCGCTCAACCTCGTCTTCTTCTAAAGAGTTTGGCGCTGTCCTCAGAAGCTTTGGTCTTACTCAGCACCTGAGTGGCCCCACCAAGGGCAAAGGGCACACTCTGGACCTGCTAATGACAAAGCGGGTTAATATTTCAAATTACAGTGCGGTAAATGTTACTTTGATGGTTTCTGTATTTCTCCAGGTGCAATGAGTTTGCAGTCTTCTTTGCAAGACTCAGTTCAGAACATTAAAAATACCATTATTTGCAGATAACAAGCACGCAGCCAGCTAGACAACTGGAGTTAACCCATTTTGCATTTGTGGCTGACAAAACTTTCCAAGAGATCACCACAAGTCTGAGTTCCACTACATGCTGCCTTTATGCATTGCCTACTAGATTTTTAAAGTCTATGGTGAGCAGTCTGTTGGCTCCAATCAATCAAAAAGTCAACATGTTGCTTGGATCTGGAATTTTCCCAAGATCCTTAAAACTGCAGTCATTAAGCCTGTCTTAAAGAAGAGCAGTCTTGATGCCACAGTGCTAAATAATTACCGGCCCATCTCAAACCTATTACTACTCAGTTGTCCATTCAAGCATGCAAATTATTTACAACGACAGAAAATGCGCTGCTGTTACAAATTGGAATAAGATGGAAAAGTATCCCTGCACACACAGATTAACTGCACTCTTTTCACTTTTTGATTCTCAGTTTGTTGGCAAGGAATGACTGATGTGGACCCATTTTGGATGAAAACCGTGTTTTGCGTTTGTGGAAATGAGCATCATGGAAGGATGTATGGGCTCTGTGGCGCAATGGATAACGCATTGGACTTCTAGGCATAATTTGCAAGGGCATTCAAAGGTTGTGGGTTCGAGTCCCACCAGAGTCGCTAATGGTGAGAGAACATACTAGTTTTTTTACAATGGAAAATCTGCTCGCTTTACTATCTGATGAAAGGCACTGCTGAACGAGGTTCAATTGCCAAGTGTGCTTGAAAAAGTAAGCAAATACATCGGCATTATGTCAAATAACATTATCTTGCAATTTTCCCTCAATATCCAGATTAACTGCAGGATATTGAGTGCGCAATAAATTGGCGAGAGTCGATTGATTGAAAGACTTCCAGTTTTTTTTATAGCTACATTGGTACAGGGGATTTAGCTCAAAGGTAGAAAGATTGATGCCCTCGCTCTCCATTAAACACAGTTGATTGGACAGGGGCTGAACTTTCGAATGTTGCTGGCTCTCTTTAAAAAAAAAGATATTGCGGCTTGTCGACTCGCAAATATTTTATTGAGCGGGCTGTTTGTCTCTGTGGCGCAATTGGCCAGCGCGCTCGGCTGTTAACCGGGAGGTTGGTAGTTCGAGCCCACCCAGGGACGATTGGAAGAGGTATAGCAGGCAAAATCTATGAGGTAATATTGGTCACTGAATATCTAGCTGAAACAGGTTGGAGTAGCTTTTAAGAGGCGCTGTGGCTTAGATGGTCAAAGTGCCTGTCTAGTAAACAGGAGATCCTGGGTTCAAATCCCAACAGTGCCTTCATGATAGCCTTTCAAGCAAATCAGTTGTTTACATGTACAGAAAAACTTATCACTGAAAGAGCTCTTTTACATTTTTTAATTAGAGATTGAAAAGTATCCCTGAATAAACAGAGTAAATGCACTCTTTTCACTCCTTGTTTCTCAGTTTGATGGTAAGGATTGATTGATTGATGTAGACCGTTTTTGGATGACTGTTTTGCTTTTGTGAAAAAGGGGAATCAGACAAAAGTTGCAAAGGCATTCAAAGGCTGTGAGTTCGAGACCCACCAGAGTCACTGCTGTAACCCCTGTTATCTACATTGGTAAATAGGAAAGCCTGCTTGTGTTATTAACTGATGAAAGGAACTGCTAAATTTGGTTCAATTACCACAGAATCCCAGTGTGCTATAGGCTGGCCACTGCTTGGTAGGAGTTTCCCGTACGTGAGTGACTGTTCCTTCCTTCCTTCACGTCCCGCTCAACCTCGTCTTCTTCTAAAGAGTTTGGCGCTGTCCTCAGAAGCTTTGGTCTTACTCAGCACCTGAGTGGCCCCACCAAGGGCAAAGGGCACACTCTGGACCTGCTAATGACAAAGCGGGTTAATATTTCAAATTACAGTGCGGTAAATGTTACTTTGATGGTTTCTGTATTTCTCCAGGTGCAATGAGTTTGCAGTCTTCTTTGCAAGACTCAGTTCAGAACATTAAAAATACCATTATTTGCAGATAACAAGCACGCAGCCAGCTAGACAACTGGAGTTAACCCATTTTGCATTTGTGGCTGACAAAACTTTCCAAGAGATCACCACAAGTCTGAGTTCCACTACATGCTGCCTTTATGCATTGCCTACTAGATTTTTAAAGTCTATGGTGAGCAGTCTGTTGGCTCCAATCAATCAAAAAGTCAACATGTTGCTTGGATCTGGAATTTTCCCAAGATCCTTAAAACTGCAGTCATTAAGCCTGTCTTAAAGAAGAGCAGTCTTGATGCCACAGTGCTAAATAATTACCGGCCCATCTCAAACCTATTACTACTCAGTTGTCCATTCAAGCATGCAAATTATTTACAACGACAGAAAATGCGCTGCTGTTACAAATTGGAATAAGATGGAAAAGTATCCCTGCACACACAGATTAACTGCACTCTTTTCACTTTTTGATTCTCAGTTTGTTGGCAAGGAATGACTGATGTGGACCCATTTTGGATGAAAACCGTGTTTTGCGTTTGTGGAAATGAGCATCATGGAAGGATGTATGGGCTCTGTGGCGCAATGGATAACGCATTGGACTTCTAGGCATAATTTGCAAGGGCATTCAAAGGTTGTGGGTTCGAGTCCCACCAGAGTCGCTAATGGTGAGAGAACATACTAGTTTTTTTACAATGGAAAATCTGCTCGCTTTACTATCTGATGAAAGGCACTGCTGAACGAGGTTCAATTGCCAAGTGTGCTTGAAAAAGTAAGCAAATACATCGGCATTATGTCAAATAACATTATCTTGCAATTTTCCCTCAATATCCAGATTAACTGCAGGATATTGAGTGCGCAATAAATTGGCGAGAGTCGATTGATTGAAAGACTTCCAGTTTTTTTATAGCTACATTGGTACAGGGGATTTAGCTCAAAGGTAGAAAGATTGATGCCCTCGCTCTCCATTAAACACAGTTGATTGGACAGGGGCTGAACTTTCGAATGTTGCTGGCTCTCTTTAAAAAAAAAGATATTGCGGCTTGTCGACTTGCAAATATTTTATTGAGCGGGCTGTTTGTCTCTGTGGCGCAATTGGCCAGTGCGCTCGGCTGTTAACCGGGAGGTTGGTGGTTCGAGCCCACCCAGGGACGATTGGAAGAGGTATAGCAGGCAAAATCTATGAGGTAATATTGGTCACTGAATATCTAGCTGAAACAGGTTGGAGTAGCTTTTAAGAGGCGCTGTGGCTTAGATGGTCAAAGTGCCTGTCTAGTAAACAGGAGATCCTGGGTTCAAATCCCAACAGTGCCTTCATGATAGCCTTTCAAGCAAATCAGTTGTTTACATGTACAGAAAAACTTATCACTGAAAGAGCTCTTTTACATTTTTTAATTAGAGATTGAAAAGTATCCCTGAATAAACAGAGTAAATGCACTCTTTTCACTCCTTGTTTCTCAGTTTGATGGTAAGGATTGATTGATTGATGTAGACCGTTTTTGGATGACTGTTTTGCTTTTGTGAAAAAGGGGAATCAGACAAAAGTTGCAAAGGCATTCAAAGGCTGTGAGTTCGAGACCCACCAGAGTCACTGCTGTAACCCCTGTTATCTACATTGGTAAATAGGAAAGCCTGCTTGTGTTATTAACTGATGAAAGGAACTGCTAAATTTGGTTCAATTACCACAGAATCCCAGTGTGCTATAGGCTGGCCACTGCTTGGTAGGAGTTTCCCGTACGTGAGTGACTGTTCCTTCCTTCCTTCACGTCCCGCTCAACCTCGTCTTCTTCTAAAGAGTTTGGCGCTGTCCTCAGAAGCTTTGGTCTTACTCAGCACCTGAGTGGCCCCACCAAGGGCAAAGGGCACACTCTGGGCCTGCTAATGACAAAGCGGGTTAATATTTCAAATTACAGTGTGGTAAATGTTACTTTGATGGTTTCTGTATTTCTCCAGGTGCAATGAGTTTGCAGTCTTCTTTGCAAGACTCAGTTCAGAACATTAAAAATACCATTATTTGCAGATAACAAGCACGCAGCCAGCTAGACAACTGGAGTTAACCCATTTTGCATTTGTGGCTGACAAAACTTTCCAAGAGATCACCACAAGTCTGAGTTCCACTACATGCTGCCTTTATGCATTGCCTACTAGATTTTTAAAGTCTATGGTGAGCAGTCTGTTGGCTCCAATCAATCAAAAAGTCAACATGTTGCTTGGATCTGGAATTTTCCCAAGATCCTTAAAACTGCAGTCATTAAGCCTGTCTTAAAGAAGAGCAGTCTTGATGCCACAGTGCTAAATAATTACCGGCCCATCTCAAACCTACTACTACTCAGTTGTCCATTCAAGCATGCAAATTATTTACAACGACAGAAAATGCGCTGCTGTTACAAATTGGAATAAGATGGAAAAGTATCCCTGCACACACAGATTAACTGCACTCTTTTCACTTTTTGATTCTCAGTTTGTTGGCAAGGAATGACTGATGTGGACCCATTTTGGATGAAAACCGTGTTTTGCGTTTGTGGAAATGAGCATCATGGAAGGATGTATGGGCTCTGTGGCGCAATGGATAGCGCATTGGACTTCTAGGCATAATTTGCAAGGGCATTCAAAGGTTGTGGGTTCGAGTCCCACCAGAGTCGCTAATGGTGAGAGAACATACTAGTTTTTTTACAATGGAAAATCTGCTCGCTTTACTATCTGATGAAAGGCACTGCTGAACGAGGTTCAATTGCCAAGTGTGCTTGAGAAAGTAAGCAAATACATCGGCATTATGTCAAATAACATTATCTTGCAATTTTTCCTCAATATCCAGATTAACTGCAGTATATTGAGTGCGCAATAAATTGGCGAGAGTCGATTGATTGAAAGACTTCCAGTTTTTTTATAGCTACATTGGTACAGGGGATTTAGCTCAAAGGTAGAAAAATTGATGCCCTCGCTCTCCATTAAACACAGTTGATTGGACAGGGGCTGAACTTTCGAATGTTGCTGGCTCTCTTTAAAAAAAAAGATATTGCGGCTTGTCGACTCGCAAATATTTTATTGAGCGGGCTGTTTGTCTCTGTGGCGCAATTGGCCAGCGCGCTCGGCTGTTAACCAGGAGGTTGGTGGTTCGAGCCCACCCAGGGACGATTGGAAGAGGTATAGCAGGCAAAATCTATGAGGTAATATAGGTCACTGAATATCTAGCTGAAACAGGTTGGAGTAGCTTTTAAGAGGCGCTGTGGCTTAGATGGTCAAAGTGCCTGTCTAGTAAATAGGAGATCCTGGGTTCAAATCCCAGCAGTGCCTTCATGACAGCCTTTCAAGCAAATCAGTTGTTTACATGTACAGAAAAACTTATCACTGAAAGAGCTCTTTTACATTTTTTAATTAGAGATTGAAAAGTATCCCTGAATAAACAGAGTAAATGCACTCTTTTCACTCCTTGTTTCTCAGTTTGATGGTAAGGATTGATTGATTGATGTAGACCGTTTTTGGATGACTGTTTTGCTTTTGTGAAAAAGGGGAATCAGACAAAAGTTGCAAAGGCATTCAAAGGCTGTGAGTTCGAGACCCACCAGAGTCACTGTTGTAACCCCTGTTATCTACATTGGTAAATAGGAAAGCCTGCTTGTGTTATTAACTGATGAAAGGAACTGCTAAATTTGATTCAAATACCACAGAATCCCAGTGTGCTATAGGCTGGCCACTGCTTGGTAGGAGTTTCCCGTACGTGAGTGACTGTTCCCTCCTTCCTTCACGTCCCGCTCAACCTCGTCTTCTTCTAAAGAGTTTGGCGCTGTCCTCAGAAGCTTTGGTCTTACTCAGCACCTGAGTGGCCCCACCAAGGGCAAAGGGCACACTCTGGACCTGCTAATGACAAAGCGGGTTAATATTTCAAATTACAGTGTGGTAAATGTTACTTTGATGGTTTCTGTATTTCTCCAGGTGCAATGAGTTTGCAGTCTTCTTTGCAAGACTCAGTTCAGAACATTAAAAATACCATTATTTGCAGATAACAAGCACGCAGCCAGCTAGACAACTGGAGTTAACCCATTTTGCATTTGTGGCTGACAAAACTTTCCAAGAGATCACCACAAGTCTGAGTTCCACTACATGCTGCCTTTATGCATTGCCTACTAGATTTTTAAAGTCTATGGTGAGCAGTCTGTTGGCTCCAATCAATCAAAAAGTCAACATGTTGCTTGGATCTGGAATTTTCCCAAGATCCTGTTACGGCAGTTTCCTGTAAACAATGATCAAGTAAAGAGTAACCAGGCAATAACTTGAAGCAGAAACAGAGTCTCTCGGTCTCTCTCAAAAGGTGGAAGTTTATTCACGTGCACAGTGGATAAACACCCTCACTTTCCCTAAGACAAGTTCGTTCTGTCCCTACCTAACTTTACAAGTTACAAAGTACACCTTTTATAGGTGGTAACAAACATAACATAATCACAACCCAAATCAGCTCAAAAAGAGATAGACCAGACTATCACGTCCGTGACGGTTCAGCTCTCTCTTCAGAGGTTTAATCAAAGACCATTTCCACACTGAATCCGGTCCTGACGCATTAATTGATGATTAAGAGGCGCCGGACAGTAGATATTCAGTATAATCAGGACCTCATATTCTTATCCCATCTGCACACAGGAGAACAACAAAGATATTAATTCCGTGACATGTCATGGCCTAAAACAACATTAGAATGACATGACATGACCCATTTTCTGCCATTACAATCCTTAAAACTGCAGTCATTAAGCCTGTCTTAAAGAAGAGCAGTCTTGATGCCACAGTGCTAAATAATTACCGGCCCATCTCAAACCTACTACTACTCAGTTGTCCATTCAAGCATGCAAATCATTTACAACGACAGAAAATGCGCTGCTGTTACAAATTGGAATAAGATGGAAAAGTATCCCTGCACACACAGATTAACTGCACTCTTTTCACTTTTTGATTCTCAGTTTGTTGGCAAGGAATGACTGATGTGGACCCATTTTGGATGAAAACCGTGTTTTGCGTTTGTGGAAATGAGCATCATGGAAGGATGTATGGGCTCTGTGGCGCAATGGATAGCGCATTGGACTTCTATGCATAATTTGTAAGGGCATTCAAAGGTTGTGGGTTCCAGTCCCACCAGAGTCGCTAATGGTGAGAGAACATACTACTTTTTTTACAATGGAAAATCTGCTCGCTTTACTATCTGATGAAAGGCACTGCTGAACGAGGTTCAATTGCCAAGTGTGCTTGAAAAAGTAAGCAAATACATCGGCATTATGTCAAATAACATTATCTTGCAATTTTTCCTCAATATCCAGATTAACTGCAGGATATTGAGTGCGCAATAAATTGGCGAGAGTCGATTGATTGAAAGACTTCCAGTTTTTTTATAGCTACATTGGTACAGGGGATTTAGCTCAAAGGTAGAAAGATTGATGCCCTCGCTCTCCATTAAACACAGTTGATTGGACAGGGGCTGAACTTTCGAATGTTGCTGGCTCTCTTTAAAAAAAAAGATATTGCGGCTTGTCGACTCGCAAATATTTTATTGAGCGGGCTGTTTGTCTCTGTGGCGCAATTGGCCAGCGCGCTCGGCTGTTAACCGGGAGGTTGGTCGTTCGAGCCCACCCAGGGACGATTGGAAGAGGTATAGCAGGCAAAATCTATGAGGTAATATTGGTCACTGAATATCTAGCTGAAACAGGTTGGAGTAGCTTCTAACCCTTTAAGCGCCAAAGTCTCAGAAATGCAACTTTACCGTACAAGGAAATTAATGAAATAATAGTAGAAAATGAATCACTTCAGTCATTGGTCGGTTCGGTGCAACTTCCCTTTATTAGCCAGGTATGATCCAGGGCAGATCCGGTAAGGAAAAAAATGGCTGGAGGAAGTACACGTGGCATGCAATTTACAGCAGATTCTGACTCTGAAGGGTATTATCTCCCCGAGAGTGACGATGGATTTCCAAGTGGAGATGAAGGGACTTCGAAACAACGGACAGGTGCAAAGGACAGACGGAGGCGAGGAACCAGTGGAACCAGTGGCTGCAGTAAAACTTGCCCGGTGGATGAGAGCTGGGACATGCTGAGAGAGGTCGAGGTATTTGAGGCATGGATCAAACCTTTTGAAGACCCAGTTGGCTACACAGGAGAGATGGATCTGACGGATGCTAATCCATTTGATATTCTGTCACTCTTTCTGACCGATCAGTTTTGGACTTTCATTACTGATGAAACAAATAGATATGCACATCAGTGTATGGCACCTATGATTCTGAAGCCACATTCAAGATTTCTTGAGTGGTATGATGTATCAGTCACCGAAATGAAAGCTTTCTTCGCTTTGCATCTCTCCATGGGCCTTGTTGAGAAACCTGAAATCGAGGATTACTGGGGAACATTTTGGCTTACACAAACGCCTGGATTTGGAAATGTAATGTCAAGAAACAGATTTGAAATCATTCTTTCGTTCTTTCATTTTGTCAACAATAATGATTATGTGAGAACAGGCGAGCCCGGGCACGATAAACTGTTCAAAGTCCGCCCAATAATAGATTTGATTATTCCCAAATTTGCAGCAGTTTACAGTCCAATCAAGGAGCTTTCTTTAGATGAAATGACAATAGCTTTCAAGGGGAGATCTTCACTAAAATGTTACTCTCCGAATAAACCTGACAAATATGGCTATAGAGTGTATGCCCTGAGTGAAAGCTGTTCAGGGTATGTTTTGCGCTGGTCAATGCACACTGGACAGTACAAAAATAATGCAAGCAACATCAGTGCAACACACGCAGTTGTCCGTGAGTTGGTTTCTCCCTTTACGGGCAAAGGACACGAGATTTACATGGACAGTTACTATACCTCGCCTGTAATTGCAAATGAATTAGCAGATTTGGAAACTGGACTGTGTGGGACGGTAAGGATTACCAGGTTGGGGATGCCAAAATGCCTTGGTAAAAGTGTCTTACAGCTGAAAAAAGGAGATGACCCAGTTTTTTGCAGAAAGGGAAAACTCCTGGCTTGTGCTTGGCACGATACTAAACGTCTCACCATGTTGTCCACAGTCCATGGAAATGATTGTGTTCAGAGGAGGATCCGATCCAAGACAGATGACACTGGCTTCCGTGACATCAAAAGACCTGTATGTGTCGACCAGTACAACGCCTACATGGGTGGAGTGGACACTGCTGACCAGAGGATGAAGACATACCTCTTTCCACACAGGTCCCGGAAATGGTATCATCGCATATTCAATGCCATTATAAGCATAAGTATTGTCAACTCACACATCATATACACCAAATCCACTCCAGGCCCACACAAACCTTTAAAGGTTTACATTCAGAACATTATTGATGCATTACTGGCTGATCACTCCAAAAAACAAGAAAGGCGCTCAAGACCGGAGGGTGAAATGCCACAGAGACTCACAGAGCGTCATTGGCTTTGTCAAGCAGAGGGACGTCCAGACTGCGCCGTGTGCTCTGACCGCTCTCGTACCAAAGGCAGGCGGCAAACAAAGTACAGGTGCCGTCAGTGTGGCGTTGGCCTCTGTGCGGTTCCATGCAACGAGAGATACCATACGCTAAAAAACTTTAAATGCTGTCATTTGGATATGTAAAAGTGCAGGGTACCTTGACCCTGGATGGACATCTTTTCTGTGATGGCTCTCTCCTTTCTTCACTGCTTTCTCCACAACCTGCCTGGCACCAATGATGGATGTATAAGTTGGAAAAATAAAAAAAATGAAAAAAATACATAATAAAAACCGTGTTTGTCATCATTTGGTCAGAACTTGTAATCAGGGCCCGAGTTTGAAGATGTGAGCAAAAGGGGTGAAAATGGGTTAAAATGTGAAAAAACACCAAAATGAGCAAAATGAAATAATCCCCCATCATCAGTGCACAGTTTGCCCCCAGAAAAGCACTCCCCTGGGGCCTGGAGGTGATCTGACCACCAGAATATAGTACCATATACCCCTGCTGGACTTAGAAAAAAAAACGAGCTTCCAGCCAATAGTACACTATACCCGAGGGACTCTGTCGTTTTTCGGCAATAGTACACTATACCCGAGGGACTCTGTCGTTTTTCGGCAATAGTACACTATACCCGAGGGACTCTGTCGTTTTTCGGCAATAGTACACTATACCCGAGGGACTCTGTCGTTTTTCGGCAATAGTACACTATACCCGAGGGACTCTGTCGTTTTTCGGCAATAGTACACTATACCCGAGGGACTCTGTCGTTTTTCGGCAATAGTACACTATACCCGAGGGACTCTGTAGTTTTTCCGGGCCGTAGTATGAAGTTGTGAGCAAAAGGGGTGAAAATGGGTTAAAATGTGAAAAAACACCAAAATGAGCAAAATGAAATAATCCCCCATCATCAGTGCACTGTTTGCCCCCAGAAAAGCACTCCCCTGGGGCCTGGAGGTGATCTGACCATCAGAGTATAGCACCATATGCCCCTGAGGGACTTAGAGTAAAAACCGAAATAGTACACTATACCTGAAAAGACTCTGTCATTTTTCGGCAATAGTACACTATACCCGAGCGACTCTGTCGTTTTTCCGGGCCGTAGTATGAAGTTGTGAGCAAAAGGGGTGAAAATGGGTTAAAATGTGAAAAAACACCAAAATGAGCAAAATGAAATAATCCCCCATCATCAGTGCACTGTTTGCCCCCAGAAAAGCACTCCCCTGGGGCCTGGAGGTGATCTGACCATCATAGTATAGCACCATATGCCCCTGAGGGACTTAGAGTAAAAACCGAAATAGTACACTATACCTGAAAAGACTCTGTCATTTTTCGGCAATAGTACACTATACCCGAGCGACTCTGTCGTTTTTCGGCAATAGTACACTATATACCGTTGGACTTAGTCGTTTTTTGGGCTCGTGGGAATAAGCGTTCAGCTCAAGATTCCCGGGCTAAATCACGCTGCTCCCGAGAAATTCTTACGCTGCTCTCACGCGGAATGTGCAAAATGGTAATGCTGGGAGGGAGGGGCGGGCGGTTTTTGAGAATGACGTTTTTCGCAATCGAAACAGGTACATTTCCTGGTTGTGCGGCTACCGGGCAAGGAGCTCGTTTGACGGGCACACGAGAACCGCGATCGATGGGCCCCGTTCTGGTTTTATCCAGCTTCCAAGGCTCCTTCACAGCCGTAATGTCAAGTCATGGTTCGGAGGTGCGGAGGTGAGCGTCGGATCACGGAGGCTCTGAATGGAGCCCCGCGCTCCGCGCTCCTCCGGGCTCTAAGCGCCGCTCAGACCCGGCATGAGAGGGTCTATTTTCGGCTTGATTTTACCAGACTCCCGGGCACTTCCAGAAGCTTCCTGTTTGCTCTGATTGCTCGGGGCAGAGCACGGTGTCACGCTGACCACGGGCTGTACGTGGAGGTGAGAGCTGGTTGTAAGGCGGATCACGGAGGCTCTGAATGGAGCCCCGCGCTCCTCCGGGCTCTAAGCGCCGCTCAGACCCGGCATGAGAGGGTCTATTTTCGGCTTGATTTTACCAGACTCCCGGGCACTTCCAGAAGCTTCCTGTTTGCTCTGATTGCTCGGGGCAGAGCACGGTGTCACGCTGACCACGGGCTGTACGCGGAGGTGAGAGCTGGTTGTAAGGCGGATCACGGAGGCTCTGAATGGAGCCCCGCGCTCCGCGCTCCTCCGGGCTCTAAGCGCCGCTCAGACCAGGCATGAGAGGGTCTATTTTCGGCTTGATTTTACCAGACTCCCGGGCACTTCCAGAAGCTTCCTGTTTGCTCTGATTGCTCGGGGCAGAGCACGGTGTCACGCTGACCACGGGCTGTACGCGGAGGTGAGAGCTGGTTGTAAGGCGGATCACGGAGGCTCTGAATGGAGCCCCGCGCTCCGCGCTCCTCCGGGCTCTAAGCGCCGCTCAGACCCGGCATGAGAGGGTCTATTTTCGGCTTGATTTTACCAGACTCCCGGGCACTTCCAGAAGCTTCCTGTTTGCTCTGATTGCTCGGGGCAGAGCACGGTGTCACGCTGACCACGGGCTGTACGCGGAGGTGACCCGCTCCGTGATCTTAGCGCCGCCCAGACCCAGGGCCATCCACCCCGCACACGGCCAGACTTTGCCCGGCCAGGGAGCACCTTCTGCGGGTCGGAGGCTCCGGGTCGGAGCCCCTGGAGCCTGGAGCCCTCACCGGGCCCCGAACTCGGCTGCCGGAGGCAGTGCAGTGCCTCATGGATAAAAGGCACCCAGCCGTCCAACTCGCGTGAGGCGGAGCAGGGATCATCCATGAATCAACCATGAAAATGGTACAAATCATGGTTCTATGTATACCAGACAAAGAGCTTGGTCTATTGGCACTCAAGACCCGCCATCGTAGGGCCCCGTTCTGGTTTTATCCAGCTTCGAAGGCTCCTGCGCACTGCGGGTTTGTTTACATTTTGCGGCTGTGGTTTGCTCCGGCTAACCTCACGCCGGACACGTTGGAAGCGAGGCCGAGACAGAGGTCCCACCAGGCGCGGGGCTTCAGTCTGACTGGCTTCCCCCGCGCCTGGCCCCTTGTCTCCGGAGATGGGACCGTCACTCACCCCCGCACTGAAGGACGCGCGGCTTGAAGGATGATGGCTGCGCTTAGCCCCTGTGCCAGGGGCTCTGAGCCAGTCCCCTTCAGCCTCAACGCGTCCGGTGGGAACACAGTCCGGGTCCATTGTCACTCACCCCTGCGCAGAAGGACGCGCGGCTTGGAGGATGATGGCTGCGCTTAGCCCCTGGCACAGGGGTTCTGCACCAGTCCCCTTCAGCCTCAACGCATCCGGTGGAACAACAGTCCAGGCCCTCTGTCACTCACCCCCGCACTGAAGGACGCGCGGCTTGAAGGATGATGGCTGTGCTTAGCCCCTGTGCCAGGGGCTCTGAGCCAGTCCCCTTCAGCCTCAACGCGTCCGGTGGGAACACAGTCCGGGTCCACTGTCACTCACCCCTGCGCAGAAGGACGCGCGGCTTGGAGGATGATGGCTGCGCTTAGCCCCTGGCACAGGGGCTCTGCACCAGTCCCCTTCAGCCTCAACGCGTCCGGTGGAACAACAGTCCAGGCCCACTGTCACTCACCCCCGCACTGAAGGACGCGCGGCTTGGAGGATGATGGCTGCGCTTAGCCCCTGTTACAGGGGCTCTGCGCCAGTCTCCTTCAGCCTCAACGCGTCCGACGGAACCACAGTCCGAGCCCATTGTCACTCACCCCCGCGCAGCAGGAGGCGCGGCTTGAAGGATGATGGCTGCGCTTAGCCCCTGGGCCCAAGGGCTCTGCGCCAGTCCCCTTCAGCCTCAACGTGTCCGATGGCTCTGCGCGGGGCGGGGGGCAGGGCCGGCGCATATTTTTGGTCCGACTCCGGTCCCTTCCTCGTCTCTGAGTTTGTCAAATGCAGCGCCTGTCCAGGGCTCACTTTGCTATCAACTGGCTGGTCACCGCCATCGTAGGGCCCCGTTCTGGTTTCATCCAGCTTCGAAGGCTCCTGCGCACTGCGGGGTTGTTGGCATTTGTGGTCCTGATTTGCGCTGGCTCACCCTTACGCTGGACACAGCGCCAGATGATATATTTGGTCCGACTCCGGTCCCTTCCTCGTCTCTGAGTTTGTCAAATGCAGCGCCTGTCCAGGGCTCACTTTGCTATCAACTGGCTGGTCACCGCCATCGTAGGGCCCCGTTCTGGTTTCATCCAGCTTCGAAGGCTCCTGCGCACTGCGGGGTTGTTGGCATTTGTGGTCCTGATTTGCGCTGGCTCACCCTTACGCTGGACACAGCGCCAGATGATATATTTGGTCCGACTCCGGTCCCTTCCTCGTCTCTGAGTTTGTCAAATGCAGCGCCTGTCCAGGGCTCACTTTGCTATCAACTGGCTGGTAACCGCCATCGTAGGGCCCCGTTCTGGTTTCATCCAGCTTCGAAGGCTCCTGCGCACTGCGGGGTTGTTGGCATTTGTGGTCCTGATTTGCGCTGGCTCACCCTTACGCTGGACACAGCGCCAGATGATATATTTGGTCCGACTCCGGTCCCTTCCTCGTCTCTGAGTTTGTCAAATGCAGCGCCTGTCCAGGGCTCACTTTGCTATCAACTGGCTGGTCACCGCCATCGTAGGGCCCCGTTCTGGTTTCATCCAGCTTCGAAGGCTCCTGCGCACTGCGGGGTTGTTGGCATTTGTGGTCCTGATTTGCGCTGGCTCACCCTTACGCTGGACACAGCGCCAGATGATATATTTGGTCCGACTCCGGTCCCTTCCTCGTCTCTGAGTTTGTCAAATGCAGCGCCTGTCCAGGGCTCACTTTGCTATCAACTGGCTGGTCACCGCCATCGTAGGGCCCCGTTCTGGTTTCATCCAGCTTCGAAGGCTCCTGCGCACTGCGGGGTTGTTGGCATTTGTGGTCCTGATTTGCGCTGGCTCACCCTCACGCTGGACACAGCGCCAGATGATATATTTGGTCCGACTCCGGTCCCTTCCTCGTCTCTGAGTTTGTCAAATGCAGCTCCTGTCCAGGGCTCACTTTGCTATCAACTGGCTGGTCACCGCCATCGTAGGGCCCCGTTCTGGTTTCATCCAGCTTCGAAGGCTCCTGCGCACTGCGGGGTTGTTGGCATTTGTGGTCCTGATTTGCGCTGGCTCACCCTCACGCTGGACACAGCGCCAGATGATATATTTGGTCCGACTCCGGTCCCTTCCTCGTCTCTGAGTTTGTCAAATGCAGCTCCTGTCCAGGGCTCACTTTGCTATCAACTGGCTGGTCACCGCCATCGTAGGGCCCCGTTCTGGTTTCATCCAGCTTCGAAGGCTCCTGCGCACTGCGGGGTTGTTGGCATTTGTGGTCCAGAGCCCCGGCTCTAAATTAAACCTGTTACCCTAGTAGGCCGGCCTCCGGGTCCCCCTCTCTTCTTCGGTTATGGAGTACATTGGGCGCGGGGGCAGCCAGTGGAGGGCAAGGGCCCTGCCTCCAAGTGTGGTGTAGGGGACAGGGGAGCCAGGGCCTTGGGGTCCTGGTGCTTTTTATCTTTTAAAGTGGCTCAGAGTACCAAGGGCACGGACTTCCAGGGGGCTGCACCAAGGGTGTGTAGCTCGTGTTGGGGTGCTTAAGTGTGGGTACCCGGGGACGAAAGGTGGGCCGGGGCCGGCGCGAGCCTCTGTGGTGAGTGCTGGGCCGTTCCCTTGGTACTCCAGTCGGAGTACCAAGGGCACGGACTTCCATGGTATAGTACCAAGGGCACGGACCTCCAGGGGGCTGAAACAAGGGTGTGTAGCCCGTGTGGGGGTGCTTAAGTGTGGGTCCCCGGGTTCGAAGGGAGGGCCTGGTCCCCGGTGGTCATCCCCGGAGTCCCAGAGCGTGCAACCCGGGGAAGAGTGGCCCGTCCCCATACTGAGTTTGGGGGAATGCGGGGTGGCTCTGGAGGGGCTCCAGGGGTTCCAGGGGGTGCTCGGCGGAGGCCATGCCCAGCCAGAGTGGCCCTTCCCCGGGCAGAATCTGGGGAGAGTGGGGGGTGGCTCTGGAGGTGCTCCGGGGGCTCCAGGGGTTCCAGGGGGTGCTCAGTGGGGGCCATGCCCAGCCAGAGTTGCCCTTCCCCGGGGTGAGTCTGGAGGAGTGGGGGGTGGCTCTGGAGGGGCTCCAGGGATTCCAGGGGGGTGCTCGGCGGAGGCCATGCCCAGCCAGAGTGGCCCTTCCCCGAGCATAGTCTGGGGAGAGTGGGGGGTGGCTCTGGAGGTGCTCCAGGGGTTCCAGGGGGTGCTCAGTGGGGGCCATGCACAGCCAGAGTGGCCCTTCCCCGGGGTGAGTCTGGAGGAGTGGGGGGTGGCTCTGGAGGGGCTCCAGGGGTTCCAGGGGGTGCTCGGCGGAGGCCATGCCCAGCCAGAGTGGCCCTTCCCCGGGCAGAGTCTGGAGGAGTGGGGGGTGGCTCTGGAGGTGCTCCGGGGGCTCCAGGGGTTCCAGGGGGTGCTCAGCGGAGGCCATGCCCAGCCAGAGTGGCCCTTCCCCGGGCAGAGTCTGGAGGAGTGGGGGGTGGCTCTGAAGGTGCTCCGGGGGCTCAAGGGGGTGCTAAGTGGAGGTCATGCCCAGCCAGAGTGGCCCTTCCCCGGGCAGAATCTGGGGAGAGTGGGGGGTGGCTCTGGAGGTGCTCCGGGGGCTCCAGGGGTTCCAGGGGGTGCTCAGTGGGGGCCATGCCCAGCCAGAGTGGCCCTTCCCCGGGGTGAGTCTGGAGGAGTGGGGGGTGGCTCTGGAGGTGCTCCGGGGGCTCCAGGGGGTGCTCAGTGGAGGCCATGCCCAGCCAGAGTGGCCCTTCCCCGGGCAGAGTCTGGAGGAGTGGGGGGTGGCTCTGGAGGTGCTCCGGGGGCTCCAGGGGTTCCAGGGGGTGCTCAGTGGGGGCCATGCCCAGCCAGAGTGGCCCTTCCCCGGGCAAAGTCTGGAGGAGTGGGGGGTGGCTCTGGAGGGGTTCCAGGGGGTGCTCGGCGGAGGCCATGCCCAGCCAGAGTGGCCCTTCCCCGGGCATAGTCTGGGGAGAGTGGGGGGTGGCTCTGGAGGTGCTCCGGGGGCTCCAGGGGGTGCTCAGTGGAGGCCATGCCCAGCCAGAGTGTCCCTTCCCCGGGCAGAGTCTGGAGGAGTGGGGGGTGGCTCTGGAGGTGCTCCGGGGGCTCCAGGGGTTCCAGGGGGTGCTCAGTGGGGGCCATGCCCAGCCAGAGTGGCCCTTCCCCGGGCAAAGTCTGGAGGAGTGGGGGGTGGCTCTGGAGGTGCTCCGGGGGCTCCAGGGGTTCCAGGGGGTGCTCAGTGGGGGCCATGCCCAGCCAGAGTGGCCCTTCCCCGGGCAAAGTCTGGCCGTGTGCGGGGTGGATGATCCCTGCTCCGCCTCACGCGAGTTCGAGACCGGCTGGGTGCCCTTTTATCCATGAGGCACTGCACTGCCTCCGGCAGCCGAGTTCGGGGCCCGGTGAGGGCTCCAGGCTCCAGGGGCTCCGACCCGGAGCCTCCAACCCGCAGAAGGTGCTCCCTGGCCGGGCAAAGTCTGGCCGTGTGCGGGGTGGATGATCCCTGCTCCGCCTCACGCGAGTTCGAGACCGGCTGGGTGCCCTTTTATCCATGAGGCACTGCACTGCCTCCGGCAGCCGAGTTCGGGGCCCGGTGAGGGCTCCAGGCTCCAGGGGCTCCGACCCGGAGCCTCCGACCCGCAGAAGGTGCTCCCTGGCCGGGCAAAGTCTGGCCGTGTGCGGGGTGGATGATCCCTGCTCCGCCTCACGAGAGTTCGAGACCGGCTGGGTGCCCTTTTATCCATGAGGCACTGCACTGCCTCCGGCAGCCGAGTTCGGGGCCCGGTGAGGGCTCCAGGCTCCAGGGGCTCCGACCCGGAGCCTCCGACCCGCAGAAGGTGCTCCCTGGCCGGGCAAAGTCTGGCCGTGTGCGGGGTGGATGATCCCTGCTCCGCCTCACGCGAGTTCGAGACCGGCTGGGTGCCCTTTTATCCATGAGGCACTGCACTGCCTCCGGCAGCCGAGTTCGGGGCCCGGTGAGGGCTCCAGGCTCCAGGGGCTCCGACCCGGAGCCTCCGACCCGCAGAAGGTGCTCCCTGGCCGGGCAAAGTCTGGCCGTGTGCGGGGTGGATGATCCCTGCTCCGCCTCACGCGAGTTCGAGACCGGCTGGGTGCCCTTTTATCCATGAGGCACTGCACTGCGTCCGGCAGCCGAGTTCGGGGCCCGGTGAGGGCTCCAGGCTCCAGGGGCTCCGACCCGGAGCCTCCGACCCGCAGAAGGTGCTCCCTGGCCGGGCAAAGTCTGGCCGTGAGCGGGGTGGATGATCCCTGCTCCGCCTCACGCGAGTTCGAGACCGGCTGGGTGCCCTTTTATCCAAGAATCAACTGGAGTGTGGAGCTTCTACGGGCCTCCAGGGGCACTGCCGACCCAGAGCTGTGCCCCGGCTTCAGTTCTCTGTATCTCAGGAAGTTTTTTATTTATACATTTATTTCATCCATAATCTCTGGCGCCTAAAGGGTTAAGCAGGTGGCATCCTTTGCTGGTCAGGGGGAAGAGAAAGGTATGTTTCCAGCAGGGTTCTAAGAAATATGAAGCAATGCCAATGGATTTCTTGCCCATCAGCTTGACCACCTGGCCACCACAATACTGCATCTTTGGAAAATTACAGTGAAAGCGTGAGACCAATAAAAAAAAATCAAGATATGCTTGTCCAGTCAAGAATTGCTGGAAAACATGACTGATCCCAAATGAAGCAAAGTATGCGCTCTACCGCTGACCCACTTTGTCTAAGAGAAATGCTCCAAAAAGAAACACCAACCAACCTGCTAGTCTATAGATGCATAGAAAAGCTAAAGGTTGATTACAAATTTTCACATGCTGCGCCCAAATCGATACCATGTTGCTATGCCTCTCTTCACCTCCGTCCAGCTTGAATGTACTCGTAACCACAGCGAGTCTTGTACATAATGCAGCTACAAGTGTTCCAGCAGGACAGACTAGATATTCCCATACCGGAAGTTGAACCCGGGCCACCTGGATGAGAGCCAGGAATCCTAACCGCTAGACCATATGGGAAGGATTTAAGAAGGTAAGAGTTGATTTAATGGTAAATAAGATAAGATAAGATAAGATAAGATAAGATAAGATAAGATAAGATAAGATAAGATAAGATAAGATAAGATAAGATAAGATAAGATAAGATAAGATAAGATCAGATCAGATCAGATCAGATCAGATCAGATCAGATCAGATCAGATCAGATCAGATCAGATCAGATCAGATCAGATCAGATCAGATCAGATCAGATCAGATCAGATAAGATAAGATATTCCTTTATTGTCCCACATGGGCACGATGGGTTCATACACAGGCCCCAGATGTACAAGGTTGTGGTCCGAGCTGCCCAGGGGAGGGAGGGGGAAAGAGGAATAAGCCTCCTTGGTGTTGGCAAAAAACAAGTCCAATGTTCTATTGTTTCTGGTGGGGCAGGTAACATACTGGGTGTATGTTGGTAGAACAGAAGAGGGAGAAGCGTGGTTAAAGTCACCAGAGACGAGGGAGAGAGCCTGTGGGTGCTGTGTTTGCGGCCTACAAGTGCAGGAGAGCAGTGCTTCACAAGCATATTCAGTATTGGCAGACGGGGCCACATAGACTGCGATCGAAATCACATGTGAGAACTCCCGGGGCAGATAATATATCTTTTCTTCCCGCATTCTCTCGTTCTGTCCGCCCGCAGCAGATGAAAATTGTCCAAACCTACAATAGAGTCTGGCATTTCTGCTGTTAACCAGGTCTCTGTGAAAATCAAGACACTGCTGTCCCTATAAATCCTCTGGGACCGCATGAGGCTCGCTATTTCCGTCATTTTATTTTGAAGGGACCTCACGTTACCCATGACTACGGCGGGAACCGACTTCCTGTTTGTCCCTCTCTTCTCTCGGAGTTTACGTCCAGCCCGTCTGCTTCGTTGCGTTTTCCTTAGGATGTCCGCCGGGATAACGTGACGATCTCCGGGTAAGACGACTGTTCTCCGCAGTTTCATTAGTTCGTCCTTTGTGTAAGCGCGGTACGGCGCCGGCCGGGGGGCGGGGCCGGAGCCGGGGGACTCAGAGCCAAGACACATCGCCACGACACGACGAAAACACTCAATCCAGCCGAATAAAGTCAAAAACAGTTGAATTAAAAACGATTCCAGCGCGTGTCCCTATCCTACAGTAAAATAGAAAAAAAATTACTAACTATATTTACAAAATATAGGAGATAAAGCACAATAAGTGTGAGAAAAAAGAGAGAGCGTTTACACCGGGCTGCTAGCTGTACCAGCGCCTTATGACGTATAAAGAAGGCCTCATTGATGCTTGAGAGTTAAGGAATAGTTCTGTATGTAATAGATATAAGCCCATTCCACGTGCAACAAGTCTAGTGATTAGTATTTTCCTTGTGGCTCAGCCTATTAGACCATGGACCTGAAATCCACAATCCCGGATTTTGGAGGCTAGTATCCTGTGCATATTGCTTATGGGGTTATGTACCCATAATAGACTCAAATTGCTTCAAAATGTCTATTCATGGGTCTTTTTTGACCTACATCTTCTTTCACTACTCAGCTATCCTTTTCCCCAAAAAAGAAATAACAATATAGGATGGAAAAAAGAAATGTGCTGCTAGATTCAAAGCAAATGTGGAACTGGGAGCTTGCGCTGAAGATCGGCTTCCATCATCCAACACATTACTGACTAGCTTGGTTCATTTGGATTGACAATCGCAATAATGCAAGTAAAAAAAATCTAGCAGAGGATGGTTTCGATCCATCGACCTCTGGGTTATGGGCCCAGCACGCTACCGCTGCGCCACTCTGCTGAATGGCTATGATCATGGGACTCAAACCCACAATCCCGGTTCAAGAGGCCAGTGCGTAATGCCCATGGGGCTGTATACGTCTAATAGACTCAAATTGCTTCAAAATATGAAATCTAATTTTAAAGGAATGTGGAACTGGGATCTTGCTACGAAAGACTGTGCTCTAACACTGAGCTACATAACCATCTCTTGCCTGTCATGATTATTTTCCAAGCAAGACCTGGAGTCAACACTTTTCACTTTGTGCCATAAACAGAATATTGAATGGAGATGCAGGGGATTGAAACAAGGATTTCATACATGCCCTCGTTCTGAAAGAATGGCTCCGAAATTAAACATCACCAAACATGCTGGTTTATAGAATAGAACGCAATCTCAAAATCTGTGCTGCTAAACACACGTTGCTGACAGGAATCGAACCTGCGCGGGGAAACCCCAATGGATTTCAAGTCCATCGCCTTAACCTCTCGGCCACAACAACAATACACCTCTAAACTGTGTTTAAGAAAGTGGAAATTATCCACATTATTTTCTGAAACTAGCGCAATTACATTACCAGATTTAACTCTCCATGAATTCATGGAGACAGCATGTTTTACTAAGCATTCTAAGCTCAGGTTTGGCGAGACATACCTATACTGGAAGTTGGGAATGTCGCCCAGGCTGCCTGAATGGGCCACTTTGTCTCACCTTCCTGCAGGTAGTGTGGATGGATGAAATAATATTGTTTGAATTTTATAAGTGCTGCAAGGTTCAAAGGTAATGCGGGACTGGGAGCTTGCACTGAATCACCACATGTGCTGATTTGAAATATTTCAGTGAAGGTCTCTAAAATTCACTGCAGTGTAATCTGGCAATTAGCAAAGACTACAGTGTCACCTGGAGATGCTGGGAATTGAACCCAGGACCTCATACATGCTAAGCATGCGCTCTACCACTGAGCTACATCCCCTTCCGTAACAATGCCTTAAATGATAGAATGGACAAAAACAGAACAGATAGAATAGAAACAACAGAAACAGTGACCAGATAGACAATTCAATTCTTGATTTTTTTTTAAATTCCAATTTGACTGGTTGTGACACAAAGGTTTGTCCCATTGTTACTTTACTTACATGTGCGTCACTTTTTGTGTGTTACAGTAACTTTTTTGGCCTGATCACCCAGTCCACAAGTGTTCCTGTACCTATATATTTACAAATCAAGCACTGTTAAGCAGGTGACATCCTTTGCTGGTCAGGGGGAAGAGAAAGGTATGTTTCCAGCAGGGTTCTAAGAAATATGAAGCAATGCCAATGGATTTCTTGCCCATCAGCTTGACCACCTGGCCACCACAATACTGCATCTTTGGAAAATTACAGTGAAAGCGTGAGACCAATAAAAAAAAATCAAGATATGCTTGTCCAGTCAAGAATTGCTGGAAAACATGACTGATCCCAAATGAAGCAAAGTATGCGCTCTACCGCTGACCCACTTTGTCTAAGAGAAATGCTCCAAAAAGAAACACCAACCAACCTGCTAGTCTATAGATGCATAGAAAAGCTAAAGGTTGATTACAAATTTTCGCATGCTGCGCCCAAATCGATACCATGTTTCTATGCCTCTCTTCACCTCCGTCCAGCTTGAATGTACTCGTAACCACAGCGAGTCTTGTACATAATGCAGCTACAAGTGTTCCAGAAGGACAGACTAGATATTCCCATACCGGGAGTTGAACCCGGGCCACCTGGATGAGAGCCAGGAATCCTAACCGCTAGACCATATGGGAAGGATTTAAGAAGGTAAGAGTTGATTTAACGGTAAATAAGATAAGATAAGATAAGATCAGATCAGATCAGATCAGATAAGATATTCCTTTATTGTCCCACATGGGCACGATGGGTTCATACACAGGCCCCAGATGTACAAGGTTGTGGTCCGAGCTGCCCAGGGGAGGGAGGGGGAAAGAGGAATAAGCCTCCTTGGTGTTGGCAAAAAACAAGTCCAATGTTCTATTGTTTCTGGTGGGGCAGGTAACATACTGGGTGTATGTTGGTAGAACAGAAGAGGGAGAAGCGTGGTTAAAGTCACCAGAGACGAGGGAGAGAGCCTGTGGGTGCTGTGTTTGCGGCCTACAAGTGCAGGAGAGCAGTGCTTCACAAGCATATTCAGTATTGGCAGACGGGGCCACATAGACTGCGATCGAAATCACATGTGAGAACTCCCGGGGCAGATAATATATCTTTTCTTCCCGCATTCTCTCGTTCTGTCCGCCCGCAGCAGATGAAAATTGTCCAAACCTACAATAGAGTCTGGCATTTCTGCTGTTAACCAGGTCTCTGTGAAAATCAAGACACTGCTGTCCCTATAAATCCTCTGGGACCGCATGAGGCTCGCTATTTCCGTCATTTTATTTTGAAGGGACCTCACGTTACCCATGACTACGGCGGGAACCGACTTCCTGTTTGTCCCTCTCTTCTCTCGGAGTTTACGTCCAGCCCGTCTGCTTCGTTGCGTTTTCCTTAGGATGTCCGCCGGGATAACGTGACGATCTCCGGGTAAGACGACTGTTCTCCGCAGTTTCATTAGTTCGTCCTTTGTGTAAGCGCGGTACGGCGCCGGCCGGGGGGCGGGGCCGGAGCCGGGGGACTCAGAGCCAAGACACATCGCCACGACACGACGAAAACACTCAATCCAGCCGAATAAAGTCAAAAACAGTTGAATTAAAAACGATTCCAGCGCGTGTCCCTATCCTACAGTAAAATAGAAAAAAAATTACTAACTATTTTTACAAAATATAGGAGATAAAGCACAATAAGTGTGAGAAAAAAGAGAGAGCGTTTACACCGGGCTGCTAGCTGTACCAGCGCCTTATGACGTATAAAGAAGGCCTCATTGATGCTTGAGAGTTAAGGAACAGTTCTGTATGTAATAGATATAAGCCCATTCCACGTGCAACAAGTCTAGTGATTAGTATTTTCCTTGTGGCTCAGCCTATTAGACCATGGACCTGAAATCCACAATCCCGGATTTTGGAGGCTAGTATCCTGTGCATATTGCTTATGGGGTTATGTACCCATAATAGACTCAAATTGCTTCAAAATGTCTATTCATGGGTCTTTTTTGACCTACATCTTCTTTCACTACTCAGCTATCCTTTTCCCCAAAAAAGAAATAACAATATAGGATGGAAAAAAGAAATGTGCTGCTAGATTCAAAGCAAATGTGGAACTGGGAGCTTGCGCTGAAGATCGGCTTCCATCATCCAACACATTACTGACTAGCTTGGTTCATTTGGATTGACAATCGCAATAATGCAAGTAAAAAAAATCTAGCAGAGGATGGTTTCGATCCATCGTCTTCTGGGTTATGGGCCCAGCACGCTTCCGCTGCGCCACTCTGCTGAATGGCTATGATCATGGGACTCAAACCCACAATCCCTGGTTCAAGAGGCCAGTGCGTAATGCCCATGGGGCTGTATACGTCTAATAGACTCAAATTGCTTCAAAATATGAAATCTAATTTTAAAGGAATGTGGAACTGGGATCTTGCTACGAAAGACTGTGCTCTAACACTGAGCTACATAACCATCTCTTGCCTGTCATGATTATTTTCCAAGCAAGACCTGGAGTCAACACTTTTCACTTTGTGCCATCAACAGAATATTGAATGGAGATGCAGGGGATTGAAACAAGGATTTCATACATGCCCTCGTTCTGAAAGAATGGCTCCGAAATTAAACATCACCAAACATGCTGGTTTATAGAATAGAACGAAATCTCAAAATCTGTGCTGCTAAACACACGTTGCTGACAGGAATCGAACCTGCGCGGATTTCAAATCCATCGCCTTAACCTCTCGGCCACAACAACAAGACACCTTTAAATTGTGTTTAAGAAAGTGGAAATTACCCACATTATTTTCTGAAACTAGCGCAATTACATTACCAGATTTAACTCTCCATGAATTCATGGAGACAGCATGTTTTACTAAGCATTCTAAGCTCAGGTTTGGCGAGACATACCTATACTGGAAGTTGGGAATGTCGCCCAGGCTGCCTGAATGGGCCACTTTGTCTCACCTTCCTGCAGGTAGTGTGGATGGATGAAATAATATTGTTTGAATTTTATAAGTGCTGCAAGGTTCAAAGGTAATGCGGGACTGGGAGCTTGCACTGAATCACCACATGTGCTGATTTGAAATATTTCAGTGAAGGTCTCTAAAATTCACTGCAGTGTAATCTGGCAATTAGCAAAGACTACAGTGTCACCTGGAGATGCTGGGAATTGAACCCAGGACCTCATACATGCTAAGCATGCGCTCTACCACTGAGCTACATCCCCTTCCGTAACAATGCCTTAAATGATAGAATGGACAAAAACAGAACAGATAGAATAGAAACAACAGAAACAGTGACCAGATAGACAATTCAATTCTTGATTTTTTTTTAAATTCCAATTTGACTGGTTGTGACACAAAGGTTTGTCCCATTGTTACTTTACTTACATGTGCGTCACTTTTTGTGTGTTACAGTAACTTTTTTGGCCTGATCACCCAGTCCACAAGTGTTCCTGTACCTATATATTTACAAATCAAGCACTGTTAAGCAGGTGGCATCCTTTGCTGGTCAGGGGGAAGAGAAAGGTATGTTTCCAGCAGGGTTCTAAGAAATATGAAGCAATGCCAATGGATTTCTTGCCCATCAGCTTGACCACCTGGCCACCACAATACTGCATCTTTGGAAAATTACAGTGAAAGCGTGAGACCAATAAAAAAAAATCAAGATATGCTTGTCCAGTCAAGAATTGCTGGAAAACATGACTGATCCCAAATGAAGCAAAGTATGCGCTCTACCGCTGACCCACTTTGTCTAAGAGAAATGCTCCAAAAAGAAACACCAACCAACCTGCTAGTCTATAGATGCATAGAAAAGCTAAAGGTTGATTACAAATTTTCGCATGCTGCGCCCAAATCGATACCATGTTTCTATGCCTCTCTTCACCTCCGTCCAGCTTGAATGTACTCGTAACCACAGCGAGTCTTGTACATAATGCAGCTACAAGTGTTCCAGCAGGACAGACTAGATATTCCCATACCGGGAGTTGAACCCGGGCCACCTGGATGAGAGCCAGGAATCCTAACCGCTAGACCATATGGGAAGGATTTGAGAAGGTAAGAGTTGATTTAACGGTAAATAAGATAAGATAAGATAAGATCAGATCAGATCAGATCAGATAAGATATTCCTTTATTGTCCCACATGGGCACGATGGGTTCATACACAGGCCCCAGATGTACAAGGTTGTGGTCCGAGCTGCCCAGGGGAGGGAGGGGGAAAGAGGAATAAGCCTCCTTGGTGTTGGCAAAAAACAAGTCCAATGTTCTATTGTTTCTGGTGGGGCAGGTAACATACTGGGTGTATGTTGGTAGAACAGAAGAGGGAGAAGCGTGGTTAAAGTCACCAGAGACGAGGGAGAGAGCCTGTGGGTGCTGTGTTTGCGGCCTACAAGTGCAGGAGAGCAGTGCTTCACAAGCATATTCAGTATTGGCAGACGGGGCCACATAGACTGCGATCGAAATCACATGTGAGAACTCCCGGGGCAGATAATATATCTTTTCTTCCCGCATTCTCTCGTTCTGTCCGCCCGCAGCAGATGAAAATTGTCCAAACCTACAATAGAGTCTGGCATTTCTGCTGTTAACCAGGTCTCTGTGAAAATCAAGACACTGCTGTCCCTATAAATCCTCTGGGACCGCATGAGGCTCGCTATTTCCGTCATTTTATTTTGAAGGGACCTCACGTTACCCATGACTACGGCGGGAACCGACTTCCTGTTTGTCCCTCTCTTCTCTCGGAGTTTACGTCCAGCCCGTCTGCTTCGTTGCGTTTTCCTTAGGATGTCCGCCGGGATAACGTGACGATCTCCGGGTAAGACGACTGTTCTCCGCAGTTTCATTAGTTCGTCCTTTGTGTAAGCGCGGTACGGCGCCGGCCGGGGGGCGGGGCCGGAGCCGGGGGACTCAGAGCCAAGACACATCGCCACGACACGACGAAAACACTCAATCCAGCCGAATAAAGTCAAAAACAGTTGAATTAAAAACGATTCCAGCGCGTGTCCCTATCCTACAGTAAAATAGAAAAAAAATTACTAACTATATTTACAAAATATAGGAGATAAAGCACAATAAGTGTGAGAAAAAAGAGAGAGCGTTTACACCGGGCTGCTAGCTGTACCAGCGCCTTATGACGTATAAAGAAGGCCTCATTGATGCTTGAGAGTTAAGGAACAGTTCTGTATGTAATAGATATAAGCCCATTCCACGTGCAACAAGTCTAGTGATTAGTATTTTCCTTGTGGCTCAGCCTATTAGACCATGGACCTGAAATCCACAATCCCGGATTTTGGAGGCTAGTATCCTGTGCATATTGCTTATGGGGTTATGTACCCATAATAGACTCAAATTGCTTCAAAATGTCTATTCATGGATCTTTTTTGACCTACATCTTCTTTCACTACTCAGCTATCCTTTTCCCCAAAAAAGAAATAACAATATAGGATGGAAAAAAGAAATGTGCTGCTAGATTCAAAGCAAATGTGGAACTGGGAGCTTGCGCTGAAGATCGGCTTCCATCATCCAACACATTACTGACTAGCTTGGTTCATTTGGATTGACAATCGCAATAATGCAAGTAAAAAAAATCTAGCAGAGGATGGTTTCGATCCATCGATCTCTGGGTAATGGGCCCAGCACGCTACCGCTGCGCCACTCTGCTGAATGGCTATGATCATGGGACTCAAACCCACAATCCCGGTTCAAGAGGCCAGTGCGTAATGCCCATGGGGCTGTATACGTCTAATAGACTCAAATTGCTTCAAAATATGAAATCTAATTTTAAAGGAATGTGGAACTGGGATCTTGCTACGAAAGACTGTGCTCTAACACTGAGCTACATAACCATCTCTTGCCTGTCATGATTATTTTCCAAGCAAGACCTGGAGTCAACACTTTTCACTTTGTGCCATCAACAGAATATTGAATGGAGATGCAGGGGATTGAAACAAGGATTTCATACATGCCCTCGTTCTGAAAGAATGGCTCCGAAATTAAACATCACCAAACATGCTGGTTTATAGAATAGAACGAAATCTCAAAATCTGTGCTGCTAAACACACGTTGCTGACAGGAATCGAACCTGCGCGGATTTCAAATCCATCGCCTTAACCTCTCGGCCACAACAACAAGACACCTTTAAATTGTGTTTAAGAAAGTGGAAATTACCCACATTATTTTCTGAAACTAGCGCAATTACATTACCAGATTTAACTCTCCATGAATTCATGGAGACAGCATGTTTTACTAAGCATTCTAAGCTCAGGTTTGGCGAGACATACCTATACTGGAAGTTGGGAATGTCGCCCAGGCTGCCTGAATGGGCCACTTTGTCTCACCTTCCTGCAGGTAGTGTGGATGGATGAAATAATATTGTTTGAATTTTATAAGTGCTGCAAGGTTCAAAGGTAATGCGGGACTGGGAGCTTGCACTGAATCACCACATGTGCTGATTTGAAATATTTCAGTGAAGGTCTCTAAAATTCACTGCAGTGTAATCTGGCAATTAGCAAAGACTACAGTGTCACCTGGAGATGCTGGGAATTGAACCCAGGACCTCATACATGCTAAGCATGCGCTCTACCACTGAGCTACATCCCCTTCCGTAACAATGCCTTAAATGATAGAATGGACAAAAACAGAACAGATAGAATAGAAACAACAGAAACAGTGACCAGATAGACAATTCAATTCTTGATTTTTTTTTAAATTCCAATTTGACTGGTTGTGACACAAAGGTTTGTCCCATTGTTACTTTACTTACATGTGCGTCACTTTTTGTGTGTTACAGTAACTTTTTTGGCCTGATCACCCAGTCCACAAGTGTTCCTGTACCTATATATTTACAAATCAAGCACTGTTAAGCAGGTGGCATCCTTTGCTGGTCAGGGGGAAGAGAAAGGTATGTTTCCAGCAGGGTTCTAAGAAATATGAAGCAATGCCAATGGATTTCTTGCCCATCAGCTTGACCACCTGGCCACCACAATACTGCATCTTTGGAAAATTACAGTGAAAGCGTGAGACCAATAAAAAAAAATCAAGATATGCTTGTCCAGTCAAGAATTGCTGGAAAACATGACTGATCCCAAATGAAGCAAAGTATGCGCTCTACCGCTGACCCACTTTGTCTAAGAGAAATGCTCCAAAAAGAAACACCAACCAACCTGCTAGTCTATAGATGCATAGAAAAGCTAAAGGTTGATTACAAATTTTCGCATGCTGCGCCCAAACCATGTTTCTATGCCTCTCTTCACCTCCGTCCAGCTTGAATGTACTCGTAACCACAGCGAGTCTTGTACATAATGCAGCTACAAGTGTTCCAGCAGGACAGACTAGATATTCCCATACCGGGAGTTGAACCCGGGCCACCTGGATGAGAGCCAGGAATCCTAACCGCTAGACCATATGGGAAGGATTTAAGAAGGTAAGAGTTGATTTAACGGTAAATAAGATAAGATAAGATAAGATCAGATCAGATCAGATCAGATCAGATCAGATCAGATCAGATCAGATAAGATATTCCTTTATTGTCCCACATGGGCACGATGGGTTCATACACAGGCCCCAGATGTACAAGGTTGTGGTCCGAGCTGCCCAGGGGGGGAGGGGGAAAGAGGAATAAGCCTCCTTGGTGTTGGCAAAAAACAAGTCCAATGTTCTATTGTTTCTGGTGGGGCAGGTAACATACTGGTTGTATGATGGTAGAACAGAAGAGGGAGAAGCGTGGTTAAAGTCACCAGAGACGAGGGAGAGAGCCTGTGGGTGCTGTGTTTGCAGCCTACAAGTGCAGGAGAGCAGTGCTTCACAAGCATATTGAGCATTGGCAGACGGGGCCACATAGACTGCGATCAAAATCACATGTGAGAACTCCCGGGGCAGATAATATATCTTTTCTTCCCGCATTCTCTCGTTCTGTCCGCCCGCAGCAGATGAAAATTGTCCAAACCTACAATAGAGTCTGGCATTTCTGCTGTTAACCAGGTCTCTGTGAAAATCAAGACACTGCTGTCCCTATAAATCCTCTGGGACCGCATGAGGCTCGCTATTTTCGTCATTTTATTTTGAAGGGACCTCACGTTACCCATGACTACGGCGGGAACCGACTTCCTGTTTGTCCCTCTCTTCTCTCGGAGTTTACGTCCAGCCCGTCTGCTTCGTTGCGTTTTCCTTAGGATGTCCGCCGGGATAACGTGACGATCTCCAGGTAAGACGACTGTTCTCCGCAGTTTCATTAGTTCCTCCTTTGTGTAAACGCGGTACGGCGCCGGCCGGGGGGCGGGGCCGGAGCCGGGGGACTCAGAGCCAAGACACATCGCCACGACACGACGAAAACACTCAATCCAGCCGAATAAAGTCAAAAACAGTTGAATTAAAAACGATTCCAGCGCGTGTCCCTATCCTACAGTAAAATAGAAAAAATATACTAACTATATTTACAAAATATAGGAGATAAAGCACAATAAGTGTGAGAAAAAAGAGAGAGCGTTTACACCGGGCTGCTAGCTGTACCAGCGCCTTATGACGTATAAAGAAGGCCTCATTGATGCTTGAGAGTTAAGGAACAGTTCTGTATGTAATAGATATAAGCCCATTCCACGTGCAACAAGTCTAGTGATTAGTATTTTCCTTGTGGCTCAGCCTATTAGACCATGGACCTGAAATCCACAATCCCGGATTTTGGAGGCTAGTATCCTGTGCATATTGCTTATGGGGTTATGTACCCATAATAGATTCAAATTGCTTCAAAATGTCTATTCATGGGTCTTTTTTGACCTACATCTTCTTTCACTACTCGGCTATCCTTTTCCCCAAAAAAGAAATAACAATATAGGATGGAAAAAAGAAATGTGCTGCTAGATTCAAAGCAAATGTGGAACTGGGAGCTTGCGCTGAAGATCGGCTTCCATCATCCAACACATTACTGACTAGCTTGGTTAATTTGGATTGACAATGGCAATAATGCAAGTAAAAAAAATCTAGCAGAGGATGGTTTCGATCCATCGACCTCTGGGTTATGGGCCCAGCACGCTTCCGCTGCGCCACTCTGCTGAATGGCTATGATCATGGGACTCAAACCCACAATCCCTGGTTCAAGAGGCCAGTGCGTAATGCCCATGGGGCTGTATACGTCTAATAGACTCAAATTGCTTCAAAATATGAAATCTAATTTTAAAGGAATGTGGAACTGGGATCTTGCTACGAAAGACTGTGCTCTAACACTGAGCTACATAACCATCTCTTGCCTGTCATGATTATTTTCCAAGCAAGACCTGGAGTCAACACTTTTCACTTTGTGCCATCAACAGAATATTGAATGGAGATGCAGGGGATTGAAACAAGGATTTCATACATGCCCTCGTTCTGAAAGAATGGCTCCGAAATTAAACATCACCAAACATGCTGGTTTATAGAATAGAACGAAATCTCAAAATCTGTGCTGCTAAACACACGTTGCTGACAGGAATCTAACCTGCGCGGGGAAACCCCAATGGATTTCAAGTCCATCGCCTTAACCTCTCGGCCACAACAACAAGACACCTTTAAACTGTGTTTAAGAAAGTGAAAATTACCCACATTATTTTCTGAAACTAGCGCAATTACATTACCAGATTTAACTCTCCATGAATTCATGGAGACAGCATGTTTTACTAAGCATTCTAAGCTCAGGTTTGGCGAGACATACCTATACTGGAAGTTGGGAATGTCGCCCAGGCTGCCTGAATGGGCCACTTTGTCTCATCTTCCTGCAGGTAGTGTGGATGGATGAAATAATATTGTTTGAATTTTATAAGTGCTGCAAGGTTCAAAGGTAATGCGGGACTGGGAGCTTGCACTGAATCACCACATGTGCTGATTTGAAATATTTCAGTGAAGGTCTCTAAAATTCACTGCAGTGTAATCTGGCAATTAGCAAAGACTACAGTGTCGCCTGGAGATGCTGGAAATTGAACCCAGGACCTCATACATGCTAAGCATGCGCTCTACCACTGAGCTACATCCCCTTCTGTAACAATGCCTTAAATGATAGAATGGACAAAAACAGAACAGATAGAATAGAAACAACAGAAACAGTGACCAGATAGACAATTCAATTCTTGATTTTTTTTTAAATTCCAATTTGACTGGTTGTGACACAAAGGTTTGTCCCATTGTTACTTTACTTACATGTGCGTCACTTTTTGTGTGTTACAGTAACTTTTTTGGCCTGATCACCCAGTCCACAAGTGTTCCTGTACCTATATATTTACAAATCAAGCACTGTTAAGCAGGTGGCATCCTTTGCTGGTCAGGGGGAAGAGAAAGGTATGTTTCCAGCAGGGTTCTAAGAAATATGAAGCAATGCCAATGGATTTCTTGCCCATCAGCTTGACCACCTGGCCACCACAATACTGCATCTTTGGAAAATTACAGTGAAAGCGTGAGACCAATAAAAAAAAATCAAGATATGCTTGTCCAGTCAAGAATTGCTGGAAAACATGACTGATCCCAAATGAAGCAAAGTATGCGCTCTACCGCTGACCCACTTTGTCTAAGAGAAATGCTCCAAAAAGAAACACCAACCAACCTGCTAGTCTATAGATGCATAGAAAAGCTAAAGGTTGATTACGAATTTTCGCATGCTGCGCCCAAATCGATACCATGTTTCTATGCCTCTCTTCACCTCCGTCCAGCTAGAATGTACTCGTAACCACAGCGAGTCCTGTACATAATGCAGCTACAAGTGTTCCAGCAGGACAGACTAGATATTCCCATTCCGGGAGTTGAACCTGGGCCACCTGGATGAGAGCCAGGAATCCTAACCGCTAGACCATATGGGAAGGATTTAAGAAGGTAAGAGTTGATTTAATGGTAAATAAGATAAGATAAGATAAGATCAGATAAGATCAGATCAGATCAGATCAGATAAGATAAGATATTCCTTTATTGTCCCACATGGGCACGATGGGTTCATACACAGGCCCCAGATGTACAAGGTTGTGGTCCGAGCTGCCCAGGGGAGGGAGGGGGAAAGAGGAATAAGCCTCCTTGGTGTTGGCAAAAAACAAGTCCAATGTTCTATTGTTTCTGGTGGGGCAGGTAACATACTGGGTGTATGATGGTAGAACAGAAGAGGGAGAAGCGTGGTTAAAGTCACCAGAGACGAGGGAGAGAGCCTGTGGGTGCTGTGTTTGCAGCCTACAAGTGCAGGAGAGCAGTGCTTCACAAGCATATTGAGCATTGGCAGACGGGGCCACATAGACTGCGATCAAAATCACATGTGAGAACTCCCGGGGCAGATAATATATCTTTTCTTCCCGCATTCTCTCGTTCTGTCCGCCCGCAGCAGATGAAAATTGTCCAAACCTACAATAGAGTCTGGCATTTCTGCTGTTAACCAGGTCTCTGTGAAAATCAAGACACTGCTGTCCCTATAAATCCTCTGGGACCGCATGAGGCTCGCTATTTCCGTCATTTTATTTTGAAGGGACCTCACGTTACCCATGACTACGGCGGGAACCGACTTCCTGTTTGTCCCTCTCTTCTCTCGGAGTTTACGTCCAGCCCGTCTGCTTCGTTGCGTTTTCCTTAGGATGTCCGCCGGGATAACGTGACGATCTCCAGGTAAGACGACTGTTCTCCGCAGTTTCATTAGTTCCTCCTTTGTGTAAACGCGGTACGGCGCCGGCCGGGGGGCGGGGCCGGAGCCGGGGGACTCAGAGCCAAGACACATCGCCACGACACGACGAAAACACTCAATCCAGCCGAATAAAGTCAAAAACAGTTGAATTAAAAACGATTCCAGCGCGTGTCCCTATCCTACAGTAAAATAGAAAAAATATACTAACTATATTTACAAAATATAGGAGATAAAGCACAAAAAGTGTGAGAAAAAAGAGAGAGCGTTTACACCGGGCTGCTAGCTGTACCAGCGCCTTATGACGTATAAAGAAGGCCTCATTGATGCTTGAGAGTTAAGGAACAGTTCTGTATGTAATAGATATAAGCCCATTCCACGTGCAACAAGTCTAGTGATTAGTATTTTCCTTGTGGCTCAGCCTATTAGACCATGGACCTGAAATCCACAATCCCGGATTTTGGAGGCTAGTATCCTGTGCATATTGCTTATGGGGTTATGTACCCATAATAGACTCAAATTGCTTCAGAATGTCTAATCATGGGTCTTTTTTGACCTACATCTTCTTTCACTACTCAGCTATCCTTTTCCCCAAAAAAGAAATAACAATGTAGGATGGAAAAAAGAAATGTGCTGCTAGATTCAAAGCAAATGTGGAACTGGGAGCTTGCGCTGAAGATCGGCTTCCATCATCCAACACATTACTGACTAGCTTGGTTCATTTGGATTGACAATCGCAATAATGCAAGTAAAAAAAATCTAGCAGAGGATGGTTTCGATCCATCGACCTCTGGGTTATGGGCCCAGCACGCTTCCGCTGCGCCACTCTGCTGAATGGCTATGATCATGGGACTCAAACCCACAATCCCTGGTTCAAGAGGCCAGTGCGTAATGCCCATGGGGCTGTATACGTCTAATAGACTCAAATTGCTTCAAAATATGAAATCTAATTTTAAAGGAATGTGGAACTGGGATCTTGCTACGAAAGACTGTGCTCTAACACTGAGCTACATAACCATCTCTTGCCTGTCATGACTATTTTCCAAGCAAGACCTGGAGTCAACACTTTTCACTTTGTGCCATCAACAGAATATTGAATGGAGATGCAGGGGATTGAAACAAGGATTTCATACATGCCCTCGTTCTGTAAGAATGGCTCCGAAATTAAACATCACCAAACATGCTGGTTTATAGAACAGAACGAAATCTCAAAATCTGTGTTGCTAAACACACATTGCTGACAGGAATCGAACCTGCGCGGGGAAACCCCAATGGATTTCAAGTCCATCGCCTTAACCTCTCGGCCACAACAACAAGACACCTTTAAAGTGTGTTAAAGAAAGTGGAAATTACCCACATTATTTTCTGAAACTAGCGCAATTACATTACCAGATTTAACTCTCCATGAATTCATGGAGACAGCATGTTTTACTAAGCATTCTAAGCTCAGGTTTGGCGAGACATACCTATACTGGAAGTTGGGAATGTCGCCCAGGCTGCCTGAATGGGACACTTTGTCTCACCTTCCTGCAGGTAGTGTGGATGGATGAAATAATATTGTTTGAATTTTATAAGTGCTGCAAGGTTCAAAGGTAATGCGGGACTGGGAGCTTGCACTGAATCACCACATGTGCTGATTTGAAATATTTCAGTGAAGGTCTCTAAAATTCACTGCAGTGTAATCTGGCAATTAGCAAAGACTACAGTGTCGCCTGGAGATGCTGGGAATTGAACCCAGGACCTCATACATGCTAAGCATGCGCTCTACCACTGAGCTACATCCCCTTCCGCAACAATGCCTTAAATGATAGAATGGACAAAAACAGAACAGATAGAATAGAAACAACAGAAACAGTGACCAGATAGACAATTCAATTCTTGATTTTTTTTAAAATTCCAATTTGACTGGTTGTGACACAAAGGTTTGTCCCATTGTTACTTTACTTACATGTGCGTCACTTTTTGTGTGTTACAGTAACTTTTTTGGCCTGATCACCCAGTCCACAAGTGTTCCTGTACCTATATATTTACAAATCAAGCACTGTTAAGCAGGTGGCATCCTTTGCTGGTCAGGGGGAAGAGAAAGGTATGTTTCCAGCAGGGTTCTAAGAAATATGAAGCAATGCCAATGGATTTCTTGCCCATCAGCTTGACCACCTGGCCACCACAATACTGCATCTTTGGAAAATTACAGTGAAAGCGTGAGACCAATAAAAAAAAATCAAGATATGCTTGTCCAGTCAAGAATTGCTGGAAAACATGACTGATCCCAAATGAAGCAAAGTATGCGCTCTACCGCTGACCCACTTTGTCTAAGAGAAATGCTCCAAAAAGAAACACCAACCAACCTGCTAGTCTATAGATGCATAGAAAAGCTAAAGGTTGATTACGAATTTTCGCATGCTGCGCCCAAATCGATACCATGTTTCTATGCCTCTCTTCACCTCCGTCCAGCTCTAATGTACTCGTAACCACAGCGAGTCTTGTACATAATGCAGCTACAAGTGTTCCAGCAGGACAGACTAGATATTTCCATACCGGGAGTTGAACCCGGGCCACCTGGATGAGAGCCAGGAATCCTAACCGCTAGACCATATGGGAAGGATTTAAGAAGGTAAGAGTTGATTTAACGGTAAATAAGATAAGATAAGATCAGATCAGATCAGATCAGATCAGATCAGATCAGATAAGATAAGATATTCCTTTATTGTCCCACATGGGCACGATGGGTTCATACACAGGCCCCAGATGTACAAGGTTGTGGTCCGAGCTGCCCAGGGGAGGGAGGGGGAAAGAGGAATAAGCCTCCTTGGTGTTGGCAAAAAACAAGTCCAATGTTCTATTGTTTCTGGTGGGGCAGGTAACATACTGGGTGTATGATGGTAGAACAGAAGAGGGAGAAGCGTGGTTAAAGTCACCAGAGACGAGGGAGAGAGCCTGTGGGTGCTGTGTTTGCAGCCTACAAGTGCAGGAGAGCAGTGCTTCACAAGCATATTGAGCATTGGCAGACGGGGCCACATAGACTGCGATCAAAATCACATGTGAGAACTCCCGGGGCAGATAATATATCTTTTCTTCCCGCATTCTCTCGTTCTGTCCGCCCGCAGCAGATGAAAATTGTCCAAACCTACAATAGAGTCTGGCATTTCTGCTGTTAACCAGGTCTCTGTGAAAATCAAGACACTGCTGTCCCTATAAATCCTCTGGGACCGCATGAGGCTCGCTATTTCCGTCATTTTATTTTGAAGGGACCTCACGTTACCCATGACTACGGCGGGAACCGACTTCCTGTTTGTCCCTCTCTTCTCTCGGAGTTTACGTCCAGCCCGTCTGCTTCGTTGCGTTTTCCTTAGGATGTCCGCCGGGATAACGTGACGATCTCCAGGTAAGACGACTGTTCTCCGCAGTTTCATTAGTTCCTCCTTTGTGTAAACGCGGTACGGCGCCGGCCGGGGGGCGGGGCCGGAGCCGGGGGACTCAGAGCCAAGACACATCGCCACGACACGACGAAAACACTCAATCCAGCCGAATAAAGTCAAAAACAGTTGAATTAAAAACGATTCCAGCGCGTGTCCCTATCCTACAGTAAAATAGAAAAAATATACTAACTATATTTACAAAATAAAGGAGATAAAGCACAAAAAGTGTGAGAAAAAAGAGAGAGCGTTTACACCGGGCTGCTAGCTGTACCAGCGCCTTATGACGTATAAAGAAGGCCTCATTGATGCTTGAGAGTTAAGGAACAGTTCTGTATGTAATAGATATAAGCCCATTCCACGTGCAACAAGTCTAGTGATTAGTATTTTCCTTGTGGCTCAGCCTATTAGACCATGGACCTGAAATCCACAATCCCGGATTTTGGAGGCTAGTATCCTGTGCATATTGCTTATGGGGTTATGTACCCATAATAGACTCAAATTGCTTCAGAATGTCTAATCATGGGTCTTTTTTGACCTACATCTTCTTTCACTACTCAGCTATCCTTTTCCCCAAAAAAGAAATAACAATGTAGGATGGAAAAAAGAAATGTGCTGCTAGATTCAAAGCAAATGTGGAACTGGGAGCTTGCGCTGAAGATCGGCTTCCATCATCCAACACATTACTGACTAGCTTGGTTCATTTGGATTGACAATCGCAATAATGCAAGTAAAAAAAATCTAGCAGAGGATGGTTTCGATCCATCGACCTCTGGGTTATGGGCCCAGCACGCTTCCGCTGCGCCACTCTGCTGAATGGCTATGATCATGGGACTCAAACCCACAATCCCTGGTTCAAGAGGCCAGTGCGTAATGCCCATGGGGCTGTATACGTCTAATAGACTCAAATTGCTTCAAAATATGAAATCTAATTTTAAAGGAATGTGGAACTGGGATCTTGCTACGAAAGACTGTGCTCTAACACTGAGCTACATAACCATCTCTTGCCTGTCATGACTATTTTCCAAGCAAGACCTGGAGTCAACACTTTTCACTTTGTGCCATCAACAGAATATTGAATGGAGATGCAGGGGATTGAAACAAGGATTTCATACATGCCCTCGTTCTGTAAGAATGGCTCCGAAATTAAACATCACCAAACATGCTGGTTTATAGAACAGAACGAAATCTCAAAATCTGTGTTGCTAAACACACATTGCTGACAGGAATCGAACCTGCGCGGGGAAACCCCAATGGATTTCAAGTCCATCGCCTTAACCTCTCGGCCACAACAACAAGACACCTTTAAAGTGTGTTAAAGAAAGTGGAAATTACCCACATTATTTTCTGAAACTAGCGCAATTACATTACCAGATTTAACTCTCCATGAATTCATGGAGACAGCATGTTTTACTAAGCATTCTAAGCTCAGGTTTGGCGAGACATACCTATACTGGAAGTTGGGAATGTCGCCCAGGCTGCCTGAATGGGACACTTTGTCTCACCTTCCTGCAGGTAGTGTGGATGGATGAAATAATATTGTTTGAATTTTATAAGTGCTGCAAGGTTCAAAGGTAATGCGGGACTGGGAGCTTGCACTGAATCACCACATGTGCTGATTTGAAATATTTCAGTGAAGGTCTCTAAAATTCACTGCAGTGTAATCTGGCAATTAGCAAAGACTACAGTGTCGCCTGGAGATGCTGGGAATTGAACCCAGGACCTCATACATGCTAAGCATGCGCTCTACCACTGAGCTACATCCCCTTCCGCAACAATGCCTTAAATGATAGAATGGACAAAAACAGAACAGATAGAATAGAAACAACAGAAACAGTGACCAGATAGACAATTCAATTCTTGATTTTTTTTAAAATTCCAATTTGACTGGTTGTGACACAAAGGTTTGTCCCATTGTTACTTTACTTACATGTGCGTCACTTTTTGTGTGTTACAGTAACTTTTTTGGCCTGATCACCCAGTCCACAAGTGTTCCTGTACCTATATATTTACAAATCAAGCACTGTTAAGCAGGTGGCATCCTTTGCTGGTCAGGGGGAAGAGAAAGGTATGTTTCCAGCAGGGTTCTAAGAAATATGAAGCAATGCCAATGGATTTCTTGCCCATCAGCTTGACCACCTGGCCACCACAATACTGCATCTTTGGAAAATTACAGTGAAAGCGTGAGACCAATAAAAAAAAATCAAGATATGCTTGTCCAGTCAAGAATTGCTGGAAAACATGACTGATCCCAAATGAAGCAAAGTATGCGCTCTACCGCTGACCCACTTTGTCTAAGAGAAATGCTCCAAAAAGAAACACCAACCAACCTGCTAGTCTATAGATGCATAGAAAAGCTAAAGGTTGATTACGAATTTTCGCATGCTGCGCCCAAATCGATACCATGTTTCTATGCCTCTCTTCACCTCCGTCCAGCTCTAATGTACTCGTAACCACAGCGAGTCTTGTACATAATGCAGCTACAAGTGTTCCAGCAGGACAGACTAGATATTTCCATACCGGGAGTTGAACCCGGGCCACCTGGATGAGAGCCAGGAATCCTAACCGCTAGACCATATGGGAAGGATTTAAGAAGGTAAGAGTTGATTTAACGGTAAATAAGATAAGATAAGATCAGATCAGATCAGATCAGATCAGATCAGATCAGATAAGATAAGATATTCCTTTATTGTCCCACATGGGCACGATGGGTTCATACACAGGCCCCAGATGTACAAGGTTGTGGTCCGAGCTGCCCAGGGGAGGGAGGGGGAAAGAGGAATAAGCCTCCTTGGTGTTGGCAAAAAACAAGTCCAATGTTCTATTGTTTCTGGTGGGGCAGGTAACATACTGGGTGTATGATGGTAGAACAGAAGAGGGAGAAGCGTGGTTAAAGTCACCAGAGACGAGGGAGAGAGCCTGTGGGTGCTGTGTTTGCAGCCTACAAGTGCAGGAGAGCAGTGCTTCACAAGCATATTGAGCATTGGCAGACGGGGCCACATAGACTGCGATCAAAATCACATGTGAGAACTCCCGGGGCAGATAATATATCTTTTCTTCCCGCATTCTCTCGTTCTGTCCGCCCGCAGCAGATGAAAATTGTCCAAACCTACAATAGAGTCTGGCATTTCTGCTGTTAACCAGGTCTCTGTGAAAATCAAGACACTGCTGTCCCTATAAATCCTCTGGGACCGCATGAGGCTCGCTATTTCCGTCATTTTATTTTGAAGGGACCTCACGTTACCCATGACTACGGCGGGAACCGACTTCCTGTTTGTCCCTCTCTTCTCTCGGAGTTTACGTCCAGCCCGTCTGCTTCGTTGCGTTTTCCTTAGGATGTCCGCCGGGATAACGTGACGATCTCCAGGTAAGACGACTGTTCTCCGCAGTTTCATTAGTTCCTCCTTTGTGTAAACGCGGTACGGCGCCGGCCGGGGGGCGGGGCCGGAGCCGGGGGACTCAGAGCCAAGACACATCGCCACGACACGACGAAAACACTCAATCCAGCCGAATAAAGTCAAAAACAGTTGAATTAAAAACGATTCCAGCGCGTGTCCCTATCCTACAGTAAAATAGAAAAAATATACTAACTATATTTACAAAATAAAGGAGATAAAGCACAAAAAGTGTGAGAAAAAAGAGAGAGCGTTTACACCGGGCTGCTAGCTGTACCAGCGCCTTATGACGTATAAAGAAGGCCTCATTGATGCTTGAGAGTTAAGGAACAGTTCTGTATGTAATAGATATAAGCCCATTCCACGTGCAACAAGTCTAGTGATTAGTATTTTCCTTGTGGCTCAGCCTATTAGACCATGGACCTGAAATCCACAATCCCGGATTTTGGAGGCTAGTATCCTGTGCATATTGCTTATGGGGTTATGTACCCATAATAGACTCAAATTGCTTCAGAATGTCTAATCATGGGTCTTTTTTGACCTACATCTTCTTTCACTACTCAGCTATCCTTTTCCCCAAAAAAGAAATAACAATGTAGGATGGAAAAAAGAAATGTGCTGCTAGATTCAAAGCAAATGTGGAACTGGGAGCTTGCGCTGAAGATCGGCTTCCATCATCCAACACATTACTGACTAGCTTGGTTCATTTGGATTGACAATCGCAATAATGCAAGTAAAAAAAATCTAGCAGAGGATGGTTTCGATCCATCGACCTCTGGGTTATGGGCCCAGCACGCTTCCGCTGCGCCACTCTGCTGAATGGCTATGATCATGGGACTCAAACCCACAATCCCTGGTTCAAGAGGCCAGTGCGTAATGCCCATGGGGCTGTATACGTCTAATAGACTCAAATTGCTTCAAAATATGAAATCTAATTTTAAAGGAATGTGGAACTGGGATCTTGCTACGAAAGACTGTGCTCTAACACTGAGCTACATAACCATCTCTTGCCTGTCATGACTATTTTCCAAGCAAGACCTGGAGTCAACACTTTTCACTTTGTGCCATCAACAGAATATTGAATGGAGATGCAGGGGATTGAAACAAGGATTTCATACATGCCCTCGTTCTGTAAGAATGGCTCCGAAATTAAACATCACCAAACATGCTGGTTTATAGAACAGAACGAAATCTCAAAATCTGTGTTGCTAAACACACATTGCTGACAGGAATCGAACCTGCGCGGGGAAACCCCAATGGATTTCAAGTCCATCGCCTTAACCTCTCGGCCACAACAACAAGACACCTTTAAAGTGTGTTAAAGAAAGTGGAAATTACCCACATTATTTTCTGAAACTAGCGCAATTACATTACCAGATTTAACTCTCCATGAATTCATGGAGACAGCATGTTTTACTAAGCATTCTAAGCTCAGGTTTGGCGAGACATACCTATACTGGAAGTTGGGAATGTCGCCCAGGCTGCCTGAATGGGACACTTTGTCTCACCTTCCTGCAGGTAGTGTGGATGGATGAAATAATATTGTTTGAATTTTATAAGTGCTGCAAGGTTCAAAGGTAATGCGGGACTGGGAGCTTGCACTGAATCACCACATGTGCTGATTTGAAATATTTCAGTGAAGGTCTCTAAAATTCACTGCAGTGTAATCTGGCAATTAGCAAAGACTACAGTGTCGCCTGGAGATGCTGGGAATTGAACCCAGGACCTCATACATGCTAAGCATGCGCTCTACCACTGAGCTACATCCCCTTCCGCAACAATGCCTTAAATGATAGAATGGACAAAAACAGAACAGATAGAATAGAAACAACAGAAACAGTGACCAGATAGACAATTCAATTCTTGATTTTTTTTAAAATTCCAATTTGACTGGTTGTGACACAAAGGTTTGTCCCATTGTTACTTTACTTACATGTGCGTCACTTTTTGTGTGTTACAGTAACTTTTTTGGCCTGATCACCCAGTCCACAAGTGTTCCTGTACCTATATATTTACAAATCAAGCACTGTTAAGCAGGTGGCATCCTTTGCTGGTCAGGGGGAAGAGAAAGGTATGTTTCCAGCAGGGTTCTAAGAAATATGAAGCAATGCCAATGGATTTCTTGCCCATCAGCTTGACCACCTGGCCACCACAATACTGCATCTTTGGAAAATTACAGTGAAAGCGTGAGACCAATAAAAAAAAATCAAGATATGCTTGTCCAGTCAAGAATTGCTGGAAAACATGACTGATCCCAAATGAAGCAAAGTATGCGCTCTACCGCTGACCCACTTTGTCTAAGAGAAATGCTCCAAAAAGAAACACCAACCAACCTGCTAGTCTATAGATGCATAGAAAAGCTAAAGGTTGATTACGAATTTTCGCCCAAATCGATACCATGTTTCTATGCCTCTCTTCACCTCCGTCCAGCTCTAATGTACTCGTAACCACAGCGAGTCTTGTACATAATGCAGCTACAAGTGTTCCAGCAGGACAGACTAGATATTTCCATACCGGGAGTTGAACCCGGGCCACCTGGATGAGAGCCAGGAATCCTAACCGCTAGACCATATGGGAAGGATTTAAGAAGGTAAGAGTTGATTTAACGGTAAATAAGATAAGATAAGATCAGATCAGATCAGATAAGATATTCCTTTATTGTCCCACATGGGCACGATGGGTTCATACACAGGCCCCAGATGTACAAGGTTGTGGTCCGAGCTGCCCAGGGGGGGAGGGGGAAAGAGGAATAAGCCTCCTTGGTGTTGGCAAAAAACAAGTCCAATGTTCTATTGTTTCTGGTGGGGCAGGTAACATACTGGTTGTATGATGGTAGAACAGAAGAGGGAGAAGCGTGGTTAAAGTCACCAGAGACGAGGGAGAGAGCCTGTGGGTGCTGTGTTTGCAGCCTACAAGTGCAGGAGAGCAGTGCTTCACAAGCATATTGAGCATTGGCAGACGGGGCCACATAGACTGCGATCAAAATCACATGTGAGAACTCCCGGGGCAGATAATATATCTTTTCTTCCCGCATTCTCTCGTTCTGTCCGCCCGCAGCAGATGAAAATTGTCCAAACCTACAATAGAGTCTGGCATTTCTGCTGTTAACCAGGTCTCTGTGAAAATCAAGACACTGCTGTCCCTATAAATCCTCTGGGACCGCATGAGGCTCGCTATTTTCGTCATTTTATTTTGAAGGGACCTCACGTTACCCATGACTACGGCGGGAACCGACTTCCTGTTTGTCCCTCTCTTCTCTCGGAGTTTACGTCCAGCCCGTCTGCTTCGTTGCGTTTTCCTTAGGATGTCCGCCGGGATAACGTGACGATCTCCAGGTAAGACGACTGTTCTCCGCAGTTTCATTAGTTCCTCCTTTGTGTAAACGCGGTACGGCGCCGGCCGGGGGGCGGGGCCGGAGCCGGGGGACTCAGAGCCAAGACACATCGCCACGACACGACGAAAACACTCAATCCAGCCGAATAAAGTCAAAAACAGTTGAATTAAAAACGATTCCAGCGCGTGTCCCTATCCTACAGTAAAATAGAAAAAATATACTAACTATATTTACAAAATATAGGAGATAAAGCACAAAAAGTGTGAGAAAAAAGAGAGAGCGTTTACACCGGGCTGCTAGCTGTACCAGCGCCTTATGACGTATAAAGAAGGCCTCATTGATGCTTGAGAGTTAAGGAACAGTTCTGTATGTAATAGATATAAGCCCATTCCACGTGCAACAAGTCTAGTGATTAGTATTTTCCTTGTGGCTCAGCCTATTAGACCATGGACCTGAAATCCACAATCCCGGATTTTGGAGGCTAGTATCCTGTGCATATTGCTTATGGGGTTATGTACCCATAATAGACTCAAATTGCTTCAGAATGTCTAATCATGGGTCTTTTTTGACCTACATCTTCTTTCACTACTCAGCTATCCTTTTCCCCAAAAAAGAAATAACAATGTAGGATGGAAAAAAGAAATGTGCTGCTAGATTCAAAGCAAATGTGGAACTGGGAGCTTGCGCTGAAGATCGGCTTCCATCATCCAACACATTACTGACTAGCTTGGTTCATTTGGATTGACAATCGCAATAATGCAAGTAAAAAAAATCTAGCAGAGGATGGTTTCGATCCATCGACCTCTGGGTTATGGGCCCAGCACGCTTCCGCTACGCCACTCTGCTGAATGGCTATGATCATGGGACTCAAACCCACAATCCCTGGTTCAAGAGGCCAGTGCGTAATGCCCATGGGGCTGTATACGTCTAATAGACTCAAATTGCTTCAAAATATGAAATCTAATTTTAAAGGAATGTGGAACTGGGATCTTGCTACGAAAGACTGTGCTCTAACACTGAGCTACATAACCATCTCTTGCCTGTCATGACTATTTTCCAAGCAAGACCTGGAGTCAACACTTTTCACTTTGTGCCATCAACAGAATATTGAATGGAGATGCAGGGGATTGAAACAAGGATTTCATACATGCCCTCGTTCTGTAAGAATGGCTCCGAAATTAAACATCACCAAACATGCTGGTTTATAGAACAGAACGAAATCTCAAAATCTGTGTTGCTAAACACACATTGCTGACAGGAATCGAACCTGCGCGGGGAAACCCCAATGGATTTCAAGTCCATCGCCTTAACCTCTCGGCCACAACAACAAGACACCTTTAAATTGTGTTTAAGAAAGTGGAAATTACCCACATTATTTTCTGAAACTAGCGCAATTACATTACCAGATTTAACTCTCCATGAATTCATGGAGACAGCATGTTTTACTAAGCATTCTAAGCTCAGGTTTGGCGAGACATACCTATACTGGAAGTTGGGAATGTCGCCCAGGCTGCCTGAATGGGACACTTTGTCTCACCTTCCTGCAGGTAGTGTGGATGGATGAAATAATATTGTTTGAATTTTATAAGTGCTGCAAGGTTCAAAGGTAATGCGGGACTGGGAGCTTGCACTGAATCACCACATGTGCTGATTTGAAATATTTCAGTGAAGGTCTCTAAAATTCACTGCAGTGTAATCTGGCAATTAGCAAAGAATACAGTGTCGCCTGGAGATGCTGGGAATTGAACCCAGGACCTCATACATGCTAAGCATGCGCTCTACCACTGAGCTACATCCCCTTCCGCAACAATGCCTTAAATGATAGAATGGACAAAAACAGAACAGATAGAATAGAAACAACAGAAACAGTGACCAGATAGACAATTCAATTCTTGATTTTTTTTAAAATTCCAATTTGACTGGTTGTGACACAAAGGTTTGTCCCATTGTTACTTTACTTACATGTGCGTCACTTTTTGTGTGTTACAGTAACTTTTTTGGCCTGATCACCCAGTCCACAAGTGTTCCTGTACCTATATATTTACAAATCAAGCACTGTTAAGCAGGTGGCATCCTTTGCTGGTCAGGGGGAAGAGAAAGGTATGTTTCCAGCAGGGTTCTAAGAAATATGAAGCAATGCCAATGGATTTCTTGCCCATCAGCTTGACCACCTGGCCACCACAATACTGCATCTTTGGAAAATTACAGTGAAAGCGTGAGACCAATCAAAAAAATCAAGATATGCTTGTCCAGTCAAGAATTGCTGGAAAACATGACTGATCCCAAATGAAGCAAAGTATGCGCTCTACCGCTGACCCACTTTGTCTAAGAGAAATGCTCCAAAAAGAAACACCAACCAACCTGCTAGTCTATAGATGCATAGAAAAGCTAAAGGTTGATTACGAATTTTCGCATGCTGCGCCCAAATCGATACCATGTTTCTATGCCTCTCTTCACCTCCGTCCAGCTCTAATGTACTCGTAACCACAGCGAGTCTTGTACATAATGCAGCTACAAGTGTTCCAGCAGGACAGACTAGATATTTCCATACCGGGAGTTGAACCCGGGCCACCTGGATGAGAGCCAGGAATCCTAACCGCTAGACCATATGGGAAGGATTTAAGAAGGTAAGAGTTGATTTAACGGTAAATAAGATAAGATAAGATAAGATCAGATCAGATCAGATCAGATAAGATATTCCTTTATTGTCCCACATGGGCACGATGGGTTCATACACAGGCCCCAGATGTACAAGGTTGTGGTCCGAGCTGCCCAGGGGGGGAGGGGGAAAGAGGAATAAGCCTCCTTGGTGTTGGCAAAAAACAAGTCCAATGTTCTATTGTTTCTGGTGGGGCAGGTAACATACTGGTTGTATGATGGTAGAACAGAAGAGGGAGAAGCGTGGTTAAAGTCACCAGAGACGAGGGAGAGAGCCTGTGGGTGCTGTGTTTGCAGCCTACAAGTGCAGGAGAGCAGTGCTTCACAAGCATATTGAGCATTGGCAGACGGGGCCACATAGACTGCGATCAAAATCACATGTGAGAACTCCCGGGGCAGATAATATATCTTTTCTTCCCGCATTCTCTCGTTCTGTCCGCCCGCAGCAGATGAAAATTGTCCAAACCTACAATAGAGTCTGGCATTTCTGCTGTTAACCAGGTCTCTGTGAAAATCAAGACACTGCTGTCCCTATAAATCCTCTGGGACCGCATGAGGCTCGCTATTTTCGTCATTTTATTTTGAAGGGACCTCACGTTACCCATGACTACGGCGGGAACCGACTTCCTGTTTGTCCCTCTCTTCTCTCGGAGTTTACGTCCAGCCCGTCTGCTTCGTTGCGTTTTCCTTAGGATGTCCGCCGGGATAACGTGACGATCTCCAGGTAAGACGACTGTTCTCCGCAGTTTCATTAGTTCCTCCTTTGTGTAAACGCGGTACGGCGCCGGCCGGGGGGCGGGGCCGGAGCCGGGGGACTCAGAGCCAAGACACATCGCCACGACACGACGAAAACACTCAATCCAGCCGAATAAAGTCAAAAACAGTTGAATTAAAAACGATTCCAGCGCGTGTCCCTATCCTACAGTAAAATAGAAAAAATATACTAACTATATTTACAAAATATAGGAGATAAAGCACAAAAAGTGTGAGAAAAAAGAGAGAGCGTTTACACCGGGCTGCTAGCTGTACCAGCGCCTTATGACGTATAAAGAAGGCCTCATTGATGCTTGAGAGTTAAGGAACAGTTCTGTATGTAATAGATATAAGCCCATTCCACGTGCAACAAGTCTAGTGATTAGTATTTTCCTTGTGGCTCAGCCTATTAGACCATGGACCTGAAATCCACAATCCCGGATTTTGGAGGCTAGTATCCTGTGCATATTGCTTATGGGGTTATGTACCCATAATAGACTCAAATTGCTTCAGAATGTCTAATCATGGGTCTTTTTTGACCTACATCTTCTTTCACTACTCAGCTATCCTTTTACCCAAAAAAGAAATAACAATGTAGGATGGAAAAAAGAAATGTGCTGCTAGATTCAAAGCAAATGTGGAACTGGGAGCTTGCGCTGAAGATCGGCTTCCATCATCCAACACATTACTGACTAGCTTGGTTCATTTGGATTGACAATCGCAATAATGCAAGTAAAAAAAATCTAGCAGAGGATGGTTTCGATCCATCGACCTCTGGGTTATGGGCCCAGCACGCTTCCGCTACGCCACTCTGCTGAATGGCTATGATCATGGGACTCAAACCCACAATCCCTGGTTCAAGAGGCCAGTGCGTAATGCCCATGGGGCTGTATACGTCTAATAGACTCAAATTGCTTCAAAATATGAAATCTAATTTTAAAGGAATGTGGAACTGGGATCTTGCTACGAAAGACTGTGCTCTAACACTGAGCTACATAACCATCTCTTGCCTGTCATGACTATTTTCCAAGCAAGACCTGGAGTCAACACTTTTCACTTTGTGCCATCAACAGAATATTGAATGGAGATGCAGGGGATTGAAACAAGGATTTCATACATGCCCTCGTTCTGTAAGAATGGCTCCGAAATTAAACATCACCAAACATGCTGGTTTATAGAACAGAACGAAATCTCAAAATCTGTGTTGCTAAACACACATTGCTGACAGGAATCGAACCTGCGCGGGGAAACCCCAATGGATTTCAAGTCCATCGCCTTAACCTCTCGGCCACAACAACAAGACACCTTCAAATTGTGTTTAAGAAAGTGGAAATTACCCACATTATTTTCTGAAACTAGCGCAATTACATTACCAGATTTAACTCTCCATGAATTCATGGAGACAGCATGTTTTACTAAGCATTCTAAGCTCAGGTTTGGCGAGACATACCTATACTGGAAGTTGGGAATGTCGCCCAGGCTGCCTGAATGGGACACTTTGTCTCACCTTCCTGCAGGTAGTGTGGATGGATGAAATAATATTGTTTGAATTTTATAAGTGCTGCAAGGTTCAAAGGTAATGCGGGACTGGGAGCTTGCACTGAATCACCACATGTGCTGATTTGAAATATTTCAGTGAAGGTCTCTAAAATTCACTGCAGTGTAATCTGGCAATTAGCAAAGACTACAGTGTCGCCTGGAGATGCTGGGAATTGAACCCAGGACCTCATACATGCTAAGCATGCGCTCTACCACTGAGCTACATCCCCTTCCGCAACAATGCCTTAAATGATAGAATGGACAAAAACAGAACAGATAGAATAGAAACAACAGAAACAGTGACCAGATAGACAATTCAATTCTTGATTTTTTTTAAAATTCCAATTTGACTGGTTGTGACACAAAGGTTTGTCCCATTGTTACTTTACTTACATGTGCGTCACTTTTTGTGTGTTACAGTAACTTTTTTGGCCTGATCACCCAGTCCACAAGTGTTCCTGTACCTATATATTTACAAATCAAGCACTGTTAAGCAGGTGGCATCCTTTGCTGGTCAGGGGGAAGAGAAAGGTATGTTTCCAGCAGGGTTCTAAGAAATATGAAGCAATGCCAATGGATTTCTTGCCCATCAGCTTGACCACCTGGCCACCACAATACTGCATCTTTGGAAAATTACAGTGAAAGCGTGAGACCAATAAAAAAAATCAAGATATGCTTGTCCAGTCAAGAATTGCTGGAAAACATGACTGATCCCAAATGAAGCAAAGTATGCGCTCTACCGCTGACCCACTTTGTCTAAGAGAAATGCTCCAAAAAGAAACACCAACCAACCTGCTAGTCTATAGATGCATAGAAAAGCTAAAGGTTGATTACGAATTTTCGCATGCTGCGCCCAAATCGATACCATGTTTATATGCCTCTCTTTACCTCCGTCCAGCTCTAATGTACTCGTAACCACAGCGAGTCTTGTACATAATGCAGCTACAAGTGTTCCAGCAGGACAGACTAGATATTTCCATACCGGGAGTTGAACCCGGGCCACCTGGATGAGAGCCAGGAATCCTAACCGCTAGACCATATGGGAAGGATTTAAGAAGGTAAGAGTTGATTTAACGGTAAATAAGATAAGATAAGATAAGATCAGATCAGATCAGATCAGATCAGATCAGATCAGATAAGATATTCCTTTATTGTCCCACATGGGCACGATGGGTTCATACACAGGCCCCAGATGTACAAGGTTGTGGTCCGAGCTGCCCAGGGGGGAGGGGGAAAGAGGAATAAGCCTCCTTGGTGTTGGCAAAAAACAAGTCCAATGTTCTATTGTTTCTGGTGGGGCAGGTAACATACTGGTTGTATGATGGTAGAACAGAAGAGGGAGAAGCGTGGTTAAAGTCACCAGAGACGAGGGAGAGAGCCTGTGGGTGCTGTGTTTGCAGCCTACAAGTGCAGGAGAGCAGTGCTTCACAAGCATATTGAGCATTGGCAGACGGGGCCACATAGACTGCGATCAAAATCACATGTGAGAACTCCCGGGGCAGATAATATATCTTTTCTTCCCGCATTCTCTCGTTCTGTCCGCCCGCAGCAGATGAAAATTGTCCAAACCTACAATAGAGTCTGGCATTTCTGCTGTTAACCAGGTCTCTGTGAAAATCAAGACACTGCTGTCCCTATAAATCCTCTGGGACCGCATGAGGCTCGCTATTTTCGTCATTTTATTTTGAAGGGACCTCACGTTACCCATGACTACGGCGGGAACCGACTTCCTGTTTGTCCCTCTCTTCTCTCGGAGTTTACGTCCAGCCCGTCTGCTTCGTTGCGTTTTCCTTAGGATGTCCGCCGGGATAACGTGACGATCTCCAGGTAAGACGACTGTTCTCCGCAGTTTCATTAGTTCCTCCTTTGTGTAAACGCGGTACGGCGCCGGCCGGGGGGCGGGGCCGGAGCCGGGGAACTCAGAGCCAAGACACATCGCCACGACACGACGAAAACACTCAATCCAGCCGAATAAAGTCAAAAACAGTTGAATTAAAAACGATTCCAGCGCGTGTCCCTATCCTACAGTAAAATAGAAAAAATATACTAACTATATTTACAAAATATAGGAGATAAAGCACAAAAAGTGTGAGAAAAAAGAGAGAGCGTTTACACCGGGCTGCTAGCTGTACCAGCGCCTTATGACTTATAAAGAAGGCCTCATTGATGCTTGAGAGTTAAGGAACAGTTCTGTATGTAATAGATATAAGCCCATTCCACGTGCAACAAGTCTAGTGATTAGTATTTTCCTTGTGGCTCAGCCTATTAGACCATGGACCTGAAATCCACAATCCCGGATTTTGGAGGCTAGTATCCTGTGCATATTGCTTATGGGGTTATGTACCCATAATAGACTCAAATTGCTTCAGAATGTCTAATCATGGGTCTTTTTTGACCTACATCTTCTTTCACTACTCAGCTATCCTTTTCCCCAAAAAAGAAATAACAATGTAGGATGGAAAAAAGAAATGTGCTGCTAGATTCAAAGCAAATGTGGAACTGGGAGCTTGCGCTGAAGATCGGCTTCCATCATCCAACACATTACTGACTAGCTTGGTTCATTTGGATTGACAATCGCAATAATGCAAGTAAAAAAAATCTAGCAGAGGATGGTTTCGATCCATCGACCTCTGGGTTATGGGCCCAGCACGCTTCCGCTACGCCACTCTGCTGAATGGCTATGATCATGGGACTCAAACCCACAATCCCTGGTTCAAGAGGCCAGTGCGTAATGCCCATGGGGCTGTATACGTCTAATAGACTCAAATTGCTTCAAAATATGAAATCTAATTTTAAAGGAATGTGGAACTGGGATCTTGCTACGAAAGACTGTGCTCTAACACTGAGCTACATAACCATCTCTTGCCTGTCATGACTATTTTCCAAGCAAGACCTGGAGTCAACACTTTTCACTTTGTGCCATCAACAGAATATTGAATGGAGATGCAGGGGATTGAAACAAGGATTTCATACATGCCCTCGTTCTGTAAGAATGGCTCCGAAATTAAACATCACCAAACATGCTGGTTTATAGAACAGAACGAAATCTCAAAATCTGTGTTGCTAAACACACATTGCTGACAGGAATCGAACCTGCGCGGGGAAACCCCAATGGATTTCAAGTCCATCGCCTTAACCTCTCGGCCACAACAACAAGACACCTTTAAATTGTGATTAAGAAAGTGGAAATTACCCACATTATTTTCTGAAACTAGCGCAATTACATTACCAGATTTAACTCTCCATGAATTCATGGAGACAGCATGTTTTACTAAGCATTCTAAGCTCAGGTTTGGCGAGACATACCTATACTGGAAGTTGGGAATGTCGCCCAGGCTGCCTGAATGGGACACTTTGTCTCACCTTCCTGCAGGTAGTGTGGATGGATGAAATAATATTGTTTGAATTTTATAAGTGCTGCAAGGTTCAAAGGTAATGCGGGACTGGGAGCTTGCACTGAATCACCACATGTGCTGATTTGAAATATTTCAGTGAAGGTCTCTAAAATTCACTGCAGTGTAATCTGGCAATTAGCAAAGACTACAGTGTCGCCTGGAGATGCTGGGAATTGAACCCAGGACCTCATACATGCTAAGCATGCCCTCTACCACTGAGCTACATCCCCTTCCACAACAATGCCTTAAATGATAGAATGGACAAAAACAGAACAGATAGAATAGAAACAACAGAAACAGTGACCAGATAGACAATTCAATTCTTGATTTTTTTTAAAATTCCAATTTGACTGGTTGTGACACAAAGGTTTGTCCCATTGTTACTTTACTTACATGTGCGTCACTTTTTGTGTGTTACAGTAACTTTTTTGGCCTGATCACCCAGTCCACAAGTGTTCCTGTACCTATATATTTACAAATCAAGCACTGTTAAGCAGGTGGCATCCTTTGCTGGTCAGGGGGAAGAGAAAGGTATGTTTCCAGCAGGGTTCTAAGAAATATGAAGCAATGCCAATGGATTTCTTGCCCATCAGCTTGACCACCTGGCCACCACAATACTGCATCTTTGGAAAATTACAGTGAAAGCGTGAGACCAATAAAAAAAAATCAAGATATGCTTGTCCAGTCAAGAATTGCTGGAAAACATGACTGATCCCAAATGAAGCAAAGTATGCGCTCTACCGCTGACCCACTTTGTCTAAGAGAAATGCTCCAAAAAGAAACACCAACCAACCTGCTAGTCTATAGATGCATAGAAAAGCTAAAGGTTGATTACGAATTTTCGCATGCTGCGCCCAAATCGATACCATGTTTATATGCCTCTCTTCACCTCCGTCCAGCTCTAATGTACTCGTAACCACAGCGAGTCTTGTACATAATGCAGCTACAAGTGTTCCAGCAGGACAGACTAGATATTTCCATACCGGGAGTTGAACCCGGGCCACCTGGATGAGAGCCAGGAATCCTAACCGCTAGACCATATGGGAAGGATTTAAGAAGGTAAGAGTTGATTTAACGGTAAATAAGATAAGATAAGATAAGATAAGATCAGATCAGATCAGATCAGATCAGATAAGATATTCCTTTATTGTCCCACATGGGCACGATGGGTTCATACACAGGCCCCAGATGTACAAGGTTGTGGTCCGAGCTGCCCAGGGGGGGAGGGGGAAAGAGGAATAAGCCTCCTTGGTGTTGGCAAAAAACAAGTCCAATGTTCTATTGTTTCTGGTGGGGCAGGTAACATACTGGTTGTATGATGGTAGAACAGAAGAGGGAGAAGCGTGGTTAAAGTCACCAGAGACGAGGGAGAGAGCCTGTGGGTGCTGTGTTTGCAGCCTACAAGTGCAGGAGAGCAGTGCTTCACAAGCATATTGAGCATTGGCAGACGGGGCCACATAGACTGCGATCAAAATCACATGTGAGAACTCCCGGGGCAGATAATATATCTTTTCTTCCCGCATTCTCTCGTTCTGTCCGCCCGCAGCAGATGAAAATTGTCCAAACCTACAATAGAGTCTGGCATTTCTGCTGTTAACCAGGTCTCTGTGAAAATCAAGACACTGCTGTCCCTATAAATCCTCTGGGACCGCATGAGGCTCGCTATTTTCGTCATTTTATTTTGAAGGGACCTCACGTTACCCATGACTACGGCGGGAACCGACTTCCTGTTTGTCCCTCTCTTCTCTCGGAGTTTACGTCCAGCCCGTCTGCTTCGTTGCGTTTTCCTTAGGATGTCCGCCGGGATAACGTGACGATCTCCAGGTAAGACGACTGTTCTCCGCAGTTTCATTAGTTCCTCCTTTGTGTAAACGCGGTACGGCGCCGGCCGGGGGGCGGGGCCGGAGCCGGGGGACTCAGAGCCAAGACACATCGCCACGACACGACGAAAACACTCAATCCAGCCGAATAAAGTCAAAAACAGTTGAATTAAAAACGATTCCAGCGCGTGTCCCTATCCTACAGTAAAATAGAAAAAATATACTAACTATATTTACAAAATATAGGAGATAAAGCACAAAAAGTGTGAGAAAAAAGAGAGAGCGTTTACACCGGGCTGCTAGCTGTACCAGCGCCTTATGACGTATAAAGAAGGCCTCATTGATGCTTGAGAGTTAAGGAACAGTTCTGTATGTAATAGATATAAGCCCATTCCACGTGCAACAAGTCTAGTGATTAGTATTTTCCTTGTGGCTCAGCCTATTAGACCATGGACCTGAAATCCACAATCCCGGATTTTGGAGGCTAGTATCCTGTGCATATTGCTTATGGGGTTATGTACCCATAATAGACTCAAATTGCTTCAGAATGTCTAATCATGGGTCTTTTTTGACCTACATCTTCTTTCACTACTCAGCTATCCTTTTCCCCAAAAAAGAAATAACAATGTAGGATGGAAAAAAGAAATGTGCTGCTAGATTCAAAGCAAATGTGGAACTGGGAGCTTGCGCTGAAGATCGGCTTCCATCATCCAACACATTACTGACTAGCTTGGTTCATTTGGATTGACAATCGCAATAATGCAAGTAAAAAAAATCTAGCAGAGGATGGTTTCGATCCATCGACCTCTGGGTTATGGGCCCAGCACGCTTCCGCTACGCCACTCTGATGAATGGCTATGATCATGGGACTCAAACCCACAATCCCTGGTTCAAGAGGCCAGTGCGTAATGCCCATGGGGCTGTATACGTCTAATAGACTCAAATTGCTTCAAAATATGAAATCTAATTTTAAAGGAATGTGGAACTGGGATCTTGCTACGAAACACTGTGCTCTAACACTGAGCTACATAACCATCTCTTGCCTGTCATGACTATTTTCCAAGCAAGACCTGGAGTCAACACTTTTCACTTTGTGCCATCAACAGAATATTGAATGGAGATGCAGGGGATTGAAACAAGGATTTCATACATGCCCTCGTTCTGTAAGAAAGGCTCCGAAATTAAACATGCTGGTTTATAGAACAGAACGAAATCTCAAAATCTGTGTTGCTAAACACACGTCGCTGACAGGAATCGAACCTGCGCGGGGAAACCCCAATGGATTTTAAGTCCATCGCCTTAACCTCTCGGCCACAACAAAAATACACATTTAAACTGTGTTTAAGAAAGTGGAAATTATCCACATTATTTTCTGAAACTAGCACAATTACATTACCAGATTTAACTCTCCATGAATTCATGGAGACAGCATGTTTTACTAAGCATTCTAAGCTCAGGTTTGGCGAGACATACCTATACTGGAAGTTGGGAATGTCGCCCAGGCTGCCTGAATGGGCCACTTTGTCTCACCTTCCTGCAGGTAGTGTGGATGGATGAAATAATATTGTTTGAATTTTATAAGTGCTGCAAGGTTCAAAGGTAATGCGGGACTGGGAGCTTGCACTGAATCACCACATGTGCTGATTTGAAATATTTCAGTGAAGGTCTCTAAAATTCACTGCAGTGTAATCTGGCAATTAGCAAAGACTACAGAATCGCCTGGAGATGCTGGGAATTGAACCCAGGACCTCATACATGCTAAGCATGCGCTCTACCACTGAGCTACATCCCCTTCCGTAACAATGCCTTAAATGATAGAATGGACAAAAACAGAACAGACAGAATAGAAACAACAGAAACAGTGACCAGATAGACAATTCAATTCTTGATTTTTTTTTTAAATTCCAATTTGACTGGTTAGGACACAAAGGTTTGTCCCATTGTTACTTTACTTACATGTGCGTCACTTTTTGTGTGTTACAGTAACTTTTTTGGCCTGATCACCCAGTCCACAAGTGTTCCTGTACCTATATATTTACGAATCAAGCACTGTTAAGCAGGTGGCATCCTTTGCTGGTCAGGGGGAAGAGAAAGGTATGTTTCCAGCAGGGTTCTAAGAAATATGAAGCAATGCCAATGGATTTCTTGCCCATCAGCTTGACCACCTGGCCACCACAATACTGCATCTTTGGAAAATTACAGTGAAAGCGTGAGACCAATAAAAAAAAATCAAGATATGCTTGTCCAGTCAAGAATTGCTGGAAAACATGACTGATCCCAAATGAAGCAAAGTATGCGCTCTACCGCTGACCCACTTTGTCTAAGAGAAATGCTCCAAAAAGAAACACCAACCAACCTGCTAGTCTATAGATGCATAGAAAAGCTAAAGGTTGATTACGAATTTTCGCATGCTGCGCCCAAATCGATACCATGTTGCTATGCCTCTCTTCACCTCCGTCCAGCTTGAATGTACTCGTAACCACAGCGAGTCTTGTACATAATGCAGCTACAAGTGTTCCAGCAGGACAGACTAGATATTCCCATACCGGGAGTTGAACCCGGGCCACCTGGATTCTTTAGCTAAACAGCCCTAAACAGAATCCCATTCATTTCCTATGGTAGTGCTAAACCACTACGGATGTAATATACTTTTGGCCAGCGGCGGCGCTGTGGCGAGAGCGCGCCATGTTTGAATGCAGAGTGACGTCATTCATTCAATGTGACCGGGACAAGTTTAGCACTAGATCTGCTCCTGTTTTCACCTTCTTATGGACATTTTACTGCCCCAGAACACTCGTATTTTGTGGCATTTATAACGGGCATTTGAAGACGTTTTCAGGTAAAGTTCGTCTTGTGTTTTGCACTTTTGAAACTGTGTTTTTAGTCACATAAAGTCACTGCTACTTCCATGTCTCTGTTGAACAACTAAACGCGACTTTTCTGTCAGTTTTGTGTGATATTCAGCCCTGTGAAGTTAAAGTTTATTACATTTAAAGGTTTGCAGTTGTGCAGTTTTATATAAGGTGCAATATTACGTGATCTGTGTGTTGTGTTGTCTCTTATTGTGCATAAAAGTAGTTGTAGCTTCAACAATTCATCACAAGTAAGAGAGACTTTGTCCCACAATGGGGAAATGCCTTCACTTCATGTTAATGTGGAGGACATTCCACAACTGTTACCTAGCAACAGACTGTAAACAAGAGCCAAAATCCATATGAATGACTCAACAATTCCTCCTGTCCTCCTCTGCCCCATCCTCCTCTGTCCTGTCCTCTGCCCCGTCCTCCTCTGCCCCGTACTCCTCTGTCCTGTCCTCCTCTGCCCTGTCCTCCTCTGTCCTGTCCTCCTCTGCCCTGTCCTCTTTTCCACCCACTCGTGTCCCCACCACCTCTCCTCGTGAGCCCTTGGGTGAGTATAACTACATAAATCATGTGTTCCTTGGTTTGTGTGGAGTCACACAGAGTCACACCGTGTAGAGGAGCAGTCACTTCTGTTTCATTTCATGTCTTTTCCTTTAGTAGTGGCTGAAGAGGACGCGCTGGAGAGGACAATGCTCAGCATCTCCGTCCAAACAACACGTGGATGTGTGTAATGTGTCTGTAACGCTTAAGCTCCATTTTGGATTTATCATGTGTTAAAAAGGTTTGTCTTTTATTCCAGCCGTGTCCAGTCGCTGCTGAGCTCCATCATCCTCAGGTTTACAGAAGTTCACACACAGATGTCCTGCCATGAAAGACACTTTGGGACACGTTCTGTCCTGTGCATGAGTTCAGTTGTTCCTGACCCTGTTCAGGTCCTGCTCTGAATTCATGCACCTGTGATGAGAGTAAGTCATATTATCTGGTGTTCAATATGAATGAGTGAGAGCTTCTTCTGCTCATTCACACTAACATTGCTAAATAAAACAGCAATATAAACTTACTTATGATATAAACAACAGGTCAAATGTAAGTGTGCGTTGTTACTAACAGCTAAATATGACTCATTATTCTTCTTCTTCTCTTACAGCAACTGTTCTGGAGGAACCACAGGATGTAAGAGCTTTTACTTGTTGCTTATTCACTGTAAGATCAAAGTTGATCAAACGTATCATATATTTCTTTCCTCTCTTCAGCTGCTGCAGATGTGCTGCCCCTTAAGCCTCCAGTGCCACTTCCACAGGAGCTGAGGTTTGTTCTGCCCGAGTCTGGAAGTACTTCAGCTCCAGGTCTGACATTTTAATAGAATAATCTAAACAAACATAAACCTATATTGTGGTGTTTTGGTTGTTTCAGATGCAGCTCGTCCCACACATTCTGCATCTGATGCTCCTGGAGAAGAGACAACCCAAAGTGAGTGAGCTCCATGTGTGTCTGTGTCTGTCTCAGTCAAACCATCACAGAGTGAACAGATGAATGCTTCATGCTCCATGTGTGTCTGTGTCTGTCTCAGTCAAACCATCACAGAGTGAACAGATGAATGCTTCATGCTCCATGTGTGTCTGTGTCTGTCTCAGTCAAACCATCACAGAGTGAACAGATGAATGCTTCATGCTGACTGTAGTTTCACAGCCAGTGCAGTGGTTCTAAATGTGTGTCATGTGTTGTATTTCATGTGCACACGTGTTGCTTATCACTAAAACATTCATCTGTTTTGTTCTGTAGTTCCTCCTCCAGTGAAGCTTCAGCCGCAGTCGTCACAACAGGCCGCCTCCCCCTCCACTGCCCCTGAGCCAATCAGCCAACAGCGCGCTACACCCGACCACAAAACTACATATTTGTCATTACATCATCATCATCACATCAAATTATTAAATGCATCATCTTCACTCAACATCAGCCCGAAAAAGCTGGAGCAAACACAGACACTCTGGCAGCACCACAACTCTGCCTGTCGTCACCACGACAACTGTCGTCACCACGACCATCACCTCGTCTCCTACAGCTCTGACCATCACCGTCTCTTTCTCAGGACGCCCTGAGCAGCAGCCCTGAAGAAACACCACCTTTAAGGACATTGTGGACACAGAGTTCTTCCAGAGGGAGCTGGAGGCCACAAGACAGAGAGAGGAGGAAAGGAAGCAACAGAAGAGGAAGAGAGAGGAGTCACCTGCCCCAGGGAGAACGTGCAGGTTCTGCCCCAGGGAGAACGTGCAGGTTCTGCCCCAGGGAGAACGTGCAGGTTCTGCAAACTGGTGCTGAAGCAGGCCCCGCACAGTCCTCACATCCACACATACTTCCCTGGACTGTATATATCTGTATATTTAATGTAAATACTACTGTCAAGTAATGAATGCTGTCTGAAGTGTAAATAAATTAAACTTAATATTTCTGGTATTTTCCCTGTCAATAAATATTCTTAAAAGTACATGTTTTTTTGTGTTTTCTTTCCAATATAACAATACAACAATATTCTTTAAATGATTGAGATATCATATCATTAACAATATGAGTCATTGTTTTATTTCTCTGCAGAACATAAACTGAACACAATAGTACAGTTCAGTGCTGCAGTGTTAGAGATGTGATAGTGTGACCTCTGACCCCTGCGGACTAAACACCTGGAGTTTTCTGACCCACTCCAAGTTTATTTATGCAGAAGGTGTGACGTGGGTAAATCTCTTAAGGTGAAGCAGAAATCACTATTTGTGATCAATTTGTGATTTTATTAAAATTTCAAATCAGTACCAGCAGCTGCATGTGAGTCCTTCTCATGATCTGACCTTTTAACAAGTGCAAACTGACACACCAACTCATAAACTTTATACATTTAATGTTTTGATCCTTTGAAACTTTCCTCTTCTTCTGGGCACAGCAGGAATTGAACTCTGGTTTCTTGAGATGAATTTGTGAACGAACACGAATCTCTGCATTCTGATTGGTTGGCCTTCATCACAGTGGCACATGGCACACAGGCTCATTCTGATTGGCTGGCGCTCTATGCCCACTATCCACGGCTGGCCCCTGGATGAGTGCCAGGAATCCTAACCGCTAGACCATATGGGAAGGCTTTGAGAAGGTAAGAGTTGATTTCATGGTAAAGAAGATAAACCAATGGGAACGAGAAGTGAACCTGGTTTTGTCTGACCAAGAGTGTAGAGTGTTTAATCGAAAGAAAAGAAAAAAGGACACACAGAAATAGTTCATTTTCTCGCTACGTTATGCCACACGTTTCCCTCCCTTGCCTAATTTATTCGATAAAGTAGCCGAAATAGCTCAGTTGGGAGAGCGTTAGATTGAATATCTAAAGGTCCCTGGTTCAATCCCGGGTTTCGGCAGGTATACCTGAATGTTAGTCTTTGCTCAAAAATACAATAAATAGGAATGCTGGGTCTATTTAATATTTTGCGAGATCAGGACATAAATGGCCTGGAAAGGATCTATAAAACATAAACAGCATGCTTTCGTTGGAACATTGTTAGCATGAACATGTTTGGTAACATGTTTGGTTTTGCTGAATGTTGTACCCAAGACCTTCTGCGTGTAGGGCAGATGTGATGACCACCACACAATGAAACCATGAAGCAGAAGTTTGCCTACTTCAATGCTGCTCTCTTTGATATAGCCCAATGATCAAATGTCATACGTATTTTCAAAACAGGACATCCTGTAGAAAGGTGTGGTTCAACGGTATAGCAGCTAGCGCTCTGAATCCAGAGTTTTTCTTCATTTCTAATTGCAATTAGAGGTGTTACCCAGGGACGACTGCTCACCTTGCCAGAGCAAGCAAGAAATACAATCCCAGAAGTAACCACTGTATGTAATTATGTAAGGAAACCAGGAAATCATTACGGCGCTGGGGCTTCCTTGGTCAAAGGGCCTGTTTAGTTAACAGGAAATGCCTACTCTTTTGTCTATGAAAAATATTTACAAGGACAGTAAAGCCCACAAGAAGAGCCCTCAAACCCATACCTTTCTCCCTCAAGTTTACTGCTGCTACACTTTGCATTAAGAGAGGGAAAAGTATTGCTGCACATCAAGATTGTTTGCACTGTTTGCACTCCTTGTTTCTCATTTTTTGGGCAAGGGATGATTGATGTAAAGACTTGTAGCTTTGGATCACCGTTATCCTTCCAAGGAGCAGTCTGCGGTTCCATGGTGTAATGGTTAGCACACTTTGAATCCAGCGATCCGAGTTCAAATCTCAGTGGAACCTTGAGTGCCCCGAGAGTAGCGTTACTCTTTTGAAAAAGTGCAGAAACATGAAGAATCTTTGGGTAAAATCTGTGCTTACCCCCTGAAAGGAGCCAACCAAAGCATACAAACTAAACAAAGCTGTTAAAATCTGGAGCTGGTTTTCTTATGACCAAGCTTATGATTCAACGCCTGGATTACAAAAGGCGTAAACGTTTCACCGCATTGCAAAAGAAAATCAAATGAAAAGCATTGATGTGTTGAAGGAATCCTTTGACTTGGAGAGACAGGACTTTTATAGGACTTATTATAAGCAAGAAATGAAACAAAGAAATGACCACTATAATCCTCTGACAGTAATCTTTGTTGAAGCCAATCAATCAGAACTTGCGAGGGGAATCATTTCTAAATGATCTCAATGCATTGGTAATCTGGACAACGTTCTGCTAAGTATATTCTAAACCAATGGGAACGAGAAGTGAACCTGGTTTTGTCTGACCAAGAGTGTGGAAAGTTGGGAACAGCCCTGAGGAAGACCACAAAATCACATGCCTGAAGGGGAAAAATATGTTTTTTTCACCACACCATGTCAAAGTGCCCATTATTCACAAGGAAATGCTAACTGCTGGAGAACCCAGCAGGCAAACCACTATCAGGTGTTTTGGGGCTGTGCTGTTGCTCAAAAATAATGGACTGAAATTCACAGGGCACTGCAGACTGTTTTTGACTTTGCCATCCAACTCAAATTTAAAACTATGTACTTGGGCCTCAACACTCCTGCCATGGACACAAAAATGGATACCCTTGGAACACACTTTTGGCTGTAGAGAAAAAGGCCATCACAAAGAAATGCTCGACACCAACCACGCCAACGATCAAAGACTTGACTGACATAGTAACAGACATTAGACATTGGATGAATGGAAAACAGTGACATTCAGGCTTAATTTGGATAAGCACTAATTTGATCGACTTTGGACCAAGTAGGACCCCTATTTTCATTTAAATGTGATTTTGTTTTTATTTTATGTTTAGTGCTATTTATGTTCTTTTTATTTCGATTTTTGCTCCCTGGTCGTGTCCTGTATTGTTTAATGTTTAATCGAAAGAAAAGAAAAAAGGACACACAGAACTAGTTTATTTTCTCGCTACTTTATGCCACACGTTTCGCTCCCTTGCCTAATTTGCTGAAAAAGTAGCCGAAATAGCTCAGTTGGGAGAGCATTAGACTGAATATCTGAAGGTCCCTGGTTCAATCCCGGGTTTCGGCAGGTGTACCTGAATGTTAGTCTTTGCTCAAAAATACAATGAATAGGAATGCTGGGTCTATTTAATATTTTGCGAGATCAGGACATAAATGGCCTGGAAAGGATCTATAAAACATAAACAGCATGCTTTCGTTGGAACATTGTTAGCATGAACATGTTTGGTAACATGTTTGGTTTTGCTGAATGTTGTACCCAAGACCTTCTGCGTGTAGGGCAGATGTGATGACCACCACACAATGAAACCATGAAGCAGAAGTTTGCCTACTTCAATGCTGCTCTCTTTGATATAGCCCAATGATCAAATGTCATACTTATTTTCAAAACAGGACATCCTGTAGAAAGGTGTGGTTAAACGGTATAGCAGCTAGCGCTCTGAATCCAGAGTTTTTCTTCATTTCTTATTGCAATTAGAGGCACAAGTCTTTTATGGATATGCCTAGATTCTCGTCTCTGTGGCGCAATCGTTCGGCTGTTAACCGAAAGGTTGGTGGTTAGAGCCCACCCAGGGACGACTGCTCACCTTGCCAGAGCAAGCAAGAAATACAATCCCAGAAGTAACCACTGTATGTAATTATGTAAGGAAACCAGGAAATCGTTATGGCGCTGCGGCTTCCTTGGTCAAAGGGCCTGTTTAGTAAACAGGAAATGCCTACTCTTTTGTCTATGAAAAATATTTACAAGGACAGAAAAGCCCACAAGAAGAGCCCTCAAACCCATACCTTTCTCCCTCAAGTTTACTGCTGCTACACTTTGCATTAAGAGAGGGAAAAGTATTGCTGCACATCAAGATTATTTGCACTGTTTTCACTCCTTGTTTCTCATTTTTTTGGCAAGGGATGATTGACGTAAAGACTTGTAGCTTTGGATGACCGTTATCCTTCCAAGGAGGAGTCTGCGGTTCCATGGTGTAATGGTTAGCACTCTGGACTCTGAATCCAGCGATCTGAGTTCAAATCTCGGTGGAACCTTGAGTGCTACGAGAGCAGCGCTACTCTTTTGAAAAAGTGCAGAAACAAGAAGAATCTTTGGGTAAAATCTGTGCTTACCCCCTGAAAGGAGCCAACCAAAGCATACAAACTAAACAAAGCTGTTAAAATCTGGAGCTGGTTTTCTTATGACCAAGCTTATGATTCAACGCCTGGATTACAAAAGGCGTAAACGTTTCACCGCATTGCAAAAGAAAATCAAATGAAAAGCATTGATGTGTTGAAGGAATCCTTTGACTTGGAGAGACAGGACTTTTATAGGACTTATTATAAGCAAGAAATGAAACAAAGAAATGACCACTATAATCCTCTGACAGTAATCTTTGTTGAAACCAATCAATCAGAACTTGCGAGGGGAATCATTTCTAAATGATCTCAATGCATTGGTAATCTGGACAACGTTCTGCTAAGTATATTCTAAACCAATGGGAACGAGAAGTTAACCTGGATTTGTCTGACCAAGAGTGTGGAAATGTAGGAACAGCCCTGAGGAAGACCACAAAATCACATGCCTGAAGGGGAAAAATATGTTTTTTTCACCACACCATGTCAAAGTGCCCATTATTCACAAGGAAATGCTAACTGCTGGAGAACCCAGCAGGCAAACCACTATCAGGTGTTTTGGGGCTGTGCTGTTGCTCAAAAATAATGGACTGAAATTCACAGGGCACTGCAGACTGTTTTTGACTTTTCCATCCCACTCAAATTTAAAACTATGTACTTGGGCCTCAACACTCCTGCCATGGACACAATAAATGGATACCCTTGGAACATACTTTTGGCTGTAGAGAAAAAGGCCATCACAAAGAAATGCTCGACACCAACCACGCCAAAGATCAAAGACTTGACTGACGTAGTAACAGACATTAGACATTGGATGAATGGAAAACAGTAACATTCAGGCTTAATTTGGATAAGCACTAATTTGATTGACTTGGACCAAGTAGGACCCTTATTTTCATTTAAATGTGATTTTGTTTTTATTTTATTTTATGTTATGTTATGTTTTATGTAACTATTAAGTTATTTTAATTACGATTTTTGCTCCCTGGTCGTGTCCTGTATTGTTTTATGTTTAATCAAAAGAAAAGAAAAAAGGACACACAGAACTAGTTCATTTTCTCGCTACGTTATTCCTGGTTCAATCCCGGGTTTCGGCATGTGTACCTGAATGTTAGTCTTTGCTCAAAAATACAATGAATAGGAATGCTGGGTCTATTGGATATTTTGCGAGATCAGGACATAAATGGCCTGGAAAGGATCTATAAAACATAAACAGCAAGCTTTCGTTGGAACATTGTTAGCATGAACATGTTTGGTTTCGCTGAATGTTGTACCAAAGACCTTCTGCGTGTAGGGCAGATGTGATGACCACCACACAATGAAACCATGAAGCAGAAGTTTGCCTACTTCAATGCTGCTCTCTTTGATATATCCCAATGATCAAATGTCATACTTATTTTCAAAACAGGACATCCTGTAGAAAGGTGTGGTTCAACGGTATAGCCGTTAGCGCTCTGAATCCAGAGTTTTTCTTCATTTCTTATTGCAATTAGATGCACAAGTCTTTTATGGATATGCCTAGATTCTCGTCTCTGTGGCGCAATCGGCTAGCGCGTTCGGCTGTTAACCGAAAGGTTGGTGGTTGGAGCCCATCCAGGGACGACTGCTAACCTTGCCAGAGCAAGCAAGAAATACAATCCCAGAAGTAACCACTGTATGTAATTATGTAAGGAAACCAGGAAATCGTCATGGCGCTGCGGCTTCCTTGGTCAAAGGGCCTGTTTATTAAACAGGAAATGCCTACTTTTTGTCTATGAAAAATATGTACAAGGACAGAAAAGCCCACAAGAAGAGTCCTCAAACCCATACCTTTCTCCCTCAAGTTTACTGCTGCTACACTTTGCATTAAGAGAGGGAAAAGTATTGCTGCACATCAAGATTATTTGCACTGTTTTCACTCCTTGTTTCTCATTTTTTTGGCAAGGGATGATTGATGTAAGACTTGTAGCTTTGGATGACCGTTATCCTTCCAAGGAGGAGTCTCCGGTTCCATGGTGTAATGGTTAGCACTCTGGACTCTGAATCCAGCGATCTGAGTTCATATCTCGGTGGAACCTTGAGTACCCCGAGAGCAGTGCTACTCTTTTGAAAAAGTGCAGAAACAAGAAGAATCTTTGGGTAAAATCTGTGCTTACCCCCTGAAAGGAGCCAACCAAAGCATACAAACTAAACAAAGCTGTTAAAATCTGGAGCTGGTTTTCTTATGACCAAGCTTATGATTCAACGCCTGGATTACAAAAGGCGTAAACGTTTCACCGCATTGCAAAAGAAAATCAAATGAAAAGCATTGATGTGTTGAAGGAATCCTTTGACTTGGAGAGACAGGACTTTTATAGGACTTATTATAAGCAAGAAATGAAACAAAGAAACGACCACTATAATCCTCTGACAGTAATCATTTCTAAATGATCTCAATGCATTGGTAATCTGGACAACGTTCTGCTAAGTATATTCTAAACCAATGGGAACGAGAAGTTAACCTGGTTTTGTCTGACCAAGAGTGTGGAAATGTAGGAACAGCCCTGAGGAAGACCACATAATCACATGCCTGAAGGGGAAAAATATGTTTTTTTTCACCACACCATGTCAAAGTGCCCATTATTCACAAGGAAATGCTAACTGCTGGAGAACCCAGCAGGCAAACCACTATCAGGTGTTTTGGGGCTGTGCTGTTGCTAAAAAATAATGGACTGAAATTCACAGGGCATTGCACACTGTTTTTGACTTTGCCATCCCACTCAAATTTAAAACTATGTACTTGGGCCTCAACACTCCTGCCATGGACACAATAAATGGATACCCTTGGAACATACTTTTGGCTGTAGAGAAAAAGGCCATCACAAAGAAATGCTCGACACCAACCACGCCAACGATCAAAGACTTGACTGACATAGTAACAGACATTAGACATTGGATGAATGGAAAACAGTGACATTCAGGCTTAATTTGGATAAGCACTAATTTGATCGACTTTGGACCAAGTAGGACCCCTATTTTCATTTAAAGGTGATTTTGTTTTTATTTTATGTTATGTTATGTTTTATGTAACTATTAAGTTCTTTTAATTACAATTTTTGCTCCCTGGTCGTGTCCTGTATTGTTTTATGTTTAATCAAAAGAAAAGAAAAAAGGACACACAGAACAAGTTCATTTTCTTGCTACGTTATTCCTGGTTCAATCCCGGGTTTCGGCATGCGTACCTGAATGTTAGTCTTTGCTCAAAAATACAATGAATAGGAATGCTGGGTCTATTGGATATTTTGCGAGATCAGGACATAAATGGCCTGGAAAGGATCTATAAAACATAAACAGCATGCTTTCGTTGGAACATTGTTAGCATGAACATGTTTGGTAACATGTTTGGTTTCGCTGAATGTTGTACCCAAGACCTTCTGCGTGTAGGGCACATGTGATGACCACCACACAATGAAACCATGAAGCAGAAGTTTGCCTACTTCAATGCTGCTCTCTTTGATATAGCCCAATGATCAAATGTCATACTTATTTTCAAAACAGGACATCCTGTAGAAAGGTGTGGTTCAACGGTATAGCCGTTAGCGCTCTGAATCCAGAGTTTTTCTTCATTTCTTATTGCAATTAGATGCACAAGTCTTTTATGGATATGCCTAGATTCTCGTCTCTGTGGCGCAATCGGCTAGTGTGTTCGGTTGTTAACCGAAAGGTTGGTGGTTCGAGCCCATCCAGGGACGACTGCTCACCTTGCCAGAGCAAGCAAGAAATACAATCCCAGAAGTAACCACTGTATGTAATTATGTAAGGAAACCAGGAAATCGTTATGGCGCTGCGGCTTCCTTGGTCAAAGGGCCTGTTTATTAAACAGGAAATGCCTACTTTTTGTCTATGAAAAATATTTACAAGGACAGAAAAGCCCACAAGAAGAGCCCTCAAACCCATACCTTTCTCCCTCAAGTTTACTGCTGCTACACTTTGCATTAAGAGAGGGAAAAGTATTGCTGCACTTCAAGATTATTTGCACTGTTTTCACTCCTTGTTTCTCATTTTTTTGGCAAGGGACGATTGATGTAAGACTTGTAGCTTTGGATGACCGTTATCCTTCCAAGGAGGAGTCTGCGGTTCCATGGTGTAATGGTTAGCACTCTGGACTCTGAATCCAGCGATCCGAGTTCAAATCTCGGTGGAACCTTGAGTACCCCGAGAGCAGCGCTACTCTTTTGAAAAAGTGCAGAAACAAGAAGAATCTTTGGGTAAAATCTGTGCTTACCCCCTGAAAGGAGCCAACCAAAGCATACAAACTAAACAAAGCTGTTAAAATCTGGAGCTGGTTTTCTTATGACCAAGCTTATGATTCAACGCCTGGATTACAAAAGGCGTAAACGTTTCACCGCATTGCAAAAGAAAATCAAATGAAAAGCATTGATGTGTTGAAGGAATCCTTTGACTTGGAGAGACAGGACTTTTATAGGACTTATTATAAGCAAGAAATGAAACAAAGAAACGACCACTATAATCCTCTGACAGTAATCATTTCTAAATGATCTCAATGCATTGGTAATCTGGACAACGTTCTGCTAAGTATATTCTAAACCAATGGGAACGAGAAGTTAACCTGGTTTTGTCTGACCAAGAGTGTGGAAATGTAGGAACAGCCCTGAGGAAGACCACATAATCACATGCCTGAAGGGGAAAAATATGTTTTTTTTCACCACACCATGTCAAAGTGCCCATTATTCACAAGGAAATGCTAACTGCTGGAGAACCCAGCAGGCAAACCACTATCAGGTGTTTTGGGGCTGTGCTGTTGCTAAAAAATAATGGACTGAAATTCACAGGGCATTGCACACTGTTTTTGACTTTGCCATCCCACTCAAATTTAAAACTATGTACTTGGGCCTCAACACTCCTGCCATGGACACAATAAATGGATACCCTTGGAACATACTTTTGGCTGTAGAGAAAAAGGCCATCACAAAGAAATGCTCGACACCAACCACGCCAACGATCAAAGACTTGACTGACATAATAACAGACATTAGACATTGGATGAATGGAAAACAGTGACATTCAGGCTTAATTTGGATAAGCACTAATTTGATCGACTTTGGACCAAGTAGGACCCCTATTTTCATTTAAAGGTGATTTTGTTTTTATTTTATGTTATGTTATGTTTTATGTAACTATTAAGTTCTTTTAATTACAATTTTTGCTCCCTGGTCGTGTCCTGTATTGTTTTATGTTTAATCAAAAGAAAAGAAAAAAGGACACACAGAACAAGTTCATTTTCTTGCTACGTTATTCCTGGTTCAATCCCGGGTTTCGGCATGCGTACCTGAATGTTAGTCTTTGCTCAAAAATACAATGAATAGGAATGCTGGGTCTATTGGATATTTTGCGAGATCAGGACATAAATGGCCTGGAAAGGATCTATAAAACATAAACAGCATGCTTTCGTTGGAACATTGTTAGCATGAACATGTTTGGTAACATGTTTGGTTTCGCTGAATGTTGTACCCAAGACCTTCTGCGTGTAGGGCACATGTGATGACCACCACACAATGAAACCATGAAGCAGAAGTTTGCCTACTTCAATGCTGCTCTCTTTGATATAGCCCAATGATCAAATGTCATACTTATTTTCAAAACAGGACATCCTGTAGAAAGGTGTGGTTCAACGGTATAGCCGTTAGCGCTCTGAATCCAGAGTTTTTCTTCATTTCTTATTGCAATTAGATGCACAAGTCTTTTATGGATATGCCTAGATTCTCGTCTCTGTGGCGCAATCGGCTAGTGTGTTCGGTTGTTAACCGAAAGGTTGGTGGTTCGAGCCCATCCAGGGACGACTGCTCACCTTGCCAGAGCAAGCAAGAAATACAATCCCAGAAGTAACCACTGTATGTAATTATGTAAGGAAACCAGGAAATCGTTATGGCGCTGCGGCTTCCTTGGTCAAAGGGCCTGTTTATTAAACAGGAAATGCCTACTTTTTGTCTATGAAAAATATTTACAAGGACAGAAAAGCCCACAAGAAGAGCCCTCAAACCCATACCTTTCTCCCTCAAGTTTACTGCTGCTACACTTTGCATTAAGAGAGGGAAAAGTATTGCTGCACTTCAAGATTATTTGCACTGTTTTCACTCCTTGTTTCTCATTTTTTTGGCAAGGGACGATTGATGTAAGACTTGTAGCTTTGGATGACCGTTATCCTTCCAAGGAGGAGTCTGCGGTTCCATGGTGTAATGGTTAGCACTCTGGACTCTGAATCCAGCGATCCGAGTTCAAATCTCGGTGGAACCTTGAGTACCCCGAGAGCAGCGCTACTCTTTTGAAAAAGTGCAGAAACAAGAAGAATCTTTGGGTAAAATCTGTGCTTACCCCCTGAAAGGAGCCAACCAAAGCATACAAACTAAACAAAGCTGTTAAAATCTGGAGCTGGTTTTCTTATGACCAAGCTTATGATTCAACGCCTGGATTACAAAAGGCGTAAACGTTTCACCGCATTGCAAAAGAAAATCAAATGAAAAGCATTGATGTGTTGAAGGAATCCTTTGACTTGGAGAGACAGGACTTTTATAGGACTTATTATAAGCAAGAAATGAAACAAAGAAACGACCACTATAATCCTCTGACAGTAATCTTTGTTGAAACCAATCAATCAGAACTTGCGAGGGGAATCATTTCTAAATGATCTCAATGCATTGGTAATCTGGACAACGTTCTGCTAAGTATATTCTAAACCAATGGGAACGAGAAGTTAACCTGGTTTTGTCTGACCAAGAGTGTGGAAATGTAGGAACAGCCCTGAGGAAGACCACATAATCACATGCCTGAAGCGGAAAAATATGTTTTTTTTCACCACACCATGTCAAAGTGCCCATTATTCACAAGGAAATGCTAACTGCTGGAGAACCCAGCAGGCAAACCACTATCAGGTGTTTTGGGGCTGTGCTGTTGCTCAAAAATAATGGACTGAAATTCACAGGGCACTGCAGACTGTTTTTGACTTTTCCATCCCACTCAAATTTAAAACTATGTACTTGGGCCTCAACACTCCTGCCATGGACACAATAAATGGATACCCTTGGAACATACTTTTGGCTGTAGAGAAAAAGGCCATCACAAAGAAATGCTCGACACCAACCACGCCAACGATCAAAGACTTGACTGACATAGTAACAGACATTAGACATTGGATGAATGGAAAACAGTGACATTCAGGCTTAACTTGGATAAGCACTAATTTGATTGACTTGGACCAAGTAGGACCCTTATTTTCATTTTAATGTGATTTTGTTTTTATTTTATGTTATGTTTTATGTAACTATTAAGTTCTTTTAATTACGATTTTTGCTCCCTGGTCGTGTCCTGTATTGTTTTATGTTTAATCAAAAGAAAAGAAAAAAGGACACACAGAACTAGTTCATTTTCTCGCTACGTTATTCCTGGTTCAATCCCGGGTTTCGGCATGTGTACCTGAATGCTAGTCTTTGCTCAAAAATACAATGAATAGGAATGCTGGGTCTATTGGATATTTTGCGAGATCAGGACATAAATGGCCTGGAAAGGATCTATAAAACATAAACAGCATGCTTTCGTTGGAACATTGTTAGCATGAACATGTTTGGTAACATGTTTGGTTTTGCTGAATGTTGTACCCAAGACCTTCTGCGTGTAGGGCAGATGTGATGACCACCACACAATGAAACCATGAAGCAGAAGTTTGCCTACTTCAATGCTGCTCTCTTTGATATAGCCCAATGATCAAATGTCATACTTATTTTCAAAACAGGACATCCTGTAGAAAGGTGTGGTTCAACGGTATAGCGGTTAGCGCTCTGAATCCAGAGTTTTTCTTCATTTCTTATTGCAATTAGAGCCACAAGTCTTTTATGGATATGCCCTATATTCTTGCTCTTTGGCGCAATCGGCTAGCGCGTTCGGCTGTAAACCGAAAGGTTGGTGGTTCGAGCCCACCCAGGGACGACTGCTCACCTTGCCAGAGCAAGCAAGAAATACAATCCCAGAAGTAACCACTGTATGTAATTATGTAAGGAAACCAGGAAATCGTTATGGCGCTGCGGCTTCCTTGGTCAAAGGGCCTGTTTAGTAAACAGGAAATGCCTACTCTTTTGTCTATGAAAAATATTTACAAGGACAGAAAAGCCCACAAGAAGAGCCCTCAAACCCATACCTTTCTCCCTCAAGTTTACTGCTGCTACACTTTGCATTAAGAGAGGGAAAAGTATTGCTGCACATCAAGATTATTTGCACTGTTTTCACTCCTTGTTTCTCATTTTTTTGGCAAGGGATGATTGACGTAAAGACTTGTAGCTTTGGATGACCGTTATCATTCCAAGGAGGAGTCTGCGGTTCCATGGTGTAATGGTTAGCACTCTGGACTCTGAATCCAGCGATCCGAGTTCAAATCTCGGTGGAACCTTGAGTGCCCGAGAGCAGCGCTACTCTTTTGAAAAAGTGCAGAAACAAGAAGAATCTTTGGGTAAAATCTGTGCTTACCCCCTGAAAGGAGCCAACCAAAGCATACAAACTAAACAAAGCTGTTAAAATCTGGAGCTGGTTTTCTTATGACCAAGCTTATGATTCAACGCCTGGATTACAAAAGGCGTAAACGTTTCACTGCATTGCAAAAGAAAATCAAATGAAAAGCATTGATGTGTTGAAGGAATCCTTTGACTTGGAGAGACAGGACTTTTATAGGACTTATTATAAGCAAGAAATGAAACAAAGAAATGACCACTATAATCCTCTGACAGTAATCTTTGTTGAAACCAATCAATCAGAACTTGCGAGGGGAATCATTTCTAAATGATCTCAATGCATTGGTAATCTGGACAACGTTCTGCTAAGTATATTCTAAACCAATGGGAACGAGAAGTTAACCTGGTTTTGTCTGACCAAGAGTGTGGAAATGTAGGAACAGCCCTGAGGAAGACCACAAAATCACATGCCTGAAGGGGAAAAATATGTTTTTTTCACCACACCATGTCAAAGTGCCCATTATTCACAAGGAAATGCTAACTGCTGGAGAACCCAGCAGGCAAACCACTATCAGGTGTGTTGGGGCTGTGCTGTTGCTCAAAAATAATGGACTGAAATTCACAGGGCACTGCAGACTGTTTTTGACTTTGCCATCCCACTCAAATTTAAAACTATGTACTTGGGCCTCAACACTCCTGCCATGGACACAATAAATGGATACCCTTGGAACATACTTTTGGCTGTAGAGAAAAAGGCCATCACAAAGAAATGCTCGACACCAACCACGCCAACGATCAAAGACTTGACTGACATAGTAACAGACATTGGATGAATGGAAAACAGTGACATTCAGGCTTAATTTGGATAAGCACTAATTTGATTGACTTGGACCAAGTAGGACCCTTATTTTCATTTAAATGTGATTTTGTTTTTATTTTATTTTATGTTATGTTATGTTTTATGTAACTATTAAGTTCTTTTAATTACGATTTTTGCTCCCTGGTCGTGTCCTGTATTGTTTTATGTTTAATCAAAAGAAAAGAAAAAAGGACACACAGAACTAGTTCATTTTCTCGCTACGTTATTCCTGGTTCAATCCCGGGTTTCGGCATGCGTACCTGAATGTTAGTCTTTGCTCAAAAATACAATGAATAGGAATGCTGGGTCTATTGGATATTTTGCGAGATCAGGACATAAATGGCCTGGAAAGGATCTATAAAACATAAACAGCATGCTTTCGTTGGAACATTGTTAGCATGAACATGTTTGGTAACATGTTTGGTTTCGCTGAATGTTGTACCCAAGACCTTCTGCGTGTAGGGCAGATGTGATGACCACCACACAATGAAACCATGAAGCAGAAGTTTGCCTACTTCAATGCTGCTCTCTTTGATATAGCCCAATGATCAAATGTCATACTTATTTTCAAAACAGGACATCCTGTAGAAAGGTGTGGTTCAACGGTATAGCCGTTAGCGCTCTGAATCCAGAGTTTTTATTCATTTCTTATTGCAATTAGATGCACAAGTCTTTTATGGATATGCCCAGATTCTCGTCTCTGTGGCGCAATCGGCTAGCGCGTTCGGCTGTTAACCGAAAGGTTGGTGGTTCGAGCCCATCCAGGGACTACTGCTCACCTTGCCAGAGCAAGCAAGAAATACAATCCCAGAAGTAACCACTGTATGTAATTATGTAAGGAAACCAGGAAATCGTTATGGCGCTGCGGCTTCCTTGGTCAAAGGGCCTGTTTATTAAACAGGAAATGCCTACTTTTGGTCTATGAAAAATATTTACAAGGACAGAAAAGCCCACAAGAAGAGCCCTCAAACCCATACCTTTCTCCCTCAAGTTTACTGCTGCTACACTTTGCATTAAGAGAGGGAAAAGTATTGCTGCACTTCAAGATTATTTGCACTGTTTTCACTCCTTGTTTCTCATTTTTTTGGCAAGGGACGATTGATGTAAGACTTGTAGCTTTGAATGACCGTTATCCTTCCAAGGAGGAGTCTGCGGTTCCATGGTGTAATGGTTAGCACTCTGGACTCTGAATCCAGCGATCCGAGTTTAAATCTCGGTGGAACCTTGAGTACCCCGAGAGCAGCGCTACTCTTTTGAAAAAGTGCAGAAACAAGAAGAATCTTTGGGTAAAATCTGTTCTTACCCCCTGAAAGGAGCCAACCAAAGCATACAAACTAAACAAAGCTGTTAAAATCTGGAGCTGGTTTTCTTATGACCAAGCTTATGATTCAACGCCTGGATTACAAAAGGCGTAAACGTTTCACCGCATTGCAAAAGAAAATCAAATGAAAAGCATTGATGTGTTGAAGGAATCCTTTGACTTGGAGAGACAGGACTTTTATAGGACTTATTATAAGCAAGAAATGAAACAAAGAAACGACCACTATAATCCTCTGACAGTAATCTTTGTTGAAACCAATCAATCAGAACTTGCGAGGGGAATCATTTCTAAATGATCTCAATGCATTGGTAATCTGGACAACGTTCTGCTAAGTATATTCTAAACCAATGGGAACGAGAAGTTAACCTGGTTTTGTCCGACCAAGAGTGTGGAAATGTAGGAACAGCCCTGAGGAAGACCACATAATCACATGCCTGAAGCGGAAAAATATGTTTTTTTTCACCACACCATGTCAAAGTAAGGAAATGCTAACTGCTGGAGAACCCAGCAGGCAAACCACTATCAGGTGTTTTGGGGCTGTGCTGTTGCTCAAAAATAATGGACTGAAATTCACAGGGCATTGCACACTGTTTTTGACTTTGCCATCCCACTCAAATTTAAAACTATGTACTTGGGCCTCAACACTCCTGCCATGGACACAATAAATGGATACCCTTGGAACATACTTTTGGCTGTAGAGAAAAAGGCCATCACAAAGAAATGCTCGACACCAACCACACCAAAGATCAAAGACTTGACTGACATAGTAACAGACATTAGACATTGGATGAATGGAAAACAGTGACATTCAGGCTTAACTTGGATAAGCACTAATTTGATTGACTTGGACCAAGTAGGACCCTTATTTTCATTTTAATGTGATTTTGTTTTTATTTTATTTTATGTTATGTTATGTTTTATGTAACTATTAAGTTCTTTTAATTACGATTTTTGCTCCCTGGTCGTGTCCTGTATTGTTTTATGTTTAATCAAAAGAAAAGAAAAAAGGACACACAGAACTAGTTCATTTTCTCGCTACGTTATTCCTGGTTCAATCCTGGGTTTCGGCAGGTGTACCTGAATGTTAGTCTTTGCTCAAAAATACAATGAATAGGAATGCTGGGTCTATTGGATATTTTGCGAGATCAGGACATAAATGGCCTGGAAAGGATCTATAAAACATAAACAGCAAGCTTTCGTTGGAACATTGTTAGCATGAACATGTTTGGTAACATGTTTGGTTTCGCTGAATGTTGTACCAAAGACCTTCTGCGTGTAGGGCAGATGTGATGACCACCACACAATGAAACCATGAAGCAGAAGTTTGCCTACTTCAATGCTGCTCTCTTTGATATATCCCAATGATCAAATGTCATACTTATTTTCAAAACAGGACATCCTGTAGAAAGGTGTGGTTCAACGGTATAGCCGTTAGCGCTCTGAATCCAGAGTTTTTCTTCATTTCTTATTGCAATTAGATGCACAAGTCTTTTATGGATATGCCTAGATTCTCGTCTCTGTGGCGCAATCGGCTAGCGCGTTCGGCTGTTAACCGAAAGGTTGGTGGTTCGAGCCCATCCAGGGACGACTGCTCACCTTGCCAGAGCAAGCAAGAAATACAATCCCAGAAGTAACCACTGTATGTAATTATGTAAGGAAACCAGGAAATCGTTATGGCGCTGCGGCTTCCTTGGTCAAAGGGCCTGTTTATTAAACAGGAAATGCCTACTTTTTGTCTATGAAAAATATTTACAAGGACAGAAAAGCCCACAAGAAGAGCCCTCAAACCCATACCTTTCTCCCTCAAGTTTACTGCTGCTACACTTTGCATTAAGAGAGGGAAAAGTATTGCTGCACATCAAGATTATTTGCACTGTTTTCACTCCTTGTTTCTCATTTTTTTGGCAAGGGATGATTGATGTAAGACTTGTAGCTTTTGATGACCGTTATCCTTCCAAGGAGGAGTCTGCGGTTCCATGGTGTAATGGTTAGCACTCTGGACTCTGAATCCAGCGATCTGAGTTCATATCTCGGTGGAACCTTGAGTACCCCGAGAGCAGTGCTACTCTTTTGAAAAAGTGCAGAAACAAGAAGAATCTTTGGGTAAAATCTGTGCTTACCCCCTGAAAGGAGCCAACCAAAGCATACAAACTAAACAAAGCTGTTAAAATCTGGAGCTGGTTTTCTTATGACCAAGCTTATGATTCAACGCCTGGATTACAAAAGGCGTAAACGTTTCACCGCATTGCAAAAGAAAATCAAATGAAAAGCATTGATGTGTTGAAGGAATCCTTTGACTTGGAGAGACAGGACTTTTATAGGACTTATTATAAGCAAGAAATGAAACAAAGAAACGACCACTATAATCCTCTGACAGTAATCTTTGTTGAAACCAATCAATCAGAACTTGCGAGGGGAATCATTTCTAAATGATCTCAATGCATTGGTAATCTGGACAACGTTCTGCTAAGTATATTCTAAACCAATCGGAACGAGAAGTTAACCTGGTTTTGTCTGACCAAGAGTGTGGAAATGTAGGAACAGCCCTGAGGAAGACCACATAATCACATGCCTGAAGCGGAAAAATATGTTTTTTTTCACCACACCATGTCAAAGTAAGGAAATGCTAACTGCTGGAGAACCCAGCAGGCAAACCACTATCAGGTGTTTTGGGGCTGTGCTGTTGCTCAAAAATAATGGACTGAAATTCACAGGGCATTGCACACTGTTTTTGACTTTGCCATCCCACTCAAATTTAAAACTATGTACTTGGGCCTCAACACTCCTGCCATGGACACAATAAATGGATACCCTTGGAACATACTTTTGGCTGTAGAGAAAAAGGCCATCACAAAGAAATGCTCGACACCAACCACACCAAAGATCAAAGACTTGACTGACATAGTAACAGACATTAGACATTGGATGAATGGAAAACAGTGACATTCAGGCTTAATTTGGATAAGCACTAATTTGATCGACTTTGGACCAAGTAGGACCCCTATTTTCATTTAAAGGTGATTTTGTTTTTATTTTATGTTATGTTATGTTTTATGTAACTATTAAGTTCTTTTAATTACAATTTTTGCTCCCTGGTCGTGTCCTGTATTGTTTTATGTTTAATCAAAAGAAAAGAAAAAAGGACACACAGAACAAGTTCATTTTCTTGCTACGTTATTCCTGGTTCAATCCCGGGTTTCGGCATGCGTACCTGAATGTTAGTCTTTGCTCAAAAATACAATGAATAGGAATGCTGGGTCTATTGGATATTTTGCGAGATCAGGACATAAATGGCCTGGAAAGGATCTATAAAACATAAACAGCATGCTTTCGTTGGAACATTGTTAGCATGAACATGTTTGGTAACATGTTTGGTTTCGCTGAATGTTGTACCCAAGACCTTCTGCGTGTAGGGCAGATGTGATGACCACCACACAATGAAACCATGAAGCAGAAGTTTGCCTACTTCAATGCTGCTCTCTTTGATATAGCCCAATGATCAAATGTCATACTTATTTTCAAAACAGGACATCCTGTAGAAAGGTGTGGTTCAACGGTATAGCCGTTAGCGCTCTGAATCCAGAGTTTTTCTTCATTTCTTATTGCAATTAGATGCACAAGTCTTTTATGGATATGCCTAGATTCTCGTTTCTGTGGCGCAATCGGCTAGCGCGTTCGGCTGTAAACCGAAAGGTTGGTGGTTCGAGCCCACCCAGGGACGACTGCTCACCTTGCCAGAGCAAGCAAGAAATACAATCCCAGAAGTAACCACTGTATGTAATTATGTAAGGAAACCAGGAAATCGTTATGGCGCTGCGGCTTCCTTGGTCAAAGGGCCTGTTTATTAAAAAGGAAATGCCTACTTTTTGTCTATGAAAAATATTTACAAGGACAGAAAAGCCCACAAGAAGAGCCCTCAAACCCATACCTTTCTCCCTCAAGTTTACGGCTGCTACACTTTGCATTAAGAGAGGGAAAAGTATTGCTGCACTTCAAGATTATTTGCACTGTTTTCACTCCTTGTTTCTCATTTTTTTGGCAAGGGACGATTGATGTAAGACTTGTAGATTTGGATGACCGTTATCCTTCCAAGGAGGAGTCTGCGGTTCCATGGTGTAATGGTTAGCACTCTGGACTCTGAATCCAGCGATCCGAGTTCAAATCTCGGTGGAACCTTGAGTACCCCGAGAGCAGCGCTACTCTTTTGAAAAAGTGCAGAAACAAGAAGAATCTTTGGGTAAAATCTGTTCTTACCCCCTGAAAGGAGCCAACCAAAGCATACAAACTAAACAAAGCTGTTAAAATCTGGAGCTGGTTTTCTTATGACCAAGCTTATGATTCAACGCCTGGATTACAAAAGGCGTAAACGTTTCACCGCATTGCAAAAGAAAATCAAATGAAAAGCATTGATGTGTTGAAGGAATCCTTTGACTTGGAGAGACAGGACTTTTATAGGACTTATTATAAGCAAGAAATGAAACAAAGAAACGACCACTATAATCCTCTGACAGTAATCTTTGTTGAAACCAATCAATCAGAACTTGCGAGGGGAATCATTTCTAAATGATCTCAATGCATTGGTAATCTGGACAACGTTCTGCTAAGTATATTCTAAACCAATGGGAACGAGAAGTTAACCTGGTTTTGTCTGACCAAGAGTGTGGAAATGTAGGAACAGCCCTGAGGAAGACCACATAATCACATGCCTGAAGCGGAAAAATATGTTTTTTTTCACCACACCATGTCAAAGTAAGGAAATGCTAACTGCTGGAGAACCCAGCAGGCAAACCACTATCAGGTGTTTTGGGGCTGTGCTGTTGCTCAAAAATAATGGACTGAAATTCACAGGGCATTGCACACTGTTTTTGACTTTGCCATCCCACTCAAATTTAAAACTATGTACTTGGGCCTCAACACTCCTGCCATGGACACAATAAATGGATACCCTTGGAACATACTTTTGGCTGTAGAGAAAAAGGCCATCACAAAGAAATGCTCGACACCAACCACACCAAAGATCAAAGACTTGACTGACATAGTAACAGACATTAGACATTGGATGAATGGAAAACAGTGACATTCAGGCTTAACTTGGATAAGCACTAATTTGATTGACTTGGACCAAGTAGGACCCTTATTTTCATTTTAATGTGATTTTGTTTTTATTTTATTTTATGTTATGTTATGTTTTATGTAACTATTAAGTTCTTTTAATTACGATTTTTGCTCCCTGGTCGTGTCCTGTATTGTTTTATGTTTAATCAAAAGAAAAGAAAAAAGGACACACAGAACTAGTTCATTTTCTCGCTACGTTATTCCTGGTTCAATCCTGGGTTTCGGCAGGTGTACCTGAATGTTAGTCTTTGCTCAAAAATACAATGAATAGGAATGCTGGGTCTATTGGATATTTTGCGAGATCAGGACATAAATGGCCTGGAAAGGATCTATAAAACATAAACAGCAAGCTTTCGTTGGAACATTGTTAGCATGAACATGTTTGGTAACATGTTTGGTTTCGCTGAATGTTGTACCAAAGACCTTCTGCGTGTAGGGCAGATGTGATGACCACCACACAATGAAACCATGAAGCAGAAGTTTGCCTACTTCAATGCTGCTCTCTTTGATATATCCCAATGATCAAATGTCATACTTATTTTCAAAACAGGACATCCTGTAGAAAGGTGTGGTTCAACGGTATAGCCGTTAGCGCTCTGAATCCAGAGTTTTTCTTCATTTCTTATTGCAATTAGATGCACAAGTCTTTTATGGATATGCCTAGATTCTCGTCTCTGTGGCGCAATCGGCTAGCGCGTTCGGCTGTTAACCGAAAGGTTGGTGGTTCGAGCCCATCCAGGGACGACTGCTCACCTTGCCAGAGCAAGCAAGAAATACAATCCCAGAAGTAACCACTGTATGTAATTATGTAAGGAAACCAGGAAATCGTTATGGCGCTGCGGCTTCCTTGGTCAAAGGGCCTGTTTATTAAACAGGAAATGCCTACTTTTTGTCTATGAAAAATATTTACAAGGACAGAAAAGCCCACAAGAAGAGCCCTCAAACCCATACCTTTCTCCCTCAAGTTTACTGCTGCTACACTTTGCATTAAGAGAGGGAAAAGTATTGCTGCACATCAAGATTATTTGCACTGTTTTCACTCCTTGTTTCTCATTTTTTTGGCAAGGGATGATTGATGTAAGACTTGTAGCTTTTGATGACCGTTATCCTTCCAAGGAGGAGTCTGCGGTTCCATGGTGTAATGGTTAGCACTCTGGACTCTGAATCCAGCGATCTGAGTTCATATCTCGGTGGAACCTTGAGTACCCCGAGAGCAGTGCTACTCTTTTGAAAAAGTGCAGAAACAAGAAGAATCTTTGGGTAAAATCTGTGCTTACCCCCTGAAAGGAACCAACCAAAGCATACAAACTAAACAAAGCTGTTAAAATCTGGAGCTGGTTTTCTTATGACCAAGCTTATGATTCAACGCCTGGATTACAAAAGGCGTAAACGTTTCACCGCATTGCAAAAGAAAATCAAATGAAAAGCATTGATGTGTTGAAGGAATCCTTTGACTTGGAGAGACAGGACTTTTATAGGACTTATTATAAGCAAGAAATGAAACAAAGAAACGACCACTATAATCCTCTGACAGTAATCTTTGTTGAAACCAATCAATCAGAACTTGCGAGGGGAATCATTTCTAAATGATCTCAATGCATTGGTAATCTGGACAACGTTCTGCTAAGTATATTCTAAACCAATGGGAACGAGAAGTTAACCTGGTTTTGTCTGACCAAGAGTGTGGAAATGTAGGAACAGCCCTGAGGAAGACCACATAATCACATGCCTGAAGCGGAAAAATATGTTTTTTTTCACCACACCATGTCAAAGTGCCCATTATTCACAAGGAAATGCTAACTGCTGGAGAACCCAGCAGGCAAACCACTATCAGGTGTTTTGGGGCTGTGCTGTTGCTCAAAAATAATGGACTGTAATTCACAGGGCACTGCAGACTGTTTTTGACTTTTCCATCCCACTCAAATTTAAAACTATGTACTTGGGCCTCAACACTCCTGCCATGGACACAATAAATGGATACCCTTGGAACATACTTTTGGCTGTAGAGAAAAAGGCCATCACAAAGAAATGCTCGACACCAACCACGCCAACGATCAAAGACTTGACTGACATAGTAACAGACATTAGACATTGGATGAATGGAAAACAGTGACATTCAGGCTTAACTTGGATAAGCACTAATTTGATTGACTTGGACCAAGTAGGCCCCCTATTTTCATTTAAATGTGATTTTGTTTTTATTTTATTTTATGTTATGTTATGTTTTATGTAACTATTAAGTTCTTTTAATTACGATTTTTGCTCCCTGGTCGTGTCCTGTATTGTTTTATGTTTAATCAAAAGAAAAGAAAAAAGGACACACAGAACTAGTTCATTTTCTCGCTACGTTATTCCTGGTTCAATCCCGGGTTTCGGCATGTGTACCTGAATGTTAGTCTTTGCTCAAAAATACAATGAATAGGAATGCTGGGTCTATTGGATATTTTGCGAGATCAGGACATAAATGGCCTGGAAAGGATCTATAAAACATAAACAGCAAGCTTTCGTTGGAACATTGTTAGCATGAACATGTTTGGTAACATGTTTGGTTTCGCTGAATGTTGTACCAAAGACCTTCTGCGTGTAGGGCAGATGTGATGACCACCACACAATGAAACCATGAAGCAGAAGTTTGCCTACTTCAATGCTGCTCTCTTTGATATATCCCAATGATCAAATGTCATACTTATTTTCAAAACAGGACATCCTGTAGAAAGGTGTGGTTCAACGGTATAGCCGTTAGCGCTCTGAATCCAGAGTTTTTCTTCATTTCTTATTGCAATTAGATGCACAAGTCTTTTATGGATATGCCTAGATTCTCTTCTCTGTGGCGCAATCGGCTAGCGCGTTCGGCTGTTAACCGAAAGGTTGGTGGTTCGAGCCCATCCAGGGACGACTGCTCACCTTGCCAGAGCAAGCAAGAAATACAATCCCAGAAGTAACCACTGTATGTAATTATGTAAGGAAACCAGGAAATCGTTATGGCGCTGCGGCTTCCTTGGTCAAAGGGCCTGTTTATTAAACAGGAAATGCCTACTTTTTGTCTATGAAAAATATTTACAAGGACAGAAAAGCCCACAAGAAGAGCCCTCAAACCCATACCTTTCTCCCTCAAGTTTACTGCTGCTACACTTTGCATTAAGAGAGGGAAAAGTATTGCTGCACATCAAGATTATTTGCACTGTTTTCACTCCTTGTTTCTCATTTTTTTGGCAAGGGATGATTGATGTAAGACTTGTAGCTTTTGATGACCGTTATCCTTCCAAGGAGGAGTCTGCGGTTCCATGGTGTAATGGTTAGCACTCTGGACTCTGAATCCAGCAATCCGAGTTCAAATCTCGGTGGAACCTTGAGTGCCCCGAGAGCAGCGCTACTCTTTTGAAAAAGAGCAGAAACAAGAAGAATCTTTGGGTAAAATCTGTGATTACCCCCTGAAAGGAGCCAACCAAAGCATACAAACTAAACAAAGCTGTTAAAATCTGGAGCTGGTTTTCTTATGACCAAGCTTATGATTCAACGCCTGGATTACAAAAGGCGTAAACGTTTCACTGCATTGCAAAAGAAAATCAAATGAAAAGCATTGATGTGTTGAAGGAATCCTTTGACTTGGAGAGACAGGACTTTTATAGGACTTATTATAAGCAAGAAATGAAACAAAGAAACGACCACTATAATCCTCTGACAGTAATCTTTGTTGAAACCAATCAATCAGAACTTGCGAGGGGAATCATTTCTAAATGATCTCAATGCATTGGTAATCTGGACAACGTTCTGCTAAGTATATTCTAAACCAATGGGAACGAGAAGTTAACCTGGTTTTGTCTGACCAAGAGTGTGGAAATGTAGGAACAGCCCTGAGGAAGACCACATAATCACATGCCTGAAGCGGAAAAATATGTTTTTTTTCACCACACCATGTCAAAGTAAGGAAATGCTAACTGCTGGAGAACCCAGCAGGCAAACCACTATCAGGTGTTTTGGGGCTGTGCTGTTGCTCAAAAATAATGGACTGAAATTCACAGGGCATTGCACACTGTTTTTGACTTTGCCATCACACTCAAATTTAAAACTATGTACTTGGGCCTCAACACTCCTGCCATGGACACAATAAATGGATACCCTTGGAACATACTTTTGGCTGTAGAGAAAAAGGCCATCACAAAGAAATGCTCGACACCAACCACACCAAAGATCAAAGACTTGACTGACATAGTAACAGACATTAGACATTGGATGAATGGAAAACAGTGACATTCAGGCTTAATTTGGATAAGCACTAATTTGATCGACTTTGGACCAAGTAGGACCCCTATTTTCATTTAAAGGTGATTTTGTTTTTATTTTATGTTATGTTATGTTTTATGTAACTATTAAGTTCTTTTAATTACAATTTTTGCTCCCTGGTCGTGTCCTGTATTGTTTTATGTTTAATCAAAAGAAAAGAAAAAAGGACACACAGAACAAGTTCATTTTCTTGCTACGTTATTCCTGGTTCAATCCCGGGTTTCGGCATGCGTACCTGAATGTTAGTCTTTGCTCAAAAATACAATGAATAGGAATGCTGGGTCTATTGGATATTTTGCGAGATCAGGACATAAATGGCCTGGAAAGGATCTATAAAACATAAACAGCATGCTTTCGTTGGAACATTGTTAGCATGAACATGTTTGGTAACATGTTTGGTTTCGCTGAATGTTGTACCCAAGACCTTCTGCGTGTAGGGCAGATGTGATGACCACCACACAATGAAACCATGAAGCAGAAGTTTGCCTACTTCAATGCTGCTCTCTTTGATATAGCCCAATGATCAAATGTCATACTTATTTTCAAAACAGGACATCCTGTAGAAAGGTGTGGTTCAACGGTATAGCCGTTAGCGCTCTGAATCCAGAGTTTTTCCTCATTTCTTATTGCAATTAGATGCACAAGTCTTTTATGGATATGCCTAGATTCTCGTCTCTGTGGCGCAATCGGCTAGCGCGTTCGGCTGTGAACCGAAAGGTTGGTGGTTCGAGCCCACCCAGGGACGACTGCTCACCTTGCCAGAGCAAGCAAGAAATACAATCCCAGAAGTAACCACTGTATGTAATTATGTAAGGAAACCAGGAAATCGTTATGGCGCTGCAGCTTCCTTGGTCAAAGGGCCTTTTTAGTAAACAGGAAATGCCTACTCTTTTGTCTATGAACAATATTTACAAGGACAGAAAAGCCCACAAGAAGAGCCCTCAAACCCATACCTTTCTCCCTCAAGTTTACTGCTGCTACACTTTGCATTAAGAGAGGGAAAAGTATTGCTGCACATCAAGATTAATTGCACTGTTTTCACTCCTTGTTTCTCATTTTTTTGGCAAGGGATGATTGACGTAAAGACTTGTAGCTTTGGATGACCGTTATCCTTCCAAGGAGGATTTTGCGGTTCCATGGTGTAATGGTTAGCACTCTGGACTCTGAATCCAGCAATCCGAGTTCAAATCTCGGTGGAACCTTGAGTGCCCCGAGAGCAGCGCTACTCTTTTGAAAAAGTGCAGAAACAAGAAGAATCTTTGGGTAAAATCTGTGCTTACCCCCTGAAAGGAGCCAACCAAAGCATACAAACTAAACAAAGCTGTTAAAATCTGGAGCTGGTTTTCTTATGACCAAGCTTATGATTCAACGCCTGGATTACAAAAGGCGTAAACGTTTCACCGCATTGCAAAAGAAAATCAAATGAAAAGCATTGATGTGTTGAAGGAATCCTTTGACTTGGAGAGACAGGACTTTTATAGGACTTATTATAAGCAAGAAATGAAACAAAGAAACGACCACTATAATCCTCTGACAGTAATCTTTGTTGAAACCAATCAATCAGAACTTGCGAGGGGAATCATTTCTAAATGATCTCAATGCATTGGTAATCTGGACAACGTTCTGCTAAGTATATTCTAAACCAATGGGAACGAGAAGTTAACCTGGTTTTGTCTGACCAAGAGTGTGGAAATGTAGGAACAGCCCTGAGGAAGACCACATAATCACATGCCTGAAGCGGAAAAATATGTTTTTTTTCACCACACCATGTCAAAGTGCCCATTATTCACAAGGAAATGCTAACTGCTGGAGAACCCAGCAGGCAAACCACTATCAGGTGTTTTGGGGCTGTGCTGTTGCTCAAAAATAATGGACTGAAATTCACAGGGCACTGCAGACTGTTTTTGACTTTTCCATCCCACTCAAATTTAAAACTATGTACTTGGGCCTCAACACTCCTGCCATGGACACAATAAATGGATACCCTTGGAACATACTTTTGGCTGTAGAGAAAAAGGCCATCACAAAGAAATGCTCGACACCAACCACGCCAAAGATCAAAGACTTGACTGACGTAGTAACAGACATTAGACATTGGATGAATGGAAAACAGTAACATTCAGGCTTAATTTGGATAAGCACTAATTTGATTGACTTGGACCAAGTAGGACCCTTATTTGCATTTAAATGTGATTTTGTTTTTATTTTATTTTATGTTATGTTATGTTTTATGTAACTATTAAGTTATTTTAATTACGATTTTTGCTCCCTGGTCGTGTCCTGTATTGTTTTATGTTTAATCAAAAGAAAAGAAAAAAGGACACACAGAACTAGTTCATTTTCTCGCTACGTTATTCCTGGTTCAATCCTGGGTTTCGGCAGGTGTACCTGAATGTTAGTCTTTGCTCAAAAATACAATGAATAGGAATGCTGGGTCTATTGGATATTTTGCGAGATCAGGACATAAATGGCCTGGAAAGTATCTATAAAACATAAACAGCAAGCTTTCGTTGGAACATTGTTAGCATGAACATGTTTGGTAACATGTTTGGTTTCGCTGAATGTTGTACCAAAGACCTTCTGCGTGTAGGGCAGATGTGATGACCACCACACAATGAAACCATGAAGCAGAAGTTTGCCTACTTCAATGCTGCTCTCTTTGATATATCCCAATGATCAAATGTCATACTTATTTTCAAAACAGGACATCCTGTAGAAAGGTGTGGTTCAACGGTATAGCCGTTAGCGCTCTGAATCCAGAGTTTTTCTTCATTTCTTATTGCAATTAGATGCACAAGTCTTTTATGGATATGCCTAGATTCTCGTCTCTGTGGCGCAATCGGCTAGCGCGTTCGGCTGTTAACCGAAAGGTTGGTGGTTCGAGCCCATCCAGGGACGACTGCTCACCTTGCCAGAGCAAGCAAGAAATACAATCCCAGAAGTAACCACTGTATGTAATTATGTAAGGAAACCAGGAAATCGTTATGGCGCTGCGGCTTCCTTGGTCAAAGGGCCTGTTTATTAAACAGGAAATGCCTACTTTTTGTCTATGAAAAATATTTACAAGGACAGAAAAGCCCACAAGAAGAGCCCTCAAACCCATACCTTTCTCCCTCAAGTTTACTGCTGCTACACTTTGCATTAAGAGATGGAAAAGTATTGCTGCACATCAAGATTATTTGCACTGTTTTCACTCCTTGTTTCTCATTTTTTTGGCAAGGGATGATTGATGTAAGACTTGTAGCTTTTGATGACCGTTATCCTTCCAAGGAGGAGTCTGCGGTTCCATCGTGTAATGGTTAGCACTCTGGACTCTGAATCCAGCGATCTGAGTTCATATCTCGGTGGAACCTTGAGTACCCCGAGAGCAGTGCTACTCTTTTGAAAAAGTGCAGAAACAAGAAGAATCTTTGGGTAAAATCTGTGCTTACCCCCTGAAAGGAGCCAACCAAAGCATACAAACTAAACAAAGCTGTTAAAATCTGGAGCTGGTTTTCTTATGACCAAGCTTATGATTCAACGCCTGGATTACAAAAGGCGTAAACGTTTCACCGCATTGCAAAAGAAAATCAAATGAAAAGCATTGATGTGTTGAAGGAATCCTTTGACTTGGAGAGACAGGACTTTTATAGGACTTATTATAAGCAAGAAATGAAACAAAGAAACGACCACTATAATCCTCTGACAGTAATCTTTGTTGAAACCAATCAATCAGAACTTGCGAGGGGAATCATTTCTAAATGATCTCAATGCATTGGTAATCTGGACAACGTTCTGCTAAGTATATTCTAAACCAATGGGAACGAGAAGTTAACCTGGTTTTGTCTGACCAAGAGTGTGGAAATGTAGGAACAGCCCTGAGGAAGACCACATAATCACATGCCTGAAGCGGAAAAATATGTTTTTTTTCACCACACCATGTCAAAGTGCCCATTATTCACAAGGAAATGCTAACTGCTGGAGAACCCAGCAGGCAAACCACTATCAGGTGTTTTGGGGCTGTGCTGTTGCTCAAAAATAATGGACTGAAATTCACAGGGCATTGCACACTGTTTTTGACTTTGCCATCCCACTCAAATTTAAAACTATGTACTTGGGCCTCAACACTCCTGCCATGGACACAATAAATGGATACCCTTGGAACATACTTTTGGCTGTAGAGAAAAAGGCCATCACAAAGAAATGCTCGACACCAACCACACCAAAGATCAAAGACTTGACTGACATAGTAACAGACATTAGACATTGGATGAATGGAAAACAGTGACATTCAGGCTTAATTTGGATAAGCACTAATTTGATCGACTTTGGACCAAGTAGGACCCCTATTTTCATTTAAAGGTGATTTTGTTTTTATTTTATGTTATGTTATGTTTTATGTAACTATTAAGTTCTTTTAATTACAATTTTTGCTCCCTGGTCGTGTCCTGTATTGTTTTATGTTTAATCAAAAGAAAAGAAAAAAGGACACACAGAACAAGTTCATTTTCTTGCTACGTTATTCCTGGTTCAATCCCGGGTTTCGGCATGCGTACCTGAATGTTAGTCTTTGCTCAAAAATACAATGAATAGGAATGCTGGGTCTATTGGATATTTTGCGAGATCAGGACATAAATGGCCTGGAAAGGATCTATAAAACATAAACAGCATGCTTTCGTTGGAACATTGTTAGCATGAACATGTTTGGTAACATGTTTGGTTTCGCTGAATGTTGTACCCAAGACCTTCTGCGTGTAGGGCAGATGTGATGACCACCACACAATGAAACCATGAAGCAGAAGTTTGCCTACTTCAATGCTGCTCTCTTTGATATAGCCCAATGATCAAATGTCATACTTATTTTCAAAACAGGACATCCTGTAGAAAGGTGTGGTTCAACGGTATAGCCGTTAGCGCTCTGAATCCAGAGTTTTTCTTCATTTCTTATTGCAATTAGATGCACAAGTCTTTTATGGATATGCCTAGATTCTCGTCTCTGTGGCGCAATCGGCTAGCGCGTTCGGCTGTAAACCGAAAGGTTGGTGGTTCGAGCCCACCCAGGGACGACTGCTCACCTTGCCAGAGCAAGCAAGAAATACAATCCCAGAAGTAACCACTGTATGTAATTATGTAAGGAAACCAGGAAATCGTTATGGCGCTGCAGCTTCCTTGGTCAAAGGGCCTTTTTAGTAAACAGGAAATGCCTACTCTTTTGTCTATGAACAATATTTACAAGGACAGAAAAGCCCACAAGAAGAGCCCTCAAACCCATACCTTTCTCCCTCAAGTTTACTGCTGCTACACTTTGCATTAATAGAGGGAAAAGTATTGCTGCACATCAAGATTAATTGCACTGTTTTCACTCCTTGTTTCTCATTTTTTTGGCAAGGGATGATTGACGTAAAGACTTGTAGCTTTGGATGACCGTTATCCTTCCAAGGAGGATTTTGCGGTTCCATGGTGTAATGGTTAGCACTCTGGACTCTGAATCCAGCAATCCGAGTTCAAATCTCGGTGGAACCTTGAGTGCCCCGAGAGCAGCGCTACTCTTTTGAAAAAGTGCAGAAACAAGAAGAATCTTTGGGTAAAATCTGTGATTACCCCCTGAAAGGAGCCAACCAAAGCATACAAACTAAACAAAGCTGTTAAAATCTGGAGCTGGTTTTCTTATGACCAAGCTTATGATTCAACGCCTGGATTACAAAAGGCGTAAACGTTTCACCGCATTGCAAAAGAAAATCAAATGAAAAGCATTGATGTGTTGAAGGAATCCTTTGACTTGGAGAGACAGGACTTTTATAGGACTTATTATAAGCAAGAAATGAAACAAAGAAACGACCACTATAATCCTCTGACAGTAATCTTTGTTGAAACCAATCAATCAGAACTTGCGAGGGGAATCATTTCTAAATGATCTCAATGCATTGGTAATCTGGACAACGTTCTGCTAAGTATATTCTAAACCAATGGGAACGAGAAGTTAACCTGGTTTTGTCTGACCAAGAGTGTGGAAATGTAGGAACAGCCCTGAGGAAGACCACATAATCACATGCCTGAAGCGGAAAAATATGTTTTTTTTCACCACACCATGTCAAAGTGCCCATTATTCACAAGGAAATGCTAACTGCTGGAGAACCCAGCAGGCAAACCACTATCAGGTGTTTTGGGGCTGTGCTGTTGCTCAAAAATAATGGACTGAAATTCACAGGGCATTGCACACTGTTTTTGACTTTGCCATCCCACTCAAATTTAAAACTATGTACTTGGGCCTCAACACTCCTGCCATGGACACAATAAATGGATACCCTTGGAACATACTTTTGGCTGTAGAGAAAAAGGCCATCACAAAGAAATGCTCGACACCAACCACACCAAAGATCAAAGACTTGACTGACATAGTAACAGACATTAGACATTGGATGAATGGAAAACAGTGACATTCAGGCTTAATTTGGATAAGCACTAATTTGATCGACTTTGGACCAAGTAGGACCCCTATTTTCATTTAAAGGTGATTTTGTTTTTATTTTATGTTATGTTATGTTTTATGTAACTATTAAGTTCTTTTAATTACAATTTTTGCTCCCTGGTCGTGTCCTGTATTGTTTTATGTTTAATCAAAAGAAAAGAAAAAAGGACACACAGAACAAGTTCATTTTCTTGCTACGTTATTCCTGGTTCAATCCCGGGTTTCGGCATGCGTACCTGAATGTTAGTCTTTGCTCAAAAATACAATGAATAGGAATGCTGGGTCTATTGGATATTTTGCGAGATCAGGACATAAATGGCCTGGAAAGGATCTATAAAACATAAACAGCATGCTTTCGTTGGAACATTGTTAGCATGAACATGTTTGGTAACATGTTTGGTTTCGCTGAATGTTGTACCCAAGACCTTCTGCGTGTAGGGCAGATGTGATGACCACCACACAATGAAACCATGAAGCAGAAGTTTGCCTACTTCAATGCTGCTCTCTTTGATATAGCCCAATGATCAAATGTCATACTTATTTTCAAAACAGGACATCCTGTAGAAAGGTGTGGTTCAACGGTATAGCCGTTAGCGCTCTGAATCCAGAGTTTTTCTTCATTTCTTATTGCAATTAGATGCACAAGTCTTTTATGGATATGCCTAGATTCTCGTCTCTGTGGCGCAATCGGCTAGCGCGTTCGTTTGTTAACCGAAACTTTGGTGGTTCGAGCCCATCCAGGGACGACTGCTCACCTTGCCAGAGCAAGCAAGAAATACAATCCCAGAAGTAACCACTGTATGTAATTATGTAAGGAAACCAGGAAATCGTTATGGCGCTGCAGCTTCCTTGGTCAAAGGGCCTGTTTATTAAAAAGGAAATGCCTACTTTTTGTCTATGAAAAATATTTACAAGGACAGAAAAGCCCACAAGAAGAGCCCTCAAACCCATACCTTTCTCCCTCAAGTTTACGGCTGCTACACTTTGCATTAAGAGAGGGAAAAGTATTGCTGCACTTCAAGATTATTTGCACTGTTTTCACTCCTTGTTTCTCATTTTTTTGGCAAGGGACGATTGATGTAAGACTTGTAGATTTGGATGACCGTTATCCTTCCAAGGAGGAGTCTGCGGTTCCATGGTGTAATGGTTAGCACTCTGGACTCTGAATCCAGCGATCCGAGTTCAAATCTCGGTGGAACCTTGAGTACCCCGAGAGCAGCGCTACTCTTTTGAAAAAGTGCAGAAACAAGAAGAATCTTTGGGTAAAATCTGTGCTTACCCCCTGAAAGGAGCCAACCAAAGCATACAAACTAAACAAAGCTGTTAAAATCTGGAGCTGGTTTTCTTATGACCAAGCTTATGATTCAACGCCTGGATTACAAAAGGCGTAAACGTTTCACCGCATTGCAAAAGAAAATCAAATGAAAAGCATTGATGTGTTGAAGGAATCCTTTGACTTGGAGTGACAGGACTTTTATAGGACTTATTATAAGCAAGAAATGAAACAAAGAAACGACCACTATAATCCTCTGACAGTAATCTTTGTTGAAACCAATCAATCAGAACTTGCGAGGGGAATCATTTCTAAATGATCTCAATGCATTGGTAATCTGGACAACGTTCTGCTAAGTATATTCTAAGCCAATGGGAACGAGAAGTTAACCTGGTTTTGTCTGACCAAGAGTGTGGAAATGTAGGAACAGCCCTGAGGAAGACCACATAATCACATGCCTGAAGCGGAAAAATATGTTTTTTTTCACCACACCATGTCAAAGTGCCCATTATTCACAAGGAAATGCTAACTGCTGGAGAACCCAGCAGGCAAACCACTATCAGGTGTTTTGGGGCTGTGCTGTTGCTCAAAAATAATGGACTGTAATTCACAGGGCACTGCAGACTGTTTTTGACTTTTCCATCCCACTCAAATTTAAAACTATGTACTTGGGCCTCAACACTCCTGCCATGGACACAATAAATGGATACCCTTGGAACATACTTTTGGCTGTAGAGAAAAAGGCCATCACAAAGAAATGCTCGACACCAACCACGCCAACGATCAAAGACTTGACTGACATAGTAACAGACATTAGACATTGGATGAATGGAAAACAGTGACATTCAGGCTTAATTTGGATAAGCACTAATTTGATTGACTTGGACCAAGTAGGACCCTTATTTTCATTTTAATGTGATTTTGTTTTTATTTTATTTTATGTTATGTTTTATGTAACTATTAAGTTATTTTAATTACGATTTTTGCTCCCTGGTCGTGTCCTGTATTGTTTTATGTTTAATCAAAAGAAAAGAAAAAAGGACACACAGAACTAGTTCATTTTCTCGCTACGTTATTCCTGGTTCAATCCCGGGTTTCGGCATGTGTACCTGAATGTTAGTCTTTGCTCAAAAATACAATGAATAGGAATGCTGGGTCTATTGGATATTTTGCGAGATCAGGACATAAATGGCCTGGAAAGGATCTATAAAACATAAACAGCATGCTTTCGTTGGAACATTGTTAGCATGAACATGTTTGGTAACATGTTTGGTTTCGCTGAATGTTGTACCCAAGACCTTCTGCGTGTAGGGCAGATGTGATGACCACCACACAATGAAACCATGAAGCAGAAGTTTGCCTACTTCAATGCTGCTCTCTTTGATATAGCCCAATGATCAAATGTCATACTTATTTTCAAAACAGGACATCCTGTAGAAAGGTGTGGTTCAACGGTATAGCCGTTAGCGCTCTGAATCCAGAGTTTTTCTTCATTTCTTATTGCAATTAGATGCACAAGTCTTTTATGGATATGCCTAGATTCTTGTCTCTGTGGCGCAATCGGCTAGCGCGTTCGGCTGTTAACCGAAAGGTTGGTGGTTCGAGCCCACCCAGGGACGACTGCTCACCTTGCCAGAGCAAGCAAGAAATACAATGCCAGAAGTAACCACTGTATGTAATTATGTAAGGAAACCAGGAAATCGTTATGGCGCTGCGGCTTCCTTGGTCAAAGGGCCTGTTTAGTAAACAGGAAATGCCTACTCTTTTGTGTATGAAAAATATTTACAAGGACAGAAAAGCCCACAAGAAGAGCCCTCAAACCCATACCTTTCTCCCTCAAGTTTACTGCTGCTACACTTTGCATTAAGAGAGGGAAAAGTATTGCTGCACATCAAGATTATTTGCACTGTTTTAACTCCTTGTTTCTCATTTTTTTGGCAAGGGATGATTGACGTAAAGACTCCAAGGAGGAGTCTGCGGTTCCATGGTGTAATGGTTAGCACTCTGTACTCTGAATCCAGCGATCCGAGTTTAAATCTCGGTGGAACCTTGAGTGCCCCGAGAGCAGCGCTACTCTTTTGAAAAAGTGCAGAAACAAGAAGAATCTTTGGGTAAATTCTGTGCTTACCCCCTGAAAGGAGCTAACCAAAGCATACAAACTAAACAAAGCTGTTAAAATCTGGAGCTGGTTTTCTTATGACCAAGCTTATGATTCAACGCCTGGATTACAAAAGGCGTAAACGTTTCACCGCATTGCAAAAGAAAATCAAATGAAAAGCATTGATGTGTTGAAGGAATCCTTTGACTTGGAGAGACAGGACTTTTATAGGACTTATTATAAGCAAGAAATGAAACAAAGAAATGACCACTATAATCCTCTGACAGTAATCTTTGTTGAAACCAATCAATCAGAACTTGCGAGGGGAATCATTTCTAAATGATCTCAATGCATTGGTAATCTGGACAACGTTCTGCTAAGTATATTCTAAACCAATGGGAACGAGAAGTTAACCTGGATTTGTCTGACCAAGAGTGTGGAAATGTAGGAACAGCCCTGAGGAAGACCACAAAATCACATGCCTGAAGGGGAAAAATATGTTTTTTTCACCACACCATGTCAAAGTGCCCATTATTCACAAGGAAATGCTAACTGCTGGAGAACCCAGCAGGCAAACCACTATCAGGTGTTTTGGGGCTGTGCTGTTGCTCAAAAATAATGGACTGAAATTCACAGGGCACTGCAGACTGTTTTTGACTTTTCCATCCCACTCAAATTTAAAACTATGTACTTGGGCCTCAACACTCCTGCCATGGACACAATAAATGGATACCCTTGGAACATACTATTGGCTGTAGAGAAAAAGGCCATCACAAAGAAATGCTCGACACCAACCACGCCAAAGATCAAAGACTTGACTGACGTAGTAACAGACATTAGACATTGGATGAATGGAAAACAGTAACATTCAGGCTTAATTTGGATAAGCACTAATTTGATTGACTTGGACCAAGTAGGACCCTTATTTTCATTTAAATGTGATTTTGTTTTTATTTTATTTTATGTTATGTTATGTTTTATGTAACTATTAAGTTATTTTAATTACGATTTTTGCTCCCTGGTCGTGTCCTGTATTGTTTTATGTTTAATCAAAAGAAAAGAAAAAAGGACACACAGAACTAGTTCATTTTCTCGCTACGTTATTCCTGGTTCAATCCTGGGTTTCGGCAGGTGTACCTGAATGTTAGTCTTTGCTCAAAAATACAATGAATAGGAATGCTGGGTCTATTGGATATTTTGCGAGATCAGGACATAAATGGCCTGGAAAGGATCTATAAAACATAAACAGCATGCTTTCGTTGGAACATTGTTAGCATGAACATGTTTGGTAACATGTTTGGTTTCGCTGAATGTTGTACCAAAGACCTTCTGCGTGTAGGGCAGATGTGATGACCACCACACAATGAAACCATGAAGCAGAAGTTTGCCTACTTCAATGCTGCTCTCTTTGATATATCCCAATGATCAAATGTCATACTTATTTTCAAAACAGGACATCCTGTAGAAAGGTGTGGTTCAACGGTATAGCCGTTAGCGCTCTGAATCCAGAGTTTTTCTTCATTTCTTATTGCAATTAGATGCACAAGTCTTTTATGGATATGCCTAGATTCTCGTCTCTGTGGCGCAATCGGCTAGCGCGTTCGGCTGTTAACCGAAAGGTTGGTGGTTAGAGCCCACCCAGGGACGACTGCTCACCTTGTCAGAGCAAGCAAGAAATACAATCCCAGAAGTAACCACTGTATGTAATTATGTAAGGAAACCAGGAAATCGTTATGGCGCTGCGGCTTCCTTGGTCAAAGGGCCTGTTTATTAAACAGGAAATGCCTACTTTTTGTCTATGAAAAATATTTACAAGGACAGAAAAGCCCACAAGAAGAGCCCTCAAACCCATACCTTTCTCCCTCAAGTTTACTGCTGCTACACTTTGCATTAAGAGAGGGAAAAGTATTGCTGCACATCAAGATTATTTGCACTGTTTTCACTCCTTGTTTCTCATTTTTTTGGCAAGGGATGATTGATGTAAGACTTGTAGCTTTGGATGACCGTTATCCTTCCAAGGAGGAGTCTGCGGTTCCATGGTGTAATGGTTAGCACTCTGGACTCTGAATCCAGCGATCTGAGTTCATATCTCGGTGGAACCTTGAGTACCCCGAGAGCAGTGCTACTCTTTTGAAAAAGTGCAGAAACAAGAAGAATCTTTGGGTAAAATCTGTGCTTACCCCCTGAAAGGAGCCAACCAAAGCATACAAACTAAACAAAGCTGTTAAAATCTGGAGCTGGTTTTCTTATGACCAAGCTTATGATTCAACGCCTGGATTACAAAAGGCGTAAACGTTTCACCGCATTGCAAAAGAAAATCAAATGAAAAGCATTGATGTGTTGAAGGAATCCTTTGACTTGGAGAGACAGGACTTTTATAGGACTTATTATAAGCAAGAAATGAAACAAAGAAACGACCACTATAATCCTCTGACAGTAATCTTTGTTGAAACCAATCAATCAGAACTTGCGAGGGGAATCATTTCTAAATGATCTCAATGCATTGGTAATCTGGACAACGTTCTGCTAAGTATATTCTAAACCAATGGGAACGAGAAGTTAACCTGGTTTTGTCTGACCAAGAGTGTGGAAATGTAGGAACAGCCCTGAGGAAGACCACATAATCACATGCCTGAAGCGGAAAAATATGTTTTTTTTCACCACACCATGTCAAAGTGCCCATTATTCACAAGGAAATGCTAACTGCTGGAGAACCCAGCAGGCAAACCACTATCAGGTGTTTTGGGGCTGTGCTGTTGCTCAAAAATAATGGACTGAAATTCACAGGGTATTGCTCACTGTTTTTGACTTTGCCATCCCACTCAAATTTAAAACTATGTACTTGGGCCTCAACACTCCTGCCATGGACACAATAAATGGATACCCTTGGAACATACTTTTGGCTGTAGAGAAAAAGGCCATCACAAAGAAATGCTCGACACCAACCACGCCAACGATCAAAGACTTGACTGACATAGTAACAGACATTAGACATTGGATGAATGGAAAACAGTGACATTCAGGCTTAATTTGGATAAGCACTAATTTGATCGACTTTGGACCAAGTAGGACCCCTATTTTCATTTAAAGGTGATTTTGTTTTTATTTTATGTTATGTTATGTTTTATGTAACTATTAAGTTCTTTTAATTACAATTTTTGCTCCCTGGTCGTGTCCTGTATTGTTTTATGTTTAATCAAAAGAAAAGAAAAAAGGACACACAGAACAAGTTCATTTTCTTGCTACGTTATTCCTGGTTCAATCCCGGGTTTCGGCATGCGTACCTGAATGTTAGTCTTTGCTCAAAAATACAATGAATAGGAATGCTGGGTCTATTGGATATTTTGCGAGATCAGGACATAAATGGCCTGGAAAGGATCTATAAAACATAAACAGCATGCTTTCGTTGGAACATTGTTAGCATGAACATGTTTGGTAACATGTTTGGTTTCGCTGAATGTTGTACCCAAGACCTTCTGCGTGTAGGGCAGATGTGATGACCACCACACAATGAAACCATGAAGCAGAAGTTTGCCTACTTCAATGCTGCTCTCTTTGATATAGCCCAATGATCAAATGTCATACTTATTTTCAAAACAGGACATCCTGTAGAAAGGTGTGGTTCAACGGTATAGCCGTTAGCGCTCTGAATCCAGAGTTTTTCTTCATTTCTTATTGCAATTAGATGCACAAGTCTTTTATGGATATGCCTAGATTCTCGTCTCTGTGGCGCAATCGGCTAGCGCGTTCGGCTGTTAACTGAAAGGTTGGTGGTTAGAGCCCACCCAGGGACGACTGCTCACCTTGTCAGAGCAAGCAAGAAATACAATCCCAGAAGTAACCACTGTATGTAATTATGTAAGGAAACCAGGAAATCGTTATGGCGCTGCGGCTTCCTTGGTCAAAGGGCCTGTTTATTAAACAGGAAATGCCTACTTTTTGTCTATGAAAAATATTTACAAGGACAGAAAAGCCCACAAGAAGAGCCCTCAAACCCATACCTTTCTCCCTCAAGTTTACTGCTGCTACACTTTGCATTAAGAGAGGGAAAAGTATTGCTGCACATCAAGATTATTTGCACTGTTTTCACTCCTTGTTTCTCATTTTTTTGGCAAGGGATGATTGATGTAAGACTTGTAGCTTTGGATGACCGTTATCCTTCCAAGGAGGAGTCTGCGGTTCCATGGTGTAATGGTTAGCACTCTGGACTCTGAATCCAGCGATCCTATTTCAAATCTCGGTGGAACCTTGAGTACCCCGAGAGCAGCGCTACTCTTTTGAAAAAGTGCAGAAACAAGAAGAATCTTTGGGTAAAATCTGTGCTTACCCCCTGAAAGGAGCCAACCAAAGCATACAAACTAAACAAAGCTGTTAAAATCTGGAGCTGGTTTTCTTATGACCAAGCTTATGATTCAACGCCTGGATTACAAAAGGCGTAAACGTTTCACCGCATCGCAAAAGAAAATCAAATGAAAAGCATTGATGTGTTGAAGGAATCCTTTGACTTGGAGAGACAGGACTTTTATAGGACTTATTATAAGCAAGAAATGAAACAAAGAAACGACCACTATAATCCTCTGACAGTAATCTTTGTTGAAACCAATCAATCAGAACTTGCGAGGGGAATCATTTCTAAATGATCTCAATGCATTGGTAATCTGGACAACGTTCTGCTAAGTATATTCTAAACCAATGGGAACGAGAAGTTAACCTGGTTTTGTCTGACCAAGAGTGTGGAAATGTAGGAACAGCCCTGAGGAAGACCACATAATCACATGCCTGAAGGGGAAAAATATGTTTTTTTTTCACCACACCATGTCAAAGTGCCCATTATTCACAAGGAAATGCTAACTGCTGGAGAACCCAGCAGGCAAACCACTATCAGGTGTTTTGGGGCTGTGCTGTTGCTCAAAAATAATGGACTGAAATTCACAGGGCACTGCAGACTGTTTTTGACTTTTCCATCCCACTCAAATTTAAAACTATGTACTTGGGCCTCAACACTCCTGCCATGGACACAATAAATGGATACCCTTGGAACATACTTTTGGCTGTAGAGAAAAAGGCCATCACAAAGAAATGCTCGACACCAACCACGCCAAAGATCAAAGACTTGACTGACGTAGTAACAGACATTAGACATTGGATGAATGGAAAACAGTAACATTCAGGCTTAATTTGGATAAGCACTAATTTGATTGACTTGGACCAAGTAGGACCCTTATTTTCATTTTAATGTGATTTTGTTTTTATTTTATGTTATGTTTTATGTAACTATTAAGTTCTTTTAATTACGATTTTTGCTCCCTGGTCGTGTCCTGTATTGTTTTATGTTTAATCAAAAGAAAAGAAAAAAGGACACACAGAACTAGTTCATTTTCTCGCTACGTTATTCCTGGTTCAATCCCGGGTTTCGGCATGTGTACCTGAATGTTAGTCTTTGCTCAAAAATACAATGAATAGGAATGCTGGGTCTATTGGATATTTTGCGAGATCAGGACATAAATGGCCTGGAAAGGATCTATAAAACATAAACAGCATGCTTTCGTTGGAACATTGTTAGCATGAACATGTTTGGTAACATGTTTGGTTTCGCTGAATGTTGTACCCAAGACCTTCTGCGTGTAGGGCAGATGTGATGACCACCACACAATGAAACCATGAAGCAGAAGTTTGCCTACTTCAATGCTGCTCTCTTTGATATAGCCCAATGATCAAATGTCATACTTATTTTCAAAACAGGACATCCTGTAGAAAGGTGTGGTTCAACGGTATAGCCGTTAGCGCTCTGAATCCAGAGTTTTTCTTCATTTCTTATTGCAATTAGATGCACAAGTCTTTTATGGATATGCCTAGATTCTCGTCTCTGTGGCGCAATCGGCTAGCGCGTTCGGCTGTTAACCGAAAGGTTGGTGGTTCGAGCCCACCCAGGGACGACTGCTCACCTTGCCAGAGCAAGCAAGAAATACAATGCCAGAAGTAACCACTGTATGTAATTATGTAAGGAAACCAGGAAATCGTTATGGCGCTGCGGCTTCCTTGGTCAAAGGGCCTGTTTAGTAAACAGGAAATGCCTACTCTTTTGTCTATGAAAAATATTTACAAGGACAGAAAAGCCCACAAGAAGAGCCCTCAAACCCATACCTTTCTCCCTCAAGTTTACTGCTGCTACACTTTGCATTAAGAGAGGGAAAAGTATTGCTGCACATCAAGATTATTTGCACTGTTTTCACTCCTTGTTTCTCATTTTTTTGGCAAGGGATGATTGACGTAAAGACTTGTAGCTTTGGATGACCGTTATCCTTCCAAGGAGGAGTCTGCGGTTCCATGGTGTAATGGTTAGCACTCTGGACTCTGAATCCAGCGATCCGAGTTTAAATCTCGGTGGAACCTTGAGTCACCGAGAGCAGCGCTACTCTTTTGAAAAAGTGCAGAAACATGAAGAATCTTTGGGTAAAATCTGTGCTTACCCCCTGAAAGGAGCTAACCAAAGCATGCAAACTAAACAAAGCTGTTAAAATCTGGAGCTGGTTTTCTTATGACCAAGCTTATGATTCAACGCCTGGATTACAAAAGGCGTAAACGTTTCACCGCATTGCAAAAGAAAATCAAATGAAAAGCATTGATGTGTTGAAGGAATCCTTTGACTTGGAGAGACAGGACTTTTATAGGACTTATTATAAGCAAGAAATGAAACAAAGAAATGACCACTATAATCCTCTGACAGTAATCTTTGTTGAAACCAATCAATCAGAACTTGCGAGGGGAATCATTTCTAAATGATCTCAATGCATTGGTAATCTGAACAACGTTCTGTTAAGTATATTCTAAACCAATGGGAACGAGAAGTTAACCTGGTTTTGTCTGACCAAGAGTGTGGAAATGTAGGAACAGCCCTGAGGAAGACCACAAAATCACATGCCTGAAGGGGAAAAATATGTTTTTTTCACCACACCATGTCAAAGTGCCCATTATTCACAAGGAAATGCTAACTGCTGGAGAACCCAGCAGGCAAACCACTATCAGGTGTGTTGGGGCTGTGCTGTTGCTCAAAAATAATGGACTGAAATTCACAGGGCACTGCAGACTGTTTTTGACTTTTCCATCCCACTCAAATTTAAAACTATGTACTTGGGCCTCAACACTCCTGCCATGGACACAATAAATGGATACCCTTGGAACATACTTTTGGCTGTAGAGAAAAAGGCCATCACAAAGAAATGCTCGACACCAACCACGCCAACGATCAAAGACTTGACTGACAAAGTAACAGACATTAGACATTGGATGAATGGAAAACAGTGACATTCAGGCTTAACTTGGATAAGCACTAATTTGATCGACTTGGACCAAGTAGGCCCCCTATTTTCATTTAAATGTGATTTTGTTTTTATTTTATGTTATGTTATGTTTTATGTAACTATTAAGTTCTTTTAATTACGATTTTTGCTCCCTGGTCGTGTCCTGTATTGTTTTATGTTTAATCAAAAGAAAAGAAAAAAGGACACACAGAACTAGTTCATTTTCTCGCTACGTTATTCCTGGTTCAATCCCGGGTTTCGGCATGTGTACCTGAATGTTAGTCTTTGCTCAAAAATACAATGAATAGGAATGCTGGGTCTATTGGATATTTTGCGAGATCAGGACATAAATGGCCTGGAAAGGATCTATAAAACATAAACAGCATGCTTTCGTTGGAACATTGTTAGCATGAACATGTTTGGTAACATGTTTGGTTTCGCTGAATGTTGTACCCAAGACCTTCTGCGTGTAGGGCAGATGTGATGACCACCACACAATGAAACCATGAAGCAGAAGTTTGCCTACTTCAATGCTGCTCTCTTTGATATAGCCCAATGATCAAATGTCATACTTATTTTCAAAACAGGACATCCTGTAGAAAGGTGTGGTTCAACGGTATAGCCGTTAGCGCTCTGAATCCAGAGTTTTTCTTCATTTCTTATTGCAATTAGATGCACAAGTCTTTTATGGATATGCCTAGATTCTCGTCTCTGTGGCGCAATCGGCTAGCGCGTTCGGCTGTTAACCGAAAGGTTGGTGGTTCGAGCCCACCCAGGGACGACTGCTCACCTTGCCAGAGCAAGCAAGAAATACAATGCCAGAAGTAACCACTGTATGTAATTATGTAAGGAAACCAGGAAATCGTTATGGCGCTGCGGCTTCCTTGGTCAAAGGGCCTGTTTAGTAAACAGGAAATGCCTACTCTTTTGTCTATGAAAAATATTTACAAGGACAGAAAAGCCCACAAGAAGAGCCCTCAAACCCATACCTTTCTCCCTCAAGTTTACTGCTGCTACACTTTGCATTAAGAGAGGGAAAAGTATTGCTGCACATCAAGATTATTTGCACTGTTTTCACTCCTTGTTTCTCATTTTTTTGGCAAGGGATGATTGACGTAAAGACTTGTAGCTTTGGATGACCGTTATCCTTCCAAGGAGGAGTCTGCGGTTCCATGGTGTAATGGTTAGCACTCTGGACTCTGAATCCAGCGATCCGAGTTTAAATCTCGGTGGAACCTTGAGTCACCGAGAGCAGCGCTACTCTTTTGAAAAAGTGCAGAAACATGAAGAATCTTTGGGTAAAATCTGTGCTTACCCCCTGAAAGGAGCTAACCAAAGCATGCAAACTAAACAAAGCTGTTAAAATCTGGAGCTGGTTTTCTTATGACCAAGCTTATGATTCAACGCCTGGATTACAAAAGGCGTAAACGTTTCACCGCATTGCAAAAGAAAATCAAATGAAAAGCATTGATGTGTTGAAGGAATCCTTTGACTTGGAGAGACAGGACTTTTATAGGACTTATTATAAGCAAGAAATGAAACAAAGAAATGACCACTATAATCCTCTGACAGTAATCTTTGTTGAAACCAATCAATCAGAACTTGCGAGGGGAATCATTTCTAAATGATCTCAATGCATTGGTAATCTGAACAACGTTCTGTTAAGTATATTCTAAACCAATGGGAACGAGAAGTTAACCTGGTTTTGTCTGACCAAGAGTGTGGAAATGTAGGAACAGCCCTGAGGAAGACCACAAAATCACATGCCTGAAGGGGAAAAATATGTTTTTTTCACCACACCATGTCAAAGTGCCCATTATTCACAAGGAAATGCTAACTGCTGGAGAACCCAGCAGGCAAACCACTATCAGGTGTGTTGGGGCTGTGCTGTTGCTCAAAAATAATGGACTGAAATTCACAGGGCACTGCAGACTGTTTTTGACTTTTCCATCCCACTCAAATTTAAAACTATGTACTTGGGCCTCAACACTCCTGCCATGGACACAATAAATGGATACCCTTGGAACATACTTTTGGCTGTAGAGAAAAAGGCCATCACAAAGAAATGCTCGACACCAACCACGCCAACGATCAAAGACTTGACTGACAAAGTAACAGACATTAGACATTGGATGAATGGAAAACAGTGACATTCAGGCTTAACTTGGATAAGCACTAATTTGATCGACTTGGACCAAGTAGGCCCCCTATTTTCATTTAAATGTGATTTTGTTTTTATTTTATGTTATGTTATGTTTTATGTAACTATTAAGTTCTTTTAATTACGATTTTTGCTCCCTGGTCGTGTCCTGTATTGTTTTATGTTTAATCAAAAGAAAAGAAAAAAGGACACACAGAACTAGTTCATTTTCTCGCTACGTTATTCCTGGTTCAATCCCGGGTTTCGGCATGTGTACCTGAATGTTAGTCTTTGCTCAAAAATACAATGAATAGGAATGCTGGGTCTATTGGATATTTTGCGAGATCAGGACATAAATGGCCTGGAAAGGATCTATAAAACATAAACAGCATGCTTTCGTTGGAACATTGTTAGCATGAACATGTTTGGTAACATGTTTGGTTTCGCTGAATGTTGTACCCAAGACCTTCTGCGTGTAGGGCAGATGTGATGACCACCACACAATGAAACCATGAAGCAGAAGTTTGCCTACTTCAATGCTGCTCTCTTTGATATAGCCCAATGATCAAATGTCATACTTATTTTCAAAACAGGACATCCTGTAGAAAGGTGTGGTTCAACGGTATAGCGGTTAGCGCTCTGAATCCAGAGTTTTTCTTCATTTCTAATTGCAATTAGAGGGGTAACCCTTTCATGGGTATGTTAAGATTCTCGCCTCTGTGGCGCAATCGGCTAGTGCGTTCTGCTGATAGGTGAAAGGTTGGTGGTTTGAGCCCACCCAGGGACGACTGCTCACCTTGCCAGAGCAAGCAAGAGATACAATCCCAGAAGTAATCACTGTATGTAATTATGTAAGGAAACCAGGAAATCATTACGGCGCTGGGGCTTCCTTGGTCAAAGGGCCTGTTTAGTTAACAGGAAATGCCTACTCTTTTGTCTATGAAAAATATTTACAAGGACAGTAAAGCCCACAAGAAGAGCCCTCAAACCCATACCTTTCTCCCTCAAGTTTACTGCTGCTACACTTTGCATTAAGAGAGGGAAAAGTATTGCTGCACATCAAGATTGTTTGCACTGTTTGCACTCCTTGTTTCTCATTTTTTGGGCAAGGGATGATTGATGTAAAGACTTGTAGCTTTGGATCACCGTTATCCTTCCAAGGAGCAGTCTGCGGTTCCATGGTGTAATGGTTAGCACACTTTGAATCCAGCGATCCGAGTTCAAATCTCAGTGGAACCTTGAGTACCCCGAGAGTAGCGTTACTCTTTTGAAAAAGTGCAGAAACATGAAGAATCTTTGGGTAAAATCTGTGCTTACGCCCTGAAAGGAGCTAACCAAAGCATACAAACTAAACAAAGCTGTTAAAATCTGGAGCTGGTTTTCTTATGACCAAGCTTATGATTCAACGCCTGGATTACAAAAGGCGTAAACGTTTCACCGCATTGCAAAAGAAACTCAAATGAAAAGCATTGATGTGTTGAAGGAATCCTTTGACTTGGAGAGACAGGACTTTTATAGGACTTATTATAAGCAAGAAATGAAACAAAGAAATGACCACTATAATCCTCTGACAGTAATCTTCGTTGAAGCCAATCAATCAGAACTTGCGAGGGAATCATTTCTAAATGATCTCAATGCATTGGTAATCTGGACAACGTTCTGCTAAGTATATTCTAAACCAATGGGAACGAGAAGTGAACCTGGTTTTGTCTGACCAAGAGTGTGGAAATGTAGGAACAGCCCTGAGGAAGACCACAAAATCACATGCCTGAAGGGGAAAAATATGTTTTTTTCACCAAACCATGTCAAAGTGCCCATTATTCACAAGGAAATGCTAACTGCTGGAGAACCCAGCAGGGAAACCACTATCAGGTGTTTTGGGGCAGTGCTGTTGCTCAAAAATAATGGACTGAAATTCACAGGGCACTGCAGACTGTTTTTGACTTTGCCATCCCACTCAAATTTAAAACTATGTACTTGGGCCTCAACACTCCTGCCATGGACAAAATAAATGGATACCCTTGGAACATACTTTTGGCTGTAGAGAAAAAGGCCATCACAAAGAAATGCTCGACACCAACCACGCCAACGATCAAAGACTTGACTGACATAGTAACAGACATTAGACATTGGATGAATGGAAAACAGTGACATTCAGGCTTAATTTGGATAAGCACTAATTTGATCGACTTTGGACCAAGTAGGACCCCTATTTTCATTTAAATGTGATTTTGTATTTATTTTATGTTTAGTGCTATTTATGTTCTTTTTATTTCGATTTTTGCTCTCTGGTCGTGTCCTGTATTGTTTTATGTTTAATCGAAAGAAAAGAAAAAAGGACACACAGAACTAGTTCATTTTCTCGCTACGTTATGCCACACGTTTCCCTCCCTTGCCTAATATGTAGATAAAGTAGCCGAAATAGCTCAGTTGGGAGAGCGTTAGACTGAAGATCTAAAGGTGCCTGGTTCATTCCCGGGTTTCGGCAGGTGTACCTGAACGCTAGTCTTTGCTCAAAAATACAATGAATAGGAATGCTGGGTCTATTGGGTATTTTGCGAGATCAGGACATAAATGGCCTGGAAAGGATCTATGAAACATAAACAGCATGCTTTCGTTGGAACATTGTTAGCATGAACATGTTTGGTAACATGTTTGGTTTTGCTGAATGTTGTACCCAAGACCTTCTGCGTGTAGGGCAGATGTGATGACCACCACATAATGAAACCAAGAAGCAGAAGTTTGCCTACTTCAATGCTGCGCTCTTTGATATAGCCCAATGATCAAATGTCATACTTATTTTCAAAACAGGACATCCTGTAGAAAGGTGTGGTTCAACGGTATAGCGGTTAGCGCTCTGAATCCAGAGTTTTTCTTCATTTCTAATTGCAATTAGAGGGGTAACCCTTTTATGGGTATGTCAAGATTCTCGCCTCTGTGGCGCAATCGGCTAGCGTGTTCTGCTGATAGGCAAAAGGTTGGTGGTTCGAGCCCACCCAGGGTTGACTGCTCACCTTGCCAGAGCAAGCAAGAGATACAATCCCAGAAGTAACCACTGTATGTAATTATGTAAGGAAACCAGGAAATCATTACGGCGCTGGGGCTTCCTTGGTCAAAGGGCCTGTTTAGTAAAAAGGAAATGCCTACTCTTTTGTCTATGAAAAATATTTACAAGGACAGTAAAGCCCACAAGAAGATCCCTCATACCTTTCTCCCTCAAGTTTACTGCTGCTACACTTTGCATTAAGAGAGGGAAAAGTATTGCTGCACATCAAGATTGTTTGCACTGTTTGCACTCCTTGTTTCTCATTTTTTGGGCAAGGGATGATTGATGTAAAGACTTGTAGCTTTGGATCACCGTTATCCTTCCAAGGAGCAGTCTGCGGTTCCATGGTGTAATGGTTAGCACACTTTGAATCCAGCGATCCGAGTTCAAATCTCAGTGGAACCTTGAGTGCCCCGAGAGTAGCGTTACTCTTTTGAAAAAGTGCAGAAACATGAAGAATCTTTGGGTAAAATCTGTGCTTACGCCCTGAAAGGAGCTAACCAAAGCATACAAACTAAACAAAGCTGTTAAAATCTGGAGCTGGTTTTCTCAAGACCAAGCTTATGATTCAACGCCTGGATTACAAAAGGCGTAAACGTTTCACCGCATTGCAAAAGAAACTCAAATGAAAAGCATTGACGTGTTGAAGGAATCCTTTGACTTGGAGAGACAGGACTTTTATAGGACTTATTATAAGCAAGAAATGAAACAAAGAAATGACCACTATGATCCTCTGACAGTAATCTTCGTTGAAGCCAATCAATCAGAACTTGCGAGGGGAATCATTTCTAAATGATCTCAATGCATTGGTAATCTGGACAACGTTCTGCTAAGTATATTCTAAACCAATAGGAACGAGAAGTGAACCTGGTTTTGTCTGACCAAGAGTGTGGAAATGTAGGAACAGCCCTGAGGAAGACCACAAAATCACTTGCCTGAAGGGGAAAAATATGTTTTTTTCACCACACCATGTCAAAGTGCCCATTATTCACAAGGAAATGCTAACTGCTGGAGAACCCAGCAGGCAAACCACTATCAGGTGTTTTGGGGCTGTGCTGTTGCTCAAAAATAATGGACTGAAATTCACAGGGCACTGCAGACTGTTTTTGACTTTGCCATCCCACTCAAATTTAAAACTATGTACTTGGGCCTCAACACTCCTGCCATGGACACAATAAATGGATACCCTTGGAACATATTTTTGGCTGTAGAGAAAAAGGCCATCACAAAGAAATGCTCGACACCAACCACGCCAACGATCAAAGACTTGACTGACATAGTAACAGACATTAGACATTGGATGAATGGAAAACAGTGACATTCAGGCTTAATTTGGATAAGCACTAATTTGATCGACTTTGGACCAAGTAGGACCCCTATTTTCATTTAAATGTGATTTTGTTTTTATTTTATGTTTAGTGCCATTTATGTTCTTTTTATTTCGATTTTTGCTCCCTGGTCGTGTCCTGTATTGTTTTATGTTTAATCGAAAGAAAAGAAAAAAGGACACACAGAACTAGTTCATTTTCTCGCTACGTTATGCCACACGTTTCCCTCCCTTGCCTAATTTGTCAATAAAGTAGCCGAAATAGCTCAGTTGGGAGAGCGTTAGACTGAAGATCTAAAGGTCCCTGGTTCAATCCCGTTAGTCTTTGCTCAAAAATACAATGAATAGGAACGCTGGGTCTTTTGGATATTTTGCGAGATCAGGACATAAATGGCCTGGAAAGGATCTATAAAACATAAACAGCATGCTTTCGTTGGAACATTGTTAGCATGAACATGTTTGGTAACATGTTTGGTTTTGCTGAATGTTGTACCCAAGACCTTCTGCGTGTAGGGCAGATGTGATGACCACCACACAATGAAACCATGAAGCAGAAGTTTGCCTACTTCAATGCTGCTCTCTTTGATATAGCCCAATGATCAAATGTCATACTTATTTTCAAAACAGGACATCCTGTAGAAAGGTGTGGTTCAACGGTATAGCGGTTAGCGCTCTGAATCCAGAGTTTTTCTTCATTTCTAATTGCAATTAGAGAGGTAACCCTTTCATGGGTATGTTAAGATTCTCGCCTCTGTGGCGCAATCGGCTAGCGCGTTCTGCTGATAGGCGAAAGGTTGGTGGTTTGAGCCCACCCAGGGACGACTGCTCACCTTGCCAGAGCAAGCAAGAGATACAATCCCAGAAGTAATCACTGTATGTAATTATGTAAGGAAACCAGGAAATCATTACGGCGCTGGGGCTTCCTTGGGCAAAGGGCCTGTTTAGTTAACAGGAAATGCCTACTCTTTTGTCTATGAAAAATATTTACAAGGACAGTAAAGCCCACAAGAAGAGCCCTCAAACCCATAACTTTCTCCCTCAAGTTTACTGCTGCTACACTTTGCATTAAGAGAGGGAAAAGTATTGCTGCACATCAAGATTGTTTGCACTGTTTGCACTCCTTGTTTCTCATTTTTTGGGCAAGGGATGATTGATGTAAAGACTTGTAGCTTTGGATCACCGTTATCCTTCCAAGGAGCAGTCTGCGGTTCCATGGTGTAATGGTTAGCACACTTTGAATCCAGCGATCCGAGTTCAAATCTCAGTGGAACCTTGAGTACCCCGAGAGTAGCGTTACTCTTTTGAAAAAGTGCAGAAACATGAAGAATCTTTGGGTAAAATCTGTGCTTACGCCCTGAAAGGAGCTAACCAAAGCATACAAACTAAACAAAGCTGTTAAAATCTGGAGCTGGTTTTCTTATGACCAAGCTTATGATTCAACGCCTGGATTACAAAAGGCGTAAACGTTTCACCGCATTGCAAAAGAAACTCAAATGAAAAGCATTGATGTGTTGAAGGAATCCTTTGACTTGGAGAGACAGGACTTTTATAGGACTTATTATAAGCAAGAAATGAAACAAAGAAATGACCACTATAATCCTCTGACAGTAATCTTCGTTGAAGCCAATCAATCAGAATTTGCGAGGGGAATCATTTCTAAATGATCTCAATGCATTGGTAATCTGGACAACGTTCTGCTAAGTATATTCTAAACCAATGGGAACGAGAAGTGAACCTGGTTTTGTCTGACCAAGAGTGTGGAAATGTAGGAACAGCCCTGAGGAAGACCACAAAATCACATGCCTGAAGGGGAAAAATATGTTTTTTTCACCAAACCATGTCAAAGTGCCCATTATTCACAAGGAAATGCTAACTGCTGGAGAACCCAGCAGGGAAACCACTATCAGGTGTTTTGGGGCAGTGCTGTTGCTCAAAAATAATGGACTGAAATTCACAGGGCACTGCAGACTGTTTTTGACTTTGCCATCCCACTCAAATTTAAAACTATGTACTTGGGCCTCAACACTCCTGCCATGGACAAAATAAATGGATACCCTTGGAACATACTTTTGGCTGTAGAGAAAAAGGCCATCACAAAGAAATGCTCGACACCAACCACGCCAACGATCAAAGACTTGACTGACATAGTAACAGACATTAGACATTGGATGAATGGAAAACAGTGACATTCAGGCTTAATTTGGATAAGCACTAATTTGATCGACTTTGGACCAAGTAGGACCCCTATTTTCATTTAAATGTGATTTTGTTTTTATTTTATGTTTAGTGCTATTTATGTTCTTTTTATTTCGATTTTTGCTCCCTGGTCGTGTCCTGTATTGTTTTATGTTTAATCGAAAGAAAAGAAAAAAGATCACACAGAACTAGTTCATTTTCTCGCTACGTTATGCCACACGTTTCCCTCCCTTGCCTAATTTGTTGATAAAGTAGCCGAAATAGCTCAGTTGAGAGAGCGTTAGACTGAAGATCTAAAGGTCCCTGGTTCAATCCCGGGTTTCGGCAGGTGTACCTGAATGCTAGTCTTTGCTCAAAACTACAATGAATAGGAATGCTGGGTCTATTGGGTGTTTTGCGAGATCAGGACATAAATGGCCTGGAAAGGATCTATAAAACATAAACAGCATGCTTTCGTTGGAACATTGTTAGCATGAACATGTTTGGTAACATGTTTGGTTTTGCTGAATGTTGTACCCAAGACCTTCTGCGTGTAGGGCAGATGTGATGACCACCACATAATGAAACCAAGAAGCAGAAGTTTGCCTACTTCAATGCTGCGCTCTTTGATATAGCCCAATGATCAAATGTCATACTTATTTTCAAAACAGGACATCCTGTAGAAAGGTGTGGTTCAACGGTATAGCGGTTAGCGCTCTGAATCCAGAGTTTTTCTTCATTTCTAATTGCAATTAGAGGGGTAACCCTTTTATGGGTATGTCAAGATTCTCGCCTCTGTGGCGCAATCGGTTTGCGCGTTCTGCTGGTAGGCGAAAGTTTGGTGGTTCGAGCCCACCCAGGGACGACTGCTCACCTTGCCAGAGCAAGCAAGAAATTCGATCCCAGAAGTAACCACTGTATGTAATTATGTAAGGAAACCAGGAAATCATTACGGCGCTGGGGCTTCCTTGGTCAAAGGGCCTGTTTAGTAAAAAGGAAATGCCTACTCTTTTGTCTATGAAAAATATTTACAAGGACAGTAAAGCCCACAAGAAGAGCCCTCAAACCCTTACCTTTCTCCCTCAAGTTTACTGCTGCTACACTTTGCATTAAGAGAGGGAAAAGTATTGCTGCACATAAAGATTGTTTGCACTGTTTGCACTCCTTGTTTCTCATTTTTTGGGCAAGGGATGATTGATGTAAAGACTTGTAGCTTTGGATCACCGTTATCCTTCCAAGGAGCAGTCTGCGGTTCCATGGTGTAATGGTTAGCACACTTTGAATCCAGCGATCCGAGTTCAAATCTCAGTGGAACCTTGAGTGCCCCGAGAGCAGCGTTACTCTTTTGAAAAAGTGCAGAAACATGAAGAATCTTTGGGTAAAATCTGTGCTTACGCCCTGAAAGGAGATAACCAAAGCATACAAACTAAACAAAGCTGTTAAAATCTGGAGCTGGTTTTCTCATGACCAAGCTTATGATTCAACGCCTGGATTACAAAAGGCGTAAACGTTTCACCGCATTGCAAAAGAAACTCAAATGAAAAGCATTGACGTGTTGAAGGAATCCTTTGACTTGGAGAGACAGGACTTTTATAGGACTTATTATAAGCAAGAAATGAAACAAAGAAATGACCACTATAATCCTCTGACAGTAATCTTCGTTGAAGCCAATCAATCAGAACTTGCGAGGGGAATCATTTCTAAATGATCTCAATGCATTGGTAATCTGGACAACGTTCTGCTAAGTATATTCTAAACCAATAGGAAAGAGAAGTGAAACTGGTTTTGTCTGACCAAGAGTGTGGAAATGTAGGAACAGCCCTGAGGAAGACCACAAAATCACTTGCCTGAAGGGGAAAAATATGTTTTTTTCACCACACCATGTCAAAGTGCCCATTATTCACAAGGAAATGCTAACTGCTGGAGAACCCAGCAGGCAAACCACTATCAGGTGTTTTGGGGCTGTGCTGTTGCTCAAAAATAATGGACTGAAATTCACAGGGCACTGCAGACTGTTTTTGACTTTGCCATCCCACTCAAATTTAAAACTATGTACTTGGGCCTCAACACTCCTGCCATGGACACAATAAATGGATACCCTTGGAACATATTTTTGGCTGTAGAGAAAAAGGCCATCACAAAGAAATGCTCGACACCAACCACGCCAACGATCAAATACTTGACTGACATAGTAACAGACATTAGACATTGGATGAATGGAAAACAGTAACATTCAGGCTTAATTTTGATAAGCACTAATTTGATCGACTTTGGACCAAGTAGGACCCCTATTTTCATTTAAATGTGATTTTGTTTTTATTTTATGTTTAGTGCCATTTATGTTCTTTTTATTTAGATTTTTGCTCCCTGGTCGTGTCCTGTATTGTTTTATGTTTAATCGAAAGAAAAGAAAAAAGGACACACAGAACTAGTTCATTTTCTCGCTACGTTATGCCACACGTTTCGCTCCCTTGCCTAATTTGTCAATAAAGTAGCCGAAATAGCTCAGTTGGGAGAGCGTTAGACTGAAGATCTAAAGGTCCCTGGTTCAATCCCAGGTTTCGGCAGGTGTACCTGAATGTTAGTCTTTGCTCAAAAATACAATGAATAGGAATGCTGGGTCTTTTGGATATTTTGCGAGATCAGGACATAAATGGCCTGGAAAGGATCTATAAAACATAAACAGCATGCTTTCGTTGGAACATTGTTAGCATGAACATGTTTGGTAACATGTTTGGTTTTGCTGAATGTTGTACCCAAGACCTTCTGCGTGTAGGGCAGATGTGATGACCACCACACAATGAAACCATGAAGCAGAAGTTTGTCTACTTCAACGCTGCTCTCTTTGATATAGCCCAATGATCAAATGTCATACTTATTTTCAAAACAGGACATCCTGTAGAAAGGTGTGGTTCAACGGTATAGCGGTTAGCGCTCTGAATCCAGAGTTTTTCTTCATTTCTAATTGCAATTAGAGGGGTAACCCTTTTATGGGTATGTCAAGATTCTCGCCTCTGTGGCGCAATCGGCTAGCGCGTTCTGCTGGTAGGCGAAAGTTTGGTGGTTTGAGCCCACCCAGGGACTACTGCTCACCTTGCCAGAGCAAGCAAGAAATTCAATCCCAGAAGTAACCACTGTATGTAATTATGTAAGGAAATCATTACGGCGCTGGGGCTTCCTTGGTCAAAGGGCCTGTTTAGTAAAAAGGAAATGCCTACTCTTTTGTCTATGAAAAATATTTACAAGGACAGTAAAGCCCACAAGAAGAGCCCTCAAACCCATACCTTTCTCCCTCAAGTTTACTGCTGCTACACTTTGCATTAAGAGAGGGAAAAGTATTGCTGCACATCAAGATTGTTTGCACTGTTTGCACTCCTTGTTTCTCATTTTTTGGGCAAGGGATGATTGATGTAAAGACTTGTAGCTTTGGATCACCGTTATCCTTCCAAGCAGCAGTCTGCGGTTCCATGGTGTAATGGTTAGCACACTTTGAATCCAGCGATCCAAGTTCAAATCTCAGTGGAACCTTGAGTGCCCCGAGAGTAGCGTTACTCTTTTGAAAAAGTGCAGAAACATGAAGAATCTTTGGGTAAAATCTGTGCTTACGCCCTGAAAGGAGCTAACCAAAGCATACAAACTAAACAAAGCTGTTAAAATCTGGAGCTGGTTTTCTCATGACCAAGCTTATGATTCAACGCCTGGATTACAAAAGGCGTAAACGTTTCACCGCATTGCAAAAGAAACTCAAATGAAAAGCATTGACGTGTTGAAGGAATCCTTTGACTTGGAGAGACAGGACTTTTATAGGACTTATTATAAGCAAGAAATGAAACAAAGAAATGACCACTATAATCCTCTGACAGTAATCTTCGTTGAAGCCAATCAATCAGAACTTGCGAGGGGAATCATTTCTAAATGATCTCAATGCATTGGTAATCTGGACAACGTTCTGCTAAGTATATTCTAAACCAATAGGAACGAGAAGTGAACCTGGTTTTGTCTGACCAAGAGTGTGGAAATGTAGGAACAGCCCTGAGGAAGACCACAAAATCACATGCCTGAAGGGGAAAAATATGTTTTTTTCACCACACCATGTCAAAGTGCCCATTATTCACAAGGAAATGCTAACTGCTGGAGAACCCAGCAGGCAAACCACTATCAGGTGTTTTGGGGCTGTGCTGTTGCTCAAAAATAATGGACTGAAATTCACAGGGCACTGCAGACTGTTTTTGACTTTGCCATCCCACTCAAATTTAAAACTATGTACTTGGGCCTCAACACTCCTGCCATGGACACAATAAATGGATACCCTTGGAACATATTTTTGGCTGTAGAGAAAAAGGCCATCACAAAGAAATGCTCGACACCAACCACGCCAACGATCAAATACTTGACTGACATAGTAACAGACATTAGACATTGGATGAATGGAAAACAGTGACATTCAGGCTTAATTTGGATAAGCACTAATTTGATCGACTTTGGACCAAGTAGGACCCCTATTTTCATTTAAATGTGATTTTGTTTTTATTTTATGTTTAGTGCCATTTATGTTCTTTTTATTTAGATTTTTGCTCCCTGTTCGTGTCCTGTATTGTTTTATGTTTAATCGAAAGAAAAGAAAAAAGGACACACAGAACTAGTTCATTTTCTCGCTACGTTATGCCACACGTTTCGCTCCCTTGCCTAATTTGTCAATAAAGTAGCCGAAATAGCTCAGTTGGGAGAGCGTTAGACTGAAGATCTAAAGGTCCCTGGTTCAATCCCGGGTTTCGGCAGGCGTACCTGAATGTTAGTCTTTGCTCAAAAATACAATGAATAGGAACGCTGGGTCTTTTGGATATTTTGCGAGATCAGGACATAAATGGCCTGGAAAGGATCTATAAAACATAAACAGCATGCTTTCGTTGGAACATTGTTAGCATGAACATGTTTGGTAACATGTTTGGTTTTGCTGAATGTTGTACCCAAGACCTTCTGCGTGTAGGGCAGATGTGATGACCACCACACAATGAAACCATGAAGCAGAAGTTTGCCTACTTCAATGCTGCTCTCTTTGATATAGCCCAATGATCAAATGTCATACTTATTTTCAAAACAGGACATCCTGTAGAAAGGTGTGGTTCAACGGTATAGTGGTTAGCGCTCTGAATCCAGAGTTTTTCTTCATTTCTAATTGCAATTAGAGGGGTAACCCTTTTATGGGTATGTCAAGATTCTCGCCTCTGTGGCGCAATCGGCTAGCGCGTTCTGCTGGTAGGCGAAAGTTTGGTGATTCGAGCCCACCCAGGGACGACTGCTCACCTTGCCAGAGCAAGCAAGAAATTCGATCCCAGAAGTAACCACTGTATGTAATTATGTAAGGAAACCAGGAAATCATTACGGCGCTGGGGCTTCCTTGGTCAAAGGGCCTGTTTAGTAAAAAGGAAATGCCTACTCTTTTGTCTATGAAAAATATTTACAAGGACAGTAAAGCCCACAAGAAGAGCCCTCAAACCCATACCTTTCTCCCTCAAGTTTACTGCTGCTACACTTTGCATTAAGAGAGGGAAAAGTATTGCTGCACATCAAGATTGTTTGCACTGTTTGCACTCCTTGTTTCTAATTTTTTGGGCAAGGGATGATTGATGTAAAGACTTGTAGCTTTGGATCACCGTTATCCTTCCAAGGAGCAGTCTGCGGTTCCATGGTGTAATGGTTAGCACACTTTGAATCCAGCGATCCGAGTTCAAATCTCAGTGGAACCTTGAGTGCCCCGAGAGCAGCGTTACTCTTTTGAAAAAGTGCAGAAACATGAAGAATCTTTGGGTAAAATCTGTGCTTACGCCCTGAAAGGAGCTAACCAAAGCATACAAACTAAACAAAGCTGTTAAAATCTGGAGCTGGTTTTCTCATGACCAAGCTTATGATTCAACGCCTGGATTACAAAAGGCGTAAACGTTTCACCGCATTGCAAAAGAAACTCAAATGAAAAGCATTGACGTGTTGAAGGAATCCTTTGACTTGGAGAGACAGGACTTTTATAGGACTTATTATAAGCAAGAAATGAAACAAAGAAATGACCACTATAATCCTCTGACAGTAATCTTCGTTGAAGCCAATCAATCAGAATTTGCGAGGGGAATCATTTCTAAATGATCTCAATGCATTGGTAATCTGGACAACGTTCTGCTAAGTATATTCTAAACCAATGGGAACGAGAAGTGAACCTGGTTTTGTCTGACCAAGAGTGTGGAAATGTAGGAACAGCCCTGAGGAAGACCACAAAATCACATGCCTGAAGGGGAAAAATATGTTTTTTTCACCAAACCATGTCAAAGTGCCCATTATTCACAAGGAAATGCTAACTGCTGGAGAACCCAGCAGGGAAACCACTATCAGGTGTTTTGGGGCAGTGCTGTTGCTCAAAAATAATGGACTGAAATTCACAGGGCACTGCAGACTGTTTTTGACTTTGCCATCCCACTCAAATTTAAAACTATGTACTTGGGCCTCAACACTCCTGCCATGGACAAAATAAATGGATACCCTTGGAACATACTTTTGGCTGTAGAGAAAAAGGCCATCACAAAGAAATGCTCGACACCAACCACGCCAACGATCAAAGACTTGACTGACATAGTAACAGACATTAGACATTGGATGAATGGAAAACAGTGACATTCAGGCTTAATTTGGATAAGCACTAATTTGATCGACTTTGGACCAAGTAGGACCCCTATTTTCATTTAAATGTGATTTTGTTTTTATTTTATGTTTAGTGCTATTTATGTTCTTTTTATTTCGATTTTTGCTCCCTGGTCGTGTCCTGTATTGTTTTATGTTTAATCGAAAGAAAAGAAAAAAGATCACACAGAACTAGTTCATTTTCTCGCTACGTTATGCCACACGTTTCCCTCCCTTGCCTAATTTGTTGATAAAGTAGCCGAAATAGCTCAGTTGAGAGAGCGTTAGACTGAAGATCTAAAGGTCCCTGGTTCAATCCCGGGTTTCGGCAGGTGTACCTGAATGCTAGTCTTTGCTCAAAACTACAATGAATAGGAATGCTGGGTCTATTGGGTGTTTTGCGAGATCAGGACATAAATGGCCTGGAAAGGATCTATAAAACATAAACAGCATGCTTTCGTTGGAACATTGTTAGCATGAACATGTTTGGTAACATGTTTGGTTTTGCTGAATGTTGTACCCAAGACCTTCTGCGTGTAGGGCAGATGTGATGACCACCACATAATGAAACCAAGAAGCAGAAGTTTGCCTACTTCAATGCTGCGCTCTTTGATATAGCCCAATGATCAAATGTCATACTTATTTTCAAAACAGGACATCCTGTAGAAAGGTGTGGTTCAACGGTATAGCGGTTAGCGCTCTGAATCCAGAGTTTTTCTTCATTTCTAATTGCAATTAGAGGGGTAACCCTTTTATGGGTATGTCAAGATTCTCGCCTCTGTGGCGCAATCGGTTTGCGCGTTCTGCTGGTAGGCGAAAGTTTGGTGGTTCGAGCCCACCCAGGGACGACTGCTCACCTTGCCAGAGCAAGCAAGAAATTCGATCCCAGAAGTAACCACTGTACGTAATTATTTAAGGAAACCAGGAAATCATTACGGCGCTGGGGCTTCCTTGGTCAAAGGGCCTGTTTAGTAAAAAGGAAATGCCTACTCTTTTGTCTATGAAAAATATTTACAAGGACAGTAAAGCCCACAAGAAGAGCCCTCAAACCCATACCTTTCTCCCTCAAGTTTACTGCTGCTACACTTTGCATTAAGAGAGGGAAAAGTATTGCTGCACATCAAGATTGTTTGCACTGTTTGCACTCCTTGTTTCTCATTTTTTGGGCAAGGGATGATTGATGTAAAGACTTGTAGCTTTGGATCACCGTTATCCTTCCAAGCAGCAGTCTGCGGTTCCATGGTGTAATGGTTAGCACACTTTGAATCCAGCGATCCAAGTTCAAATCTCAGTGGAACCTTGAGTGCCCCGAGAGTAGCGTTACTCTTTTGAAAAAGTGCAGAAACATGAAGAATCTTTGGGTAAAATCTGTGCTTACGCCCTGAAAGGAGCTAACCAAAGCATACAAACTAAACAAAGCTGTTAAAATCTGGAGCTGGTTTTCTCATGACCAAGCTTATGATTCAACGCCTGGATTACAAAAGGCGTAAACGTTTCACCGCATTGCAAAAGAAACTCAAATGAAAAGCATTGACGTGTTGAAGGAATCCTTTGACTTGGAGAGACAGGACTTTTATAGGACTTATTATAAGCAAGAAATGAAACAAAGAAATGACCACTATAATCCTCTGACAGTAATCTTCGTTGAAGCCAATCAATCAGAACTTGCGAGGGGAATCATTTCTAAATGATCTCAATGCATTGGTAATCTGGACAACGTTCTGCTAAGTATATTCTAAACCAATAGGAACGAGAAGTGAACCTGGTTTTGTCTGACCAAGAGTGTGGAAATGTAGGAACAGCCCTGAGGAAGACCACAAAATCACATGCCTGAAGGGGAAAAATATGTTTTTTTCACCACACCATGTCAAAGTGCCCATTATTCACAAGGAAATGCTAACTGCTGGAGAACCCAGCAGGCAAACCACTATCAGGTGTTTTGGGGCTGTGCTGTTGCTCAAAAATAATGGACTGAAATTCACAGGGCACTGCAGACTGTTTTTGACTTTGCCATCCCACTCAAATTTAAAACTATGTACTTGGGCCTCAACACTCCTGCCATGGACACAATAAATGGATACCCTTGGAACATATTTTTGGCTGTAGAGAAAAAGGCCATCACAAAGAAATGCTCGACACCAACCACGCCAACGATCAAATACTTGACTGACATAGTAACAGACATTAGACATTGGATGAATGGAAAACAGTGACATTCAGGCTTAATTTGGATAAGCACTAATTTGATCGACTTTGGACCAAGTAGGACCCCTATTTTCATTTAAATGTGATTTTGTTTTTATTTTATGTTTAGTGCCATTTATGTTCTTTTTATTTAGATTTTTGCTCCCTGTTCGTGTCCTGTATTGTTTTATGTTTAATCGAAAGAAAAGAAAAAAGGACACACAGAACTAGTTCATTTTCTCGCTACGTTATGCCACACGTTTCGCTCCCTTGCCTAATTTGTCAATAAAGTAGCCGAAATAGCTCAGTTGGGAGAGCGTTAGACTGAAGATCTAAAGGTCCCTGGTTCAATCCCGGGTTTCGGCAGGTGTACCTGAAGGTTAGTCTTTGCTCAAAAATACAATGAATAGGAACGCTGGGTCTTTTGGATATTTTGCGAGATCAGGACATAAATGGCCTGGAAAGGATCTATAAAACATAAACAGCATGCTTTCGTTGGAACATTGTTAGCATGAACATGTTTGGTAACATGTTTGGTTTTGCTGAATGTTGTACCCAAGACCTTCTGCGTGTAGGGCAGATGTGATGACCACCACACAATGAAACCATGAAGCAGAAGTTTGCCTACTTCAATGCTGCTCTCTTTGATATAGCCCAATGATCAAATGTCATACTTATTTTCAAAACAGGACATCCTGTAGAAAGGTGTGGTTCAACGGTATAGCGGTTAGCGCTCTGAATCCAGAGTTTTTCTTCATTTCTAATTGCAATTAGAGGGGTAACCCTTTTATGGGTATGTCAAGATTCTCGCCTCTGTGGCGCAATCGGCTAGCGCGTTCTGCTGGTAGGCGAAAGTTTGGTGATTCGAGCCCACCCAGGGACGACTGCTCACCTTGCCAGAGCAAGCAAGAAATTCGATCCCAGAAGTAACCACTGTATGTAATTATGTAAGGAAACCAGGAAATCATTACGGCGCTGGGGCTTCCTTGGTCAAAGGGCCTGTTTAGTAAAAAGGAAATGCCTACTCTTTTGTCTATGAAAAATATTTACAAGGACAGTAAAGCCCACAAGAAGAGCCCTCAAACCCATACCTTTCTCCCTCAAGTTTACTGCTGCTACACTTTGCATTAAGAGAGGGAAAAGTATTGCTGCACATCAAGATTGTTTGCACTGTTTGCACTCCTTGTTTCTAATTTTTTGGGCAAGGGATGATTGATGTAAAGACTTGTAGCTTTGGATCACCGTTATCCTTCCAAGGAGCAGTCTGCGGTTCCATGGTGTAATGGTTAGCACACTTTGAATCCAGCGATCCGAGTTCAAATCTCAGTGGAACCTTGAGTGCCCCGAGAGCAGCGTTACTCTTTTGAAAAAGTGCAGAAACATGAAGAATCTTTGGGTAAAATCTGTGCTTACGCCCTGAAAGGAGCTAACCAAAGCATACAAACTAAACAAAGCTGTTAAAATCTGGAGCTGGTTTTCTCATGACCAAGCTTATGATTCAACGCCTGGATTACAAAAGGCGTAAACGTTTCACCGCATTGCAAAAGAAACTCAAATGAAAAGCATTGACGTGTTGAAGGAATCCTTTGACTTGGAGAGACAGGACTTTTATAGGACTTATTATAAGCAAGAAATGAAACAAAGAAATGACCACTATAATCCTCTGACAGTAATCTTCGTTGAAGCCAATCAATCAGAACTTGCGAGGGGAATCATTTCTAAATGATCTCAATGCATTGGTAATCTGGACAACGTTCTGCTAAGTATATTCTAAACCAATAGGAACGAGAAGTGAACCTGGTTTTGTCTGACCAGTTTGTTAGCCTAGCTACAGTGCTGAAAAGGAATTTAGTGTTACTTTTGTTGACTTCTATTAGATTTGAATAATATCTGGTTTGGGCCTTACGCAGAGCCTGCTTATAGGACAGCAGGCAACTTTTCCATGCTTTTAGGGATTCTTCGGTGTGAGAGCGACGAAATAATCCCTCTAACTTTCTAACTCTTTGTTTATGTGAACGCAGTTCTTGGTTGTACCATGGGGAGGCGCTTTGGCCTAATGACCTTCTGTTTTAACGGCGCGACAACGTCAAGAGCAGACTTCAGAGAATTCATGGTCAAGTCGACAAATTGATCACTTAAACTGGGACTAAAGCTGTTCTCAGCAGGATCACATGACATGTCACTGAATATTGGCTCTATTATTTCTTTGAATTTTGAGATAGATTTTTCAGATATTGTCCTTTTCATTATAACTTTATTTTGTGGGACTGGATGATCTTTAAGAATAAACTGAAAGGTAATTAGGAAATGATCTGACAATATAGGGTTTTGAGGGAGGACAATGAGGTCACTAATCTCTGTTCCATACGTTAGGACAAGATCCAGAGTATTCTTGTGAGTGTGAGTCGGTTTATTTACATTCTGAGTGAAACCAATGCTGTCTAACAAGGCGCTGAAGGCATTACTGAGAGCGTCATCACTCATGTTCACGTGGATATTAAAGTCTCCAGCTATAACTATTTTATCCCAGGCTAACACTAAGTTTGATATAAAGTCAGAAAACTCTGTTAAAAACTCTGAGTAGGGACCAGGAGGTCGGTAGATAACTATGAACAAAACTCCTTTTTGGTTTCTCATATTTGGACATGTGATCGACAGCATAAGGCTTTCAAATGAGTGAAATGCATTGTTAGTTTTAGGGCTCATGAGTAGGCTTGAGTGTGAGATCACTGCCACACCACCACCTCGGCCTGTGCTCCTGGCAGTCTGAAAGTTAACATGGGTGGGTGGGGTGGACTCATTTAGTCTGACGTAGTCGTCTTGTTGAAGCCACGTTTCAGTTAGAGCTAGAAGATCTATGTTATAGTCACTAATTAATTCATTAACTAAGAGCGATTTGGAGGAAATTGCTCGAATGTTTAGCAGTCCATATTTTACGTGTTTATTCATTTGTATATTTGTGTCATTTGTGATTGTTATTTTCCTTAAGTTATTTGGTCTGACGCCTGAAATATTTTTTCTGAGATGTGACTTTTTGGCATTATTTGTACGAGGAACACGAGGGACACACACAGTCTCTATCTGTCTTGAATCTGAACACTTCACATGTAACAGAACAGGCGAGAGTTCAGCGACAGAGGAGCGTCTTAAACTGCTGCTCTGCGCCCGGGGCTCATCCCTAGATGGTCACTTAACACGACTAAGAGTATCGGTCAAATTCCGAACTAATAGGGATGTACCCTCCGAAGTCGGATGGATGCCATCCCTGCGTATGAGCCCAGGCTTTCCCCAAAACGCACTGCAGTTATCAATAAAGACAACGTTGTTTTGAGGGCACCATCTGGATAACCAGTTGTTGAATGCTGAGAGACGGCTGTACAATTCAGCATTGATCCAATTGGGCAGGGGACCAGAAAATATTACAGTGTCTGACATCGACTTCGCTAGGTCACACACCGCGGCTAATTGAACTTTGAGCACCTCTTTAAACCTTGTTGAAAGAATTAGAGGACTGAATGAAAGATAGGTACGCTGTAGCTATTGAACACAATATGAGCTCAACAGATGAAGCTTTTATTTCAGTAAGCAAGAGGGGCACAGTAAAGTCATGGAGCTTTACAGCATGCTCAAAGTCAATGAGAGTTTGCACGAAACACACAGCTGGTTTCACTGGGGATCGAACCCAGGACCTTCTGCGTGTAAAGCAGATGTGATGACCTCTACACAATAAAACCACAGAGCATGTGCCTGCATCCTACATGGCTGCTCTCTTTGATTTGCCCTGTTGAGTAAATTGGCTGTTTCTTGGAACAAACTTGGAGCAAAGCCTAAACGATACAAAGATAACGTGAAGTCACCTAAAATACAGCTCACAAACAGATTTTTACCACTTTCAGAGATGGAATCAAATGAAAAAAGGAAAGATGACGTGGCCAAAATACAGCGAGGAGGATCTGTGCCAGGAGCCAAGGTCACGCAGATTGTTTTGGTTGGAGACGGCGCGATAAGTCACGTGACGCATGAAAAGATAAACACACATTCTTTTCCAAGCGCCACTGTTTCTGAGATAACGTCACTCCTTCCAAATATTATGGCTAAGCATGGAGGAGCTAAACAGCTGATTGTGCACGTGGGTGCAGTGGACATGCGGCGGGAACAGACTGAAGTTTTGAAAAAAGACTTCTTGAAGTTATTCGACGTGCTTGATGAAATGGAAATCAAAACATTCATAAGTGGGCCTATTCCAAACATCGACAGGAGGATAAACAAGTTTAGCCGGCTTCTTCAGCTGAACACATGGCTGTCCAAAGAGTGTGCCCCGAGAGGACTACACTACATTGAGAACTTCTATCTTTTCTGGAAACGAGAGGACCTGTTTAAGAGAAATGCCCCCCACCTATGCAGAGATGGAGTGAGGGTGCTGACAGAGAACCTGCTCCACGCTCTGAGGCATTGGACTGGGCCTGGACAGGGTCCTGAGCAGATAGTTAGAGAAGAGAGGAATGAGAGAAGAATTCCTGCTCCATCAGCCAGAGACCGAGCCAATGTTTCAACATCAAAAGCACCACAACCTCAGCCTCCACCAAAGGATTCATCAGCAGCTGCTCCACCACCAGCAGCAAAGGATTCAGCTCCAGCTGCTCCACATTCACCTCCACCGCCTCCAGAAAAGGAACAATTTTCAAAGGCCTTGGACCCATCTGTGACAAGCCCAACAACATCCCTGTCAACGCCCCTGCCTTCACACCAGCCCTGGGTTCCCCCTGCAACATCTACTCCCACTAAAGATTCATCATTCTCCTTCTCATCTCCACTCTCACCCATGGGCCTTCCCAGCCATTTTGAAAGTCTGATCAAATCAGGCATTAAGATGGCTCCACTCACGCCCAATATAGCAAGGGCTATGTCAAAACTTATCAACTCTTCCCTGCACAAGCCGACTACACCAACAAAAGCCCCACCTCCCATCCCCCTCGCCTCTCACCTGGTCCCAAACTCTCCTTGGCTACAAAAGCCCCACCACCCATCCAACCTCGCCTTTCACCTGGTATCTCCCATAGCTAGGATGCACTGGGTCTCAGCGTTGCCGGGACTTATTGTCACATTAAAAAGCAAACCAACCCAGGGCCCTATGTAAAAAGAGCCCCCCCTAGTGCTATTTCTGTAGTCACATCATCACACAGATGGAAAAACAAAATGCGAGTCAGGCCCAATCTGAGAAATGTGATTCATATTCCCTGTGAAAAGATAAAGCCCAGTCCCACTGAAACTAGTCTGAAACTTGCTGTGCTAAATGTCAGATCCTTATGTAACAAATCTCTCTTAATTAATAATTTTATTTCTTCTTATAATCTTGATTTTATGTTTTTAACTGAAACATGGCTTGACAAAAACACAGGAAATGTAGTTCTGATAGAATCTGCTCCACCCAACTTTAAGTTTGAATCTGAAACACGAGAAAACAAAAAGGGGGTGGAGTCTGTGCTGTCTTTAGAGATGAAATAATTACCCGCAGGTTGTCTTTTAGGGTGTTTTCATCATTTGAGTATGTATCCTTTAAAATGGAGCTAAAACGGTCTCCATCCATTCTCTTCATTGTTTTATACAAGCCTCCCCAGCACTGCCAAAGTTTTATTGATGATTTTACTGAGATGCTTTCAGTCGTATGCACAGACTTTGATGGTTCGGTCATTACAGGTGATTTCAATGTGCATGTTGATAATATTTGTGACAGAAACGCTAAAGAGCTTGATGCTGTCCTTGAAACCTTCAGTCTTACTCAGCATGTGAGAGGCCCCACCCACAGCAAAGGACACACTCTAGATCTCATATTTACAAAGGGGGTAAATATTTCAAATGATAATGTGATCAATGTTGCTCTGTCTGATCATTTCTGTGTCTTCTTTGACCTGTCTGTTTCTCCCAAACCACCGGTTGGTCCTGCAGTTGTTCAGAGGAGACACATACGTGATGGCACAGGTGCACTGTTTATGGAAATGATAAACTAAATAAATCATTGAATAATTAAATACATAATTAATAACAAATTAAATTCAAATTAAATAATATTTGTTGATCTTGTGTTCTTGTTTTTCCTTCATTATTTTTTATTTTTTTTTCCCTTCTTCTTCTTTCTTCTTCTTTCTTCTTTCTTCTTCGACAGGTCGCTGCCCCTTCCCTCAAAGCCTGCGAAGTACGGAATCAAGCTGTGGGTCGCGTGCGACTCGCTGTCCAGTTACGCCTGGAAGATGCAGGTTTACACCGGGAAATCCGATAAGCGCGCGCCTCCGGAGAAGAGCCTGGCCACGCGGGTCATGCTCGATCTCTCCGAGGCACTGGGACTGGGGGTCGGGGGGGGCCGCAACGTCACGTGCGACAACTTCTTCACCTCGTACGAGCTCGCCCGAAGGTTATTCTTCGAGAGGGACGGCCTCACCCTGCTGGGGACGCTGCGCGCCAACAGGAGCGAGATCCCGCGGGAACTGGTCGACACGAAGCGCAGGGCGGTCGCGTCCTCCGTCTTCGCGTTCACGTTGGGCGAGACCGCGCCGGGGACCTCTTCCACGGCTACGGCGACAAACGGAGTCCCCTCGGTCCTACCTGGCGAAGAAGAGCAAGAACGTGCTGATCCTCACCACGGTGCCGCGCCAACTACGGAGACGGCGATCCTCCGAGCAAACCGGCGGCCGTGTTGCATTACAATCGCACCAAGGGAGGCGTGGACAACCTGGACAAGGTGACGGGTACCTACAGCTGCAGGAGGAAAACCTGCCGCTGGCCCCTCGTCCTGTTCCACAACATGATCGACGTGTCCGCGTACAACGCTTTCGTCCTGTGGCGGGAGCTGAACCCGACGTGGATGGTCGGCAAACGCCACAGACGCAGGCTGTTCATGGAGCAGCTGGGGAGCGCGCTCGTCGCGGGAGGGGGGAGGAGGACCCGCGCCCCGGCGTCATCGGGGACATCTCGGAAGAGGGAAGAAGAGAGGGGAGAGGGGAGAGGAGAGGGGAGAGATGGGGGGGAGAGGAAGAAGAGAACCCGCGTGCGGCTGTACCCGCGAAGAAGAAGAGGTGCCGAATATGCCCCAGGAGCAAGGACACTAAAACGACGAACGTGTGCCGAGGGTGCCTCGTACACGTGTGTGGCAAGTGCGCCCTCAGCTACTGCCCGCGCTGCGCTCGGACCTAAGTATCTGTCGACCTTACGATCGCTGCCGTTGCCGCCCTTGCCTTGCTATGGTGTCAATTTTTATTTTACTTTAAATAATGATAAAAAAAATAATAATAATAAATATAACAATTGTGTCCTTATGATGAAGAAGTAGAGAGAAAAAGAGAGAGAGAGAGTAAAGCGAGACCCCTCCTCCGTCCACGGGGGGGGTCAGCGATACAAAGCCTCCATCTACGGGGGGTCCCTCGTCGATGGGGGGTCTGTGATACACCCCCACCCACCCTTGTCCATGGGCCGTGGGGGGGGTCTCTGATTCTGTGACTCTGGTGGGTCTCGAACTCACAGCCTTTGAATGCCTTTGCAACTTTTGCCTGATTCCCCTTTTTCACAAAAGCAAAACAGTCATCCGAAAACGGTCTACATCAATCATTCCTTACCAAAAAACTGAGAAACAAGGAGTGAAAAGAGTGCATTTACTCTTCAGGGTACTTATTCAGGGATACTTTTCAATCTCTAATTGCAAATTGTAAAAGAGCTCTTTCGGGTGATAAGTTTTTCTGTACATGTAAACAACTGATTTGCTTGAAAGGCTATTATGAAAGCACTGCTGGGATTTAAACCCAGGATTTCCTGTTTACTAGACAGGCACTTTGACCATCTAAGCCACAGCGCCTCTTAAATGCTACTTTAACCTGTTTCAGCTAGATATTCAGTGACCAATGTTACTTCATAGATTTTGCGTGTGCAATAGCTCTTCCAATCGTCCCTGGGTGGGCTCGAACCACCAACCTCCCGGTTAACAGCCGAGCGCACTGGCCAATTGCGCCACAGAGACAAACAGCTTAATAAAATATTTGCACCTTGACAAGCCGCAATATGTTTTTTTTAAAGCGAGCCAGCAACATTCGAAAGTTCAGCCCCTGTCCAATCAACTGCGTTTAATGGAGAGCGAGGGCATCAATCTTTCTACCTTTGAGCTAAATCCCCTGTACCAATGTAGCTATAAAAAAACTGGAAGTCTTTCAATCAATCGACTCTCGCCAATTTATTGTGCACTCAATATACTGCAGTTAATCTGGATATTGAGGAAAAATGGCAAAATAATGTTATTTGACATAATGCCGATGTATTTGCTTACTTTTTCAAGCACACTTGGCAATTGAACCTCGTTCAGCAGTGCCTTTCATCAGATAGTAAAGCGAGCAGATTTTCCATTGTAAAAAAAAAATGTGTTCTCTCACCATTAGCGACTCTGGTGGGACGCGAACCCACAACCTTTGAATGCCCTTGCAAATTATACCTAGAAGTCCAATGCGCTATCCATTGCGCCACAGCGCCCATACATCCTTCCATGATGCTCATTTCCACAAACGCAAAACACGGTTTTCATCCAAAATGGGTCCACATCAGTCATTCCTTGCCAACAAACTGAGAATCAAAAAGTGAAAAGAGTGCAGTTAATCTGTGTGTGCAGGGATACTTTTCCATCTTATTCCAATTTGTAACAGCAGCGCATTTTCTGTCGTTGTAAATAATTTGCATGCTTGAATGGACAACTGAGTAGTAGTAGGTTTGAGATGGGCCGGTAATTATTTAGCACTGTGGCATCAAGACTGCTCTTCTTTAAGAGAGGCTTAATGACTGCAGTTTTAAGGCTCTTGGGAAAATTCCAGATCCAAGCAACATGTTGACTTTTTGATTGATTGGAGCCAACAGACTGCTCACCATAGACTTTAAAAATCTAGTAGGCAATGCATAAAGGCAGCATGTAGTGGAACTCAGACTTGTGGTGATCTCTTGGAAAGTTTTGTCAGCCACAAATGCAAAATGGGTTAACTCCAGTTGTCTAGCTGGCTGCGTGCTTGTTATCTGCAAATAATGGTATTTTTAATGTTCTGAACTGAGTCTTGCAAAGAAGACTGCAAACTCATTGCACCTGGAGAAATACAGAAACCATCAAAGTAACATTTACCACACTGTAATTTGAAATATTAACCCGCTTTGTCATTAGCAGGTCCAGAGTGTGCCCTTTGCCCTTGGTGGGGCCACTCAGGTGCTGAGTAAGACCAAAGCTTCTGAGGACAGCGCCAAACTCTTTAGAAGAAGACGAGGTTGAGCGGGACGTGAAGGAAGGAAGGAACAGTCACTCACGTACGGGAAACTCCTACCAAGCAGTGGCCAGCCTATAGCACACTGGGATTCTGTGGTAATTGAACCAAATTTAGCAGTTCCTTTCATCAGTTAATAACACAAGCAGGCTTTCCTATTTACCAATGTAGATAACAGGGGTTACAACAGTGACTCTGGTGGGTCTCGAACTCACAGCCTTTGAATGCCTTTGCAACTTTTGTCTGATTCCCCTTTTTCACAAAAGCAAAACAGTCATCCAAAAACGGTCTACATCAATCAATCAATCCTTACCATCAAACTGAGAAACAAGGAGTGAAAAGAGTGCATTCACTCTGTTTATTCAGGGATACTTTTCAATCTCTAATTAAAAAATGTAAAAGAGCTCTTTCGGGTGATAAGTTTTTCTGTACATGTAAACAACTGATTTGCTTGAAAGGCTATCATGAAGGCACTGCTGGGATTTGAACCCAGGATCTCCTGTTTACTAGACAGGCACTTTGACCATCTAAGCCACAGCGCCTCTTAAATGCTACTCTAACCTGTTTCAGCTAGATATTCAGTGACCAATATTACCTCATAGATTTTGCCTGCTATACGTCTTCCAATCGTCCCTGGGTGGGCTCGAACCACCAACCTCCCGGTTAACAGCCGAGCGCGCTGCCCAATTGCGCCACAGAGACAAACAGCCCGCTCAATAAAATATTTGCGAGTCGACAAGCCGCAATATCTTTTTTTTTAAAGCGAGCCAGCAACATTCGAAAGTTCAGCCCCTGTCCAATCAACTGTGTTTAATGGAGAGCGAGGGCATCAATCTTTCTACCTTTGAGCTAAATCCCCTGTACCAATGTAGCTATAAAAAACTGGAAGTCTTTCAATCAATCGACTCTCGCCAATTTATTGCGCACTCAATATCCTGCAGTTAATCTGGATATTGAGGAAAAATTGCAAGATAATGTTATTTGACATAATGCCGATGTATTTGCTTACTTTTTCAAGCACACTTGGCAATTGAACCTCGTTCAGCAGTGCCTTTCATCAGATAGTAAAGCGAGCAGATTTTCCATTGTAAAAAAACTAGTATGTTCTCTCACCATTAGCGACTCTGGTGGGACTCGAACCCACAACCTTTGAATGCCCTTGCAAATTATGCCTAGAAGTCCAATGCGCTATCCATTGCGCCACAGAGCCCATACATCCTTCCATGATGCTCATTTCCACAAACGCAAAACACGGTTTTCATCCAAAATGGGTCCACATCAGTCATTCCTTGCCAACAAACTGAGAATCAAAAAGTGAAAAGAGTGCAGTTAATCTGTGTGTGCAGGGATACTTTTCCATCTTATTCCAATTTGTAACAGCAGCGCATTTTCTGTCGTTGTAAATAATTTGCATGCTTGAATGGACAACTGAGTAGTAGTAGGTTTGAGATGGGCCGGTAATTATTTAGCACTGTGGCATCAAGACTGCTCTTCTTTAAGACAGGCTTAATGACTGCAGTTTTAAGGATCTTGGGAAAATTCCAGATCCAAGCAACATGTTGACTTTTTGATTGATTGGAGCCAACAGACTGCTCACCATAGACTTTAAAAATCTAGTAGGCAATGCATAAAGGCAGCATGTAGTGGAACTCAGACTTGTGGTGATCTCTTGGAAAGTTTTGTCAGCCACAAATGCAAAATGGGTTAACTCCAGTTGTCTAGCTGGCTGCGTGCTTGTTATCTGCAAATAATGGTATTTTTAATGTTCTGAACTGAGTCTTGCAAAGAAGACTGCAAACTCATTGCACCTGGAGAAATACAGAAACCATCAAAGTAACATTTACCACACTGTAATTTGAAATATTAACCCGCTTTGTCATTAGCAGGTCCAGAGTGTGCCCTTTCCCCTTGGTGGGGCCACTCAGGTGCTGAGTAAGACCAAAGCTTCTGAGGACAGCGCCAAACTCTTTAGAAGAAGACGAGGTTGAGCGGGACGTGAAGGAAGGAAGGAACAGTCACTCACGTACGGGAAACTCCTACCAAGCAGTGGCCAGCCTATAGCACACTGGGATTCTGTGGTAATTGAACCAAGTTTAGCAGTTCCTTTCATCAGTTAATAACACAAGCAGGCTTTCCTATTTACCAATGTAGATAACAGGGGTTACAACAGTGACTCTGGTGGGTCTCGAACTCACAGCCTTTGAATGCCTTTGCAACTTTTGTCTGATTCCCCTTTTTCACAAAGCAAAACAGTCATCCAAAAACGGTCTACATCAATCAATCAATCCTTACCATCAAACTGAGAAACAAGGAGTGAAAAGAGTGCATTAACTCTGTTTATTCAGGGATACTTTTCAATCTCTAATTAAAAAATGTAAAAGAGCTCTTTCGGGTGATAAGTTTTTCTGTACATGTAAACAACTGATTTGCTGTAAAGGCTATCATGAAGGCACTGCTGGGATTTGAACCCAGGATCTCCTGTTTACTAGACAGGCACTTTGACCATCTAAGCCACAGCGCCTCTTAAATGCTACTCTAACCTGTTTCAGCTAGATATTCAGTGACCAATATTACCTCATAGATTTTGCCTGCTATACGTCTTCCAATCGTCCCTGGGTGGGCTCGAACCACCAACCTCCCGGTTAACAGCCGAGCGCCCTGGCCAATTGCGCCACAGAGACAAACAGCCCGCTCAATAAAATATTTGCGACTCGACAAGCCGCAATATCTTTTTTTTTAAAGCGAACCAGCAACATTCGAAAGTTCAGCCCCTGTCCAATCAACTGTGTTTAATGGAGAGCGAGGGCATCAATCTTTCTACCTTTGAGCTAAATCCCCTGTACCAATGTAGCTATAAAAAACTGGAAGTCTTTCAATCAATCGACTCTCGCCAATTTATTGCGCACTCAATATCCTGCAGTTAATCTGGATATTGAGGAAAAATTGCAAGATAATGTTATTTGACATAATGCCGATGTATTTGCTTACTTTTTCAAGCACACTTGGCAATTGAACCTCGTTCAGCAGTGCCTTTCATCAGATAGTAAAGCGAGCAGATTTTCCATTGTAAAAAAAGTAGTATGTTCTCTCACCATTAGCGACTCTGGTGGGACTCGAACCCACAACCTTTGAATGCCCTTGCAAATTATGCCTAGAAGTCCAATGTGCTATCCATTGCGCCACAGAGCCCATACATCCTTCCATGATGCTCATTTCCACAAACGCAAAACACGGTTTTCATCCAAAATGGGTCCACATCAGTCATTCCTTGCCAACAAACTGAGAATCAAAAAGTGAAAAGAGTGCAGTTAATCTGTGTGTGCAGGGATACTTTTCCATCTTATTCCAATTTGTAACAGCAGCGCATTTTCTGTCGTTGTAAATGATTTGCATGCTTGAATGGACAACTGAGTAGTAGTAGGTTTGAGATGGGCCGGTAATTATTTAGCACTGTGGCATCAAGACTGCTCTTCTTTAAGACAGGCTTAATGACTGCAGTTTTAAGGATCTTGGGAAAATTCCAGATCCAAGCAACATGTTGACTTTTTGATTGATTGGAGCCAACAGACTGCTCACCATAGACTTTAAAAATCTAGTAGGCAATGCATAAAGGCAGCATGTAGTGGAACTCAGACTTGTGGTGATCTCTTGGAAAGTTTTGTCAGCCACAAATGCAAAATGGGTTAACTCCAGTTGTCTAGCTGGCTGCGTGCTTGTTATCTGCAAATAATGGTATTTTTAATGTTCTGAACTGAGTCTTGCAAAGAAGACTGCAAACTCATTGCACCTGGAGAAATACAGAAACCATCAAAGTAACATTTACCACACTGTAATTTGAAATATTAACCCGCTTTGTCATTAGCAGGTCCAGAGTGTGCCCTTTGCCCTTGGTGGGGCCACTCAGGTGCTGAGTAAGACCAAAGCTTCTGAGGACAGCGCCAAACTCTTTAGAAGAAGACGAGGTTGAGCGGGACGTGAAGGAAGGAAGGAACAGTCACTCACGTACGGGAAACTCCTACCAAGCAGTGGCCAGCCTATAGCACACTGGGATTCTGTGGTAATTGAACCAAATTTAGCAGTTCCTTTCATCAGTTAATAACACAAGCAGGCTTTCCTATTTACCAATGTAGATAACAGGGGTTACAACAGTGACTCTGGTGGGTCTCGAACTCACAGCCTTTGAATGCCTTTGCAACTTTTGTCTGATTCCCCTTTTTCACAAAAGCAAAACAGTCATCCAAAAACGGTCTACATCAATCAATCAATCAATCAATCAATCCTTACCATCAAACTGAGAAACAAGGAGTGAAAAGAGTGCATTTACTCTGTTTATTCAGGGATACTTTTCAATCTCTAATTAAAAAATGTAAAAGAGCTCTTTCGGGTGATAAGTTTTTCTGTACATGTAAACAACTGATTTGCTTGAAAGGCTATCATGAAGGCACTGCTGGGATTTGAACCCAGGATCTCCTGTTTACTAGACAGGCACTTTGACCATCTAAGCCACAGCGCCTCTTAAAAGCTGCTCCGACCTGTTTCAGCTAGATATTCAGTGACCAATATTACCTCATAGATTTTGCCTGCTATACCTCTTCCAATCGTCCCTGGGTGGGCTCGAACCACCAACCTCCCGGTTAACAGCCGAGCACGCTGCCCAATTGCGCCACAGAGACAAACAGCCCTCTCAATAAAATATTTGCGAGTCGACAAGCCGCAATATCTTTTTTTTTAAAGCGAGCCAGCAACATTCGAAAGTTCAGCCCCTGTCCAATCAACTGTGTTTAATGGAGAGCGAGGGCATCAATCTTTCTACCTTTGAGCTAAATCCCCTGTACCAATGTAGCTATAAAAAACTGGAAGTCTTTCAATCAATCGACTCTCGCCAATTTATTGCGCACTCAATATCCTGCAGTTAATCTGGATATTGAGGAAAAATTGCAAGATAATGTTATTTGACATAATGCCGATGTATTTGCTTACTTTTTCAAGCACACTTGGCAATTGAACCTCGTTCAGCAGTGCCTTTCATCAGATAGTAAAGCGAGCAGATTTTCCATTGTAAAAAAAATAGTATGTTCTCTCACCATTAGCGACTCTGGTGGGACTCGAACCCACAACCTTTGAATGCCCTTGCAAATTATGCCTAGAAGTCCAATGCGCTATCCATTGCGCCACAGAGCCCATACATCGTTCCATGATGCTCATTTCCACAAACGCAAAACACGTTTTTCATCCAAAATGGGTCCACATCAGTCATTCCTTGCCAACAAACTGAGAATCAAAAAGTGAAAAGAGTGCAGTTAATCTGTGTGTGCAGGGATACTTTTCCATCTTATTCCAATTTGTAACAGCAGCGCATTTTCTGTCGTTGTAAATAATTTGCATGCTTGAATGGACAACTGAGTAGTAGTAGGTTTGAGATGGGCCGGTAATTATTTAGCACTGTGGCATCAAGACTGCTCTTCTTTAAGACAGGCTTAATGACTGCAGTTTTAAGGATCTTGGGAAAATTCCAGATCCAAGCAACATGTTGACTTTTTGATTGATTGGAGCCAACAGACTGCTCACCATAGACTTTAAAAATCTAGTAGGCAATGCATAAAGGCAGCATGTAGTGGAACTCAGACTTGTGGTGATCTCTTGGAAAGTTTTGTCAGCCACAAATGCAAAATGGGTTAACTCCAGTTGTCTAGCTGGCTGCGTGCTTGTTATCTGCAAATAATGGTATTTTTAATGTTCTGAACTGAGTCTTGCAAAGAAGACTGCAAACTCATTGCACCTGGAGAAATACAGAAACCATCAAAGTAACATTTACCACACTGTAATTTGAAATATTAACCCGCTTTGTCATTAGCAGGTCCAGAGTGTGCCCTTTCCCCTTGGTGGGGCCACTCAGGTGCTGAGTAAGACCAAAGCTTCTGAGGACAGCGCCAAACTCTTTAGAAGAAGACGAGGTTGAGCGGGACGTGAAGGAAGGAAGGAACAGTCACTCACGTACGGGAAACTCCTACCAAGCAGTGGCCAGCCTATAGCACACTGGGATTCTGTGGTAATTGAACCAAGTTTAGCAGTTCCTTTCATCAGTTAATAACACAAGCAGGCTTTCCTATTTACCAATGTAGATAACAGGGGTTACAACAGTGACTCTGGTGGGTCTCGAACTCACAGCCTTTGAATGCCTTTGCAACTTTTGTCTGATTCCCCTTTTTCACAAAGCAAAACAGTCATCCAAAAACGGTCTACATCAATCAATCAATCAATAAATCAATCAATCCTTACCATCAAACTGAGAAACAAGGAGTGAAAAGAGTGCATTTACTCTGTTTATTCAGGGATACTTTTCAATCTCTAATTAAAAAATGTAAAAGAGCTCTTTCGGGTGATAAGTTTTTCTGTACATGTAAACAACTGATTTGCTTGAAAGGCTATCATGAAGGCACTGCTGGGATTTGAACCCAGGATCTCCTGTTTACTAGACAGGCACTTTGACCATCTAAGCCACAGCGCCTCTTAAAAGCTGCTCCAACCTGTTTCAGCTAGATATTCAGTGACCAATATTACCTCATAGATTTTGCCTGCTATACCTCTTCCAATCGTCCCTGGGTGGGCTCGAACCACCAACCTCCCGGTTAACAGCCGAGCACGCTGCCCAATTGCGCCACAGAGACAAACAGCCCTCTCAATAAAATATTTGCGAGTCGACAAGCCGCAATATCTTTTTTTTTAAAGCGAGCCAGCAACATTCGAAAGTTCAGCCCCTGTCCAATCAACTGTGTTTAATGGAGAGCGAGGGCATCAATCTTTCTACCTTTGAGCTAAATCCCCTGTACCAATGTAGCTATAAAAAACTGGAAGTCTTTCAATCAATCGACTCTCGCCAATTTATTGCGCACTCAATATCCTGCAGTTAATCTGGATATTGAGGAAAAATTGCAAGATAATGTTATTTGACATAATGCCGATGTATTTGCTTACTTTTTCAAGCACACTTGGCAATTGAACCTCGTTCAGCAGTGCCTTTCATAAGATAGTAAAGCGAGCAGATTTTCCATTGTAAAAAAACTAGTATGTTCTCTCACCATTAGCGACTCTGGTGGGACTCGAACCCACAACCTTTGAATGCCCTTGCAAATTATGCCTAGAAGTCCAATGCGCTATCCATTGCGCCACAGAGCCCATACATCCTTCCATGATGCTCATTTCCACAAACGCAAAACACGGTTTTCATCCAAAATGGGTCCACATCAGTCATTCCTTGCCAACAAACTGAGAATCAAAAAGTGAAAAGAGTGCAGTTAATCTGTGTGTGCAGGGATACTTTTCCATCTTATTCCAATTTGTAACAGCAGCGCATTTTCTGTCGTTGTAAATAATTTGCATGCTTGAATGGACAACTGAGTAGTAGTAGGTTTGAGATGGGCCGGTAATTATTTAGCACTGTGGCATCAAGACTGCTCTTCTTTAAGACAGGCTTAATGACTGCAGTTTTAAGGATCCTGGGAAAATTCCAGATCCAAGCAACATGTTGACTTTTTGATTGATTGGAGCCAACAGACTGCTCACCATAGACTTTAAAAATCTAGTAGGCAATGCATAAAGGCAGCATGTAGTGGAACTCAGACTTGTGGTGATCTCTTGGAAAGTTTTGTCAGCCACAAATGCAAAATGGGTTAACTCCAGTTGTCTAGCTGGCTGCGTGCTTGTTATCTGCAAATAATGGTATTTTTAATGTTCTGAACTGAGTCTTGCAAAGAAGACTGCAAACTCATTGCACCTGGAGAAATACAGAAACCATCAAAGTAACATTTACCACACTGTAATTTGAAATATTAACCCGCTTTGTCATTAGCAGGTCCAGAGTGTGCCCTTTCCCCTTGGTGGGGCCACTCAGGTGCTGAGTAAGACCAAAGCTTCTGAGGACAGCGCCAAACTCTTTAGAAGAAGACGAGGTTGAGCGGGACGTGAAGGAAGGAAGGAACAGTCACTCACGTACGGGAAACTCCTACCAAGCAGTGGCCAGCCTATAGCACACTGGGATTCTGTGGTAATTGAACCAAGTTTAGCAGTTCCTTTCATCAGTTAATAACACAAGCAGGCTTTCCTATTTACCAATGTAGATAACAGGGGTTACAACAGTGACTCTGGTGGGTCTCGAACTCACAGCCTTTGAATGCCTTTGCAACTTTTGTCTGATTCCCCTTTTTCACAAAGCAAAACAGTCATCCAAAAACGGTCTACATCAATCAATCAATCAATCAATCAATCCTTACCATCAAACTGAGAAACAAGGAGTGAAAAGAGTGCATTTACTCTGTTTATTCAGGGATACTTTTCAATCTCTAATTAAAAAATGTAAAAGAGCTCTTTCGGGTGATAAGTTTTTCTGTACATGTAAACAACTGATTTGCTTGAAAGGCTATCATGAAGGCACTGCTGGGATTTGAACCCAGGATCTCCTGTTTACTAGACAGGCACTTTGACCATCTAAGCCACAGCGCCTCTTAAAAGCTGCTCCAACCTGTTTCAGCTAGATATTCAGTGACCAATATTACCTCATAGATTTTGCCTGCTATACCTCTTCCAATCGTCCCTGGGTGGGCTCGAACCACCAACCTCCCGGTTAACAGCCGAGCGCGCTGCCCAATTGCGCCACAAAGACAAACAGCCCGCTCAATAAAATATTTGCGAGTCGACAAGCCGCAATATCTTTTTTTTTAAAGCGAGCCAGCAACATCCGAAAGTTCAGCCCCTGTCCAATCAACTGTGTTTAATGGAGAGCGAGGGCATCAATCTTTCTACCTTTGAGCTAAATCCCCTGTACCAATGTAGCTATAAAAAACTGGAAGTCTTTCAATCAATCGACTCTCGCCAATTTATTGCGCACTCAATATCCTGCAGTTAATCTGGATATTGAGGAAAAATTGCAAGATAATGTTATTTGACATAATGCCGATGTATTTGCTTACTTTTTCAAGCACACTTGGCAATTGAACCTCGTTCAGCAGTGCCTTTCATCAGATAGTAAAGCGAGCAGATTTTCCATTGTAAAAAAAGTAGTATGTTCTCTCACCATTAACGACTCTGGTGGGACTCGAACCCACAACCTTTGAATGCCCTTACAAATTATGCCTAGAAGTCCAATGCGCTATCCATTGCTCCACAGAGCCCATACATCCTTCCATGATGCTCATTTCCACAAACGCAAAACACGGTTTTCATCCAAAATGGGTCCACATCAGTCATTCCTTGCCAACAAACTGAGAATCAAAAAGTGAAAAGAGTGCAGTTAATCTGTGTGTGCAGGGATACTTTTCCATCTTATTCCAATTTGTAACAGCAGCGCATTTTCTGTCGTTGTAAATGATTTGCATGCTTGAATGGACAACTGAGTAGTAGTAGGTTTGAGATGGGCCGGTAATTATTTAGCACTGTGGCATCAAGACTGCTCTTCTTTAAGACAGGCTTAATGACTGCAGTTTTAAGGATCTTGGGAAAATTCCAGATCCAAGCAACATGTTGACTTTTTGATTGATTGGAGCCAACAGACTGCTCACCATAGACTTTAAAAATCTAGTAGGCAATGCATAAAGGCAGCATGTAGTGGAACTCAGACTTGTGGTGATCTCTTGGAAAGTTTTGTCAGCCACAAATGCAAAATGGGTTAACTCCAGTTGTCTAGCTGGCTGCGTGCTTGTTATCTGCAAATAATGGTATTTTTAATGTTCTGAACTGAGTCTTGCAAAGAAGACTGCAAACTCATTGCACCTGGAGAAATACAGAAACCATCAAAGTAACATTTACCACACTGTAATTTGAAATATTAACCCGCTTTGTCATTAGCAGGTCCAGAGTGTGCCCTTTGCCCTTGGTGGGGCCACTCAGGTGCTGAGTAAGACCAAAGCTTCTGAGGACAGCGCCAAACTCTTTAGAAGAAGACGAGGTTGAGCGGGACGTGAAGGAAGGAAGGAACAGTCACTCACGTACGGGAAACTCCTACCAAGCAGTGGCCAGCCTATAGCACACTGGGATTCTGTGGTAATTGAACCAAATTTAGCAGTTCCTTTCATCAGTTAATAACACAAGCAGGCTTTCCTATTTACCAATGTAGATAACAGGGGTTACAACAGTGACTCTGGTGGGTCTCGAACTCACAGTCTTTGAATGCCTTTGCAACTTTTGTCTGATTCCCCTTTTTCACAAAGCAAAACAGTCATCCAAAAACGGTCTACATCAATCAATCAATCAATCAATCAATCCTTACCATCAAACTGAGAAACAAGGAGTGAAAAGAGTGCATTTACTCTGTTTATTCAGGGATACTTTTCAATCTCTAATTAAAAAATGTAAAAGAGCTCTTTCGGGTGATAAGTTTTTCTGTACATGTAAACAACTGATTTGCTTGAAAGGCTATCATGAAGGCACTGCTGGGATTTGAACCCAGGATCTCCTGTTTACTAGACAGGCACTTTGACCATCTAAGCCACAGCGCCTCTTAAAGCTACTCCAACCTGTTTCAGCTAGATATTCAGTGACCAATATTACCTCATAGATTTTGCCTGCTATACCTCTTCCAATCGTCCCTGGGTGGGCTCGAACCACCAACCTCCCGGTTAACAGCCGAGCGCGCTGCCCAATTGCGCCACAAAGACAAACAGCCCGCTCAATAAAATATTTGCGAGTCGACAAGCCGCAATATCTTTTTTTTTAAAGCGAGCCAGCAACATCCGAAAGTTCAGCCCCTGTCCAATCAACTGTGTTTAATGGAGAGCGAGGGCATCAATCTTTCTACCTTTGAGCTAAATCCCCTGTACCAATGTAGCTATAAAAAACTGGAAGTCTTTCAATCAATCGACTCTCGCCAATTTATTGCGCACTCAATATCCTGCAGTTAATCTGGATATTGAGGAAAAATTGCAAGATAATGTTATTTGACATAATGCCGATGTATTTGCTTACTTTTTCAAGCACACTTGGCAATTGAACCTCGTTCAGCAGTGCCTTTCATCAGATAGTAAAGCGAGCAGATTTTCCATTGTAAAAAAACTAGTATGTTCTCTCACCATTAGCGACTCTGGTGGGACTCGAACCCACAACCTTTGAATGCCCTTACAAATTATGCCTAGAAGTCCAATGCGCTATCCATTGCGCCACAGAGCCCACACATCCTTCCATGATGCTCATTTCCACAAACGCAAAACACGGTTTTCATCCAAAATGGGTCCACATCAGTCATTCCTTGCCAACAAACTGAGAATCAAAAAGTGAAAAGAGTGCAGTTAATCTGTGTGTGCAGGGATACTTTTCCATCTTATTCCAATTTGTAACAGCAGCGCATTTTCTGTCGTTGTAAATGATTTGCATGCTTGAATGGACAACTGAGTAGTAGTAGGTTTGAGATGGGCCGGTAATTATTTAGCACTGTGGCATCAAGACTGCTCTTCTTTAAGACAGGCTTAATGACTGCAGTTTTAAGGATCTTGGGAAAATTCCAGATCCAAGCAACATGTTGACTTTTTGATTGATTGGAGCCAACAGACTGCTCACCATAGACTTTAAAAATCTAGTAGGCAATGCATAAAGGCAGCATGTAGTGGAACTCAGACTTGTGGTGATCTCTTGGAAAGTTTTGTCAGCCACAAATGCAAAATGGGTTAACTCCAGTTGTCTAGCTGGCTGCGTGCTTGTTATCTGCAAATAATGGTATTTTTAATGTTCTGAACTGAGTCTTGCAAAGAAGACTGCAAACTCATTGCACCTGGAGAAATACAGAAACCATCAAAGTAACATTTACCACACTGTAATTTGAAATATTAACCCGCTTTGTCATTAGCAGGTCCAGAGTGTGCCCTTTGCCCTTGGTGGGGCCACTCAGGTGCTGAGTAAGACCAAAGCTTCTGAGGACAGCGCCAAACTCTTTAGAAGAAGACGAGGTTGAGCGGGACGTGAAGGAAGGAAGGAACAGTCACTCACGTACGGGAAACTCCTACCAAGCAGTGGCCAGCCTATAGCACACTGGGATTCTGTGGTAATTGAACCAAATTTAGCAGTTCCTTTCATCAGTTAATAACACAAGCAGGCTTTCCTATTTACCAATGTAGATAACAGGGGTTACAACAGTGACTCTGGTGGGTCTCGAACTCACAGCCTTTGCAACTTTTGTCTGATTCCCCTTTTTCACAAAAGCAAAACAGTCATCCAAAAACGGTCTACATCAATCAATCAATCAATCAATCAATCCTTACCATCAAACTGAGAAACAAGGAGTGAAAAGAGTGCATTTACTCTGTTTATTCAGGGATACTTTTCAATCTCTAATTAAAAAATGTAAAAGAGCTCTTTCGGGTGATAAGTTTTTCTGTACATGTAAACAACTGATTTGCTTGAAAGGCTATCATGAAGGCACTTTGACCATCTAAGCCTCAGCTCCTCTTACAATCTACTCTAACCTGTTTCAGCTAGATATTCAGTGACCAATATTACCTCATAGATTTTGCCTGCTATACCTCTTCCAATCGTCCCTGGGTGGGCTCGAACCACCAACCTCCCGGTTAACAGCCGAGCGCCCTGGCCAATTGCGCCACAGAGACAAACAGCCCGCTCAATAAAATATTTGTGACTAAACAAGCCGCAATATCTTTTTTTTTAAAGCGAGCCAGCAACATTCGAAAGTTCAGCCCCTGTCCAATCAACTGTGTTTAATGGAGAGCAAGTGCATCAGTCTTTCTACCTTTGAGCTAAATCCCCTGTACCAATGTAGCTATTAAAAAAACTGGAAGTCTTTCAATCAATCGACTCTCGCCAATTTATTGCGCACTCAATATACTGCAGTTAATCTGGATATTGAGGAAAAATTGCAAGATAATGTTATTTGACATAATGCCGATGTATTTGCTTACTTTTTCAAGCACACTTGGCAATTGAACCTCGTTCAGCAGTGCCTTTCATCAGATAGTAAAGCGAGCAGATTTTCCATTGTAAAAAAACTAGTATGTTCTCTCACCATTAGCGACTCTGGTGGGACTCGAACCCACAACCTTTGAATGCCCTTGCAAATTATGCCTAGAAGTCCAATGCACTATCCATTGAGCCACAGAGCCCATACATCCTTCCATGATGCTCATTTCCACAAACGCAAAACACGGTTTTCATCCAAAATGGGCCCACATCAGTCATTCCTTGCCAACAAACTGAGAATCAAAAAGTGAAAAGAGTGCAGTTAATCTGTGTGTGCAGGGATACTTTTCCATCTTATTCCAATTTGTAACAGCAGCGCATTTTCTGTCGTTGTAAATAATTTGCATGCTTGAATGGACAACTGAGTAGTAGTAGGTTTGAGATGGGCCGGTAATTATTTAGCACTGTGGTATCAAGACTGCTCTTCTTTAAGAGAGGCTTAATGACTGCAGTTTTAAGGATCTTGGGAAAATTCCAGATCCAAGCAACATGTTGACTTTTTGATTGATTGGAGCCAACAGACTGCTCACCATAGACTTTAAAAATCTAGTAGGCAATGCATAAAGGCAGCATGTAGTGGAACTCAGACTTGTGGTGATCTCTTGGAAAGTTTTGTCAGCCACAAATGCAAAATGGGTTAACTCCAGTTGTCTAGCTGGCTGCGTGCTTGTTATCTGCAAATAATGGTATTTTTAATGTTCTGAACTGAGTCTTGCAAAGAAGACTGCAAACTCATTGCACCTGGAGAAATACAGAAACCATCAAAGTAACATTTACCACACTGTAATTTGAAATATTAACCCGCTTTGTCATTAGCAGGTCCAGAGTGTGCCCTTTGCCCTTGGTGGGACCACTCAGGTGCTGAGTAAGACCAAAGCTTCTGAGGACAGCGCCAAACTCTTTAGAAGAAGACGAGGTTGAGCGGGACGTGAAGGAAGGAAGGAACAGTCACTCACGTACGGGAAACTCCTACCAAGCAGTGGCCAGCCTATAGCACACTGGGATTCTGTGGTAATTGAACCAAGTTTAGCAGTTCCTTTCATCAGTTAATAACACAAGCAGGCTTTCCTATTTACCAATGTAGATAACAGGGGTTACAACAGTGACTCTGGTGGGTCTCGAACTCACAGCCTTTGAATGCCTTTGCAACTTTTGTCTGATTCCCCTTTTTCACAAAAGCAAAACAGTCATCCAAAAACGGTCTACATCAATCAATCAATCCTTACCATCAAACTGAGAAACAAGGAGTGAAAAGAGTGCATTTACTCTGTTTATTCAGGGATACTTTTCAATCTCTAATTAAAAAATGTAAAAGAGCTCTTTCGGGTGATACGTTTTTCTGTACATGTAAACAAATGATTTGCTTGAAAGGCTATCATGAAGGCACTGCTGAGATTTGAACCCAGGATCTCCTGTTTACTAGACAGGCACTTTGACCATCTAAGCGCCTCTTAAATGCTACTCTAACCTGTTTCAGCTAGATATTCAGTGACCAATATTACCTCGTAGATTTTGCCTGCTATACCTCTTCCAATGGTCCCTGGGTGGGCTCGAACCACCAACCTCCTGGTTAACAGCCGAGCGCGCTGGCCAATTGCGCCACAGAGACAAACAGCCCGCTAAATAAAATATTTGCGACTCGACAAGCCGCAATATCTTTTTTTTTAAAGCGAGCCAGCAACATTCGAAAGTTCAGCCCCTGTCCAATCAACTGTGTTTAATGGAGAGGGAGGGCATCAATCTTTCTACCTTTGAGCTAAATCCCCTGTACCAATGTAGCTATAAAAAAACTGGAAGTCTTTCAATCAATCGACTCTCGCCAATTTATTGCGCACTCAATATACTGCAGTTAATCTGGATATTGAGGAAAAATCGCAAGATAATGTTATTTGACATAATGCCGATGTATTTGCTTACTTTTTCAAGCACACTTGGCAATTGAACCTCGTTCAGCAGTGTCTTTCATCAGATGGTAAAGCGAGCAGATTTTCCATTGTAAAAAACTAATATGTTCTCTCACCATTAGCGACTCTGGTGGGTTTCACGATTCAGGGACTTACGCATAGTCTAATCAAACAAACAATAGTCAATAACTCTTTCGTGTAGTTTATTTATCAAATGGGCAATCAAAAAGGGCACCGGAGCAGAAATGCGCACAGGTAAATCACAGGTGATGTTATATCAGATTTAACAACAGATTTCATGCAGATAATGTTAAACCAGGGTTTTGCCTTTGATAATCAAACGTGTCTGTGCTAATCTATATCAAAAAGAGGGAAAGTGAGAAGCTAAGGGAGGAGGAACAGCTGAGTTCTACCCAAATCACGCCACAAAAGAACCGCACACTGAACTCGGCTTACGATTTTGTAGAACTCGGTCCGGCTGGTCCTTGTCCGCGGACGAGATCCGTGGCGAGGCAGGGGCGTGGAGCGGTGTGGCGGGCGAAGGCAGTGGCGTGCCGCGATGTCCGTGACGCGGGGCGGCAGCGGTGGCGCGAGACGGCGCGTAGAGCGGTGTGGCGGGCGAAGGCAGTGGCGTGCCGAGATGTCCGTGACGCGGGGCGGCAGCGGTGGCGCGAGGTGGCGCGTGGCGATGTCCGGGAGTTCCTTTGCGGTAGAACGCTTTAGCGGCGTGTTAGCTCCTCACGCGGCCTTTACTCAGATGAGAACGTAGCGCTGATCCACGTAAACGGCGTAGATTACTTCAAAAATAGGAGAAGCGAAGTAGAAAAGAAAGTCTCTGTCCGGTTTAGCGCTTAAGCTTAGTTCCAGGTGTTTCCAGGTGTTTTCAGAGTTCAGGGGGGCAATGAGGCTGGCCTAGTCTTGTCGACCCACGTGGCGGACGCTTTGTTGAGACAAAGGAAAAGTAAACAGGCTCGTCCGTGGAGACGGCTTCAAAGAGATAGACAAAGGCTTGAACAAAAAAAAAAAGAAGAAGAGAGCAAGAAGAGAAGAGAGGAGAAGAGAGCGTTCCAAGCTCGGAGCGTCTTTTTGTCACCTAGCGCCGCAGGGCACGCTGGGAGCGAAAGGGGCGGGCGCTACTGCGACGACACTTTAAACACTTTTGGCAGTTTGTGCACATTATTTCTTGAGGTAGATACATTTTACATCTTCTTTCACCTGTGATGGGCACTCGAGTTAAAGCATTGGGAATATAAAACCTTAAACAGTGGAAAAATACGTAACACAAGGTGAAACATGCGGTGTACGGAGTTGATTCGGACAAACATTCATGGCATAATCACATAAAACATAGTTTTCATCGGGGCGTCCTCCTGTAAGACTGTGGGGGAGAAGGTCTGTTATCGCCAAAGTCACAGCGGCTCCCTGCGGTGAGGGAGAGAGGGAGAAAGAAAACCCCCCAATGTTCAAAGAGAGATTTTCTGTTATCTGGCCGTGGAATGTCCATCTCCATTCCCCTACACTTGCAATGAGTTCAAATATAGGACAAACCGATTGTCAGGAGTGGGATTAGAACCCATTCCTCCACTTGTAGACCAAATTTGCTTACGCTTAGGTAGGAGTTTACCTTGACCCTGACACCTTGGACATTTCAGCGATGCTGACATTGAGCTCCCTTATCTCAAAGATAACGTTCCAAAAATCAGTACAAAGTAAATGCTTTGGCAACCTTACACTAGATGAAGTCTTTCCAATTATGTACAGTCCATATAAAGAGATGACTTTAACAGGTGATGAGAATTGAGTGAAATAGTTGAAATCTCATTGTTACAGAGGGTTTAATAATTCTTCTTTCGGTTCCAACAGAAGAAAATTTATGACCAAGATTTCACGGGTTGTAAAGGCAAGCAGTCCATAAAGCTTAAAATCAACTCCGCCCAACGTGGGGCTCGAACCCACGACCCTGAGATTAAGAGTTTTATATTCCCAATGCTTTAACTCGAGTGCCCATCACAGGTGAAAGAAGATGTAAAATGTATCTACGCTCCCAGCGTGCCCTGCGGCGCTAGGTGACAAAAAGACGCTCCGAGCTTGGAACGCTCTCTTCTCCTCTCTTCTCTTCTTGCTCTCTTCTTCTTTTTTTTTTGTTCAAGCCTTTGTCTATCTCTTTGAAGCCGTCTCCACGGACGAGCCTGTTTACTTTTCCTTTGTCTCAACAAAGCGTCCGCCACGTGGGTCGACAAGACTAGGCCAGCCTCATCGCCCCCCTGAACTCTGAAAACACCTGGAAACACCTGGAACTAAGCTTAAGCGCTAAACCGGACAGAGACTTTCTTTTCTACTTCGCTTCTCCTATTTTTGAAGTAATCTACGCCGTTTACGTGGATCAGCGCTACGTTCTCATCTGAGTAAAGGCCGCGTGAGGAGCTAACACGCCGCTAAAGCGTTCTACCGCAAAGGAACTCCCGGACATCGCCACGCGCCACCTCGCGCCACCGCTGCCGCCCCGCGTCACGGACATCTCGGCACGCCACTGCCTTCGCCCGCCACACCGCTCTACGCGCCGTCTCGCGCCACCGCTGCCGCCCCGCGTCACGGATATCGCGGCACGCCACTGCCTTCGCCCGCCACACCGCTCCACGCCGCTGCCTCGCCACGGATCTCGTCCGCGGACAAGGACCAGCCGGACCGAGTTCTACAAAATCGTAAGCCGACTTCAGTGTGCGGTTCTTTTGTGGCGTGATTTGGGTAGAACTCAGCTGTTCCTCCTCCCTTAGCTTCTCACTTTCCCTCTTTTTGATATAGATTATTATAGACACGTTTGATTATCAAAGGCAAAACCCTGGTTTAACATTATCTGCATGAAATCTGCTGTTAAATCTGATATAACATCACCTGTGATTTACCTGTGCGCATTTCTGCTCCGGTGCCCTTTTTGATTGCCCTTTTGATAAATAAACTACACGAAAGAGTTATTGACTATTGTTTGTTTGATTAGACTATGCGTAAGTCCCTGAATCGTGAAACACCCTTCAGACCTTTTAACGAGCGCGATTAAGGACCGTATCTTAGCTTTTTGGGTTTTACCCTGGTGCCCCGTCTTGTCTCGTTTCTGCTAAGAAATCTTCCTTAATCGTAAACTGAATACCTGTAGTTTGAGACCCTACACAAGGATGTGAATAGCCTGTTGGCTCCTGCTTCACTAAAGGTTCTATATCCATTCACTACACAGCTTTCTTGGATGCACTACTGCTGTTACGGCTCTCGACTGACATCTCAATTGCAATAGACTTTAAAAAGAAGCATTAGCTTGATGTGGACTTTTAAAGGACGCAGTAGTTTGATGTGACAACAACCACATCAAACTCCTTTAAAAAGAGACAGCAGTTTGATGTGTTTTTTTACCAAAGTATAGGTACGGTCATTTGTGCTACTGTAATAACGGATCTGATTCTGTATACTCACAGTTCACACAAATAAAGTGTCAGGATGGCCGAGCGGTCTAAAGCGCCAGACTCAAGGTAAACTCCTTCCTCGCCACAGGGGATTCTGTTCTCTGAATGGCGGCGTGGGTTCAAATCCCACTCCTGACAAAAAAAAAATATTTCCTTTGGAAAGGAAGCCATTTTTACATCCTAAATTACAAGCACATATGTGTGACAATGGACTGAAAACTTGTCGTATTGGCTTAAGATTTCAAATGAAGTGTTACTTCCGATGATGAATTGTGATGGCCAATCTACTACGTAGATGCTGTACTGTCAAAGCATTGAGTACATTCAAAGTGAACTGTATCATATGTCTTATACTGTAATTGTGACCACTCACTGAGAAATTAAAGTGATTAATTTACCAGACTTAGAACTGAAAAATTCTGGGTTTTCTGAAAGAGCTCTTTTACATTTTTTAATTAGAGATTGAAAAGTATCCCTGAATAAACAGAGTAAATGCACTCTTTTCACTCCTTGTTTCTCAGTTTGATGGTAAGGATTGATTGATTGATGTAGACCGTTTTTGGATGACTGTTTTGCTTTTGTGAAAAAGGGGAATCAGACAAAAGTTGCAAAGGCATTCAAAGGCTGTGAGTTCGAGACCCACCAGAGTCACTGTTGTAACCCCTGTTATCTACATTGGTAAATAGGAAAGCCTGCTTGTGTTATTAACTGATGAAAGGAACTGCTAAACTTGGTTCAATTACCACAGAATCCCAGTGTGCTATAGGCTGGCCACTGCTTGGTAGGAGTTTCCCGTACGTGAGTGACTGTTCCTTCCTTCCTTCACGTCCCGCTCAACCTCGTCTTCTTCTAAAGAGTTTGGCGCTGTCCTCAGAAGCTTTGGTCTTACTCAGCACCTGAGTGGCCCCACCAAGGGCAAAGGGCACACTCTGGACCTGCTAATGACAAAGCGGGTTAATATTTCAAATTACAGTGTGGTAAATGTTACTTTGATGGTTTCTGTATTTCTCCAGGTGCAATGAGTTTGCAGTCTTCTTTGCAAGACTCAGTTCAGAACATTAAAAATACCATTATTTGCAGATAACAAGCACGCAGCCAGCTAGACAACTGGAGTTAACCCATTTTGCATTTGTGGCTGACAAAACTTTCCAAGAGATCACCACAAGTCTGAGTTCCACTACATGCTGCCTTTATGCATTGCCTACTAGATTTTTAAAGTCTATGGTGAGCAGTCTGTTGGCTCCAATCAATCAAAAAGTCAACATGTTGCTTGGATCTGGAATTTTCCCAAGATCCTTAAAACTGCAGTCATTAAGCCTGTCTTAAAGAAGAGCAGTCTTGATGCCACAGTGCTAAATAATTACCGGCCCATCTCAAACCTATTACTACTCAGTTGTCCATTCAAGCATGCAAATTATTTACAACGACAGAAAATGCGCTGCTGTTACAAATTGGAATAAGATGGAAAAGTATCCCTGCACACACAGATTAACTGCACTCTTTTCACTTTTTGATTCTCAGTTTGTTGGCAAGGAATGACTGATGTGGACCCATTTTGGATGAAAACCGTGTTTTGCGTTTGTGGAAATGAGCATCATGGAAGGATGTATGGGCTCTGTGGTGCAATGGATAACGCATTGGACTTCTAGGCATAATTTGCAAGGGCATTCAAAGGTTGTGGATTCGAGTCCCACCAGAGTCGCTAATGGTGAGAGAACATACTAGTTTTTTTACAATGGAAAATCTGCTCGCTTTACTATCTGATGAAAGGCACTGCTGAACGAGGTTCAATTGCCAAGTGTGCTTGAAAAAGTAAGCAAATACATCGGCATTATGTCAAATAACATTATCTTGCAATTTTCCCTCAATATCCAGATTAACTGCAGGATATTGAGTGCGCAATAAATTGGCGAGAGTCGATTGATTGAAAGACTTCCAGTTTTTTTATAGCTACATTGGTACAGGGGATTTAGCTCAAAGGTAGAAAGATTGATGCCCTCACTCTCCATTAAACACAGTTGATTGGACAGGGGCTGAACTTTCGAATGTTGCTGGCTCTCTTTAAAAAAAAAGATATTGCGGCTTGTCGACTCGCAAATATTTTATTGAGCGGGCTGTTTGTCTCTGTGGCGCAATTGGCCAGCGCGCTCGGCTGTTAACCGGGAGGTTGGTGGTTCGAGCCCACCCAGGGACGATTGGAAGAGGTATAGCAGGCAAAATCTATGAGGTAATATTGGTCACTGAATATCTAGCTGAAACAGGTTGGAGTAGCTTTAAGAGGCGCTGTGGCTTAGATGGTCAAAGTGCCTGTCTAGTAAACAGGAGATCCTGGGTTCAAATCCCAACAGTGCCTTCATGATAGCCTTTCAAGCAAATCAGTTGTTTACATGTACAGAAAAACTTATCACTGAAAGAGCTCTTTTACATTTTTTAATTAGAGATTGAAAAGTATCCCTGAATAAACAGAGTAAATGCACTCTTTTCACTCCTTGTTTCTCAGTTTGATGGTAAGGATTGATTGATTGATTGATGTAGACCGTTTTTGGATGACTGTTTTGCTTTTGTGAAAAAGGGGAATCAGACAAAAGTTGCAAAGGCATTCAAAGGCTGTGAGTTCGAGACCCACCAGAGTCACTGCTGTAACCCCTGTTATCTACATTGGTAAATAGGAAAGCCTGCTTGTGTTATTAACTGATGAAAGGAACTGCTAAATTTGGTTCAATTACCACAGAATCCCAGTGTGCTATAGGCTGGCCACTGCTTGGTAGGAGTTTCCCGTACGTGAGTGACTGTTCCTTCCTTCCTTCACGTCCCGCTCAACCTCGTCTTCTTCTAAAGAGTTTGGCGCTGTCCTCAGAAGCTTTGGTCTTACTCAGCACCTGAGTGGCCCCACCAAGGGCAAAGGGCACACTCTGGACCTGCTAATGACAAAGCGGGTTAATATTTCAAATTACAGTGCGGTAAATGTTACTTTGATGGTTTCTGTATTTCTCCAGGTGCAATGAGTTTGCAGTCTTCTTTGCAAGACTCAGTTCAGAACATTAAAAATACCATTATTTGCAGATAACAAGCACGCAGCCAGCTAGACAACTGGAGTTAACCCATTTTGCATTTGTGGCTGACAAAACTTTCCAAGAGATCACCACAAGTGTGAGTTCCACTACATGCTGCCTTTATGCATTGCCTACTAGATTTTTAAAGTCTATGGTGAGCAGTCTGTTGGCTCCAATCAATCAAAAAGTCAACATGTTGCTTGGATCTGGAATTTTCCCAAGATCCTTAAAACTGCAGTCATTAAGCCTGTCTTAAAGAAGAGCAGTCTTGATGCCACAGTGCTAAATAATTACCGGCCCATCTCAAACCTATTACTACTCAGTTGTCCATTCAAGCATGCAAATTATTTACAACGACAGAAAATGCGCTGCTGTTACAAATTGGAATAAGATGGAAAAGTATCCCTGCACACACAGATTAACTGCACTCTTTTCACTTTTTGATTCTCAGTTTGTTGGCAAGGAATGACTGATGTGGACCCATTTTGGATGAAAACCGTGTTTTGCGTTTGTGGAAATGAGCATCATGGAAGAATGTATGGGCTCTGTGGCGCAATGGATAACGCATTGGACTTCTAGGCATAATTTGCAATGGCATTCAAAGGTTTTGGGTTCGAGTCCCACCAGAGTCGCTAATGGTGAGAGAACATACTAGTTTTTTTACAATGGAAAATCTGCTCGCTTTACTATCTGATGAAAGGCACTGCTGAACGAGGTTCAATTGCCAAGTGTGCTTGAAAAAGTAAGCAAATACATCGGCATTATGTCAAATAACATTATCTTGCAATTTTCCCTCAATATCCAGATTAACTGCAGGATATTGAGTGCGCAATAAATTGGCGAGAGTCGATTGATTGAAAGACTTCCAGTTTTTTTATAGCTACATTGGTACAGGGGATTTAGCTCAAAGGTAGAAAGATTGATGCCCTCGCTCTCCATTAAACACAGTTGATTGGACAGGGGCTGAACTTTCGAATGTTGCTGGCTCTCTTTAAAAAAAAAGATATTGCGGCTTGTCGACTCGCAAATATTTTATTGAGCGGGCTGTTTGTCTCTGTGGCGCAATTGGCCAGCGCGCTCGGCTGTTAACCGGGAGGTTGGTGGTTCGAGCCCACCCAGGGACGATTGGAAGAGGTATAGCAGGCAAAATCTATGAGGTAATATTGGTCACTGAATATCTAGCTGAAACAGGTTGGAGTAGCTTTTAGGAGGCGCTGTGGCTTAGATGGTCAAAGTGCCTGTCTAGTAAACAGGAGATCCTGGGTTCAAATCCCAACAGTGCCTTCATGATAGCCTTTCAAGCAAATCAGTTGTTTACATGTACAGAAAAACTTATCACTGAAAGAGCTCTTTTACATTTTTTAATTAGAGATTGAAAAGTATCCCTGAATAAACAGAGTAAATGCACTCTTTTCACTCCTTGTTTCTCAGTTTGATGGTAAGGATTGATTGATTGATGTAGACCGTTTTTGGATGACTGTTTTGCTTTTGTGAAAAAGGGGAATCAGACAAAAGTTGCAAAGGCATTCAAAGGCTGTGAGTTCGAGACCCACCAGAGTCACTGCTGTAACCCCTGTTATCTACATTGGTAAATAGGAAAGCCTGCTTGTGTTATTAACTGATGAAAGGAACTGCTAAATTTGGTTCAATTACCACAGAATCCCAGTGTGCTATAGGCTGGCCACTGCTTGGTAGGAGTTTCCCGTACGTGAGTGACTGTTCCTTCCTTCCTTCACGTCCCGCTCAACCTCGTCTTCTTCTAAAGAGTTTGGCGCTGTCCTCAGAAGCTTTGGTCTTACTCAGCACCTGAGTGGCCCCACCAAGGGCAAAGGGCACACTCTGGACCTGCTAATGACAAAGCGGGTTAATATTTCAAATTACAGTGCGGTAAATGTTACTTTGATGGTTTCTGTATTTCTCCAGGTGCAATGAGTTTGCAGTCTTCTTTGCAAGACTCAGTTCAGAACATTAAAAATACCATTATTTGCAGATAACAAGCACGCAGCCAGCTAGACAACTGGAGTTAACCCATTTTGCATTTGTGGCTGACAAAACTTTCCAAGAGATCACCACAAGTCTGAGTTCCACTACATGCTGCCTTTATGCATTGCCTACTAGATTTTTAAAGTCTATGGTGAGCAGTCTGTTGGCTCCAATCAATCAAAAAGTCAACATGTTGCTTGGATCTGGAATTTTCCCAAGATCCTTAAAACTGCAGTCATTAAGCCTGTCTTAAAGAAGAGCAGTCTTGATGCCACAGTGCTAAATAATTACCGGCCCATCTCAAACCTATTACTACTCAGTTGTCCATTCAAGCATGCAAATTATTTACAACGACAGAAAATGCGCTGCTGTTACAAATTGGAATAAGATGGAAAAGTATCCCTGCACACACAGATTAACTGCACTCTTTTCACTTTTTGATTCTCAGTTTGTTGGCAAGGAATGACTGATGTGGACCCATTTTGGATGAAAACCGTGTTTTGCGTTTGTGGAAATGAGCATCATGGAAGGATGTATGGGCTCTGTGGCGCAATGGATAACGCATTGGACTTCTAGGCATAATTTGCAAGGGCATTCAAAGGTTGTGGGTTCGAGTCCCACCAGAGTCGCTAATGGTGAGAGAACATACTAGTTTTTTTACAATGGAAAATCTGCTCGCTTTACTATCTGATGAAAGGCACTGCTGAACGAGGTTCAATTGCCAAGTGTGCTTGAAAAAGTAAGCAAATACATCGGCATTATGTCAAATAACATTATCTTGCAATTTTCCCTCAATATCCAGATTAACTGCAGGATATTGAGTGCGCAATAAATTGGCGAGAGTCGATTGATTGAAAGACTTCCAGTTTTTTTATAGCTACATTGGTACAGGGGATTTAGCTCAAAGGTAGAAAGATTGATGCCCTCGCTCTCCATTAAACACAGTTGATTGGACAGGGGCTGAACTTTCGAATGTTGCTGGCTCTCTTTTAAAAAAAAGATATTGCGGCTTGTCGACTCGCAAATATTTTATTGAGCGGGCTGTTTGTCTCTGTGGCGCAATTGGCCAGCGCGCTCGGCTGTTAACCGGGAGGTTGGTGGTTCGAGCCCACCCAGGGACGATTGGAAGAGGTATAGCAGGCAAAATCTATGAGGTAATATTGGTCACTGAATATCTAGCTGAAACAGGTTGGAGTAGCTTTTAAGAGGCGCTGTGGCTTAGATGGTCAAAGTGCCTGTCTAGTAAACAGGAGATCCTGGGTTCAAATCCCAACAGTGCCTTCATGATAGCCTTTCAAGCAAATCAGTTGTTTACATGTACAGAAAAACTTATCACTGAAAGAGCTCTTTTACATTTTTTAATTAGAGATTGAAAAGTATCCCTGAATAAACAGAGTAAATGCACTCTTTTCACTCCTTGTTTCTCAGTTTGATGGTAAGGATTGATTGATTGATGTAGACCGTTTTTGGATGACTGTTTTGCTTTTGTGAAAAAGGGGAATCAGACAAAAGTTGCAAAGGCATTCAAAGGCTGTGAGTTCGAGACCCACCAGAGTCACTGCTGTAACCCCTGTTATCTACATTGGTAAATAGGAAAGCCTGCTTGTGTTATTAACTGATGAAAGGAACTGCTAAATTTGGTTCAATTACCACAGAATCCCAGTGTGCTATAGGCTGGCCACTGCTTGGTAGGAGTTTCCCGTACGTGAGTGACTGTTCCTTCCTTCCTTCACGTCCCGCTCAACCTCGTCTTCTTCTAAAGAGTTTGGCGCTGTCCTCAGAAGCTTTGGTCTTACTCAGCACCTGAGTGGCCCCACCAAGGGCAAAGGGCACACTCTGGACCTGCTAATGACAAAGCGGGTTAATATTTCAAATTACAGTGCGGTAAATGTTACTTTGATGGTTTCTGTATTTCTCCAGGTGCAATGAGTTTGCAGTCTTCTTTGCAAGACTCAGTTCAGAACATTAAAAATACCATTATTTGCAGATAACAAGCACGCAGCCAGCTAGACAACTGGAGTTAACCCATTTTGCATTTGTGGCTGACAAAACTTTCCAAGAGATCACCACAAGTCTGAGTTCCACTACATGCTGCCTTTATGCATTGCCTACTAGATTTTTAAAGTCTATGGTGAGCAGTCTGTTGGCTCCAATCAATCAAAAAGTCAACATGTTGCTTGGATCTGGAATTTTCCCAAGATCCTTAAAACTGCAGTCATTAAGCCTGTCTTAAAGAAGAGCAGTCTTGATGCCACAGTGCTAAATAATTACCGGCCCATCTCAAACCTATTACTACTCAGTTGTCCATTCAAGCATGCAAATTATTTACAACGACAGAAAATGCGCTGCTGTTACAAATTGGAATAAGATGGAAAAGTATCCCTGCACACACAGATTAACTGCACTCTTTTCACTTTTTGATTCTCAGTTTGTTGGCAAGGAATGACTGATGTGGACCCATTTTGGATGAAAACCATGTTTTGCGTTTGTGGAAATGAGCATCATGGAAGGATGTATGGGCTCTGTGGCGCAATGGATAACGCATTGGACTTCTAGGCATAATTTGCAAGGGCATTCAAAGGTTGTGGGTTCGAGTCCCACCAGAGTCGCTAATGGTGAGAGAACATACTAGTTTTTTTACAATGGAAAATCTGCTCGCTTTACTATCTGATGAAAGGCACTGCTGAACGAGGTTCAATTGCCAAGTGTGCTTGAAAAAGTAAGCAAATACATCGGCATTATGTCAAATAACATTATCTTGCAATTTTCCCTCAATATCCAGATTAACTGCAGGATATTGAGTGCGCAATAAATTGGCGAGAGTCGATTGATTGAAAGACTTCCAGTTTTTTTATAGCTACATTGGTACAGGGGATTTAGCTCAAAGGTAGAAAGATTGATGCCCTCGCTCTCCATTAAACACAGTTGATTGGACAGGGGCTGAACTTTCGAATGTTGCTGGCTCTCTTTAAAAAAAAAGATATTGCGGCTTGTCGACTCGCAAATATTTTATTGAGCGGGCTGTTTGTCTCTGTGGCGCAATTGGCCAGCGCGCTCGGCTGTTAACCGGGAGGTTGGTGGTTCGAGCCCACCCAGGGACGATTGGAAGAGGTATAGCAGGCAAAATCTATGAGGTAATATTGGTCACTGAATATCTAGCTGAAACAGGTTGGAGTAGCTTTTAAGAGGCGCTGTGGCTTAGATGGTCAAAGTGCCTGTCTAGTAAACAGGAGATCCTGGGTTCAAATCCCAACAGTGCCTTCATGATAGCCTTTCAAGCAAATCAGTTGTTTACATGTACAGAAAACTTATCACTGAAAGAGCTCTTTTACATTTTTTAATTAGAGATTGAAAAGTATCCCTGAATAAACAGAGTAAATGCACTCTTTTCACTCCTTGTTTCTCAGTTTGATGGTAAGGATTGATTGATTGATTGATGTAGACCGTTTTTGGATGACTGTTTTGCTTTTGTGAAAAAGGGGAATCAGACAAAAGTTGCAAAGGCATTCAAAGGCTGTGAGTTCGAGACCCACCAGAGTCACTGTTGTAACCCCTGTTATCTACATTGGTAAATAGGAAAGCCTGCTTGTGTTATTAACTGATGAAAGGAACTGCTAAATTTGGTTCAAATACCACAGAATCCCAGTGTGCTATAGGCTGGCCACTGCTTGGTAGGAGTTTCCCGTACGTGAGTGACTGTTCCTTCCTTCCTTCACGTCCCGCTCAACCTCGTCTTCTTCTAAAGAGTTTGGCGCTGTCCTCAGAAGCTTTGGTCTTACTCAGCACCTGAGTGGCCCCACCAAGGGCAAAGGGCACACTCTGGGCCTGCTAATGACAAAGCGGGTTAATATTTCAAATTACAGTGTGGTAAATGTTACTTTGATGGTTTCTGTATTTCTCCAGGTGCAATGAGTTTGCAGTCTTCTTTGCAAGACTCAGTTCAGAACATTAAAAATACCATTATTTGCAGATAACAAGCACGCAGCCAGCTAGACAACTGGAGTTAACCCATTTTGCATTTGTGGCTGACAAAACTTTCCAAGAGATCACCACAAGTCTGAGTTCCACTACATGCTGCCTTTATGCATTGCCTACTAGATTTTTAAAGTCTATGGTGAGCAGTCTGTTGGCTCCAATCAATCAAAAAGTCAACATGTTGCTTGGATCTGGAATTTTCCCAAGATCCTTAAAACTGCAGTCATTAAGCCTGTCTTAAAGAAGAGCAGTCTTGATGCCACAGTGCTAAATAATTACCGGCCCATCTCAAACCTACTACTACTCAGTTGTCCATTCAAGCATGCAAATTATTTACAACGACAGAAAATGCGCTGCTGTTACAAATTGGAATAAGATGGAAAAGTATCCCTGCACACACAGATTAACTGCACTCTTTTCACTTTTTGATTCTCAGTTTGTTGGCAAGGAATGACTGATGTGGACCCATTTTGGATGAAAACCGTGTTTTGCGTTTGTGGAAATGAGCATCATGGAAGGATGTATGGGCTCTGTGGCGCAATGGATAACGCATTGGACTTCTAGGCATAATTTGCAAGGGCATTCAAAGGTTGTGGGTTCGAGTCACTAGAGTCGCTAATGGTGAGAGAACATACTAGTTTTTTTACAATGGAAAATCTGCTCGCTTTACTATCTGATGAAAGGCACTGCTGAACGAGGTTCAATTGCCAAGTGTGCTTGAAAAAGTAAGCAAATACATCGGCATTATGTCAAATAACATTATCTTGCAATTTTCCCTCAATATCCAGATTAACTGCAGGATATTGAGTGCGCAATAAATTGGCGAGAGTCGATTGATTGAAAGACTTCCAGTTTTTTTATAGCTACATTGGTACAGGGGATTTAGCTCAAAGGTAGAAAGATTGATGCCCTCGCTCTCCATTAAACACAGTTGATTGGACAGGGGCTGAACTTTCGAATGTTGCTGGCTCTCTTTAAAAAAAAAGATATTGCGGCTTGTCGACTCGCAAATATTTTATTGAGCGGGCTGTTTGTCTCTGTGGCGCAATTGGCCAGCGCGCTCGGCTGTTAACCGGGAGGTTGGTGGTTCGAGCCCACCCAGGGACGATTGGAAGAGGTATAGCAGGCAAAATCTATGAGGTAATATTGGTCACTGAATATCTAGCTGAAACAGGTTGGAGTAGCTTTTAAGAGGCGCTGTGGCTTAGATGGTCATAGTGCCTGTCTAGTAAACAGGAGATCCTGGGTTCAAATCCCAACAGTGCCTTCATGACAGCCTTTCAAGCAAATCAGTTGTTTACATGTACAGAAAACTTATCACTGAAAGAGCTCTTTTACATTTTTTAATTAGAGATTGAAAAGTATCCCTGAATAAACAGAGTAAATGCACTCTTTTCACTCCTTGTTTCTCAGTTTGATGGTAAGGATTGATTGATTGATGTAGACCGTTTTTGGATGACTGTTTTGCTTTTGTGAAAAAGGGGAATCAGACAAAAGTTGCAAAGGCATTCAAAGGCTGTGAGTTCGAGACCCACCAGAGTCACTGTTGTAACCCCTGTTATCTACATTGGTAAATAGGAAAGCCTGCTTGTGTTATTAACTGATGAAAGGAACTGCTAAATTTGGTTCAAATACCACAGAATCCCAGTGTGCTATAGGCTGGCCACTGCTTGGTAGGAGTTTCCCGTACGTGAGTGACTGTTCCTTCCTTCCTTCACGTCCCGCTCAACCTCGTCTTCTTCTAAAGAGTTTGGCGCTGTCCTCAGAAGCTTTGGTCTTACTCAGCACCTGAGTGGCCCCACCAAGGGCAAAGGGCACACTCTGGGCCTGCTAATGACAAAGCGGGTTAATATTTCAAATTACAGTGTGGTAAATGTTACTTTGATGGTTTCTGTATTTCTCCAGGTGCAATGAGTTTGCAGTCTTCTTTGCAAGACTCAGTTCAGAACATTAAAAATACCATTATTTGCAGATAACAAGCACGCAGCCAGCTAGACAACTGGAGTTAACCCATTTTGCATTTGTGGCTGACAAAACTTTCCAAGAGATCACCACAAGTCTGAGTTCCACTACATGCTGCCTTTATGCATTGCCTACTAGATTTTTAAAGTCTATGGTGAGCAGTCTGTTGGCTCCAATCAATCAAAAAGTCAACATGTTGCTTGGATCTGGAATTTTCCCAAGATCCTTAAAACTGCAGTCATTAAGCCTGTCTTAAAGAAGAGCAGTCTTGATGCCACAGTGCTAAATAATTACCGGCCCATCTCAAACCTACTACTACTCAGTTGTCCATTCAAGCATGCAAATTATTTACAACGACAGAAAATGCGCTGCTGTTACAAATTGGAATAAGATGGAAAAGTATCCCTGCACACACAGATTAACTGCACTCTTTTCACTTTTTGATTCTCAGTTTGTTGGCAAGGAATGACTGATGTGGACCCATTTTGGATGAAAACCGTGTTTTGCGTTTGTGGAAATGAGCATCATGGAAGTATGTATGGGCTCTGTGGCGCAATGGATAACGCATTGGACTTCTAGGCATAATTTGCAAGGGCATTCAAAGGTTGTGGGTTCGAGTCCCACCAGAGTCGCTAATGGTGAGAGAACATACTAGTTTTTTTACAATGGAAAATCTGCTCGCTTTACTATCTGATGAAAGGCACTGCTGAACGAGGTTCAATTGCCAAGTGTGCTTGAGAAAGTAAGCAAATACATCGGCATTATGTCAAATAACATTATCTTGCAATTTTTCCTCAATATCCAGATTAACTGCAGTATATTGAGTGCGCAATAAATTGGCGAGAGTCGATTGATTGAAAGACTTCCAGTTTTTTTATAGCTACATTGGTACAGGGGATTTAGCTCAAAGGTAGAAAAATTGATGCCCTCGCTCTCCATTAAACACAGTTGATTGGACAGGGGCTGAACTTTCGAATGTTGCTGGCTCTCTTTAAAAAAAAAGATATTGCGGCTTGTCGACTCGCAAATATTTTATTGAGCGGGCTGTTTGTCTCTGTGGCGCAATTGGCCAGCGCGCTCGGCTGTTAACCAGGAGGTTGGTGGTTCGAGCCCACCCAGGGACGATTGGAAGAGGTATAGCAGGCAAAATCTATGAGGTAATATTGGTCACTGAATATCTAGCTGAAACAGGTTGGAGTAGCTTTTAAGAGGCGCTGTGGCTTAGATGGTCAAAGTGCCTGTCTAGTAAACAGGAGATCCTGGGTTCAAATCCCAGCAGTGCCTTCATGACAGCCTTTCAAGCAAATCAGTTGTTTACATGTACAGAAAAACTTATCACTGAAAGAGCTCTTTTACATTTTTTAATTAGAGATTGAAAAGTATCCCTGAATAAACAGAGTAAATGCACTCTTTTCACTCCTTGTTTCTCAGTTTGATGGTAAGGATTGATTGATTGATGTAGACCGTTTTTGGATGACTGTTTTGCTTTTGTGAAAAAGGGGAATCAGACAAAAGTTGCAAAGGCATTCAAAGGCTGTGAGTTCGAGACCCACCAGAGTCACTGTTGTAACCCCTGTTATCTACATTGGTAAATAGGAAAGCCTGCTTGTGTTATTAACTGATGAAAGGAACTGCTAAATTTGGTTCAAATACCACAGAATCCCAGTGTGCTATAGGCTGGCCACTGGTTGGTAGGAGTTTCCCGTACGTGAGTGACTGTTCCCTCCTTCCTTCACGTCCCGCTCAACCTCGTCTTCTTCTAAAGAGTTTGGCGCTGTCCTCAGAAGCTTTGGTCTTACTCAGCACCTGAGTGGCCCCACCAAGGGCAAAGGGCACACTCTGGACCTGCTAATGACAAAGCGGGTTAATATTTCAAATTACAGTGTGGTAAATGTTACTTTGATGGTTTCTGTATTTCTCCAGGTGCAATGAGTTTGCAGTCTTCTTTGCAAGACTCAGTTCAGAACATTAAAAATACCATTATTTGCAGATAACAAGCACGCAGCCAGCTAGACAACTGGAGTTAACCCATTTTGCATTTGTGGCTGACAAAACTTTCCAAGAGATCACCACAAGTCTGAGTTCCACTACATGCTGCCTTTATGCATTGCCTACTAGATTTTTAAAGTCTATGGTGAGCAGTCTGTTGGCTCCAATCAATCAAAAAGTCAACATGTTGCTTGGATCTGGAATTTTCCCAAGATCCTGTTACGGCAGTTTCCTGTAAACAATGATCAAGTAAAGAGTAACCAGGCAATAACTTGAAGCAGAAACAGAGTCTCTCGGTCTCTCTCAAAAGGTGGAAGTTTATTCACGTGCACAGTGGATAAACACCCTCACTTTCCCTAAGACAAGTTCGTTCTGTCCCTACCTAACTTTACAAGTTACAAAGTACACCTTTTATAGGTGGTAACAAACATAACATAATCACAACCCAAATCAGCTCAAAAAGAGATAGACCAGACTATCACGTCCGTGACGGTTCAGCTCTCTCTTCAGAGGTTTAATCAAAGACCATTTCCACACTGAATCCGGTCCTGACGCATTAATTGATGATTAAGAGGCGCCGGACAGTAGATATTCAGTATAATCAGGACCTCATATTCTTATCCCATCTGCACACAGGAGAACAACAAAGATATTAATTCCGTGACATGTCATGGCCTAAAACAACATTAGAATGACATGACATGACCCATTTTCTGCCATTACAATCCTTAAAACTGCAGTCATTAAGCCTGTCTTAAAGAAGAGCAGTCTTGATGCCACAGTGCTAAATAATTACCGGCCCATCTCAAACCTACTACTACTCAGTTGTCCATTCAAGCATGCAAATCATTTACAACGACAGAAAATGCGCTGCTGTTACAAATTGGAATAAGATGGAAAAGTATCCCTGCACACACAGATTAACTGCACTCTTTTCACTTTTTGATTCTCAGTTTGTTGGCAAGGAATGACTGATGTGGACCCATTTTGGATGAAAACCGTGTTTTGCGTTTGTGGAAATGAGCATCATGGAAGGATGTATGGGCTCTGTGGCGCAATGGATAGCGCATTGGACTTCTAGGCATAATTTGTAAGGGCATTCAAAGGTTGTGGGTTCCAGTCCCACCAGAGTCGCTAATGGTGAGAGAACATACTACTTTTTTTACAATGGAAAATCTGCTCGCTTTACTATCTGATGAAAGGCACTGCTGAACGAGGTTCAATTGCCAAGTGTGCTTGAAAAAGTAAGCAAATACATCGGCATTATGTCAAATAACATTATCTTGCAATTTTTCCTCAATATCCAGATTAACTGCAGGATATTGAGTGCGCAATAAATTGGCGAGAGTCGATTGATTGAAAGACTTCCAGTTTTTTTATAGCTACATTGGTACAGGGGATTTAGCTCAAAGGTAGAAAGATTGATGCCCTCGCTCTCCATTAAACACAGTTGATTGGACAGGGGCTGAACTTTCGAATGTTGCTGGCTCTCTTTAAAAAAAAAGATATTGCGGCTTGTCGACTCGCAAATATTTTATTGAGCGGGCTGTTTGTCTCTGTGGCGCAATTGGCCAGCGCGCTCGGCTGTTAACCGGGAGGTTGGTCGTTCGAGCCCACCCAGGGACGATTGGAAGAGGTATAGCAGGCAAAATCTATGAGGTAATATTGGTCACTGAATATCTAGCTGAAACAGGTTGGAGTAGCTTCTAACCCTTTAAGCGCCAAAGTCTCAGAAATGCAACTTTACCGTACAAGGAAATTAATGAAATAATAGTAGAAAATGAATCACTTCAGTCATTGGTCGGTTCGGTGCAACTTCCCTTTATTAGCCAGGTATGATCCAGGGCAGATCCGGTAAGGAAAAAAATGGCTGGAGGAAGTACACGTGGCATGCAATTTACAGCAGATTCTGACTCTGAAGGGTATTATCTCCCCGAGAGTGACGATGGATTTCCAAGTGGAGATGAAGGGACTTCGAAACAACGGACAGGTGCAAAGGACAGACGGAGGCGAGGAACCAGTGGAACCAGTGGCTGCAGTAAAACTTGCCCGGTGGATGAGAGCTGGGACATGCTGAGAGAGGTCGAGGTATTTGAGGCATGGATCAAACCTTTTGAAGACCCAGTTGGCTACACAGGAGAGATGGATCTGACGGATGCTAATCCATTTGATATTCTGTCACTCTTTCTGACCGATCAGTTTTGGACTTTCATTACTGATGAAACAAATAGATATGCACATCAGTGTATGGCACCTATGATTCTGAAGCCACATTCAAGATTTCTTGAGTGGTATGATGTATCAGTCACCGAAATGAAAGCTTTCTTCGCTTTGCATCTCTCCATGGGCCTTGTTGAGAAACCTGAAATCGAGGATTACTGGGGAACATTTTGGCTTACACAAACGCCTGGATTTGGAAATGTAATGTCAAGAAACAGATTTGAAATCATTCTTTCGTTCTTTCATTTTGTCAACAATAATGATTATGTGAGAACAGGCGAGCCCGGGCACGATAAACTGTTCAAAGTCCGCCCAATAATAGATTTGATTATTCCCAAATTTGCAGCAGTTTACAGTCCAATCAAGGAGCTTTCTTTAGATGAAATGACAATAGCTTTCAAGGGGAGATCTTCACTAAAATGTTACTCTCCGAATAAACCTGACAAATATGGCTATAGAGTGTATGCCCTGAGTGAAAGCTGTTCAGGGTATGTTTTGCGCTGGTCAATGCACACTGGACAGTACAAAAATAATGCAAGCAACATCAGTGCAACACACGCAGTTGTCCGTGAGTTGGTTTCTCCCTTTACGGGCAAAGGACACGAGATTTACATGGACAGTTACTATACCTCGCCTGTAATTGCAAATGAATTAGCAGATTTGGAAACTGGACTGTGTGGGACGGTAAGGATTACCAGGTTGGGGATGCCAAAATGCCTTGGTAAAAGTGTCTTACAGCTGAAAAAAGGAGATGACCCAGTTTTTTGCAGAAAGGGAAAACTCCTGGCTTGTGCTTGGCACGATACTAAACGTCTCACCATGTTGTCCACAGTCCATGGAAATGATTGTGTTCAGAGGAGGATCCGATCCAAGACAGATGACACTGGCTTCCGTGACATCAAAAGACCTGTATGTGTCGACCAGTACAACGCCTACATGGGTGGAGTGGACACTGCTGACCAGAGGATGAAGACATACCTCTTTCCACACAGGTCCCGGAAATGGTATCATCGCATATTCAATGCCATTATAAGCATAAGTATTGTCAACTCACACATCATATACACCAAATCCACTCCAGGCCCACACAAACCTTTAAAGGTTTACATTCAGAACATTATTGATGCATTACTGGCTGATCACTCCAAAAAACAAGAAAGGCGCTCAAGACCGGAAAGTGAAATGCCACAGAGACTCACAGAGCGTCATTGGCTTTGTCAAGCAGAGGGACGTCCAGACTGCGCCGTGTGCTCTGACCGCTCTCGTACCAAAGGCAGGCGGCAAACAAAGTACAGGTGCCGTCAGTGTGGCGTTGGCCTCTGTGCGGTTCCATGCAACGAGAGATACCATACGCTAAAAAACTTTAAATGCTGTCATTTGGATATGTAAAAGTGCAGGGTACCTTGACCCTGGATGGACATCTTTTCTGTGATGGCTCTCTCCTTTCTTCACTGCTTTCTCCACAACCTGCCTGGCACCAATGATGGATGTATAAGTTGGAAAAATAAAAAAAATGAAAAAAATACATAATAAAAACCGTGTTTGTCATCATTTGGTCAGAACTTGTAATCAGGGCCCGAGTTTGAAGATGTGAGCAAAAGGGGTGAAAATGGGTTAAAATGTGAAAAAACACCAAAATGAGCAAAATGAAATAATCCCCCATCATCAGTGCACAGTTTGCCCCCAGAAAAGCACTCCCCTGGGGCCTGGAGGTGATCTGACCACCAGAATATAGTACCATATACCCCTGCTGGACTTAGAAAAAAAACCGAGCTTCCAGCCAATAGTACACTATACCCGAGGGACTCTGTCGTTTTTCGGCAATAGTACACTATACCCGAGGGACTCTGTCGTTTTTCGGCAATAGTACACTATACCCGAGGGACTCTGTCGTTTTTCGGCAATAGTACACTATACCCGAGGGACTCTGTCGTTTTTCGGCAATAGTACACTATACCCGAGGGACTCTGTCGTTTTTCGGCAATAGTACACTATACCCGAGGGACTCTGTCGTTTTTCGGCAATAGTACACTATACCCGAGGGACTCTGTAGTTTTTCCGGGCCGTAGTATGAAGTTGTGAGCAAAAGGGGTGAAAATGGGTTAAAATGTGAAAAAACACCAAAATGAGCAAAATGAAATAATCCCCCATCATCAGTGCACTGTTTGCCCCCAGAAAAGCACTCCCCTGGGGCCTGGAGGTGATCTGACCATCAGAGTATAGCACCATATGCCCCTGAGGGACTTAGAGTAAAAACCGAAATAGTACACTATACCTGAAAAGACTCTGTCATTTTTCGGCAATAGTACACTATACCCGAGCGACTCTGTCGTTTTTCGGCAATAGTACACTATATACCGTTGGACTTAGTCGTTTTTTGGGCTCGTGGGAATAAGCGTTCAGCTCAAGATTCCCGGGCTAAATCACGCTGCTCCCGAGAAATTCTTACGCTGCTCTCACGCGGAATGTGCAAAATGGTAATGCTGGGAGGGAGGGGCGGGCGGTTTTTGAGAATGACGTTTTTCGCAATCGAAACAGGTACATTTCCTGGTTGTGCGGCTACCGGGCAAGGAGCTCGTTTGACGGGCACACGAGAACCGCGATCGATGGGCCCCGTTCTGGTTTTATCCAGCTTCCAAGGCTCCTTCACAGCCGTAATGTCAAGTCATGGTTCGGAGGTGCGGAGGTGAGCGTCGGATCACGGAGGCTCTGAATGGAGCCCCGCGCTCCGCGCTCCTCCGGGCTCTAAGCGCCGCTCAGACCCGGCATGAGAGGGTCTATTTTCGGCTTGATTTTACCAGACTCCCGGGCACTTCCAGAAGCTTCCTGTTTGCTCTGATTGCTCGGGGCAGAGCACGGTGTCACGCTGACCACGGGCTGTACGTGGAGGTGAGAGCTGGTTGTAAGGCGGATCACGGAGGCTCTGAATGGAGCCCCGCGCTCCTCCGGGCTCTAAGCGCCGCTCAGACCCGGCATGAGAGGGTCTATTTTCGGCTTGATTTTACCAGACTCCCGGGCACTTCCAGAAGCTTCCTGTTTGCTCTGATTGCTCGGGGCAGAGCACGGTGTCACGCTGACCACGGGCTGTACGCGGAGGTGAGAGCTGGTTGTAAGGCGGATCACGGAGGCTCTGAATGGAGCCCCGCGCTCCGCGCTCCTCCGGGCTCTAAGCGCCGCTCAGACCCGGCATGAGAGGGTCTATTTTCGGCTTGATTTTACCAGACTCCCGGGCACTTCCAGAAGCTTCCTGTTTGCTCTGATTGCTCGGGGCAGAGCACGGTGTCACGCTGACCACGGGCTGTACGCGGAGGTGAGAGCTGGTTGTAAGGCGGATCACGGAGGCTCTGAATGGAGCCCCGCGCTCCGCGCTCCTCCGGGCTCTAAGCGCCGCTCAGACCCGGCATGAGAGGGTCTATTTTCGGCTTGATTTTACCAGACTCCCGGGCACTTCCAGAAGCTTCCTGTTTGCTCTGATTGCTCGGGGCAGAGCACGGTGTCACGCTGACCACGGGCTGTACGCGGAGGTGACCCGCTCCGTGATCTTACCGCCGCCCAGACCCAGGGCCATCCACCCCGCACACGGCCAGACTTTGCCCGGCCAGGGAGCACCTTCTGCGGGTCGGAGGCTCCGGGTCGGAGCCCCTGGAGCCTGGAGCCCTCACCGGGCCCCGAACTCGGCTGCCGGAGGCAGTGCAGTGCCTCATGGATAAAAGGCACCCAGCCGTCCAACTCGCGTGAGGCGGAGCAGGGATCATCCATGAATCAACCATGAAAATGGTACAAATCATGGTTCTATGTATACCAGACAAAGAGCTTGGTCTATTGGCACTCAAGACCCGCCATCGTAGGGCCCCGTTCTGGTTTTATCCAGCTTCGAAGGCTCCTGCGCACTGCGGGTTTGTTTACATTTTGCGGCTGTGGTTTGCTCCGGCTAACCTCACGCCGGACACGTTGGAAGCGAGGCCGAGACAGAGGTCCCACCAGGCGCGGGGCTTCAGTCTGACTGGCTTCCCCCGCGCCTGGCCCCTTGTCTCCGGAGATGGGACCGTCACTCACCCCCGCACTGAAGGACGCGCGGCTTGAAGGATGATGGCTGCGCTTAGCCCCTGTGCCAGGGGCTCTGAGCCAGTCCCCTTCAGCCTCAACGCGTCCGGTGGGAACACAGTCCGGGTCCATTGTCACTCACCCCTGCGCAGAAGGACGCGCGGCTTGGAGGATGATGGCTGCGCTTAGCCCCTGGCACAGGGGTTCTGCACCAGTCCCCTTCAGCCTCAACGCATCCGGTGGAACAACAGTCCAGGCCCTCTGTCACTCACCCCCGCACTGAAGGACGCGCGGCTTGAAGGATGATGGCTGTGCTTAGCCCCTGTGCCAGGGGCTCTGAGCCAGTCCCCTTCAGCCTCAACGCCCCTTCAGCCTCAACGCGTCCGGTGGAACAACAGTCCAGGCCCACTGTCACTCACCCCCGCACTGAAGGACGCGCGGCTTGGAGGATGATGGCTGCGCTTAGCCCCTGTTACAGGGGCTCTGCGCCAGTCTCCTTCAGCCTCAACGCGTCCGACGGAACCACAGTCCGAGCCCATTGTCACTCACCCCCGCGCAGCAGGAGGCGCGGCTTGAAGGATGATGGCTGCGCTTAGCCCCTGGGCCCAAGGGCTCTGCGCCAGTCCCCTTCAGCCTCAACGTGTCCGATGGCTCTGCGCGGGGCGGGGGGCAGGGCCGGCGCATATTTTTGGTCCGACTCCGGTCCCTTCCTCGTCTCTGAGTTTGTCAAATGCAGCGCCTGTCCAGGGCTCACTTTGCTATCAACTGGCTGGTCACCGCCATCGTAGGGCCCCGTTCTGGTTTCATCCAGCTTCGAAGGCTCCTGCGCACTGCGGGGTTGTTGGCATTTGTGGTCCTGATTTGCGCTGGCTCACCCTTACGCTGGACACAGCGCCAGATGATATATTTGGTCCGACTCCGGTCCCTTCCTCGTCTCTGAGTTTGTCAAATGCAGCGCCTGTCCAGGGCTCACTTTGCTATCAACTGGCTGGTCACCGCCATCGTAGGGCCCCGTTCTGGTTTCATCCAGCTTCGAAGGCTCCTGCGCACTGCGGGGTTGTTGGCATTTGTGGTCCTGATTTGCGCTGGCTCACCCTTACGCTGGACACAGCGCCAGATGATATATTTGGTCCGACTCCGGTCCCTTCCTCGTCTCTGAGTTTGTCAAATGCAGCGCCTGTCCAGGGCTCACTTTGCTATCAACTGGCTGGTAACCGCCATCGTAGGGCCCCGTTCTGGTTTCATCCAGCTTCGAAGGCTCCTGCGCACTGCGGGGTTGTTGGCATTTGTGGTCCTGATTTGCGCTGGCTCACCCTTACGCTGGACACAGCGCCAGATGATATATTTGGTCCGACTCCGGTCCCTTCCTCGTCTCTGAGTTTGTCAAATGCAGCGCCTGTCCAGGGCTCACTTTGCTATCAACTGGCTGGTCACCGCCATCGTAGGGCCCCGTTCTGGTTTCATCCAGCTTCGAAGGCTCCTGCGCACTGCGGGGTTGTTGGCATTTGTGGTCCTGATTTGCGCTGGCTCACCCTTACGCTGGACACAGCGCCAGATGATATATTTGGTCCGACTCCGGTCCCTTCCTCGTCTCTGAGTTTGTCAAATGCAGCGCCTGTCCAGGGCTCACTTTGCTATCAACTGGCTGGTCACCGCCATCGTAGGGCCCCGTTCTGGTTTCATCCAGCTTCGAAGGCTCCTGCGCACTGCGGGGTTGTTGGCATTTGTGGTCCTGATTTGCGCTGGCTCACCCTCACGCTGGACACAGCGCCAGATGATATATTTGGTCCGACTCCGGTCCCTTCCTCGTCTCTGAGTTTGTCAAATGCAGCTCCTGTCCAGGGCTCACTTTGCTATCAACTGGCTGGTCACCGCCATCGTAGGGCCCCGTTCTGGTTTCATCCAGCTTCGAAGGCTCCTGCGCACTGCGGGGTTGTTGGCATTTGTGGTCCAGAGCCCCGGCTCTAAATTAAACCTGTTACCCTAGTAGGCCGGCCTCCGGGTCCCCCTCTCTTCTTCGGTTATGGAGTACATTGGGCGCGGGGGCAGCCAGTGGAGGGCAAGGGCCCTGCCTCCAAGTGTGGTGTAGGGGACAGGGGAGCCAGGGCCTTGGGGTCCTGGTGCTTTTTATCTTTTAAAGTGGCTCAGAGTACCAAGGGCACGGACTTCCAGGGGGCTGCACCAAGGGTGTGTAGCTCGTGTTGGGGTGCTTAAGTGTGGGTACCCGGGGACGAAAGGTGGGCCGGGGCCGGCGCGAGCCTCTGTGGTGAGTGCTGGGCCGTTCCCTTGGTACTCCAGTCGGAGTACCAAGGGCACGGACTTCCATGGTATAGTACCAAGGGCACGGACCTCCAGGGGGCTGAAACAAGGGTGTGTAGCCCGTGTGGGGGTGCTTAAGTGTGGGTCCCCGGGTTCGAAGGGAGGGCCTGGTCCCCGGTGGTCATCCCCGGAGTCCCAGAGCCTGCAACCCGGGGAAGAGTGGCCCGTCCCCATACTGAGTTTGGGGGAATGCGGGGTGGCTCTGGAGGGGCTCCAGGGGTTCCAGGGGGTGCTCGGCGGAGGCCATGCCCAGCCAGAGTGGCCCTTCCCCGGGCAGAATCTGGGGAGAGTGGGGGGTGGCTCTGGAGGTGCTCCGGGGGCTCCAGGGGTTCCAGGGGGTGCTCAGTGGGGGCCATGCCCAGCCAGAGTTGCCCTTCCCCGGGGTGAGTCTGGAGGAGTGGGGGGTGGCTCTGGAGGGGCTCCAGGGATTCCAGGGGGGTGCTCGGCGGAGGCCATGCCCAGCCAGAGTGGCCCTTCCCCGAGCATAGTCTGGGGAGAGTGGGGGGTGGCTCTGGAGGTGCTCCAGGGGTTCCAGGGGGTGCTCAGTGGGGGCCATGCCCAGCCAGAGTGGCCCTTCCCCGGGCAGAGTCTGGAGGAGTGGGGGGTGGCTCTGGAGGTGCTCCGGGGGCTCCAGGGGTTCCAGGGGGTGCTCAGCGGAGGCCATGCCCAGCCAGAGTGGCCCTTCCCCGGGCAGAGTCTGGAGGAGTGGGGGGTGGCTCTGAAGGTGCTCCGGGGGCTCAAGGGGGTGCTAAGTGGAGGTCATGCCCAGCCAGAGTGGCCCTTCCCCGGGCAGAATCTGGGGAGAGTGGGGGGTGGCTCTGGAGGTGCTCCGGGGGCTCCAGGGGTTCCAGGGGGTGCTCAGTGGGGGCCATGCCCAGCCAGAGTGGCCCTTCCCCGGGGTGAGTCTGGAGGAGTGGGGGGTGGCTCTGGAGGTGCTCCGGGGGCTCCAGGGGGTGCTCAGTGGAGGCCATGCCCAGCCAGAGTGGCCCTTCCCCGGGCAGAGTCTGGAGGAGTGGGGGGTGGCTCTGGAGGTGCTCCGGGGGCTCCAGGGGTTCCAGGGGGTGCTCAGTGGGGGCCATGCCCAGCCAGAGTGGCCCTTCCCCGGGCAAAGTCTGGAGGAGTGGGGGGTGGCTCTGGAGGGGTTCCAGGGGGTGCTCGGCGGAGGCCATGCCCAGCCAGAGTGGCCCTTCCCCGGGCATAGTCTGGGGAGAGTGGGGGGTGGCTCTGGAGGTGCTCCGGGGGCTCCAGGGGGTGCTCAGTGGAGGCCATGCCCAGCCAGAGTGTCCCTTCCCCGGGCAGAGTCTGGAGGAGTGGGGGGTGGCTCTGGAGGTGCTCCGGGGGCTCCAGGGGTTCCAGGGGGTGCTCAGCGGAGGCCATGCCCAGCCAGAGTGTCCCTTCCCCGGGCAGAGTCTGGAGGAGTGGGGGGTGGCTCTGGAGGTGATCCGGGGGCTCCAGGGGTTCCAGGGGGTGCTCAGCGGAGGCTATGCCCAGCCAGAGTGGCCCTTCCCCGGGCAGAGTCTGGAGGAGTGGGGGGTGGCTCTGGAGGTGCTCCGGGGGCTCAAGGGGGTGCTCAGTGGAGGCCATGCCCAGCCAGAGTGGCCCTTCCCCGGGGTGAGTCTGGAGCAGTGGGGGGTGGCTCTGGAGGTGCTCCGGGGGCTCCAGGGGGTGCTCAATGGAGGCCATGCCCAGCCAGAGTGGCCCTTCCCCGGGCAGAGTCTGGAGGAGTGGGGGGTGGCTCTGGAGGTGCTCCGGGGGCTCCAGGGGTTCCAGGGGGTGCTCAGCGGAGGCCATGCCCAGCCAGAGTGTCCCTTCCCCGGGCAGAGTCTGGAGGAGTGGGGGGTGGCTCTGGAGGTGCTCCGGGGGCTCCAGGGGTTCCAGGGGGTGCTCAGCGGAGGCCATGCCCAGCCAGAGTGGCCCTTCCCCGGGCAGAGTCTGGAGGAGTGGGGGGTGGCTCTGAAGGTGCTCCGGGGGCTCAAGGGGGTGCTAAGTGGAGGTCATGCCCAGCCAGAGTGGCCCTTCCCCGGGCAGAATCTGGGGAGAGTGGGGGGTGGCTCTGGAGGTGCTCCGGGGGCTCCAGGGGGTGCTCAGTGGAGGCCATGCCCAGCCAGAGTGGCCCTTCCCCGGGGTGAGTCTGGAGGAGTGGGGGGTGGCTCTGGAGGTGCTCCGGGGGCTCCAGGGGGTGCTCAGTGGAGGCCATGCCCAGCCAGAGTGGCCCTTCCCCGGGCAGAGTCTGGAGGAGTGGGGGGTGGCTCTGGATGTGCTCCGGGGGCTCCAGGGGTTCCAGGGGGTGCTCAGTGGGGGCCATGCCCAGCCAGAGTGGCCCTTCCCCGGGGTGAGTCTGGAGGAGTGGGGGGTGGCTCTGGAGGTGCCCCGGGGGCTCCAGGGGGTGCTCAGTGGAGGCCATGCCCAGCCAGAGTGTCCCTTCCCCGGGCAGAGTCTGGAGGAGTGGGGGGTGGCTCTGGAGGTGCTCCGGGGGCTCCAGGGGTTCCAGGGGGTGCTCAGTGGGGGCCATGCCCAGCCAGAGTGGCCCTTCCCCGGGCAAAGTCTGGAGGAGTGGGGGGTGGCTCTGGAGGGGTTCCAGGGGGTGCTCGGCGGAGGCCATGCCCAGCCAGAGTGGCCCTTCCCCGGGCATAGTCTGGGGAGAGTGGGGGGTGGCTCTGGAGGTGCTCCGGGGGCTCCAGGGGGTGCTCAGTGGAGGCCATGCCCAGCCAGAGTGTCCCTTCCCCGGGGAGAGTCTGGAAGAGTGGGGGGTGGCTCTGGAGGTGCTCCGGGGGCTCCAGGGGTTCCATGGGGTGCTCAGCGGAGGCCATGCCCAGCCAGAGTGTCCCTTCCCCGGGCAGAGTCTGGAGGAGTGGGGGGTGGCTCTGGAGGTGCTCCGGGGGCTCCAGGGGGTGCTCAGTGGAGGCCATGCCCAGCCAGAGTGGCCCTTCCCCGGGCAGAGTCTGGAGGAGTGGGGGGTGGCTCTGGAGGTGCTCCGGGGGCTCCAGGGGGTGCTCAGTGGAGGCCATGCCCAGCCAGAGTGGCCCTTCCCCGGGCAGAATCTGGGGAGACTGGGGGGTGGCTCTGGAGGTGCTCCGGGGGCTCCAGGGGTTCCAGGGGGTGCTCAGTGGGGGCCATGCCCAGCCAGAGTGGCCCTTCCCCGGGTTGAGTCTGGAGGAGTGGGGGGTGGCTCTGGAGGTGCTCCGGGGGCTCCAGGGGGTGCTCAGTGGAGGCCATGCCCAGCCAGAGTGGCCCTTCCCCGGGCAGAGTCTGGAGGAGTGGGGGGTGGCTCTGGAGGTGCTCCGGGGGCTCCAGGGGTTCCAGGGGGTGCTCAGTGGGGGCCATGCCCAGCCAGAGTGGCCCTTCCCCGGGCAAAGTCTGGAGGAGGGGGGGGTGGCTCTGGAGGGGTTCCAGGGGGTGCTCGGCGGAGGCCATGCCCAGCCAGAGTGGCCCTTCCCCGGGCATAGTCTGGGGAGAGTGGGGGGTGGCTCTGGAGGTGCTCCGGGGGCTCCAGGGGGTGCTCAGTGGAGGCCATGCCCAGCCAGAGTGTCCCTTCCCCGGGCAGAGTCTGGAGAAGTGGGGGGTGGCTCTGGAGGTGCTCCGGGGGCTCAAGGGGGTGCTCAGTGGAGGCCATGCCCAGCCAGAGTGGCCCTTCCCCGGGCAGAGTCTGGAGGAGTGGGGGGTGGCTCTGGAGGTGCTCCGGGGGCTCCAGGGGTTCCAGGGGGTGCTCAGCGGAGGCCATGCCCAGCCAGAGTGGCCCTTCCCCGGGCAGAGTCTGGAGGAGTGGGGGGTGGCTCTGGAGGTGCTCCGGGGGCTCCAGGGGTTCCAGGGGGTGCTCAGCGGAGGCCATGCCCAGCCAGAGTGGCCCTTCCCCGGGCAGAGTCTGGAGGAGTGGGGGGTGGCTCTGGAGGTGCTCCGGGGGCTCCAGGGGTTCCAGGGGGTGCTCAGTGGGGGCCATGCCCAGCCAGAGTGGCCCTTCCCCGGGGTGAGTCTGGAGGAGTGGGGGGTGGCTCTGGAGGTGCTCCGGGGGCTCCAGGGGGTGCTCAGTGGAGGCCATGCCCAGCCAGAGTGTCCCTTCCCCGGGCAGAGTCTGGAGGAGTGGGGGGTGGCTCTGGAGGTGCTCCGGGGGCTCCAGGGGTTCCAGGGGGTGCTCAGTGGGGGCCATGCCCAGCCAGAGTGGCCCTTCCCCGGGCAAAGTCTGGAGGAGTGGGGGGTGGCTCTGGAGGTGCTCCGGGGGCTCCAGGGGTTCCAGGGGGTGCTCAGTGGGGGCCATGCCCAGCCAGAGTGGCCCTTCCCCGGGCAAAGTCTGGCCGTGTGCGGGGTGGATGATCCCTGCTCCGCCTCACGCGAGTTCGAGACCGGCTGGGTGCCCTTTTATCCATGAGGCACTGCACTGCCTCCGGCAGCCGAGTTCGGGGCCCGGTGAGGGCTCCAGGCTCCAGGGGCTCCGACCCGGAGCCTCCAACCCGCAGAAGGTGCTCCCTGGCCGGGCAAAGTCTGGCCGTGTGCGGGGTGGATGATCCCTGCTCCGCCTCACGCGAGTTCGAGACCGGCTGGGTGCCCTTTTATCCATGAGGCACTGCACTGCCTCCGGCAGCCGAGTTCGGGGCCCGGTGAGGGCTCCAGGCTCCAGGGGCTCCGACCCGGAGCCTCCGACCCGCAGAAGGTGCTCCCTGGCCGGGCAAAGTCTGGCCGTGTGCGGGGTGGATGATCCCTGCTCCGCCTCACGAGAGTTCGAGACCGGCTGGGTGCCCTTTTATCCATGAGGCACTGCACTGCCTCCGGCAGCCGAGTTCGGGGCCCGGTGAGGGCTCCAGGCTCCAGGGGCTCCGACCCGGAGCCTCCGACCCGCAGAAGGTGCTCCCTGGCCGGGCAAAGTCTGGCCGTGTGCGGGGTGGATGATCCCTGCTCCGCCTCACGCGAGTTCGAGACCGGCTGGGTGCCCTTTTATCCATGAGGCACTGCACTGCCTCCGGCAGCCGAGTTCGGGGCCCGGTGAGGGCTCCAGGCTCCAGGGGCTCCGACCCGGAGCCTCCGACCCGCAGAAGGTGCTCCCTGGCCGGGCAAAGTCTGGCCGTGTGCGGGGTGGATGATCCCTGCTCCGCCTCACGCGAGTTCGAGACCGGCTGGGTGCCCTTTTATCCATGAGGCACTGCACTGCGTCCGGCAGCCGAGTTCGGGGCCCGGTGAGGGCTCCAGGCTCCAGGGGCTCCGACCCGGAGCCTCCGACCCGCAGAAGGTGCTCCCTGGCCGGGCAAAGTCTGGCCGTGAGCGGGGTGGATGATCCCTGCTCCGCCTCACGCGAGTTCGAGACCGGCTGGGTGCCCTTTTATCCAAGAATCAACTGGAGTGTGGAGCTTCTACGGGCCTCCAGGGGCACTGCCGACCCAGAGCTGTGCCCCGGCTTCAGTTCTCTGTATCTCAGGAAGTTTTTTATTTATACATTTATTTCATCCATAATCTCTGGCGCCTAAAGGGTTAAGCAGGTGGCATCCTTTGCTGGTCAGGGGGAAGAGAAAGGTATGTTTCCAGCAGGGTTCTAAGAAATATGAAGCAATGCCAATGGATTTCTTGCCCATCAGCTTGACCACCTGGCCACCACAATACTGCATCTTTGGAAAATTACAGTGAAAGCGTGAGACCAATAAAAAAAAATCAAGATATGCTTGTCCAGTCAAGAATTGCTGGAAAACATGACTGATCCCAAATGAAGCAAAGTATGCGCTCTACCGCTGACCCACTTTGTCTAAGAGAAATGCTCCAAAAAGAAACACCAACCAACCTGCTAGTCTATAGATGCATAGAAAAGCTAAAGGTTGATTACAAATTTTCACATGCTGCGCCCAAATCGATACCATGTTGCTATGCCTCTCTTCACCTCCGTCCAGCTTGAATGTACTCGTAACCACAGCGAGTCTTGTACATAATGCAGCTACAAGTGTTCCAGCAGGACAGACTAGATATTCCCATACCGGAAGTTGAACCCGGGCCACCTGGATGAGAGCCAGGAATCCTAACCGCTAGACCATATGGGAAGGATTTAAGAAGGTAAGAGTTGATTTAATGGTAAATAAGATAAGATAAGATAAGATAAGATAAGATAAGATAAGATAAGATAAGATAAGATAAGATAAGATAAGATAAGATAAGATAAGATAAGATAAGATAAGATAAGATAAGATAAGATCAGATCAGATCAGATCAGATAAGATCAGATCAGATCAGATCAGATCAGATCAGATCAGATCAGATCAGATCAGATCAGATCAGATAAGATAAGATAAGATATTCCTTTATTGTCCCACATGGGCACGATGGGTTCATACACAGGCCCCAGATGTACAAGGTTGTGGTCCGAGCTGCCCAGGGGAGGGAGGGGGAAAGAGGAATAAGCCTCCTTGGTGTTGGCAAAAAACAAGTCCAATGTTCTATTGTTTCTGGTGGGGCAGGTAACATACTGGGTGTATGTTGGTAGAACAGAAGAGGGAGAAGCGTGGTTAAAGTCACCAGAGACGAGGGAGAGAGCCTGTGGGTGCTGTGTTTGCGGCCTACAAGTGCAGGAGAGCAGTGCTTCACAAGCATATTCAGTATTGGCAGACGGGGCCACATAGACTGCGATCGAAATCACATGTGAGAACTCCCGGGGCAGATAATATATCTTTTCTTCCCGCATTCTCTCGTTCTGTCCGCCCGCAGCAGATGAAAATTGTCCAAACCTACAATAGAGTCTGGCATTTCTGCTGTTAACCAGGTCTCTGTGAAAATCAAGACACTGCTGTCCCTATAAATCCTCTGGGACCGCATGAGGCTCGCTATTTCCGTCATTTTATTTTGAAGGGACCTCACGTTACCCATGACTACGGCGGGAACCGACTTCCTGTTTGTCCCTCTCTTCTCTCGGAGTTTACGTCCAGCCCGTCTGCTTCGTTGCGTTTTCCTTAGGATGTCCGCCGGGATAACGTGACGATCTCCGGGTAAGACGACTGTTCTCCGCAGTTTCATTAGTTCGTCCTTTGTGTAAGCGCGGTACGGCGCCGGCCGGGGGGCGGGGCCGGAGCCGGGGGACTCAGAGCCAAGACACATCGCCACGACACGACGAAAACACTCAATCCAGCCGAATAAAGTCAAAAACAGTTGAATTAAAAACGATTCCAGCGCGTGTCCCTATCCTACAGTAAAATAGAAAAAAAATTACTAACTATATTTACAAAATATAGGAGATAAAGCACAATAAGTGTGAGAAAAAAGAGAGAGCGTTTACACCGGGCTGCTAGCTGTACCAGCGCCTTATGACGTATAAAGAAGGCCTCATTGATGCTTGAGAGTTAAGGAACAGTTCTGTATGTAATAGATATAAGCCCATTCCACGTGCAACAAGTCTAGTGATTAGTATTTTCCTTGTGGCTCAGCCTATTAGACCATGGACCTGAAATCCACAATCCCGGATTTTGGAGGCTAGAATCCTGTGCATATTGCTTATGGGGTTATGTACCCATAATAGACTCAAATTGCTTCAAAATGTCTATTCATGGGTCTTTTTTGACCTACATCTTCTTTCACTACTCAGCTATCCTTTTCCCCAAAAAAGAAATAACAATATAGGATGGAAAAAAGAAATGTGCTGCTAGATTCAAAGCAAATGTGGAACTGGGAGCTTGCGCTGAAGATCGGCTTCCATCATCCAACACATTACTGACTAGCTTGGTTCATTTGGATTGACAATCGCAATAATGCAAGTAAAAAAAATCTAGCAGAGGATGGTTTCGATCCATCGACCTCTGGGTTATGGGCCCAGCACGCTACCGCTGCGCCACTCTGCTGAATGGCTATGATCATGGGACTCAAACCCACAATCCCGGTTCAAGAGGCCAGTGCGTAATGCCCATGGGGCTGTATACGTCTAATAGACTCAAATTGCTTCAAAATATGAAATCTAATTTTAAAGGAATGTGGAACTGGGATCTTGCTACGAAAGACTGTGCTCTAACACTGAGCTACATAACCATCTCTTGCCTGTCATGATTATTTTCCAAGCAAGACCTGGAGTCAACACTTTTCACTTTGTGCCATCAACAGAATATTGAATGGAGATGCAGGGGATTGAAACAAGGATTTCATACATGCCCTCGTTCTGAAAGAATGGCTCCGAAATTAAACATCACCAAACATGCTGGTTTATAGAATAGAACGCAATCTCAAAATCTGTGCTGCTAAACACACGTTGCTGACAGGAATCGAACCTGCGCGGGGAAACCCCAATGGATTTCAAGTCCATCGCCTTAACCTCTCGGCCACAACAACAATCCTCTAAACTGTGTTTAAGAAAGTGGAAATTATCCACATTATTTTCTGAAACTAGCGCAATTACATTACCAGATTTAACTCTCCATGAATTCATGGAGACAGCATGTTTTACTAAGCATTCTAAGCTCAGGTTTGGCGAGACATACCTATACTGGAAGTTGGGAATGTCGCCCAGGCTGCCTGAATGGGCCACTTTGTCTCACCTTCCTGCAGGTAGTGTGGATGGATGAAATAATATTGTTTGAATTTTATAAGTGCTGCAAGGTTCAAAGGTAATGCGGGACTGGGAGCTTGCACTGAATCACCACATGTGCTGATTTGAAATATTTCAGTGAAGGTCTCTAAAATTCACTGCAGTGTAATCTGGCAATTAGCAAAGACTACAGTGTCACCTGGAGATGCTGGGAATTGAACCCAGGACCTCATACATGCTAAGCATGCGCTCTACCACTGAGCTACATCCCCTTCCGTAACAATGCCTTAAATGATAGAATGGACAAAAACAGAACAGATAGAATAGAAACAACAGAAACAGTGACCAGATAGACAATTCAATTCTTGATTTTTTTTTAAATTCCAATTTGACTGGTTGTGACACAAAGGTTTGTCCCATTGTTACTTTACTTACATGTGCGTCACTTTTTGTGTGTTACAGTAACTTTTTTGGCCTGATCACCCAGTCCACAAGTGTTCCTGTACCTATATATTTACAAATCAAGCACTGTTAAGCAGGTGGCATCCTTTGCTGGTCAGGGGGAAGAGAAAGGTATGTTTCCAGCAGGGTTCTAAGAAATATGAAGCAATGCCAATGGATTTCTTGCCCATCAGCTTGACCACCTGGCCACCACAATACTGCATCTTTGGAAAATTACAGTGAAAGCGTGAGACCAATAAAAAAAAATCAAGATATGCTTGTCCAGTCAAGAATTGCTGGAAAACATGACTGATCCCAAATGAAGCAAAGTATGCGCTCTACCGCTGACCCACTTTGTCTAAGAGAAATGCTCCAAAAAGAAACACCAACCAACCTGCTAGTCTATAGATGCATAGAAAAGCTAAAGGTTGATTACGAATTTTCGCATGCTGCGCCCAAATCGATACCATGTTTCTATGCCTCTCTTCACCTCCGTCCAGCTTGAATGTACTCGTAACCACAGCGAGTCTTGTACATAATGCAGCTACAAGTGTTCCAGCAGGACAGACTAGATATTCCCATACCGGGAGTTGAACCCGGGCCACCTGGATGAGAGCCAGGAATCCTAACCGCTAGACCATATGGGAAGGATTTAAGAAGGTAAGAGTTGATTTAATGGTAAATAAGATAAGATAAGATCAGATCAGATCAGATCAGATCAGATCAGATAAGATATTCCTTTATTGTCCCACATGGGCACGATGGGTTCATACACAGGCCCCAGATGTACAAGGTTGTGGTCCGAGCTGCCCAGGGGAGGGAGGGGGAAAGAGGAATAAGCCTCCTTGGTGTTGGCAAAAAACAAGTCCAATGTTCTATTGTTTCTGGTGGGGCAGGTAACATACTGGGTGTATGTTGGTAGAACAGAAGAGGGAGAAGCGTGGTTAAAGTCACCAGAGACGAGGGAGAGAGCCTGTGGGTGCTGTGTTTGCGGCCTACAAGTGCAGGAGAGCAGTGCTTCACAAGCATATTCAGTATTGGCAGACGGGGCCACATAGACTGCGATCGAAATCACATGTGAGAACTCCCGGGGCAGATAATATATCTTTTCTTCCCGCATTCTCTCGTTCTGTCCGCCCGCAGCAGATGAAAATTGTCCAAACCTACAATAGAGTCTGGCATTTCTGCTGTTAACCAGGTCTCTGTGAAAATCAAGACACTGCTGTCCCTATAAATCCTCTGGGACCGCATGAGGCTCGCTATTTCCGTCATTTTATTTTGAAGGGACCTCACGTTACCCATGACTACGGCGGGAACCGACTTCCTGTTTGTCCCTCTCTTCTCTCGGAGTTTACGTCCAGCCCGTCTGCTTCGTTGCGTTTTCCTTAGGATGTCCGCCGGGATAACGTGACGATCTCCGGGTAAGACGACTGTTCTCCGCAGTTTCATTAGTTCGTCCTTTGTGTAAGCGCGGTACGGCGCCGGCCGGGGGGCGGGGCCGGAGCCGGGGGACTCAGAGCCAAGACACATCGCCACGACACGACGAAAACACTCAATCCAGCCGAATAAAGTCAAAAACAGTTGAATTAAAAACGATTCCAGCGCGTGTCCCTATCCTACAGTAAAATAGAAAAAAAATTACTAACTATATTTACAAAATATAGGAGATAAAGCACAATAAGTGTGAGAAAAAAGAGAGAGCGTTTACACCGGGCTGCTAGCTGTACCAGCGCCTTATGACGTATAAAGAAGGCCTCATTGATGCTTGAGAGTTAAGGAACAGTTCTGTATGTAATAGATATAAGCCCATTCCACGTGCAACAAGTCTAGTGATTAGTATTTTCCTTGTGGCTCAGCCTATTAGACCATGGACCTGAAATCCACAATCCCGGATTTTGGAGGCTAGTATCCTGTGCATATTGCTTATGGGGTTATGTACCCATAATAGACTCAAATTGCTTCAAAATGTCTATTCATGGGTCTTTTTTGACCTACATCTTCTTTCACTACTCAGCTATCCTTTTCCCCAAAAAAGAAATAACAATATAGGATGGAAAAAAGAAATGTGCTGCTAGATTCAAAGCAAATGTGGAACTGGGAGCTTGCGCTGAAGATCGGCTTCCATCATCCAACACATTACTGACTAGCTTGGTTCATTTGGATTGACAATCGCAATAATGCAAGTAAAAAAAATCTAGCAGAGGATGGTTTCGATCCATCGTCTTCTGGGTTATGGGCCCAGCACGCTTCCGCTGCGCCACTCTGCTGAATGGCTATGATCATGGGACTCAAACCCACAATCCCTGGTTCAAGAGGCCAGTGCGTAATGCCCATGGGGCTGTATACGTCTAATAGACTCAAATTGCTTCAAAATATGAAATCTAATTTTAAAGGAATGTGGAACTGGGATCTTGCTACGAAAGACTGTGCTCTAACACTGAGCTACATAACCATCTCTTGCCTGTCATGATTATTTTCCAAGCAAGACCTGGAGTCAACACTTTTCACTTTGTGCCATCAACAGAATATTGAATGGAGATGCAGGGGATTGAAACAAGGATTTCATACATGCCCTCGTTCTGAAAGAATGGCTCCGAAATTAAACATCACCAAACATGCTGGTTTATAGAATAGAACGAAATCTCAAAATCTGTGCTGCTAAACACACGTTGCTGACAGGAATCGAACCTGCGCGGGGAAACCCCAATGGATTTCAAATCCATCGCCTTAACCTCTCGGCCACAACAACAAGACACCTTTAAACTGTGTTTAAGAAAGTGGAAATTACCCACATTATTTTCTGAAACTAGCGCAATTACATTACCAGATTTAACTCTCCATGAATTCATGGAGACAGCATGTTTTACTAAGCATTCTAAGCTCAGGTTTGGCGAGACATACCTATACTGGAAGTTGGGAATGTCGCCCAGGCTGCCTGAATGGGCCACTTTGTCTCACCTTCCTGCAGGTAGTGTGGATGGATGAAATAATATTGTTTGAATTTTATAAGTGCTGCAAGGTTCAAAGGTAATGCGGGACTGGGAGCTTGCACTGAATCACCACATGTGCTGATTTGAAATATTTCAGTGAAGGTCTCTAAAATTCACTGCAGTGTAATCTGGCAATTAGCAAAGACTACAGTGTCACCTGGAGATGCTGGGAATTGAACCCAGGACCTCATACATGCTAAGCATGCGCTCTACCACTGAGCTACATCCCCTTCCGTAACAATGCCTTAAATGATAGAATGGACAAAAACAGAACAGATAGAATAGAAACAACAGAAACAGTGACCAGATAGACAATTCAATTCTTGATTTTTTTTTAAATTCCAATTTGACTGGTTGTGACACAAAGGTTTGTCCCATTGTTACTTTACTTACATGTGCGTCACTTTTTGTGTGTTACAGTAACTTTTTTGGCCTGATCACCCAGTCCACAAGTGTTCCTGTACCTATATATTTACAAATCAAGCACTGTTAAGCAGGTGGCATCCTTTGCTGGTCAGGGGGAAGAGAAAGGTATGTTTCCAGCAGGGTTCTAAGAAATATGAAGCAATGCCAATGGATTTCTTGCCCATCAGCTTGACCACCTGGCCACCACAATACTGCATCTTTGGAAAATTACAGTGAAAGCGTGAGACCAATAAAAAAAAATCAAGATATGCTTGTCCAGTCAAGAATTGCTGGAAAACATGACTGATCCCAAATGAAGCAAAGTATGCGCTCTACCGCTGACCCACTTTGTCTAAGAGAAATGCTCCAAAAAGAAACACCAACCAACCTGCTAGTCTATAGATGCATAGAAAAGCTAAAGGTTGATTACAAATTTTCGCATGCTGCGCCCAAATCGATACCATGTTTCTATGCCTCTCTTCACCTCCGTCCAGCTTGAATGTACTCGTAACCACAGCGAGTCTTGTACATAATGCAGCTACAAGTGTTCCAGCAGGACAGACTAGATATTCCCATACCGGGAGTTGAACCCGGGCCACCTGGATGAGAGCCAGGAATCCTAACCGCTAGACCATATGGGAAGGATTTAAGAAGGTAAGAGTTGATTTAACGGTAAATAAGATAAGATAAGATAAGATCAGATCAGATCAGATCAGATAAGATATTCCTTTATTGTCCCACATGGGCACGATGGGTTCATACACAGGCCCCAGATGTACAAGGTTGTGGTCCGAGCTGCCCAGGGGAGGGAGGGGGAAAGAGGAATAAGCCTCCTTGGTGTTGGCAAAAAACAAGTCCAATGTTCTATTGTTTCTGGTGGGGCAGGTAACATACTGGGTGTATGTTGGTAGAACAGAAGAGGGAGAAGCGTGGTTAAAGTCACCAGAGACGAGGGAGAGAGCCTGTGGGTGCTGTGTTTGCGGCCTACAAGTGCAGGAGAGCAGTGCTTCACAAGCATATTCAGTATTGGCAGACGGGGCCACATAGACTGCGATCGAAATCACATGTGAGAACTCCCGGGGCAGATAATATATCTTTTCTTCCCGCATTCTCTCGTTCTGTCCGCCCGCAGCAGATGAAAATTGTCCAAACCTACAATAGAGTCTGGCATTTCTGCTGTTAACCAGGTCTCTGTGAAAATCAAGACACTGCTGTCCCTATAAATCCTCTGGGACCGCATGAGGCTCGCTATTTCCGTCATTTTATTTTGAAGGGACCTCACGTTACCCATGACTACGGCGGGAACCGACTTCCTGTTTGTCCCTCTCTTCTCTCGGAGTTTACGTCCAGCCCGTCTGCTTCGTTGCGTTTTCCTTAGGATGTCCGCCGGGATAACGTGACGATCTCCGGGTAAGACGACTGTTCTCCGCAGTTTCATTAGTTCGTCCTTTGTGTAAGCGCGGTACGGCGCCGGCCGGGGGGCGGGGCCGGAGCCGGGGGACTCAGAGCCAAGACACATCGCCACGACACGACGAAAACACTCAATCCAGCCGAATAAAGTCAAAAACAGTTGAATTAAAAACGATTCCAGCGCGTGTCCCTATCCTACAGTAAAATAGAAAAAAAATTACTAACTATATTTACAAAATATAGGAGATAAAGCACAATAAGTGTGAGAAAAAAGAGAGAGCGTTTACACCGGGCTGCTAGCTGTACCAGCGCCTTATGACGTATAAAGAAGGCCTCATTGATGCTTGAGAGTTAAGGAACAGTTCTGTATGTAATAGATATAAGCCCATTCCACGTGCAACAAGTCTAGTGATTAGTATTTTCCTTGTGGCTCAGCCTATTAGACCATGGACCTGAAATCCACAATCCCGGATTTTGGAGGCTAGTATCCTGTGCATATTGCTTATGGGGTTATGTACCCATAATAGACTCAAATTGCTTCAAAATGTCTATTCATGGGTCTTTTTTGACCTACATCTTCTTTCACTACTCAGCTATCCTTTTCCCCAAAAAAGAAATAACAATATAGGATGGAAAAAAGAAATGTGCTGCTAGATTCAAAGCAAATGTGGAACTGGGAGCTTGCGCTGAAGATCGGCTTCCATCATCCAACACATTACTGACTAGCTTGGTTCATTTGGATTGACAATCGCAATAATGCAAGTAAAAAAAATCTAGCAGAGGATGGTTTCGATCCATCGACCTCTGGGTTATGGGCCCAGCACGCTACCGCTGCGCCACTCTGCTGAATGGCTATGTTCATGGGACTCAAACCCACAATCCCGGTTCAAGAGGCCAGTGCGTAATGCCCATGGGGCTGTATACGTCTAATAGACTCAAATTGCTTCAAAATATGAAATCTAATTTTAAAGGAATGTGGAACCGGGATCTTGCTACGAAAGACTGTGCTCTAACACTGAGCTACATAACCATCTCTTGCCTGTCATGATTATTTTCCAAGCAAGACCTGGAGTCAACACTTTTCACTTTGTGCCATCAACAGAATATTGAATGGAGATGCAGGGGATTGAAACAAGGATTTCATACATGCCCTCGTTCTGAAAGAATGGCTCCGAAATTAAACATCACCAAACATGCTGGTTTATAGAATAGAACGAAATCTCAAAATCTGTGCTGCTAAACACACGTTGCTGACAGGAATCGAACCTGCGCGGGGAAACCCCAATGGATTTCAAGTCCATCGCCTTAACCTCTCGGCCACAACAACAAGACACCTTTAAACTGTGTTTAAGAAAGTGGAAATTATCCACATTATTTTCTGAAACTAGCGCAATTACATTACCAGATTTAACTCTCCATGAATTCATGGAGACAGCATGTTTTACTAAGCATTCTAAGCTCAGGTTTGGCGAGACATACCTATACTGGAAGTTGGGAATGTCGCCCAGGCTGCCTGAATGGGCCACTTTGTCTCACCTTCCTGCAGGTAGTGTGGATGGATGAAATAATATTGTTTGAATTTTATAAGTGCTGCAAGGTTCAAAGGTAATGCGGGACTGGGAGCTTGCACTGAATCACCACATGTGCTGATTTGAAATATTTCAGTGAAGGTCTCTAAAATTCACTGCAGTGTAATCTGGCAATTAGCAAAGACTACAGTGTCACCTGGAGATGCTGGGAATTGAACCCAGGACCTCATACATGCTAAGCATGCGCTCTACCACTGAGCTACATCCCCTTCCGTAACAATGCCTTAAATGATAGAATGGACAAAAACAGAACAGATAGAATAGAAACAACAGAAACAGTGACCAGATAGACAATTCAATTCTTGATTTTTTTTTAAATTCCAATTTGACTGGTTGTGACACAAAGGTTTGTCCCATTGTTACTTTACTTACATGTGCGTCACTTTTTGTGTGTTACAGTAACTTTTTTGGCCTGATCACCCAGTCCACAAGTGTTCCTGTACCTATATATTTACAAATCAAGCACTGTTAAGCAGGTGGCATCCTTTGCTGGTCAGGGGGAAGAGAAAGGTATGTTTCCAGCAGGGTTCTAAGAAATATGAAGCAATGCCAATGGATTTCTTGCCCATCAGCTTGACCACCTGGCCACCACAATACTGCATCTTTGGAAAATTACAGTGAAAGCGTGAGACCAATAAAAAAAAATCAAGATATGCTTGTCCAGTCAAGAATTGCTGGAAAACATGACTGATCCCAAATGAAGCAAAGTATGCGCTCTACCGCTGACCCACTTTGTCTAAGAGAAATGCTCCAAAAAGAAACACCAACCAACCTGCTAGTCTATAGATGCATAGAAAAGCTAAAGGTTAATTACAAATTTTCGCATGCTGCGCCCAAATCGATACCATGTTTCTATGCCTCTCTTCACCTCCGTCCAGCTTGAATGTACTCGTAACCACAGCGAGTCTTGTACATAATGCAGCTACAAGTGTTCCAGCAGGACAGACTAGATATTCCCATACCGGGAGTTGAACCCGGGCCACCTGGATGAGAGTCAGGAATCCTAACCGCTAGACCATATGGGAAGGATTTAAGAAGGTAAGAGTTGATTTAACGGTAAATAAGATAAGATAAGATAAGATCAGATCAGATCAGATCAGATCAGATAAGATATTCCTTTATTGTCCCACATGGGCACGATGGGTTCATACACAGGCCCCAGATGTACAAGGTTGTGGTCCGAGCTGCCCAGGGGGGGGAGGGGGAAAGAGGAATAAGCCTCCTTGGTGTTGGCAAAAAACAAGTCCAATGTTCTATTGTTTCTGGTGGGGCAGGTAACATACTGGTTGTATGATGGTAGAACAGAAGAGGGAGAAGCGTGGTTAAAGTCACCAGAGACGAGGGAGAGAGCCTGTGGGTGCTGTGTTTGCAGCCTACAAGTGCAGGAGAGCAGTGCTTCACAAGCATATTGAGCATTGGCAGACGGGGCCACATAGACTGCGATCAAAATCACATGTGAGAACTCCCGGGGCAGATAATATATCTTTTCTTCCCGCATTCTCTCGTTCTGTCCGCCCGCAGCAGATGAAAATTGTCCAAACCTACAATAGAGTCTGGCATTTCTGCTGTTAACCAGGTCTCTGTGAAAATCAAGACACTGCTGTCCCTATAAATCCTCTGGGACCGCATGAGGCTCGCTATTTTCGTCATTTTATTTTGAAGGGACCTCACGTTACCCATGACTACGGCGGGAACCGACTTCCTGTTTGTCCCTCTCTTCTCTCGGAGTTTACGTCCAGCCCGTCTGCTTCGTTGCGTTTTCCTTAGGATGTCCGCCGGGATAACGTGACGATCTCCAGGTAAGACGACTGTTCTCCGCAGTTTCATTAGTTCCTCCTTTGTGTAAACGCGGTACGGCGCCGGCCGGGGGGCGGGGCCGGAGCCGGGGGACTCAGAGCCAAGACACATCGCCACGACACGACGAAAACACTCAATCCAGCCGAATAAAGTCAAAAACAGTTGAATTAAAAACGATTCCAGCGCGTGTCCCTATCCTACAGTAAAATAGAAAAAATATACTAACTATATTTACAAAATATAGGAGATAAAGCACAAAAAGTGTGAGAAAAAAGAGAGAGCGTTTACACCGGGCTGCTAGCTGTACCAGCGCCTTATGACGTATAAAGAAGGCCTCATTGATGCTTGAGAGTTAAGGAACAGTTCTGTATGTAATAGATATAAGCCCATTCCACGTGCAACAAGTCTAGTGATTAGTATTTTCCTTGTGGCTCAGCCTATTAGACCATGGACCTGAAATCCACAATCCCGGATTTTGGAGGCTAGTATCCTGTGCATATTGCTTATGGGGTTATGTACCCATAATAGACTCAAATTGCTTCAGAATGTCTAATCATGGGTCTTTTTTGACCTACATCTTCTTTCACTACTCAGCTATCCTTTTCCCCAAAAAAGAAATAACAATGTAGGATGGAAAAAAGAAATGTGCTGCTAGATTCAAAGCAAATGTGGAACTGGGAGCTTGCGCTGAAGATCGGCTTCCATCATCCAACACATTACTGACTAGCTTGGTTCATTTGGATTGACAATCGCAATAATGCAAGTAAAAAAAATCTAGCAGAGGATGGTTTCGATCCATCGACCTCTGGGTTATGGGCCCAGCACGCTTCCGCTGCGCCACTCTGCTGAATGGCTATGATCATGGGACTCAAACCCACAATCCCTGGTTCAAGAGGCCAGTGCGTAATGCCCATGGGGCTGTATACGTCTAATAGACTCAAATTGCTTCAAAATATGAAATCTAATTTTAAAGGAATGTGGAACTGGGATCTTGCTACGAAAGACTGTGCTCTAACACTGAGCTACATAACCATCTCTTGCCTGTCATGACTATTTTCCAAGCAAGACCTGGAGTCAACACTTTTCACTTTGTGCCATCAACAGAATATTGAATGGAGATGCAGGGGATTGAAACAAGGATTTCATACATGCCCTCGTTCTGTAAGAATGGCTCCGAAATTAAACATCACCAAACATGCTGGTTTATAGAACAGAACGAAATCTCAAAATCTGTGTTGCTAAACACACATTGCTGACAGGAATCGAACCTGCGCGGGGAAACCCCAATGGATTTCAAGTCCATCGCCTTAACCTCTCGGCCACAACAACAAGACACCTTTAAATTGTGTTAAAGAAAGTGGAAATTACCCACATTATTTTCTGAAACTAGCGCAATTACATTACCAGATTTAACTCTCCATGAATTCATGGAGACAGCATGTTTTACTAAGCATTCTAAGCTCAGGTTTGGCGAGACATACCTATACTGGAAGTTGGGAATGTCGCCCAGGCTGCCTGAATGGGACACTTTGTCTCACCTTCCTGCAGGTAGTGTGGATGGATGAAATAATATTGTTTGAATTTTATAAGTGCTGCAAGGTTCAAAGGTAATGCGGGACTGGGAGCTTGCACTGAATCACCACATGTGCTGATTTGAAATATTTCAGTGAAGGTCTCTAAAATTCACTGCAGTGTAATCTGGCAATTAGCAAAGACTACAGTGTCGCCTGGAGATGCTGGGAATTGAACCCAGGACCTCATACATGCTAAGCATGCGCTCTACCACTGAGCTACATCCCCTTCCGCAACAATGCCTTAAATGATAGAATGGACAAAAACAGAACAGATAGAATAGAAACAACAGAAACAGTGACCAGATAGACAATTCAATTCTTGATTTTTTTTAAAATTCCAATTTGACTGGTTGTGACACAAAGGTTTGTCCCATTGTTACTTTACTTACATGTGCGTCACTTTTTGTGTGTTACAGTAACTTTTTTGGCCTGATCACCCAGTCCACAAGTGTTCCTGTACCTATATATTTACAAATCAAGCACTGTTAAGCAGGTGGCATCCTTTGCTGGTCAGGGGGAAGAGAAAGGTATGTTTCCAGCAGGGTTCTAAGAAATATGAAGCAATGCCAATGGATTTCTTGCCCATCAGCTTGACCACCTGGCCACCACAATACTGCATCTTTGGAAAATTACAGTGAAAGCGTGAGACCAATAAAAAAAAATCAAGATATGCTTGTCCAGTCAAGAATTGCTGGAAAACATGACTGATCCCAAATGAAGCAAAGTATGCGCTCTACCGCTGACCCACTTTGTCTAAGAGAAATGCTCCAAAAAGAAACACCAACCAACCTGCTAGTCTATAGATGCATAGAAAAGCTAAAGGTTGATTACAAATTTTCGCATGCTGCGCCCAAATCGATACCATGTTTCTATGCCTCTCTTCACCTCCGTCCAGCTTGAATGTACTCGTAACCACAGCGAGTCTTGTACATAATGCAGCTACAAGTGTTCCAGCAGGACAGACTAGATATTCCCATACCGGGAGTTGAACCCGGGCCACCTGGATGAGAGCCAGGAATCCTAACCGCTAGACCATATGGGAAGGATTTAAGAAGGTAAGAGTTGATTTAATGGTAAATAAGATAAGATAAGATAAGATCAGATCAGATCAGATCAGATCAGATCAGATCAGATCAGATCAGATAAGATATTCCTTTATTGTCCCACATGGGCACGATGGGTTCATACACAGGCCCCAGATGTACAAGGTTGTGGTCCGAGCTGCCCAGGGGGGGAGGGGGAAAGAGGAATAAGCCTCCTTGGTGTTGGCAAAAAACAAGTCCAATGTTCTATTGTTTCTGGTGGGGCAGGTAACATACTGGTTGTATGATGGTAGAACAGAAGAGGGAGAAGCGTGGTTAAAGTCACCAGAGACGAGGGAGAGAGCCTGTGGGTGCTGTGTTTGCAGCCTACAAGTGCAGGAGAGCAGTGCTTCACAAGCATATTGAGCATTGGCAGACGGGGCCACATAGACTGCGATCAAAATCACATGTGAGAACTCCCGGGGCAGATAATATATCTTTTCTTCCCGCATTCTCTCGTTCTGTCCGCCCGCAGCAGATGAAAATTGTCCAAACCTACAATAGAGTCTGGCATTTCTGCTGTTAACCAGGTCTCTGTGAAAATCAAGACACTGCTGTCCCTATAAATCCTCTGGGACCGCATGAGGCTCGCTATTTTCGTCATTTTATTTTGAAGGGACCTCACGTTACCCATGACTACGGCGGGAACCGACTTCCTGTTTGTCCCTCTCTTCTCTCGGAGTTTACGTCCAGCCCGTCTGCTTCGTTGCGTTTTCCTTAGGATGTCCGCCGGGATAACGTGACGATCTCCAGGTAAGACGACTGTTCTCCGCAGTTTCATTAGTTCCTCCTTTGTGTAAACGCGGTACGGCGCCGGCCGGGGGGCGGGGCCGGAGCCGGGGGACTCAGAGCCAAGACACATCGCCACGACACGACGAAAACACTCAATCCAGCCGAATAAAGTCAAAAACAGTTGAATTAAAAACGATTCCAGCGCGTGTCCCTATCCTACAGTAAAATAGAAAAAATATACTAACTATATTTACAAAATATAGGAGATAAAGCACAAAAAGTGTGAGAAAAAAGAGAGAGCGTTTACACCGGGCTGCTAGCTGTACCAGCGCCTTATGACGTATAAAGAAGGCCTCATTGATGCTTGAGAGTTAAGGAACAGTTCTGTATGTAATAGATATAAGCCCATTCCACGTGCAACAAGTCTAGTGATTAGTATTTTCCTTGTGGCTCAGCCTATTAGACCATGGACCTGAAATCCACAATCCCGGATTTTGGAGGCTAGTATCCTGTGCATATTGCTTATGGGGTTATGTACCCATAATAGACTCAAATTGCTTCAGAATGTCTAATCATGGGTCTTTTTTGACCTACATCTTCTTTCACTACTCAGCTATCCTTTTCCCCAAAAAAGAAATAACAATGTAGGATGGAAAAAAGAAATGTGCTGCTAGATTCAAAGCAAATGTGGAACTGGGAGCTTGCGCTGAAGATCGGCTTCCATCATCCAACACATTACTGACTAGCTTGGTTCATTTGGATTGACAATCGCAATAATGCAAGTAAAAAAAATCTAGCAGAGGATGGTTTCGATCCATCGACCTCTGGGTTATGGGCCCAGCACGCTTCCGCTGCGCCACTCTGCTGAATGGCTATGATCATGGGACTCAAACCCACAATCCCTGGTTCAAGAGGCCAGTGCGTAATGCCCATGGGGCTGTATACGTCTAATAGACTCAAATTGCTTCAAAATATGAAATCTAATTTTAAAGGAATGTGGAACTGGGATCTTGCTACGAAAGACTGTGCTCTAACACTGAGCTACATAACCATCTCTTGCCTGTCATGACTATTTTCCAAGCAAGACCTGGAGTCAACACTTTTCACTTTGTGCCATCAACAGAATATTGAATGGAGATGCAGGGGATTGAAACAAGGATTTCATACATGCCCTCGTTCTGTAAGAATGGCTCCGAAATTAAACATCACCAAACATGCTGGTTTATAGAACAGAACGAAATCTCAAAATCTGTGTTGCTAAACACACATTGCTGACAGGAATCGAACCTGCGCGGGGAAACCCCAATGGATTTCAAGTCCATCGCCTTAACCTCTCGGCCACAACAACAAGACACCTTTAAATTGTGTTAAAGAAAGTGGAAATTACCCACATTATTTTCTGAAACTAGCGCAATTACATTACCAGATTTAACTCTCCATGAATTCATGGAGACAGCATGTTTTACTAAGCATTCTAAGCTCAGGTTTGGCGAGACATACCTATACTGGAAGTTGGGAATGTCGCCCAGGCTGCCTGAATGGGACACTTTGTCTCACCTTCCTGCAGGTAGTGTGGATGGATGAAATAATATTGTTTGAATTTTATAAGTGCTGCAAGGTTCAAAGGTAATGCGGGACTGGGAGCTTGCACTGAATCACCACATGTGCTGATTTGAAATATTTCAGTGAAGGTCTCTAAAATTCACTGCAGTGTAATCTGGCAATTAGCAAAGACTACAGTGTCGCCTGGAGATGCTGGGAATTGAACCCAGGACCTCATACATGCTAAGCATGCGCTCTACCACTGAGCTACATCCCCTTCCGCAACAATGCCTTAAATGATAGAATGGACAAAAACAGAACAGATAGAATAGAAACAACAGAAACAGTGACCAGATAGACAATTCAATTCTTGATTTTTTTTAAAATTCCAATTTGACTGGTTGTGACACAAAGGTTTGTCCCATTGTTACTTTACTTACATGTGCGTCACTTTTTGTGTGTTACAGTAACTTTTTTGGCCTGATCACCCAGTCCACAAGTGTTCCTGTACCTATATATTTACAAATCAAGCACTGTTAAGCAGGTGGCATCCTTTGCTGGTCAGGGGGAAGAGAAAGGTATGTTTCCAGCAGGGTTCTAAGAAATATGAAGCAATGCCAATGGATTTCTTGCCCATCAGCTTGACCACCTGGCCACCACAATACTGCATCTTTGGAAAATTACAGTGAAAGCGTGAGACCAATAAAAAAAAATCAAGATATGCTTGTCCAGTCAAGAATTGCTGGAAAACATGACTGATCCCAAATGAAGCAAAGTATGCGCTCTACCGCTGACCCACTTTGTCTAAGAGAAATGCTCCAAAAAGAAACACCAACCAACCTGCTAGTCTATAGATGCATAGAAAAGCTAAAGGTTGATTACGAATTTTCGCATGCTGCGCCCAAATCGATACCATGTTTCTATGCCTCTCTTCACCTCCGTCCAGCTCTAATGTACTCGTAACCACAGCGAGTCTTGTACATAATGCAGCTACAAGTGTTCCAGCAGGACAGACTAGATATTTCCATACCGGGAGTTGAACCCGGGCCACCTGGATGAGAGCCAGGAATCCTAACCGCTAGACCATATGGGAAGGATTTAAGAAGGTAAGAGTTGATTTAACGGTAAATAAGATAAGATAAGATCAGATCAGATCAGATCAGATCAGATAAGATATTCCTTTATTGTCCCACATGGGCACGATGGGTTCATACACAGGCCCCAGATGTACAAGGTTGTGGTCCGAGCTGCCCAGGGGGGGAGGGGGAAAGAGGAATAAGCCTCCTTGGTGTTGGCAAAAAACAAGTCCAATGTTCTATTGTTTCTGGTGGGGCAGGTAACATACTGGTTGTATGATGGTAGAACAGAAGAGGGAGAAGCGTGGTTAAAGTCACCAGAGACGAGGGAGAGAGCCTGTGGGTGCTGTGTTTGCAGCCTACAAGTGCAGGAGAGCAGTGCTTCACAAGCATATTGAGCATTGGCAGACGGGGCCACATAGACTGCGATCAAAATCACATGTGAGAACTCCCGGGGCAGATAATATATCTTTTCTTCCCGCATTCTCTCGTTCTGTCCGCCCGCAGCAGATGAAAATTGTCCAAACCTACAATAGAGTCTGGCATTTCTGCTGTTAACCAGGTCTCTGTGAAAATCAAGACACTGCTGTCCCTATAAATCCTCTGGGACCGCATGAGGCTCGCTATTTTCGTCATTTTATTTTGAAGGGACCTCACGTTACCCATGACTACGGCGGGAACCGACTTCCTGTTTGTCCCTCTCTTCTCTCGGAGTTTACGTCCAGCCCGTCTGCTTCGTTGCGTTTTCCTTAGGATGTCCGCCGGGATAACGTGACGATCTCCAGGTAAGACGACTGTTCTCCGCAGTTTCATTAGTTCCTCCTTTGTGTAAACGCGGTACGGCGCCGGCCGGGGGGCGGGGCCGGAGCCGGGGGACTCAGAGCCAAGACACATCGCCACGACACGACGAAAACACTCAATCCAGCCGAATAAAGTCAAAAACAGTTGAATTAAAAACGATTCCAGCGCGTGTCCCTATCCTACAGTAAAATAGAAAAAATATACTAACTATATTTACAAAATATAGGAGATAAAGCACAAAAAGTGTGAGAAAAAAGAGAGAGCGTTTACACCGGGCTGCTAGCTGTACCAGCGCCTTATGACGTATAAAGAAGGCCTCATTGATGCTTGAGAGTTAAGGAACAGTTCTGTATGTAATAGATATAAGCCCATTCCACGTGCAACAAGTCTAGTGATTAGTATTTTCCTTGTGGCTCAGCCTATTAGACCATGGACCTGAAATCCACAATCCCGGATTTTGGAGGCTAGTATCCTGTGCATATTGCTTATGGGGTTATGTACCCATAATAGACTCAAATTGCTTCAGAATGTCTAATCATGGGTCTTTTTTGACCTACATCTTCTTTCACTACTCAGCTATCCTTTTCCCCAAAAAAGAAATAACAATGTAGGATGGAAAAAAGAAATGTGCTGCTAGATTCAAAGCAAATATGGAACTGGGAGCTTGCGCTGAAGATCGGCTTCCATCATCCAACACATTACTGACTAGCTTGGTTCATTTGGATTGACAATCGCAATAATGCAAGTAAAAAAAATCTAGCAGAGGATGGTTTCGATCCATCGACCTCTCGGTTATGGGCCCAGCACGCTTCCGCTACGCCACTCTGCTGAATGGCTATGATCATGGGACTCAAACCCACAATCCCTGGTTCAAGAGGCCAGTGCGTAATGCCCATGGGGCTGTATACGTCTAATAGACTCAAATTGCTTCAAAATATGAAATCTAATTTTAAAGGAATGTGGAACTGGGATCTTGCTACGAAACACTGTGCTCTAACACTGAGCTACATAACCATCTCTTGCCTGTCATGACTATTTTCCAAGCAAGACCTGGAGTCAACACTTTTCACTTTGTGCCATCAACAGAATATTGAATGGAGATGCAGGGGATTGAAACAAGGATTTCATACATGCCCTCGTTCTGTAAGAATGGCTCCGAAATTAAACATCACCAAACATGCTGGTTTATAGAACAGAACGAAATCTCAAAATCTGTGTTGCTAAACACACATTGCTGACAGGAATCGAACCTGCGCGGGGAAACCCCAATGGATTTCAAGTCCATCGCCTTAACCTCTCGGCCACAACAACAAGACACCTTTAAATTGTGTTTAAGAAAGTGGAAATTACCCACATTATTTTCTGAAACTAGCGCAATTACATTACCAGATTTAACTCTCCATGAATTCATGGAGACAGCATGTTTTACTAAGCATTCTAAGCTCAGGTTTGGCGAGACATACCTATACTGGAAGTTGGGAATGTCGCCCAGGCTGCCTGAATGGGACACTTTGTCTCACCTTCCTGCAGGTAGTGTGGATGGATGAAATAATATTGTTTGAATTTTATAAGTGCTGCAAGGTTCAAAGGTAATGCGGGACTGGGAGCTTGCACTGAATCACCACATGTGCTGATTTGAAATATTTCAGTGAAGGTCTCTAAAATTCACTGCAGTGTAATCTGGCAATTAGCAAAGACTACAGTGTCGCCTGGAGATGCTGGGAATTGAACCCAGGACCTCATACATGCTAAGCATGCGCTCTACCACTGAGCTACATCCCCTTCCGCAACAATGCCTTAAATGATAGAATGGACAAAAACAGAACAGATAGAATAGAAACAACAGAAACAGTGACCAGATAGACAATTCAATTCTTGATTTTTTTTAAAATTCCAATTTGACTGGTTGTGACACAAAGGTTTGTCCCATTGTTACTTTACTTACATGTGCGTCACTTTTTGTGTGTTACAGTAACTTTTTTGGCCTGATCACCCAGTCCACAAGTGTTCCTGTACCTATATATTTACAAATCAAGCACTGTTAAGCAGGTGGCATCCTTTGCTGGTCAGGGGGAAGAGAAAGGTATGTTTCCAGCAGGGTTCTAAGAAATATGAAGCAATGCCAATGGATTTCTTGCCCATCAGCTTGACCACCTGGCCACCACAATACTGCATCTTTGGAAAATTACAGTGAAAGCGTGAGACCAATAAAAAAAAATCAAGATATGCTTGTCCAGTCAAGAATTGCTGGAAAACATGACTGATCCCAAATGAAGCAAAGTATGCGCTCTACCGCTGACCCACTTTGTCTAAGAGAAATGCTCCAAAAAGAAACACCAACCAACCTGCTAGTCTATAGATGCATAGAAAAGCTAAAGGTTGATTACAAATTTTCGCATGCTGCGCCCAAATCGATAGCATGTTTCTATGCCTCTCTTCACCTCAGTCCAGCTTGAATGTACTCGTAACCACAGCGAGTCTTGTACATAATGCAGCTACAAGTGTTCCAGCAGGACAGACTAGATATTTCCATACCGGGAGTTGAACCCGGGCCACCTGGATGAGAGCCAGGAATCCTAACCGCTAGACCATATGGGAAGGATTTAAGAAGGTAAGAGTTGATTTAACGGTAAATAAGATAAGATAAGATAAGATAAGATAAGATCAGATCAGATCAGATCAGATCAGATAAGATATTCCTTTATTGTCCCACATGGGCACGATGGGTTCATACACAGGCCCCAGATGTACAAGGTTGTGGTCCGAGCTGCCCAGGGGGGGAGGGGGAAAGAGGAATAAGCCTCCTTGGTGTTGGCAAAAAACAAGTCCAATGTTCTATTGTTTCTGGTGGGGCAGGTAACATACTGGTTGTATGATGGTAGAACAGAAGAGGGAGAAGCGTGGTTAAAGTCACCAGAGACGAGGGAGAGAGCCTGTGGGTGCTGTGTTTGCAGCCTACAAGTGCAGGAGAGCAGTGCTTCACAAGCATATTGAGCATTGGCAGACGGGGCCACATAGACTGCGATCAAAATCACATGTGAGAACTCCCGGGGCAGATAATATATCTTTTCTTCCCGCATTCTCTCGTTCTGTCCGCCCGCAGCAGATGAAAATTGTCCAAACCTACAATAGAGTCTGGCATTTCTGCTGTTAACCAGGTCTCTGTGAAAATCAAGACACTGCTGTCCCTATAAATCCTCTGGGACCGCATGAGGCTCGCTATTTTCGTCATTTTATTTTGAAGGGACCTCACGTTACCCATGACTACGGCGGGAACCGACTTCCTGTTTGTCCCTCTCTTCTCTCGGAGTTTACGTCCAGCCCGTCTGCTTCGTTGCGTTTTCCTTAGGATGTCCGCCGGGATAACGTGACGATCTCCAGGTAAGACGACTGTTCTCCGCAGTTTCATTAGTTCCTCCTTTGTGTAAACGCGGTACGGCGCCGGCCGGGGGGCGGGGCCGGAGCCGGGGGACTCAGAGCCAAGACACATCGCCACGACACGACGAAAACACTCAATCCAGCCGAATAAAGTCAAAAACAGTTGAATTAAAAACGATTCCAGCGCGTGTCCCTATCCTACAGTAAAATAGAAAAAATATACTAACTATATTTACAAAATATAGGAGATAAAGCACAAAAAGTGTGAGAAAAAAGAGAGAGCGTTTACACCGGGCTGCTAGCTGTACCAGCGCCTTATGACGTATAAAGAAGGCCTCATTGATGCTTGAGAGTTAAGGAACAGTTCTGTATGTAATAGATATAAGCCCATTCCACGTGCAACAAGTCTAGTGATTAGTATTTTCCTTGTGGCTCAGCCTATTAGACCATGGACCTGAAATCCACAATCCCGGATTTTGGAGGCTAGTATCCTGTGCATATTGCTTATGGGGTTATGTACCCATAATAGACTCAAATTGCTTCAGAATGTCTAATCATGGGTCTTTTTTGACCTACATCTTCTTTCACTACTCAGCTATCCTTTTCCCCAAAAAAGAAATAACAATGTAGGATGGAAAAAAGAAATGTGCTGCTAGATTCAAAGCAAATGTGGAACTGGGAGCTTGCGCTGAAGATCGGCTTCCATCATCCAACACATTACTGACTAGCTTGGTTCATTTGGATTGACAATCGCAATAATGCAAGTAAAAAAAATCTAGCAGAGGATGGTTTCGATCCATCGACCTCTGGGCTATGGGCCCAGCACGCTTCCGCTACGCCACTCTGCTGAATGGCTATGATCATGGGACTCAAACCCACAATCCCTGGTTCAAGAGGCCAGTGCGTAATGCCCATGGGGCTGTATACGTCTAATAGACTCAAATTGCTTCAAAATATGAAATCTAATTTTAAAGGAATGTGGAACTGGGATCTTGCTACGAAACACTGTGCCCTAACACTGAGCTACATAACCATCTCTTGCCTGTCATGACTATTTTCCAAGCAAGACCTGGAGTCAACACTTTTCACTTTGTGCCATCAACAGAATATTGAATGGAGATGCAGGGGATTGAAACAAGGATTTCATACATGCCCTCGTTCTGTAAGAATGGCTCCGAAATTAAACATCACCAAACATGCTGGTTTATAGAACAGAACGAAATCTCAAAATCTGTGTTGCTAAACACACATTGCTGACAGGAATCGAACCTGCGCGGGGAAACCCCAATGGATTTCAAGTCCATCGCCTTAACCTCTCGGCCACAACAACAAGACACCTTTAAATTGTGTTTAAGAAAGTGGAAATTACCCACATTATTTTCTGAAACTAGCGCAATTACATTACCAGATTTAACTCTCCATGAATTCATGGAGACAGCATGTTTTACTAAGCATTCTAAGCTCAGGTTTGGCGAGACATACCTATACTGGAAGTTGGGAATGTCGCCCAGGCTGCCTGAATGGGACACTTTGTCTCACCTTCCTGCAGGTAGTGTGGATGGATGAAATAATATTGTTTGAATTTTATAAGTGCTGCAAGGTTCAAAGGTAATGCGGGACTGGGAGCTTGCACTGAATCACCACATGTGCTGATTTGAAATATTTCAGTGAAGGTCTCTAAAATTCACTGCAGTGTAATCTGGCAATTAGCAAAGACTACAGTGTCGCCTGGAGATGCTGGGAATTGAACCCAGGACCTCATACATGCTAAGCATGCGCTCTACCACTGAGCTACATCCCCTTCCGCAACAATGCCTTAAATGATAGAATGGACAAAAACAGAACAGATAGAATAGAAACAACAGAAACAGTGACCAGATAGACAATTCAATTCTTGATTTTTTTTAAAATTCCAATTTGACTGGTTGTGACACAAAGGTTTGTCCCATTGTTACTTTACTTACATGTGCGTCACTTTTTGTGTGTTACAGTAACTTTTTTGGCCTGATCACCCAGTCCACAAGTGTTCCTGTACCTATATATTTACAAATCAAGCACTGTTAAGCAGGTGGCATCCTTTGCTTCATATTTCTTAGAACCCTGCTGGAAACATTCCAGCAGGGTTCTAAGAAATATGAAGCAATGCCAATGGATTTCTTGCCCATCAGCTTGACCACCTGGCCACCACAATACTGCATCTTTGGAAAATTACAGTGAAAGCGTGAGACCAATAAAAAAAAATCAAGATATGCTTGTCCAGTCAAGAATTGCTGGAAAACATGACTGATCCCAAATGAAGCAAAGTATGCGCTCTACCGCTGACCCACTTTGTCTAAGAGAAATGCTCCAAAAAGAAACACCAACCAACCTGCTAGTCTATAGATGCATAGAAAAGCTAAAGGTTGATTACAAATTTTCGCATGCTGCGCCCAAATCGATAGCATGTTTCTATGCCTCTCTTCACCTCAGTCCAGCTTGAATGTACTCGTAACCACAGCGAGTCTTGTACATAATGCAGCTACAAGTGTTCCAGCAGGACAGACTAGATATTTCCATACCGGGAGTTGAACCCGGGCCACCTGGATGAGAGCCAGGAATCCTAACCGCTAGACCATATGGGAAGGATTTAAGAAGGTAAGAGTTGATTTAACGGTAAATAAGATAAGATAAGATCAGATCAGATCAGATCAGATAAGATATTCCTTTATTGTCCCACATGGGCACGATGGGTTCATACACAGGCCCCAGATGTACAAGGTTGTGGTCCGAGCTGCCCAGGGGGGGAGGGGGAAAGAGGAATAAGCCTCCTTGGTGTTGGCAAAAAACAAGTCCAATGTTCTATTGTTTCTGGTGGGGCAGGTAACATACTGGTTGTATGATGGTAGAACAGAAGAGGGAGAAGCGTGGTTAAAGTCACCAGAGACGAGGGAGAGAGCCTGTGGGTGCTGTGTTTGCAGCCTACAAGTGCAGGAGAGCAGTGCTTCACAAGCATATTGAGCATTGGCAGACGGGGCCACATAGACTGCGATCAAAATCACATGTGAGAACTCCCGGGGCAGATAATATATCTTTTCTTCCCGCATTCTCTCGTTCTGTCCGCCCGCAGCAGATGAAAATTGTCCAAACCTACAATAGAGTCTGGCATTTCTGCTGTTAACCAGGTCTCTGTGAAAATCAAGACACTGCTGTCCCTATAAATCCTCTGGGACCGCATGAGGCTCGCTATTTTCGTCATTTTATTTTGAAGGGACCTCACGTTACCCATGACTACGGCGGGAACCGACTTCCTGTTTGTCCCTCTCTTCTCTCGGAGTTTACGTCCAGCCCGTCTGCTTCGTTGCGTTTTCCTTAGGATGTCCGCCGGGATAACGTGACGATCTCCAGGTAAGACGACTGTTCTCCGCAGTTTCATTAGTTCCTCCTTTGTGTAAACGCGGTACGGCGCCGGCCGGGGGGCGGGGCCGGAGCCGGGGGACTCAGAGCCAAGACACATCGCCACGACACGACGAAAACACTCAATCCAGCCGAATAAAGTCAAAAACAGTTGAATTAAAAACGATTCCAGCGCGTGTCCCTATCCTACAGTAAAATAGAAAAAATATACTAACTATATTTACAAAATATAGGAGATAAAGCACAAAAAGTGTGAGAAAAAAGAGAGAGCGTTTACACCGGGCTGCTAGCTGTACCAGCGCCTTATGACGTATAAAGAAGGCCTCATTGATGCTTGAGAGTTAAGGAACAGTTCTGTATGTAATAGATATAAGCCCATTCCACGTGCAACAAGTCTAGTGATTAGTATTTTCCTTGTGGCTCAGCCTATTAGACCATGGACCTGAAATCCACAATCCCGGATTTTGGAGGCTAGTATCCTGTGCATATTGCTTATGGGGTTATGTACCCATAATAGACTCAAATTGCTTCAGAATGTCTAATCATGGGTCTTTTTTGACCTACATCTTCTTTCACTACTCAGCTATCCTTTTCCCCAAAAAAGAAATAACAATGTAGGATGGAAAAAAGAAATGTGCTGCTAGATTCAAAGCAAATGTGGAACTGGGAGCTTGCGCTGAAGATCGGCTTCCATCATCCAACACATTACTGACTAGCTTGGTTCATTTGGATTGACAATCGCAATAATGCAAGTAAAAAAAATCTAGCAGAGGATGGTTTCGATCCATCGACCTCTGGGTTATGGGCCCAGCACGCTTCCGCTACGCCACTCTGCTGAATGGCTATGATCATGGGACTCAAACCCACAATCCCTGGTTCAAGAGGCCAGTGCGTAATGCCCATGGGGCTGTATACGTCTAATAGACTCAAATTGCTTCAAAATATGAAATCTAATTTTAAAGGAATGTGGAACTGGGATCTTGCTACGAAACACTGTGCTCTAACACTGAGCTACATAACCATCTCTTGCCTGTCATGACTATTTTCCAAGCAAGACCTGGAGTCAACACTTTTCACTTTGTGCCATCAACAGAATATTGAATGGAGATGCAGGGGATTGAAACAAGGATTTCATACATGCCCTCGTTCTGTAAGAAAGGCTCCGAAATTAAACATGCTGGTTTATAGAACAGAACGAAATCTCAAAATCTGTGCTGCTAAACACACGTCGCTGACAGGAATCGAACCTGCGCGGGGAAACCCCAATGGATTTTAAGTCTATCGCCTTAACCTCTCGGCCACAACAACAATACACATTTAAACTGTGTTTAAGAAAGTGTAAATTATCCACATTATTTTCTGAAACTAGCACAATTACATTACCAGATTTAACTCTCCATGAATTCATGGAGACAGCATGTTTTACTAAGCATTCTAAGCTCAGGTTTGGCGAGACATACCTATACTGGAAGTTGGGAATGTCGCCCAGGCTGCCTGAATGGGCCACTTTGTCTCACCTTCCTGCAGGTAGTGTGGATGGATGAAATAATATTGTTTGAATTGTATAAGTGCTGCAAGGTTCAAAGGTAATGCGGGACTGGGAGCTTGCACTGAATCACCACATGTGCTGATTTGAAATATTTCAGTGAAGGTCTCTAAAATTCACTGCAGTGTAATCTGGCAATTAGCAAAGACTACAGAATCGCCTGGAGATGCTGGGAATTGAACCCAGGACCTCAAACATGCTAAGCATGCGCTCTACCACTGAGCTACATCCCCTTCCGTAACAATGCCTTAAATGATAGAATGGACAAAAACAGAACAGACAGAATAGAAACAACAGAAACAGTGACCAGATAGACAATTCAATTCTTGATTTTTTTTTAAAATTCCAATTTGACTGGTTAGGACACAAAGGTTTGTCCCATTGTTACTTTACTTACATGTGCGTCACTTTTTGTGTGTTACAGTAACTTTTTTGGCCTGATCACCCAGTCCACAAGTGTTCCTGTACCTATATATTTACAAATCAAGCACTGTTAAGCAGGTGGCATCCTTTGCTGGTCAGGGGGAAGAGAAAGGTATGTTTCCAGCAGGGTTCTAAGAAATATGAAGCAATGCCAATGGATTTCTTGCCCATCAGCTTGACCACCTGGCCACCACAATACTGCATCTTTGGAAAATTACAGTGAAAGCGTGAGACCAATAAAAAAAAAAATCAAGATATGCTTGTCCAGTCAAGAATTGCTGGAAAACATGACTGATCCCAAATGAAGCAAAGTATGCGCTCTACCGCTGACACCACTTTGTCTAAGAGAAATGCTCCAAAAAGAAACACCAACCAACCTGCTAGTCTATAGATGCATAGAAAAGCTAAAGGTTGATTACGAATTTTCGCATGCTGCGCCCAAATCGATACCATGTTGCTATGCCTCTCTTCACCTCCGTCCAGCTTGAATGTACTCGTAACCACAGCGAGTCTTGTACATAATGCAGCTACAAGTGTTCCAGCAGGTCAGACTAGATATTCCCATACCGGGAGTTGAACCCGGGCCACCTGGATTCTTTAGCTAAACAGCCCTAAACAGAATCCCATTCATTTCCTATGGTAGTGTTAAACCACTACGGATGTAATATACTTTTGGCCAGCGGCGGCGCTGTGGCGAGAGCGCGCCATGTTTGAATGCAGAGTGACGTCATTCATTCAGTGCGACCTGGACAAGTTTAGCACTAGATCTGCTCCTGTTTTCACCTTCTTATGGACATTTTACTGCCCCAGAACACTCGTATTTTGTGGCATTTATAACGGGCATTTGAAGACGTTTTCAGGTAAAGTTCGTCTTGTGTTTTGCACTTTTGAAACTGTGTTTTTAGTCACATAAAGTCACTGCTACTTCCATGTCTCTGTTGAACAACTAAACGCGACTTTTCTGTCAGTTTTGTGTGATATTCAGCCCTGTGAAGTTAAAGTTTATTACATTTAAAGGTTTGCAGTTGTGCAGTTTTATATAAGGTGCAATATTACGTGATCTGTGTGTTGTGTTGTCTCTTATTGTGCATAAAAGTAGTTGTAGCTTCAACAATTCATCACAAGTAAGAGAGACTTTTTCCCACAATGGGGGAAATGCCTTCACTTCATGTTAATGTGGAGGACATTCCACAACTGTTACCTAGCAACAGACTGTAAACAAGAGCCAAAATCCATATGAATGACTCAACAATTCCTCCTGTCCTCCTCTGCCCCATCCTCCTCTGTCCTGTCCTCTGCCCCGTCCTCCTCTGCCCCGTCCTCCTCTGTCCTGTCCTCCTCTGTCCTGTCCTCCTCTGCCCTGTCCTCCTCTGTCCTGTCCTCCTCTCTCCTGTCCTCCTCTGCCCTGTCCTCTTTTCCACCCACTCGTGTCCCCACCACCTCTCCTCGTGAGCTCTTGGGTGAGTATAACTACATAAATCATGTGTTCCTTGGTTTGTGTGGAGTCACACAGAGTCACACCGTGTAGAGGAGCAGTCACTTCTGTTTCATTTCATGTCTTTTCCTTTAGTAGTGGCTGAAGAGGACGCGCTGGAGAGGACAATGCTCAGCATCTCCGTCCAAACAACACGTGGATGTGTGTAATGTGTCTGTAACGCTTAAGCTCCATTTTGGATTTATCATGTGTTAAAAAGGTTTGTCTTTTATTCCAGCCGTGTCTGCACCAGTCGCTGCTGAGCTCCATCATCCTCAGGTTTACAGAAGTTCACACACAGATGTCCTGCCATGAAAGACACTTTGGGACACGTTCTGTCCTGTGCATGAGTTCAGTTGTTCCTGACCCTGTTCAGGTCCTGCTCTGAATTCATGCACCTGTGATGAGAGTAAGTCATATTATCTGGTGTTCAATATGAATGAGTGAGAGCTTCTTCTGCTCATTCACACTAACATTGCTAAATAAAACAGCAATATAAACTTACTTATGATATAAACAACAGGTCAAATGTAAGTGTGCGTTGTTACTAACAGCTAAATATGACTCATTATTCTTCTTCTTCTCTTACAGCAACTGTTCTGGAGGAACCACAGGATGTAAGAGCTTTTACTTGTTGCTTATTCACTGTAAGATCAAAGTTGATCAAACGTATCATATATTTCTTTCCTCTCTTCAGCTGCTGCAGATGTGCTGCCCCTTAAGCCTCCAGTGCCACTTCCACAGGAGCTGAGGTTTGTTCTGCCCGAGTCTGGAAGTACTTCAGCTCCAGGTCTGACATTTTAATAGAATAATCTAAACAAACATAAACCTATATTGTGGTGTTTTGGTTGTTTCAGATGCAGCTCGTCCCACACATTCTGCATCTGATGCTCCTGGAGAAGAGACAACCCAAAGTGAGTGAGCTCCATGTGTGTCTGTGTCTGTCTCAGTCAAACCATCACAGAGTGAACAGATGAATGCTTCATGCTCCATGTGTGTCTGTGTCTGTCTCAGTCAAACCATCACAGAGTGAACAGATGAATGCTTCATGCTGACTGTAGTTTCACAGCCAGTGCAGTGGTTCTAAATGTGTGTCATGTCTTGTATTTCATGTGCACACGTGTTGCTTATCACTAAAACATTCATCTGTTTTGTTCTGTAGTTCCTCCTCCAGTGAAGCTTCAGCCGCAGTCGTCACAACAGGCCGCCTCCCCCTCCACTGCCCCTGAGCCAATCAGCCAACAGCGCGCTACACCCGACCACAAAACTACATATTTGTCATTACATCATCATCATCACATCAAATTATTAAATGCATCATCTTCACTCAACATCAGCCCGAAAAAGCTGGAGCAAACACAGACACTCTGGCAGCACCACAACTCTGCCTGTCGTCACCACGACAACTGTCGTCACCACGACCATCACCTCGTCTCCTACAGCTCTGACCATCACCGTCTCTTTCTCAGGACGCCCTGAGCAGCAGCCCTGAAGAAACACCACCTTTAAGGACATTGTGGACACAGAGTTCTTCCAGAGGGAGCTGGAGGCCACAAGACAGAGAGAGGAGGAAAGGAAGCAACAGAAGAGGAAGAGAGAGGAGTCACCTGCCCCAGGGAGAACGTGCAGGTTCTGCCCCAGGGAGAACGTGCAGGTTCTGCCCCAGGGAGAACGTGCAGGTTCTGCAAACTGGTGCTGAAGCAGGCCCCGCACAGTCCTCACATCCACACATACTTCCCTGGACTGTATATATCTGTATATTTAATGTAAATACTACTGTCAAGTAATGAATGCTGTCTGAAGTGTAAATAAATTAAACTTAATATTTCTGGTATTTTCCCTGTCAATAAATATTCTTAAAAGTACATGTTTTTTTGTGTTTTCTTTCCAATATAACAATACAACAATATTCTTTAAATGATTGAGATATCATATCATTAACAATATGAGTCATTGTTTTATTTCTCTGCAGAACATAAACTGAACACAATAGTACAGTTCAGTGCTGCAGTGTTAGAGATGTGATAGTGTGACCTCTGACCCCTGCGGACTAAACACCTGGAGTTTTCTGACCCACTCCAAGTTTATTTATGCAGAAGGTGTGACGTGGGTAAATCTCTTAAGGTGAAGCAGAAATCACTATTTGTGATCAATTTGTGATTTTATTAAAATTGCAAATCAGTACCAGCAGCTGCATGTGAGTCCTTCTCATGATCTGACCTTTTAACAAGTGCAAACTGACACACCAACTCATAAACTTTATACATTTAATGTTTTGATCCTTTGAAACGTTCCTCTTCTTCTGGGCACAGCAGGAATTGAACTCTGGTTTCTTGAGATGAATTTGTGAACGAACACGAATCTCTGCATTCTGATTGGTTGGCCTTCATCACAGTGGCACATGGCACACAGGCTCATTCTGATTGGCTGGCGCTCTATGCCCACTATCCACGGCTGGCCCCTGGATGAGTGCCAGGAATCCTAACCGCTAGACCATATGGGAAGGCTTTGAGAAGGTAAGAGTTGATTTCATGGTAAAGAAGATAAACCAATGGGAACGAGAAGTGAACCTGGTTTTGTCTGACCAAGAGTGTAGAGTGTTTAATCGAAAGAAAAGAAAAAAGGACACACAGAAATAGTTCATTTTCTCGCTACGTTATGCCACACGTTTCCCTCCCTTGCCTAATTTATTCGATAAAGTAGCCGAAATAGCTCAGTTGGGAGAGCGTTAGATTGAATATCTAAAGGTCCCTGGTTCAATCCTGGGTTTCGGCAGGTATACCTGAATGTTAGTCTTTGCTCAAAAATACAATAAATAGGAATGCTGGGTCTATTTAATATTTTGCGAGATCAGGACATAAATGGCCTGGAAAGGATCTATAAAACATAAACAGCATGCTTTCGTTGGAACATTGTTAGCATGAACATGTTTGGTAACATGTTTGGTTTTGCTGAATGTTGTACCCAAGACCTTCTGCGTGTAGGGCAGATGTGATGACCACCACACAATGAAACCATGAAGCAGAAGTTTGCCTACTTCAATGCTGCTCTCTTTGATATAGCCCAATGATCAAATGTCATACTTATTTTCAAAACAGGACATCCTGTAGAAAGGTGTGGTTCAACGGTATAGCAGCTAGCGCTCTGAATCCAGAGTTTTTCTTCATTTCTAATTGCAATTAGAGGTGTTACCCAGGGACGACTGCTCACCTTGCCAGAGCAAGCAAGAAATACAATCCCAGAAGTAACCACTGTATGTAATTATGTAAGGAAACCAGGAAATCATTACGGCGCTGGGGCTTCCTTGGTCAAAGGGCCTGTTTAGTTAACAGGAAATGCCTACTCTTTTGTCTATGAAAAATATTTACAAGGACAGTAAAGCCCACAAGAAGAGCCCTCAAACCCATACCTTTCTCCCTCAAGTTTACTGCTGCTACACTTTGCATTAAGAGAGGGAAAAGTATTGCTGCACATCAAGATTGTTTGCACTGTTTGCACTCCTTGTTTCTCATTTTTTGGGCAAGGGATGATTGATGTAAAGACTTGTAGCTTTGGATCACCGTTATCCTTCCAAGGAGCAGTCTGCGGTTCCATGGTGTAATGGTTAGCACACTTTGAATCCAGCGATCCGAGTTCAAATCTCAGTGGAACCTTGAGTGCCCCGAGAGTAGCGTTACTCTTTTGAAAAAGTGCAGAAACATGAAGAATCTTTGGGTAAAATCTGTGCTTACCCCCTGAAAGGAGCCAACCAAAGCATACAAACTAAACAAAGCTGTTAAAATCTGGAGCTGGTTTTCTTATGACCAAGCTTATGATTCAACGCCTGGATTACAAAAGGCGTAAACGTTTCACCGCATTGCAAAAGAAAATCAAATGAAAAGCATTGATGTGTTGAAGGAATCCTTTGACTTGGAGAGACAGGACTTTTATAGGACTTATTATAAGCAAGAAATGAAACAAAGAAATGACCACTATAATCCTCTGACAGTAATCTTTGTTGAAGCCAATCAATCAGAACTTGCGAGGGGAATCATTTCTAAATGATCTCAATGCATTGGTAATCTGGACAACGTTCTGCTAAGTATATTCTAAACCAATGGGAACGAGAAGTGAACCTGGTTTTGTCTGACCAAGAGTGTGGAAATGTGGGAACAGCCCTGAGGAAGACCACAAAATCACATGCCTGAAGGGGAAAAATATCTTTTTTTCACCACACCATGTCAAAGTGCCCATTATTCACAAGGAAATGCTAACTGCTGGAGAACCCAGCAGGCAAACCACTATCAGGTGTTTTGGGGCTGTGCTGTTGCTCAAAAATAATGGACTGAAATTCACAGGGCACTGCAGACTGTTTTTGACTTTGCCATCCAACTCAAATTTAAAACTATGTACTTGGGCCTCAACACTCCTGCCATGGACACAAAAATGGATACCCTTGGAACACACTTTTGGCTGTAGAGAAAAAGGCCATCACAAAGAAATGCTCGACACCAACCACGCCAACGATCAAAGACTTGACTGACATAGTAACAGACATTAGACATTGGATGAATGGAAAACAGTGACATTCAGGCTTAATTTGGATAAGCACTAATTTGATCGACTTTGGACCAAGTAGGACCCCTATTTTCATTTAAATGTGATTTTGTTTTTATTTTATGTTTAGTGCTATTTATGTTCTTTTTATTTCGATTTTTGCTCCCTGGTCGTGTCCTGTATTGTTTAATGTTTAATCGAAAGAAAAGAAAAAAGGACACACAGAACTAGTTAATTTTCTCGCTACTTTATGCCACACGTTTCGCTCCCTTGCCTAATTTGCTGAAAAATTAGCCGAAATAGCTCAGTTGGGAGAGCGTTAGACTGAAGATCTAATGGTCCCTGGTTCAATCCCGGGTTTCGGCAGGTGTACCTGAATGTTAGTCTTTGCTCAAAAATACAATAAATAGGAATGCTGGGTCTATTTAATATTTTGCGAGATCAGGACATAAATGGCCTGGAAAGGATCTATAAAACATAAACAGCATGCTTTCGTTGGAACATTGTTAGCATGAACATGTTTGGTAACATGTTTGGTTTTGCTGAATGTTGTACCCAAGACCTTCTGCGTGTAGGGCAGATGTGATGACCACCACACAATGAAACCATGAAGCAGAAGTTTGCCTACTTCAATGCTGCTCTCTTTGATATAGCCCAATGATCAAATGTCATACTTATTTTCAAAACAGGACATCCTGTAGAAAGGTGTGGTTCAACGGTATAGCAGCTAGCGCTCTGAATCCAGAGTTTTTCTTCATTTCTTATTGCAATTAGAGGCACAAGTCTTTTATGGATATGCCTAGATTCTCGTCTCTGTGGCGCAATCGTTCGGCTGTTAACCGAAAGGTTGGTGGTTCGAGCTCACCCAGGGACGACTGCTCACCTTGCCAGAGCAAGCAAGAAATACAATCCCAGAAGTAACCACTGTATGTAATTATGTAAGGAAACCAGGAAATCGTTATGGCGCTGCGGCTTCCTTGGTCAAAGGGCCTGTTTAGTAAACAGGAAATGCCTACTCTTTTGTCTATGAAAAATATTTACAAGGACAGAAAAGCCCACAAGAAGAGCCCTCAAACCCATACCTTTCTCCCTCAAGTTTACTGCTGCTACACTTTGCATTAAGAGAGGGAAAAGTATTGCTGCACATCAAGATTATTTGCACTGTTTTCACTCCTCGTTTCTCATTTTTTTGGCAAGGGATGATTGATGTAAGACTTGTAGCTTTGGATGACCGTTATCCTTCCAAGGTGTAATGGTTAGCACTCTGGACTCTGAATCCAGCGATCTGTGTTCATATCTCGGTGGAACCTTGAGTACCCCGAGAGCAGTGCTACTCTTTTGAAAAAGTGCAGAAACAAGAAGAATCTTTGGGTAAAATCTGTGCTTACCCCCTGAAAGGAGCCAACCAAAGCATACAAACTAAACAAAGCTGTTAAAATCTGGAGCTGGTTTTCTTATGACCAAGCTTATGATTCAACGCCTGGATTACAAAAGGCGTAAACGTTTCACCGCATTGCAAAAGAAAATCAAATGAAAAGCATTGATGTGTTGAAGGGATCCTTTGACTTGGAGGGACAGGACTTTTATAGGACTTATTATAAGCAAGAAATGAAACAAAGAAACGACCACTATAATCCTCTGACAGTAATCTTTGTTGAAACCAATCAATCAGAACTTGCGAGGGGAATCATTTCTAAATTATCTCAATGCATTGGTAATCTGGACAACGTTCTGCTAAGTATATTCTAAACCAATGGGAACGAGAAGTTAACCTGGTTTTGTCTGACCAAGAGTGTGGAAATGTAGGAACAGCCCTGAGGAAGACCACATAATCACATTCCTGAAGCGGAAAAATATGTTTTTTTTCACCACACCATGTCAAAGTGCCCATTATTCACAAGGAAATGCTAACTGCTGGAGAACCCAGCAGGCAAACCACTATCAGGTGTTTTGGGGCTGTGCTGTTGCTCAAAAATAATGGACTGAAATTCACAGGGCATTGCACACTGTTTTTGACTTTGCCATCCCACTCAAATTTAAAACTATGTACTTGGGCCTCAACACTCCTGCCATGGACACAATAAATGGATACCCTTGGAACATACTTTTGGCTGTAGAGAAAAAGGCCATCACAAAGAAATGCTCGACACCAACCACGCCAACGATCAAAGACTTGACTGACATAGTAACAGACATTAGACATTGGATGAATGGAAAACAGTGACATTCAGGCTTAATTTGGATAAGCACTAATTTGATCGACTTTGGACCAAGTAGGACCCCTATTTTCATTTAAAGGTGATTTTGTTTTTATTTTATGTTATGTTATGTTTTATGTAACTATTAAGTTCTTTTAATTACAATTTTTGCTCCCTGGTCGTGTCCTGTATTGTTTTATGTTTAATCAAAAGAAAAGAAAAAAGGACACACAGAACAAGTTCATTTTCTTGCTACGTTATTCCTGGTTCAATCCCGGGTTTCGGCATGCGTACCTGAATGTTAGTCTTTGCTCAAAAATACAATGAATAGGAATGCTGGGTCTATTGGATATTTTGCGAGATCAGGACATAAATGGCCTGGAAAGGATCTATAAAACATAAACAGCATGCTTTCGTTGGAACATTGTTAGCATGAACATGTTTGGTAACATGTTTGGTTTCGCTGAATGTTGTACCCAAGACCTTCTGCGTGTAGGGCAGATGTGATGACCACCACACAATGAAACCATGAAGCAGAAGTTTGCCTACTTCAATGCTGCTCTCTTTGATATATCCCAATGATCAAATGTCATACTTATTTTCAAAACAGGACATCCTGTAGAAAGGTGTGGTTCAACGGTATAGCCGTTAGCGCTCTGAATCCAGAGTTTTTCTTCATTTCTTATTGCAATTAGAGGCACAAGTCTTTTATGGATATGCCTAGATTCTCGTCTCTGTGGCGCAATCGGCTAGCGCGTTCGGTTGTTAACCGAAAGTTTGGTGGTTCGAGCCCATCCAGGGACGACTGCTCACCTTGCCAGAGCAAGCAAGAAATACAATCCCAGAAGTAACCACTGTATGTAATTATGTAAGGAAACCAGGAAATCGTTATGGCGCTGCGGCTTCCTTGGTCAAAGGGCCTGTTTATTAAACAGGAAATGCCTACTTTTTGTCTATGAAAAATATTTACAAGGACAGAAAAGCCCACAAGAAGAGCCCTCAAACCCATACCTTTCTACCTCAAGTTTACTGCTGCTACACTTTGCATTAAGAGAGGGAAAAGTATTGCTGCACTTCAAGATTATTTGCACTGTTTTCACTCCTTGTTTCTAATTTTTTTGGCAAGGGACGATTGATGTAAGACTTGTAGCTTTGGATGACCGTTATCCTTCCAAGGAGGAGTCTGCGGTTCCATGGTGTAATGGTTAGCACTCTGGACTCTGAATCCAGCGATCTGAGTTCATATCTCGGTGAAACCTTGAGTACCCCGAGAGCAGTGCTACTCTTTTGAAAAAGTGCATAAACAAGAAGAATCTTTGGGTAAAATCTGTGCTTACCCCCTGAAAGGAGCCAACCAAAGCATACAAACTAAACAAAGCTGTTAAAATCTGGAGCTGGTTTTCTTATGACCAAGCTTATGATTCAACGCCTGGATTACAAAAGGCGTAAACGTTTCACCGCATTGCAAAAGAAAATCAAATGAAAAGCATTGATGTGTTGAAGGAATCCTTTGACTTGGAGAGACAGGACTTTTATAGGACTTATTATAAGCAAGAAATGAAACAAAGAAACGACCACTATAATCCTCTGACAGTAATCTTTGTTGAAACCAATCAATCAGAACTTGCGAGGGGAATCATTTCTAAATGATCTCAATGCATTGGTAATCTGGACAACGTTCTGCTAAGTATATTCTAAACCAATGGGAACGAGAAGTTAACCTGGTTTTGTCTGACCAAGAGTGTGGAAATGTAGGAACAGCCCTGAGGAAGACCACATAATCACATGCCTGAAGGGGAAAAATATGTTTTTTTTCACCACACCATGTCAAAGTGCCCATTATTCACAAGGAAATGCTAACTGCTGGAGAACCCAGCAGGCAAACCACTATCAGGTGTTTTGGGGCTGTGCTGTTGCTCAAAAATAATGGACTGAAATTCACAGGGCATTGCACACTGTTTTTGACTTTGCCATCCCACTCAAATTTAAAACTATGTACTTGGGCCTCAACACTCCTGCCATGGACACAATAAATGGATACCCTTGGAACATACTTTTGGCTGTAGAGAAAAAGGCCATCACAAAGAAATGCTCGACACCAACCACGCCAAAGATCAAAGACTTGACTGACATAGTAACAGACATTAGACATTGGATGAATGGAAAACAGTGACATTCAGGCTTAATTTGGATAAGCACTAATTTGATCGACTTTGGACCAAGTAGGACCCCTATTTTCATTTAAAGGTGATTTTGTTTTTATTTTATGTTATGTTATGTTTTATGTAACTATTAAGTTCTTTTAATTACAATTTTTGCTCCCTGGTCGTGTCCTGTATTGTTTTATGTTTAATCAAAAGAAAAGAAAAAAGGACACACAGAACAAGTTCATTTTCTTGCTACGTTATTCCTGGTTCAATCCCGGGTTTCGGCATGCGTACCTGAATGTTAGTCTTTGCTCAAAAATACAATGAATAGGAATGCTGGGTCTATTGGATATTTTGCGAGATCAGGACATAAATGGCCTGGAAAGGATCTATAAAACATAAACAGCATGCTTTCGTTGGAACATTGTTAGCATGAACATGTTTGGTAACATGTTTGGTTTCGCTGAATGTTGTACCCAAGACCTTCTGCGTGTAGGGCAGATGTGATGACCACCACACAATGAAACCATGAAGCAGAAGTTTGCCTACATCAATGCTGCTCTCTTTGATATAGCCCAATGATCAAATGTCATACTTATTTTCAAAACAGGACATCCTGTAGAAAGGTGTGGTTCAACGGTATAGCGGTTAGCGCTCTGAATCCAGAGTTTTTCTTCATTTCTTATTGCAATTAGATGCACAAGTCTTTTATGGATATGCCTAGATTCTCGTCTCTGTGGCGCAATAGGCTAGCGCGTTCGGTTGTTAACCGAAAGGTTGGTGGTTCGAGCCCATCCAGGGACGACTGCTCACCTTGCCAGAGCAAGCAAGAAATACAATCCCAGAAGTAACCACTGTATGTAATTATGTAAGGAAACCAGGAAATCGTTATGGCGCTGCGGCTTCCTTGGTCAAAGGGCCTGTTTATTAAACAGGAAATGCCTACTTTTTGTCTATGAAAAATATTTACAAGGACAGAAAAGCCCACAAGAAGAGCCCTCAAACCCATACCTTTCTCCCTCAAGTTTACTGCTGCTACACTTTGCATTAAGAGAGGGAAAAGTATTGCTGCACATCAAGATTATTTGCACTGTTTTCACTCCTTGTTTCTCATTTTTTTGGCAAGGGATGATTGATGTAAGACTTGTAGCTTTGGATGACCGTTATCCTTCCAAGGAGGAGTCTGCGGTTCCATGGTGTAATGGTTAGCACTCTGGACTCTGAATCCAGCGATCTGAGTTCATATCTCGGTGGAACCTTGAGTACCCCGAGAGCAGTGCTACTCTTTTGAAAAAGTGCAGAAACAAGAAGAATCTTTGGGTAAAATCTGTGCTTACCCCCTGAAAGGAGCCAACCAAAGCATACAAACTAAACAAAGCTGTTAAAATCTGGAGCTGGTTTTCTTATGACCAAGCTTATGATTCAACGCCTGGATTACAAAAGGCGTAAACGTTTCACCGCATTGCAAAAGAAAATCAAATGAAAAGCATTGATGTGTTGAAGGAATCCTTTGACTTGGAGGGACAGGACTTTTATAGGACTTATTATAAGCAAGAAATGAAACAAAGAAACGACCACTATAATCCTCTGACAGTAATCTTTGTTGAAACCAATCAATCAGAACTTGCGAGGGGAATCATTTCTAAATTATCTCAATGCATTGGTAATCTGGACAACGTTCTGCTAAGTATATTCTAAACCAATGGGAACGAGAAGTTAACCTGGTTTTGTCTGACCAAGAGTGTGGAAATGTAGGAACAGCCCTGAGGAAGACCACATAATCACATGCCTGAAGCGGAAAAATATGTTTTTTTTCACCACACCATGTCAAAGTGCCCATTATTCACAAGGAAATGCTAACTGCTGGAGAACCCAGCAGGCAAACCACTATCAGGTGTTTTGGGGCTGTGCTGTTGCTCAAAAATAATGGACTGAAATTCACAGGGCATTGCACACTGTTTTTGACTTTGCCATCCCACTCAAATTTAAAACTATGTACTTGGGCCTCAACACTCCTGCCATGGACACAATAAATGGATACCCTTGGAACATACTTTTGGCTGTAGAGAAAAAGGCCATCACAAAGAAATGCTCGACACCAACCACACCAAAGATCAAAGACTTGACTGACATAGTAACAGACATTAGACATTGGATGAATGGAAAACAGTGACATTCAGGCTTAATTTGGATAAGCACTAATTTGATCGACTTTGGACCAAGTAGGACCCCTATTTTCATTTAAAGGTGATTTTGTTTTTATTTTATGTTATGTTATGTTTTATGTAACTATTAAGTTCTTTTAATTACAATTTTTGCTCCCTGGTCGTGTCCTGTATTGTTTTATGTTTAATCAAAAGAAAAGAAAAAAGGACACACAGAACAAGTTCATTTTCTTGCTACGTTATTCCTGGTTCAATCCCGGGTTTCGGCATGCGTACCTGAATGTTAGTCTTTGCTCAAAAATACAATGAATAGGAATGCTGGGTCTATTGGATATTTTGCGAGATCAGGACATAAATGGCCTGGAAAGGATCTATAAAACATAAACAGCATGCTTTCGTTGGAACATTGTTAGCATGAACATGTTTGGTAACATGTTTGGTTTCGCTGAATGTTGTACCCAAGACCTTCTGCGTGTAGGGCAGATGTGATGACCACCACACAATGAAACCATGAAGCAGAAGTTTGCCTACTTCAATGCTGCTCTCTTTGATATAGCCCAATGATCAAATGTCATACTTATTTTCAAAACAGGACATCCTGTAGAAAGGTGTGGTTCAACGGTATAGCGGTTAGCGCTCTGAATCCAGAGTTTTTCTTCATTTCTTATTGCAATTAGATGCACAAGTCTTTTATGGATATGCCTAGATTCTCGTCTCTGTGGCGCAATAGGCTAGCGCGTTCGGTTGTTAACCGAAAGGTTGGTGGTTCGAGCCCATCCAGGGACGACTGCTCACCTTGCCAGAGCAAGCAAGAAATACAATCCCAGAAGTAACCACTGTATGTAATTATGTAAGGAAACCAGGAAATCGTTATGGCGCTGCGGCTTCCTTGGTCAAAGGGCCTGTTTATTAAACAGGAAATGCCTACTTTTTGTCTATGAAAAATATTTACAAGGACAGAAAAGCCCACAAGAAGAGCCCTCAAACCCATACCTTTCTTCCTCAAGTTTACTGCTGCTACACTTTGCATTAAGAGAGGGAAAAGTATTGCTGCACATCAAGATTATTTGCACTGTTTTCACTCCTTGTTTCTCATTTTTTTGGCAAGGGATGATTGATGTAAGACTTGTAGCTTTGGATGACCGTTATCCTTCCAAGGAGGAGTCTGCGGTTCCATGGTGTAATGGTTAGCACTCTGGACTCTGAATCCAGCGATCTGAGTTCATATTTCGGTGGAACCTTGAGTACCCCGAGAGCAGTGCTACTCTTTTGAAAAAGTGCAGAAACAAGAAGAATCTTTGGGTAAAATCTGTGCTTACCCCCTGAAAGGAGCCAACCAAAGCATACAAACTAAACAAAGCTGTTAAAATCTGGAGCTGGTTTTCTTATGACCAAGCTTATGATTCAACGCCTGGATTACAAAAGGCGTAAACGTTTCACCGCATTGCAAAAGAAAATCAAATGAAAAGCATTGATGTGTTGAAGGAATCCTTTGACTTGGAGGGACAGGACTTTTATAGGACTTATTATAAGCAAGAAATGAAACAAAGAAACGACCACTATAATCCTCTGACAGTAATCTTTGTTGAAACCAATCAATCAGAACTTGCGAGGGGAATCATTTCTAAATTATCTCAATGCATTGGTAATCTGGACAACGTTCTGCTAAGTATATTCTAAACCAATGGGAACGAGAAGTTAACCTGGTTTTGTCTGACCAAGAGTGTGGAAATGTAGGAACAGCCCTGAGGAAGACCACATAATCACATGCCTGAAGCGGAAAAATATGTTTTTTTTCACCACACCATGTCAAAGTGCCCATTATTCACAAGGAAATGCTAACTGCTGGAGAACCCAGCAGGCAAACCACTATCAGGTGTTTTGGGGCTGTGCTGTTGCTCAAAAATAATGGACTGAAATTCACAGGGCATTGCACACTGTTTTTGACTTTGCCATCCCACTCAAATTTAAAACTATGTACTTGGGCCTCAACACTCCTGCCATGGACACAATAAATGGATACCCTTGGAACATACTTTTGGCTGTAGAGAAAAAGGCCATCACAAAGAAATGCTCGACACCAACCACACCAAAGATCAAAGACTTGACTGACATAGTAACAGACATTAGACATTGGATGAATGGAAAACAGTGACATTCAGGCTTAATTTGGATAAGCACTAATTTGATCGACTTTGGACCAAGTAGGACCCCTATTTTCATTTAAAGGTGATTTTGTTTTTATTTTATGTTATGTTATGTTTTATGTAACTATTAAGTTCTTTTAATTACAATTTTTGCTCCCTGGTCGTGTCCTGTATTGTTTTATGTTTAATCAAAAGAAAAGAAAAAAGGACACACAGAACAAGTTCATTTTCTTGCTACGTTATTCCTGGTTCAATCCCGGGTTTCGGCATGCGTACCTGAATGTTAGTCTTTGCTCAAAAATACAATGAATAGGAATGCTGGGTCTATTGGATATTTTGCGAGATCAGGACATAAATGGCCTGGAAAGGATCTATAAAACATAAACAGCATGCTTTCGTTGGAACATTGTTAGCATGAACATGTTTGGTAACATGTTTGGTTTCGCTGAATGTTGTACCCAAGACCTTCTGCGTGTAGGGCAGATGTGATGACCACCACACAATGAAACCATGAAGCAGAAGTTTGCCTACTTCAATGCTGCTCTCTTTGATATAGCCCAATGATCAAATGTCATACTTATTTTCAAAACAGGACATCCTGTAGAAAGGTGTGGTTCAACGGTATAGCGGTTAGCGCTCTGAATCCAGAGTTTTTCTTCATTTCTTATTGCAATTAGATGCACAAGTCTTTTATGGATATGCCTAGATTCTCGTCTCTGTGGCGCAATAGGCTAGCGCGTTCGGTTGTTAACCGAAAGGTTGGTGGTTCGAGCCCATCCAGGGACGACTGCTCACCTTGCCAGAGCAAGCAAGAAATACAATCCCAGAAGTAACCACTGTATGTAATTATGTAAGGAAACCAGGAAATCGTTATGGCGCTGCGGCTTCCTTGGTCAAAGGGCCTGTTTATTAAACAGGAAATGCCTACTTTTTGTCTATGAAAAATATTTACAAGGACAGAAAAGCCCACAAGAAGAGCCCTCAAACCCATACCTTTCTTCCTCAAGTTTACTGCTGCTACACTTTGCATTAAGAGAGGGAAAAGTATTGCTGCACATCAAGATTATTTGCACTGTTTTCACTCCTTGTTTCTCATTTTTTTGGCAAGGGATGATTGATGTAAGACTTGTAGCTTTGGATGACCGTTATCCTTCCAAGGAGGAGTCTGCGGTTCCATGGTGTAATGGTTAGCACTCTGGACTCTGAATCCAGCGATCTGAGTTCATATTTCGGTGGAACCTTGAGTACCCCGAGAGCAGTGCTACTCTTTTGAAAAAGTGCAGAAACAAGAAGAATCTTTGGGTAAAATCTGTGCTTACCCCCTGAAAGGAGCCAACCAAAGCATACAAACTAAACAAAGCTGTTAAAATCTGGAGCTGGTTTTCTTATGACCAAGCTTATGATTCAACGCCTGGATTACAAAAGGCGTAAACGTTTCACCGCATTGCAAAAGAAAATCAAATGAAAAGCATTGATGTGTTGAAGGAATCCTTTGACTTGGAGGGACAGGACTTTTATAGGACTTATTATAAGCAAGAAATGAAACAAAGAAACGACCACTATAATCCTCTGACAGTAATCTTTGTTGAAACCAATCAATCAGAACTTGCGAGGGGAATCATTTCTAAATTATCTCAATGCATTGGTAATCTGGACAACGTTCTGCTAAGTATATTCTAAACCAATGGGAACGAGAAGTTAACCTGGTTTTGTCTGACCAAGAGTGTGGAAATGTAGGAACAGCCCTGAGGAAGACCACATAATCACATGCCTGAAGCGGAAAAATATGTTTTTTTTCACCACACCATGTCAAAGTGCCCATTATTCACAAGGAAATGCTAACTGCTGGAGAACCCAGCAGGCAAACCACTATCAGGTGTTTTGGGGCTGTGCTGTTGCTCAAAAATAATGGACTGAAATTCACAGGGCATTGCACACTGTTTTTGACTTTGCCATCCCACTCAAATTTAAAACTATGTACTTGGGCCTCAACACTCCTGCCATGGACACAATAAATGGATACCCTTGGAACATACTTTTGGCTGTAGAGAAAAAGGCCATCACAAAGAAATGCTCGACACCAACCACGCCAACGATCAAAGACTTGACTGACATAGTAACAGACATTAGACATTGGATGAATGGAAAACAGTGACATTCAGGCTTAACTTGGATAAGCAGTAATTTGATTGACTTGGACCAAGTAGGACCCTTATTTTCATTTCAATGTGATTTTGTTTTTATTTTATGTTATGTTTTATGTAACTATTAAGTTCTTTTAATTACGATTTTTGCTCCCTGGTCGTGTCCTGTATTGTTTTATGTTTAATCAAAAGAAAAGAAAAAAGGACACACAGAACTAGTTCATTTTCTCGCTACGTTATTCCTGGTTCAATCCCGGGTTTCAGCATGTGTACCTGAATGTTAGCCTTTGCTCAAAAATACAATGAATAGGAATGCTGGGTCTATTGGATATTTTGCGAGATCAGGACATAAATGGCCTGGAAAGGATCTATAAAACATAAACAGCATGCTTTCGTTGGAACATTGTTAGCATGAACATGTTTGGTAACATGTTTGGTTTCGCTGAATGTTGTACCCAAGACCTTCTGCGTGTAGGGCAGATGTGATGACCACCACACAATGAAACCATGAAGCAGAAGTTTGCCTACTTCAATGCTGCTCTCTTTGATATAGCCCAATGATCAAATGTCATACTTATTTTCAAAACAGGACATCCTGTAGAAAGGTGTGGTTCAACGGTATAGCCGTTAGCGCTCTGAATCCAGAGTTTTTCTTCATTTCTTATTGCAATTAGATGCACAAGTCTTTTATGGATATGCCTAGATTCTCGTCTCTGTGGCGCAATCGGCTAGCGCGTTCGGCTGTTAACCGAAAGGTCGGTGGTTCGAGCCCACCGAGGGACGACTGCTCACCTTGTCAGAGCAAGCAAGAAATACAATGCCAGAAGTAACCACTGTATGTAATTATGTAAGGAAACCAGGAAATCGTTATGGCGCTGCGGCTTCCTTGGTCAAAGGGCCTGTTTAGTAAACAGGAAATGCCTACTCTTTTGTCTATGAAAAATATTTACAAGGACAGAAAAGCCCACAAGAAGAGCCCTCAAACCCATACCTTTCTCCTTCAAGTTTACTGCTGCTACACTTTGCATTAAGAGAGGGAAAAGTATTGCTGCACATCAAGATTATTTGCACTGTTTTCACTCCTTGTTTCTCATTTTTTTGGCAAGGGATGATTGACGTAAAGACTTGTAGCTTTGGATGACCGTTATCCTTCCAAGGAGGAGTCTGCGGTTCCATGGTGTAATGGTTAGCACTCTGGACTCTGAATCCAGCGATCCGAGTTTAAATCTCGGTGGAACCTTGAGTCACCGAGAGCAGCGCTACTCTTTTGACAAAGTGCAGAAACATGAAGAATCTTTGGGTAAAATCTGTGCTTACCCCCTGAAAGGAGCTAACCAAAGCATGCAAACTAAACAAAGCTGTTAAAATCTGGAGCTGGTTTTCTTATGACCAAGCTTATGATTCAACGCCTGGATTACAAAAGGCGTAAACGTTTCACCGCATTGCAAAAGAAACTCAAATGAAAAGCATTGATGTGTTGAAGGAATCCTTTGACTTGGAGAGACAGGACTTTTATAGGACTTATTATAAGCAAGAAATGAAACAAAGAAATGACCACTATAATCCTCTGACAGTAATCTTTGTTGAAACCAATCAATCAGAACTTGCGAGGGGAATCATTTCTAAATGATCTCAATGCATTTGTAATCTGAACAACGTTCTGTTAAGTATATTCTAAACCAATAGGAACGAGAAGTGAACCTGGTTTTGTCTGACCAAGAGTGTGGAAATGTAGGAACAGCCCTGAGGAAGACCACAAAATCACTTGCCTGAAGGGGAAAAATATGTTTTTTTCACCACACCATGTCAAAGTGCCCATTATTCACAAGGAAATGCTAACTGCTGGAGAACCCAGCAGGCAAACCACTATCAGGTGTTTTGGGGCTGTGCTGTTGCTCAAAAATAATGGACTGAAATTCACAGGGCACTGCAGACTGTTTTTGACTTTGCCATCCCACTCAAATTTAAAACTATGTACTTGGGCCTCAACACTCCTGCCATGGACACAATAAATGGATACCCTTGGAACATATTTTTGGCTGTAGAGAAAAAGGCCATCACAAAGAAATGCTCGACACCAACCATGCCAACGATCAAAGACTTGACTGACATAGTAACAGACATTAGACATTGGATGAATGGAAAACAGTGACATTCAGGCTTAATTTGGATAAGCACTAATTTGATCGACTTTGGACCAAGTAGGACCCCTATTTTCATTTAAATGTGATTTTGTTTTTATTTTATGTTTAGTGCCATTTATGTTCTTTTTATTTCGATTTTTGCTCCCTGGTCGTGTCCTGTATTGTTTTATGTTTAATCGAAAGAAAAGAAAAAAGGACACACAAAACTAGTTCATTTTCTCGCTACGTTATGCCACACGTTTCCCTCCCTTGCCTAATTTGTCAATAAAGTAGCCGAAATAGCTCAGTTGGGAGAGCGTTAGACTGAAGATCTAAAGGTCCCTGGTTCAATCCCGGGTTTCGGCAGGTGTACCTGAATGTTAATCTTTGCTCAAAAATACAATGAATAGGAATGCTGGGTCTTTTGGATATTTTGCGAGATCAGGACATAAATGGCCTGGAAAGGATCTATAAAACATAAACAGCATGCTTTCGTTGGAACATTGTTAGCATGAACATGTTTGGTAACATGTTTGGTTTTGCTGAATGTTGTACCCAAGACCTTCTGCGTGTAGGGCAGATGTGATGACCACCACACAATGAAACCATGAAGCAGAAGTTTGCCTACTTCAATGCTGCTCTCTTTGATATAGCCCAATGATCAAATGTCATACTTATTTTCAAAACAGGACATCCTGTAGAAAGGTGTGGTTCAACGGTATAGCGGTTAGCGCTCTGAATCCAGAGTTTTTCTTCATTTCTAATTGCAATTAGAGGGGTAACCCTTTTATGGGTATGTCAAGATTCTCGCCTCTGTGGCGCAATCGGCTAGCGCGTTCTGCTGGTAGGCGAAAGTTTGGTGGTTCGAGCCCACCCAGGGACGACTGCTCACCTTGCCAGAGCAAGCAAGAAATTCGATCCCAGAAGTAACCACTTTATGTAATTATGTAAGGAAACCAGGAAATCATTACGGCGCTGGGGCTTCCTTGGTCAAAGGGCCTGTTTAGTAAAAAGGAAATGCCTACTCTTTTGTCTATGAAAAATATTTACAAGGACAGTAAAGGCCACAAGAAGAGCCCTCAAACCCACACCTTTCTCCCTCAAGTTTACTGCTGCTACACTTTGCATTAAGAGAGGGAAAAGTATTGCTGCACATCAAGATTGTTTGCACTGTTTGCACTCCTTGTTTCTCATTTTTTGGGCAAGGGATGATTGATGTAAAGACTTGTAGCTTTGGATCACCGTTATCCTTCCAAGGAGCAGTCTGTGGTTCCATGGTGTAATGGTTAGCACACTTTGAATCCAGCGATCCGAGTTCAAATCTCAGTGGAACCTTGAGTGCCCCGAGAGTAGCGTTACTCTTTTGAAAAAGTGCAGAAACATGAAGAATCTTGGGTAAAATCTGTGCTTACGCCCTGAAAGGAGCTAACCAAAGCATACAAACTAAACAAAGCTGTTAAAATCTGGAGCTGGTTTTCTCATGACCAAGCTTATGATTCAACGCCTGGATTACAAAAGGCGTAAACGTTTCACCGCATTGCAAAAGAAACTCAAATGAAAAGCATTGACGTGTTGAAGGAATCCTTTGACTTGGAGAGACAGGACTTTTATAGGACTTATTATAAGCAAGAAATGAAACAAAGAAATGACCACTATAATCCTCTGACAGTAATCTTCGTTGAAGCCAATCAATCAGAACTTGCGAGGGGAATCATTTCTAAATGATCTCAATGCATTGGTAATCTGGACAACGTTCTGCTAAGTATATTCTAAACCAATGGGAACGAGAAGTGAACCTGGTTTTGTCTGACCAAGAGTGTGGAAATGTAGGAACAGCCCTGAGGAAGACCACAAAATCACATGCCTGAAGGGGAAAAATATGTTTTTTTCACCACACCATGTCAAAGTGCCCATTATTCACAAGGAAATGCTAACTGCTGGAGAACCCAGCAGGCAAACCACTATCAGGTGTTTTGGGGCTGTGCTGTTGCTCAAAAATAATGGACTGAAATTCACAGGGCACTGCAGACTGTTTTTGACTTTGCCATCCCACTCAAATTTAAAACTATGTACTTGGGCCTCAACACTCCTGCCACGGACACAATAAATGGATACCCTTGGAACATACTTTTGGCTGTAGAGAAAAAGGCCATCACAAAGAAATGCTCGACACCAACCACGCCAACGATCAAAGACTTGACTGACATAGTAACAGACATTAGACATTGGATGAATGGAAAACAGTGACATTCAGGCTTAATTTGGATAAGCACTAATTTGATCGACTTTGGACCAAGTAGGACCCCTATTTTCATTTAAATGTGATTTTGTTTTTATTTTATGTTTAGTGCCATTTATGTTCTTTTTATTTCGATTTTTGCTCCCTGGTCGTGTCCTGTATTGTTTTATGTTTAATCGAAAGAAAAGAAAAAAGGACACACAGAACTAGTTCATTTTCTCGCTACGTTATGCCACACGTTTCGCTCCCTTGCCTAATTTATCGATAAAGTAGTCGAAATAGCTCAGTTGGGAGAGCGTTAGACTGAAGATCTAAAGGTCCCTGGTTCAATCCCGGGTTTCGTCAGGTGTACCTGAATGTTAGTCTATGCTCAAAAATACAATGAATAGGAATGCTGGGTCTATTGGATATTTTGCGAGATCAGGACATAAATGGCCTGGAAAGGATCTATAAAACATAAACAGCATGCTTTCGTTGGAACATTGTTAGCATGAACATGTTTGGTAACATGTTTGGTTTTGCTGAATGTTGTACCCAAGACCTTCTGCGTGTAGGGCAGATGTGATGACCACCACACAATGAAACCATGAAGCAGAAGTTTGCCTACTTCAATGCTGCTCTCTTTGATATAGCCCAATGATCAAATGTCATACTTATTTTCAAAACAGGACATCCTGTAGAAAGGTGTGGTTCAACGGTATAGCGGTTAGCGCTCTGAATCCAGAGTTTTTCTTCATTTCTAATTGCAATTAGAGGGGTAACCCTTTTATGGGTGTGTCAAGATTCTAGCCTCTGTGGCGCAATCGGCTAGCGCGTTCTGCTGGTAGGCGAAAGTTTGGTGGTTCGAGCCCACCCAGGGATGACTGCTCACCTTGCCAGAGCAAGCAAAAAATTCAATCCCACAAGTAACCACTGTATGTAATTATGTAAGGAAACCAGGAAATCATTACGTCGCTGGGGCTTCCTTGGTCAAAGGGCCTGTTTAGTAAAAAGGAAATGCCTACTCTTTTGTCTATGAAAAATATTTACAAGGACAGAAAAGCCCACAAGAAGAGCCCTCAAACCCATACCTTTCTCCCTCAAGTTTACTGCTGCTACACTTTGCATTAAGAGAGGGAAAAGTATTGCTGCACATCAAGATTGTTTGCACTGTTTGCACTCCTTGTTTCTAATTTTTTGGGCAAGGGATGATTGATGTAAAGACTTCTAGCTTTGGATCACCGTTATCCTTCCAAGGAGGAGTCTGCGGTTCCATGGTGTAATGGTTAGCACACTTTGAATCCAGCGATCCGAGTTCAAACTCAGTGGAACCTTGAGTGCCCCGAGAGTAGCGTTACTCTTTTGAAAAAGTGCAGAAACATGAGGAATCTTTGGGTAAAATCTGTGCTTACGCCCTGAAAGGAGCTAACCAAAGCATACAAACTAAACAAAGCTGTTAAAATCTGGAGCTGGTTTTCTCATGACCAAGCTTATGATTCAACGCCTGGATTACAAAAGGCGTAAACGTTTCACCGCATTGCAAAAGAAACTCAAATGAAAAGCATTGACGTGTTGAAGGAATCCTTTGACTTAGAGAGACAGGACTTTTATAGGACTTATTATAAGCAAGAAATGAAACAAAGAAATGACCACTATAATCCTCTGACAGTAATCTTCGTTGAAGCCAATCAATCAGAACTTGCGAGGGGAATCATTTCTAAATGATCTCAATGCATTGGTAATCTGGACAACGTTCTGCTAAGTATATTCTAAACCAATAGGAACGAGAAGTGAACCTGGTTTTGTCTGACCAAGAGTGTGGAAATGTAGGAACAGCCCTGAGGAAGACCACAAAATCACATGCCTGAAGGGGAAAAAAATATGTTTTTTTCACCACACCATGTCAAAGTGCCCATTATTCACAAGGAAATGCTAACTGCTGGAGAACCCAGCAGGCAAACCACTATCAGGTGTTTTGGGGCTGTGCTGTTGCTCAAAAATAATGGACTGAAATTCACAGGGCACTGCAGACTGTTTTTGACTTTGCCATCCCACTCAAATTTAAAACTATGTACTTGGGCCTCAACACTCCTGCCATGGACACAATAAATGGATACCCTTGGAACATATTTTTGGCTGTAGAGAAAAAGGCCATCACAAAGAAATGCTCGACACCAACCACGCCAACGATCAAAGACTTGACTGACATAGTAACAGACATTAGACATTGGATGAATGGAAAACAGTGACATTCAGGCTTAATTTGGATAAGCACTAATTTGATCGACTTTGGACCAAGTAGGACCCCTATTTTCATTTAAATGTGATTTTGTTTTTATTTTATGTTTAGTGCCATTTATGTTCTTTTTATTTCGATTTTTGCTCCCTGGTCGTGTCCTGTATTGTTTTATGTTTAATCGAAAGAAAAGAAAAAAGGACACACAGAACTAGTTGATTTTCTCGCTACGTTATGCCACACGTTTCCCTCCCTTGCCTAATTTGTCTATAAAGTAGCCGAAATAGCTCAGTTGGGAGAGCGTTAGACTGAAGATCTAAAGGTCCCTGGGTCAATCCCGGGTTTCGGCAGGTGTACCTGAACGTTAGTCGTTGTTCAACAATACAATGAATAGCAATGGTGGGTCTATTGGATCTTTTGCGAGATCAGGACATAAATGGCCTGGAAAGGATCTATAAAACGTAAACAGCATGCTTTCGTTGGAACATTGTTAGCATGAACATGTTTGGTAACATGTTTGGTTTTGCTGAATGTTGTACCCAAGACCTTCTGCGTGTAGGGCAGATGTGATGACCACCACACAATGAAACCATGAAGCAGAAGTTTGCCTACTTCAATGCTGCTCTCTTTGATATAGCCCAATGATCAAATGTCATACTTATTTTCAAAACAGGACATCCTGTAGAAAGGTGTGGTTCAACGGTATAGCGGTTAGCGCTCTGAATCCAGAGTTTTTCTTCATTTCTAATTGCAATTAGAGGGGTAACCCTTTTATGGGTATGTCAAGATTCTCGCCTCTGTGGCGCAATCGGCTAGCGCGTTCTGCTGATAGGCGAAAGGTTGGTGGTTCGAGCCCACTAAGGGTTGACTGCTCACCTTGCCAGAGCAAGCAAGAGATACAATCCCAGAAGTAACCACTGTATGTAATTATGTAAGGAAACCAGGAAATCATTATGGCGCTGGGGCTTCCTTGGTCAAAGAGCCTGTTTAGTAAAAAGGAAATGCCTACTCTATTGTCTATGAAAAAGATTTACAAGGACAGTAAAGCCTACAAGGACAGTAAAGCCCACAAGAAGAGCCCTCAAACCCATACCTTTCTCCCTCAAGTTTACTGCTGCTACACTTTGCATTAAGAGAGGGAAAAGTATTGCTGCACATCAAGATTGTTTGCACTGTTTGCACTCCTTGTTTCTCATTTTTTGGGCAAGGGATAATTGATGTAAAGACTTGTAGCTTTGGATCACCGTTATCCTTCCAAGGAGCAGTCTGCGGTTCCATGGTGTAATGGTTAGCACACTTTGAATCCAGCGATCCGAGTTCAAATCTCAGCGGAACCTTGAGTGCCCCAAGAGCAGCGCTACTCTTTTGAAAAAGTGCAGAAACATGAAGAATCTTTGGGTAAAATCTGTGCTTACCCCCTGAAAGGAGCCAACCAAAGCATACAAACTAAACAAAGCTGTTAAAATCTGGAGCTGGTTTTCTTATGACCAAGCTTATGATTCAACGCCTGGATTACAAAAGGCGTAAACTTTTCACCGCATTGCAAAAGAAACTCAAATGAAAAGCATTGATGTGTTGAAGGAATCCTTTGACTTGGAGAGCCAGGACTTTTATAGGACTTATTATAAGCAAGAAATGAAACAAGGAAATGACCACTATAATCCTCTGACAGTAATCTTCGTTGAAGCCAATCAATCAGAACTTGCGAGGGGAATCATTTCTAAATGATCTCAATGCATTGGTAATCTGGACAACGTTCTGCTAAGTATATTCTAAACCAATGGGAACGAGAAGTGAACCTGGTTTTGTCTGACCAAGAGTGTGGAAATGTAGGAACAGCCCTGAGGAAGACCACAAAATCAAATGCCTGAAGGGGAAAAATATGTTTTTTTCACCACACCATGTCAAAGTGTGCATTATTCACAAGGAAATGCTAACTGCTGGAGAACCCAGCAGGCAAACCACTATCAGGTGTTTTGGGGCTGTGCTGTTGCTCAAAAATAATGGACTGAAATTCACAGGGCACTGCAGACTGTTTTTGACTTTGCCATCCCACTCAAATTTAAAACTATGTACTTGGGCCTCAACACTCCTGCCATGGACAAAATAAATGGATACCCTTGGAACATACTTTTGGCTGTAGAGAAAAAGGCCATCACAAAGAAATGCTCGACACCAACCACGCCAACGATCAAAGACTTGACTGACATAGTAACAGACATTAGACATTGGATGAATGGAAAACAGTGACATTCAGGCTTAATTTGGATAAGCACTAATTTGATCGACTTTGGACCAAGTAGGACCCCTATTTTCATTTAAATGTGATTTTGTTTTTATTTTATGTTTAGTGCTATTTATGTTCTTTTTATTTCGATTTTTGCTCCCTGGTCGTGTCCTGTATTGTTTTATGTTTAATCGAAAGAAAAGAAAAAAGGACACACAGAACTAGTTCATTTTCTCGCTACGTTATGCCACACGTTTCCCTCCCTTGCCTAATTTGTTGATAAAGTAGCCGAAATAGCTCAGTTGGGAGAGCGTTAGACTGAAGATCTAAAGGTCCCTGGTTCAATCCCGGGTTTCGGCAGGTGTACCTGAATGCTAGTCTTTGCTCAAAACTACAATGAATAGGAATGCTGGGTCTATTGGATGTTTTGCGAGATCAGGACATAAATGGCCTGGAAAGGATCTATAAAACATAAACAGCATGCTTTCGTTGGAACATTGTTAGCATGAACATGTTTGGTTTTGCTGAATGTTGTACCCAAGACCTTCTGCGTGTAGGGCAGATGTGATGACCACCACATAATGAAACCAAGAAGCAGAAGTTTGCCTACTTCAATGCTGCGCTCTTTGATATAGCCCAATGATCAAATGTCATACTTATTTTCAAAACAGGACATCCTGTAGAAAGGTGTGGTTCAACGGTATAGCGGTTAGCGCTCTGAATCCAGAGTTTTTCTTCATTTCTAATTGCAATTAGATGGGTAACCCTTTTATGGGTATGTCAAGATTCTCGCCTCTGTGGCGCAATCGGTTAGCGCGTTCTGCTGATAGGCGAAAGGTTGGTGGTTCGAGCCCACCCAGGGTTGACTGCCCACCTTGCCAGAGCAAGCAAGAGATACAATCCCAGAAGTAACCACTGTATGTAATTATGTAAGGAAACCAGGAAATCATTACAGCGCTGGGGCTTCCTTGGTCAAAGGGCCTGTTTAGTAAAAAGGAAATGCCTACTCTCTTGTCTATGAAAAAGATTTACAAGGACAGTAAAGCCCACAAGAAGAGCCCTCAAACCCATACCTTTATTCCTCAAGTTTACTGCTGCTACACTTTGCATTAAGAGAGGGTAAAGTATTGCTGCACATCAAGATTGTTTGCACTGTTTGCACTCCTTGTTTCTCATTTTTTGGGCAAGGGATGATTGATGTAAAGACTTGTAGCTTTGGATCACCGTTATCCTTCCAAGGAGCAGTCTGCGGTTCCATGGTGTAATGGTTAGCACACTTTGAATCCAGCGATCCGAGTTCAAATCTCAGTGGAACCTTGAGTACCCCGAGAGTAGCGTTACTCTTTTGAAAAAGTGCAGAAACATGAAGAATCTTTGGGTAAAATCTGTGCTTACGCCCTGAAAGGAGCTAACCAAAGCATACAAACTAAACAAAGCTGTTAAAATCTGGAGCTGGTTTTCTCATGACCAAGCTTATGATTCAACGCCTGGATTACAAAAGGCGTAAACGTTTCACCGCATTGCAAAAGAAACTCAAATGAAAAGCATTGACGTGTTGAAGGAATCCTTTGACTTGGAGAGACAGGACTTTTATAGGACTTATTATAAGCAAGAAATGAAACAAAGAAATGACCACTATAATCCTCTGACAGTAATCTTCGTTGAAGCCAATCAATCAGAACTTGCGAGGGGAATCATTTCTAAATGATCTCAATGCATTGGTAATCTGGACAACGTTCTGCTAAGTATATTCTAAACCAATAGGAACGAGAAGTGAACCTGGTTTTGTCTGACCCAGAGTGTGGAAATGTAGGAACAGCCCTGAGGAAGACCACAAAATCACTTGCCTGAAGGGGAAAAATATGTTTTTTTCACCACACCATGTCAAAGTGCCCATTATTCACAAGGAAATGCTAACTGCTGGAGAACCCAGCAGGCAAACCACTATCAGGTGTTTTGGGGCTGTGCTGTTGCTCAAAAATAATGGACTGAAATTTACAGGGCACTGCAGACTGTTTTTGACTTTGCCATCCCACTCAAATTTAAAACTATGTACTTGGGCCTCAACACTCCTGCCATGGACACAATAAATGGATACCCTTGGAACATATTTTTGGCTGTAGAGAAAAAGGCCATCACAAAGAAATGCTCGACACCAACCACGCCAACGATCAAAGACTTGACTGACATAGTAACAGACATTAGACATTGGATGAATGGAAAACAGTGACATTCAGGCTTAATTTGGATAAGCACTAATTTGATCGACTTTGGACCAAGTAGGACCCCTATTTTCATTTAAATGTGATTTTGTTTTTATTTTATGTTTAGTGCCATTTATGTTCTTTTTATTTCGATTTTTGCTCCCTGGTCGTGTCTTGTATTGTTTTATGTTTAATCGAAAGAAAAGAAAAAAGGAGACACAGAACTAAATCATTTTCTCGCTACGTTATGCCACACGTTTCCCTCCCTTGGCTAATTTGTCAATAAAGTAGCCGAAATAGCTCAGTTGGGAGAGCGTTAGACTGAAGATCTAAATGTCCCTGGTTCAATCCCGGGTTTCGGCAGGTGTACCTGAATGTTAGTCTTTGCTCAAAAATACAATGAATAGGAATGCTGGGTCTTTTGGATATTTTGCGAGATCAGGACATAAATGGCCTGGAAAGGATCTATAAAACATAAACAGCATGCTTTCGTTGGAACATTGTTAGCATGAACATGTTTGGTAACATGTTTGGTTTTGCTGAATGTTGTACCCAAGACCTTCTGCGTGTAGGGCAGATGTGATGACCACCACACAATGAAACCATGAAGCAGAAGTTTGCCTACTTCAATGCTGCTCTCTTTGATATAGCCCAATGATCAAATGTCATACTTATTTTCAAAACAGGACATCCTGTAGAAAGGTGTGGTTCAACGGTATAGCGGTTAGCGCTCTGAATCCAGAGTTTTTCTTCATTTCTAATTGCAATTAGAGGGGTAACCCTTTTATGGGTATGTCAAGATTCTCGCCTCTGTGGCGCAATCGGCTAGCGCGTTCTGCTGGTAGGCGAAAGTTTGGTGATTCGAGCCCACCCAGGGACGACTGCTCACCTTGCCAGAGCAAGCAAGAAATTCGATCCCAGAAGTAACCACTGTATGTAATTATGTAAGGAAACCAGGAAATCATTACGGCGCTGGGGCTTCCTTGGTCAAAGGGCCTGTTTAGTAAAAAGGAAATGCCTACTCTTTTGTCTATGAAAAATATTTACAAGGACAGTAAAGCCCACAAGAAGAGCCCTCAAACCCATACCTTTCTCCCTCAAGTTTACTGCTGCTACACTTTGCATTAAGAGAGGGAAAAGTATTGCTGCACATCAAGATTGTTTGCACTGTTTGCACTCCTTGTTTCTCATTTTTTGGGCAAGGGATGATTGATGTAAAGACTTGTAGCTTTGGATCACCGTTATCCTTCCAAGCAGCAGTCTGCGGTTCCATGGTGTAATGGTTAGCACACTTTGAATCCAGCGATCCGAGTTCAAATCTCAGTGGAACCTTGAGTGCCCCGAGAGTAGCGTTAGTCTTTTGAAAAAGTGCAGAAACATGAAGAATCTTTGGGTAAAATCTGTGCTTACGCCCTGAAAGGAGCTAACCAAAGCATACAAACTAAACAAAGCTGTTAAAATCTGGAGCTGGTTTTCTCATGACCAAGCTTATGATTCAACGCCTGGATTACAAAAGGCGTAAACGTTTCACCGCATTGCAAAAGAAACTCAAATGAAAAGCATTGACGTGTTGAAGGAATCCTTTGACTTGGAGAGACAGGACTTTTATAGGACTTATTATAAGCAAGAAATGAAACAAAGAAATGACCACTATAATCCTCTGACAGTAATCTTCGTTGAAGCCAATCAATCAGAACTTGCGAGGGGAATCATTTCTAAATGATCTCAATGCATTGGTAATCTGGACAACGTTCTGCTAAGTATATTCTAAACCAATAGGAACGAGAAGTGAACCTGGTTTTGTCTGACCAAGAGTGTGGAAATGTAGGAACAGCCCTGAGGAAGACCACAAAATCACTTGCCTGAAGGGGAAAAATATGTTTTTTTCACCACACCATGTCAAAGTGCCCATTATTCACAAGGAAATGCTAACTGCTGGAGAACCCAGCAGGCAAACCACTATCAGGTGTTTTGGGGCTGTGCTGTTGCTCAAAAATAATGGACTGAAATTCACAGGGCACTGCAGACTGTTTTTGACTTTGCCATCCCACTCAAATTTAAAACTATGTACTTGGGCCTCAACACTCCTGCCATGGACACAATAAATGGATACCCTTGGAACATATTTTTGGCTGTAGAGAAAAAGGCCATCACAAAGAAATGCTCGACACCAACCACGCCAACGATCAAAGACTTGACTGACATAGTAACAGACATTAGACATTGGATGAATGGAAAACAGTGACATTCAGGCTTAATTTGGATAAGCACTAATTTGATCGACTTTGGACCAAGTAGGACCCCTATTTTCATTTAAATGTGATTTTGTTTTTATTTTATGTTTAGTGCCATTTATGTTCTTTTTATTTAGATTTTTGCTCCCTGGTCGTGTCCTGTATTGTTTTATGTTTAATCGAAAGAAAAGAAAAAAGGACACACAGAACTAGTTCATTTTCTCGCTACGTTATTCCACACGTTTCCCTCCCTTGCCTAAATTGTCAATGAAGTAGCTGAAATAGCTCAGTTGGGAGAGCGTTAGACTGAAGATCTAAAGGTCCCTGGTTCAATCCCGGGTTTCGGCAGGTGTACCTGAATGTTAGTCTTTGCTCAAAAATACAATGAATAGGAATGCTGGGTCTTTTGGATATTTTGCGAGATCAGGACATAAATGGCCTGGAAAGGATCTATAAAACATAAACAGCATGCTTTCGTTGGAACATTGTTAGCATGAACATGTTTGGTAACATGTTTGGTTTTGCTGAATGTTGTACCCAAGACCTTCTGCGTGTAGGGCAGATGTGATGACCACCACACAATGAAACCATGAAGCAGAAGTTTGCCTACTTCAATGCTGCTCTCTTTGATATAGCCCAATGATCAAATGTCATACTTATTTTCAAAACAGGACATCCTGTAGAAAGGTGTGGTTCAACGGTATAGCGGTTAGCGCTCTGAATCCAGAGTTTTTCTTCATTTCTAATTGCAATTAGAGGGGTAACCCTTTTATGGGTATGTCAAGATTCTCGCCTCTGTGGCGCAATCGGCTAGCGCGTTCTGCTGGTAGGCGAAAGTTTGGTGATTCGAGCCCACCCAGGGACGACTGCTCACCTTGCCAGAGCAAGCAAGAAATTCGATCCCAGAAGTAACCACTGTATGTAATTATGTAAGGAAACCAGGAAATCATTACGGCGCTGGGGCTTCCTTGGTCAAAGGGCCTGTTTAGTAAAAAGGAAATGCCTACTCTTTTGTCTATGAAAAATATTTACAAGGACAGTAAAGCCCACAAGAAGAGCCCTCAAACCCATACCTTTCTCCCTCAAGTTTACTGCTGCTACACTTTGCATTAAGAGAGGGAAAAGTATTGCTGCACATCAAGATTGTTTGCACTGTTTGCACTCCTTGTTTCTCATTTTTTGGGCAAGGGATGATTGATGTAAAGACTTGTAGCTTTGGATCACCGTTATCCTTCCAAGCAGCAGTCTGCGGTTCCATGGTGTAATGGTTAGCACACTTTGAATCCAGCGATCCGAGTTCAAATCTCAGTGGAACCTTGAGTGCCCCGAGAGTAGCGTTAGTCTTTTGAAAAAGTGCAGAAACATGAAGAATCTTTGGGTAAAATCTGTGCTTACGCCCTGAAAGGAGCTAACCAAAGCATACAAACTAAACAAAGCTGTTAAAATCTGGAGCTGGTTTTCTCATGACCAAGCTTATGATTCAACGCCTGGATTACAAAAGGCGTAAACGTTTCACCGCATTGCAAAAGAAACTCAAATGAAAAGCATTGACGTGTTGAAGGAATCCTTTGACTTGGAGAGACAGGACTTTTATAGGACTTATTATAAGCAAGAAATGAAACAAAGAAATGACCACTATAATCCTCTGACAGTAATCTTCGTTGAAGCCAATCAATCAGAACTTGCGAGGGGAATCATTTCTAAATGATCTCAATGCATTGGTAATCTGGACAACGTTCTGCTAAGTATATTCTAAACCAATAGGAACGAGAAGTGAACCTGGTTTTGTCTGACCAAGAGTGTGGAAATGTAGGAACAGCCCTGAGGAAGACCACAAAATCACTTGCCTGAAGGGGAAAAATATGTTTTTTTCACCACACCATGTCAAAGTGCCCATTATTCACAAGGAAATGCTAACTGCTGGAGAACCCAGCAGGCAAACCACTATCAGGTGTTTTGGGGCTGTGCTGTTGCTCAAAAATAATGGACTGAAATTCACAGGGCACTGCAGACTGTTTTTGACTTTGCCATCCCACTCAAATTTAAAACTATGTACTTGGGCCTCAACACTCCTGCCATGGACACAATAAATGGATACCCTTGGAACATATTTTTGGCTGTAGAGAAAAAGGCCATCACAAAGAAATGCTCGACACCAACCACGCCAACGATCAAAGACTTGACTGACATAGTAACAGACATTAGACATTGGATGAATGGAAAACAGTGACATTCAGGCTTAATTTGGATAAGCACTAATTTGATCGACTTTGGACCAAGTAGGACCCCTATTTTCATTTAAATGTGATTTTGTTTTTATTTTATGTTTAGTGCCATTTATGTTCTTTTTATTTAGATTTTTGCTCCCTGGTCGTGTCCTGTATTGTTTTATGTTTAATCGAAAGAAAAGAAAAAAGGACACACAGAACTAGTTCATTTTCTCGCTACGTTATGCCACACGTTTCCCTCCCTTGCCTAAATTGTCAATGAAGTAGCTGAAATAGCTCAGTTGGGAGAGCGTTAGACTGAAGATCTAAAGGTCCCTGGTTCAATCCCGGGTTTCGGCAGGTGTACCTGAATGTTAGTCTTTGCTCAAAAATACAATGAATAGGAATGCTGGGTCTTTTGGATATTTTGCGAGATCAGGACATAAATGGCCTGGAAAGGATCTATAAAACATAAACAGCATGCTTTCGTTGGAACATTGTTAGCATGAACATGTTTGGTAACATGTTTGGTTTTGCTGAATGTTGTACCCAAGACCTTCTGCGTGTAGGGCAGATGTGATGACCACCACACAATGAAACCATGAAGCAGAAGTTTGCCTACTTCAATGCTGCTCTCTTTGATATAGCCCAATGATCAAATGTCATACTTATTTTCAAAACAGGACATCCTGTAGAAAGGTGTGGTTCAACGGTATAGCGGTTAGCGCTCTGAATCCAGAGTTTTTCTTCATTTCTAATTGCAATTAGAGGGGTAACCCTTTTATGGGTATGTCAAGATTCTCGCCTCTGTGGCGCAATCGGCTAGCGCGTTCTGCTGGTAGGCGAAAGTTTGGTGGTTCGAGCCCACCCAGGGACGACTGCTCACCTTGCCAGAGCAAGCAAGAAATTCGATCCCAGAAGTAACCACTGTATGTAATTATGTAAGGAAACCAGGAAATCATTACGGCGCTGGGGCTTCCTTGGTCAAAGGGCCTGTTTAGTAAAAAGAAAATGCCTACTCTTTTGTCTATGAAAAATATTTACAAGGACAGTAAAGCCCACAAGAAGAGCCCTCAAACCCATACCTTTCTCCCTCAAGTTTACTGCTGCTACACTTTGCATTAAGAGAGGGAAAAGTATTGCTGCACATCAAGATTGTTTGCACTGTTTGCACTCCTTGTTTCTCATTTTTTGGGCAAGGGATGATTGATGTAAAGACTTGTAGCTTTGGATCACCGTTATCCTTCCAAGGAGCAGTCTGCGGTTCCATGGTGTAATGGTTAGCACACTTTGAATCCAGCGATCCGAGTTCAAATCTCAGTGGAACCTTGAGTGCCCCGAGAGCAGCGTTACTCTTTTGAAAAAGTGCAGAAACATGAAGAATCTTTGGGTAAAATCTGTGCTTACGCCCTGAAAGGAGCTAACCAAAGCATACAAACTAAACAAAGCTGTTAAAATCTGGAGCTGGTTTCCTCATGACCAAGCTTATGATTCAACGCCTGGATTACAAAAGGCGTAAACGTTTCACCGCATTGCAAAAGAAACTCAAATGAAAAGCATTGACGTGTTGAAGGAATCCTTTGACTTGGAGAGACAGGACTTTTATAGGACTTATTATAAGCAAGAAATGAAACAAAGAAATGACCACTATAATCCTCTGACAGTAATCTTCGTTGAAGCCAATCAATCAGAACTTGCGAGGGGAATCATTTCTAAATGATCTCAATGCATTGGTAATCTGGACAACGTTCTGCTAAGTATATTCTAAACCAATAGGAACGAGAAGTGAACCTGGTTTTGTCTGACCAAGAGTGTGGAAATGTAGGAACAGCCCTGAGGAAGACCACAAAATCACTTGCCTGAAGGGGAAAAATATGTTTTTTTCACCACACCATGTCAAAGTGCCCATTATTCACAAGGAAATGCTAACTGCTGGAGAACCCAGCAGGCAAACCACTATCAGGTGTTTTGGGGCTGTGCTGTTGCTCAAAAATAATGGACTGAAATTCACAGGGCACTGCAGACTGTTTTTGACTTTTCCATCCCACTCAAATTTAAAACTATGTACTTGGGCCTCAACACTCCTGCCATGGACACAATAAATGGATACCCTTGGAACATATTTTTGGCTGTAGAGAAAAAGGCCATCACAAAGAAATGCTCGACACCAACCACGCCAACGATCAAAGACTTGACTGACATAGTAACAGACATTAGACATTGGATGAATGGAAAACAGTGACATTCAGGCTTAATTTTGATAAGCACTAATTTGATCGACTTTGGACCAAGTAGGACCCCTATTTTCATTTAAATGTGATTTTGTTTTTATTTTATGTTTAGTGCCATTTATGTTCTTTTTATTTAGATTTTTGCTCCCTGGTCGTGTCCTGTATTGTTTTATGTTTAATCGAAAGAAAAGAAAAAAGGACACACAGAACTAGTTCATTTTCTCGCTACGTTATGCCACACGTTTCGCTCCCTTGCCTAATTTGTCAATAAAGTAGCCGAAATAGCTCAGTTGGGAGAGCGTTAGACTGAAGATCTAAAGGTCCCTGGTTCAATCCCAGGTTTCGGCAGGTGTACCTGAACGTTAGTCTTTGCTCAAAAATACAATGAATAGGAATGCTGGGTCTTTTGGATATTTTGCGTGATCAGGACATAAATGGCCTGGAAAGGATCTATAAAACATAAACAGCATGCTTTCGTTGGAACATTGTTAGCATGAACATGTTTGGTAACATGTTTGGTTTTGCTGAATGTTGTACCCAAGACCTTCTGCGTGTAGGGCAGATGTGATGACCACCACACAATGAAACCATGAAGCAGAAGTTTGCCTACTTCAACGCTGCTCTCTTTGATATAGCCCAATGATCAAATGTCATACTTATTTTCAAAACAGGACATCCTGTAGAAAGGTGTGGTTCAACGGTATAGCGGTTAGCGCTCTGAATCCAGAGTTTTTCTTCATTTCTAATTGCAATTAGAGGGGTAATCCTTTTATGGGTATGTCAAGATTCTCGCCTCTGTGGCGCAATCGGCTAGCGCGTTCTGCTGGTAGGCGAAAAGTTGGTGGTTCGAGCCCACCCAGGGATGACTGCTCACCTTGCCAGAGCAAGCAAGAAATTCAATCCCAGAAGTAACCACTGTATGTAATTATGTAAGGAAATCATTACGGCGCTGGGGCTTCCTTGGTCAAAGGGCCTGTTTAGTAAAAAGGAAATGCCTACTCTTTTGTCTATGAAAAATATTTACAAGGACAGTAAAGCCCACAAGAAGAGCCCTCAAACCCATACCTTTCTCCCTCAAGTTTACTGCTGCTACACTTTGCATTAAGAGAGGGAAAAGTATTGCTGCACATCAAGATTGTTTGCACTGTTTGCACTCCTTGTTTCTCATTTTTTGGGCAAGGGATGATTGATGTAAAGACTTGTAGCTTTGGATCACCGTTATCCTTCCAAGCAGCAGTCTGCGGTTCCATGGTGTAATGGTTAGCACACTTTGAATCCAGCGATCCGAGTTCAAATCTCAGTGGAACCTTGAGTGCCCCGAGAGTAGCGTTACTCTTTTGAAAAAGTGCAGAAACATGAAGAATCTTTGGGTAAAATCTGTGCTTACGCCCTGAAAGGAGCTAACCAGAGCATACAAACTAAACAAAGCTGTTAAAATCTGGAGCTGGTTTTCTCATGACCAAGCTTATGATTCAACGCCTGGATTACAAAAGGCGTAAACGTTTCACCGCATTGCAAAAGAAACTCAAATGAAAAGCATTGACGTGTTGAAGGAATCCTTTGACTTGGAGAGACAGGACTTTTATAGGACTTATTATAAGCAAGAAATGAAACAAAGAAATGACCACTATAATCCTCTGACAGTAATCTTCGTTGAAGCCAATCAATCAGAACTTGCGAGGGGAATCATTTCTAAATGATCTCAATGCATTGGTAATCTGGACAACGTTCTGCTAAGTATATTCTAAACCAATAGGAACGAGAAGTGAACCTGGTTTTGTCTGACCAAGAGTGTGGAAATGTAGGAACAGCCCTGAGGAAGACCACAAAATCACTTGCCTGAAGGGGAAAAATATGTTTTTTTCACCACACCATGTCAAAGTGCCCATTATTCACAAGGAAATGCTAACTGCTGGAGAACCCAGAAGGCAAACCACTATCAGGTGTTTTGGGGCTGTGCTGTTGCTCAAAAATAATGGACTGAAATTCACAGGGCACTGCAGACTGTTTTTGACTTTGCCATCCCACTCAAATTTAAAACTATGTACTTGGGCCTCAACACTCCTGCCATGGACACAATAAATGGATACCCTTGGAACATATTTTTGGCTGTAGAGAAAAAGGCCATCACAAAGAAATGCTCGACACCAACCACGCCAACGATCAAAGACTTGACTGACATAGTAACAGACATTAGACATTGGATGAATGGAAAACAGTGACATTCAGGCTTAATTTGGATAAGCACTAATTTGATCGACTTTGGACCAAGTAGGACCCCTATTTTCATTTAAATGTGATTTTGTTTTTATTTTATGTTTAGTGCCATTTATGTTCTTTTTATTTAGATTTTTGCTCCCTGGTCGTGTCCTGTATTGTTTTATGTTTAATCGAAAGAAAAGAAAAAAGGACACACAGAACTAGTTCATTTTCTCGCTACGTTATGCCACACGTTTCCCTCCCTTGCCTAAATTGTCAATGAAGTAGCCGAAATAGCTCAGTTGGGAGAGCGTTAGACTGAAGATCTAAAGGTCCCTGGTTCAATCCCGGGTTTCGGCAGGTGTACCTGAAGGTTAGTCTTTGCTCAAAAATACAATGAATAGGAATGCTGTGTCTTTTGGATATTTTGCGAGATCAGGACATAAATGGCCTGGAAAGGATCTATAAAACATAAACAGCATGCTTTCGTTGGAACATTGTTAGCATGAACATGTTTGGTAACATGTTTGGTTTTGCTGAATGTTGTACCCAAGACCTTCTGCGTGTAGGGCAGATGTGATGACCACCACACAATGAAACCATGAAGCAGAAGTTTGCCTACTTCAATGCTGCTCTCTTTGATATAGCCCATGATCAAATGTCATACTTATTTTCAAAACAGGACATCCTGTAGAAAGGTGTGGTTCAACGGTATAGCGGTTAGCGCTCTGAATCCAGAGTTTTTCTTCATTTCTAATTGCAATTAGAGGGGTAACCCTTTTATGGGTATGTCAAGATTCTCGCCTCTGTGGCGCAATCGGCTAGCGCGTTCTGCTGGTAGGCGAAAGTTTGGTGGTTCGAGCCCACCCAGGGACGACTGCTCACCTTGCCAGAGCAAGCAAGAAATTCGATCCCAGAAGTAACCACTGTATGTAATTATGTAAGGAAACCAGGAAATCATTACGGCGCTGGGGCTTCCTTGGTCAAAGGGCCTGTTTAGTAAAAAGGAAATGCCTACTCTTTTGTCTATGAAAAATATTTACAAGGACAGTAAAGCCCACAAGAAGAGCCCTCAAACCCATACCTTTCTCCCTCAAGTTTACTGCTGCTACACTTTGCATTAAGAGAGGGAAAAGTATTGCTGCACATCAAGATTGTTTGCACTGTTTGCACTCCTTGTTTCTCATTTTTTGGGCAAGGGATGATTGATGTAAAGACTTGTAGCTTTGGATGACCGTTATCCTTCCAAGGAGCAGTCTGCGGTTCCATGGTGTAATGGTTAGCACACTTTGAATCCAGCCATCCGAGTTCAAATCTCAGTGGAACCTTGAGTGCCCCGAGAGCAGCGTTACTCTTTTGAAAAAGTGCAGAAACATGAAGAATCTTTGGGTAAAATCTGTGCTTACGCCCTGAAAGGAGCTAACCAAAGCATACAAACTAAACAAAGCTGTTAAAATCTGGAGCTGGTTTTCTCATGACCAAGCTTATGATTCAACGCCTGGATTACAAAAGGCGTAAACGTTTCACCGCATTGCAAAAGAAACTCAAATGAAAAGCATTGACGTGTTGAAGGAATCCTTTGACTTGGAGAGACAGGACTTTTATAGGACTTATTATAAGCAAGAAATGAAACAAAGAAATGACCACTATAATCCTCTGACAGTAATCTTCGTTGAAGCCAATCAATCAGAACTTGCGAGGGGAATCATTTCTAAATGATCTCAATGCATTGGTAATCTGGACAACGTTCTGCTAAGTATATTCTAAACCAATAGGAACGAGAAGTGAACCTGGTTTTGTCTGACCAAGAGTGTGGAAATGTAGGAACAGCCCTGAGGAAGACCACAAAATCACTTGCCTGAAGGGGAAAAATATGTTTTTTTCACCACACCATGTCAAAGTGCCCATTATTCACAAGGAAATGCTAACTGCTGGAGAACCCAGCAGGCAAACCACTATCAGGTGTTTTGGGGCTGTGCTGTTGCTCAAAAATAATGGACTGAAATTCACAGGGCACTGCAGACTGTTTTTGACTTTGCCATCCCACTCAAATTTAAAACTATGTACTTGGGCCTCAACACTCCTGCCATGGACACAATAAATGGATACCCTTGGAACATATTTTTGGCTGTAGAGAAAAAGGCCATCACAAAGAAATGCTCGACACCAACCACGCCAACGATCAAAGACTTGACTGACATAGTAACAGACATTAGACATTGGATGAATGGAAAACAGTGACATTCAGGCTTAATTTGGATAAGCACTAATTTGATCGACTTTGGACCAAGTAGGACCCCTATTTTCATTTAAATGTGATTTTGTTTTTATTTTATGTTTAGTGCCATTTATGTTCTTTTTATTTCGATTTTTGCTCCCTGGTCGTGTCCTGTATTGTTTTATGTTTAATCGAAAGAAAAGAAAAAAGGACACACAGAACTAGTTCATTTTCTCGCTACGTTATGCCACACGTTTCGCTCCCTTGCCTAATTTGTCAATAAAGTAGCCGAAATAGCTCAGTTGGGAGAGCGTTAGACTGAAGATCTAAAGGTCCCTGGTTCAATCCCAGGTTTCGGCAGGTGTACCTGAATGTTAGTCTTTGCTCAAAAATACAATGAATAGGAATGCTGGGTCTTTTGGATATTTTGCGAGATCAGGACATAAATGGCCTGGAAAGGATCTATAAAACATAAACAGCATGCTTTCGTTGGAACATTGTTAGCATGAACATGTTTGGTAACATGTTTGGTTTTGCTGAATGTTGTACCCAAGACCTTCTGCGTGTAGGGCAGATGTGATGACCACCACACAATGAAACCATGAAGCAGAAGTTTGCCTACTTCAACGCTGCTCTCTTTGATATAGCCCAATGATCAAATGTCATACTTATTTTCAAAACGGGACATCCTGTAGAAAGGTGTGGTTCAACGGTATAGCGGTTAGCGCTCTGAATCCAGAGTTTTTCTTCATTTCTAATTGCAATTAGAGGGGTAACCCTTTTATGGGTATGTCAAGATTCTCGCCTCTGTGGCGCAATCGGCTAGCGCGTTCTGCTGGTAGGCGAAAGTTTGGTGGTTCGAGCCCACCCAGGGACGACTGCTCACCTTGCCAGAGCAAGCAAGAAATTCAATCCCAGAAGTAACCACTGTATGTAATTATGTAAGGAAATCATTACGGCGCTGGGGCTTCCTTGGTCAAAGGGCCTGTTTAGTAAAAAGGAAATGCCTACTCTTTTGTCTATGAAAAATATTTACAAGGACAGTAAAGCCCACAAGAAGAGCCCTCAAACCCATACCTTTCTCCCTCAAGTTTACTGCTGCTACACTTTGCATTAAGAGAGGGAAAAGTATTGCTGCACATCAAGATTGTTTGCACTGTTTGCACTCCTTGTTTCTCATTTTTTGGGCAAGGGATGATTGATGTAAAGACTTGTAGCTTTGGATCACCGTTATCCTTCCAAGCAGCAGTCTGCGGTTCCATGGTGTAATGGTTAGCACACTTTGAATCCAGCGATCCGAGTTCAAATCTCAGTGGAACCTTGAGTGCCCCGAGAGCAGCGCTACTCTTTGGAAAAAGTGCAGAAACATGAAGAATCTTTGGGTAAAATCTGTGCTTACGCCCTGAAAGGAGCTAACCAAAGCATACAAACTAAACAAAGCTGTTAACCCTTTAGGCGCCAGAGATTATGGATGAAATAGATGTATAAATAAAAAACTTCCTGAGATACAGAGAACTGAAGCCGGGGCACAGCTCTGGGTCGGCAGTGCCCCTGGAGGCCCGTAGAAGCTCCACACTCCAGTTGATTCTTGGATAAAAGGGTACCCAGCCGGTCTCGAACTCGCGTGAGGCGGAGCAGGGATCATCCACCCCGCACACGGCCAGACTTTGCCCGGCCAGGGAGCACCTTCTGCGGGTCGGAGGCTCCGGGTCGGAGCCCCTGGAGCCTGGAGCCCTCACCGGGCCCCGAACTCGGCTGCCGGAGGAAGTGCAGTGCCTCATGGATAAAAGGGCACCCAGCCGGTCTCGAACTCGCGTGAGGCGGAGCAGGGATCATCCACCCCGCACACGGCCAGACTTTGCCCGGCCAGGGAGCACCTTCTGCGGGTCGGAGGCTCCGGGTCGGAGCCCCTGGAGCCTGGAGCCCTCACCGGGCCCCGAACTCGGCTGCCGGAGGCAGTGCAGTGCCTCATGGATAAAAGGGCACCCAGCCGGTCTCGAACTCGCGTGAGGCGGAGCAGGGATCATCCACCCCGCACACGACCAGACTTTGCCCGGGGAAGGGCCACTCTGGCTGGGCATGGCCCCCACTGAGCACCCCCTGGAACCCCTGGAGCCCCCGGAGCACCTCCAGAGCCACCCCCACTCCTCCAGACTCTGCCCGGGGAAGGGCCACTCTGGCTGGGCATGGCCTCCGCCGAGCACCCCCTGGAGCCCCCGGAGCACCTCCAGAGCCACCCCCCACTCCTCCAGACTCTGCCCGGGGAAGGGACACTCTGGCTGGGCATGGCCTCCACTGAGCACCCCCTGAAGCCCCCGGAGCACCTCCAGAGCCACCCCCCACTCTCCCCAGACTATGCCCGGGGAAGGGCCACTCTGGCTGGGCATGGCCTCCACTGAGCACCCCCTGGAGCCCCCGGAGCACCTCCAGAGCCACCCCCCACTCTCCCCAGACTATGCCCGGGGAAGGGCCACTCTGGCTGGGCCTGGCCTCCGCCGAGCACCCCCTGGAACCCCTGGAGCCCCTCCAGAGCCACCCCCCACTCCTCCAGACTCACCCCGGGGAAGGGCCACTCTGGCTGGGCATGGCCTCCGCCGAGCACCCCCCTGGAACCCCTGGAGCCCCTCCAGAGCCACCCCCCACTCCTCCAGACTCACCCCGGGGAAGGGCAACTCTGGCTGGGCATGGCCTCCGCTGAGCACCCCCTGGAACCCCTGGAGCCCCCGGAGCACCTTCAGAGCCACCCCCCACTCCTCCAGACTCTGCCCGGGGAAGGGCCACTCTGGCTGGGCATGGCCTCCACTGAGCACCCCCTGGAGCCCCCGGAGCACCTCCAGAGCCACCCCCCACTCTCCCCAGACTATGCCCGGGGAAGGGCCACTCTGGCTGGGCATGGCCTCCGCCGAGCACCCCCTGGAACCCCTGGAGCCCCCGGAGCACCTCCAGAGCCACCCCCCACTCCTCCAGACTCTGCCCGGGGAAGGGCCACTCTGGCTGGGCATGGCCTCCACTGAGCACCCCCTGGAGCCCCCGGAGCACCTCCAGAGCCACCCCCCACTCTCCCCAGACTATGCCCGGGGAAGGGCCACTCTGGCTGGGCATGGCCTCCGCCGAGCACCCCCTGGAGCCCCCGGAGCACCTCCAGAGCCACCCCCCACTCCTCCAGACTCTGCCCGGGGAAGGGACACTCTGGCTGGGCATGGCCTCCACTGAGCACCCCCTGGAGCCCCCGGAGCACCTCCAGAGCCACCCCCCACTCTCCCCAGACTATGCCCGGGGAAGGGCCACTCTGGCTGGGCATGGCCTCCGCCGAGCACCCCCTGGAGCCCCCGGAGCACCTCCAGAGCCACCCCCCACTCCTCCAGACTCTGCCCGGGGAAGGGACACTCTGGCTGGGCATGGCCTCCACTGAGCACCCCCTGAAGCCCCCGGAGCACCTCCAGAGCCACCCCCCACTCTCCCCAGACTATGCCCGGGGAAGGGCCACTCTGGCTGGGCATGGCCTCCACTGAGCACCCCCTGGAGCCCCCGGAGCACCTCCAGAGCCACCCCCCACTCTCCCCAGACTATGCCCGGGGAAGGGCCACTCTGGCTGGGCATGGCCTCCGCCGAGCACCCCCTGGAACCCCTGGAGCCCCCGGAGCACCTCCAGAGCCACCCCCCACTCCTCCAGACTCTGCCCGGGGAAGGGCCACTCTGGCTGGGCATGGCCTCCACCGAGCACCCCCTGGAACCCCTGGAGCCCCCGGAGCACCTCCAGAGCCACCCCCCACTCCTCCAGACTCTGCACGGGGAAGGGACACTCTGGCTGGGCATGGCCTCCACTGAGCACCCCCTGGAGCCCCCGGAGCACCTCCAGAGCCACCCCCCACTCTCCCCAGACTATGCCCGGGGAAGGGCCACTCTGGCTGGGCATGGCCTCCGCCGAGCACCCCCTGGAACCCCTGGAGCCCCTCCAGAGCCACCCCCCACTCCTCCAGACTCACCCCGGGTAAGGGCAACTCTGGCTGGGCATGGCCCCCACTGAGCACCCCCTGGAACCCCTGGAGCCCCCGGAGCACCTCCAGAGCCACCCCCCACTCTCCCCAGATTCTGCCCGGGGAAGGGCCACTCTGGCTGGGCATGGCCTCCGCCGAGCACCCCCTGGAACCCCTGGAGCCCCTCCAGAGCCACCCCGCATTCCCCCAAACTCAGTCTGGGGACGGGCCACTCTTCCCCGGGTTGCAGGCTCTGGGACTCCGGGGATGACCACCGGGGACCAGGCCCTCCCTTCGAACCCGGGGACCCACACTTAAGCACCCCCACACGGGCTACACACCCTTGTTTCAGCCCCCTGGAGGTCCGTGCCCTTGGTACTATACCATGGAAGTCCGTGCCCTTGGTACTCCGACTGGAGTACCAAGGGAACGGCCCAGCACTCACCACAGAGGCTCGCGCCGGCCCCGGCCCACCTTTCGTCCCCGGGTACCCACACTTAAGCACCCCAACACGAGCTACACACCCTTGGTGCAGCCCCCTGGAAGTCCGTGCCCTTGGTACTCTGAGCCACTTTAAAAGATAAAAAGCACCAGGACCCCAAGGCCCTGGCTCCCCTGTCCCCTACACCACACTTGGAGGCAGGGCCCTTGCCCTCCACTGGCTGCCCCCGCGCCCAATGTACTCCATAACCGAAGAAGAGAGGGGGACCCGGAGGCCGGCCTACTAGGGTAACAGGTTTAATTTAGAGCCGGGGCTCTGGACCACAAATGCCAACAACCCCGCAGTGCGCAGGAGCCTTCGAAGCTGGATGAAACCAGAACGGGGCCCTACGATGGCGGTGACCAGCCAGTTGATAGCAAAGTGAGCCCTGGACAGGAGCTGCATTTGACAAACTCAGAGACGAGGAAGGGACCGGAGTCGGACCAAATATATCATCTGGCGCTGTGTCCAGCGTGAGGGTGAGCCAGCGCAAATCAGGACCACAAATGCCAACAACCCCGCAGTGCGCAGGAGCCTTCGAAGCTGGATGAAACCAGAACGGGGCCCTACGATGGCGGTGACCAGCCAGTTGATAGCAAAGTGAGCCCTGGACAGGCGCTGCATTTGACAAACTCAGAGACGAGGAAGGGACCGGAGTCGGACCAAATATATCATCTGGCGCTGTGTCCAGCGTAAGGGTGAGCCAGCGCAAATCAGGACCACAAATGCCAACAACCCCGCAGTGCGCAGGAGCCTTCGAAGCTGGATGAAACCAGAACGGGGCCCTACGATGGCGGTGACCAGCCAGTTGATAGCAAAGTGAGCCCTGGACAGGAGCTGCATTTGACAAACTCAGAGACGAGGAAGGGACCGGAGTCGGACCAAATATATCATCTGGCGCTGTGTCCAGCGTAAGGGTGAGCCAGCGCAAATCAGGACCACAAATGCCAACAACCCCGCAGTGCGCAGGAGCCTTCGAAGCTGGATGAAACCAGAACGGGGCCCTACGATGGCGGTGACCAGCCAGTTGATAGCAAAGTGAGCCCTGGACAGGCGCTGCATTTGACAAACTCAGAGACGAGGAAGGGACCGGAGTCGGACCAAATATATCATCTGGCGCTGTGTCCAGCGTAAGGGTGAGCCAGCGCAAATCAGGACCACAAATGCCAACAACCCCGCAGTGCGCAGGAGCCTTCGAAGCTGGATGAAACCAGAACGGGGCCCTACGATGGCAGTGACCAGCCAGTTGATAGCAAAGTGAGCCCTGGACAGGCGCTGCATTTGACAAACTCAGAGACGAGGAAGGGACCGGAGTCGGACCAAAAATATGCGCCGGCCCTGCCCCCCGCCCCGCGCAGAGCCATCGGACACGTTGAGGCTGAAGGGGACTGGCGCAGAGCCCTTGGGCCCAGGGGCTAAGCGCAGCCATCATCCTTCAAGCCGCGCCTCCTGCTGCGCGGGGGTGAGTGACAATGGGCTCGGACTGTGGTTCCGTCGGACGCGTTGAGGCTGAAGGAGACTGGCGCAGAGCCCCTGTAACAGGGGCTAAGCGCAGCCATCATCCTCCAAGCCGCGCGTCCTTCAGTGCGGGGGTGAGTGACAGTGGGCCTGGACTGTTGTTCCACCGGACGCGTTGAGGCTGAAGGGGACTGGTGCAGAGCCCCTGTGCCAGGGGCTAAGCGCAGCCATCATCCTCCAAGCCGCGCGTCCTTCTGCGCAGGGGTGAGTGACAGTGGACCCGGACTGTGTTCCCACCGGACGCGTTGAGGCTGAAGGGGACTGGCTCAGAGCCCCTGGCACAGGGGCTAAGCACAGCCATCATCCTTCAAGCCGCGCGTCCTTCAGTGCGGGGGTGAGTGACAGAGGGCCTGGACTGTTGTTCCACCGGACGCGTTGAGGCTGAAGGGGACTGGTGCAGAGCCCCTGTGCCAGGGGCTAAGCGCAACCATCATCCTCCAAGCCGCGCGTCCTTCTGCGCAGGGGTGAGTGACAATGGACCCGGACTGTGTTCCCACCGGACGCGTTGAGGCTGAAGGGGACTGGCTCAGAGCCCCTGGCACAGGGGCTAAGCGCAGCCATCATCCTCCAAGCCGCGCGTCCTTCAGTGCGGGGGTGAGTGACAGTGGGCCTGGACTGTTGTTCCACCGGACGCGTTGAGGCTGAAGGGGACTGGTGCAGAGCCCCTGTGCCAGGGGCTAAGCGCAGCCATCATCCTCCAAGTCGCGCGTCCTTCTGCGCAGGGGTGAGTGACAGTGGACCCGGACTGTGTTCCCACCGGACGCGTTGAGGCTGAAGGGGACTGGCTCAGAGCCCCTGGCACAGGGGCTAAGCACAGCCATCATCCTTCAAGCCGCGCGTCCTTCAGTGCGGGGGTGAGTGACAGAGGGCCTGGACTGTTGTTCCACCGGACGCGTTGAGGCTGAAGGGGACTGGTGCAGAGCCCCTGTGCCAGGAGCTAAGCGCAGCCATCATCCTCCAAGCCGCGCGTCCTTCTGCGCAGGGGTGAGTGACAATGGACCCGGACTGTGTTCCCACCGGACGCGTTGAGGCTGAAGGGGACTGGCTCAGAGCCCCTGGCACAGGGGCTAAGCGCAGCCATCATCCTTCAAGCCGCGCGTCCTTCAGTGCGGGGGTGAGTGACGGTCCCATCTCCGGAGACAAGGGGCCAGGCGCGGGGGAAGCCAGTCAGACTGAAGCCCCGCGCCTGGTGGGACCTCTGTCTCGGCCTCGCTTCCAACGTGTCCGGCGTGAGGTTAGCCGGAGCAAACCACAGCCGCAAAATGTAAACAAACCCGCAGTGCGCAGGAGCCTTCGAAGCTGGATAAAACCAGAACGGGGCCCTACGATGGCGGGTCTTGAGTGCCAATAGACCAAGCTCCTTGTCTGGTATACATAGAACCATGATTTGTACCATTTTCATGGTTGATTCACGGATGATCCCTGCTCCGCCTCACGCGAGTTGGACGGCTGGGTGCCTTTTATCCATGAGGCACTGCACTGCCTCCGGCAGCCGAGTTCGGGGCCCGGTGAGGGCTCCAGGCTCCAGGGGCTCCGACCCGGAGCCTCCGACCCGCAGAAGGTTCTCCCTGGCCGGGCAAAGTCTGGCCGTATGCGGGGTGGATGGCCCTGGGTCTGGGCGGCGCTAAGATCACGGAGCGGGTCACCTCCGCGTACAGCCCGTGGTCAGCGTGACACCGTGCTCTGCCGCGAGCAATCAGAGCAAACAGGAAGCTTCTGGAAGTGCCCGGGAGTCTGGTAAAATCAAGCCGAAAATAGACCCTCTCATGCCGGGTCTGAGCGGCACTTAGAGCCCGGAGGAGCGCGGAGCGCGGGGCTCCATTCAGAGGCTCCGTGATCCGCCTTACAACCAGCTCTCACCTCCGCGTACAGCCCGTGGTCAGCGTGACACCGTGCTCTGCCCCGAGCAATCAGAGCAAACAGGAAGCTTCTGGAAGTGCCCGGGAGTCTGGTAAAATCAAGCCGAAAATAGACCCTCTCATGCCGGGTCTGAGCGGCGCTTAGAGCCCGGAGGAGCGCGGAGCGCGGGGCTCCATTCAGAGGCTCCGTGATCCGCCTTACAACCAGCTCTCACCTCCGCGTACAGCCCGTGGTCAGCGTGACACCGTGCTCTGCCCCGAGCAATCAGAGCAAACAGGAAGCTTCTGGAAGTGCCCGGGAGTCTGGTAAAATCAAGCCGAAAATAGACCCTCTCATGCCGGGTCTGAGCGGCGCTTAGAGCCCGGTGGAGCGCGGAGCGCGGGGCTCCATTCAGAGGCTCCGTGATCCGCCTTACAACCAGCTCTCACCTCCGCGTACAGCCCGTGGTCAGCGTGACACCGTGCTCTGCCCCGAGCAATCAGAGCAAACAGGAAGCTTCTGGAAGTGCCCGGGAGTCTGGTAAAATCAAGCCGAAAATAGACCCTCTCATGCCGGGTCTGAGCGGCGCTTAGAGCCCGGTGGAGCGCGGAGCGCGGGGCTCCATTCAGAGGCTCCGTGATCCGACGCTCACCTCCGCACCTCCGAACCATGACTTGACATTACGGCTGTGAAGGAGCCTTGGAAGCTGGATAAAACCAGAACGGGGCCCATCGATCGCGGTTCTCGTGTGCCCGTCAAACGAGCTCCTTGCCCTGTATCCGCACAACCAGGAAATGTACCTGTTTCGATTGCGAAAAACGTCATTCTCAAAAACCGCCCGCCCCTCCCTCCCAGCATTACCATTTTGCACATTCCGCGTGAGAGCAGCGTAAGAATTTCTCGGGAGCAGCGTGATTTAGCCCGGGAATTTTGAGCTGAACGCTTATTCCCACGAGCCCAAAAAACGACTAAGTCCAACGGTATATAGTGTACTATTGCCGAAAAACGACAGAGTCGCTCTGGTATAGTGTACTATTGCCGAAAAATGACAGAGTCTTTTCAGGTATAGTGTACTATTTCGGTTTTTACTCTAAGTCCCTCAGGGGCATATGGTGCTATACTCTGATGGTCAGATCACCTCCAGGCCCCATTGGAGTGCTTTTCTGGGGGCAAACAGTGCACTGATGATGGGGGATTATTTCATTTTGCTCATTTTGGTGTTTTTTTCACATTTTAACCCATTTTCACCCCTTTTGCTCACAACTTCATACTACGGCCCGGAAAAACGACAGAGTCCCTCGGGTATAGTGTACTATTGCCGAAAAACGACAGAGTCCCTCGGGTATAGTGTACTATTGCCGAAAAACGACAGAGTCCCTCGGGTATAGTGTACTATTGCCGAAAAACGACAGAGTCCCTCGGGTATAGTGTACTATTGCCGAAAAACGACAGAGTCCCTCGGGTATAGTGTACTATTGCCGAAAAACGACAGAGTCCCTCGGGTATAGTGTACTATTGGCTGGAAGCTCGGTTTTTTTTCTAAGACCAGCAGGGGTATATGGTACTATATTCTGGTGGTCAGATCACCTCCAGGCCCCAGGGGAGTGCTTTTCTGGGGGCAAACTGTGCACTGATGATGGGGGATTATTTCATTTTGCTCATTTTGGTGTTTTTTCACATTTTAACCCATTTTCACCCCTTTTGCTCACATCTTCAAACTCGGGCCCTGATTACAAGTTCTGACCAAATGATGACAAACACGGTATTTATTATGTATTTTTTTCATTTTTTTTATTTTTCCAACTTATACATCCATCATTGGTGCCAGGCAGGTTGTGGAGAAAGCAGTGAAGAAAGGAGAGAGCCATCACAGAAAAGATGTCCATCCAGGGTCAAGGTACCCTGCACTTTTACATATCCAAATGACAGCATTTAAAGTTTTTTAGCGTATGGTATCTCTCGTTGCATGGAACCGCACAGAGGCCAACGCCACACTGACGGCACCTGTACTTTGTTTGCCGCCTGCCTTTGGTACGAGAGCGGTCAGAGCACACGGCGCAGTCTGGACGTCCCTCTGCTTGACAAAGCCAATGACGCTCTGTGAGTCTCTGTGGCATTTCACCCTCCGGTCTTGAGCGCCTTTCTTGTTTTTTGGAGTGATCAGCCAGTAATGCATCAATAATCTTCTGAATGTAAACCTTTAAAGGTTTGTGTGGGCCTGGAGTGGATTTGGTGTATATGATGTGTGAGTTGACAATACTTATGCTTATAATGGCATTGAATATGCGATGATACCATTTCCGGGACCTGTGTGGAAAGAGGTATGTCTTCATCCTCTGGTCAGCAGTGTCCACTCCACCCATGTAGGCGTTGTACTGGTCGACACATACAGGTCTTTTGATGTCACGGAAGCCAGTGTCATCTGTCTTGGATCGGATCCTCCTCTGAACACAATCATTTCCATGGACTGTGGACAACATGGTGAGACGTTTAGTATCGTGCCAAGCACAAGCCAGGAGTTTTCCCTTTCTGCAAAAAACTGGGTCATCTCCTTTTTTCAGCTGTAAGACACTTTTACCAAGGCATTTTGGCATCCCCAACCTGGTAATCCTTACCGTCCCACACAGTCCAGTTTCCAAATCTGCTAATTCATTTGCAATTACAGGCGAGGTATAGTAACTGTCCATGTAAATCTCGTGTCCTTTGCCCGTAAAGGGAGAAACCAACTCACGGACAACTGCGTGTGTTGCACTGATGTTGCTTGCATTATTTTTGTACTGTCCAGTGTGCATTGACCAGCGCAAAACATACCCTGAACAGCTTTCACTCAGGGCATACACTCTATAGCCATATTTGTCAGGTTTATTCGGAGAGTAACATTTTAGTGAAGATCTCCCCTTGAAAGCTATTGTCATTTCATCTAAAGAAAGCTCCTTGATTGGACTGTAAACTGCTGCAAATTTGGGAATAATCAAATCTATTATTGGGCGGACTTTGAACAGTTTATCGTGCCCGGGCTCGCCTGTTCTCACATAATCATTATTGTTGACAAAATGAAAGAACGAAAGAATGATTTCAAATCTGTTTCTTGACATTACATTTCCAAATCCAGGCGTTTGTGTAAGCCAAAATGTTCCCCAGTAATCCTCGATTTCAGGTTTCTCAACAAGGCCCATGGAGAGATGCAAAGCGAAGAAAGCTTTCATTTCGGTGACTGATACATCATACCACTCAAGAAATCTTGAATGTGGCTTCAGAATCATAGGTGCCATACACTGATGTGCATATCTATTTGTCTCATCAGTAATGAAAGTCCAAAACTGATCGGTCAGAAAGAGTGACAGAATATCAAATGGATTAGCATCCGTCAGATCCATCTCTCCTGTGTAGCCAACTGGGTCTTCAAAAGGTTTGATCCATGCCTCAAATACCTCGACCTCTCTCAGCATGTCCCAGCTCTCATCCACCGGGCAAGTTTTACTGCAGCCACTGGTTCCACTGGTTCCTCGCCTCCGTCTGTCCTTTGCACCTGTCCGTTGTTTCGAAGTCCCTTCATCTCCACTTGGAAATCCATCGTCACTCTCGGGGAGATAATACCCTTCAGAGTCAGAATCTGCTGTAAATTGCATGCCACGTGTACTTCCTCCAGCCATTTTTTTCCTTACCGGATCTGCCCTGGATCATACCTGGCTAATAAAGGGAAGTTGCACCGAACCGACCAATGACTGAAGTGATTCATTTTCTACTATTATTTCATTAATTTCCTTGTACGGTAAAGTTGCATTTCTGCGACTTTGGCGCTTAAAGGGTTAGAATACAGAGTTGTTGGTTTCAATACCTTATCATCTGCTGCCATCTTCTGTATTTTTTGTAAATAAAGGTGGACAAAAATAAATAAATATTTGACAAACGCCAAGCCTAGCCCCAAGCCCCAAGGACTGATAACCCTTTAGGCGCCAGAGATTATGGATGAAATAGATGTATAAATAAAAAACTTCCTGAGATACAGAGAACTGAAGCCGGGGCACAGCTCTGGGTCGGCAGTGCCCCTGGAGGCCCGTAGAAGCTCCACACTCCAGTTGATTCTTGGATAAAAGGGTACCCAGCCGGTCTCGAACTCGCGTGAGGCGGAGCAGGGATCATCCACCCCGCACACGGCCAGACTTTGCCCGGCCAGGGAGCACCTTCTGCGGGTCGGAGGCTCCGGGTCGGAGCCCCTGGAGCCTGGAGCCCTCACCGGGCCCCGAACTCGGCTGCCGGAGGAAGTGCAGTGCCTCATGGATAAAAGGGCACCCAGCCGGTCTCGAACTCGCGTGAGGCGGAGCAGGGATCATCCACCCCGCACACGGCCAGACTTTGCCCGGCCAGGGAGCACCTTCTGCGGGTCGGAGGCTCCGGGTCGGAGCCCCTGGAGCCTGGAGCCCTCACCGGGCCCCGAACTCGGCTGCCGGAGGCAGTGCAGTGCCTCATGGATAAAAGGGCACCCAGCCGGTCTCGAACTCGCGTGAGGCGGAGCAGGGATCATCCACCCCGCACACGGCCAGACTTTGCCCGGCCAGGGAGCACCTTCTGCGGGTCGGAGGCTCCGGGTCGGAGCCCCTGGAGCCTGGAGCCCTCACCGGGCCCCGAACTCGGCTGCCGGAGGCAGTGCAGTGCCTCATGGATAAAAGGGCACCCAGCCGGTCTCGAACTCGCGTGAGGCGGAGCAGGGATCATCCACCCCGCACACGGCCAGACTTTGCCCGGCCAGGGAGCACCTTCTGCGGGTCGGAGGCTCCGGGTCGGAGCCCCTGGAGCCTGGAGCCCTCACCGGGCCCCGAACTCGGCTGCCGGAGGAAGTGCAGTGCCTCATGGATAAAAGGGCACCCAGCCGGTCTCGAACTCGCGTGAGGCGGAGCAGGGATCATCCACCCCGCACACGGCCAGACTTTGCCCGGCCAGGGAGCACCTTCTGCGGGTCGGAGGCTCCGGGTCGGAGCCCCTGGAGCCTGGAGCCCTCACCGGGCCCCGAACTCGGCTGCCGGAGGAAGTGCAGTGCCTCATGGATAAAAGGGCACCCAGCCGGTCTCGAACTCGCGTGAGGCGGAGCAGGGATCATCCACCCCGCACACGGCCAGACTTTGCCCGGCAAGGGAGCACCTTCTGCGGGTCGGAGGCTCCGGGTCGGAGCCCCTGGAGCCTGGAGCCCTCACCGGGCCCCGAACTCGGCTGCCGGAGGCAGTGCAGTGCCTCATGGATAAAAGGGCACCCAGCCGGTCTCGAACTCGCGTGAGGCGGAGCAGGGATCATCCACCCCGCACACGGCCAGACTTTGCCCGGCCAGGGAGCACCTTCTGCGGGTCGGAGGCTCCGGGTCGGAGCCCCTGGAGCCTGGAGCCCTCACCGGGCCCCGAACTCGGCTGCCGGAGGAAGTGCAGTGCCTCATGGATAAAAGGGCACCCAGCCGGTCTCGAACTCGCGTGAGGCGGAGCAGGGATCATCCACCCCGCACACGGCCAGACTTTGCCCGGCCAGGGAGCACCTTCTGCGGGTCGGAGGCTCCGGGTCGGAGCCCCTGGAGCCTGGAGCCCTCACCGGGCCCCGAACTCGGCTGCCGGAGGAAGTGCAGTGCCTCATGGATAAAAGGGCACCCAGCCGGTCTCGAACTCGCGTGAGGCGGAGCAGGGATCATCCACCCCGCACACGGCCAGACTTTGCCCGGCCAGGGAGCACCTTCTGCGGGTCGGAGGCTCCGGGTCGGAGCCCCTGGAGCCTGGAGCCCTCACCGGGCCCCGAACTCGGCTGCCGGAGGCAGTGCAGTGCCTCATGGATAAAAGGGCACCCAGCCGGTCTCGAACTCGCGTGAGGCGGAGCAGGGATCATCCACCCCGCACACGGCCAGACTTTGCCCGGCCAGGGAGCACCTTCTGCGGGTCGGAGGCTCCGGGTCGGAGCCCCTGGAGCCTGGAGCCCTCACCGGGCCCCGAACTCGGCTGCCGGAGGCAGTGCAGTGCCTCATGGATAAAAGGGCACCCAGCCGGTCTCGAACTCGCGTGAGGCGGAGCAGGGATCATCCACCCCGCACACGACCAGACTTTGCCCGGGGAAGGGCCACTCTGGCTGGGCATGGCCCCCACTGAGCACCCCCTGGAACCCCTGGAGCCCCCGGAGCACCTCCAGAGCCACCCCCACTCCTCCAGACTCTGCCCGGGGAAGGGCCACTCTGGCTGGGCATGGCCTCCGCCGAGCACCCCCTGGAGCCCCCGGAGCACCTCCAGAGCCACCCCCCACTCCTCCAGACTCTGCCCGGGGAAGGGACACTCTGGCTGGGCATGGCCTCCACTGAGCACCCCCTGAAGCCCCCGGAGCACCTCCAGAGCCACCCCCCACTCTCCCCAGACTATGCCCGGGGAAGGGCCACTCTGGCTGGGCATGGCCTCCACTGAGCACCCCCTGGAGCCCCCGGAGCACCTCCAGAGCCACCCCCCACTCTCCCCAGACTATGCCCGGGGAAGGGCCACTCTGGCTGGGCCTGGCCTCCGCCGAGCACCCCCTGGAACCCCTGGAGCCCCTCCAGAGCCACCCCCCACTCCTCCAGACTCACCCCGGGGAAGGGCCACTCTGGCTGGGCATGGCCTCCGCCGAGCACCCCCCTGGAACCCCTGGAGCCCCTCCAGAGCCACCCCCCACTCCTCCAGACTCACCCCGGGGAAGGGCAACTCTGGCTGGGCATGGCCTCCGCTGAGCACCCCCTGGAACCCCTGGAGCCCCCGGAGCACCTTCAGAGCCACCCCCCACTCCTCCAGACTCTGCCCGGGGAAGGGCCACTCTGGCTGGGCATGGCCTCCACTGAGCACCCCCTGGAGCCCCCGGAGCACCTCCAGAGCCACCCCCCACTCTCCCCAGACTATGCCCGGGGAAGGGCCACTCTGGCTGGGCATGGCCTCCGCCGAGCACCCCCTGGAACCCCTGGAGCCCCCGGAGCACCTCCAGAGCCACCCCCCACTCCTCCAGACTCTGCCCGGGGAAGGGCCACTCTGGCTGGGCATGGCCTCCACTGAGCACCCCCTGGAGCCCCCGGAGCACCTCCAGAGCCACCCCCCACTCTCCCCAGACTATGCCCGGGGAAGGGCCACTCTGGCTGGGCATGGCCTCCGCCGAGCACCCCCTGGAGCCCCCGGAGCACCTCCAGAGCCACCCCCCACTCCTCCAGACTCTGCCCGGGGAAGGGACACTCTGGCTGGGCATGGCCTCCACTGAGCACCCCCTGGAGCCCCCGGAGCACCTCCAGAGCCACCCCCCACTCTCCCCAGACTATGCCCGGGGAAGGGCCACTCTGGCTGGGCATGGCCTCCGCCGAGCACCCCCTGGAGCCCCCGGAGCACCTCCAGAGCCACCCCCCACTCCTCCAGACTCTGCCCGGGGAAGGGACACTCTGGCTGGGCATGGCCTCCACTGAGCACCCCCTGAAGCCCCCGGAGCACCTCCAGAGCCACCCCCCACTCTCCCCAGACTATGCCCGGGGAAGGGCCACTCTGGCTGGGCATGGCCTCCACTGAGCACCCCCTGGAGCCCCCGGAGCACCTCCAGAGCCACCCCCCACTCTCCCCAGACTATGCCCGGGGAAGGGCCACTCTGGCTGGGCATGGCCTCCGCCGAGCACCCCCTGGAACCCCTGGAGCCCCCGGAGCACCTCCAGAGCCACCCCCCACTCCTCCAGACTCTGCCCGGGGAAGGGCCACTCTGGCTGGGCATGGCCTCCACCGAGCACCCCCTGGAACCCCTGGAGCCCCCGGAGCACCTCCAGAGCCACCCCCCACTCCTCCAGACTCTGCACGGGGAAGGGACACTCTGGCTGGGCATGGCCTCCACTGAGCACCCCCTGGAGCCCCCGGAGCACCTCCAGAGCCACCCCCCACTCTCCCCAGACTATGCCCGGGGAAGGGCCACTCTGGCTGGGCATGGCCTCCGCCGAGCACCCCCTGGAACCCCTGGAGCCCCTCCAGAGCCACCCCCCACTCCTCCAGACTCACCCCGGGGAAGGGCAACTCTGGCTGGGCATGGCCCCCACTGAGCACCCCCTGGAACCCCTGGAGCCCCCGGAGCACCTCCAGAGCCACCCCCCACTCTCCCCAGATTCTGCCCGGGGAAGGGCCACTCTGGCTGGGCATGGCCTCCGCCGAGCACCCCCTGGAACCCCTGGAGCCCCTCCAGAGCCACCCCGCATTCCCCCAAACTCAGTCTGGGGACGGGCCACTCTTCCCCGGGTTGCAGGCTCTGGGACTCCGGGGATGACCACCGGGGACCAGGCCCTCCCTTCGAACCCGGGGACCCACACTTAAGCACCCCCACACGGGCTACACACCCTTGTTTCAGCCCCCTGGAGGTCCGTGCCCTTGGTACTATACCATGGAAGTCCGTGCCCTTGGTACTCCGACTGGAGTACCAAGGGAACGGCCCAGCACTCACCACAGAGGCTCGCGCCGGCCCCGGCCCACCTTTCGTCCCCGGGTACCCACACTTAAGCACCCCAACACGAGCTACACACCCTTGGTGCAGCCCCCTGGAAGTCCGTGCCCTTGGTACTCTGAGCCACTTTAAAAGATAAAAAGCACCAGGACCCCAAGGCCCTGGCTCCCCTGTCCCCTACACCACACTTGGAGGCAGGGCCCTTGCCCTCCACTGGCTGCCCCCGCGCCCAATGTACTCCATAACCGAAGAAGAGAGGGGGACCCGGAGGCCGGCCTACTAGGGTAACAGGTTTAATTTAGAGCCGGGGCTCTGGACCACAAATGCCAACAACCCCGCAGTGCGCAGGAGCCTTCGAAGCTGGATGAAACCAGAACGGGGCCCTACGATGGCGGTGACCAGCCAGTTGATAGCAAAGTGAGCCCTGGACAGGAGCTGCATTTGACAAACTCAGAGACGAGGAAGGGACCGGAGTCGGACCAAATATATCATCTGGCGCTGTGTCCAGCGTGAGGGTGAGCCAGCGCAAATCAGGACCACAAATGCCAACAACCCCGCAGTGCGCAGGAGCCTTCGAAGCTGGATGAAACCAGAACGGGGCCCTACGATGGCGGTGACCAGCCAGTTGATAGCAAAGTGAGCCCTGGACAGGCGCTGCATTTGACAAACTCAGAGACGAGGAAGGGACCGGAGTCGGACCAAATATATCATCTGGCGCTGTGTCCAGCGTAAGGGTGAGCCAGCGCAAATCAGGACCACAAATGCCAACAACCCCGCAGTGCGCAGGAGCCTTCGAAGCTGGATGAAACCAGAACGGGGCCCTACGATGGCGGTGACCAGCCAGTTGATAGCAAAGTGAGCCCTGGACAGGAGCTGCATTTGACAAACTCAGAGACGAGGAAGGGACCGGAGTCGGACCAAATATATCATCTGGCGCTGTGTCCAGCGTAAGGGTGAGCCAGCGCAAATCAGGACCACAAATGCCAACAACCCCGCAGTGCGCAGGAGCCTTCGAAGCTGGATGAAACCAGAACGGGGCCCTACGATGGCGGTGACCAGCCAGTTGATAGCAAAGTGAGCCCTGGACAGGCGCTGCATTTGACAAACTCAGAGACGAGGAAGGGACCGGAGTCGGACCAAATATATCATCTGGCGCTGTGTCCAGCGTAAGGGTGAGCCAGCGCAAATCAGGACCACAAATGCCAACAACCCCGCAGTGCGCAGGAGCCTTCGAAGCTGGATGAAACCAGAACGGGGCCCTACGATGGCAGTGACCAGCCAGTTGATAGCAAAGTGAGCCCTGGACAGGCGCTGCATTTGACAAACTCAGAGACGAGGAAGGGACCGGAGTCGGACCAAAAATATGCGCCGGCCCTGCCCCCCGCCCCGCGCAGAGCCATCGGACACGTTGAGGCTGAAGGGGACTGGCGCAGAGCCCTTGGGCCCAGGGGCTAAGCGCAGCCATCATCCTTCAAGCCGCGCCTCCTGCTGCGCGGGGGTGAGTGACAATGGGCTCGGACTGTGGTTCCGTCGGACGCGTTGAGGCTGAAGGAGACTGGCGCAGAGCCCCTGTAACAGGGGCTAAGCGCAGCCATCATCCTCCAAGCCGCGCGTCCTTCAGTGCGGGGGTGAGTGACAGTGGGCCTGGACTGTTGTTCCACCGGACGCGTTGAGGCTGAAGGGGACTGGTGCAGAGCCCCTGTGCCAGGGGCTAAGCGCAGCCATCATCCTCCAAGCCGCGCGTCCTTCTGCGCAGGGGTGAGTGACAGTGGACCCGGACTGTGTTCCCACCGGACGCGTTGAGGCTGAAGGGGACTGGCTCAGAGCCCCTGGCACAGGGGCTAAGCACAGCCATCATCCTTCAAGCCGCGCGTCCTTCAGTGCGGGGGTGAGTGACAGAGGGCCTGGACTGTTGTTCCACCGGACGCGTTGAGGCTGAAGGGGACTGGTGCAGAGCCCCTGTGCCAGGGGCTAAGCGCAGCCATCATCCTCCAAGCCGCGCGTCCTTCTGCGCAGGGGTGAGTGACAATGGACCCGGACTGTGTTCCCACCGGACGCGTTGAGGCTGAAGGGGACTGGCTCAGAGCCCCTGGCACAGGGGCTAAGCGCAGCCATCATCCTCCAAGCCGCGCGTCCTTCAGTGCGGGGGTGAGTGACAGTGGGCCTGGACTGTTGTTCCACCGGACGCGTTGAGGCTGAAGGGGACTGGTGCAGAGCCCCTGTGCCAGGGGCTAAGCGCAGCCATCATCCTCCAAGTCGCGCGTCCTTCTGCGCAGGGGTGAGTGACAGTGGACCCGGACTGTGTTCCCACCGGACGCGTTGAGGCTGAAGGGGACTGGCTCAGAGCCCCTGGCACAGGGGCTAAGCACAGCCATCATCCTTCAAGCCGCGCGTCCTTCAGTGCGGGGGTGAGTGACAGAGGGCCTGGACTGTTGTTCCACCGGACGCGTTGAGGCTGAAGGGGACTGGTGCAGAGCCCCTGTGCCAGGAGCTAAGCGCAGCCATCATCCTCCAAGCCGCGCGTCCTTCTGCGCAGGGGTGAGTGACAATGGACCCGGACTGTGTTCCCACCGGACGCGTTGAGGCTGAAGGGGACTGGCTCAGAGCCCCTGGCACAGGGGCTAAGCGCAGCCATCATCCTTCAAGCCGCGCGTCCTTCAGTGCGGGGGTGAGTGACGGTCCCATCTCCGGAGACAAGGGGCCAGGCGCGGGGGAAGCCAGTCAGACTGAAGCCCCGCGCCTGGTGGGACCTCTGTCTCGGCCTCGCTTCCAACGTGTCCGGCGTGAGGTTAGCCGGAGCAAACCACAGCCGCAAAATGTAAACAAACCCGCAGTGCGCAGGAGCCTTCGAAGCTGGATAAAACCAGAACGGGGCCCTACGATGGCGGGTCTTGAGTGCCAATAGACCAAGCTCCTTGTCTGGTATACATAGAACCATGATTTGTACCATTTTCATGGTTGATTCACGGATGATCCCTGCTCCGCCTCACGCGAGTTGGACGGCTGGGTGCCTTTTATCCATGAGGCACTGCACTGCCTCCGGCAGCCGAGTTCGGGGCCCGGTGAGGGCTCCAGGCTCCAGGGGCTCCGACCCGGAGCCTCCGACCCGCAGAAGGTTCTCCCTGGCCGGGCAAAGTCTGGCCGTATGCGGGGTGGATGGCCCTGGGTCTGGGCGGCGCTAAGATCACGGAGCGGGTCACCTCCGCGTACAGCCCGTGGTCAGCGTGACACCGTGCTCTGCCCCGAGCAATCAGAGCAAACAGGAAGCTTCTGGAAGTGCCCGGGAGTCTGGTAAAATCAAGCCGAAAATAGACCCTCTCATGCCGGGTCTGAGCGGCACTTAGAGCCCGGAGGAGCGCGGAGCGCGGGGCTCCATTCAGAGGCTCCGTGATCCGCCTTACAACCAGCTCTCACCTCCGCGTACAGCCCGTGGTCAGCGTGACACCGTGCTCTGCCCCGAGCAATCAGAGCAAACAGGAAGCTTCTGGAAGTGCCCGGGAGTCTGGTAAAATCAAGCCGAAAATAGACCCTCTCATGCCGGGTCTGAGCGGCGCTTAGAGCCCGGAGGAGCGCGGAGCGCGGGGCTCCATTCAGAGGCTGCGTGATCCGCCTTACAACCAGCTCTCACCTCCGCGTACAGCCCGTGGTCAGCGTGACACCGTGCTCTGCCCCGAGCAATCAGAGCAAACAGGAAGCTTCTGGAAGTGCCCGGGAGTCTGGTAAAATCAAGCCGAAAATAGACCCTCTCATGCCGGGTCTGAGCGGCGCTTAGAGCCCGGTGGAGCGCGGAGCGCGGGGCTCCATTCAGAGGCTCCGTGATCCGCCTTACAACCAGCTCTCACCTCCGCGTACAGCCCGTGGTCAGCGTGACACCGTGCTCTGCCCCGAGCAATCAGAGCAAACAGGAAGCTTCTGGAAGTGCCCGGGAGTCTGGTAAAATCAAGCCGAAAATAGACCCTCTCATGCCGGGTCTGAGCGGCGCTTAGAGCCCGGTGGAGCGCGGAGCGCGGGGCTCCATTCAGAGGCTCCGTGATCCGACGCTCACCTCCGCACCTCCGAACCATGACTTGACATTACGGCTGTGAAGGAGCCTTGGAAGCTGGATAAAACCAGAACGGGGCCCATCGATCGCGGTTCTCGTGTGCCCGTCAAACGAGCTCCTTGCCCTGTATCCGCACAACCAGGAAATGTACCTGTTTCGATTGCGAAAAACGTCATTCTCAAAAACCGCCCGCCCCTCCCTCCCAGCATTACCATTTTGCACATTCCGCGTGAGAGCAGCGTAAGAATTTCTCGGGAGCAGCGTGATTTAGCCCGGGAATTTTGAGCTGAACGCTTATTCCCACGAGCCCAAAAAACGACTAAGTCCAACGGTATATAGTGTACTATTGCCGAAAAACGACAGAGTCGCTCTGGTATAGTGTACTATTGCCGAAAAATGACAGAGTCTTTTCAGGTATAGTGTACTATTTCGGTTTTTACTCTAAGTCCCTCAGGGGCATATGGTGCTATACTATGATGGTCAGATCACCTCCAGGCCCCAGGGGAGTGCTTTTCTGGGGGCAAACAGTGCACTGATGATGGGGGATTATTTCATTTTGCTCATTTTGGTGTTTTTTCACATTTTAACCCATTTTCACCCCATTTGCTCACAACTTCATACTACGGCCCGGAAAAACGACAGAGTCGCTCGGGTATAGTGTACTATTGCCGAAAAATGACAGAGTCTTTTCAGGTATAGTGTACTATTTCGGTTTTTACTCTAAGTCCCTCAGGGGCATATGGTGCTATACTCTGATGGTCAGATCACCTCCAGGCCCCATTGGAGTGCTTTTCTGGGGGCAAACAGTGCACTGATGATGGGGGATTATTTCATTTTGCTCATTTTGGTGTTTTTTCACATTTTAACCCATTTTCACCCCTTTTGCTCACAACTTCATACTACGGCCCGGAAAAACGACAGAGTCCCTCGGGTATAGTGTACTATTGCCGAAAAACGACAGAGTCCCTCGGGTATAGTGTACTATTGCCGAAAAACGACAGAGTCCCTCGGGTATAGTGTACTATTGCCGAAAAACGACAGAGTCCCTCGGGTATAGTGTACTATTGCCGAAAAACGACAGAGTCCCTCGGGTATAGTGTACTATTGCCGAAAAACGACAGAGTCCCTCGGGTATAGTGTACTATTGGCTGGAAGCTCGGTTTTTTTTCTAAGACCAGCAGGGGTATATGGTACTATATTCTGGTGGTCAGATCACCTCCAGGCCCCAGGGGAGTGCTTTTCTGGGGGCAAACTGTGCACTGATGATGGGGGATTATTTCATTTTGCTCATTTTGGTGTTTTTTCACATTTTAACCCATTTTCACCCCTTTTGCTCACATCTTCAAACTCGGGCCCTGATTACAAGTTCTGACCAAATGATGACAAACACGGTATTTATTATGTATTTTTTTCATTTTTTTTATTTTTCCAACTTATACATCCATCATTGGTGCCAGGCAGGTTGTGGAGAAAGCAGTGAAGAAAGGAGAGAGCCATCACAGAAAAGATGTCCATCCAGGGTCAAGGTACCCTGCACTTTTACATATCCAAATGACAGCATTTAAAGTTTTTTAGCGTATGGTATCTCTCGTTGCATGGAACCGCACAGAGGCCAACGCCACACTGACGGCACCTGTACTTTGTTTGCCGCCTGCCTTTGGTACGAGAGCGGTCAGAGCACACGGCGCAGTCTGGACGTCCCTCTGCTTGACAAAGCCAATGACGCTCTGTGAGTCTCTGTGGCATTTCACCCTCCGGTCTTGAGCGCCTTTCTTGTTTTTTGGAGTGATCAGCCAGTAATGCATCAATAATCTTCTGAATGTAAACCTTTAAAGGTTTGTGTGGGCCTGGAGTGGATTTGGTGTATATGATGTGTGAGTTGACAATACTTATGCTTATAATGGCATTGAATATGCGATGATACCATTTCCGGGACCTGTGTGGAAAGAGGTATGTCTTCATCCTCTGGTCAGCAGTGTCCACTCCACCCATGTAGGCGTTGTACTGGTCGACACATACAGGTCTTTTGATGTCACGGAAGCCAGTGTCATCTGTCTTGGATCGGATCCTCCTCTGAACACAATCATTTCCATGGACTGTGGACAACATGGTGAGACGTTTAGTATCGTGCCAAGCACAAGCCAGGAGTTTTCCCTTTCTGCAAAAAACTGGGTCATCTCCTTTTTTCAGCTGTAAGACACTTTTACCAAGGCATTTTGGCATCCCCAACCTGGTAATCCTTACCGTCCCACACAGTCCAGTTTCCAAATCTGCTAATTCATTTGCAATTACAGGCGAGGTATAGTAACTGTCCATGTAAATCTCGTGTCCTTTGCCCGTAAAGGGAGAAACCAACTCACGGACAACTGCGTGTGTTGCACTGATGTTGCTTGCATTATTTTTGTACTGTCCAGTGTGCATTGACCAGCGCAAAACATACCCTGAACAGCTTTCACTCAGGGCATACACTCTATAGCCATATTTGTCAGGTTTATTCGGAGAGTAACATTTTAGTGAAGATCTCCCCTTGAAAGCTATTGTCATTTCATCTAAAGAAAGCTCCTTGATTGGACTGTAAACTGCTGCAAATTTGGGAATAATCAAATCTATTATTGGGCGGACTTTGAACAGTTTATCGTGCCCGGGCTCGCCTGTTCTCACATAATCATTATTGTTGACAAAATGAAAGAACGAAAGAATGATTTCAAATCTGTTTCTTGACATTACATTTCCAAATCCAGGCGTTTGTGTAAGCCAAAATGTTCCCCAGTAATCCTCGATTTCAGGTTTCTCAACAAGGCCCATGGAGAGATGCAAAGCGAAGAAAGCTTTCATTTCGGTGACTGATACATCATACCACTCAAGAAATCTTGAATGTGGCTTCAGAATCATAGGTGCCATACACTGATGTGCATATCTATTTGTCTCATCAGTAATGAAAGTCCAAAACTGATCGGTCAGAAAGAGTGACAGAATATCAAATGGATTAGCATCCGTCAGATCCATCTCTCCTGTGTAGCCAACTGGGTCTTCAAAAGGTTTGATCCATGCCTCAAATACCTCGACCTCTCTCAGCATGTCCCAGCTCTCATCCACCGGGCAAGTTTTACTGCAGCCACTGGTTCCACTGGTTCCTCGCCTCCGTCTGTCCTTTGCACCTGTCCGTTGTTTCGAAGTCCCTTCATCTCCACTTGGAAATCCATCGTCACTCTCGGGGAGATAATACCCTTCAGAGTCAGAATCTGCTGTAAATTGCATGCCACGTGTACTTCCTCCAGCCATTTTTTTCCTTACCGGATCTGCCCTGGATCATACCTGGCTAATAAAGGGAAGTTGCACCGAACCGACCAATGACTGAAGTGATTCATTTTCTACTATTATTTCATTAATTTCCTTGTACGGTAAAGTTGCATTTCTGCGACTTTGGCGCTTAAAGGGTTAGAATACAGAGTTGTTGGTTTCAATACCTTATCATCTGCTGCCATCTTCTGTATTTTTTGTAAATAAAGGTGGACAAAAATAAATAAATATTTGACAAACGCCAAGCCTAGCCCCAAGCCCCAAGGACTGATAACCCTTTAGGCGCCAGAGATTATGGATGAAATAGATGTATAAATAAAAAACTTCCTGAGATACAGAGAACTGAAGCCGGGGCACAGCTCTGGGTCGGCAGTGCCCCTGGAGGCCCGTAGAAGCTCCACACTCCAGTTGATTCTTGGATAAAAGGGTACCCAGCCGGTCTCGAACTCGCGTGAGGCGGAGCAGGGATCATCCACCCCGCACACGGCCAGACTTTGCCCGGCCAGGGAGCACCTTCTGCGGGTCGGAGGCTCCGGGTCGGAGCCCCTGGAGCCTGGAGCCCTCACCGGGCCCCGAACTCGGCTGCCGGAGGCAGTGCAGTGCCTCATGGATAAAAGGGCACCCAGCCGGTCTCGAACTCGCGTGAGGCGGAGCAGGGATCATCCACCCCGCACACGGCCAGACTTTGCCCGGCCAGGGAGCACCTTCTGCGGGTCGGAGGCTCCGGGTCGGAGCCCCTGGAGCCTGGAGCCCTCACCGGGCCCCGAACTCGGCTGCCGGAGGCAGTGCAGTGCCTCATGGATAAAAGGGCACCCAGCCGGTCTCGAACTCGCGTGAGGCGGAGCAGGGATCATCCACCCCGCACACGGCCAGACTTTGCCCGGCCAGGGAGCACCTTCTGCGGGTCGGAGGCTCCGGGTCGGAGCCCCTGGAGCCTGGAGCCCTCACCGGGCCCCGAACTCGGCTGCCGGAGGCAGTGCAGTGCCTCATGGATAAAAGGGCACCCAGCCGGTCTCGAACTCGCGTGAGGCGGAGCAGGGATCATCCACCCCGCACACGGCCAGACTTTGCCCGGCCAGGGAGCACCTTCTGCGGGTCGGAGGCTCCGGGTCGGAGCCCCTGGAGCCTGGAGCCCTCACCGGGCCCCGAACTCGGCTGCCGGAGGAAGTGCAGTGCCTCATGGATAATAGGGCACCCAGCCGGTCTCGAACTCGCGTGAGGCGGAGCAGGGATCATCCACCCCGCACACGGCCAGACTTTGCCCGGCCAGGGAGCACCTTCTGCGGGTCGGAGGCTCCGGGTCGGAGCCCCTGGAGCCTGGAGCCCTCACCGGGCCCCGAACTCGGCTGCCGGAGGAAGTGCAGTGCCTCATGGATAAAAGGGCACCCAGCCGGTCTCGAACTCGCGTGAGGCGGAGCAGGGATCATCCACCCCGCACACGGCCAGACTTTGCCCGGCCAGGGAGCACCTTCTGCGGGTCGGAGGCTCCGGGTCGGAGCCCCTGGAGCCTGGAGCCCTCACCGGGCCCCGAACTCGGCTGCCGGAGGCAGTGCAGTGCCTCATGGATAAAAGGGCACCCAGCCGGTCTCGAACTCGCGTGAGGCGGAGCAGGGATCATCCACCCCGCACACGGCCAGACTTTGCCCGGCCAGGGAGCACCTTCTGCGGGTCGGAGGCTCCGGGTCGGAGCCCCTGGAGCCTGGAGCCCTCACCGGGCCCCGAACTCGGCTGCCGGAGGAAGTGCAGTGCCTCATGGATAAAAGGGCACCCAGCCGGTCTCGAACTCGCGTGAGGCGGAGCAGGGATCATCCACCCCGCACACGGCCAGACTTTGCCCGGCCAGGGAGCACCTTCTGCGGGTCGGAGGCTCCGGGTCGGAGCCCCTGGAGCCTGGAGCCCTCACCGGGCCCCGAACTCGGCTGCCGGAGGAAGTGCAGTGCCTCATGGATAAAAGGGCACCCAGCCGGTCTCGAACTCGCGTGAGGCGGAGCAGGGATCATCCACCCCGCACACGGCCAGACTTTGCCCGGCCAGGGAGCACCTTCTGCGGGTCGGAGGCTCCGGGTCGGAGCCCCTGGAGCCTGGAGCCCTCACCGGGCCCCGAACTCGGCTGCCGGAGGCAGTGCAGTGCCTCATGGATAAAAGGGCACCCAGCCGGTCTCGAACTCGCGTGAGGCGGAGCAGGGATCATCCACCCCGCACACGGCCAGACTTTGCCCGGCCAGGGAGCACCTTCTGCGGGTCGGAGGCTCCGGGTCGGAGCCCCTGGAGCCTGGAGCCCTCACCGGGCCCCGAACTCGGCTGCCGGAGGCAGTGCAGTGCCTCATGGATAAAAGGGCACCCAGCCGGTCTCGAACTCGCGTGAGGCGGAGCAGGGATCATCCACCCCGCACACGACCAGACTTTGCCCGGGGAAGGGCCACTCTGGCTGGGCATGGCCCCCACTGAGCACCCCCTGGAACCCCTGGAGCCCCCGGAGCACCTCCAGAGCCACCCCCACTCCTCCAGACTCTGCCCGGGGAAGGGCCACTCTGGCTGGGCATGGCCTCCGCCGAGCACCCCCTGGAGCCCCCGGAGCACCTCCAGAGCCACCCCCCACTCCTCCAGACTCTGCCCGGGGAAGGGACACTCTGGCTGGGCATGGCCTCCACTGAGCACCCCCTGAAGCCCCCGGAGCACCTCCAGAGCCACCCCCCACTCTCCCCAGACTATGCCCGGGGAAGGGCCACTCTGGCTGGGCATGGCCTCCACTGAGCACCCCCTGGAGCCCCCGGAGCACCTCCAGAGCCACCCCCCACTCTCCCCAGACTATGCCCGGGGAAGGGCCACTCTGGCTGGGCCTGGCCTCCGCCGAGCACCCCCTGGAACCCCTGGAGCCCCTCCAGAGCCACCCCCCACTCCTCCAGACTCACCCCGGGGAAGGGCCACTCTGGCTGGGCATGGCCTCCGCCGAGCACCCCCCTGGAACCCCTGGAGCCCCTCCAGAGCCACCCCCCACTCCTCCAGACTCACCCCGGGGAAGGGCAACTCTGGCTGGGCATGGCCTCCGCTGAGCACCCCCTGGAACCCCTGGAGCCCCCGGAGCACCTTCAGAGCCACCCCCCACTCCTCCAGACTCTGCCCGGGGAAGGGCCACTCTGGCTGGGCATGGCCTCCACTGAGCACCCCCTGGAGCCCCCGGAGCACCTCCAGAGCCACCCCCCACTCTCCCCAGACTATGCCCGGGGAAGGGCCACTCTGGCTGGGCATGGCCTCCGCCGAGCACCCCCTGGAACCCCTGGAGCCCCCGGAGCACCTCCAGAGCCACCCCCCACTCCTCCAGACTCTGCCCGGGGAAGGGCCACTCTGGCTGGGCATGGCCTCCACTGAGCACCCCCTGGAGCCCCCGGAGCACCTCCAGAGCCACCCCCCACTCTCCCCAGACTATGCCCGGGGAAGGGCCACTCTGGCTGGGCATGGCCTCCGCCGAGCACCCCCTGGAGCCCCCGGAGCACCTCCAGAGCCACCCCCCACTCCTCCAGACTCTGCCCGGGGAAGGGACACTCTGGCTGGGCATGGCCTCCACTGAGCACCCCCTGGAGCCCCCGGAGCACCTCCAGAGCCACCCCCCACTCTCCCCAGACTATGCCCGGGGAAGGGCCACTCTGGCTGGGCATGGCCTCCGCCGAGCACCCCCTGGAGCCCCCGGAGCACCTCCAGAGCCACCCCCCACTCCTCCAGACTCTGCCCGGGGAAGGGACACTCTGGCTGGGCATGGCCTCCACTGAGCACCCCCTGAAGCCCCCGGAGCACCTCCAGAGCCACCCCCCACTCTCCCCAGACTATGCCCGGGGAAGGGCCACTCTGGCTGGGCATGGCCTCCACTGAGCACCCCCTGGAGCCCCCGGAGCACCTCCAGAGCCACCCCCCACTCTCCCCAGACTATGCCCGGGGAAGGGCCACTCTGGCTGGGCATGGCCTCCGCCGAGCACCCCCTGGAACCCCTGGAGCCCCCGGAGCACCTCCAGAGCCACCCCCCACTCCTCCAGACTCTGCCCGGGGAAGGGCCACTCTGGCTGGGCATGGCCTCCACCGAGCACCCCCTGGAACCCCTGGAGCCCCCGGAGCACCTCCAGAGCCACCCCCCACTCCTCCAGACTCTGCACGGGGAAGGGACACTCTGGCTGGGCATGGCCTCCACTGAGCACCCCCTGGAGCCCCCGGAGCACCTCCAGAGCCACCCCCCACTCTCCCCAGACTATGCCCGGGGAAGGGCCACTCTGGCTGGGCATGGCCTCCGCCGAGCACCCCCTGGAACCCCTGGAGCCCCTCCAGAGCCACCCCCCACTCCTCCAGACTCACCCCGGGGAAGGGCAACTCTGGCTGGGCATGGCCCCCACTGAGCACCCCCTGGAACCCCTGGAGCCCCCGGAGCACCTCCAGAGCCACCCCCCACTCTCCCCAGATTCTGCCCGGGGAAGGGCCACTCTGGCTGGGCATGGCCTCCGCCGAGCACCCCCTGGAACCCCTGGAGCCCCTCCAGAGCCACCCCGCATTCCCCCAAACTCAGTCTGGGGACGGGCCACTCTTCCCCGGGTTGCAGGCTCTGGGACTCCGGGGATGACCACCGGGGACCAGGCCCTCCCTTCGAACCCGGGGACCCACACTTAAGCACCCCCACACGGGCTACACACCCTTGTTTCAGCCCCCTGGAGGTCCGTGCCCTTGGTACTATACCATGGAAGTCCGTGCCCTTGGTACTCCGACTGGAGTACCAAGGGAACGGCCCAGCACTCACCACAGAGGCTCGCGCCGGCCCCGGCCCACCTTTCGTCCCCGGGTACCCACACTTAAGCACCCCAACACGAGCTACACACCCTTGGTGCAGCCCCCTGGAAGTCCGTGCCCTTGGTACTCTGAGCCACTTTAAAAGATAAAAAGCACCAGGACCCCAAGGCCCTGGCTCCCCTGTCCCCTACACCACACTTGGAGGCAGGGCCCTTGCCCTCCACTGGCTGCCCCCGCGCCCAATGTACTCCATAACCGAAGAAGAGAGGGGGACCCGGAGGCCGGCCTACTAGGGTAACAGGTTTAATTTAGAGCCGGGGCTCTGGACCACAAATGCCAACAACCCCGCAGTGCGCAGGAGCCTTCGAAGCTGGATGAAACCAGAACGGGGCCCTACGATGGCGGTGACCAGCCAGTTGATAGCAAAGTGAGCCCTGGACAGGAGCTGCATTTGACAAACTCAGAGACGAGGAAGGGACCGGAGTCGGACCAAATATATCATCTGGCGCTGTGTCCAGCGTGAGGGTGAGCCAGCGCAAATCAGGACCACAAATGCCAACAACCCCGCAGTGCGCAGGAGCCTTCGAAGCTGGATGAAACCAGAACGGGGCCCTACGATGGCGGTGACCAGCCAGTTGATAGCAAAGTGAGCCCTGGACAGGCGCTGCATTTGACAAACTCAGAGACGAGGAAGGGACCGGAGTCGGACCAAATATATCATCTGGCGCTGTGTCCAGCGTAAGGGTGAGCCAGCGCAAATCAGGACCACAAATGCCAACAACCCCGCAGTGCGCAGGAGCCTTCGAAGCTGGATGAAACCAGAACGGGGCCCTACGATGGCGGTGACCAGCCAGTTGATAGCAAAGTGAGCCCTGGACAGGAGCTGCATTTGACAAACTCAGAGACGAGGAAGGGACCGGAGTCGGACCAAATATATCATCTGGCGCTGTGTCCAGCGTAAGGGTGAGCCAGCGCAAATCAGGACCACAAATGCCAACAACCCCGCAGTGCGCAGGAGCCTTCGAAGCTGGATGAAACCAGAACGGGGCCCTACGATGGCGGTGACCAGCCAGTTGATAGCAAAGTGAGCCCTGGACAGGCGCTGCATTTGACAAACTCAGAGACGAGGAAGGGACCGGAGTCGGACCAAATATATCATCTGGCGCTGTGTCCAGCGTAAGGGTGAGCCAGCGCAAATCAGGACCACAAATGCCAACAACCCCGCAGTGCGCAGGAGCCTTCGAAGCTGGATGAAACCAGAACGGGGCCCTACGATGGCAGTGACCAGCCAGTTGATAGCAAAGTGAGCCCTGGACAGGCGCTGCATTTGACAAACTCAGAGACGAGGAAGGGACCGGAGTCGGACCAAAAATATGCGCCGGCCCTGCCCCCCGCCCCGCGCAGAGCCATCGGACACGTTGAGGCTGAAGGGGACTGGCGCAGAGCCCTTGGGCCCAGGGGCTAAGCGCAGCCATCATCCTTCAAGCCGCGCCTCCTGCTGCGCGGGGGTGAGTGACAATGGGCTCGGACTGTGGTTCCGTCGGACGCGTTGAGGCTGAAGGAGACTGGCGCAGAGCCCCTGTAACAGGGGCTAAGCGCAGCCATCATCCTCCAAGCCGCGCGTCCTTCAGTGCGGGGGTGAGTGACAGTGGGCCTGGACTGTTGTTCCACCGGACGCGTTGAGGCTGAAGGGGACTGGTGCAGAGCCCCTGTGCCAGGGGCTAAGCGCAGCCATCATCCTCCAAGCCGCGCGTCCTTCTGCGCAGGGGTGAGTGACAGTGGACCCGGACTGTGTTCCCACCGGACGCGTTGAGGCTGAAGGGGACTGGCTCAGAGCCCCTGGCACAGGGGCTAAGCACAGCCATCATCCTTCAAGCCGCGCGTCCTTCAGTGCGGGGGTGAGTGACAGAGGGCCTGGACTGTTGTTCCACCGGACGCGTTGAGGCTGAAGGGGACTGGTGCAGAGCCCCTGTGCCAGGGGCTAAGCGCAGCCATCATCCTCCAAGCCGCGCGTCCTTCTGCGCAGGGGTGAGTGACAATGGACCCGGACTGTGTTCCCACCGGACGCGTTGAGGCTGAAGGGGACTGGCTCAGAGCCCCTGGCACAGGGGCTAAGCGCAGCCATCATCCTCCAAGCCGCGCGTCCTTCAGTGCGGGGGTGAGTGACAGTGGGCCTGGACTGTTGTTCCACCGGACGCGTTGAGGCTGAAGGGGACTGGTGCAGAGCCCCTGTGCCAGGGGCTAAGCGCAGCCATCATCCTCCAAGTCGCGCGTCCTTCTGCGCAGGGGTGAGTGACAGTGGACCCGGACTGTGTTCCCACCGGACGCGTTGAGGCTGAAGGGGACTGGCTCAGAGCCCCTGGCACAGGGGCTAAGCACAGCCATCATCCTTCAAGCCGCGCGTCCTTCAGTGCGGGGGTGAGTGACAGAGGGCCTGGACTGTTGTTCCACCGGACGCGTTGAGGCTGAAGGGGACTGGTGCAGAGCCCCTGTGCCAGGAGCTAAGCGCAGCCATCATCCTCCAAGCCGCGCGTCCTTCTGCGCAGGGGTGAGTGACAATGGACCCGGACTGTGTTCCCACCGGACGCGTTGAGGCTGAAGGGGACTGGCTCAGAGCCCCTGGCACAGGGGCTAAGCGCAGCCATCATCCTTCAAGCCGCGCGTCCTTCAGTGCGGGGGTGAGTGACGGTCCCATCTCCGGAGACAAGGGGCCAGGCGCGGGGGAAGCCAGTCAGACTGAAGCCCCGCGCCTGGTGGGACCTCTGTCTCGGCCTCGCTTCCAACGTGTCCGGCGTGAGGTTAGCCGGAGCAAACCACAGCCGCAAAATGTAAACAAACCCGCAGTGCGCAGGAGCCTTCGAAGCTGGATAAAACCAGAACGGGGCCCTACGATGGCGGGTCTTGAGTGCCAATAGACCAAGCTCCTTGTCTGGTATACATAGAACCATGATTTGTACCATTTTCATGGTTGATTCACGGATGATCCCTGCTCCGCCTCACGCGAGTTGGACGGCTGGGTGCCTTTTATCCATGAGGCACTGCACTGCCTCCGGCAGCCGAGTTCGGGGCCCGGTGAGGGCTCCAGGCTCCAGGGGCTCCGACCCGGAGCCTCCGACCCGCAGAAGGTTCTCCCTGGCCGGGCAAAGTCTGGCCGTATGCGGGGTGGATGGCCCTGGGTCTGGGCGGCGCTAAGATCACGGAGCGGGTCACCTCCGCGTACAGCCCGTGGTCAGCGTGACACCGTGCTCTGCCCCGAGCAATCAGAGCAAACAGGAAGCTTCTGGAAGTGCCCGGGAGTCTGGTAAAATCAAGCCGAAAATAGACCCTCTCATGCCGGGTCTGAGCGGCACTTAGAGCCCGGAGGAGCGCGGAGCGCGGGGCTCCATTCAGAGGCTCCGTGATCCGCCTTACAACCAGCTCTCACCTCCGCGTACAGCCCGTGGTCAGCGTGACACCGTGCTCTGCCCCGAGCAATCAGAGCAAACAGGAAGCTTCTGGAAGTGCCCGGGAGTCTGGTAAAATCAAGCCGAAAATAGACCCTCTCATGCCGGGTCTGAGCGGCGCTTAGAGCCCGGAGGAGCGCGGAGCGCGGGGCTCCATTCAGAGGCTGCGTGATCCGCCTTACAACCAGCTCTCACCTCCGCGTACAGCCCGTGGTCAGCGTGACACCGTGCTCTGCCCCGAGCAATCAGAGCAAACAGGAAGCTTCTGGAAGTGCCCGGGAGTCTGGTAAAATCAAGCCGAAAATAGACCCTCTCATGCCGGGTCTGAGCGGCGCTTAGAGCCCGGTGGAGCGCGGAGCGCGGGGCTCCATTCAGAGGCTCCGTGATCCGCCTTACAACCAGCTCTCACCTCCGCGTACAGCCCGTGGTCAGCGTGACACCGTGCTCTGCCCCGAGCAATCAGAGCAAACAGGAAGCTTCTGGAAGTGCCCGGGAGTCTGGTAAAATCAAGCCGAAAATAGACCCTCTCATGCCGGGTCTGAGCGGCGCTTAGAGCCCGGTGGAGCGCGGAGCGCGGGGCTCCATTCAGAGGCTCCGTGATCCGACGCTCACCTCCGCACCTCCGAACCATGACTTGACATTACGGCTGTGAAGGAGCCTTGGAAGCTGGATAAAACCAGAACGGGGCCCATCGATCGCGGTTCTCGTGTGCCCGTCAAACGAGCTCCTTGCCCTGTATCCGCACAACCAGGAAATGTACCTGTTTCGATTGCGAAAAACGTCATTCTCAAAAACCGCCCGCCCCTCCCTCCCAGCATTACCATTTTGCACATTCCGCGTGAGAGCAGCGTAAGAATTTCTCGGGAGCAGCGTGATTTAGCCCGGGAATTTTGAGCTGAACGCTTATTCCCACGAGCCCAAAAAACGACTAAGTCCAACGGTATATAGTGTACTATTGCCGAAAAACGACAGAGTCGCTCTGGTATAGTGTACTATTGCCGAAAAATGACAGAGTCTTTTCAGGTATAGTGTACTATTTCGGTTTTTACTCTAAGTCCCTCAGGGGCATATGGTGCTATACTATGATGGTCAGATCACCTCCAGGCCCCAGGGGAGTGCTTTTCTGGGGGCAAACAGTGCACTGATGATGGGGGATTATTTCATTTTGCTCATTTTGGTGTTTTTTCACATTTTAACCCATTTTCACCCCATTTGCTCACAACTTCATACTACGGCCCGGAAAAACGACAGAGTCGCTCGGGTATAGTGTACTATTGCCGAAAAATGACAGAGTCTTTTCAGGTATAGTGTACTATTTCGGTTTTTACTCTAAGTCCCTCAGGGGCATATGGTGCTATACTCTGATGGTCAGATCACCTCCAGGCCCCATTGGAGTGCTTTTCTGGGGGCAAACAGTGCACTGATGATGGGGGATTATTTCATTTTGCTCATTTTGGTGTTTTTTCACATTTTAACCCATTTTCACCCCTTTTGCTCACAACTTCATACTACGGCCCGGAAAAACGACAGAGTCCCTCGGGTATAGTGTACTATTGCCGAAAAACGACAGAGTCCCTCGGGTATAGTGTACTATTGCCGAAAAACGACAGAGTCCCTCGGGTATAGTGTACTATTGCCGAAAAACGACAGAGTCCCTCGGGTATAGTGTACTATTGCCGAAAAACGACAGAGTCCCTCGGGTATAGTGTACTATTGCCGAAAAACGACAGAGTCCCTCGGGTATAGTGTACTATTGGCTGGAAGCTCGGTTTTTTTTCTAAGACCAGCAGGGGTATATGGTACTATATTCTGGTGGTCAGATCACCTCCAGGCCCCAGGGGAGTGCTTTTCTGGGGGCAAACTGTGCACTGATGATGGGGGATTATTTCATTTTGCTCATTTTGGTGTTTTTTCACATTTTAACCCATTTTCACCCCTTTTGCTCACATCTTCAAACTCGGGCCCTGATTACAAGTTCTGACCAAATGATGACAAACACGGTATTTATTATGTATTTTTTTCATTTTTTTTATTTTTCCAACTTATACATCCATCATTGGTGCCAGGCAGGTTGTGGAGAAAGCAGTGAAGAAAGGAGAGAGCCATCACAGAAAAGATGTCCATCCAGGGTCAAGGTACCCTGCACTTTTACATATCCAAATGACAGCATTTAAAGTTTTTTAGCGTATGGTATCTCTCGTTGCATGGAACCGCACAGAGGCCAACGCCACACTGACGGCACCTGTACTTTGTTTGCCGCCTGCCTTTGGTACGAGAGCGGTCAGAGCACACGGCGCAGTCTGGACGTCCCTCTGCTTGACAAAGCCAATGACGCTCTGTGAGTCTCTGTGGCATTTCACCCTCCGGTCTTGAGCGCCTTTCTTGTTTTTTGGAGTGATCAGCCAGTAATGCATCAATAATCTTCTGAATGTAAACCTTTAAAGGTTTGTGTGGGCCTGGAGTGGATTTGGTGTATATGATGTGTGAGTTGACAATACTTATGCTTATAATGGCATTGAATATGCGATGATACCATTTCCGGGACCTGTGTGGAAAGAGGTATGTCTTCATCCTCTGGTCAGCAGTGTCCACTCCACCCATGTAGGCGTTGTACTGGTCGACACATACAGGTCTTTTGATGTCACGGAAGCCAGTGTCATCTGTCTTGGATCGGATCCTCCTCTGAACACAATCATTTCCATGGACTGTGGACAACATGGTGAGACGTTTAGTATCGTGCCAAGCACAAGCCAGGAGTTTTCCCTTTCTGCAAAAAACTGGGTCATCTCCTTTTTTCAGCTGTAAGACACTTTTACCAAGGCATTTTGGCATCCCCAACCTGGTAATCCTTACCGTCCCACACAGTCCAGTTTCCAAATCTGCTAATTCATTTGCAATTACAGGCGAGGTATAGTAACTGTCCATGTAAATCTCGTGTCCTTTGCCCGTAAAGGGAGAAACCAACTCACGGACAACTGCGTGTGTTGCACTGATGTTGCTTGCATTATTTTTGTACTGTCCAGTGTGCATTGACCAGCGCAAAACATACCCTGAACAGCTTTCACTCAGGGCATACACTCTATAGCCATATTTGTCAGGTTTATTCGGAGAGTAACATTTTAGTGAAGATCTCCCCTTGAAAGCTATTGTCATTTCATCTAAAGAAAGCTCCTTGATTGGACTGTAAACTGCTGCAAATTTGGGAATAATCAAATCTATTATTGGGCGGACTTTGAACAGTTTATCGTGCCCGGGCTCGCCTGTTCTCACATAATCATTATTGTTGACAAAATGAAAGAACGAAAGAATGATTTCAAATCTGTTTCTTGACATTACATTTCCAAATCCAGGCGTTTGTGTAAGCCAAAATGTTCCCCAGTAATCCTCGATTTCAGGTTTCTCAACAAGGCCCATGGAGAGATGCAAAGCGAAGAAAGCTTTCATTTCGGTGACTGATACATCATACCACTCAAGAAATCTTGAATGTGGCTTCAGAATCATAGGTGCCATACACTGATGTGCATATCTATTTGTCTCATCAGTAATGAAAGTCCAAAACTGATCGGTCAGAAAGAGTGACAGAATATCAAATGGATTAGCATCCGTCAGATCCATCTCTCCTGTGTAGCCAACTGGGTCTTCAAAAGGTTTGATCCATGCCTCAAATACCTCGACCTCTCTCAGCATGTCCCAGCTCTCATCCACCGGGCAAGTTTTACTGCAGCCACTGGTTCCACTGGTTCCTCGCCTCCGTCTGTCCTTTGCACCTGTCCGTTGTTTCGAAGTCCCTTCATCTCCACTTGGAAATCCATCGTCACTCTCGGGGAGATAATACCCTTCAGAGTCAGAATCTGCTGTAAATTGCATGCCACGTGTACTTCCTCCAGCCATTTTTTTCCTTACCGGATCTGCCCTGGATCATACCTGGCTAATAAAGGGAAGTTGCACCGAACCGACCAATGACTGAAGTGATTCATTTTCTACTATTATTTCATTAATTTCCTTGTACGGTAAAGTTGCATTTCTGCGACTTTGGCGCTTAAAGGGTTAGAATACAGAGTTGTTGGTTTCAATACCTTATCATCTGCTGCCATCTTCTGTATTTTTTGTAAATAAAGGTGGACAAAAATAAATAAATATTTGACAAACGCCAAGCCTAGCCCCAAGCCCCAAGGACTGATAACCCTTTAGGCGCCAGAGATTATGGATGAAATAGATGTATAAATAAAAAACTTCCTGAGATACAGAGAACTGAAGCCGGGGCACAGCTCTGGGTCGGCAGTGCCCCTGGAGGCCCGTAGAAGCTCCACACTCCAGTTGATTCTTGGATAAAAGGGTACCCAGCCGGTCTCGAACTCGCGTGAGGCGGAGCAGGGATCATCCACCCCGCACACGGCCAGACTTTGCCCGGCCAGGGAGCACCTTCTGCGGGTCGGAGGCTCCGGGTCGGAGCCCCTGGAGCCTGGAGCCCTCACCGGGCCCCGAACTCGGCTGCCGGAGGCAGTGCAGTGCCTCATGGATAAAAGGGCACCCAGCCGGTCTCGAACTCGCGTGAGGCGGAGCAGGGATCATCCACCCCGCACACGGCCAGACTTTGCCCGGCCAGGGAGCACCTTCTGCGGGTCGGAGGCTCCGGGTCGGAGCCCCTGGAGCCTGGAGCCCTCACCGGGCCCCGAACTCGGCTGCCGGAGGCAGTGCAGTGCCTCATGGATAAAAGGGCACCCAGCCGGTCTCGAACTCGCGTGAGGCGGAGCAGGGATCATCCACCCCGCACACGGCCAGACTTTGCCCGGCCAGGGAGCACCTTCTGCGGGTCGGAGGCTCCGGGTCGGAGCCCCTGGAGCCTGGAGCCCTCACCGGGCCCCGAACTCGGCTGCCGGAGGCAGTGCAGTGCCTCATGGATAAAAGGGCACCCAGCCGGTCTCGAACTCGCGTGAGGCGGAGCAGGGATCATCCACCCCGCACACGGCCAGACTTTGCCCGGCCAGGGAGCACCTTCTGCGGGTCGGAGGCTCCGGGTCGGAGCCCCTGGAGCCTGGAGCCCTCACCGGGCCCCGAACTCGGCTGCCGGAGGAAGTGCAGTGCCTCATGGATAATAGGGCACCCAGCCGGTCTCGAACTCGCGTGAGGCGGAGCAGGGATCATCCACCCCGCACACGGCCAGACTTTGCCCGGCCAGGGAGCACCTTCTGCGGGTCGGAGGCTCCGGGTCGGAGCCCCTGGAGCCTGGAGCCCTCACCGGGCCCCGAACTCGGCTGCCGGAGGAAGTGCAGTGCCTCATGGATAAAAGGGCACCCAGCCGGTCTCGAACTCGCGTGAGGCGGAGCAGGGATCATCCACCCCGCACACGGCCAGACTTTGCCCGGCCAGGGAGCACCTTCTGCGGGTCGGAGGCTCCGGGTCGGAGCCCCTGGAGCCTGGAGCCCTCACCGGGCCCCGAACTCGGCTGCCGGAGGCAGTGCAGTGCCTCATGGATAAAAGGGCACCCAGCCGGTCTCGAACTCGCGTGAGGCGGAGCAGGGATCATCCACCCCGCACACGGCCAGACTTTGCCCGGCCAGGGAGCACCTTCTGCGGGTCGGAGGCTCCGGGTCGGAGCCCCTGGAGCCTGGAGCCCTCACCGGGCCCCGAACTCGGCTGCCGGAGGAAGTGCAGTGCCTCATGGATAAAAGGGCACCCAGCCGGTCTCGAACTCGCGTGAGGCGGAGCAGGGATCATCCACCCCGCACACGGCCAGACTTTGCCCGGCCAGGGAGCACCTTCTGCGGGTCGGAGGCTCCGGGTCGGAGCCCCTGGAGCCTGGAGCCCTCACCGGGCCCCGAACTCGGCTGCCGGAGGAAGTGCAGTGCCTCATGGATAAAAGGGCACCCAGCCGGTCTCGAACTCGCGTGAGGCGGAGCAGGGATCATCCACCCCGCACACGGCCAGACTTTGCCCGGCCAGGGAGCACCTTCTGCGGGTCGGAGGCTCCGGGTCGGAGCCCCTGGAGCCTGGAGCCCTCACCGGGCCCCGAACTCGGCTGCCGGAGGCAGTGCAGTGCCTCATGGATAAAAGGGCACCCAGCCGGTCTCGAACTCGCGTGAGGCGGAGCAGGGATCATCCACCCCGCACACGGCCAGACTTTGCCCGGCCAGGGAGCACCTTCTGCGGGTCGGAGGCTCCGGGTCGGAGCCCCTGGAGCCTGGAGCCCTCACCGGGCCCCGAACTCGGCTGCCGGAGGCAGTGCAGTGCCTCATGGATAAAAGGGCACCCAGCCGGTCTCGAACTCGCGTGAGGCGGAGCAGGGATCATCCACCCCGCACACGACCAGACTTTGCCCGGGGAAGGGCCACTCTGGCTGGGCATGGCCCCCACTGAGCACCCCCTGGAACCCCTGGAGCCCCCGGAGCACCTCCAGAGCCACCCCCACTCCTCCAGACTCTGCCCGGGGAAGGGCCACTCTGGCTGGGCATGGCCTCCGCCGAGCACCCCCTGGAGCCCCCGGAGCACCTCCAGAGCCACCCCCCACTCCTCCAGACTCTGCCCGGGGAAGGGACACTCTGGCTGGGCATGGCCTCCACTGAGCACCCCCTGAAGCCCCCGGAGCACCTCCAGAGCCACCCCCCACTCTCCCCAGACTATGCCCGGGGAAGGGCCACTCTGGCTGGGCATGGCCTCCACTGAGCACCCCCTGGAGCCCCCGGAGCACCTCCAGAGCCACCCCCCACTCTCCCCAGACTATGCCCGGGGAAGGGCCACTCTGGCTGGGCCTGGCCTCCGCCGAGCACCCCCTGGAACCCCTGGAGCCCCTCCAGAGCCACCCCCCACTCCTCCAGACTCACCCCGGGGAAGGGCCACTCTGGCTGGGCATGGCCTCCGCCGAGCACCCCCCTGGAACCCCTGGAGCCCCTCGAGAGCCACCCCCCACTCCTCCAGACTCACCCCGGGGAAGGGCAACTCTGGCTGGGCATGGCCTCCGCTGAGCACCCCCTGGAACCCCTGGAGCCCCCGGAGCACCTTCAGAGCCACCCCCCACTCCTCCAGACTCTGCCCGGGGAAGGGCCACTCTGGCTGGGCATGGCCTCCGCTGAGCACCCCCTGGAACCCCTGGAGCCCCCGGAGCACCTTCAGAGCCACCCCCCACTCCTCCAGACTCTGCCCGGGGAAGGGCCACTCTGGCTGGGCATGGCCTCCACTGAGCACCCCCTGGAGCCCCCGGAGCACCTCCAGAGCCACCCCCCACTCTCCCCAGACTATGCCCGGGGAAGGGCCACTCTGGCTGGGCCTGGCCTCCGCCGAGCACCCCCTGGAACCCCTGGAGCCCCTCCAGAGCCACCCCCCACTCCTCCAGACTCACCCCGGGGAAGGGCCACTCTGGCTGGGCATGGCCTCCGCCGAGCACCCCCCTGGAACCCCTGGAGCCCCTCCAGAGCCACCCCCCACTCCTCCAGACTCACCCCGGGGAAGGGCAACTCTGGCTGGGCATGGCCTCCGCTGAGCACCCCCTGGAACCCCTGGAGCCCCCGGAGCACCTTCAGAGCCACCCCCCACTCCTCCAGACTCTGCCCGGGGAAGGGCCACTCTGGCTGGGCATGGCCTCCACTGAGCACCCCCTGGAGCCCCCGGAGCACCTCCAGAGCCACCCCCCACTCTCCCCAGACTATGCCCGGGGAAGGGCCACTCTGGCTGGGCATGGCCTCCGCCGAGCACCCCCTGGAACCCCTGGAGCCCCCGGAGCACCTCCAGAGCCACCCCCCACTCCTCCAGACTCTGCCCGGGGAAGGGCCACTCTGGCTGGGCATGGCCTCCACTGAGCACCCCCTGGAGCCCCCGGAGCACCTCCAGAGCCACCCCCCACTCTCCCCAGACTATGCCCGGGGAAGGGCCACTCTGGCTGGGCATGGCCTCCGCCGAGCACCCCCTGGAGCCCCCGGAGCACCTCCAGAGCCACCCCCCACTCCTCCAGACTCTGCCCGGGGAAGGGACACTCTGGCTGGGCATGGCCTCCACTGAGCACCCCCTGGAGCCCCCGGAGCACCTCCAGAGCCACCCCCCACTCTCCCCAGACTATGCCCGGGGAAGGGCCACTCTGGCTGGGCATGGCCTCCGCCGAGCACCCCCTGGAGCCCCCGGAGCACCTCCAGAGCCACCCCCCACTCCTCCAGACTCTGCCCGGGGAAGGGACACTCTGGCTGGGCATGGCCTCCACTGAGCACCCCCTGAAGCCCCCGGAGCACCTCCAGAGCCACCCCCCACTCTCCCCAGACTATGCCCGGGGAAGGGCCACTCTGGCTGGGCATGGCCTCCACTGAGCACCCCCTGGAGCCCCCGGAGCACCTCCAGAGCCACCCCCCACTCTCCCCAGACTATGCCCGGGGAAGGGCCACTCTGGCTGGGCATGGCCTCCGCCGAGCACCCCCTGGAACCCCTGGAGCCCCCGGAGCACCTTCAGAGCCACCCCCCACTCCTCCAGACTCTGCCCGGGGAAGGGCCACTCTGGCTGGGCATGGCCTCCACCGAGCACCCCCTGGAACCCCTGGAGCCCCCGGAGCACCTCCAGAGCCACCCCCCACTCCTCCAGACTCTGCACGGGGAAGGGACACTCTGGCTGGGCATGGCCTCCACTGAGCACCCCCTGGAGCCCCCGGAGCACCTCCAGAGCCACCCCCCACTCTCCCCAGACTATGCCCGGGGAAGGGCCACTCTGGCTGGGCATGGCCTCCGCCGAGCACCCCCTGGAACCCCTGGAGCCCCTCCAGAGCCACCCCCCACTCCTCCAGACTCACCCCGGGGAAGGGCAACTCTGGCTGGGCATGGCCCCCACTGAGCACCCCCTGGAACCCCTGGAGCCCCCGGAGCACCTCCAGAGCCACCCCCCACTCTCCCCAGATTCTGCCCGGGGAAGGGCCACTCTGGCTGGGCATGGCCTCCGCCGAGCACCCCCTGGAACCCCTGGAGCCCCTCCAGAGCCACCCCGCATTCCCCCAAACTCAGTCTGGGGACGGGCCACTCTTCCCCGGGTTGCAGGCTCTGGGACTCCGGGGATGACCACCGGGGACCAGGCCCTCCCTTCGAACCCGGGGACCCACACTTAAGCACCCCCACACGGGCTACACACCCTTGTTTCAGCCCCCTGGAGGTCCGTGCCCTTGGTACTATACCATGGAAGTCCGTGCCCTTGGTACTCCGACTGGAGTACCAAGGGAACGGCCCAGCACTCACCACAGAGGCTCGCGCCGGCCCCGGCCCACCTTTCGTCCCCGGGTACCCACACTTAAGCACCCCAACACGAGCTACACACCCTTGGTGCAGCCCCCTGGAAGTCCGTGCCCTTGGTACTCTGAGCCACTTTAAAAGATAAAAAGCACCAGGACCCCAAGGCCCTGGCTCCCCTGTCCCCTACACCACACTTGGAGGCAGGGCCCTTGCCCTCCACTGGCTGCCCCCGCGCCCAATGTACTCCATAACCGAAGAAGAGAGGGGGACCCGGAGGCCGGCCTACTAGGGTAACAGGTTTAATTTAGAGCCGGGGCTCTGGACCACAAATGCCAACAACCCCGCAGTGCGCAGGAGCCTTCGAAGCTGGATGAAACCAGAACGGGGCCCTACGATGGCGGTGACCAGCCAGTTGATAGCAAAGTGAGCCCTGGACAGGAGCTGCATTTGACAAACTCAGAGACGAGGAAGGGACCGGAGTCGGACCAAATATATCATCTGGCGCTGTGTCCAGCGTGAGGGTGAGCCAGCGCAAATCAGGACCACAAATGCCAACAACCCCGCAGTGCGCAGGAGCCTTCGAAGCTGGATGAAACCAGAACGGGGCCCTACGATGGCGGTGACCAGCCAGTTGATAGCAAAGTGAGCCCTGGACAGGCGCTGCATTTGACAAACTCAGAGACGAGGAAGGGACCGGAGTCGGACCAAATATATCATCTGGCGCTGTGTCCAGCGAAAGGGTGAGCCAGCGCAAATCAGGACCACAAATGCCAACAACCCCGCAGTGCGCAGGAGCCTTCGAAGCTGGATGAAACCAGAACGGGGCCCTACGATGGCGGTGACCAGCCAGTTGATAGCAAAGTGAGCCCTGGACAGGAGCTGCATTTGACAAACTCAGAGACGAGGAAGGGACCGGAGTCGGACCAAATATATCATCTGGCGCTGTGTCCAGCGTAAGGGTGAGCCAGCGCAAATCAGGACCACAAATGCCAACAACCCCGCAGTGCGCAGGAGCCTTCGAAGCTGGATGAAACCAGAACGGGGCCCTACGATGGCGGTGACCAGCCAGTTGATAGCAAAGTGAGCCCTGGACAGGCGCTGCATTTGACAAACTCAGAGACGAGGAAGGGACCGGAGTCGGACCAAATATATCATCTGGCGCTGTGTCCAGCGTAAGGGTGAGCCAGCGCAAATCAGGACCACAAATGCCAACAACCCCGCAGTGCGCAGGAGCCTTCGAAGCTGGATGAAACCAGAACGGGGCCCTACGATGGCAGTGACCAGCCAGTTGATAGCAAAGTGAGCCCTGGACAGGCGCTGCATTTGACAAACTCAGAGACGAGGAAGGGACCGGAGTCGGACCAAAAATATGCGCCGGCCCTGCCCCCCGCCCCGCGCAGAGCCATCGGACACGTTGAGGCTGAAGGGGACTGGCGCAGAGCCCTTGGGCCCAGGGGCTAAGCGCAGCCATCATCCTTCAAGCCGCGCCTCCTGCTGCGCGGGGGTGAGTGACAATGGGCTCGGACTGTGGTTCCGTCGGACGCGTTGAGGCTGAAGGAGACTGGCGCAGAGCCCCTGTAACAGGGGCTAAGCGCAGCCATCATCCTCCAAGCCGCGCGTCCTTCAGTGCGGGGGTGAGTGACAGTGGGCCTGGACTGTTGTTCCACCGGACGCGTTGAGGCTGAAGGGGACTGGTGCAGAGCCCCTGTGCCAGGGGCTAAGCGCAGCCATCATCCTCCAAGCCGCGCGTCCTTCTGCGCAGGGGTGAGTGACAGTGGACCCGGACTGTGTTCCCACCGGACGCGTTGAGGCTGAAGGGGACTGGCTCAGAGCCCCTGGCACAGGGGCTAAGCACAGCCATCATCCTTCAAGCCGCGCGTCCTTCAGTGCGGGGGTGAGTGACAGAGGGCCTGGACTGTTGTTCCACCGGACGCGTTGAGGCTGAAGGGGACTGGTGCAGAGCCCCTGTGCCAGGGGCTAAGCGCAACCATCATCCTCCAAGCCGCGCGTCCTTCTGCGCAGGGGTGAGTGACAATGGACCCGGACTGTGTTCCCACCGGACGCGTTGAGGCTGAAGGGGACTGGCTCAGAGCCCCTGGCACAGGGGCTAAGCGCAGCCATCATCCTCCAAGCCGCGCGTCCTTCAGTGCGGGGGTGAGTGACAGTGGGCCTGGACTGTTGTTCCACCGGACGCGTTGAGGCTGAAGGGGACTGGTGCAGAGCCCCTGTGCCAGGGGCTAAGCGCAGCCATCATCCTCCAAGTCGCGCGTCCTTCTGCGCAGGGGTGAGTGACAGTGGACCCGGACTGTGTTCCCACCGGACGCGTTGAGGCTGAAGGGGACTGGCTCAGAGCCCCTGGCACAGGGGCTAAGCACAGCCATCATCCTTCAAGCCGCGCGTCCTTCAGTGCGGGGGTGAGTGACAGAGGGCCTGGACTGTTGTTCCACCGGACGCGTTGAGGCTGAAGGGGACTGGTGCAGAGCCCCTGTGCCAGGAGCTAAGCGCAGCCATCATCCTCCAAGCCGCGCGTCCTTCTGCGCAGGGGTGAGTGACAATGGACCCGGACTGTGTTCCCACCGGACGCGTTGAGGCTGAAGGGGACTGGCTCAGAGCCCCTGGCACAGGGGCTAAGCGCAGCCATCATCCTTCAAGCCGCGCGTCCTTCAGTGCGGGGGTGAGTGACGGTCCCATCTCCGGAGACAAGGGGCCAGGCGCGGGGGAAGCCAGTCAGACTGAAGCCCCGCGCCTGGTGGGACCTCTGTCTCGGCCTCGCTTCCAACGTGTCCGGCGTGAGGTTAGCCGGAGCAAACCACAGCCGCAAAATGTAAACAAACCCGCAGTGCGCAGGAGCCTTCGAAGCTGGATAAAACCAGAACGGGGCCCTACGATGGCGGGTCTTGAGTGCCAATAGACCAAGCTCCTTGTCTGGTATACATAGAACCATGATTTGTACCATTTTCATGGTTGATTCACGGATGATCCCTGCTCCGCCTCACGCGAGTTGGACGGCTGGGTGCCTTTTATCCATGAGGCACTGCACTGCCTCCGGCAGCCGAGTTCGGGGCCCGGTGAGGGCTCCAGGCTCCAGGGGCTCCGACCCGGAGCCTCCGACCCGCAGAAGGTTCTCCCTGGCCGGGCAAAGTCTGGCCGTATGCGGGGTGGATGGCCCTGGGTCTGGGCGGCGCTAAGATCACGGAGCGGGTCACCTCCGCGTACAGCCCGTGGTCAGCGTGACACCGTGCTCTGCCCCGAGCAATCAGAGCAAACAGGAAGCTTCTGGAAGTGCCCGGGAGTCTGGTAAAATCAAGCCGAAAATAGACCCTCTCATGCCGGGTCTGAGCGGCACTTAGAGCCCGGAGGAGCGCGGAGCGCGGGGCTCCATTCAGAGGCTCCGTGATCCGCCTTACAACCAGCTCTCACCTCCGCGTACAGCCCGTGGTCAGCGTGACACCGTGCTCTGCCCCGAGCAATCAGAGCAAACAGGAAGCTTCTGGAAGTGCCCGGGAGTCTGGTAAAATCAAGCCGAAAATAGACCCTCTCATGCCGGGTCTGAGCGGCGCTTAGAGCCCGGAGGAGCGCGGAGCGCGGGGCTCCATTCAGAGGCTGCGTGATCCGCCTTACAACCAGCTCTCACCTCCGCGTACAGCCCGTGGTCAGCGTGACACCGTGCTCTGCCCCGAGCAATCAGAGCAAACAGGAAGCTTCTGGAAGTGCCCGGGAGTCTGGTAAAATCAAGCCGAAAATAGACCCTCTCATGCCGGGTCTGAGCGGCGCTTAGAGCCCGGTGGAGCGCGGAGCGCGGGGCTCCATTCAGAGGCTCCGTGATCCGCCTTACAACCAGCTCTCACCTCCGCGTACAGCCCGTGGTCAGCGTGACACCGTGCTCTGCCCCGAGCAATCAGAGCAAACAGGAAGCTTCTGGAAGTGCCCGGGAGTCTGGTAAAATCAAGCCGAAAATAGACCCTCTCATGCCGGGTCTGAGCGGCGCTTAGAGCCCGGTGGAGCGCGGAGCGCGGGGCTCCATTCAGAGGCTCCGTGATCCGACGCTCACCTCCGCACCTCCGAACCATGACTTGACATTACGGCTGTGAAGGAGCCTTGGAAGCTGGATAAAACCAGAACGGGGCCCATCGATCGCGGTTCTCGTGTGCCCGTCAAACGAGCTCCTTGCCCTGTATCCGCACAACCAGGAAATGTACCTGTTTCGATTGCGAAAAACGTCATTCTCAAAAACCGCCCGCCCCTCCCTCCCAGCATTACCATTTTGCACATTCCGTGTGAGAGCAGCGTAAGAATTTCTCGGGAGCAGCGTGATTTAGCCCGGGAATTTTGAGCTGAACGCTTATTCCCACGAGCCCAAAAAACGACTAAGTCCAACGGTATATAGTGTACTATTGCCGAAAAACGACAGAGTCGCTCTGGTATAGTGTACTATTGCCGAAAAATGACAGAGTCTTTTCAGGTATAGTGTACTATTTCGGTTTTTACTCTAAGTCCCTCAGGGGCATATGGTGCTATACTATGATGGTCAGATCACCTCCAGGCCCCAGGGGAGTGCTTTTCTGGGGGCAAACAGTGCACTGATGATGGGGGATTATTTCATTTTGCTCATTTTGGTGTTTTTTCACATTTTAACCCATTTTCACCCCATTTGCTCACAACTTCATACTACGGCCCGGAAAAACGACAGAGTCGCTCGGGTATAGTGTACTATTGCCGAAAAATGACAGAGTCTTTTCAGGTATAGTGTACTATTTCGGTTTTTACTCTAAGTCCCTCAGGGGCATATGGTGCTATACTCTGATGGTCAGATCACCTCCAGGCCCCATTGGAGTGCTTTTCTGGGGGCAAACAGTGCACTGATGATGGGGGATTATTTCATTTTGCTCATTTTGGTGTTTTTTCACATTTTAACCCATTTTCACCCCTTTTGCTCACAACTTCATACTACGGCCCGGAAAAACGACAGAGTCCCTCGGGTATAGTGTACTATTGCCGAAAAACGACAGAGTCCCTCGGGTATAGTGTACTATTGCCGAAAAACGACAGAGTCCCTCGGGTATAGTGTACTATTGCCGAAAAACGACAGAGTCCCTCGGGTATAGTGTACTATTGCCGAAAAACGACAGAGTCCCTCGGGTATAGTGTACTATTGCCGAAAAACGACAGAGTCCCTCGGGTATAGTGTACTATTGGCTGGAAGCTCGGTTTTTTTTCTAAGACCAGCAGGGGTATATGGTACTATATTCTGGTGGTCAGATCACCTCCAGGCCCCAGGGGAGTGCTTTTCTGGGGGCAAACTGTGCACTGATGATGGGGGATTATTTCATTTTGCTCATTTTGGTGTTTTTTCACATTTTAACCCATTTTCACCCCTTTTGCTCACATCTTCAAACTCGGGCCCTGATTACAAGTTCTGACCAAATGATGACAAACACGGTATTTATTATGTATTTTTTTCATTTTTTTTTATTTTTCCAACTTATACATCCATCATTGGTGCCAGGCAGGTTGTGGAGAAAGCAGTGAAGAAAGGAGAGAGCCATCACAGAAAAGATGTCCATCCAGGGTCAAGGTACCCTGCACTTTTACATATCCAAATGACAGCATTTAAAGTTTTTTAGCGTATGGTATCTCTCGTTGCATGGAACCGCACAGAGGCCAACGCCACACTGACGGCACCTGTACTTTGTTTGCCGCCTGCCTTTGGTACGAGAGCGGTCAGAGCACACGGCGCAGTCTGGACGTCCCTCTGCTTGACAAAGCCAATGACGCTCTGTGAGTCTCTGTGGCATTTCACCCTCCGGTCTTGAGCGCCTTTCTTGTTTTTTGGAGTGATCAGCCAGTAATGCATCAATAATCTTCTGAATGTAAACCTTTAAAGGTTTGTGTGGGCCTGGAGTGGATTTGGTGTATATGATGTGTGAGTTGACAATACTTATGCTTATAATGGCATTGAATATGCGATGATACCATTTCCGGGACCTGTGTGGAAAGAGGTATGTCTTCATCCTCTGGTCAGCAGTGTCCACTCCACCCATGTAGGCGTTGTACTGGTCGACACATACAGGTCTTTTGATGTCACGGAAGCCAGTGTCATCTGTCTTGGATCGGATCCTCCTCTGAACACAATCATTTCCATGGACTGTGGACAACATGGTGAGACGTTTAGTATCGTGCCAAGCACAAGCCAGGAGTTTTCCCTTTCTGCAAAAAACTGGGTCATCTCCTTTTTTCAGCTGTAAGACACTTTTACCAAGGCATTTTGGCATCCCCAACCTGGTAATCCTTACCGTCCCACACAGTCCAGTTTCCAAATCTGCTAATTCATTTGCAATTACAGGCGAGGTATAGTAACTGTCCATGTAAATCTCGTGTCCTTTGCCCGTAAAGGGAGAAACCAACTCACGGACAACTGCGTGTGTTGCACTGATGTTGCTTGCATTATTTTTGTACTGTCCAGTGTGCATTGACCAGCGCAAAACATACCCTGAACAGCTTTCACTCAGGGCATACACTCTATAGCCATATTTGTCAGGTTTATTCGGAGAGTAACATTTTAGTGAAGATCTCCCCTTGAAAGCTATTGTCATTTCATCTAAAGAAAGCTCCTTGATTGGACTGTAAACTGCTGCAAATTTGGGAATAATCAAATCTATTATTGGGCGGACTTTGAACAGTTTATCGTGCCCGGGCTCGCCTGTTCTCACATAATCATTATTGTTGACAAAATGAAAGAACGAAAGAATGATTTCAAATCTGTTTCTTGACATTACATTTCCAAATCCAGGCGTTTGTGTAAGCCAAAATGTTCCCCAGTAATCCTCGATTTCAGGTTTCTCAACAAGGCCCATGGAGAGATGCAAAGCGAAGAAAGCTTTCATTTCGGTGACTGATACATCATACCACTCAAGAAATCTTGAATGTGGCTTCAGAATCATAGGTGCCATACACTGATGTGCATATCTATTTGTCTCATCAGTAATGAAAGTCCAAAACTGATCGGTCAGAAAGAGTGACAGAATATCAAATGGATTAGCATCCGTCAGATCCATCTCTCCTGTGTAGCCAACTGGGTCTTCAAAAGGTTTGATCCATGCCTCAAATACCTCGACCTCTCTCAGCATGTCCCAGCTCTCATCCACCGGGCAAGTTTTACTGCAGCCACTGGTTCCACTGGTTCCTCGCCTCCGTCTGTCCTTTGCACCTGTCCGTTGTTTCGAAGTCCCTTCATCTCCACTTGGAAATCCATCGTCACTCTCGGGGAGATAATACCCTTCAGAGTCAGAATCTGCTGTAAATTGCATGCCACGTGTACTTCCTCCAGCCATTTTTTTCCTTACCGGATCTGCCCTGGATCATACCTGGCTAATAAAGGGAAGTTGCACCGAACCGACCAATGACTGAAGTGATTCATTTTCTACTATTATTTCATTAATTTCCTTGTACGGTAAAGTTGCATTTCTGCGACTTTGGCGCTTAAAGGGTTAGAATACAGAGTTGTTGGTTTCAATACCTTATCATCTGCTGCCATCTTCTGTATTTTTTGTAAATAAAGGTGGACAAAAATAAATAAATATTTGACAAACGCCAAGCCTAGCCCCAAGCCCCAAGGACTGATAACCCTTTAGGCGCCAGAGATTATGGATGAAATAGATGTATAAATAAAAAACTTCCTGAGATACAGAGAACTGAAGCCGGGGCACAGCTCTGGGTCGGCAGTGCCCCTGGAGGCCCGTAGAAGCTCCACACTCCAGTTGATTCTTGGATAAAAGGGTACCCAGCCGGTCTCGAACTCGCGTGAGGCGGAGCAGGGATCATCCACCCCGCACACGGCCAGACTTTGCCCGGCCAGGGAGCACCTTCTGCGGGTCGGAGGCTCCGGGTCGGAGCCCCTGGAGCCTGGAGCCCTCACCGGGCCCCGAACTCGGCTGCCGGAGGAAGTGCAGTGCCTCATGGATAAAAGGGCACCCAGCCGGTCTCGAACTCGCGTGAGGCGGAGCAGGGATCATCCACCCCGCACACGGCCAGACTTTGCCCGGCCAGGGAGCACCTTCTGCGGGTCGGAGGCTCCGGGTCGGAGCCCCTGGAGCCTGGAGCCCTCACCGGGCCCCGAACTCGGCTGCCGGAGGCAGTGCAGTGCCTCATGGATAAAAGGGCACCCAGCCGGTCTCGAACTCGCGTGAGGCGGAGCAGGGATCATCCACCCCGCACACGGCCAGACTTTGCCCGGCCAGGGAGCACCTTCTGCGGGTCGGAGGCTCCGGGTCGGAGCCCCTGGAGCCTGGAGCCCTCACCGGGCCCCGAACTCGGCTGCCGGAGGCAGTGCAGTGCCTCATGGATAAAAGGGCACCCAGCCGGTCTCGAACTCGCGTGAGGCGGAGCAGGGATCATCCACCCCGCACACGGCCAGACTTTGCCCGGCCAGGGAGCACCTTCTGCGGGTCGGAGGCTCCGGGTCGGAGCCCCTGGAGCCTGGAGCCCTCACCGGGCCCCGAACTCGGCTGCCGGAGGAAGTGCAGTGCCTCATGGATAAAAGGGCACCCAGCCGGTCTCGAACTCGCGTGAGGCGGAGCAGGGATCATCCACCCCGCACACGGCCAGACTTTGCCCGGCCAGGGAGCACCTTCTGCGGGTCGGAGGCTCCGGGTCGGAGCCCCTGGAGCCTGGAGCCCTCACCGGGCCCCTAACTCGGCTGCCGGAGGAAGTGCAGTGCCTCATGGATAAAAGGGCACCCAGCCGGTCTCGAACTCGCGTGAGGCGGAGCAGGGATCATCCACCCCGCACACGGCCAGACTTTGCCCGGCCAGGGAGCACCTTCTGCGGGTCGGAGGCTCCGGGTCGGAGCCCCTGGAGCCTGGAGCCCTCACCGGGCCCCGAACTCGGCTGCCGGAGGCAGTGCAGTGCCTCATGGATAAAAGGGCACCCAGCCGGTCTCGAACTCGCGTGAGGCGGAGCAGGGATCATCCACCCCGCACACGGCCAGACTTTGCCCGGCCAGGGAGCACCTTCTGCGGGTCGGAGGCTCCGGGTCGGAGCCCCTGGAGCCTGGAGCCCTCACCGGGCCCCGAACTCGGCTGCCGGAGGAAGTGCAGTGCCTCATGGATAAAAGGGCACCCAGCCGGTCTCGAACTCGCGTGAGGCGGAGCAGGGATCATCCACCCCGCACACGGCCAGACTTTGCCCGGCCAGGGAGCACCTTCTGCGGGTCGGAGGCTCCGGGTCGGAGCCCCTGGAGCCTGGAGCCCTCACCGGGCCCCGAACTCGGCTGCCGGAGGAAGTGCAGTGCCTCATGGATAAAAGGGCACCCAGCCGGTCTCGAACTCGCGTGAGGCGGAGCAGGGATCATCCACCCCGCACACGGCCAGACTTTGCCCGGCCAGGGAGCACCTTCTGCGGGTCGGAGGCTCCGGGTCGGAGCCCCTGGAGCCTGGAGCCCTCACCGGGCCCCGAACTCGGCTGCCGGAGGCAGTGCAGTGCCTCATGGATAAAAGGGCACCCAGCCGGTCTCGAACTCGCGTGAGGCGGAGCAGGGATCATCCACCCCGCACACGGCCAGACTTTGCCCGGCCAGGGAGCACCTTCTGCGGGTCGGAGGCTCCGGGTCGGAGCCCCTGGAGCCTGGAGCCCTCACCGGGCCCCGAACTCGGCTGCCGGAGGCAGTGCAGTGCCTCATGGATAAAAGGGCACCCAGCCGGTCTCGAACTCGCGTGAGGCGGAGCAGGGATCATCCACCCCGCACACGACCAGACTTTGCCCGGGGAAGGGCCACTCTGGCTGGGCATGGCCCCCACTGAGCACCCCCTGGAACCCCTGGAGCCCCCGGAGCACCTCCAGAGCCACCCCCACTCCTCCAGACTCTGCCCGGGGAAGGGCCACTCTGGCTGGGCATGGCCTCCGCCGAGCACCCCCTGGAGCCCCCGGAGCACCTCCAGAGCCACCCCCCACTCCTCCAGACTCTGCCCGGGGAAGGGACACTCTGGCTGGGCATGGCCTCCACTGAGCACCCCCTGAAGCCCCCGGAGCACCTCCAGAGCCACCCCCCACTCTCCCCAGACTATGCCCGGGGAAGGGCCACTCTGGCTGGGCATGGCCTCCACTGAGCACCCCCTGGAGCCCCCGGAGCACCTCCAGAGCCACCCCCCACTCTCCCCAGACTATGCCCGGGGAAGGGCCACTCTGGCTGGGCCTGGCCTCCGCCGAGCACCCCCTGGAACCCCTGGAGCCCCTCCAGAGCCACCCCCCACTCCTCCAGACTCACCCCGGGGAAGGGCCACTCTGGCTGGGCATGGCCTCCGCCGAGCACCCCCCTGGAACCCCTGGAGCCCCTCCAGAGCCACCCCCCACTCCTCCAGACTCACCCCGGGGAAGGGCAACTCTGGCTGGGCATGGCCTCCGCTGAGCACCCCCTGGAACCCCTGGAGCCCCCGGAGCACCTTCAGAGCCACCCCCCACTCCTCCAGACTCTGCCCGGGGAAGGGCCACTCTGGCTGGGCATGGCCTCCACTGAGCACCCCCTGGAGCCCCCGGAGCACCTCCAGAGCCACCCCCCACTCTCCCCAGACTATGCCCGGGGAAGGGCCACTCTGGCTGGGCCTGGCCTCCGCCGAGCACCCCCTGGAACCCCTGGAGCCCCTCCAGAGCCACCCCCCACTCCTCCAGACTCACCCCGGGGAAGGGCCACTCTGGCTGGGCATGGCCTCCGCCGAGCACCCCCCTGGAACCCCTGGAGCCCCTCCAGAGCCACCCCCCACTCCTCCAGACTCACCCCGGGGAAGGGCAACTCTGGCTGGGCATGGCCTCCGCTGAGCACCCCCTGGAACCCCTGGAGCCCCCGGAGCACCTTCAGAGCCACCCCCCACTCCTCCAGACTCTGCCCGGGGAAGGGCCACTCTGGCTGGGCATGGCCTCCACTGAGCACCCCCTGGAGCCCCCGGAGCACCTCCAGAGCCACCCCCCACTCTCCCCAGACTATGCCCGGGGAAGGGCCACTCTGGCTGGGCATGGCCTCCGCCGAGCACCCCCTGGAACCCCTGGAGCCCCCGGAGCACCTCCAGAGCCACCCCCCACTCCTCCAGACTCTGCCCGGGGAAGGGCCACTCTGGCTGGGCATGGCCTCCACTGAGCACCCCCTGGAGCCCCCGGAGCACCTCCAGAGCCACCCCCCACTCTCCCCAGACTATGCCCGGGGAAGGGCCACTCTGGCTGGGCATGGCCTCCGCCGAGCACCCCCTGGAGCCCCCGGAGCACCTCCAGAGCCACCCCCCACTCCTCCAGACTCTGCCCGGGGAAGGGACACTCTGGCTGGGCATGGCCTCCACTGAGCACCCCCTGGAGCCCCCGGAGCACCTCCAGAGCCACCCCCCACTCTCCCCAGACTATGCCCGGGGAAGGGCCACTCTGGCTGGGCATGGCCTCCGCCGAGCACCCCCTGGAGCCCCCGGAGCACCTCCAGAGCCACCCCCCACTCCTCCAGACTCTGCCCGGGGAAGGGACACTCTGGCTGGGCATGGCCTCCACTGAGCACCCCCTGAAGCCCCCGGAGCACCTCCAGAGCCACCCCCCACTCTCCCCAGACTATGCCCGGGGAAGGGCCACTCTGGCTGGGCATGGCCTCCACTGAGCACCCCCTGGAGCCCCCGGAGCACCTCCAGAGCCACCCCCCACTCTCCCCAGACTATGCCCGGGGAAGGGCCACTCTGGCTGGGCATGGCCTCCGCCGAGCACCCCCTGGAACCCCTGGAGCCCCCGGAGCACCTCCAGAGCCACCCCCCACTCCTCCAGACTCTGCCCGGGGAAGGGCCACTCTGGCTGGGCATGGCCTCCACCGAGCACCCCCTGGAACCCCTGGAGCCCCCGGAGCACCTCCAGAGCCACCCCCCACTCCTCCAGACTCTGCACGGGGAAGGGACACTCTGGCTGGGCATGGCCTCCACTGAGCACCCCCTGGAGCCCCCGGAGCACCTCCAGAGCCACCCCCCACTCTCCCCAGACTATGCCCGGGGAAGGGCCACTCTGGCTGGGCATGGCCTCCGCCGAGCACCCCCTGGAACCCCTGGAGCCCCTCCAGAGCCACCCCCCACTCCTCCAGACTCACCCCGGGGAAGGGCAACTCTGGCTGGGCATGGCCCCCACTGAGCACCCCCTGGAACCCCTGGAGCCCCCGGAGCACCTCCAGAGCCACCCCCCACTCTCCCCAGATTCTGCCCGGGGAAGGGCCACTCTGGCTGGGCATGGCCTCCGCCGAGCACCCCCTGGAACCCCTGGAGCCCCTCCAGAGCCACCCCGCATTCCCCCAAACTCAGTCTGGGGACGGGCCACTCTTCCCCGGGTTGCAGGCTCTGGGACTCCGGGGATGACCACCGGGGACCAGGCCCTCCCTTCGAACCCGGGGACCCACACTTAAGCACCCCCACACGGGCTACACACCCTTGTTTCAGCCCCCTGGAGGTCCGTGCCCTTGGTACTATACCATGGAAGTCCGTGCCCTTGGTACTCCGACTGGAGTACCAAGGGAACGGCCCAGCACTCACCACAGAGGCTCGCGCCGGCCCCGGCCCACCTTTCGTCCCCGGGTACCCACACTTAAGCACCCCAACACGAGCTACACACCCTTGGTGCAGCCCCCTGGAAGTCCGTGCCCTTGGTACTCTGAGCCACTTTAAAAGATAAAAAGCACCAGGACCCCAAGGCCCTGGCTCCCCTGTCCCCTACACCACACTTGGAGGCAGGGCCCTTGCCCTCCACTGGCTGCCCCCGCGCCCAATGTACTCCATAACCGAAGAAGAGAGGGGGACCCGGAGGCCGGCCTACTAGGGTAACAGGTTTAATTTAGAGCCGGGGCTCTGGACCACAAATGCCAACAACCCCGCAGTGCGCAGGAGCCTTCGAAGCTGGATGAAACCAGAACGGGGCCCTACGATGGCGGTGACCAGCCAGTTGATAGCAAAGTGAGCCCTGGACAGGAGCTGCATTTGACAAACTCAGAGACGAGGAAGGGACCGGAGTCGGACCAAATATATCATCTGGCGCTGTGTCCAGCGTGAGGGTGAGCCAGCGCAAATCAGGACCACAAATGCCAACAACCCCGCAGTGCGCAGGAGCCTTCGAAGCTGGATGAAACCAGAACGGGGCCCTACGATGGCGGTGACCAGCCAGTTGATAGCAAAGTGAGCCCTGGACAGGCGCTGCATTTGACAAACTCAGAGACGAGGAAGGGACCGGAGTCGGACCAAATATATCATCTGGCGCTGTGTCCAGCGTAAGGGTGAGCCAGCGCAAATCAGGACCACAAATGCCAACAACCCCGCAGTGCGCAGGAGCCTTCGAAGCTGGATGAAACCAGAACGGGGCCCTACGATGGCGGTGACCAGCCAGTTGATAGCAAAGTGAGCCCTGGACAGGAGCTGCATTTGACAAACTCAGAGACGAGGAAGGGACCGGAGTCGGACCAAATATATCATCTGGCGCTGTGTCCAGCGTAAGGGTGAGCCAGCACAAATCAGGACCACAAATGCCAACAACCCCGCAGTGCGCAGGAGCCTTCGAAGCTGGATGAAACCAGAACGGGGCCCTACGATGGCGGTGACCAGCCAGTTGATAGCAAAGTGAGCCCTGGACAGGCGCTGCATTTGACAAACTCAGAGACGAGGAAGGGACCGGAGTCGGACCAAATATATCATCTGGCGCTGTGTCCAGCGTAAGGGTGAGCCAGCGCAAATCAGGACCACAAATGCCAACAACCCCGCAGTGCGCAGGAGCCTTCGAAGCTGGATGAAACCAGAACGGGGCCCTACGATGGCAGTGACCAGCCAGTTGATAGCAAAGTGAGCCCTGGACAGGCGCTGCATTTGACAAACTCAGAGACGAGGAAGGGACCGGAGTCGGACCAAAAATATGCGCCGGCCCTGCCCCCCGCCCCGCGCAGAGCCATCGGACACGTTGAGGCTGAAGGGGACTGGCGCAGAGCCCTTGGGCCCAGGGGCTAAGCGCAGCCATCATCCTTCAAGCCGCGCCTCCTGCTGCGCGGGGGTGAGTGACAATGGGCTCGGACTGTGGTTCCGTCGGACGCGTTGAGGCTGAAGGAGACTGGCGCAGAGCCCCTGTAACAGGGGCTAAGCGCAGCCATCATCCTCCAAGCCGCGCGTCCTTCAGTGCGGGGGTGAGTGACAGTGGGCCTGGACTGTTGTTCCACCGGACGCGTTGAGGCTGAAGGGGACTGGTGCAGAGCCCCTGTGCCAGGGGCTAAGCGCAGCCATCATCCTCCAAGCCGCGCGTCCTTCTGCGCAGGGGTGAGTGACAGTGGACCCGGACTGTGTTCCCACCGGACGCGTTGAGGCTGAAGGGGACTGGCTCAGAGCCCCTGGCACAGGGGCTAAGCACAGCCATCATCCTTCAAGCCGCGCGTCCTTCAGTGCGGGGGTGAGTGACAGAGGGCCTGGACTGTTGTTCCACCGGACGCGTTGAGGCTGAAGGGGACTGGTGCAGAGCCCCTGTGCCAGGGGCTAAGCGCAACCATCATCCTCCAAGCCGCGCGTCCTTCTGCGCAGGGGTGAGTGACAATGGACCCGGACTGTGTTCCCACCGGACGCGTTGAGGCTGAAGGGGACTGGCTCAGAGCCCCTGGCACAGGGGCTAAGCGCAGCCATCATCCTCCAAGCCGCGCGTCCTTCAGTGCGGGGGTGAGTGACAGTGGGCCTGGACTGTTGTTCCACCGGACGCGTTGAGGCTGAAGGGGACTGGTGCAGAGCCCCTGTGCCAGGGGCTAAGCGCAGCCATCATCCTCCAAGTCGCGCGTCCTTCTGCGCAGGGGTGAGTGACAGTGGACCCGGACTGTGTTCCCACCGGACGCGTTGAGGCTGAAGGGGACTGGCTCAGAGCCCCTGGCACAGGGGCTAAGCACAGCCATCATCCTTCAAGCCGCGCGTCCTTCAGTGCGGGGGTGAGTGACAGAGGGCCTGGACTGTTGTTCCACCGGACGCGTTGAGGCTGAAGGGGACTGGTGCAGAGCCCCTGTGCCAGGAGCTAAGCGCAGCCATCATCCTCCAAGCCGCGCGTCCTTCTGCGCAGGGGTGAGTGACAATGGACCCGGACTGTGTTCCCACCGGACGCGTTGAGGCTGAAGGGGACTGGCTCAGAGCCCCTGGCACAGGGGCTAAGCGCAGCCATCATCCTTCAAGCCGCGCGTCCTTCAGTGCGGGGGTGAGTGACGGTCCCATCTCCGGAGACAAGGGGCCAGGCGCGGGGGAAGCCAGTCAGACTGAAGCCCCGCGCCTGGTGGGACCTCTGTCTCGGCCTCGCTTCCAACGTGTCCGGCGTGAGGTTAGCCGGAGCAAACCACAGCCGCAAAATGTAAACAAACCCGCAGTGCGCAGGAGCCTTCGAAGCTGGATAAAACCAGAACGGGGCCCTACGATGGCGGGTCTTGAGTGCCAATAGACCAAGCTCCTTGTCTGGTATACATAGAACCATGATTTGTACCATTTTCATGGTTGATTCACGGATGATCCCTGCTCCGCCTCACGCGAGTTGGACGGCTGGGTGCCTTTTATCCATGAGGCACTGCACTGCCTCCGGCAGCCGAGTTCGGGGCCCGGTGAGGGCTCCAGGCTCCAGGGGCTCCGACCCGGAGCCTCCGACCCGCAGAAGGTTCTCCCTGGCCGGGCAAAGTCTGGCCGTATGCGGGGTGGATGGCCCTGGGTCTGGGCGGCGCTAAGATCACGGAGCGGGTCACCTCCGCGTACAGCCCGTGGTCAGCGTGACACCGTGCTCTGCCCCGAGCAATCAGAGCAAACAGGAAGCTTCTGGAAGTGCCCGGGAGTCTGGTAAAATCAAGCCGAAAATAGACCCTCTCATGCCGGGTCTGAGCGGCACTTAGAGCCCGGAGGAGCGCGGAGCGCGGGGCTCCATTCAGAGGCTCCGTGATCCGCCTTACAACCAGCTCTCACCTCCGCGTACAGCCCGTGGTCAGCGTGACACCGTGCTCTGCCCCGAGCAATCAGAGCAAACAGGAAGCTTCTGGAAGTGCCCGGGAGTCTGGTAAAATCAAGCCGAAAATAGACCCTCTCATGCCGGGTCTGAGCGGCGCTTAGAGCCCGGAGGAGCGCGGAGCGCGGGGCTCCATTCAGAGGCTCCGTGATCCGCCTTACAACCAGCTCTCACCTCCGCGTACAGCCCGTGGTCAGCGTGACACCGTGCTCTGCCCCGAGCAATCAGAGCAAACAGGAAGCTTCTGGAAGTGCCCGGGAGTCTGGTAAAATCAAGCCGAAAATAGACCCTCTCATGCCGGGTCTGAGCGGCGCTTAGAGCCCGGTGGAGCGCGGAGCGCGGGGCTCCATTCAGAGGCTCCGTGATCCGCCTTACAACCAGCTCTCACCTCCGCGTACAGCCCGTGGTCAGCGTGACACCGTGCTCTGCCCCGAGCAATCAGAGCAAACAGGAAGCTTCTGGAAGTGCCCGGGAGTCTGGTAAAATCAAGCCGAAAATAGACCCTCTCATGCCGGGTCTGAGCGGCGCTTAGAGCCCGGTGGAGCGCGGAGCGCGGGGCTCCATTCAGAGGCTCCGTGATCCGACGCTCACCTCCGCACCTCCGAACCATGACTTGACATTACGGCTGTGAAGGAGCCTTGGAAGCTGGATAAAACCAGAACGGGGCCCATCGATCGCGGTTCTCGTGTGCCCGTCAAACGAGCTCCTTGCCCTGTATCCGCACAACCAGGAAATGTACCTGTTTCGATTGCGAAAAACGTCATTCTCAAAAACCGCCCGCCCCTCCCTCCCAGCATTACCATTTTGCACATTCCGCGTGAGAGCAGCGTAAGAATTTCTCGGGAGCAGCGTGATTTAGCCCGGGAATTTTGAGCTGAACGCTTATTCCCACGAGCCCAAAAAACGACTAAGTCCAACGGTATATAGTGTACTATTGCCGAAAAACGACAGAGTCGCTCTGGTATAGTGTACTATTGCCGAAAAATGACAGAGTCTTTTCAGGTATAGTGTACTATTTCGGTTTTTACTCTAAGTCCCTCAGGGGCATATGGTGCTATACTATGATGGTCAGATCACCTCCAGGCCCCAGGGGAGTGCTTTTCTGGGGGCAAACAGTGCACTGATGATGGGGGATTATTTCATTTTGCTCATTTTGGTGTTTTTTCACATTTTAACCCATTTTCACCCCATTTGCTCACAACTTCATACTACGGCCCGGAAAAACGACAGAGTCGCTCGGGTATAGTGTACTATTGCCGAAAAATGACAGAGTCTTTTCAGGTATAGTGTACTATTTCGGTTTTTACTCTAAGTCCCTCAGGGGCATATGGTGCTATACTCTGATGGTCAGATCACCTCCAGGCCCCAGGGGAGTGCTTTTCTGGGGGCAAACAGTGCACTGATGATGGGAGATTATTTCATTTGGCTCATTTTGGTGTTTTTTCACATTTTAACCCATTTTCACCCCTTTTGCTCACAACTTCATACTACGGCCCGGAAAAACGACAGAGTCCCTCGGGTATAGTGTACTATTGCCGAAAAACGACAGAGTCCCTCGGGTATAGTGTACTATTGCCGAAAAACGACAGAGTCCCTCGGGTATAGTGTACTATTGCCGAAAAACGACAGAGTCCCTCGGGTATAGTGTACTATTGCCGAAAAACGACAGAGTCCCTCGGGTATAGTGTACTATTGCCGAAAAACGACAGAGTCCCTCGGGTATAGTGTACTATTGGCTGGAAGCTCGGTTTTTTTTCTAAGACCAGCAGGGGTATATGGTACTATATTCTGGTGGTCAGATCACCTCCAGGCCCCAGGGGAGTGCTTTTCTGGGGGCAAACTGTGCACTGATGATGGGGGATTATTTCATTTTGCTCATTTTGGTGTTTTTTCACATTTTAACCCATTTTCACCCCTTTTGCTCACATCTTCAAACTCGGGCCCTGATTACAAGTTCTGACCAAATGATGACAAACACGGTATTTATTATGTATTTTTTTCATTTTTTTTTATTTTTCCAACTTATACATCCATCATTGGTGCCAGGCAGGTTGTGGAGAAAGCAGTGAAGAAAGGAGAGAGCCATCACAGAAAAGATGTCCATCCAGGGTCAAGGTACCCTGCACTTTTACATATCCAAATGACAGCATTTAAAGTTTTTTAGCGTATGGTATCTCTCGTTGCATGGAACCGCACAGAGGCCAACGCCACACTGACGGCACCTGTACTTTGTTTGCCGCCTGCCTTTGGTACGAGAGCGGTCAGAGCACACGGCGCAGTCTGGACGTCCCTCTGCTTGACAAAGCCAATGACGCTCTGTGAGTCTCTGTGGCATTTCACCCTCCGGTCTTGAGCGCCTTTCTTGTTTTTTGGAGTGATCAGCCAGTAATGCATCAATAATGTTCTGAATGTAAACCTTTAAAGGTTTGTGTGGGCCTGGAGTGGATTTGGTGTATATGATGTGTGAGTTGACAATACTTATGCTTATAATGGCATTGAATATGCGATGATACCATTTCCGGGACCTGTGTGGAAAGAGGTATGTCTTCATCCTCTGGTCAGCAGTGTCCACTCCACCCATGTAGGCGTTGTACTGGTCGACACATACAGGTCTTTTGATGTCACGGAAGCCAGTGTCATCTGTCTTGGATCGGATCCTCCTCTGAACACAATCATTTCCATGGACTGTGGACAACATGGTGAGACGTTTAGTATCGTGCCAAGCACAAGCCAGGAGTTTTCCCTTTCTGCAAAAAACTGGGTCATCTCCTTTTTTCAGCTGTAAGACACTTTTACCAAGGCATTTTGGCATCCCCAACCTGGTAATCCTTACCGTCCCACACAGTCCAGTTTCCAAATCTGCTAATTCATTTGCAATTACAGGCGAGGTATAGTAACTGTCCATGTAAATCTCGTGTCCTTTGCCCGTAAAGGGAGAAACCAACTCACGGACAACTGCGTGTGTTGCACTGATGTTGCTTGCATTATTTTTGTACTGTCCAGTGTGCATTGACCAGCGCAAAACATACCCTGAACAGCTTTCACTCAGGGCATACACTCTATAGCCATATTTGTCAGGTTTATTCGGAGAGTAACATTTTAGTGAAGATCTCCCCTTGAAAGCTATTGTCATTTCATCTAAAGAAAGCTCCTTGATTGGACTGTAAACTGCTGCAAATTTGGGAATAATCAAATCTATTATTGGGCGGACTTTGAACAGTTTATCGTGCCCGGGCTCGCCTGTTCTCACATAATCATTATTGTTGACAAAATGAAAGAACGAAAGAATGATTTCAAATCTGTTTCTTGACATTACATTTCCAAATCCAGGCGTTTGTGTAAGCCAAAATGTTCCCCAGTAATCCTCGATTTCAGGTTTCTCAACAAGGCCCATGGAGAGATGCAAAGCGAAGAAAGCTTTCATTTCGGTGACTGATACATCATACCACTCAAGAAATCTTGAATGTGGCTTCAGAATCATAGGTGCCATACACTGATGTGCATATCTATTTGTCTCATCAGTAATGAAAGTCCAAAACTGATCGGTCAGAAAGAGTGACAGAATATCAAATGGATTAGCATCCGTCAGATCCATCTCTCCTGTGTAGCCAACTGGGTCTTCAAAAGGTTTGATCCATGCCTCAAATACCTCGACCTCTCTCAGCATGTCCCAGCTCTCATCCACCGGGCAAGTTTTACTGCAGCCACTGGTTCCACTGGTTCCTCGCCTCCGTCTGTCCTTTGCACCTGTCCGTTGTTTCGAAGTCCCTTCATCTCCACTTGGAAATCCATCGTCACTCTCGGGGAGATAATACCCTTCAGAGTCAGAATCTGCTGTAAATTGCATGCCACGTGTACTTCCTCCAGCCATTTTTTTCCTTACCGGATCTGCCCTGGATCATACCTGGCTAATAAAGGGAAGTTGCACCGAACCGACCAATGACTGAAGTGATTCATTTTCTACTATTATTTCATTAATTTCCTTGTACGGTAAAGTTGCATTTCTGCGACTTTGGCGCTTAAAGGGTTAGAATACAGAGTTGTTGGTTTCAATACCTTATCATCTGCTGCCATCTTCTGTATTTTTTGTAAATAAAGGTGGACAAAAATAAATAAATATTTGACAAACGCCAAGCCTAGCCCCAAGCCCCAAGGACTGATAACCCTTTAGGCGCCAGAGATTATGGATGAAATAGATGTATAAATAAAAAACTTCCTGAGATACAGAGAACTGAAGCCGGGGCACAGCTCTGGGTCGGCAGTGCCCCTGGAGGCCCGTAGAAGCTCCACACTCCAGTTGATTCTTGGATAAAAGGGTACCCAGCCGGTCTCGAACTCGCGTGAGGCGGAGCAGGGATCATCCACCCCGCACACGGCCAGACTTTGCCCGGCCAGGGAGCACCTTCTGCGGGTCGGAGGCTCCGGGTCGGAGCCCCTGGAGCCTGGAGCCCTCACCGGGCCCCGAACTCGGCTGCCGGAGGAAGTGCAGTGCCTCATGGATAAAAGGGCACCCAGCCGGTCTCGAACTCGCGTGAGGCGGAGCAGGGATCATCCACCCCGCACACGGCCAGACTTTGCCCGGCCAGGGAGCACCTTCTGCGGGTCGGAGGCTCCGGGTCGGAGCCCCTGGAGCCTGGAGCCCTCACCGGGCCCCGAACTCGGCTGCCGGAGGCAGTGCAGTGCCTCATGGATAAAAGGGCACCCAGCCGGTCTCGAACTCGCGTGAGGCGGAGCAGGGATCATCCACCCCGCACACGGCCAGACTTTGCCCGGCCAGGGAGCACCTTCTGCGGGTCGGAGGCTCCGGGTCGGAGCCCCTGGAGCCTGGAGCCCTCACCGGGCCCCGAACTCGGCTGCCGGAGGCAGTGCAGTGCCTCATGGATAAAAGGGCACCCAGCCGGTCTCGAACTCGCGTGAGGCGGAGCAGGGATCATCCACCCCGCACACGGCCAGACTTTGCCCGGCCAGGGAGCACCTTCTGCGGGTCGGAGGCTCCGGGTCGGAGCCCCTGGAGCCTGGAGCCCTCACCGGGCCCCGAACTCGGCTGCCGGAGGAAGTGCAGTGCCTCATGGATAAAAGGGCACCCAGCCGGTCTCGAACTCGCGTGAGGCGGAGCAGGGATCATCCACCCCGCACACGGCCAGACTTTGCCCGGCCAGGGAGCACCTTCTGCGGGTCGGAGGCTCCGGGTCGGAGCCCCTGGAGCCTGGAGCCCTCACCGGGCCCCTAACTCGGCTGCCGGAGGAAGTGCAGTGCCTCATGGATAAAAGGGCACCCAGCCGGTCTCGAACTCGCGTGAGGCGGAGCAGGGATCATCCACCCCGCACACGGCCAGACTTTGCCCGGCCAGGGAGCACCTTCTGCGGGTCGGAGGCTCCGGGTCGGAGCCCCTGGAGCCTGGAGCCCTCACCGGGCCCCGAACTCGGCTGCCGGAGGCAGTGCAGTGCCTCATGGATAAAAGGGCACCCAGCCGGTCTCGAACTCGCGTGAGGCGGAGCAGGGATCATCCACCCCGCACACGGCCAGACTTTGCCCGGCCAGGGAGCACCTTCTGCGGGTCGGAGGCTCCGGGTCGGAGCCCCTGGAGCCTGGAGCCCTCACCGGGCCCCGAACTCGGCTGCCGGAGGAAGTGCAGTGCCTCATGGATAAAAGGGCACCCAGCCGGTCTCGAACTCGCGTGAGGCGGAGCAGGGATCATCCACCCCGCACACGGCCAGACTTTGCCCGGCCAGGGAGCACCTTCTGCGGGTCGGAGGCTCCGGGTCGGAGCCCCTGGAGCCTGGAGCCCTCACCGGGCCCCGAACTCGGCTGCCGGAGGAAGTGCAGTGCCTCATGGATAAAAGGGCACCCAGCCGGTCTCGAACTCGCGTGAGGCGGAGCAGGGATCATCCACCCCGCACACGGCCAGACTTTGCCCGGCCAGGGAGCACCTTCTGCGGGTCGGAGGCTCCGGGTCGGAGCCCCTGGAGCCTGGAGCCCTCACCGGGCCCCGAACTCGGCTGCCGGAGGCAGTGCAGTGCCTCATGGATAAAAGGGCACCCAGCCGGTCTCGAACTCGCGTGAGGCGGAGCAGGGATCATCCACCCCGCACACGGCCAGACTTTGCCCGGCCAGGGAGCACCTTCTGCGGGTCGGAGGCTCCGGGTCGGAGCCCCTGGAGCCTGGAGCCCTCACCGGGCCCCGAACTCGGCTGCCGGAGGCAGTGCAGTGCCTCATGGATAAAAGGGCACCCCGCACACGACCAGACTTTGCCCGGGGAAGGGCCACTCTGGCTGGGCATGGCCCCCACTGAGCACCCCCTGGAACCCCTGGAGCCCCCGGAGCACCTCCAGAGCCACCCCCACTCCTCCAGACTCTGCCCGGGGAAGGGCCACTCTGGCTGGGCATGGCCTCCGCCGAGCACCCCCTGGAGCCCCCGGAGCACCTCCAGAGCCACCCCCCACTCCTCCAGACTCTGCCCGGGGAAGGGACACTCTGGCTGGGCATGGCCTCCACTGAGCACCCCCTGAAGCCCCCGGAGCACCTCCAGAGCCACCCCCCACTCTCCCCAGACTATGCCCGGGGAAGGGCCACTCTGGCTGGGCATGGCCTCCACTGAGCACCCCCTGGAGCCCCCGGAGCACCTCCAGAGCCACCCCCCACTCTCCCCAGACTATGCCCGGGGAAGGGCCACTCTGGCTGGGCCTGGCCTCCGCCGAGCACCCCCTGGAACCCCTGGAGCCCCTCCAGAGCCACCCCCCACTCCTCCAGACTCACCCCGGGGAAGGGCCACTCTGGCTGGGCATGGCCTCCGCCGAGCACCCCCCTGGAACCCCTGGAGCCCCTCCAGAGCCACCCCCCACTCCTCCAGACTCACCCCGGGGAAGGGCAACTCTGGCTGGGCATGGCCTCCGCTGAGCACCCCCTGGAACCCCTGGAGCCCCCGGAGCACCTTCAGAGCCACCCCCCACTCCTCCAGACTCTGCCCGGGGAAGGGCCACTCTGGCTGGGCATGGCCTCCACTGAGCACCCCCTGGAGCCCCCGGAGCACCTCCAGAGCCACCCCCCACTCTCCCCAGACTATGCCCGGGGAAGGGCCACTCTGGCTGGGCATGGCCTCCGCCGAGCACCCCCTGGAACCCCTGGAGCCCCCGGAGCACCTCCAGAGCCACCCCCCACTCCTCCAGACTCTGCCCGGGGAAGGGCCACTCTGGCTGGGCATGGCCTCCACTGAGCACCCCCTGGAGCCCCCGGAGCACCTCCAGAGCCACCCCCCACTCTCCCCAGACTATGCCCGGGGAAGGGCCACTCTGGCTGGGCATGGCCTCCGCCGAGCACCCCCTGGAGCCCCCGGAGCACCTCCAGAGCCACCCCCCACTCCTCCAGACTCTGCCCGGGGAAGGGACACTCTGGCTGGGCATGGCCTCCACTGAGCACCCCCTGGAGCCCCCGGAGCACCTCCAGAGCCACCCCCCACTCTCCCCAGACTATGCCCGGGGAAGGGCCACTCTGGCTGGGCATGGCCTCCGCCGAGCACCCCCTGGAGCCCCCGGAGCACCTCCAGAGCCACCCCCCACTCCTCCAGACTCTGCCCGGGGAAGGGACACTCTGGCTGGGCATGGCCTCCACTGAGCACCCCCTGAAGCCCCCGGAGCACCTCCAGAGCCACCCCCCACTCTCCCCAGACTATGCCCGGGGAAGGGCCACTCTGGCTGGGCATGGCCTCCACTGAGCACCCCCTGGAGCCCCCGGAGCACCTCCAGAGCCACCCCCCACTCTCCCCAGACTATGCCCGGGGAAGGGCCACTCTGGCTGGGCATGGCCTCCGCCGAGCACCCCCTGGAACCCCTGGAGCCCCCGGAGCACCTCCAGAGCCACCCCCCACTCCTCCAGACTCTGCCCGGGGAAGGGCCACTCTGGCTGGGCATGGCCTCCACCGAGCACCCCCTGGAACCCCTGGAGCCCCCGGAGCACCTCCAGAGCCACCCCCCACTCCTCCAGACTCTGCACGGGGAAGGGACACTCTGGCTGGGCATGGCCTCCACTGAGCACCCCCTGGAGCCCCCGGAGCACCTCCAGAGCCACCCCCCACTCTCCCCAGACTATGCCCGGGGAAGGGCCACTCTGGCTGGGCATGGCCTCCGCCGAGCACCCCCTGGAACCCCTGGAGCCCCTCCAGAGCCACCCCCCACTCCTCCAGACTCACCCCGGGGAAGGGCAACTCTGGCTGGGCATGGCCCCCACTGAGCACCCCCTGGAACCCCTGGAGCCCCCGGAGCACCTCCAGAGCCACCCCCCACTCTCCCCAGATTCTGCCCGGGGAAGGGCCACTCTGGCTGGGCATGGCCTCCGCCGAGCACCCCCTGGAACCCCTGGAGCCCCTCCAGAGCCACCCCGCATTCCCCCAAACTCAGTCTGGGGACGGGCCACTCTTCCCCGGGTTGCAGGCTCTGGGACTCCGGGGATGACCACCGGGGACCAGGCCCTCCCTTCGAACCCGGGGACCCACACTTAAGCACCCCCACACGGGCTACACACCCTTGTTTCAGCCCCCTGGAGGTCCGTGCCCTTGGTACTATACCATGGAAGTCCGTGCCCTTGGTACTCCGACTGGAGTACCAAGGGAACGGCCCAGCACTCACCACAGAGGCTCGCGCCGGCCCCGGCCCACCTTTCGTCCCCGGGTACCCACACTTAAGCACCCCAACACGAGCTACACACCCTTGGTGCAGCCCCCTGGAAGTCCGTGCCCTTGGTACTCTGAGCCACTTTAAAAGATAAAAAGCACCAGGACCCCAAGGCCCTGGCTCCCCTGTCCCCTACACCACACTTGGAGGCAGGGCCCTTGCCCTCCACTGGCTGCCCCCGCGCCCAATGTACTCCATAACCGAAGAAGAGAGGGGGACCCGGAGGCCGGCCTACTAGGGTAACAGGTTTAATTTAGAGCCGGGGCTCTGGACCACAAATGCCAACAACCCCGCAGTGCGCAGGAGCCTTCGAAGCTGGATGAAACCAGAACGGGGCCCTACGATGGCGGTGACCAGCCAGTTGATAGCAAAGTGAGCCCTGGACAGGAGCTGCATTTGACAAACTCAGAGACGAGGAAGGGACCGGAGTCGGACCAAATATATCATCTGGCGCTGTGTCCAGCGTGAGGGTGAGCCAGCGCAAATCAGGACCACAAATGCCAACAACCCCGCAGTGCGCAGGAGCCTTCGAAGCTGGATGAAACCAGAACGGGGCCCTACGATGGCGGTGACCAGCCAGTTGATAGCAAAGTGAGCCCTGGACAGGCGCTGCATTTGACAAACTCAGAGACGAGGAAGGGACCGGAGTCGGGCCAAATATATCATCTGGCGCTGTGTCCAGCGTAAGGGTGAGCCAGCGCAAATCAGGACCACAAATGCCAACAACCCCGCAGTGCGCAGGAGCCTTCGAAGCTGGATGAAACCAGAACGGGGCCCTACGATGGCGGTGACCAGCCAGTTGATAGCAAAGTGAGCCCTGGACAGGAGCTGCATTTGACAAACTCAGAGACGAGGAAGGGACCGGAGTCGGACCAAATATATCATCTGGCGCTGTGTCCAGCGTAAGGGTGAGCCAGCGCAAATCAGGACCACAAATGCCAACAACCCCGCAGTGCGCAGGAGCCTTCGAAGCTGGATGAAACCAGAACGGGGCCCTACGATGGCGGTGACCAGCCAGTTGATAGCAAAGTGAGCCCTGGACAGGCGCTGCATTTGACAAACTCAGAGACGAGGAAGGGACCGGAGTCGGACCAAATATATCATCTGGCGCTGTGTCCAGCGTAAGGGTGAGCCAGCGCAAATCAGGACCACAAATGCCAACAACCCCGCAGTGCGCAGGAGCCTTCGAAGCTGGATGAAACCAGAACGGGGCCCTACGATGGCAGTGACCAGCCAGTTGATAGCAAAGTGAGCCCTGGACAGGCGCTGCATTTGACAAACTCAGAGACGAGGAAGGGACCGGAGTCGGACCAAAAATATGCGCCGGCCCTGCCCCCCGCCCCGCGCAGAGCCATCGGACACGTTGAGGCTGAAGGGGACTGGCGCAGAGCCCTTGGGCCCAGGGGCTAAGCGCAGCCATCATCCTTCAAGCCGCGCCTCCTGCTGCGCGGGGGTGAGTGACAATGGGCTCGGACTGTGGTTCCGTCGGACGCGTTGAGGCTGAAGGAGACTGGCGCAGAGCCCCTGTAACAGGGGCTAAGCGCAGCCATCATCCTCCAAGCCGCGCGTCCTTCAGTGCGGGGGTGAGTGACAGTGGGCCTGGACTGTTGTTCCACCGGACGCGTTGAGGCTGAAGGGGACTGGTGCAGAGCCCCTGTGCCAGGGGCTAAGCGCAGCCATCATCCTCCAAGCCGCGCGTCCTTCTGCGCAGGGGTGAGTGACAGTGGACCCGGACTGTGTTCCCACCGGACGCGTTGAGGCTGAAGGGGACTGGCTCAGAGCCCCTGGCACAGGGGCTAAGCACAGCCATCATCCTTCAAGCCGCGCGTCCTTCAGTGCGGGGGTGAGTGACAGAGGGCCTGGACTGTTGTTCCACCGGACGCGTTGAGGCTGAAGGGGACTGGTGCAGAGCCCCTGTGCCAGGGGCTAAGCGCAGCCATCATCCTCCAAGCCGCGCGTCCTTCTGCGCAGGGGTGAGTGACAATGGACCCGGACTGTGTTCCCACCGGACGCGTTGAGGCTGAAGGGGACTGGCTCAGAGCCCCTGGCACAGGGGCTAAGCGCAGCCATCATCCTCCAAGCCGCGCGTCCTTCAGTGCGGGGGTGAGTGACAGTGGGCCTGGACTGTTGTTCCACCGGACGCGTTGAGGCTGAAGGGGACTGGTGCAGAGCCCCTGTGCCAGGGGCTAAGCGCAGCCATCATCCTCCAAGTCGCGCGTCCTTCTGCGCAGGGGTGAGTGACAGTGGACCCGGACTGTGTTCCCACCGGACGCGTTGAGGCTGAAGGGGACTGGCTCAGAGCCCCTGGCACAGGGGCTAAGCACAGCCATCATCCTTCAAGCCGCGCGTCCTTCAGTGCGGGGGTGAGTGACAGAGGGCCTGGACTGTTGTTCCACCGGACGCGTTGAGGCTGAAGGGGACTGGTGCAGAGCCCCTGTGCCAGGAGCTAAGCGCAGCCATCATCCTCCAAGCCGCGCGTCCTTCTGCGCAGGGGTGAGTGACAATGGACCCGGACTGTGTTCCCACCGGACGCGTTGAGGCTGAAGGGGACTGGCTCAGAGCCCCTGGCACAGGGGCTAAGCGCAGCCATCATCCTTCAAGCCGCGCGTCCTTCAGTGCGGGGGTGAGTGACGGTCCCATCTCCGGAGACAAGGGGCCAGGCGCGGGGGAAGCCAGTCAGACTGAAGCCCCGCGCCTGGTGGGACCTCTGTCTCGGCCTCGCTTCCAACGTGTCCGGCGTGAGGTTAGCCGGAGCAAACCACAGCCGCAAAATGTAAACAAACCCGCAGTGCGCAGGAGCCTTCGAAGCTGGATAAAACCAGAACGGGGCCCTACGATGGCGGGTCTTGAGTGCCAATAGACCAAGCTCCTTGTCTGGTATACATAGAACCATGATTTGTACCATTTTCATGGTTGATTCACGGATGATCCCTGCTCCGCCTCACGCGAGTTGGACGGCTGGGTGCCTTTTATCCATGAGGCACTGCACTGCCTCCGGCAGCCGAGTTCGGGGCCCGGTGAGGGCTCCAGGCTCCAGGGGCTCCGACCCGGAGCCTCCGACCCGCAGAAGGTTCTCCCTGGCCGGGCAAAGTCTGGCCGTATGCGGGGTGGATGGCCCTGGGTCTGGGCGGCGCTAAGATCACGGAGCGGGTCACCTCCGCGTACAGCCCGTGGTCAGCGTGACACCGTGCTCTGCCCCGAGCAATCAGAGCAAACAGGAAGCTTCTGGAAGTGCCCGGGAGTCTGGTAAAATCAAGCCGAAAATAGACCCTCTCATGCCGGGTCTGAGCGGCACTTAGAGCCCGGAGGAGCGCGGAGCGCGGGGCTCCATTCAGAGGCTCCGTGATCCGCCTTACAACCAGCTCTCACCTCCGCGTACAGCCCGTGGTCAGCGTGACACCGTGCTCTGCCCCGAGCAATCAGAGCAAACAGGAAGCTTCTGGAAGTGCCCGGGAGTCTGGTAAAATCAAGCCGAAAATAGACCCTCTCATGCCGGGTCTGAGCGGCGCTTAGAGCCCGGAGGAGCGCGGAGCGCGGGGCTCCATTCAGAGGCTGCGTGATCCGCCTTACAACCAGCTCTCACCTCCGCGTACAGCCCGTGGTCAGCGTGACACCGTGCTCTGCCCCGAGCAATCAGAGCAAACAGGAAGCTTCTGGAAGTGCCCGGGAGTCTGGTAAAATCAAGCCGAAAATAGACCCTCTCATGCCGGGTCTGAGCGGCGCTTAGAGCCCGGTGGAGCGCGGAGCGCGGGGCTCCATTCAGAGGCTCCGTGATCCGCCTTACAACCAGCTCTCACCTCCGCGTACAGCCCGTGGTCAGCGTGACACCGTGCTCTGCCCCGAGCAATCAGAGCAAACAGGAAGCTTCTGGAAGTGCCCGGGAGTCTGGTAAAATCAAGCCGAAAATAGACCCTCTCATGCCGGGTCTGAGCGGCGCTTAGAGCCCGGTGGAGCGCGGAGCGCGGGGCTCCATTCAGAGGCTCCGTGATCCGACGCTCACCTCCGCACCTCCGAACCATGACTTGACATTACGGCTGTGAAGGAGCCTTGGAAGCTGGATAAAACCAGAACGGGGCCCATCGATCGCGGTTCTCGTGTGCCCGTCAAACGAGCTCCTTGCCCTGTATCCGCACAACCAGGAAATGTACCTGTTTCGATTGCGAAAAACGTCATTCTCAAAAACCGCCCGCCCCTCCCTCCCAGCATTACCATTTTGCACATTCCGCGTGAGAGCAGCGTAAGAATTTCTCGGGAGCAGCGTGATTTAGCCCGGGAATTTTGAGCTGAACGCTTATTCCCACGAGCCCAAAAAACGACTAAGTCCAACGGTATATAGTGTACTATTGCCGAAAAACGACAGAGTCGCTCTGGTATAGTGTACTATTGCCGAAAAATGACAGAGTCTTTTCAGGTATAGTGTACTATTTCGGTTTTTACTCTAAGTCCCTCAGGGGCATATGGTGCTATACTATGATGGTCAGATCACCTCCAGGCCCCAGGGGAGTGCTTTTCTGGGGGCAAACAGTGCACTGATGATGGGGGATTATTTCATTTTGCTCATTTTGGTGTTTTTTCACATTTTAACCCATTTTCACCCCATTTGCTCACAACTTCATACTACGGCCCGGAAAAACGACAGAGTCGCTCGGGTATAGTGTACTATTGCCGAAAAATGACAGAGTCTTTTCAGGTATAGTGTACTATTTCGGTTTTTACTCTAAGTCCCTCAGGGGCATATGGTGCTATACTCTGATGGTCAGATCACCTCCAGGCCCCATTGGAGTGCTTTTCTGGGGGCAAACAGTGCACTGATGATGGGGGATTATTTCATTTTGCTCATTTTGGTGTTTTTTCACATTTTAACCCATTTTCACCCCTTTTGCTCACAACTTCATACTACGGCCCGGAAAAACGACAGAGTCCCTCGGGTATAGTGTACTATTGCCGAAAAACGACAGAGTCCCTCGGGTATAGTGTACTATTGCCGAAAAACGACAGAGTCCCTCGGGTATAGTGTACTATTGCCGAAAAACGACAGAGTCCCTCGGGTATAGTGTACTATTGCCGAAAAACGACAGAGTCCCTCGGGTATAGTGTACTATTGCCGAAAAACGACAGAGTCCCTCGGGTATAGTGTACTATTGGCTGGAAGCTCGGTTTTTTTTCTAAGACCAGCAGGGGTATATGGTACTATATTCTGGTGGTCAGATCACCTCCAGGCCCCAGGGGAGTGCTTTTCTGGGGGCAAACTGTGCACTGATGATGGGGGATTATTTCATTTTGCTCATTTTGGTGTTTTTTCACATTTTAACCCATTTTCACCCCTTTTGCTCACATCTTCAAACTCGGGCCCTGATTACAAGTTCTGACCAAATGATGACAAACACGGTATTTATTATGTATTTTTTTCATTTTTTTTATTTTTCCAACTTATACATCCATCATTGGTGCCAGGCAGGTTGTGGAGAAAGCAGTGAAGAAAGGAGAGAGCCATCACAGAAAAGATGTCCATCCAGGGTCAAGGTACCCTGCACTTTTACATATCCAAATGACAGCATTTAAAGTTTTTTAGCGTATGGTATCTCTCGTTGCATGGAACCGCACAGAGGCCAACGCCACACTGACGGCACCTGTACTTTGTTTGCCGCCTGCCTTTGGTACGAGAGCGGTCAGAGCACACGGCGCAGTCTGGACGTCCCTCTGCTTGACAAAGCCAATGACGCTCTGTGAGTCTCTGTGGCATTTCACCCTCCGGTCTTGAGCGCCTTTCTTGTTTTTTGGAGTGATCAGCCAGTAATGCATCAATAATCTTCTGAATGTAAACCTTTAAAGGTTTGTGTGGGCCTGGAGTGGATTTGGTGTATATGATGTGTGAGTTGACAATACTTATGCTTATAATGGCATTGAATATGCGATGATACCATTTCCGGGACCTGTGTGGAAAGAGGTATGTCTTCATCCTCTGGTCAGCAATGTCCACTCCACCCATGTAGGCGTTGTACTGGTCGACACATACAGGTCTTTTGATGTCACGGAAGCCAGTGTCATCTGTCTTGGATCGGATCCTCCTCTGAACACAATCATTTCCATGGACTGTGGACAACATGGTGAGACGTTTAGTATCGTGCCAAGCACAAGCCAGGAGTTTTCCCTTTCTGCAAAAAACTGGGTCATCTCCTTTTTTCAGCTGTAAGACACTTTTACCAAGGCATTTTGGCATCCCCAACCTGGTAATCCTTACCGTCCCACACAGTCCAGTTTCCAAATCTGCTAATTCATTTGCAATTACAGGCGAGGTATAGTAACTGTCCATGTAAATCTCGTGTCCTTTGCCCGTAAAGGGAGAAACCAACTCACGGACAACTGCGTGTGTTGCACTGATGTTGCTTGCATTATTTTTGTACTGTCCAGTGTGCATTGACCAGCGCAAAACATACCCTGAACAGCTTTCACTCAGGGCATACACTCTATAGCCATATTTGTCAGGTTTATTCGGAGAGTAACATTTTAGTGAAGATCTCCCCTTGAAAGCTATTGTCATTTCATCTAAAGAAAGCTCCTTGATTGGACTGTAAACTGCTGCAAATTTGGGAATAATCAAATCTATTATTGGGCGGACTTTGAACAGTTTATCGTGCCCGGGCTCGCCTGTTCTCACATAATCATTATTGTTGACAAAATGAAAGAACGAAAGAATGATTTCAAATCTGTTTCTTGACATTACATTTCCAAATCCAGGCGTTTGTGTAAGCCAAAATGTTCCCCAGTAATCCTCGATTTCAGGTTTCTCAACAAGGCCCATGGAGAGATGCAAAGCGAAGAAAGCTTTCATTTCGGTGACTGATACATCATACCACTCAAGAAATCTTGAATGTGGCTTCAGAATCATAGGTGCCATACACTGATGTGCATATCTATTTGTCTCATCAGTAATGAAAGTCCAAAACTGATCGGTCAGAAAGAGTGACAGAATATCAAATGGATTAGCATCCGTCAGATCCATCTCTCCTGTGTAGCCAACTGGGTCTTCAAAAGGTTTGATCCATGCCTCAAATACCTCGACCTCTCTCAGCATGTCCCAGCTCTCATCCACCGGGCAAGTTTTACTGCAGCCACTGGTTCCACTGGTTCCTCGCCTCCGTCTGTCCTTTGCACCTGTCCGTTGTTTCGAAGTCCCTTCATCTCCACTTGGAAATCCATCGTCACTCTCGGGGAGATAATACCCTTCAGAGTCAGAATCTGCTGTAAATTGCATGCCACGTGTACTTCCTCCAGCCATTTTTTTCCTTACCGGATCTGCCCTGGATCATACCTGGCTAATAAAGGGAAGTTGCACCGAACCGACCAATGACTGAAGTGATTCATTTTCTACTATTATTTCATTAATTTCCTTGTACGGTAAAGTTGCATTTCTGCGACTTTGGCGCTTAAAGGGTTAGAATACAGAGTTGTTGGTTTCAATACCTTATCATCTGCTGCCATCTTCTGTATTTTTTGTAAATAAAGGTGGACAAAAATAAATAAATATTTGACAAACGCCAAGCCTAGCCCCAAGCCCCAAGGACTGATAACCCTTTAGGCGCCAGAGATTATGGATGAAATAGATGTATAAATAAAAAACTTCCTGAGATACAGAGAACTGAAGCCGGGGCACAGCTCTGGGTCGGCAGTGCCCCTGGAGGCCCGTAGAAGCTCCACACTCCAGTTGATTCTTGGATAAAAGGGTACCCAGCCGGTCTCGAACTCGCGTGAGGCGGAGCAGGGATCATCCACCCCGCACACGGCCAGACTTTGCCCGGCCAGGGAGCACCTTCTGCGGGTCGGAGGCTCCGGGTCGGAGCCCCTGGAGCCTGGAGCCCTCACCGGGCCCCGAACTCGGCTGCCGGAGGCAGTGCAGTGCCTCATGGATAAAAGGGCACCCAGCCGGTCTCGAACTCGCGTGAGGCGGAGCAGGGATCATCCACCCCGCACACGGCCAGACTTTGCCCGGCCAGGGAGCACCTTCTGCGGGTCGGAGGCTCCGGGTCGGAGCCCCTGGAGCCTGGAGCCCTCACCGGGCCCCGAACTCGGCTGCCGGAGGCAGTGCAGTGCCTCATGGATAAAAGGGCACCCAGCCGGTCTCGAACTCGCGTGAGGCGGAGCAGGGATCATCCACCCCGCACACGGCCAGACTTTGCCCGGCCAGGGAGCACCTTCTGCGGGTCGGAGGCTCCGGGTCGGAGCCCCTGGAGCCTGGAGCCCTCACCGGGCCCCGAACTCGGCTGCCGGAGGCAGTGCAGTGCCTCATGGATAAAAGGGCACCCAGCCGGTCTCGAACTCGCGTGAGGCGGAGCAGGGATCATCCACCCCGCACACGGCCAGACTTTGCCCGGCCAGGGAGCACCTTCTGCGGGTCGGAGGCTCCGGGTCGGAGCCCCTGGAGCCTGGAGCCCTCACCGGGCCCCGAACTCGGCTGCCGGAGGAAGTGCAGTGCCTCATGGATAAAAGGGCACCCAGCCGGTCTCGAACTCGCGTGAGGCGGAGCAGGGATCATCCACCCCGCACACGGCCAGACTTTGCCCGGCCAGGGAGCACCTTCTGCGGGTCGGAGGCTCCGGGTCGGAGCCCCTGGAGCCTGGAGCCCTCACCGGGCCCCGAACTCGGCTGCCGGAGGCAGTGCAGTGCCTCATGGATAAAAGGGCACCCAGCCGGTCTCGAACTCGCGTGAGGCGGAGCAGGGATCATCCACCCCGCACACGGCCAGACTTTGCCCGGCCAGGGAGCACCTTCTGCGGGTCGGAGGCTCCGGGTCGGAGCCCCTGGAGCCTGGAGCCCTCACCGGGCCCCGAACTCGGCTGCCGGAGGCAGTGCAGTGCCTCATGGATAAAAGGGCACCCAGCCGGTCTCGAACTCGCGTGAGGCGGAGCAGGGATCATCCACCCCGCACACGACCAGACTTTGCCCGGGGAAGGGCCACTCTGGCTGGGCATGGCCCCCACTGAGCACCCCCTGGAACCCCTGGAGCCCCCGGAGCACCTCCAGAGCCACCCCCACTCCTCCAGACTCTGCCCGGGGAAGGGCCACTCTGGCTGGGCATGGCCTCCGCCGAGCACCCCCTGGAGCCCCCGGAGCACCTCCAGAGCCACCCCCCACTCCTCCAGACTCTGCCCGGGGAAGGGACACTCTGGCTGGGCATGGCCTCCACTGAGCACCCCCTGAAGCCCCCGGAGCACCTCCAGAGCCACCCCCCACTCTCCCCAGACTATGCCCGGGGAAGGGCCACTCTGGCTGGGCATGGCCTCCACTGAGCACCCCCTGGAGCCCCCGGAGCACCTCCAGAGCCACCCCCCACTCTCCCCAGACTATGCCCGGGGAAGGGCCACTCTGGCTGGGCCTGGCCTCCGCCGAGCACCCCCTGGAACCCCTGGAGCCCCTCCAGAGCCACCCCCCACTCCTCCAGACTCACCCCGGGGAAGGGCCACTCTGGCTGGGCATGGCCTCCGCCGAGCACCCCCCTGGAACCCCTGGAGCCCCTCCAGAGCCACCCCCCACTCCTCCAGACTCACCCCGGGGAAGGGCAACTCTGGCTGGGCATGGCCTCCGCTGAGCACCCCCTGGAACCCCTGGAGCCCCCGGAGCACCTTCAGAGCCACCCCCCACTCCTCCAGACTCTGCCCGGGGAAGGGCCACTCTGGCTGGGCATGGCCTCCACTGAGCACCCCCTGGAGCCCCCGGAGCAACTCCAGAGCCACCCCCCACTCTCCCCAGACTATGCCCGGGGAAGGGCCACTCTGGCTGGGCATGGCCTCCGCCGAGCACCCCCTGGAACCCCTGGGGCCCCCGGAGCACCTCCAGAGCCACCCCCCACTCCTCCAGACTCTGCCCGGGGAAGGGCCACTCTGGCTGGGCATGGCCTCCACTGAGCACCCCCTGGAGCCCCCGGAGCACCTCCAGAGCCACCCCCCACTCTCCCCAGACTATGCCCGGGGAAGGGCCACTCTGGCTGGGCATGGCCTCCGCCGAGCACCCCCTGGAGCCCCCGGAGCACCTCCAGAGCCACCCCCCACTCCTCCAGACTCTGCCCGGGGAAGGGACACTCTGGCTGGGCATGGCCTCCACTGAGCACCCCCTGGAGCCCCCGGAGCACCTCCAGAGCCACCCCCCACTCTCCCCAGACTATGCCCGGGGAAGGGCCACTCTGGCTGGGCATGGCCTCCGCCGAGCACCCCCTGGAGCCCCCGGAGCACCTCCAGAGCCACCCCCCACTCCTCCAGACTCTGCCCGGGGAAGGGACACTCTGGCTGGGCATGGCCTCCACTGAGCACCCCCTGAAGCCCCCGGAGCACCTCCAGAGCCACCCCCCACTCTCCCCAGACTATGCCCGGGGAAGGGCCACTCTGGCTGGGCATGGCCTCCACTGAGCACCCCCTGGAGCCCCCGGAGCACCTCCAGAGCCACCCCCCACTCTCCCCAGACTATGCCCGGGGAAGGGCCACTCTGGCTGGGCATGGCCTCCGCCGAGCACCCCCTGGAACCCCTGGAGCCCCCGGAGCACCTCCAGAGCCACCCCCCACTCCTCCAGACTCTGCCCGGGGAAGGGCCACTCTGGCTGGGCATGGCCTCCACCGAGCACCCCCTGGAACCCCTGGAGCCCCCGGAGCACCTCCAGAGCCACCCCCCACTCCTCCAGACTCTGCACGGGGAAGGGACACTCTGGCTGGGCATGGCCTCCACTGAGCACCCCCTGGAGCCCCCGGAGCACCTCCAGAGCCACCCCCCACTCTCCCCAGACTATGCCCGGGGAAGGGCCACTCTGGCTGGGCATGGCCTCCGCCGAGCACCCCCTGGAACCCCTGGAGCCCCTCCAGAGCCACCCCCCACTCCTCCAGACTCACCCCGGGGAAGGGCAACTCTGGCTGGGCATGGCCCCCACTGAGCACCCCCTGGAACCCCTGGAGCCCCCGGAGCACCTCCAGAGCCACCCCCCACTCTCCCCAGATTCTGCCCGGGGAAGGGCCACTCTGGCTGGGCATGGCCTCCGCCGAGCACCCCCTGGAACCCCTGGAGCCCCTCCAGAGCCACCCCGCATTCCCCCAAACTCAGTCTGGGGACGGGCCACTCTTCCCCGGGTTGCAGGCTCTGGGACTCCGGGGATGACCACCGGGGACCAGGCCCTCCCTTCGAACCCGGGGACCCACACTTAAGCACCCCCACACGGGCTACACACCCTTGTTTCAGCCCCCTGGAGGTCCGTGCCCTTGGTACTATACCATGGAAGTCCGTGCCCTTGGTACTCCGACTGGAGTACCAAGGGAACGGCCCAGCACTCACCACAGAGGCTCGCGCCGGCCCCGGCCCACCTTTCGTCCCCGGGTACCCACACTTAAGCACCCCAACACGAGCTACACACCCTTGGTGCAGCCCCCTGGAAGTCCGTGCCCTTGGTACTCTGAGCCACTTTAAAAGATAAAAAGCACCAGGACCCCAAGGCCCTGGCTCCCCTGTCCCCTACACCACACTTGGAGGCAGGGCCCTTGCCCTCCACTGGCTGCCCCCGCGCCCAATGTACTCCATAACCGAAGAAGAGAGGGGGACCCGGAGGCCGGCCTACTAGGGTAACAGGTTTAATTTAGAGCCGGGGCTCTGGACCACAAATGCCAACAACCCCGCAGTGCGCAGGAGCCTTCGAAGCTGGATGAAACCAGAACGGGGCCCTACGATGGCGGTGACCAGCCAGTTGATAGCAAAGTGAGCCCTGGACAGGAGCTGCATTTGACAAACTCAGAGACGAGGAAGGGACCGGAGTCGGACCAAATATATCATCTGGCGCTGTGTCCAGCGTGAGGGTGAGCCAGCGCAAATCAGGACCACAAATGCCAACAACCCCGCAGTGCGCAGGAGCCTTCGAAGCTGGATGAAACCAGAACGGGGCCCTACGATGGCGGTGACCAGCCAGTTGATAGCAAAGTGAGCCCTGGACAGGCGCTGCATTTGACAAACTCAGAGACGAGGAAGGGACCGGAGTCGGACCAAATATATCATCTGGCGCTGTGTCCAGCGTAAGGGTGAGCCAGCGCAAATCAGGACCACAAATGCCAACAACCCCGCAGTGCGCAGGAGCCTTCGAAGCTGGATGAAACCAGAACGGGGCCCTACGATGGCGGTGACCAGCCAGTTGATAGCAAAGTGAGCCCTGGACAGGAGCTGCATTTGACAAACTCAGAGACGAGGAAGGGACCGGAGTCGGACCAAATATATCATCTGGCGCTGTGTCCAGCGTAAGGGTGAGCCAGCGCAAATCAGGACCACAAATGCCAACAACCCCGCAGTGCGCAGGAGCCTTCGAAGCTGGATGAAACCAGAACGGGGCCCTACGATGGCGGTGACCAGCCAGTTGATAGCAAAGTGAGCCCTGGACAGGCGCTGCATTTGACAAACTCAGAGACGAGGAAGGGACCGGAGTCGGACCAAATATATCATCTGGCGCTGTGTCCAGCGTAAGGGTGAGCCAGCGCAAATCAGGACCACAAATGCCAACAACCCCGCAGTGCGCAGGAGCCTTCGAAGCTGGATGAAACCAGAACGGGGCCCTACGATGGCAGTGACCAGCCAGTTGATAGCAAAGTGAGCCCTGGACAGGCGCTGCATTTGACAAACTCAGAGACGAGGAAGGGACCGGAGTCGGACCAAAAATATGCGCCGGCCCTGCCCCCCGCCCCGCGCAGAGCCATCGGACACGTTGAGGCTGAAGGGGACTGGCGCAGAGCCCTTGGGCCCAGGGGCTAAGCGCAGCCATCATCCTTCAAGCCGCGCCTCCTGCTGCGCGGGGGTGAGTGACAATGGGCTCGGACTGTGGTTCCGTCGGACGCGTTGAGGCTGAAGGAGACTGGCGCAGAGCCCCTGTAACAGGGGCTAAGCGCAGCCATCATCCTCCAAGCCGCGCGTCCTTCAGTGCGGGGGTGAGTGACAGTGGGCCTGGACTGTTGTTCCACCGGACGCGTTGAGGCTGAAGGGGACTGGTGCAGAGCCCCTGTGCCAGGGGCTAAGCGCAGCCATCATCCTCCAAGCCGCGCGTCCTTCTGCGCAGGGGTGAGTGACAGTGGACCCGGACTGTGTTCCCACCGGACGCGTTGAGGCTGAAGGGGACTGGCTCAGAGCCCCTGGCACAGGGGCTAAGCACAGCCATCATCCTTCAAGCCGCGCGTCCTTCAGTGCGGGGGTGAGTGACAGAGGGCCTGGACTGTTGTTCCACCGGACGCGTTGAGGCTGAAGGGGACTGGTGCAGAGCCCCTGTGCCAGGGGCTAAGCGCAGCCATCATCCTCCAAGCCGCGCGTCCTTCTGCGCAGGGGTGAGTGACAATGGACCCGGACTGTGTTCCCACCGGACGCGTTGAGGCTGAAGGGGACTGGCTCAGAGCCCCTGGCACAGGGGCTAAGCGCAGCCATCATCCTCCAAGCCGCGCGTCCTTCAGTGCGGGGGTGAGTGACAGTGGGCCTGGACTGTTGTTCCACCGGACGCGTTGAGGCTGAAGGGGACTGGTGCAGAGCCCCTGTGCCAGGGGCTAAGCGCAGCCATCATCCTCCAAGTCGCGCGTCCTTCTGCGCAGGGGTGAGTGACAGTGGACCCGGACTGTGTTCCCACCGGACGCGTTGAGGCTGAAGGGGACTGGCTCAGAGCCCCTGGCACAGGGGCTAAGCACAGCCATCATCCTTCAAGCCGCGCGTCCTTCAGTGCGGGGGTGAGTGACAGAGGGCCTGGACTGTTGTTCCACCGGACGCGTTGAGGCTGAAGGGGACTGGTGCAGAGCCCCTGTGCCAGGAGCTAAGCGCAGCCATCATCCTCCAAGCCGCGCGTCCTTCTGCGCAGGGGTGAGTGACAATGGACCCGGACTGTGTTCCCACCGGACGCGTTGAGGCTGAAGGGGACTGGCTCAGAGCCCCTGGCACAGGGGCTAAGCGCAGCCATCATCCTTCAAGCCGCGCGTCCTTCAGTGCGGGGGTGAGTGACGGTCCCATCTCCGGAGACAAGGGGCCAGGCGCGGGGGAAGCCAGTCAGACTGAAGCCCCGCGCCTGGTGGGACCTCTGTCTCGGCCTCGCTTCCAACGTGTCCGGCGTGAGGTTAGCCGGAGCAAACCACAGCCGCAAAATGTAAACAAACCCGCAGTGCGCAGGAGCCTTCGAAGCTGGATAAAACCAGAACGGGGCCCTACGATGGCGGGTCTTGAGTGCCAATAGACCAAGCTCCTTGTCTGGTATACATAGAACCATGATTTGTACCATTTTCATGGTTGATTCACGGATGATCCCTGCTCCGCCTCACGCGAGTTGGACGGCTGGGTGCCTTTTATCCATGAGGCACTGCACTGCCTCCGGCAGCCGAGTTCGGGGCCCGGTGAGGGCTCCAGGCTCCAGGGGCTCCGACCCGGAGCCTCCGACCCGCAGAAGGTTCTCCCTGGCCGGGCAAAGTCTGGCCGTATGCGGGGTGGATGGCCCTGGGTCTGGGCGGCGCTAAGATCACGGAGCGGGTCACCTCCGCGTACAGCCCGTGGTCAGCGTGACACCGTGCTCTGCCCCGAGCAATCAGAGCAAACAGGAAGCTTCTGGAAGTGCCCGGGAGTCTGGTAAAATCAAGCCGAAAATAGACCCTCTCATGCCGGGTCTGAGCGGCACTTAGAGCCCGGAGGAGCGCGGAGCGCGGGGCTCCATTCAGAGGCTCCGTGATCCGCCTTACAACCAGCTCTCACCTCCGCGTACAGCCCGTGGTCAGCGTGACACCGTGCTCTGCCCCGAGCAATCAGAGCAAACAGGAAGCTTCTGGAAGTGCCCGGGAGTCTGGTAAAATCAAGCCGAAAATAGACCCTCTCATGCCGGGTCTGAGCGGCGCTTAGAGCCCGGAGGAGCGCGGAGCGCGGGGCTCCATTCAGAGGCTCCGTGATCCGCCTTACAACCAGCTCTCACCTCCGCGTACAGCCCGTGGTCAGCGTGACACCGTGCTCTGCCCCGAGCAATCAGAGCAAACAGGAAGCTTCTGGAAGTGCCCGGGAGTCTGGTAAAATCAAGCCGAAAATAGACCCTCTCATGCCGGGTCTGAGCGGCGCTTAGAGCCCGGTGGAGCGCGGAGCGCGGGGCTCCATTCAGAGGCTCCGTGATCCGCCTTACAACCAGCTCTCACCTCCGCGTACAGCCCGTGGTCAGCGTGACACCGTGCTCTGCCCCGAGCAATCAGAGCAAACAGGAAGCTTCTGGAAGTGCCCGGGAGTCTGGTAAAATCAAGCCGAAAATAGACCCTCTCATGCCGGGTCTGAGCGGCGCTTAGAGCCCGGAGGAGCGCGGAGCGCGGGGCTCCATTCAGAGGCTCCGTGATCCGCCTTACAACCAGCTCTCACCTCCGCGTACAGCCCGTGGTCAGCGTGACACCGTGCTCTGCCCCGAGCAATCAGAGCAAACAGGAAGCTTCTGGAAGTGCCCGGGAGTCTGGTAAAATCAAGCCGAAAATAGACCCTCTCATGCCGGGTCTGAGCGGCGCTTAGAGCCCGGTGGAGCGCGGAGCGCGGGGCTCCATTCAGAGGCTCCGTGATCCGCCTTACAACCAGCTCTCACCTCCGCGTACAGCCCGTGGTCAGCGTGACACCGTGCTCTGCCCCGAGCAATCAGAGCAAACAGGAAGCTTCTGGAAGTGCCCGGGAGTCTGGTAAAATCAAGCCGAAAATAGACCCTCTCATGCCGGGTCTGAGCGGCGCTTAGAGCCCGGTGGAGCGCGGAGCGCGGGGCTCCATTCAGAGGCTCCGTGATCCGACGCTCACCTCCGCACCTCCGAACCATGACTTGACATTACGGCTGTGAAGGAGCCTTGGAAGCTGGATAAAACCAGAACGGGGCCCATCGATCGCGGTTCTCGTGTGCCCGTCAAACGAGCTCCTTGCCCTGTATCCGCACAACCAGGAAATGTACCTGTTTCGATTGCGAAAAACGTCATTCTCAAAAACCGCCCGCCCCTCCCTCCCAGCATTACCATTTTGCACATTCCGCGTGAGAGCAGCGTAAGAATTTCTCGGGAGCAGCGTGATTTAGCCCGGGAATTTTGAGCTGAACGCTTATTCCCACGAGCCCAAAAAACGACTAAGTCCAACGGTATATAGTGTACTATTGCCGAAAAACGACAGAGTCGCTCTGGTATAGTGTACTATTGCCGAAAAATGACAGAGTCTTTTCAGGTATAGTGTACTATTTCGGTTTTTACTCTAAGTCCCTCAGGGGCATATGGTGCTATACTATGATGGTCAGATCACCTCCAGGCCCCAGGGGAGTGCTTTTCTGGGGGCAAACAGTGCACTGATGATGGGGGATTATTTCATTTTGCTCATTTTGGTGTTTTTTCACATTTTAACCCATTTTCACCCCATTTGCTCACAACTTCATACTACGGCCCGGAAAAACGACAGAGTCGCTCGGGTATAGTGTACTATTGCCGAAAAATGACAGAGTCTTTTCAGGTATAGTGTACTATTTCGGTTTTTACTCTAAGTCCCTCAGGGGCATATGGTGCTATACTCTGATGGTCAGATCACCTCCAGGCCCCATTGGAGTGCTTTTCTGGGGGCAAACAGTGCACTGATGATGGGGGATTATTTCATTTTGCTCATTTTGGTGTTTTTTCACATTTTAACCCATTTTCACCCCTTTTGCTCACAACTTCATACTACGGCCCGGAAAAACGACAGAGTCCCTCGGGTATAGTGTACTATTGCCGAAAAACGACAGAGTCCCTCGGGTATAGTGTACTATTGCCGAAAAACGACAGAGTCCCTCGGGTATAGTGTACTATTGCCGAAAAACGACAGAGTCCCTCGGGTATAGTGTACTATTGCCGAAAAACGACAGAGTCCCTCGGGTATAGTGTACTATTGCCGAAAAACGACAGAGTCCCTCGGGTATAGTGTACTATTGGCTGGAAGCTCGGTTTTTTTTCTAAGACCAGCAGGGGTATATGGTACTATATTCTGGTGGTCAGATCACCTCCAGGCCCCAGGGGAGTGCTTTTCTGGGGGCAAACTGTGCACTGATGATGGGGGATTATTTCATTTTGCTCATTTTGGTGTTTTTTCACATTTTAACCCATTTTCACCCCTTTTGCTCACATCTTCAAACTCGGGCCCTGATTACAAGTTCTGACCAAATGATGACAAACACGGTATTTATTATGTATTTTTTTCATTTTTTTTATTTTTCCAACTTATACATCCATCATTGGTGCCAGGCAGGTTGTGGAGAAAGCAGTGAAGAAAGGAGAGAGCCATCACAGAAAAGATGTCCATCCAGGGTCAAGGTACCCTGCACTTTTACATATCCAAATGACAGCATTTAAAGTTTTTTAGCGTATGGTATCTCTCGTTGCATGGAACCGCACAGAGGCCAACGCCACACTGACGGCACCTGTACTTTGTTTGCCGCCTGCCTTTGGTACGAGAGCGGTCAGAGCACACGGCGCAGTCTGGACGTCCCTCTGCTTGACAAAGCCAATGACGCTCTGTGAGTCTCTGTGGCATTTCACCCTCCGGTCTTGAGCGCCTTTCTTGTTTTTTGGAGTGATCAGCCAGTAATGCATCAATAATCTTCTGAATGTAAACCTTTAAAGGTTTGTGTGGGCCTGGAGTGGATTTGGTGTATATGATGTGTGAGTTGACAATACTTATGCTTATAATGGCATTGAATATGCGATGATACCATTTCCGGGACCTGTGTGGAAAGAGGTATGTCTTCATCCTCTGGTCAGCAGTGTCCACTCCACCCATGTAGGCGTTGTACTGGTCGACACATACAGGTCTTTTGATGTCACGGAAGCCAGTGTCATCTGTCTTGGATCGGATCCTCCTCTGAACACAATCATTTCCATGGACTGTGGACAACATGGTGAGACGTTTAGTATCGTGCCAAGCACAAGCCAGGAGTTTTCCCTTTCTGCAAAAAACTGGGTCATCTCCTTTTTTCAGCTGTAAGACACTTTTACCAAGGCATTTTGGCATCCCCAACCTGGTAATCCTTACCGTCCCACACAGTCCAGTTTCCAAATCTGCTAATTCATTTGCAATTACAGGCGAGGTATAGTAACTGTCCATGTAAATCTCGTGTCCTTTGCCCGTAAAGGGAGAAACCAACTCACGGACAACTGCGTGTGTTGCACTGATGTTGCTTGCATTATTTTTGTACTGTCCAGTGTGCATTGACCAGCGCAAAACATACCCTGAACAGCTTTCACTCAGGGCATACACTCTATAGCCATATTTGTCAGGTTTATTCGGAGAGTAACATTTTAGTGAAGATCTCCCCTTGAAAGCTATTGTCATTTCATCTAAAGAAAGCTCCTTGATTGGACTGTAAACTGCTGCAAATTTGGGAATAATCAAATCTATTATTGGGCGGACTTTGAACAGTTTATCGTGCCCGGGCTCGCCTGTTCTCACATAATCATTATTGTTGACAAAATGAAAGAACGAAAGAATGATTTCAAATCTGTTTCTTGACATTACATTTCCAAATCCAGGCGTTTGTGTAAGCCAAAATGTTCCCCAGTAATCCTCGATTTCAGGTTTCTCAACAAGGCCCATGGAGAGATGCAAAGCGAAGAAAGCTTTCATTTCGGTGACTGATACATCATACCACTCAAGAAATCTTGAATGTGGCTTCAGAATCATAGGTGCCATACACTGATGTGCATATCTATTTGTCTCATCAGTAATGAAAGTCCAAAACTGATCGGTCAGAAAGAGTGACAGAATATCAAATGGATTAGCATCCGTCAGATCCATCTCTCCTGTGTAGCCAACTGGGTCTTCAAAAGGTTTGATCCATGCCTCAAATACCTCGACCTCTCTCAGCATGTCCCAGCTCTCATCCACCGGGCAAGTTTTACTGCAGCCACTGGTTCCACTGGTTCCTCGCCTCCGTCTGTCCTTTGCACCTGTCCGTTGTTTCGAAGTCCCTTCATCTCCACTTGGAAATCCATCGTCACTCTCGGGGAGATAATACCCTTCAGAGTCAGAATCTGCTGTAAATTGCATGCCACGTGTACTTCCTCCAGCCATTTTTTTCCTTACCGGATCTGCCCTGGATCATACCTGGCTAATAAAGGGAAGTTGCACCGAACCGACCAATGACTGAAGTGATTCATTTTCTACTATTATTTCATTAATTTCCTTGTACGGTAAAGTTGCATTTCTGCGACTTTGGCGCTTAAAGGGTTAGAATACAGAGTTGTTGGTTTCAATACCTTATCATCTGCTGCCATCTTCTGTATTTTTTGTAAATAAAGGTGGACAAAAATAAATAAATATTTGACAAACGCCAAGCCTAGCCCCAAGCCCCAAGGACTGATAACCCTTTAGGCGCCAGAGATTATGGATGAAATAGATGTATAAATAAAAAACTTCCTGAGATACAGAGAACTGAAGCCGGGGCACAGCTCTGGGTCGGCAGTGCCCCTGGAGGCCCGTAGAAGCTCCACACTCCAGTTGATTCTTGGATAAAAGGGTACCCAGCCGGTCTCGAACTCGCGTGAGGCGGAGCAGGGATCATCCACCCCGCACACGGCCAGACTTTGCCCGGCCAGGGAGCACCTTCTGCGGGTCGGAGGCTCCGGGTCGGAGCCCCTGGAGCCTGGAGCCCTCACCGGGCCCCGAACTCGGCTGCCGGAGGAAGTGCAGTGCCTCATGGATAAAAGGGCACCCAACCGGTCTCGAACTCGCGTGAGGCGGAGCAGGGATCATCCACCCCGCACACGGCCAGACTTTGCCCGGCCAGGGAGCACCTTCTGCGGGTCGGAGGCTCCGGGTCGGAGGCTCCGGGTCGGAGCCCCTGGAGCCTGGAGCCCTCACCGGGCCCCGAACTCGGCTGCCGGAGGCAGTGCAGTGCCTCATGGATAAAAGGGCACCCAGCCGGTCTCGAACTCGCGTGAGGCGGAGCAGGGATCATCCACCCCGCACACGGCCAGACTTTGCCCGGCCAGGGAGCACCTTCTGCGGGTCGGAGGCTCCGGGTCGGAGCCCCTGGAGCCTGGAGCCCTCACCGGGCCCCGAACTCGGCTGCCGGAGGCAGTGCAGTGCCTCATGGATAAAAGGGCACCCAGCCGGTCTCGAACTCGCGTGAGGCGGAGCAGGGATCATCCACCCCGCACACGGCCAGACTTTGCCCGGCCAGGGAGCACCTTCTGCGGGTCGGAGGCTCCGGGTCGGAGCCCCTGGAGCCTGGAGCCCTCACCGGGCCCCGAACTCGGCTGCCGGAGGAAGTGCAGTGCCTCATGGATAAAAGGGCACCCAGCCGGTCTCGAACTCGCGTGAGGCGGAGCAGGGATCATCCACCCCGCACACGGCCAGACTTTGCCCGGCCAGGGAGCACCTTCTGCGGGTCGGAGGCTCCGGGTCGGAGCCCCTGGAGCCTGGAGCCCTCACCGGGCCCCGAACTCGGCTGCCGGAGGAAGTGCAGTGCCTCATGGATAAAAGGGCACCCAGCCGGTCTCGAACTCGCGTGAGGCGGAGCAGGGATCATCCACCCCGCACACGGCCAGACTTTGCCCGGCCAGGGAGCACCTTCTGCGGGTCGGAGGCTCCGGGTCGGAGCCCCTGGAGCCTGGAGCCCTCACCGGGCCCCGAACTCGGCTGCCGGAGGCAGTGCAGTGCCTCATGGATAAAAGGGCACCCAGCCGGTCTCGAACTCGCGTGAGGCGGAGCAGGGATCATCCACCCCGCACACGGCCAGACTTTGCCCGGCCAGGGAGCACCTTCTGCGGGTCGGAGGCTCCGGGTCGGAGCCCCTGGAGCCTGGAGCCCTCACCGGGCCCCGAACTCGGCTGCCGGAGGCAGTGCAGTGCCTCATGGATAAAAGGGCACCCAGCCGGTCTCGAACTCGCGTGAGGCGGAGCAGGGATCATCCACCCCGCACACGGCCAGACTTTGCCCGGCCAGGGAGCACCTTCTGCGGGTCGGAGGCTCCGGGTCGGAGCCCCTGGAGCCTGGAGCCCTCACCGGGCCCCGAACTCGGCTGCCGGAGGAAGTGCAGTGCCTCATGGATAAAAGGGCACCCAGCCGGTCTCGAACTCGCGTGAGGCGGAGCAGGGATCATCCACCCCGCACACGGCCAGACTTTGCCCGGCCAGGGAGCACCTTCTGCGGGTCGGAGGCTCCGGGTCGGAGCCCCTGGAGCCTGGAGCCCTCACCGGGCCCCGAACTCGGCTGCCGGAGGAAGTGCAGTGCCTCATGGATAAAAGGGCACCCAGCCGGTCTCGAACTCGCGTGAGGCGGAGCAGGGATCATCCACCCCGCACACGGCCAGACTTTGCCCGGCCAGGGAGCACCTTCTGCGGGTCGGAGGCTCCGGGTCGGAGCCCCTGGAGCCTGGAGCCCTCACCGGGCCCCGAACTCGGCTGCCGGAGGCAGTGCAGTGCCTCATGGATAAAAGGGCACCCAGCCGGTCTCGAACTCGCGTGAGGCGGAGCAGGGATCATCCACCCCGCACACGACCAGACTTTGCCCGGGGAAGGGCCACTCTGGCTGGGCATGGCCCCCACTGAGCACCCCCTGGAACCCCTGGAGCCCCCGGAGCACCTCCAGAGCCACCCCCACTCCTCCAGACTCTGCCCGGGGAAGGGCCACTCTGGCTGGGCATGGCCTCCGCCGAGCACCCCCTGGAGCCCCCGGAGCACCTCCAGAGCCACCCCCCACTCCTCCAGACTCTGCCCGGGGAAGGGACACTCTGGCTGGGCATGGCCTCCACTGAGCACCCCCTGAAGCCCCCGGAGCACCTCCAGAGCCACCCCCCACTCTCCCCAGACTATGCCCGGGGAAGGGCCACTCTGGCTGGGCATGGCCTCCACTGAGCACCCCCTGGAGCCCCCGGAGCACCTCCAGAGCCACCCCCCACTCTCCCCAGACTATGCCCGGGGAAGGGCCACTCTGGCTGGGCCTGGCCTCCGCCGAGCACCCCCTGGAACCCCTGGAGCCCCTCCAGAGCCACCCCCCACTCCTCCAGACTCACCCCGGGGAAGGGCCACTCTGGCTGGGCATGGCCTCCGCCGAGCACCCCCCTGGAACCCCTGGAGCCCCCGGAGCACCTCCAGAGCCACCCCCCACTCTCCCCAGATTCTGCCCGGGGAAGGGCCACTCTGGCTGGGCATGGCCTCCGCCGAGCACCCCCTGGAACCCCTGGAGCCCCTCCAGAGCCACCCCGCATTCCCCCAAACTCAGTCTGGGGACGGGCCACTCTTCCCCGGGTTGCAGGCTCTGGGACTCCGGGGATGACCACCGGGGACCAGGCCCTCCCTTCGAACCCGGGGACCCACACTTAAGCACCCCCACACGGGCTACACACCCTTGTTTCAGCCCCCTGGAGGTCCGTGCCCTTGGTACTATACCATGGAAGTCCGTGCTCTTGGTACTCCGACTGGAGTACCAAGGGAACGGCCCAGCACTCACCACAGAGGCTCGCGCCGGCCCCGGCCCACCTTTCGTCCCCGGGTACCCACACTTAAGCACCCCAACACGAGCTACACACCCTTGGTGCAGCCCCCTGGAAGTCCGTGCCCTTGGTACTCTGAGCCACTTTAAAAGATAAAAAGCACCAGGACCCCAAGGCCCTGGCTCCCCTGTCCCCTACACCACACTTGGAGGCAGGGCCCTTGCCCTCCACTGGCTGCCCCCGCGCCCAATGTACTCCATAACCGAAGAAGAGAGGGGGACCCGGAGGCCGGCCTACTAGGGTAACAGGTTTAATTTAGAGCCGGGGCTCTGGACCACAAATGCCAACAACCCCGCAGTGCGCAGGAGCCTTCGAAGCTGGATGAAACCAGAACGGGGCCCTACGATGGCGGTGACCAGCCAGTTGATAGCAAAGTGAGCCCTGGACAGGAGCTGCATTTGACAAACTCAGAGACGAGGAAGGGACCGGAGTCGGACCAAATATATCATCTGGCGCTGTGTCCAGCGTGAGGGTGAGCCAGCGCAAATCAGGACCACAAATGCCAACAACCCCGCAGTGCGCAGGAGCCTTCGAAGCTGGATGAAACCAGAACGGGGCCCTACGATGGCGGTGACCAGCCAGTTGATAGCAAAGTGAGCCCTGGACAGGAGCTGCATTTGACAAACTCAGAGACGAGGAAGGGACCGGAGTCGGACCAAATATATCATCTGGCGCTGTGTCCAGCGTAAGGGTGAGCCAGCGCAAATCAGGACCACAAATGCCAACAACCCCGCAGTGCGCAGGAGCCTTCGAAGCTGGATGAAACCAGAACGGGGCCCTACGATGGCGGTGACCAGCCAGTTGATAGCAAAGTGAGCCCTGGACAGGCGCTGCATTTGACAAACTCAGAGACGAGGAAGGGACCGGAGTCGGACCAAATATATCATCTGGCGCTGTGTCCAGCGTAAGGGTGAGCCAGCGCAAATCAGGACCACAAATGCCAACAACCCCGCAGTGCGCAGGAGCCTTCGAAGCTGGATGAAACCAGAACGGGGCCCTACGATGGCAGTGACCAGCCAGTTGATAGCAAAGTGAGCCCTGGACAGGCGCTGCATTTGACAAACTCAGAGACGAGGAAGGGACCGGAGTCGGACCAAAAATATGCGCCGGCCCTGCCCCCCGCCCCGCGCAGAGCCATCGGACACGTTGAGGCTGAAGGGGACTGGCGCAGAGCCCTTGGGCCCAGGGGCTAAGCGCAGCCATCATCCTTCAAGCCGCGCCTCCTGCTGCGCGGGGGTGAGTGACAATGGGCTCGGACTGTGGTTCCGTCGGACGCGTTGAGGCTGAAGGAGACTGGCGCAGAGCCCCTGTAACAGGGGCTAAGCGCAGCCATCATCCTCCAAGCCGCGCGTCCTTCAGTGCGGGGGTGAGTGACAGTGGGCCTGGACTGTTGTTCCACCGGACGCGTTGAGGCTGAAGGGGACTGGTGCAGAGCCCCTGTGCCAGGGGCTAAGCGCAGCCATCATCCTCCAAGCCGCGCGTCCTTCTGCGCAGGGGTGAGTGACAGTGGACCCGGACTGTGTTCCCACCGGACGCGTTGAGGCTGAAGGGGACTGGCTCAGAGCCCCTGGCACAGGGGCTAAGCACAGCCATCATCCTTCAAGCCGCGCGTCCTTCAGTGCGGGGGTGAGTGACAGAGGGCCTGGACTGTTGTTCCACCGGACGCGTTGAGGCTGAAGGGGACTGGTGCAGAGCCCCTGTGCCAGGGGCTAAGCGCAGCCATCATCCTCCAAGCCGCGCGTCCTTCTGCGCAGGGGTGAGTGACAATGGACCCGGACTGTGTTCCCACCGGACGCGTTGAGGCTGAAGGGGACTGGCTCAGAGCCCCTGGCACAGGGGCTAAGCGCAGCCATCATCCTCCAAGCCGCGCGTCCTTCAGTGCGGGGGTGAGTGACAGTGGGCCTGGACTGTTGTTCCACCGGACGCGTTGAGGCTGAAGGGGACTGGTGCAGAGCCCCTGTGCCAGGGGCTAAGCGCAGCCATCATCCTCCAAGTCGCGCGTCCTTCTGCGCAGGGGTGAGTGACAGTGGACCCGGACTGTGTTCCCACCGGACGCGTTGAGGCTGAAGGGGACTGGCTCAGAGCCCCTGGCACAGGGGCTAAGCACAGCCATCATCCTTCAAGCCGCGCGTCCTTCAGTGCGGGGGTGAGTGACAGAGGGCCTGGACTGTTGTTCCACCGGACGCGTTGAGGCTGAAGGGGACTGGTGCAGAGCCCCTGTGCCAGGAGCTAAGCGCAGCCATCATCCTCCAAGCCGCGCGTCCTTCTGCGCAGGGGTGAGTGACAATGGACCCGGACTGTGTTCCCACCGGACGCGTTGAGGCTGAAGGGGACTGGCTCAGAGCCCCTGGCACAGGGGCTAAGCGCAGCCATCATCCTTCAAGCCGCGCGTCCTTCAGTGCGGGGGTGAGTGACGGTCCCATCTCCGGAGACAAGGGGCCAGGCGCGGGGGAAGCCAGTCAGACTGAAGCCCCGCGCCTGGTGGGACCTCTGTCTCGGCCTCGCTTCCAACGTGTCCGGCGTGAGGTTAGCCGGAGCAAACCACAGCCGCAAAATGTAAACAAACCCGCAGTGCGCAGGAGCCTTCGAAGCTGGATAAAACCAGAACGGGGCCCTACGATGGCGGGTCTTGAGTGCCAATAGACCAAGCTCCTTGTCTGGTATACATAGAACCATGATTTGTACCATTTTCATGGTTGATTCACGGATGATCCCTGCTCCGCCTCACGCGAGTTGGACGGCTGGGTGCCTTTTATCCATGAGGCACTGCACTGCCTCCGGCAGCCGAGTTCGGGGCCCGGTGAGGGCTCCAGGCTCCAGGGGCTCCGACCCGGAGCCTCCGACCCGCAGAAGGTTCTCCCTGGCCGGGCAAAGTCTGGCCGTATGCGGGGTGGATGGCCCTGGGTCTGGGCGGCGCTAAGATCACGGAGCGGGTCACCTCCGCGTACAGCCCGTGGTCAGCGTGACACCGTGCTCTGCCCCGAGCAATCAGAGCAAACAGGAAGCTTCTGGAAGTGCCCGGGAGTCTGGTAAAATCAAGCCGAAAATAGACCCTCTCATGCCGGGTCTGAGCGGCACTTAGAGCCCGGAGGAGCGCGGAGCGCGGGGCTCCATTCAGAGGCTCCGTGATCCGCCTTACAACCAGCTCTCACCTCCGCGTACAGCCCGTGGTCAGCGTGACACCGTGCTCTGCCCCGAGCAATCAGAGCAAACAGGAAGCTTCTGGAAGTGCCCGGGAGTCTGGTAAAATCAAGCCGAAAATAGACCCTCTCATGCCGGGTCTGAGCGGCGCTTAGAGCCCGGAGGAGCGCGGAGCGCGGGGCTCCATTCAGAGGCTCCGTGATCCGCCTTACAACCAGCTCTCACCTCCACGTACAGCCCGTGGTCAGCGTGACACCGTGCTCTGCCCCGAGCAATCAGAGCAAACAGGAAGCTTCTGGAAGTGCCCGGGAGTCTGGTAAAATCAAGCCGAAAATAGACCCTCTCATGCCGGGTCTGAGCGGCGCTTAGAGCCCGGTGGAGCGCGGAGCGCGGGGCTCCATTCAGAGGCTCCGTGATCCGCCTTACAACCAGCTCTCACCTCCGCGTACAGCCCGTGGTCAGCGTGACACCGTGCTCTGCCCCGAGCAATCAGAGCAAACAGGAAGCTTCTGGAAGTGCCCGGGAGTCTGGTAAAATCAAGCCGAAAATAGACCCTCTCATGCCGGGTCTGAGCGGCGCTTAGAGCCCGGTGGAGCGCGGAGCGCGGGGCTCCATTCAGAGGCTCCGTGATCCGACGCTCACCTCCGCACCTCCGAACCATGACTTGACATTACGGCTGTGAAGGAGCCTTGGAAGCTGGATAAAACCAGAACGGGGCCCATCGATCGCGGTTCTCGTGTGCCCGTCAAACGAGCTCCTTGCCCTGTATCCGCACAACCAGGAAATGTACCTGTTTCGATTGCGAAAAACGTCATTCTCAAAAACCGCCCGCCCCTCCCTCCCAGCATTACCATTTTGCACATTCCGCGTGAGAGCAGCGTAAGAATTTCTCGGGAGCAGCGTGATTTAGCCCGGGAATTTTGAGCTGAACGCTTATTCCCACGAGCCCAAAAAACGACTAAGTCCAACGGTATATAGTGTACTATTGCCGAAAAACGACAGAGTCGCTCTGGTATAGTGTACTATTGCCGAAAAATGACAGAGTCTTTTCAGGTATAGTGTACTATTTCGGTTTTTACTCTAAGTCCCTCAGGGGCATATGGTGCTATACTATGATGGTCAGATCACCTCCAGGCCCCAGGGGAGTGCTTTTCTGGGGGCAAACAGTGCACTGATGATGGGGGATTATTTCATTTTGCTCATTTTGGTGTTTTTTCACATTTTAACCCATTTTCACCCCATTTGCTCACAACTTCATACTACGGCCCGGAAAAACGACAGAGTCGCTCGGGTATAGTGTACTATTGCCGAAAAATGACAGAGTCTTTTCAGGTATAGTGTACTATTTCGGTTTTTACTCTAAGTCCCTCAGGGGCATATGGTGCTATACTCTGATGGTCAGATCACCTCCAGGCCCCATTGGAGTGCTTTTCTGGGGGCAAACAGTGCACTGATGATGGGGGATTATTTCATTTTGCTCATTTTGGTGTTTTTTCACATTTTAACCCATTTTCACCCCTTTTGCTCACAACTTCATACTACGGCCCGGAAAAACGACAGAGTCCCTCGGGTATAGTGTACTATTGCCGAAAAACGACAGAGTCCCTCGGGTATAGTGTACTATTGCCGAAAAACGACAGAGTCCCTCGGGTATAGTGTACTATTGCCGAAAAACGACAGAGTCCCTCGGGTATAGTGTACTATTGCCGAAAAACGACAGAGTCCCTCGGGTATAGTGTACTATTGGCTGGAAGCTCGGTTTTTTTTCTAAGACCAGCAGGGGTATATGGTACTATATTCTGGTGGTCAGATCACCTCCAGGCCCCAGGGGAGTGCTTTTCTGGGGGCAAACTGTGCACTGATGATGGGGGATTATTTCATTTTGCTCATTTTGGTGTTTTTTCACATTTTAACCCATTTTCACCCCTTTTGCTCACATCTTCAAACTCGGGCCCTGATTACAAGTTCTGACCAAATGATGACAAACACGGTATTTATTATGTATTTTTTTCATTTTTTTTATTTTTCCAACTTATACATCCATCATTGGTGCCAGGCAGGTTGTGGAGAAAGCAGTGAAGAAAGGAGAGAGCCATCACAGAAAAGATGTCCATCCAGGGTCAAGGTACCCTGCACTTTTACATATCCAAATGACAGCATTTAAAGTTTTTTAGCGTATGGTATCTCTCGTTGCATGGAACCGCACAGAGGCCAACGCCACACTGACGGCACCTGTACTTTGTTTGCCGCCTGCCTTTGGTACGAGAGCGGTCAGAGCACACGGCGCAGTCTGGACGTCCCTCTGCTTGACAAAGCCAATGACGCTCTGTGAGTCTCTGTGGCATTTCACCCTCCGGTCTTGAGCGCCTTTCTTGTTTTTTGGAGTGATCAGCCAGTAATGCATCAATAATCTTCTGAATGTAAACCTTTAAAGGTTTGTGTGGGCCTGGAGTGGATTTGGTGTATATGATGTGTGAGTTGACAATACTTATGCTTATAATGGCATTGAATATGCGATGATACCATTTCCGGGACCTGTGTGGAAAGAGGTATGTCTTCATCCTCTGGTCAGCAATGTCCACTCCACCCATGTAGGCGTTGTACTGGTCGACACATACAGGTCTTTTGATGTCACGGAAGCCAGTGTCATCTGTCTTGGATCGGATCCTCCTCTGAACACAATCATTTCCATGGACTGTGGACAACATGGTGAGACGTTTAGTATCGTGCCAAGCACAAGCCAGGAGTTTTCCCTTTCTGCAAAAAACTGGGTCATCTCCTTTTTTCAGCTGTAAGACACTTTTACCAAGGCATTTTGGCATCCCCAACCTGGTAATCCTTACCGTCCCACACAGTCCAGTTTCCAAATCTGCTAATTCATTTGCAATTACAGGCGAGGTATAGTAACTGTCCATGTAAATCTCGTGTCCTTTGCCCGTAAAGGGAGAAACCAACTCACGGACAACTGCGTGTGTTGCACTGATGTTGCTTGCATTATTTTTGTACTGTCCAGTGTGCATTGACCAGCGCAAAACATACCCTGAACAGCTTTCACTCAGGGCATACACTCTATAGCCATATTTGTCAGGTTTATTCGGAGAGTAACATTTTAGTGAAGATCTCCCCTTGAAAGCTATTGTCATTTCATCTAAAGAAAGCTCCTTGATTGGACTGTAAACTGCTGCAAATTTGGGAATAATCAAATCTATTATTGGGCGGACTTTGAACAGTTTATCGTGCCCGGGCTCGCCTGTTCTCACATAATCATTATTGTTGACAAAATGAAAGAACGAAAGAATGATTTCAAATCTGTTTCTTGACATTACATTTCCAAATCCAGGCGTTTGTGTAAGCCAAAATGTTCCCCAGTAATCCTCGATTTCAGGTTTCTCAACAAGGCCCATGGAGAGATGCAAAGCGAAGAAAGCTTTCATTTCGGTGACTGATACATCATACCACTCAAGAAATCTTGAATGTGGCTTCAGAATCATAGGTGCCATACACTGATGTGCATATCTATTTGTCTCATCAGTAATGAAAGTCCAAAACTGATCGGTCAGAAAGAGTGACAGAATATCAAATGGATTAGCATCCGTCAGATCCATCTCTCCTGTGTAGCCAACTGGGTCTTCAAAAGGTTTGATCCATGCCTCAAATACCTCGACCTCTCTCAGCATGTCCCAGCTCTCATCCACCGGGCAAGTTTTACTGCAGCCACTGGTTCCACTGGTTCCTCGCCTCCGTCTGTCCTTTGCACCTGTCCGTTGTTTCGAAGTCCCTTCATCTCCACTTGGAAATCCATCGTCACTCTCGGGGAGATAATACCCTTCAGAGTCAGAATCTGCTGTAAATTGCATGCCACGTGTACTTCCTCCAGCCATTTTTTTCCTTACCGGATCTGCCCTGGATCATACCTGGCTAATAAAGGGAAGTTGCACCGAACCGACCAATGACTGAAGTGATTCATTTTCTACTATTATTTCATTAATTTCCTTGTACGGTAAAGTTGCATTTCTGCGACTTTGGCGCTTAAAGGGTTAGAATCTGGAGCTGGTTTTCTCATGACCAAGCTTATGATTCAACGCCTGGATTACAAAAGGCGTAAACGTTTCACCGCATTGCAAAAGAAACTCAAATGAAAAGCATTGACGTGTTGAAGGAATCCTTTGACTTGGAGAGACAGGACTTTTATAGGACTTATTATAAGCAAGAAATGAAACAAAGAAATGACCACTATAATCCTCTGACAGTAATCTTCGTTGAAGCCAATCAATCAGAACTTGCGAGGGGAATCATTTCTAAATGATCTCAATGCATTGGTAATCTGGACAACGTTCTGCTAAGTATATTCTAAACCAATAGGAACGAGAAGTGAACCTGGTTTTGTCTGACCAAGAGTGTGGAAATGTAGGAACAGCCCTGAGGAAGACCACAAAATCACTTGCCTGAAGGGGAAAAATATGTTTTTTTCACCACACCATGTCAAAGTGCCCATTATTCACAAGGAAATGCTAACTGCTGGAGAACCCAGCAGGCAAACCACTATCAGGTGTTTTGGGGCTGTGCTGTTGCTCAAAAATAATGGACTGAAATTCACAGGGCACTGCAGACTGTTTTTGACTTTGCCATCCCACTCAAATTTAAAACTATGTACTTGGGCCTCAACACTCCTGCCATGGACACAATAAATGGATACCCTTGGAACATATTTTTGGCTGTAGAGAAAAAGGCCATCACAAAGAAATGCTCGACACCAACCACGCCAACGATCAAAGACTTGACTGACATAGTAACAGACATTAGACATTGGATGAATGGAAAACAGTGACATTCAGGCTTAATTTGGATAAGCACTAATTTGATCGACTTTGGACCAAGTAGGACCCCTATTTTCATTTAAATGTGATTTTGTTTTTATTTTATGTTTAGTGCCATTTATGTTCTTTTTATTTAGATTTTTGCTCCCTGGTCGTGTCCTGTATTGTTTTATGTTTAATCGAAAGAAAAGAAAAAAGGACACACAGAACTAGTTCATTTTCTCGCTACGTTATGCCACACGTTTCGCTCCCTTGCCTAATTTGTCAATAAAGTAGCCGAAATAGCTCAGTTGGGAGAGCGTTAGACTGAAGATCTAAAGGTCCCTGGTTCAATCCCAGGTTTTGGCAGGTGTACCTGAATGTTAGTCTTTGCTCAAAAATACAATGAATAGGAATGCTGGGTCTTTTGGATATTTTGCGAGATCAGGACATAAATGGCCTGGAAAGGATCTATAAAACATAAACAGCATGCTTTCGTTGGAACATTGTTAGCATGAACATGTTTGGTAACATGTTTGGTTTTGCTGAATGTTGTACCCAAGACCTTCTGCGTGTAGGGCAGATGTGATGACCACCACACAATGAAACCATGAAGCAGAAGTTTGCCTACTTCAACGCTGCTCTCTTTGATATAGCCCAATGATCAAATGTCATACTTATTTTCAAAACGGGACATCCTGTAGAAAGGTGTGGTTCAACGGTATAGCGGTTAGCGCTCTGAATCCAGAGTTTTTCTTCATTTCTAATTGCAATTAGAGGGGTAACCCTTTTATGGGTATGTCAAGATTCTCGCCTCTGTGGCGCAATCGGCTAGCGCGTTCTGCTGGTAGGCGAAAGTTTGGTGGTTCGAGCCCACCCAGGGACGACTGCTCACCTTGCCAGAGCAAGCAAGAAATTCAATCCCAGAAGTAACCACTGTATGTAATTATGTAAGGAAATCATTACGGCGCTGGGGCTTCCTTGGTCAAAGGGCCTGTTTAGTAAAAAGGAAATGCCTACTCTTTTGTCTATGAAAAATATTTACAAGGACAGTAAAGCCCACAAGAAGAGCCCTCAAACCCATACCTTTCTCCCTCAAGTTTACTGCTGCTACACTTTGCATTAAGAGAGGGAAAAGTATTGCTGCACATCAAGATTGTTTGCACTGTTTGCACTCCTTGTTTCTCATTTTTTGGGCAAGGGATGATTGATGTAAAGACTTGTAGCTTTGGATCACCGTTATCCTTCCAAGCAGCAGTCTGCGGTTCCATGGTGTAATGGTTAGCACACTTTGAATCCAGCGATCCGAGTTCAAATCTCAGTGGAACCTTGAGTGCCCCGAGAGTAGTGTTACTCTTTTGAAAAAGTGCAGAAACATGAAGAATCTTTGGGTAAAATCTGTGCTTACGCCCTGAAAGGAGCTAACCAAAGCATACAAACTAAACAAAGCTGTTAAAATCTGGAGCTGGTTTTCTCATGACCAAGCTTATGATTCAACGCCTGGATTACAAAAGGCGTAAACGTTTCACCGCATTGCAAAAGAAACTCAAATGAAAAGCATTGACGTGTTGAAGGAATCCTTTGACTTGGAGAGACAGGACTTTTATAGGACTTATTATAAGCAAGAAATGAAACAAAGAAATGACCACTATAATCCTCTGACAGTAATCTTCGTTGAAGCCAATCAATCAGAACTTGCGAGGGGAATCATTTCTAAATGATCTCAATGCATTGGTAATCTGGACAACGTTCTGCTAAGTATATTCTAAACCAATAGGAACGAGAAGTGAACCTGGTTTTGTCTGACCAAGAGTGTGGAAATGTAGGAACAGCCCTGAGGAAGACCACAAAATCACATGCCTGAAGGGGAAAAATATGTTTTTTTCACCACACTGTGTCAAAGTGCCCATTATTCACAAGGAAATGCTAACTGCTGGAGAACCCAGCAGGCAAACCACTATCAGGTGTTTTGGGGCTGTGCTGTTGCTCAAAAATAATGGACTGAAATTCACAGGGCACTGCAGACTGTTTTTGACTTTGCCATCCCACTCAAATTTAAAACTATGTACTTGGGCCTCAACACTCCTGCCATGGACACAATAAATGGATACCCTTGGAACATATTTTTGGCTGTAGAGAAAAAGGCCATCACAAAGAAATGCTCGACACCAACCACGCCAACGATCAAAGACTTGACTGACATAGTAACAGACATTAGACATTGGATGAATGGAAAACAGTGACATTCAGGCTTAATTTGGATAAGCACTAATTTGATCGACTTTGGACCAAGTAGGACCCCTATTTTCATTTAAATGTGATTTTGTTTTTATTTTATGTTTAGTGCCATTTATGTTCTTTTTATTTAGATTTTTGCTCCCTGGTCGTGTCCTGTATTGTTTTATGTTTAATCGAAAGAAAAGAAAAAAGGACACACAGAACTAGTTCATTTTCTCGCTACGTTATGCCACACGTTTCGCTCCCTTGCCTAATTTGTCAATAAAGTAGCCGAAATAGCTCAGTTGGGAGAGCGTTAGACTGAAGATCTAAAGGTCCCTGGTTCAATCCCGGGTTTCGGCAGGTGTACCTGAATGTTAGTCTTTGCTCAAAAATACAATGAATAGGAATGCTGGGTCTTTTGGATATTTTGCGAGATCAGGACATAAATGGCCTGGAAAGGATCTATAAAACATAAACAGCATGCTTTCGTTGGAACATTGTTAGCATGAACATGTTTGGTAACATGTTTGGTTTTGCTGAATGTTGTACCCAAGACCTTCTGCGTGTAGGGCAGATGTGATGACCACCACACAATGAAACCATGAAGCAGAAGTTTGCCTACTTCAACGCTGCTCTCTTTGATATAGCCCAATGATCAAATGTCATACTTATTTTCAAAACAGGACATCCTGTAGAAAGGTGTGGTTCAACGGTATAGCGGTTAGCGCTCTGAATCCAGAGTTTTTCTTCATTTCTAATTGCAATTAGAGGGGTAACCCTTTTATGGGTATGTCAAGATTCTCGCCTCTGTGGCGCAATCGGCTAGCGAGTTCTGCTGGTAGGCGAAAGTTTGGTGGTTCGAGCCCACCCAGGGACGACTGCTCACCTTGCCAGAGCAAGCAAGAAATTCAATCCCAGAAGTAATCACTGTATGTAATTATGTAAGGAAACCAGGAAATCATTACGGCGCTGGGGCTTCCTTGGTCAAAGGGCCTGTTTAGTAAAAAGGAAATGCCTACTCTTTTGTCTATGAAAAATATTTACAAGGACAGTAAAGCCCACAAGAAGAGCCCTCAAACCCATACCTTTCTCCCTCAAGTTGACTGCTGCTACACTTTGCATTAAGAGAGGGAAAAGTATTGCTGCACATCAAGATTGTTTGCACTGTTTGTACTCCTTGTTTCTCATTTTTTGGGCAAGGGATGATTGATGTAAAGACTTGTAGCTTTGGATCACCGTTATCCTTCCAAGGAGCAGTCTGCGGTTCCATGGTGTAATGGTTAGCACACTTTGAATCCAGCGATCCGAGTTCAAATCTCAGTGGAACCTTGAGTGCCCCGAGAGCAGCGTTACTCTTTTGAAAAAGTGCAGAAACATGAAGAATCTTTGGGTAAAATCTGTGCTTACGCCCTGAAAGGAGCTAACCAAAGCATATAAACTAAACAAAGCTGTTAAAATCTGGAGCTGGTTTTCTCATGACCAAGCTTATGATTCAACGCCTGGATTACAAAAGGCGTAAACGTTTCACCGCATTGCAAAAGAAACTCAAATGAAAAGCATTGACGTGTTGAAGGAATCCTTTGACTTGGAGAGACAGGACTTTTATAGGACTTATTATAAGCAAGAAATGAAACAAAGAAATGACCACTATAATCCTCTGACAGTAATCTTCGTTGAAGCCAATCAATCAGAACTTGCGAGGGGAATCATTTCTAAATGATCTCAATGCATTGGTAATCTGGACAACGTTCTGCTAAGTATATTCTAAACCAATAGGAACGAGAAGTGAACCTGGTTTTGTCTGACCAGTTTGTTAGCCTAGCTACAGTGCTGAAAAGGAATTTAGTGTTACTTTTGTTGACTTCTATTAGATTTGAATAATATCTGGTTTGGGCCTTACGCAGAGCCTGCTTATAGGACAGCAGGCAACTTTTCCATGCTTTTAGGGATTCTTCGGTGTGAGAGCGACGAAATAATCCCTCTAACTTTCTAACTCTTTGTTTATGTGAACGCAGTTCTTGGTTGTACCATGGGGAGGCGCTTTGGCCTAATGACCTTCTGTTTTAACGGCGCGACAACGTCAAGAGCAGACTTCAGAGAATTCATGGTCAAGTCGACAAATTGATCACTTAAACTGGGACTAAAGCTGTTCTCAGCAGGATCACATGACATGTCACTGAATATTGGCTCTATTATTTCTTTGAATTTTGAGATAGATTTTTCAGATATTGTCCTTTTCATTATAACTTTATTTTGTGGGACTGGATGATCTTTAAGAATAAACTGAAAGGTAATTAGGAAATGATCTGACAATATAGGGTTTTGAGGGAGGACAATGAGGTCACTAATCCAGAGTATTCTTGTGAGTGTGAGTCGGTTTATTTACATTCTGAGTGAAACCAATGCTGTCTAACAAGGCGCTGAAGGCATTACTGAGAGCGTCATCACTCATGTTCACGTGGATATTAAAGTCTCCAGCTATAACTATTTTATCCCAGGCTAACACTAAGTTTGATATAAAGTCAGAAAACTCTGTTAAAAACTCTGAGTAGGGACCAGGAGGTCGGTAGATAACTATGAACAAAACTCCTTTTTGGTTTCTCATATTTGGACATGTGATCGACAGCATAAGGCTTTCAAATGAGTGAAATGCATTGTTAGTTTTAGGGCTCATGAGTAGGCTTGAGTGTGAGATCACTGCCACACCACCACCTCGGCCTGTGCTCCTGGCAGTCTGAAAGTTAACATGGGTGGGTGGGGTGGACTCATTTAGTCTGACGTAGTCGTCTTGTTGAAGCCACGTTTCAGTTAGAGCTAGAAGATCTATGTTATAGTCACTAATTAATTCATTAACTAAGAGCGATTTGGAGGAAATTGCTCGAATGTTTAGCAGTCCATATTTTACGTGTTTATTCATTTGTATATTTGTGTCATTTGTGATTGTTATTTTCCTTAAGTTATTTGGTCTGACGCCTGAAATATTTTTTCTGAGATGTGACTTTTTGGCATTATTTGTACGAGGAACACGAGGGACACACACAGTCTCTATCTGTCTTGAATCTGAACACTTCACATGTAACAGAACAGGCGAGAGTTCAGCGACAGAGGAGCGTCTTAAACTGCTGCTCTGCGCCCGGGGCTCATCCCTAGATGGTCACTTAACACGACTAAGAGTATCGGTCAAATTCCGAACTAATAGGGATGTACCCTCCGAAGTCGGATGGATGCCATCCCTGCGTATGAGCCCAGGCTTTCCCCAAAACGCACTGCAGTTATCAATAAAGACAACGTTGTTTTGAGGGCACCATCTGGATAACCAGTTGTTGAATGCTGAGAGACGGCTGTACAATTCAGCATTGATCCAATTGGGCAGGGGACCAGAAAATATTACAGTGTCTGACATCGACTTTGCTAGGTCACACACCGCGGCTACTTGAACTTTGAGCACCTCTTTAAACCTTGTTGAAAGAATTAGAGGACTGAATGAAAGATAGGTACGCTGTAGCTATTGAACACAATATGAGCTCAACAGATGAAGCTTTTATTTCAGTAAGCAAGAGGGGCACAGTAAAGTCATGGAGCTTTAAAGCACCAACAGCATGCTCAAAGTCAATGAGAGTTTGCACGAAACACACAGCTGGTTTCACTGGGGATCGAACCCAGGACCTTCTGCGTGTAAAGCAGATGTGATGACCTCTACACAATAAAACCACAGAGCATGTGCCTGCATCCTACATGGCTGCTCTCTTTGATTTGCCCTGTTGAGTAAATTGGCTGTTTCTTGGAACAAACTTGGAGCAAAGCCTAAACGATACAAAGATAACGTGAAGTCACCTAAAATACAGCTCACAAACAGATTTTTACCACTTTCAGAGATGGAATCAAATGAAAAAAGGAAAGATGACGTGGCCAAAATACAGCGAGGAGGATCTGTGCCAGGAGCCAAGGTCACGCAGATTGTTTTGGTTGGAGACGGCGCGATAAGTCACGTGACGCATGAAAAGATAAACACACATTCTTTTCCAAGCGCCACTGTTTCTGAGATAACGTCACTCCTTCCAAATATTATGGCTAAGCATGGAGGAGCTAAACAGCTGATTGTGCACGTGGGTGCAGTGGACATGCGGCGGGAACAGACTGAAGTTTTGAAAAAAGACTTCTTGAAGTTATTCGACGTGCTTGATGAAATGGAAATCAAAACATTCATAAGTGGGCCTATTCCAAACATCGACAGGAGGATAAACAAGTTTAGCCGGCTTCTTCAGCTGAACACATGGCTGTCCAAAGAGTGTGCCCCGAGAGGACTACACTACATTGAGAACTTCTATCTTTTCTGGAAACGAGAGGACCTGTTTAAGAGAAATGGCCCCCACCTATGCAGAGATGGAGTGAGGGTGCTGACAGAGAACCTGCTCCACGCTCTGAGGCATTGGACTGGGCCTGGACAGGGTCCTGAGCAGATAGTTAGAGAAGAGAGGAATGAGAGAAGAATTCCTGCTCCATCAGCCAGAGACCGAGCCAATGTTTCAACATCAAAAGCACCACAACCTCAGCCTCCACCAAAGGATTCATCAGCAGCTGCTCCACCACCAGCAGCAAAGGATTCAGCTCCAGCTGCTCCACATTCACCTCCACCGCCTCCAGAAAAGGAACAATTTTCAAAGGCCTTGGACCCATCTGTGACAAGCCCAACAACATCCCTGTCAACGCCCCTGCCTTCACACCAGCCCTGGGTTCCCCCTGCAACATCTACTCCCACTAAAGATTCATCATTCTCCTTCTCATCTCCACTCTCACCCATGGGCCTTCCCAGCCATTTTGAAAGTCTGATCAAATCAGGCATTAAGATGGCTCCACTCACGCCCAATATAGCAAGGGCTATGTCAAAACTTATCAACTCTTCCCTGCACAAGCCGACTACACCAACAAAAGCCCCACCTCCCATCCCCCTCGCCTCTCACCTGGTCCCAAACTCTCCTTGGCTACAAAAGCCCCACCACCCATCCAACCTCGCCTTTCACCTGGTATCTCCCATAGCTAGGATGCACTGGGTCTCAGCGTTGCCGGGACTTATTGTCACATTAAAAAGCAAACCAACCCAGGGCCCTATGTAAAAAGAGCCCCCCCTAGTGCTATTTCTGTAGTCACATCATCACACAGATGGAAAAACAAAATGCGAGTCAGGCCCAATCTGAGAAATGTGATTCATATTCCCTGTGAAAAGATAAAGCCCAGTCCCACTGAAACTAGTCTGAAACTTGCTGTGCTAAATGTCAGATCCTTATGTAACAAATCTCTCTTAATTAATAATTTTATTTCTTCTTATAATCTTGATTTTATGTTTTTAACTGAAACATGGCTTGACAAAAACACAGGAAATGTAGTTCTGATAGAATCTGCTCCACCCAACTTTAAGTTTGAATCTGAAACACGAGAAAACAAAAAGGGGGTGGAGTCTGTGCTGTCTTTAGAGATGAAATAATTACCCGCAGGTTGTCTTTTAGGGTGTTTTCATCATTTGAGTATGTATCCTTTAAAATGGAGCTAAAACGGTCTCCATCCATTCTCTTCATTGTTTTATACAAGCCTCCCCAGCACTGCCAAAGTTTTATTGATGATTTTACTGAGATGCTTTCAGTCGTATGCACAGACTTTGATGGTTCGGTCATTACAGGTGATTTCAATGTGCATGTTGATAATATTTGTGACAGAAACGCTAAAGAGCTTGATGCTGTCCTTGAAACCTTCAGTCTTACTCAGCATGTGAGAGGCCCCACCCACAGCAAAGGACACACTCTAGATCTCATATTTACAAAGGGGGTAAATATTTCAAATGATAATGTGATCAATGTTGCTCTGTCTGATCATTTCTGTGTCTTCTTTGACCTGTCTGTTTCTCCCAAACCACCGGTTGGTCCTGCAGTTGTTCAGAGGAGACACATACGTGATGGCACAGGTGCACTGTTTATGGAAATGATAAACTAAATAAATCATTGAATAATTAAATACATAATTAATAACAAATTAAATTCAAATTAAATAATATTTGTTGATCTTGTGTTCTTGTTTTTCCTTCATTATTATTTTTTTTTTTTTCCCTTCTTCTTCTTTCTTCTTCTTTCTTCTCTCTTCTTCGACAGGTCGCTGCCCCTTCCCTCAAAGCCTGCGAAGTACGGAATCAAGCTGTGGGTCGCGTGCGACTCGCTGTCCAGTTACGCCTGGAAGATGCAGGTTTACACCGGGAAATCCGATAAGCGCGCGCCTCCGGAGAAGAGCCTGGCCACGCGGGTCATGCTCGATCTCTCCGAGGCACTGGGACTGGGGGTCGGGGGGGGCCGCAACGTCACGTGCGACAACTTCTTCACCTCGTACGAGCTCGCCCGAAGGCTATTCTTCGAGAGGGACGGCCTCACCCTGCTGGGGACGCTGCGCGCCAACAGGAGCGAGATCCCGCGGGAACTGGTCGACACGAAGCGCAGGGCGGTCGCGTCCTCCGTCTTCGCGTTCACGTTGGGCGAGACCGCGCCGGGGACCTCTTCCACGGCTACGGCGACAAACGGAGTCCCCTCGGTCCTACCTGGCGAAGAAGAGCAAGAACGTGCTGATCCTCACCACGGTGCCGCGCCAACTACGGAGACGGCGATCCTCCGAGCAAACCGGCGGCCGTGTTGCATTACAATCGCACCAAGGGAGGCGTGGACAACCTGGACAAGGTGACGGGTACCTACAGCTGCAGGAGGAAAACCTGCCGCTGGCCCCTCGTCCTGTTCCACAACATGATCGACGTGTCCGCGTACAACGCTTTCGTCCTGTGGCGGGAGCTGAACCCGACGTGGATGGTCGGCAAACGCCACAGACGCAGGCTGTTCATGGAGCAGCTGGGGAGCGCGCTCGTCGCGGGAGGGGGGAGGAGGACCCGCGCCCCGGCGTCATCGGGGACATCTCGGAAGAGGGAAGAAGAGAGGGGAGAGGGGAGAGGAGAGGGGAGAGAGGGGGGGGAGAGGAAGAAGAGAACCCGCGTGCGGCTGTACCCGCGAAGAAGAAGAGGTGCCGAATATGCCCCAGGAGCAAGGACACTAAAACGACGAACGTGTGCCGAGGGTGCCTCGTACACGTGTGTGGCAAGTGCGCCCTCAGCTACTGCCCGCGCTGCGCTCGGACCTAAGTATCTGTCGACCTTACGATCGCTGCCGTTGCCGCCCTTGCCTTGCTATGGTGTCAATTTTTATTTTATTTTAAATAATGATGAAAAAAATAATAATAATAAATATAACAATTGTGTCCTTATGATGAAGAAGTAGAGAGAAAAAGAGAGAGAGAGAGAGTAAAGCGAGACCCCTCCTCCGTCCACGGGGGGGTCAGCGATACAAAGCCTCCATCTACGGGGGGTCCCTCGTCGATGGGGGGTCTGTGATACACCCCCACCCACCCTTGTCCATGGGCCGTGGGGGGGGGTCTCTGATTCTGTGACTCTGGTGGGTCTCGAACTCACAGCCTTTGAATGCCTTTGCAACTTTTGCCTGATTCCCCTTTTTCACAAAAGCAAAACAGTCATCCGAAAACGGTCTACATCAATCATTCCTTACCAAAAAACTGAGAAACAAGGAGTGAAAAGAGTGCATTTACTCTTCAGGGTACTTATTCAGGGATACTTTTCAATCTCTAATTGCAAATTGTAAAAGAGCTCTTTCGGGTGATAAGTTTTTCTGCACATGTAAACAACTGATTTGCTTGAAAGGCTATTATGAAAGCCCTGCTGGGATTTAAACCCAGAATTTCCTGTTTACTAGACAGGCACTTTAACCATCTAAGCCACAGCGCCTCTTAAATGCTACTTTAACCTGTTTCAGCTAGATATTCAGTGACCAATGTTACTTCATAGATTTTGCGCGTGCAATAGCTCTTCCAATCGTCCCTGGGTGGGCTCGAACCACCAACCTCCCGGTTAACAGCCGAGCGCACTGGCCAATTGCGCCACAGAGACAAACAGCCCTCTTAATAAAATATTTGCACCTTGACAAGCCGCAATATGTTTTTTTTAAAGCGAGCCAGCAACATTCGAAAGTTCAGCCCCTGTCCAATCAACTGCGTTTAATGGAGAGCGAGGGCATCAATCTTTCTACCTTTGAGCTAAATCCCCTGTACCAATGTAGCTATAAAAAACTGGAAGTCTTTCAATCAATCGACTCTCGCCAATTTATTGTGCACTCAATATACTGCAGTTAATCTGGATATTGAGGAAAAATGGCAAAATAATGTTATTTGACATAATGCCGATGTATTTGCTTACTTTTTCAAGCACACTTGGCAATTGAACCTCGTTCAGCAGTGCCTTTCATCAGATAGTAAAGCGAGCAGATTTTCCATTGTAAAAAAAAAATGTGTTCTCTCACCATTAGCGACTCTGGTGGGACGCGAACACACAACCTTTAATGCCCTTGCAAATTATGCCTAGACACGGTTTTCATCCAAAATGGGTCCACATCAGTCATTCCTTGCCAACAAACTGAGAATCAAAAAGTGAAAAGAGTGCAGTTAATCTGTGTGTGCAGGGATACTTTTCCATCTTATTCCAATTTGTAACAGCAGCGCATTTTCTGTCGTTGTAAATAATTTGCATGCTTGAATGGACAACTGAGTAGTAGTAGGTTTGAGATGGGCCGGTAATTATTTAGCACTGTGGCATCAAGACTGCTCTTCTTTAAGAGAGGCTTAATGACTGCAGTTTTAAGGCTCTTGGGAAAATTCCAGATCCAAGCAACATGTTGACTTTTTGATTGATTGGAGCCAACAGACTACTCATGACCTCCACTGAGCACCCCCTTGAACCCCTGGAGCCCCCGGAGCACCTCCAGAGCCACCCCCCCACTCCTCCAGACTCACCCCGGGGAAGGGCCACTCTGGCTGGGCATGGCCTCCACTGAGCACCCCCTGGAACCCCCGGAGCACCTCCAGAGCCACCCCCCACTCCTCCAGACTCACCCCGGGGAAGGGCAACTCTGGCTGGGCGTGGCCTCCGCAGCACCCCCTGGAACCCCTGGAGCCCCCGGAGCACCTCCAGAGCCACCCCCCACTCCTCCAGACTCACCCCGGGGAAGGGCCACTCCGGCCGGGCATGGCCTCCGCTGAATACCCCCTGGAACCCATGGAGCACCTCCAGAGCACCCCGCATTCCCCCAAACTCATTCTGGGGACGGGCCACTCTTCTCCGGGTCGCGGGCTCTGGGACTCCGGGGATGACCACCGGGGACCAGGCTCTCCCTTCGAACCCGGGGACCCACACTTAAGCACCCCAACACGGGCTACACACCCTTGGTTCAGCCCCCTGGAGGTCCGTGCCCTTGGTACTATACCTTGGAAGTCCGTGCCCTTGGTACTCTGACTGGAGTACCAAGGGAACGGCCCAGCACTCACCACAGGGGTTCGCGCCGGCTGACAAACTCAGAGACGAGGAAGGGACCGGAGTCCGACCAAATATATCATCTGGCGCTGTGTCCAGCGTGAGGGTGAGCCTTGCAAATTATGCCTAGAAGTCCAATGCGCTATCCATTGCGCCACAGAGCCCATACATCCTTCCATGATGCTCATTTCCACAAACGCAAAACACGGTTTTCATCCAAAATGGGTCCACATCAGTCATTCCTTGCCAACAAACTGAGAATCAAAAAGTGAAAAGAGTGCAGTTAATCTGTGTGTGCAGGGATACTTTTCCATCTTATTCCAATTTGTAACAGCAGCGCATTTTCTGTCGTTGTAAATAATTTGCATGCTTGAATGGACAACTGAGTAGTAGTAGGTTTGAGATGGGCCGGTAATTATTTAGCACTGTGGCATCAAGACTGCTCTTCTTTAAGACAGGCTTAATGACTGCAGTTTTAAGGATCTTGGGAAAATTCCAGATCCAAGCAACATGTTGACTTTTTGATTGATTGGAGCCAACAGACTGCTCACCATAGACTTTAAAAATCTAGTAGGCAATGCATAAAGGCAGCATGTAGTGGAACTCAGACTTGTGGTGATCTCTTGGAAAGTTTTGTCAGCCACAAATGCAAAATGGGTTAACTCCAGTTGTCTAGCTGGCTGCGTGCTTGTTATCTGCAAATAATGGTATTTTTAATGTTCTGAACTGAGTCTTGCAAAGAAGACTGCAAACTCATTGCACCTGGAGAAATACAGAAACCATCAAAGTAACATTTACCACACTGTAATTTGAAATATTAACCCGCTTTGTCATTAGCAGGTCCAGAGTGTGCCCTTTGCCCTTGGTGGGGCCACTCAGGTGCTGAGTAAGACCAAAGCTTCTGAGGACAGCGCCAAACTCTTTAGAAGAAGACGAGGTTGAGCGGGACGTGAAGGAAGGAAGGAACAGTCACTCACGTACGGGAAACTCCTACCAAGCAGTGGCCAGCCTATAGCACACTGGGATTCTGTGGTAATTGAACCAAGTTTAGCAGTTCCTTTCATCAGTTAATAACACAAGCAGGCTTTCCTATTTACCAATGTAGATAACAGGGGTTACAACAGTGACTCTGGTGGGTCTCGAACTCACAGCCTTTGAATGCCTTTGCAACTTTTGTCTGATTCCCCTTTTTCACAAAAGCAAAACAGTCATCCAAAAACGGTCTACATCAATCAATCAATCAATCAATCAATCAATCAATCAATCAATCCATACCATCAAACTGAGAAACAAGGAGTGAAAAGAGTGCATTTACTCTGTTTATTCAGGGATACTTTTCAATCTCTAATTAAAAAATGTAAAAGAGCTCTTTCGGGTGATAAGTTTTTCTGTACATGTAAACAACTGATTTGCTTGAAAGGCTATCATGAAGGCACTGCTGGGATTTGAACCCAGGATCTCCTGTTTACTAGACAGGCACTTTGACCATCTAAGCCACAGCGCCTCTTAAAAGCTGCTCCAACCTGTTTCAGCTACATATTCAGTGACCAATATTACCTCATAGATTTTGCCCTGCTATACCTCTTCCAATCATCCCTGGGTGGGCTCGAACCACCAACCTCCCGGTTAACAGCCGAGCGCGCTGGCCAATTGCGCCACAGAGACAAACAGCCCGCTCAATAAAATATTTGCGAGTCGACAAGCCGCAATATATTTTTTTTTAAAGAGAGCCAGCAACATTCGAAAGTTCAGCCCCTGTCCAATCAACTGTGTTTAATGGAGAGCGAGGGCATCAATCTTTCTACCTTTGAGCTAAATCCCCTGTACCAATGTAGCTATAAAAAACTGGAAGTCTTTCAATCAATCGACTCTCGCCAATTTATTGCGCACTCAATATCCTGCAGTTAATCTGGATATTGAGGAAAAATTGCAAGATAATGTTATTTGACATAATGCCGATGTATTTGCTTACTTTTTCAAGCACACTTGGCAATTGAACCTCGTTCAGCAGTGCCTTTCATCAGATAGTAAAGCGAGCAGATTTTCCATTGTAAAAAAACTAGTATGTTCTCTCACCATTAGCGACTCTGGTGGGACTCGAACCCACAACCTTTGAATGCCCTTGCAAATTATGCCTAGAAGTCCAATGCGCTATCCATTGCGCCACAGAGCCCATACATCCTTCCATGTTGCTCATTTCCACAAACGCAAAACACGGTTTTCATCCAAAATGGGTCCACATCAGTCATTCCTTGCCAACAAACTGAGAATCAAAAAGTGAAAAGAGTGCAGTTAATCTGTGTGTGCAGGGATACTTTTCCATCTTATTCCAATTTGTAACAGCAGCGCATTTTCTGTCGTTGTAAATAATTTGCATGCTTGAATGGACAACTGAGTAGTAGTAGGTTTGAGATGGGCCGGTAATTATTTAGCACTGTGGCATCAAGACTGCTCTTCTTTAAGAGAGGCTTAATGACTGCAGTTTTAAGGATCTTGGGAAAATTCCAGATCCAAGCAACATGTTGACTTTTTGATTGATTGGAGCCAACAGACTGCTCACCATAGACTTTAAAAATCTAGTAGGCAATGCATAAAGGCAGCATGTAGTGGAACTCAGACTTGTGGTGATCTCTTGGAAAGTTTTGTCAGCCACAAATGCAAAATGGGTTAACTCCAGTTGTCTAGCTGGCTGCGTGCTTGTTATCTGCAAATAATGGTATTTTTAATGTTCTGAACTGAGTCTTGCAAAGAAGACTGCAAACTCATTGCACCTGGAGAAATACAGAAACCATCAAAGTAACATTTACCACACTGTAATTTGAAATATTAACCCGCTTTGTCATTAGCAGGTCCAGAGTGTGCCCTTTGCCCTTGGTGGGGCCACTCAGGTGCTGAGTAAGACCAAAGCTTCTGAGGACAGCGCCAAACTCTTTAGAAGAAGACGAGGTTGAGCGGGACGTGAAGGAAGGAAGGAACAGTCACTCACGTACGGGAAACTCCTACCAAGCAGTGGCCAGCCTATAGCACACTGGGATTCTGTGGTAATTGAACCAAATTTAGCAGTTCCTTTCATCAGTTAATAACACAAGCAGGCTTTCCTATTTACCAATGTAGATAACAGGGGTTACAACAGTGACTCTGGTGGGTCTCGAACTCACAGCCTTTGAATGCCTTTGCAACTTTTGTCTGATTCCCCTTTTTCACAAAAGCAAAACAGTCATCCAAAAACGGTCTACATCAATCAATCAATCAATCAATCCTTACCATCAAACTGAGAAACAAGGAGTGAAAAGAGTGCATTTACTCTGTTTATTCAGGGATACTTTTCAATCTCTAATTAAAAAATGTAAAAGAGCTCTTTCGGGTGATAAGTTTTTCTGTACATGTAAACAACTGATTTGCTTGAAAGGCTATCATGAAGGCACTGCTGGGATTTGAACCCAGGATCTCCTGTTTACTAGACAGGCACTTTGACCATCTAAGCCACAGCGCCTCTTAAAAGCTGCTCCAACCTGTTTCAGCTACATATTCAGTGACCAATATTACCTTTAGATTTTGCCTGCTATACCTCTTCCAATCGTCCCTGGGTGGGCTCGAACCACCAACCTCCCGGTTAACAGCCGAGCGCGCTGGCCAATTGCGCCACAGAGACAAACAGCCCGCTCAATAAAATATTTGCGAGTCGACAAGCCGCAATATCTTTTTTTTTAAAGAGAGCCAGCAACATTCGAAAGTTCAGCCCCTGTCCAATCAACTGTGTTTAATGGAGAGCGAGGGCATCAATCTTTCTACCTTTGAGCTAAATCCCCTGTACCAATGTAGCTATAAAAAACTGGAAGTCTTTCAATCAATCGACTCTCGCCAATTTATTGCGCACTCAATATCCTGCAGTTAATCTGGATATTGAGGAAAAATTGCAAGATAATGTTATTTGACATAATGCCGATGTATTTGCTTACTTTTTCAAGCACACTTGGCAATTGAACCTCGTTCAGCAGTGCCTTTCATCAGATAGTAAAGCGAGCAGATTTTCCATTGTAAAAAAACTAGTATGTTCTCTCACCATTAGCGACTCTGGTGGGACTCCAACCCACAACCTTTGAATGCCCTTGCAAATTATGCCTAGAAGTCCAATGCGCTATCCATTGCGCCACAGAGCCCATACATCCTTCCATGATGCTCATTTCCACAAACGCAAAACACGGTTTTCATCCAAAATGGGTCCACATCAGTCATTCCTTGCCAACAAACTGAGAATCAAAAAGTGAAAAGAGTGCAGTTAATCTGTGTGTGCAGGGATACTTTTCCATCTTATTCCAATTTGTAACAGCAGCGCATTTTCTGTCGTTGTAAATGATTTGCATGCTTGAATGGACAACTGAGTAGTAGTAGGTTTGAGATGGGCCGGTAATTATTTAGCACTGTGGCATCAAGACTGCTCTTCTTTAAGACAGGCTTAATGACTGCAGTTTTAAGGATCTTGGGAAAATTCCAGATCCAAGCAACATGTTGACTTTTTGATTGATTGGAGCCAACAGACTGCTCACCATAGACTTTAAAAATCTAGTAGGCAATGCATAAAGGCAGCATGTAGTGGAACTCAGACTTGTGGTGATCTCTTGGAAAGTTCTGTCAGCCACAAATGCAAAATGGGTTAACTCCAGTTGTCTAGCTGGCTGCGTGCTTGTTATCTGCAAATAATGGTATTTTTAATGTTCTGAACTGAGTCTTGCAAAGAAGACTGCAAACTCATTGCACCTGGAGAAATACAGAAACCATCAAAGTAACATTTACCACACTGTAATTTGAAATATTAACCCGCTTTGTCATTAGCAGGTCCAGAGTGTGCCCCTTCCCCTTGGTGGGGCCACTCAGGTGCTGAGTAAGACCAAAGCTTCTGAGGACAGCGCCAAACTCTTTAGAAGAAGACGAGGTTGAGCGGGACGTGAAGGAAGGAAGGAACAGTCACTCACGTACGGGAAACTCCTACCAAGCAGTGGCCAGCCTATAGCACACTGGGATTCTGTGGTAATTGAACCAAGTTTAGCAGTTCCTTTCATCAGTTAATAACACAAGCAGGCTTTCCTATTTACCAATGTAGATAACAGGGGTTACAACAGTGACTCTGGTGGGTCTCGAACTCACAGCCTTTGAATGCCTTTGCAACTTTTGTCTGATTCCCCTTTTTCACAAAGCAAAACAGTCATCCAAAAACGGTCTACATCAATCAATCAATCCTTACCATCAAACTGAGAAACAAGGAGTGAAAAGAGTGCATTCACTCTGTTTATTCAGGGATACTTTTCAATCTCTAATTAAAAAATGTAAAAGAGCTCTTTCGGGTGATAAGTTTTTCTGTACATGTAAACAACTGATTTGCTTGAAAGGCTATCATGAAGGCACTGCTGGGATTTGAACCCAGGATCTCCTGTTTACTAGACAGGCACTTTGACTATCTAAGCCACAGCGCCTCTTAAATGCTACTCTAACCTGTTTCAGCTAGATATTCAGTGACCAATATCACCTCATAGATTTTGCCTGCTATACGTCTTCCAATCGTCCCTGGGTGGGCTCGAACCACCAACCTCCCGGTTAACAGCCGAGCGCGCTGCCCAATTGCGCCACAGAGACAAACAGCCCGCTCAATAAAATATTTGCGAGTCGACAAGCCGCAATATCTTTTTTTTTAAAGCGAGCCAGCAACATTCGAAAGTTCAGCCCCTGTCCAATCAACTGTGTTTAATGGAGAGCGAGGGCATCAATCTTTCTACCTTTGAGCTAAATCCCCTGTACCAATGTAGCTATAAAAAACTGGAAGTCTTTCAATCAATCGACTCTCGCCAATTTATTGCGCACTCAATATCCTGCAGTTAATCTGGATATTGAGGAAAAATTGCAAGATAAGGTTATTTGACATAATGCCGATGTATTTGCTTACTTTTTCAAGCACACTTGGCAATTGAACCTCGTTCAGCAGTGCCTTTCATCAGATAGTAAAGCGAGCAGATTTTCCATTGTAAAAAAACTACTATGTTCTCTCACCATTAGCGACTCTGGTGGGACTCGAACCCACAACCTTTGAATGTCCTTACAAATTATGCCTAGAAGTCCAATGCGCTATCCATTGCGCCACAGAGCCCATACATCCTTCCATGATGCTCATTTCCACAAACGCAAAACACGGTTTTCATCCAAAATGGGTCCACATCAGTCATTCCTTGCCAACAAACTGAGAATCAAAAAGTGAAAAGAGTGCAGTTAATCTGTGTGTGCAGGGATACTTTTCCATCTTATTCCAATTTGTAACAGCAGCGCATTTTCTGTCGTTGTAAATGATTTGCATGCTTGAATGGACAACTGAGTAGTAGTAGGTTTGAGATGGGCCGGTAATTATTTAGCACTGTGGCATCAAGACTGCTCTTCTTTAAGACAGGCTTAATGACTGCAGTTTTAAGGATCTTGGGAAAATTCCAGATCCAAGCAACATGTTGACTTTTTGATTGATTGGAGCCAACAGACTGCTCACCATAGACTTTAAAAATCTAGTAGGCAATGCATAAAGGCAGCATGTAGTGGAACTCAGACTTGTGGTGATCTCTTGGAAAGTTTTGTCAGCCACAAATGCAAAATGGGTTAACTCCAGTTGTCTAGCTGGCTGCGTGCTTGTTATCTGCAAATAATGGTATTTTTAATGTTCTGAACTGAGTCTTGCAAAGAAGACTGCAAACTCATTGCACCTGGAGAAATACAGAAACCATCAAAGTAACATTTACCACACTGTAATTTGAAATATTAACCCGCTTTGTCATTAGCAGGTCCAGAGTGTGCCCTTTGCCCTTGGTGGGGCCACTCAGGTGCTGAGTAAGACCAAAGCTTCTGAGGACAGCGCCAAACTCTTTAGAAGAAGACGAGGTTGAGCGGGACGTGAAGGAAGGAAGGAACAGTCACTCACGTACGGGAAACTCCTACCAAGCAGTGGCCAGCCTATAGCACACTGGGATTCTGTGGTAATTGAACCAAATTTAGCAGTTCCTTTCATCAGTTAATAACACAAGCAGGCTTTCCTATTTACCAATGTAGATAACAGGGGTTACAACAGTGACTCTGGTGGGTCTCGAACTCACAGCCTTTGAATGCCTTTGCAACTTTTGTCTGATTCCCCTTTTTCACAAAAGCAAAACAGTCATCCAAAAACGGTCTACATCAATCAATCAATCAATCAATCAATCCTTACCATCAAACTGAGAAACAAGGAGTGAAAAGAGTGCATTTACTCTGTTTATTCAGGGATACTTTTCAATCTCTAATTAAAAAATGTAAAAGAGCTCTTTCGGGTGATAAGTTTTTCTGTACATGTAAACAACTGATTTGCTTGAAAGGCTATCATGAAGGCACTGCTGGGATTTGAACCCAGGATCTCCTGTTTACTAGACAGGCACTTTGACCATCTAAGCCACAGCGCCTCTTAAAAGCTGCTCCAACCTGTTTCAGCTACATATTCAGTGACCAATATTACCTTTAGATTTTGCCTGCAATACCTCTTCCAATTGTCCCTGGGTGGGCTCGAACCACCAACCTCCCGGTTAACAGCCGAGCGCGCTGGCCAATTGCGCCACAGAGACAAACAGCCCGCTCAATAAAATATTTGCGAGTCGACAAGCCGCAATATCTTTTTTTTTAAAGAGAGCCAGCAACATTCGAAAGTTCAGCCCCTGTCCAATCAACTGTGTTTAATGGAGAGCGAGGGCATCAATCTTTCTACCTTTGAGCTAAATCCCCTGTACCAATGTAGCTATAAAAAACTGGAAGTCTTTCAATCAATCGACTCTCGCCAATTTATTGCGCACTCAATATCCTGCAGTTAATCTGGATATTGAGGAAAAATTGCAAGATAATGTTATTTGACATAATGCCGATGTATTTGCTTACTTTTTCAAGCACACTTGGCAATTGAACCTCGTTCAGCAGTGCCTTTCATCAGATAGTAAAGCGAGCAGATTTTCCATTGTAAAAAAACTAGTATGTTCTCTCACCATTAGCGACTCTGGTGGGACTCCAACCCACAACCTTTGAATGCCCTTGCAAATTATGCCTAGAAGTCCAATGCGCTATCCATTGCGCCACAGAGCCCATACATCCTTCCATGATGCTCATTTCCACAAACGCAAAACACGGTTTTCATCCAAAATGGGTCCACATCAGTCATTCCTTGCCAACAAACTGAGAATCAAAAAGTGAAAAGAGTGCAGTTAATCTGTGTGTGCAGGGATACTTTTCCATCTTATTCCAATTTGTAACAGCAGCGCATTTTCTGTCGTTGTAAATGATTTGCATGCTTGAATGGACAACTGAGTAGTAGTAGGTTTGAGATGGGCCGGTAATTATTTAGCACTGTGGCATCAAGACTGCTCTTCTTTAAGACAGGCTTAATGACTGCAGTTTTAAGGATCTTGGGAAAATTCCAGATCCAAGCAACATGTTGACTTTTTGATTGATTGGAGCCAACAGACTGCTCACCATAGACTTTAAAAATCTAGTAGGCAATGCATAAAGGCAGCATGTAGTGGAACTCAGACTTGGGGTGATCTCTTGGAAAGTTTTGTCAGCCACAAATGCAAAATGGGTTAACTCCAGTTGTCTAGCTGGCTGCGTGCTTGTTATCTGCAAATAATGGTATTTTTAATGTTCTGAACTGAGTCTTGCAAAGAAGACTGCAAACTCATTGCACCTGGAGAAATACAGAAACCATCAAAGTAACATTTACCACACTGTAATTTGAAATATTAACCCGCTTTGTCATTAGCAGGTCCAGAGTGTGCCCTTTGCCCTTGGTGGGGCCACTCAGGTGCTGAGTAAGACCAAAGCTTCTGAGGACAGCGCCAAACTCTTTAGAAGAAGACGAGGTTGAGCGGGACGTGAAGGAAGGAAGGAACAGTCACTCACGTACGGGAAACTCCTACCAAGCAGTGGCCAGCCTATAGCACACTGGGATTCAGTGGTAATTGAACCAAATTTAGCAGTTCCTTTCATCAGTTAATAACACAAGCAGGCTTTCCTATTTACCAATGTAGATAACAGGGGTTACAACAGTGACTCTGGTGGGTCTCGAACTCACAGCCTTTGAATGCCTTTGCAACTTTTGTCTGATTCCCCTTTTTCACAAAAGCAAAACAGTCATCCAAAAACGGTCTACATCAATCAATCAATCCTTACCATCAAACTGAGAAACAAGGAGTGAAAAGAGTGCATTTACTCTGTTTATTCAGGGATACTTTTCAATCTCTAATTAAAAAATGTAAAAGAGCTCTTTCGGGTGATAAGTTTTTCTTTACATGTAAACAACTGATTTGCTTGAAAGGCTATCATGAAGGCACTGCTGGGATTTGAACCCAGGATCTCCTATTTACTAGACAGGCACTTTGACCATCTAAGCCACAGCGCCTCTTAAAAGCTGCTCCAACCTGTTTCAGCTAGATATTCAGTGACCAATATTACCTCAGATTTTGCCTGCTATACCTCTTCCAATCGTCCCTGGGTGGGCTCGAACCACCAACCTCCCGGTTAACAGCCGAGCGCGCTGCCCAATTGCGCCACAGAGACAAACAGCCCGCTCAATAAAATATTTGCGAGTCGACAAGCCGCAATAACTTTTTTTTTAAAGCGAGCCAGCAACATTCGAAAGTTCAGCCCCTGTCCAATCAACTGTGTTTAATGGAGAGCGAGGGCATCAATCTTTCTACCTTTGAGCTAAATCCCCTGTACCAATGTAGCTATAAAAAACTGGAAGTCTTTCAATCAATCGACTCTCGCCAATTTATTGCGCACTCAATATCCTGCAGTTAATCTGGATATTGAGGAAAAATTGCAAGATAATGTTATTTGACATAATGCCGATGTATTTGCTTACTTTTTCAAGCACACTTGGCAATTGAACCTCGTTCAGCAGTGCCTTTCATCAGATAGTAAAGCGAGCAGATTTTCCATTGTAAAAAAACTAGTATGTTCTCTCACCATTAGGGACTCTGGTGGGACTCGAACCCACAACCTTTGAATGCCCTTGCAAATTATGCCTAGAAGTCCAATGCGCTATCCATTGCGCCACAGAGCACATACATCCTTCCATGATGCTCATTTCCACAAACGCAAAACACGGTTTTCATCCAAAATGGGTCCACATCAGTCATTCCTTGCCAACAAACTGAGAATCAAAAAGTGAAAAGAGTGCAGTTAATCTGTGTGTGCAGGGATACTTTTCCATCTTATTCCAATTTGTAACAGCAGCGCATTTTCTGTCGTTGTAAATAATTTGCATGCTTGAATGGACAACTGAGTAGTAGTAGGTTTGAGATGGGCCGGTAATTATTTAGCACTGTGGCATCAAGACTGCTCTTCTTTAAGACAGGCTTAATGACTGCAGTTTTAAGGATCTTGGGAAAATTCCAGATCCAAGCAACATGTTGACTTTTTGATTGATTGGAGCCAACAGACTGCTCACCATAGACTTTAAAAATCTAGTAGGCAATGCATAAAGGCAGCATGTAGTGGAACTCAGACTTGTGGTGATCTCTTGGAAAGTTTTGTCAGCCACAAATGCAAAATGGGTTAACTCCAGTTGTCTAGCTGGCTGCGTGCTTGTTATCTGCAAATAATGGTATTTTTAATGTTCTGAACTGAGTCTTGCAAAGAAGACTGCAAACTCATTGCACCTGGAGAATTACAGAAACCATCAAAGTAACATTTACCACACTGTAATTTGAAATATTAACCCGCTTTGTCATTAGCAGGTCCAGAGTGTGCCCTTTCCCCTTGGTGGGGCCACTCAGGTGCTGAGTAAGACCAAAGCTTCTGAGGACAGCGCTAAACTCTTTAGAAGAAGACGAGGTTGAGCGGGACGTGAAGGAAGGAAGGAACAGTCACTCACGTACGGGAAACTCCTACCAAGCAGTGGCCAGCCTATAGCACACTGGGATTCTGTGGTAATTGAACCAAGTTTAGCAGTTCCTTTCATCAGTTAATAACACAAGCAGGCTTTCCTATTTACCAATGTAGATAACAGGGGTTACAACAGTGACTCTGGTGGGTCTCGAACTCACAGCCTTTGAATGCCTTTGCAACTTTTGTCTGATTCCCCTTTTTCACAAAGCAAAACAGTCATCCAAAAACGGTCTACATCAATCAATCAATCCTTACCATCAAACTGAGAAACAAGGAGTGAAAAGAGTGCATTCACTCTGTTTATTCAGGGATACTTTTCAATCTCTAATTAAAAAATGTAAAAGAGCTCTTTCGGGTGATAAGTTTTTCTGTACATGTAAACAACTGATTTGCTGTAAAGGCTATCATGAAGGCACTGCTGGGATTTGAACCCAGGATCTCCTGTTTACTAGACAGGCACTTTGACCATCTAAGCCACAGCGCCTCTTAAATGCTACTCTAACCTGTTTCAGCTAGATATTCAGTGACCAATATTACCTCATAGATTTTGCCTGCTATACGTCTTCCAATCGTCCCTGGGTGGGCTCGAACCACCAACCTCCCGGTTAACAGCCGAGCGCGCTGGCCAATTGCGCCACAGAGACAAACAGCCCGCTCAATAAAATATTTGCGACTCGACAAGCCGCAATATCTTTTTTTTTAAAGCGAACCAGCAACATTCGAAAGTTCAGCCCCTGTCCAATCAACTGTGTTTAATGGAGAGCGAGGGCATCAATCTTTCTACCTTTGAGCTAAATCCCCTGTACCAATGTAGCTATAAAAAACTGGAAGTCTTTCAATCAATCGACTCTCGCCAATTTATTGCGCACTCAATATCCTGCAGTTAATCTGGATATTGAGGAAAAATTGCAAGATAATGTTATTTGACATAATGCCGATGTATTTGCTTATTTTTTCAAGCACACTTGGCAATTGAACCTCGTTCAGCAGGGCCTTTCATCAGATAGTAAAGCGAGCAGATTTTCTATTGTAAAAAAACTAGTATGTTCTCTCACCATTAGCGACTCTGGTGGGACTCGAACCCACAACCTTTGAATGCCCTTACAAATTATGCCTAGAAGTCCAATGCGCTATCCATTGCGCCACAGAGCCCATACATCCTTCCATGATGCTCATTTCCACAAACGCAAAACACGGTTTTCATCCAAAATGGGTCCACATCAGTCATTCCTTGCCAACAAACTGAGAATCAAAAAGTGAAAAGAGTGCAGTTAATCTGTGTGTGCAGGGATACTTTTCCATCTTATTCCAATTTGTAACAGCAGCGCATTTTCTGTCGTTGTAAATGATTTGCATGCTTGAATGGACAACTGAGTAGTAGTAGGTTTGAGATGGGCCGGTAATTATTTAGCACTGTGGCATCAAGACTGCTCTTCTTTAAGACAGGCTTAATGACTGCAGTTTTAAGGATCTTGGGAAAATTCCAGATCCAAGCAACATGTTGACTTTTTGATTGATTGGAGCCAACAGACTGCTCACCATAGACTTTAAAAATCTAGTAGGCAATGCATAAAGGCAGCATGTAGTGGAACTCAGACTTGTGGTGATCTCTTGGAAAGTTTTGTCAGCCACAAATGCAAAATGGGTTAACTCCAGTTGTCTAGCTGGCTGCGTGCTTGTTATCTGCAAATAATGGTATTTTTAATGTTCTGAACTGAGTCTTGCAAAGAAGACTGCAAACTCATTGCACCTGGAGAAATACAGAAACCATCAAAGTAACATTTACCACACTGTAATTTGAAATATTAACCCGCTTTGTCATTAGCAGGTCCAGAGTGTGCCCTTTGCCCTTGGTGGGGCCACTCAGGTGCTGAGTAAGACCAAAGCTTCTGAGGACAGCGCCAAACTCTTTAGAAGAAGACGAGGTTGAGCGGGACGTGAAGGAAGGAAGGAACAGTCACTCACGTACGGGAAACTCCTACCAAGCAGTGGCCAGCCTATAGCACACTGGGATTCTGTGGTAATTGAACCAAATTTAGCAGTTCCTTGCATCAGTTAATAACACAAGCAGGCTTTCCTATTTACCAATGTAGATAACAGGGGTCACAACAGTGACTCTGGTGGGTCTCGAACTCACAGCCTTTGAATGCCTTTGCAACTTTTGTCTGATTCCCCTTTTTCAAAAAAGCAAAACAGTCATCCAAAAACGGTCTACATCAATCAATCAATCCTTACCATCAAACTGAGAAACAAGGAGTGAAAAGAGTGCAGTTAATCTGTGTGTGCAGGGATACTTTTCCATCTTATTCCAATTTGTAACAGCAGCGCATTTTCTGTCGTTGTAAATGATTTGCATGCTTGAATGGACAACTGAGTAGTAGTAGGTTTGAGATGGGCCGGTAATTATTTAGCACTGTGGCATCAAGACTGCTCTTCTTTAAGACAGGCTTAATGACTGCAGTTTTAAGGATCTTGGGAAAATTCCAGATCCAAGCAACATGTTGACTTTTTGATTGATTGGAGCCAACAGACTGCTCACCATAGACTTTAAAAATCTAGTAGGCAATGCATAAAGGCAGCATGTAGTGGAACTCAGACTTGTGGTGATCTCTTGGAAAGTTTTGTCAGCCACAAATGCAAAATGGGTTAACTCCAGTTGTCTAGCTGGCTGCGTGCTTGTTATCTGCAAATAATGGTATTTTTAATGTTCTGAACTGAGTCTTGCAAAGAAGACTGCAAACTCATTGCACCTGGAGAAATACAGAAACCATCAGAGTAACATTTACCACACTGTAATTTGAAATATTAACCCGCTTTGTCATTAGCAGGTCCAGAGTGTGCCCTTTGCCCTTGGTGGGGCCACTCAGGTGCTGAGTAAGACCAAAGCTTCTGAGGACAGCGCCAAACTCTTTAGAAGAAGACGAGGTTGAGCGGGACGTGAAGGAAGGAAGGAACAGTCACTCACGTACGGGAAACTCCTACCAAGCAGTGGCCAGCCTATAGCACACTGGGATTCTGTGGTAATTGAACCAAGTTTAGCAGTTCCTTTCATCAGTTAATAACACAAGCAGGCTTTCCTATTTACCAATGTAGATAACAGGGGTTACAACAGTGACTCTGGTGGGTCTCGAACTCACAGCCTTTGAATGCCTTTGCAACTTTTGTCTGATTCCCCTTTTTCAAAAAAGCAAAACAGTCATCCAAAAACGGTCTACATCAATCAATCAATCCTTACCATCAAACTGAGAAACAAGGAGTGAAAAGAGTGCAGTTAATCTGTGTGTGCAGGGATACTTTTCCATCTTATTCCAATTTGTAACAGCAGCGCATTTTCTGTCGTTGTAAATGATTTGCATGCTTGAATGGACAACTGAGTAGTAGTAGGTTTGAGATGGGCCGGTAATTATTTAGCACTGTGGCATCAAGACTGCTCTTCTTTAAGACAGGCTTAATGACTGCAGTTTTAAGGATCTTGGGAAAATTCCAGATCCAAGCAACATGTTGACTTTTTGATTGATTGGAGCCAACAGACTGCTCACCATAGACTTTAAAAATCTAGTAGGCAATGCATAAAGGCAGCATGTAGTGGAACTCAGACTTGTGGTGATCTCTTGGAAAGTTTTGTCAGCCACAAATGCAAAATGGGTTAACTCCAGTTGTCTAGCTGGCTGCGTGCTTGTTATCTGCAAATAATGGTATTTTTAATGTTCTGAACTGAGTCTTGCAAAGAAGACTGCAAACTCATTGCACCTGGAGAAATACAGAAACCATCAAAGTAACATTTACCACACTGTAATTTGAAATATTAACCCGCTTTGTCATTAGCAGGTCCAGAGTGTGCCCTTTCCCCTTGGTGGGGCCACTCAGGTGCTGAGTAAGACCAAAGCTTCTGAGGACAGCGCCAAACTCTTTAGAAGAAGACGAGGTTGAGCGGGACGTGAAGGAAGGAAGGAACAGTCACTCACGTACGGGAAACTCCTACCAAGCAGTGGCCAGCCTATAGCACACTGGGATTCTGTGGTAATTGAACCAAATTTAGCAGTTCCTTTCATCAGTTAATAACACAAGCAGGCTTTCCTATTTACCAATGTAGATAACAGGGGTTACAACAGTGACTGGTGGGTCTCGAACTCACAGCCTTTGAATGCCTTTGCAACTTTTGTCTGATTCCCCTTTTTCACAAAAGCAAAACAGTCATCCAAAAACGGTCTACATCAATCAATCAATCCTTACCATCAAACTGAGAAACAAGGAGTGAAAAGAGTGCATTCACTCTGTTTATTCAGGGATACTTTTCAATCTCTAATTAAAAAATGTAAAAGAGCTCTTTCGGGTGATAAGTTTTTCTGTACATGTAAACAACTGATTTGCTTTAAAGGCTATCATGAAGTCACTGCTGGGATTTGAACCCAGGATCTCCTGTTTACTAGACAGGCACTTTGACCATCTAAGCCACAGCGCCTCTTAAATGCCACTCTAACCTGTTTCAGCTAGATATTCAGTGACCAATATCACCTCATAGATTTTGCCTGCTATACGTCTTCCAATCGTCCCTGGGTGGGCTCGAACCACCAACCTCCCGGTTAACAGCCGAGCGCGCTGCCCAATTGCGCCACAGAGACAAACAGCCCACTCAATAAAATATTTGCGAGTCGACAAGCCGCAATATCTTTTTTTTTAAAGCGAGCCAGCAACATTCGAAAGTTCAGCCCCTGTCCAATCAACTGTGTTTAATGGAGAGCGAGGGCATCAATCTTTCTACCTTTGAGCTAAATCCCCTGTACCAATGTAGCTATAAAAAACTGGAAGTCTTTCAATCAATCGACTCTCGCCAATTTATTGCGCACTCAATATCCTGCAGTTAATCTGGATATTGAGGAAAAATTGCAAGATAATGTTATTTGACATAATGCCGATGTATTTGCTTACTTTTTCAAGCACACTTGGCAATTGAACCTCGTTCAGCAGTGCCTTTCATCAGATAGTAAAGCGAGCAGATTTTCCATTGTAAAAAAACTAGTATGTTCTCTCACCATTAGCGACTCTGGTGGGACTCGAACCCACAACCTTTGAATGCCCTTGCAAATTATGCCTAGAAGTCCAATGCGCTATCCATTGCGCCACAGAGCCCATACATCCTTCCATGATGCTCATTTCCACAAACGCAAAACACGGTTTTCATCCAAAATGGGTCCACATCAGTCATTCCTTGCCAACAAACTGAGAATCAAAAAGTGAAAAGAGTGCAGTTAATCTGTGTGTGCAGGGATACTTTTCCATCTTATTCCAATTTGTAACAGCAGCGCATTTTCTGTCGTTGTAAATGATTTGCATGCTTGAATGGACAACTGAGTAGTAGTAGGTTTGAGATGGGCCGGTAATTATTTAGCACTGTGGCATCAAGACTGCTCTTCTTTAAGACAGGCTTAATGACTGCAGTTTTAAGGATCTTGGGAAAATTCCAGATCCAAGCAACATGTTGACTTTTTGATTGATTGGAGCCAACAGACTGCTCACCATAGACTTTAAAAATCTAGTAGGCAATGCATAAAGGCAGCATGTAGTGGAACTCAGACTTGTGGTGATCTCTTGGAAAGTTTTGTCAGCCACAAATGCAAAATGGGTTAACTCCAGTTGTCTAGCTGGCTGCGTGCTTGTTATCTGCAAATAATGGTATTTTTAATGTTCTGAACTGAGTCTTGCAAAGAAGACTGCAAACTCATTGCACCTGGAGAAATACAGAAACCATCAAAGTAACATTTACCACACTGTAATTTGAAATATTAACCCGCTTTGTCATTAGCAGGTCCAGAGTGTGCCCTTTGCCCTTGGTGGGGCCACTCAGGTGCTGAGTAAGACCAAAGCTTCTGAGGACAGCGCCAAACTCTTTAGAAGAAGACGAGGTTGAGCGGGACGTGAAGGAAGGAAGGAACAGTCACTCACGTACGGGAAACTCCTACCAAGCAGTGGCCAGCCTATAGCACACTGGGATTCTGTGGTAATTGAACCAAATTTAGCAGTTCCTTTCATCAGTTAATAACACAAGCAGGCTTTCCTATTTACCAATGTAGATAACAGGGGTTACAACAGTGACTCTGGTGGGTCTCGAACTCACAGCCTTTGAATGCCTTTGCAACTTTTGTCTGATTCCCCTTTTTCACAAAAGCAAAACAGTCATCCAAAAACGGTCTACATCAATCAATCAATCAATCAATCAATCCTTACCATCAAACTGAGAAACAAGGAGTGAAAAGAGTGCATTTACTCTGTTTATTCAGGGATACTTTTCAATCTCTAATTAAAAAATGTAAAAGAGCTCTTTCGGGTGATAAGTTTTTCTGTACATGTAAACAACTGATTTGCTTGAAAGGCTATCATGAAGGCACTGCTGGGATTTGAACCCAGGATCTCCTGTTTACTAGACAGGCACTTTGACCATCTAAGCCACAGCGCCTCTTAAAAGCTGCTCCAACCTGTTTCAGCTACATATTCAGTGACCAATATTACCTCATAGATTTTGCCTGCTATACCTCTTCCAATTGTCCCTGGGTGGGCTCGAACCACCACCCTCCCGGTTAACAGCCGAGCGCGCTGGCCAACTGCGCCACAGAGACAAACAGCCCGCTCAATAAAATATTTGCGAGTCGACAAGCCGCAATATCTTTTTTTTTAAAGAGAGCCAGCAACATTCGAAAGTTCAGCCCCTGTCCAATCAACTGTGTTTAATGGAGAGCGAGGGCATCAATCTTTCTACCTTTGAGCTAAATCCCCTGTACCAATGTAGCTATAAAAAACTGGAAGTCTTTCAATCAATCGACTCTCGCCAATTTATTGCGCACTCAATATACTGCAGTTAATCTGGATATTGAGGAAAAATTGCAAGATAATGTTATTTGACATAATGCTGATGTAATTGCTTACTTTTTCAAGCACACTTGGCAATTGAACCTCGTTCAGCAGTGCCTTTCATCAGATAGTAAAGCGAGCAGATTTTCCATTGTAAAAAAACTAGTATGTTCTCTCACCATTAGCGACTCTGGTGGGACTCGAACCCACAACCTTTGAATGGCCTTACAAATTATGCCTAGAAGTCCAATGCGCTATCCGTTGCGCCACAGAGCCCATACATCCTTCCATGATGCTCATTTCCACAAACGCAAAACACGGTTTTCATCCAAAATGGGTCCACATCAGTCATTCCTTGCCAACAAACTGAGAATCAAAAAGTGAAAAGAGTGCAGTTAATCTGTGTGTGCAGGGATACTTTTCCATCTTATTCCAATTTGTAACAGCAGCGCATTTTCTGTCGTTGTAAATGATTTGCATGCTTGAACGGACAACTGAGTAGTAGTAGGTTTGAGATGGGCCGGTAATTATTTAGCACTGTGGCATCAAGACTGCTCTTCTTTAAGACAGGCTTAATGACTGCAGTTTTAAGGATCTTGGGAAAATTCCAGATCCAAGCAACATGTTGACTTTTTGATTGATTGGAGCCAACAGACTGCTCACCATAGACTTTAAAAATCTAGTAGGCAATGCATAAAGGCAGCATGTAGTGGAACTCAGACTTGTGGTGATCTCTTGGAAAGTTTTGTCAGCCACAAATGCAAAATGGGTTAACTCCAGTTGTCTAGCTGGCTGCGTGCTTGTTATCTGCAAATAATAGTATTTTTAATGTTCTGAACTGAGTCTTGCAAAGAAGACTGCAAACTCATTGCACCTGGAGAAATACAGAAACCATCAAAGTAACATTTACCACACTGTAATTTGAAATATTAACCCGCTTTGTCATTAGCAGGTCCAGAGTGTGCCCTTTGCCCTTGGTGGGGCCACTCAGGTGCTGAGTAAGACCAAAGCTTCTGAGGACAGCGCCAAACTCTTTAGAAGAAGACGAGGTTGAGCGGGACGTGAAGGAAGGAAGGAACAGTCACTCACGTACGGGAAACTCCTACCAAGCAGTGGCCAGCCTATAGCACACTGGGATTCTGTGGTAATTGAATCAAATTTAGCAGTTCCTTTCATCAGTTAATAACACAAGCAGGCTTTCCTATTTACCAATGTAGATAACAGGGGTTACAACAGTGACTCTGGTGGGTCTCGAACTCACAGCCTTTGAATGCCTTTGCAACTTTTGTCTGATTCCCCTTTTTCACAAAAGCAAAACAGTCATCCAAAAACGGTCTACATCAATCAATCAATCCTTACCATCAAACTGAGAAACAAGGAGTGAAAAGAGTGCATTCACTCTGTTTATTCAGGGATACTTTTCAATCTCTAATTAAAAAATGTAAAAGAGCTCTTTCGGGTGATAAGTTTTTCTGTACATGTAAACAACTGATTTGCTGTAAAGGCTATCATGAAGGCACTGTTGGGATTTGAACCCAGGATCTCCTGTTTACAGGCACTTTGACCATCTAAGCCACAGCGCCTCTTAAATGCTACTCTAACCTGTTTCAGCTAGATATTCAGTGACCAATATTACCTCATAGATTTTGCCTGCTATACGTCTTCCAATCGTCCCTGGGTGGGCTCGAACCACCAACCTCCCGGTTAACAGCCGAGCGCGCTGGCCAATTGCGCCACAGAGACAAACAGCCCGCTCAATAAAATATTTGCGACTCGACAAGCCGCAATATCTTTTTTTTTTAAAGCGAACCAGCAACATTCGAAAGTTCAGCCCCTGTCCAATCAACTGTGTTTAATGGAGAGCGAGGGCATCAATCTTTCTACCTTTGAGCTAAATCCCCTGTACCAATGTAGCTATAAAAAACTGGAAGTCTTTCAATCAATCGACTCTCGCCAATTTATTGCGCACTCAATATCCTGCAGTTAATCTGGATATTGAGGAAAAATTGCAAGATAATGTTATTTGACATAATGCCGATGTATTTGCTTACTTTTTCAAGCACACTTGGCAATTGAACCTCGTTCAGCAGTGCCTTTCATCAGATAGTAAAGCGAGCAGATTTTCCATTGTAAAAAAACTAGTATGTTCTCTCACCATTAGCGACTCTGGTGGGACTCGAACCCACAACCTTTGAATGCCCTTGCAAATTATGCCTAGAAGTCCAATGCGCTATCCATTGCGCCACAGAGCCCATACATCCTTCCATGATGCTCATTTCCACAAACGCAAAACACGGTTTTCATCCAAAATGGGTCCACATCAGTCATTCCTTGCCAACAAACTGAGAATCAAAAAGTGAAAAGAGTGCAGTTAATCTGTGTGTGCAGGGATACTTTTCCATCTTATTCCAATTTGTAACAGCAGCGCATTTTCTGTCGTTGTAAATAATTTGCATGCTTGAATGGACAACTGAGTAGTAGTAGGTTTGAGATGGGCCGGTAATTATTTAGCACTGTGGCATCAAGACTGCTCTTCTTTAAGACAGGCTTAATGACTGCAGTTTTAAGGATCTTGGGAAAATTCCAGATCCAAGCAACATGTTGACTTTTTGATTGATTGGAGCCAACAGACTGCTCACCATAGACTTTAAAAATCTAGTAGGCAATGCATAAAGGCAGCATGTAGTGGAACTCAGACTTGTGGTGATCTCTTGGAAAGTTTTGTCAGCCACAAATGCAAAATGGGTTAACTCCAGTTGTCTAGCTGGCTGCGTGCTTGTTATCTGCAAATAATGGTATTTTTAATGTTCTGAACTGAGTCTTGCAAAGAAGACTGCAAACTCATTGCACCTGGAGAAATACAGAAACCATCAAAGTAACATTTACCACACTGTAATTTGAAATATTAACCCGCTTTGTCATTAGCAGGTCCAGAGTGTGCCCTTTCCCCTTGGTGGGGCCACTCAGGTTCTGAGGACAGCGCCAAACTCTTTAGAAGAAGACGAGGTTGAGCGGGACGTGAAGGAAGGAAGGAACAGTCACTCACGTACGGGAAACTCCTACCAAGCAGTGGCCAGCCTATAGCACACTGGGATTCTGTGGTAATTGAACCAAGTTTAGCAGTTCCTTTCATCAGTTAATAACACAAGCAGGCTTTCCTATTTACCAATGTAGATAACAGGGGTTACAACAGTGACTCTGGTGGGTCTCGAACTCACAGCCTTTGAATGCCTTTGCAACTTTTGTCTGATTCCCCTTTTTCACAAAGCAAAACAGTCATCCAAAAACGGTCTACATCAATCAATCAATCAATCAATCAATCCTTACCATCAAACTGAGAAACAAGGAGTGAAAAGAGTGCATTTACTCTGTTTATTCAGGGATACTTTTCAATCTCTAATTAAAAAATGTAAAAGAGCTCTTTCGGGTGATAAGTTTTTCTGTACATGTAAACAACTGATTTGCTTAAAAGGCTATCATGAAGGCACTGCTGGGATTTGAACCCAGGATCTCGTGTTTACTAGACAGGCACTTTGACCATCTAAGCCACAGCGCCTCTTAAAAGCTGCTCCAACCTGTTTCAGCTAGATATTCAGTGACCAATATTACCTCTAGATTTTGCCTGCTATACCTCTTCCAATAGTCCCTGGGTGGGCTCGAACCACCAACCTCCCGGTTAACAGCCGAGCGCGCTGCCCAATTGCGCCACAGAGACAAACAGCCCTCTCAATAAAATATTTGCGAGTCGACAAGCCGCAATATCTTTTTTTTTAAAGCGAGCCAGCAACATTCGAAAGTTCAGCCCCTGTCCAATCAACTGTGTTTAATGGAGAGCGAGGGCATCAATCTTTCTACCTTTGAGCTAAATCCCCTGTACCAATGTAGCTATAAAAAACTGGAAGTCTTTCAATCAATCGACTCTCGCCAATTTATTGCGCACTCAATATCCTGCAGTTAATCTGGATATTGAGGAAAAATTGCAAGATAATGTTATTTGACATAATGCCGATGTATTTGCTTACTTTTTCAAGCACACTTGGCAATTGAACCTCGTTCAGCAGTGCCTTTCATCAGATAGTAAAGCGAGCAGATTTTCCATTGTAAAAAAACTAGTATGTTCTCTCACCATTAGCGACTCTGGTGGGACTCGAACCCACAACCTTTGAATGCCCTTGCAAATTATGCCTAGAAGTCCAATGCGCTATCCATTGCGCCACAGAGCCCATACATCCTTCCATGATGCTCATTTCCACAAACGCAAAACACGGTTTTCATCCAAAATGGGTCCACATCAGTCATTCCTTGCCAACAAACTGAGAATCAAAAAGTGAAAAGAGTGCAGTTAATCTGTGTGTGCAGGGATACTTTTCCATCTTATTCCAATTTGTAACAGCAGCGCATTTTCTGTCGTTGTAAATAATTTGCATGCTTGAATGGACAACTGAGTAGTAGTAGGTTTGAGATGGGCCGGTAATTATTTAGCACTGTGGCATCAAGACTGCTCTTCTTTAAGACAGGCTTAATGACTGCAGTTTTAAGGATCTTGGGAAAATTCCAGATCCAAGCAACATGTTGACTTTTTGATTGATTGGAGCCAACAGACTGCTCACCATAGACTTTAAAAATCTAGTAGGCAATGCATAAAGGCAGCATGTAGTGGAACTCAGACTTGTGGTGATCTCTTGGAAAGTTTTGTCAGCCACAAATGCAAAATGGGTTAACTCCAGTTGTCTAGCTGGCTGCGTGCTTGTTATCTGCAAATAATGGTATTTTTAATGTTCTGAACTGAGTCTTGCAAAGAAGACTGCAAACTCATTGCACCTGGAGAAATACAGAAACCATCAAAGTAACATTTACCACACTGTAATTTGAAATATTAACCCGCTTTGTCATTAGCAGGTCCAGAGTGTGCCCTTTCCCCTTGGTGGGGCCACTCAGGTGCTGAGTAAGACCAAAGCTTCTGAGGACAGCGCCAAACTCTTTAGAAGAAGACGAGGTTGAGCGGGACGTGAAGGAAGGAAGGAACAGTCACTCACGTACGGGAAACTCCTACCAAGCAGTGGCCAGCCTATAGCACACTGGGATTCTGTGGTAATTGAACCAAGTTTAGCAGTTCCTTTCATCAGTTAATAACACAAGCAGGCTTTCCTATTTACCAATGTAGATAACAGGGGTTACAACAGTGACTCTGGTGGGTCTCGAACTCACAGCCTTTGAATGCCTTTGCAACTTTTGTCTGATTCCCCTTTTTCACAAAGCAAAACAGTCATCCAAAAACGGTCTACATCAATCAATCAATCAATCAATCAATCAATCCTTACCATCAAACTGAGAAACAAGGAGTGAAAAGAGTGCATTTACTCTGTTTATTCAGGGATACTTTTCAATCTCTAATTAAAAAATGTAAAAGAGCTCTTTCGGGTGATAAGTTTTTCTGTACATGTAAACAACTGATTTGCTTAAAAGGCTATCATGAAGGCACTGCTGGGATTTGAACCCAGGATCTCGTGTTTACTAGACAGGCACTTTGACCATCTAAGCCACAGCGCCTCTTAAAAGCTGCTCCAACCTGTTTCAGCTAGATATTCAGTGACCAATATTACCTCTAGATTTTGCCTGCTATACCTCTTCCAATCGTCCCTGGGTGGGCTCGAACCACCAACCTCCCGGTTAACAGCCGAGCGCGCTGCCCAATTGCGCCACAGAGACAAACAGCCCTCTCAATAAAATATTTGCGAGTCGACAAGCCGCAATATCTTTTTTTTTAAAGCGAGCCAGCAACATTCGAAAGTTCAGCCCCTGTCCAATCAACTGTGTTTAATGGAGAGCAAGGGCATCAATCTTTCTACCTTTGAGCTAAATCCCCTGTACCAATGTAGCTATAAAAAACTGGAAGTCTTTCAATCAATCGACTCTCGCCAATTTATTGCGCACTCAATATCCTGCAGTTAATCTGGATATTGAGGAAAAATTGCAAGATAATGTTATTTGACATAATGCCGATGTATTTGCTTACTTTTTCAAGCACACTTGGCAATTGAACCTCGTTCAGCAGTGCCTTTCATCAGATAGTAAAGCGAGCAGATTTTCCATTGTAAAAAAACTAGTATGTTCTCTCACCATTAGCGACTCTGGTGGGACTCGAACCCACAACCTTTGAATGCCCTTGCAAATTATGCTTAGAAGTCCAATGCGCTATCCATTGCGCCACAGAGCCCATACATCCTTCCATGATGCTCATTTCCACAAACGCAAAACACGGTTTTCATCCAAAATGGGTCCACATCAGTCATTCCTTGCCAACAAACTGAGAATCAAAAAGTGAAAAGAGTGCAGTTAATCTGTGTGTGCAGGGATACTTTTCCATCTTATTCCAATTTGTAACAGCAGCGCATTTTCTGTCGTTGTAAATAATTTGCATGCTTGAATGGACAACTGAGTAGTAGTAGGTTTGAGATGGGCCGGTAATTATTTAGCACTGTGGCATCAAGACTGCTCTTCTTTAAGACAGGCTTAATGACTGCAGTTTTAAGGATCTTGGGAAAATTCCAGATCCAAGCAACATGTTGACTTTTTGATTGATTGGAGCCAACAGACTGCTCACCATAGACTTTAAAAATCTAGTAGGCAATGCATAAAGGCAGCATGTAGTGGAACTCAGACTTGTGGTGATCTCTTGGAAAGTTTTGTCAGCCACAAATGCAAAATGGGTTAACTCCAGTTGTCTAGCTGGCTGCGTGCTTGTTATCTGCAAATAATGGTATTTTTAATGTTCTGAACTGAGTCTTGCAAAGAAGACTGCAAACTCATTGCACCTGGAGAAATACAGAAACCATCAAAGTAACATTTACCACACTGTAATTTGAAATATTAACCCGCTTTGTCATTAGCAGGTCCAGAGTGTGCCCTTTCCCCTTGGTGGGGCCACTCAGGTGCTGAGTAAGACCAAAGCTTCTGAGGACAGCGCCAAACTCTTTAGAAGAAGACGAGGTTGAGCGGGACGTGAAGGAAGGAAGGAACAGTCACTCACGTACGGGAAACTCCTACCAAGCAGTGGCCAGCCTATAGCACACTGGGATTCTGTGGTAATTGAACCAAGTTTAGCAGTTCCTTTCATCAGTTAATAACACAAGCAGGCTTTCCTATTTACCAATGTAGATAACAGGGGTTACAACAGTGACTCTGGTGGGTCTCGAACTCACAGCCTTTGAATGCCTTTGCAACTTTTGTCTGATTCCCCTTTTTCACAAAGCAAAACAGTCATCCAAAAACGGTCTACATCAATCAATCAATCCTTACCATCAAACTGAGAAACAAGGAGTGAAAAGAGTGCATTTACTCTGTTTATTCAGGGATACTTTTCAATCTCTAATTAAAAAATGTAAAAGAGCTCTTTCGGGTGATAAGTTTTTCTGTACATGTAAACAACTGATTTGCTTGAAAGGCTATCATGAAGGCACTGCTGGGATTTGAACCCAGGATCTCCTGTTTACTAGACAGGCACTTTGACCATCTAAGCCACAGCGCCTCTTAAAAGCTGCTCCAACCTGTTTCAGCTACATATTCAGTGACCAATATTACCTCATAGATTTTGCCTGCTATACCTCTTCCAATCGTCCCTGGGTGGGCTCGAACCACCAACCTCCCGGTTAACAGCCGAGCGCGCTGGCCAATTGCGCCACAGAGACAAACAGCCCTCTCAATAAAATATTTGCGAGTCGACAAGCCGCAATATCTTTTTTTTTAAAGAGAGCCAGCAACATTCGAAAGTTCAGCCCCTGTCCAATCAACTGTGTTTAATGGAGAGCGAGGGCATCAATCTTTCTACCTTTGAGCTAAATCCCCTGTACCAATGTAGCTATAAAAAAACTGGAAGTCTTTCAATCAATCGACTCTCGCCAATTTATTGCGCACTCAATATCCTGCAGTTAATCTGGATATTGAGGAAAAATTGCAAGATAATGTTATTTGACATAATGCCGATGTATTTGCTTACTTTTTCAAGCACACTTGGCAATTGAACCTCGTTCAGCAGTGCCTTTCATCAGATAGTAAAGCGAGCAGATTTTCCATTGTAAAAAAACTAGTATGTTCTCTCACCATTAGCGACTCTGGTGGGACTCGAACCCACAACCTTTGAATGCCCTTGCAAATTATGCCTAGAAGTCCAATGCGCTATCCATTGCGCCACAGAGCCCATACATCCTTCCATGATGCTCATTTCCACAAACGCAAAACACGGTTTTCATCCAAAATGGGTCCACATCAGTCATTCCTTGCCAACAAACTGAGAATCAAAAAGTGAAAAGAGTGCAGTTAATCTGTGTGTGCAGGGATACTTTTCCATCTTATTCCAATTTGTAACAGCAGCGCATTTTCTGTCGTTGTAAATAATTTGCATGCTTGAATGGACAACTGAGTAGTAGTAGGTTTGAGATGGGCCGGTAATTATTTAGCACTGTGGCATCAAGACTGCTCTTCTTTAAGACAGGCTTAATGACTGCAGTTTTAAGGATCTTGGGAAAATTCCAGATCCAAGCAACATGTTGACTTTTTGATTGATTGGAGCCAACAGACTGCTCACCATAGACTTTAAAAATCTAGTAGGCAATGCATAAAGGCAGCATGTAGTGGAACTCAGACTTGTGGTGATCTCTTGGAAAGTTTTGTCAGCCACAAATGCAAAATGGGTTAACTCCAGTTGTCTAGCTGGCTGCGTGCTTGTTATCTGCAAATAATGGTATTTTTAATGTTCTGAACTGAGTCTTGCAAAGAAGACTGCAAACTCATTGCACCTGGAGAAATACAGAAACCATCAAAGTAACATTTACCACACTGTAATTTGAAATATTAACCCGCTTTGTCATTAGCAGGTCCAGAGTGTGCCCTTTCCCCTTGGTGGGGCCACTCAGGTGCTGAGTAAGACCAAAGCTTCTGAGGACAGCGCCAAACTCTTTAGAAGAAGACGAGGTTGAGCGGGACGTGAAGGAAGGAAGGAACAGTCACTCACGTACGGGAAACTCCTACCAAGCAGTGGCCAGCCTATAGCACACTGGGATTCTGTGGTAATTGAACCAAGTTTAGCAGTTCCTTTCATCAGTTAATAACACAAGCAGGCTTTCCTATTTACCAATGTAGATAACAGGGGTTACAACAGTGACTCTGGTGGGTCTCGAACTCACAGCCTTTGAATGCCTTTGCAACTTTTGTCTGATTCCCCTTTTTCACAAAGCAAAACAGTCATCCAAAAACGGTCTACATCAATCAATGAATCAATCAATCCTTACCATCAAACTGAGAAACAAGGAGTGAAAAGAGTGCATTTACTCTGTTTATTCAGGGATACTTTTCAATCTCTAATTAAAAAATGTAAAAGAGCTCTTTCGGGTGATAAGTTTTTCTGTTCATGTAAACAACTGATTTGCTTGAAAGGCTATCATGAAGGCACTGTTGGGATTTGAACCCAGGATCTCCTGTTTACTAGACAGGCACTTTGACCATCTAAGCCACAGCGCCTCTTAAAAGCTGCTCCAACCTGTTTCAGCTACATATTCAGTGACCAATATTACCTCTAGATTTTGCCTGCTATACCTCTTCCAATCGTCCCTGGGTGGGCTCGAACCACCAACCTCCCGGTTAACAGCCGAGCGCGCTGCCCAATTGCGCCACAGAGACAAACAGCCCTCTCAATAAAATATTTGCGAGTCGACAAGCCGCAATATCTTTTTTTTTAAAGCGAGCCAGCAACATTCGAAAGTTCAGCCCCTGTCCAATCAACTGTGTTTAATGGAGAGCGAGGGCATCAATCTTTCTACCTTTGAGCTAAATCCCCTGTACCAATGTAGCTATAAAAAACTGGAAGTCTTTCAATCAATCGACTCTCGCCAATTTATTGCGCACTCAATATCCTGCAGTTAATCTGGATATTGAGGAAAAATTGCAAGATAATGTTATTTGACATAATGCCGATGTATTTGCTTACTTTTTCAAGCACACTTGGCAATTGAACCTCGTTCAGCAGTGCCTTTCATCAGATAGTAAAGCGAGCAGATTTTCCATTGTAAAAAAACTAGTATGTTCTCTCACCATTAGCGACTCTGGTGGGACTCGAACCCACAACCTTTGAATGCCCTTGCAAATTATGCCTAGAAGTCCAATGCGCTATCCATTGCGCCACAGAGCCCATACATCCTTCCATGATGCTCATTTCCACAAACGCAAAACACGGTTTTCATCCAAAATGGGTCCACATCAGTCATTCCTTGCCAACAAACTGAGAATCAAAAAGTGAAAAGAGTGCAGTTAATCTGTGTGTGCAGGGATACTTTTCCATCTTATTCCAATTTGTAACAGCAGCGCATTTTCTGTCGTTGTAAATAATTTGCATGCTTGAATGGACAACTGAGTAGTAGTAGGTTTGAGATGGGCCGGTAATTATTTAGCACTGTGGCATCAAGACTGCTCTTCTTTAAGACAGGCTTAATGACTGCAGTTTTAAGGATCTTGGGAAAATTCCAGATCCAAGCAACATGTTGACTTTTTGATTGATTGGAGCCAACAGACTGCTCACCATAGACTTTAAAAATCTAGTAGGCAATGCATAAAGGCAGCATGTAGTGGAACTCAGACTTGTGGTGATCTCTTGGAAAGTTTTGTCAGCCACAAATGCAAAATGGGTTAACTCCAGTTGTCTAGCTGGCTGCGTGCTTGTTATCTGCAAATAATGGTATTTTTAATGTTCTGAACTGAGTCTTGCAAAGAAGACTGCAAACTCATTGCACCTGGAGAAATACAGAAACCATCAAAGTAACATTTACCACACAGTAATTTGAAATATTAACCCGCTTTGTCATTAGCAGGTCCAGAGTGTGCCCTTTCCCCTTGGTGGGGCCACTCAGGTGCTGAGTAAGACCAAAGCTTCTGAGGACAGCGCCAAACTCTTTAGAAGAAGACGAGGTTGAGCGGGACGTGAAGGAAGGAAGGAACAGTCACTCACGTACGGGAAACTCCTACCAAGCAGTGGCCAGCCTATAGCACACTGGGATTCTGTGGTAATTGAACCAAGTTTAGCAGTTCCTTTCATCAGTTAATAACACAAGCAGGCTTTCCTATTTACCAATGTAGATAACAGGGGTTACAACAGTGACTCTGGTGGGTCTCGAACTCACAGCCTTTGAATGCCTTTACAACTTTTGTCTGATTCCCCTTTTTCACAAAGCAAAACAGTCATCCAAAAACGGTCTACATCAATCAATCAATCCTTACCATCAAACTGAGAAACAAGGAGTGAAAAGAGTGCATTTACTCTGTTTATTCAGGGATACTTTTCAATCTCTAATTAAAAAATGTAAAAGAGCTCTTTCGGGTGATAAGTTTTTCTGTACATGTAAACAACTGATTTGCTTGAAAGGCTATCATGAAGGCACTGCTGGGATTTGAACCCAGGATCTCCTGTTTACTAGACAGGCACTTTGACCATCTAAGCCACAGCGCCTCTTAAAAGCTGCCCCAACCTGTTTCAGCTACATATTCAGTGACCAATATTACCTCATAGATTTTGCCTGCTATACCTCTTCCAATCGTCCCTGGGTGGGCTCGAACCACCAACCTCCCGGTTAACAGCCGAGCGCGCTGGCCAATTGCGCCACAGAGACAAACAGCCCTCTCGATAAAATATTTGCGAGTCGACAAGCCGCAATATCTTTTTTTTTAAAGAGAGCCAGCAACATTCGAAAGTTCAGCCCCTGTCCAATCAACTGTGTTTAATGGAGAGCGAGGGCATCAATCTTTCTACCTTTGAGCTAAATCCCCTGTACCAATGTAGCTATAAAAAAACTGGAAGTCTTTCAATCAATCGACTCTCGCCAATTTATTGCGCACTCAATATCCTGCAGTTAATCTGGATATTGAGGAAAAATTGCAAGATAATGTTATTTGACATAATGCCGATGTATTTGCTTACTTTTTCAAGCACACTTGGCAATTGAACCTCGTTCAGCAGTGCCTTTCATCAGATAGTAAAGCGAGCAGATTTTCCATTGTAAAAAAACTAGTATGTTCTCTCACCATTAGCGACTCTGGTGGGACTCGAACCCACAACCTTTGAATGCCCTTGCAAATTATGCCTAGAAGTCCAATGCGCTATCCATTGCGCCACAGAGCCCATACATCCTTCCATGATGCTCATTTCCACAAACGCAAAACACGGTTTTCATCCAAAATGGGTCCACATCAGTCATTCCTTGCCAACAAACTGAGAATCAAAAAGTGAAAAGAGTGCAGTTAATCTGTGTGTGCAGGGATACTTTTCCATCTTATTCCAATTTGTAACAGCAGCGCATTTTCTGTCGTTGTAAATAATTTGCATGCTTGAATGGACAACTGAGTAGTAGTAGGTTTGAGATGGGCCGGTAATTATTTAGCACTGTGGCATCAAGACTGCTCTTCTTTAAGACAGGCTTAATGACTGCAGTTTTAAGGATCTTGGGAAAATTCCAGATCCAAGCAACATGTTGACTTTTTGATTGATTGGAGCCAACAGACTGCTCACCATAGACTTTAAAAATCTAGTAGGCAATGCATAAAGGCAGCATGTAGTGGAACTCAGACTTGTGGTGATCTCTTGGAAAGTTTTGTCAGCCACAAATGCAAAATGGGTTAACTCCAGTTGTCTAGCTGGCTGCGTGCTTGTTATCTGCAAATAATGGTATTTTTAATGTTCTGAACTGAGTCTTGCAAAGAAGACTGCAAACTCATTGCACCTGGAGAAATACAGAAACCATCAAAGTAACATTTACCACACAGTAATTTGAAATATTAACCCGCTTTGTCATTAGCAGGTCCAGAGTGTGCCCTTTCCCCTTGGTGGGGCCACTCAGGTGCTGAGTAAGACCAAAGCTTCTGAGGACAGCGCCAAACTCTTTAGAAGAAGACGAGGTTGAGCGGGACGTGAAGGAAGGAAGGAACAGTCACTCACGTACGGGAAACTCCTACCAAGCAGTGGCCAGCCTATAGCACACTGGGATTCTGTGGTAATTGAACCAAGTTTAGCAGTTCCTTTCATCAGTTAATAACACAAGCAGGCTTTCCTATTTACCAATGTAGATAACAGGGGTTACAACAGTGACTCTGGTGGGTCTCGAACTCACAGCCTTTGAATGCCTTTACAACTTTTGTCTGATTCCCCTTTTTCACAAAGCAAAACAGTCATCCAAAAACGGTCTACATCAATCAATCAATCCTTACCATCAAACTGAGAAACAAGGAGTGAAAAGAGTGCATTTACTCTGTTTATTCAGGGATACTTTTCAATCTCTAATTAAAAAATGTAAAAGAGCTCTTTCGGGTGATAAGTTTTTCTGTACATGTAAACAACTGATTTGCTTGAAAGGCTATCATGAAGGCACTGCTGGGATTTGAACCCAGGATCTCCTGTTTACTAGACAGGCACTTTGACCATCTAAGCCACAGCGCCTCTTAAAAGCTGCCCCAACCTGTTTCAGCTACATATTCAGTGACCAATATTACCTCATAGATTTTGCCTGCTATACCTCTTCCAATCGTCCCTGGGTGGGCTCGAACCACCAACCTCCCGGTTAACAGCCGAGCGCGCTGGCCAATTGCGCCACAGAGACAAACAGCCCTCTCGATAAAATATTTGCGAGTCGACAAGCCGCAATATCTTTTTTTTTAAAGAGAGCCAGCAACATTCGAAAGTTCAGCCCCTGTCCAATCAACTGTGTTTAATGGAGAGCGAGGGCATCAATCTTTCTACCTTTGAGCTAAATCCCCTGTACCAATGTAGCTATAAAAAAACTGGAAGTCTTTCAATCAATCGACTCTCGCCAATTTATTGCGCACTCAATATCCTGCAGTTAATCTGGATATTGAGGAAAAATTGCAAGATAATGTTATTTGACATAATGCCGATGTATTTGCTTACTTTTTCAAGCACACTTGGCAATTGAACCTCGTTCAGCAGTGCCTTTCATCAGATAGTAAAGCGAGCAGATTTTCCATTGTAAAAAAACTAGTATGTTCTCTCACCATTAGCGACTCTGGTGGGACTCGAACCCACAACCTTCGAATGCCCTTGCAAATTATGCCTAGAAGTCCAATGCGCTATCCATTGCGCCACAGAGCCCATACATCCTTCCATGATGCTCATTTCCACAAACGCAAAACACGGTTTTCATCCAAAATGGGTCCACATCAGTCATTCCTTGCCAACAAACTGAGAATCAAAAAGTGAAAAGAGTGCAGTTAATCTGTGTGTGCAGGGATACTTTTCCATCTTATTCCAATTTGTAACAGCAGCGCATTTTCTGTCGTTGTAAATAATTTGCATGCTTGAATGGACAACTGAGTAGTAGTAGGTTTGAGATGGGCCGGTAATTATTTAGCACTGTGGCATCAAGACTGCTCTTCTTTAAGACAGGCTTAATGACTGCAGTTTTAAGGATCTTGGGAAAATTCCAGATCCAAGCAACATGTTGACTTTTTGATTGATTGGAGCCAACAGACTGCTCACCATAGACTTTAAAAATCTAGTAGGCAATGCATAAAGGCAGCATGTAGTGGAACTCAGACTTGTGGTGATCTCTTGGAAAGTTTTGTCAGCCACAAATGCAAAATGGGTTAACTCCAGTTGTCTAGCTGGCTGCGTGCTTGTTATCTGCAAATAATGGTATTTTTAATGTTCTGAACTGAGTCTTGCAAAGAAGACTGCAAACTCATTGCACCTGGAGAAATACAGAAACCATCAAAGTAACATTTACCACACAGTAATTTGAAATATTAACCCGCTTTGTCATTAGCAGGTCCAGAGTGTGCCCTTTCCCCTTGGTGGGGCCACTCAGGTGCTGAGTAAGACCAAAGCTTCTGAGGACAGCGCCAAACTCTTTAGAAGAAGACGAGGTTGAGCGGGACGTGAAGGAAGGAAGGAACAGTCACTCACGTACGGGAAACTCCTACCAAGCAGTGGCCAGCCTATAGCACACTGGGATTCTGTGGTAATTGAACCAAGTTTAGCAGTTCCTTTCATCAGTTAATAACACAAGCAGGCTTTCCTATTTACCAATGTAGATAACAGGGGTTACAACAGTGACTCTGGTGGGTCTCGAACTCACAGCCTTTGAATGCCTTTACAACTTTTGTCTGATTCCCCTTTTTCACAAAGCAAAACAGTCATCCAAAAACGGTCTACATCAATCAATCAATCCTTACCATCAAACTGAGAAACAAGGAGTGAAAAGAGTGCATTTACTCTGTTTATTCAGGGATACTTTTCAATCTCTAATTAAAAAATGTAAAAGAGCTCTTTTGGGTGATAAGTTTTTCTGTACATGTAAACAACTGATTTGCTTGAAAGGCTATCATGAAGGCACTGCTGGGATTTGAACCCAGGATCTCCTGTTTACTAGACAGGCACTTTGACCATCTAAGCCACAGCGCCTCTTAAAAGCTGCCCCAACCTGTTTCAGCTACATATTCAGTGACCAATATTACCTCATAGATTTTGCCTGCTATACCTCTTCCAATCGTCCCTGGGTGGGCTCGAACCACCAACCTCCCGGTTAACAGCCGAGCGCGCTGGCCAATTGCGCCACAGAGACAAACAGCCCTCTCGATAAAATATTTGCGAGTCGACAAGCCGCAATATCTTTTTTTTTAAAGAGAGCCAGCAACATTCGAAAGTTCAGCCCCTGTCCAATCAACTGTGTTTAATGGAGAGCGAGGGCATCAATCTTTCTACCTTTGAGCTAAATCCCCTGTACCAATGTAGCTATAAAAAAACTGGAAGTCTTTCAATCAATCGACTCTCGCCAATTTATTGCGCACTCAATATCCTGCAGTTAATCTGGATATTGAGGAAAAATTGCAAGATAATGTTATTTGACATAATGCCGATGTATTTGCTTACTTTTTCAAGCACACTTGGCAATTGAACCTCGTTCAGCAGTGCCTTTCATCAGATAGTAAAGCGAGCAGATTTTCCATTGTAAAAAAACTAGTATGTTCTCTCACCATTAGCGACTCTGGTGGGACTCGAACCCACAACCTTTGAATGCCCTTGCAAATTATGCCTAGAAGTCCAATGCGCTATCCATTGCGCCACAGAGCCCATACATCCTTCCATGATGCTCATTTCCACAAACGCAAAACACGGTTTTCATCCAAAATGGGTCCACATCAGTCATTCCTTGCCAACAAACTGAGAATCAAAAAGTGAAAAGAGTGCAGTTAATCTGTGTGTGCAGGGATACTTTTCCATCTTATTCCAATTTGTAACAGCAGCGCATTTTCTGTCGTTGTAAATAATTTGCATGCTTGAATGGACAACTGAGTAGTAGTAGGTTTGAGATGGGCCGGTAATTATTTAGCACTGTGGCATCAAGACTGCTCTTCTTTAAGAGAGGCTTAATGACTGCAGTTTTAAGGATCTTGGGAAAATTCCAGATCCAAGCAACATGTTGACTTTTTGATTGATTGGAGCCAACAGACTGCTCACCATAGACTTTAAAAATCTAGTAGGCAATGCATAAAGGCAGCATGTAGTGGAACTCAGACTTGTGGTGATCTCTTGGAAAGTTTTGTCAGCCACAAATGCAAAATGGGTTAACTCCAGTTGTCTAGCTGGCTGCGTGCTTGTTATCTGCAAATAATGGTATTTTTAATGTTCTGAACTGAGTCTTGCAAAGAAGACTGCAAACTCATTGCACCTGGAGAAATACAGAAACCATCAAAGTAACATTTACCACACTGTAATTTGAAATATTAACCCGCTTTGTCATTAGCAGGTCCAGAGTGTGCCCTTTCCCCTTGGTGGGGCCACTCAGGTGCTGAGTAAGACCAAAGCTTCTGAGGACAGCGCCAAACTCTTTAGAAGAAGACGAGGTTGAGCGGGACGTGAAGGAAGGAAGGAACAGTCACTCACGTACGGGAAACTCCTACCAAGCAGTGGCCAGCCTATAGCACACTGGGATTCTGTGGTAATTGAACCAAGTTTAGCAGTTCCTTTCATCAGTTAATAACACAAGCAGGCTTTCCTATTTACCAATGTAGATAACAGGGGTTACAACAGTGACTCTGGTGGGTCTCGAACTCACAGCCTTTGAATGCCTTTGCAACTTTTGTCTGATTCCCCTTTTTCACAAAGCAAAACAGTCATCCAAAAACGGTCTACATCAATCAATCAATCCTTACCATCAAACTGAGAAACAAGGAGTGAAAAGAGTGCATTTACCCTGTTTATTCAGGGATACTTTTCAATCTCTAATTAAAAAATGTAAAAGAGCTCTTTCGGGTGATAAGTTTTTCTGTACATGTAAACAACTGATTTGCTTGAAAGGCTATCATGAAGGCACTGCTGGGATTTGAACCCAGGTTCTCCTGTTTACTAGACAGGCACTTTGACCATCTAAGCCACAGCGCCTCTTAAAAGCTGCCCCAACCTGTTTCAGCTACATATTCAGTGACCAATATTACCTCATAGATTTTGCCTGCTATACCTCTTCCAATCGTCCCTGGGTGGGCTCGAACCACCAACCTCCCGGTTTTTTTTTTTTTTTTTTATCTTTTATTATCAAAAACATCTTAAAACAAGTATTTACATATATTTACATGAATGTACAGACATACATGACACACAAGGGCAAGGGAATGGGATACACAAGGGCAAGGGGAGACGAGACAAAAAATTACAGAAAATCAAACACACAATCATTCTCGAAACATTCTTCAGTGATGGGGGGTGATGCCGGGGTCAGAAGAGGATGTCCAGGTTTCCAGAGGGTGTGAGGTGGATCAGGGTGTTGTGGGGGACGAGGTGGGTGATGAACCGGTGCTCTGCTGCCATGTGGAGGTGTCGGAGGTGTGCGGCCAAGAGTCCTTTGAAGATGGGCCAGGGTGCTGCTGTTTTATTGTCACGGAGATGGATGTTCCTGTTGAGATATAATGTGTACCGGGCTATGGAGAGGGTTAGTCGGGCGAGATGGGTGTTGGCTCCAGAGCGACTCTGTCCGGGACCAAAGAGGAGGAGCCAGGGCTCCTGGTCGTCCCCTCCTAGGGCCGCCGGCGGTGGGAGCCTCCAGGACAGCCTCCGAGCGAGGAGGTCCTGCAGTCGGGACCAGAACGGGCGGACGGCCGGGCAGGTGTACAGCATGTGCTCCAGGGTCTCGGGGGGTCCGTGGCACACGGGGCAGTCCGCAGCGTAGCTGTCGGGAAGAAATGCGTGCAGTGCTGCGGATGTAAAGACGATCCTGTGTCTAAATCTGAAGTCAAAATGACCTACGTTATGTGGGGTGTACCAATTAAAGATGTTGGCCCAGATGGTTGCGATGGTGCGTGCGGGGAATGTTAATGACCATTTGTGTTCCGAGGCGGGACGCCCGAGCACTCCCGGCAACAACAACTGATACAGGATGCGGGTGGGTAGGTCTGTGAAAATCCTAAACCTCCCCGTGCTAACAAATACATTAAAATTCAACTTACCTGTCGTGCTCCCCATTTGGCCCAAAGTGCTTCCCCAATGCCTGACCAGATTCCTGTTAAAAATACTTACCATACCACTAATATACTTTCTCCTAAACACTTTACCTGCTAACCTAAAACACTTCCCTATGTAATCTACACTAAAATTACCTTTCACGTCAAATACCTTACCTACATATTCCAGCCCAGCCTCCTCCATCGCCCCACTGATCATGCACTCGCGCTTCCCGGGGGGAGCGGAGAGCAAGTCAGGGTTATGACGGAGGGGCATGTGCGCGAGACCCTCACCGCTGTCTGGAACCGCCACAGTCAGGGGCCTGAAAGTCCTCCACGCCTCCAAGAGTTCCCTCTCGAAGGGGGGGAGGCCCTCCAGGACCGAAACAGGGGGCAACAAACACAAATTATAAACACCAAACTTACCTAGACTATTAACAAACTCACCTATATAATCCTTCCATGGAGCATCTACCTCAACGTCTAGAAATTTCCGAATTGTTTTCAGCCTGAAGGCCTTCTTCCTTAACTCTAAATCTGCTAACTTTAAACCTCCCTGATCGTACTCACCTATCATAACCTTATGTGCAATAAAGCCCCTCTCACGATTCCACAAAAAGTGGTTTATCACTAACCTTAATTTGTTAGCATAGACCCCCGGCAGGCCGTACACGGAGAGTGCATGGTTCAACATGGACATGCACAAAGAATTTACAACTAAGACTTTACCTTTTAATGTCAGATTACGACGTCTCCAAAAATTCAAGCGCGCTGTAATTTTCTCGCACAAAGGCGACCAAAGTGCAGTACGACACGCCTCCTCGTCTCTGCCCAGGGGGACGCCGAGGACCTTGTAGGAGTCCCCCGCCTCCCGGAGCTGGACAGGGAGAGGAACAGGCGTGACGCTGCCGCAAAATTTAACCGTGGTTTTATCGAAATTGATTTTGGCCCCTGAAGCGAGGCCGTAAACATTGAGCACGTGGAGAGAGGCGTTCAGGCTCTCCACGTCTCGGAGGATCAGATTCGTGTCATCTGCGTACTGAAAAATTTTGACTTCCCTACCCGCAGGCGTGGTCAGTCCCCTCACCGCCGCGTCCGCCCTCAACATGGCCGCCAAAGGCTCAGCGGCGATGCTGTAGAGGAGCGACGAGAGGGGACAGCCCTGCCTGACTGATCTTTTTAAGGGGAAAGAGTCAGTTAGAAACCCGTTGACTTTGACCTTACTGACCGCAAAGGAATAGATGAGCTGTAGCCAATTAACAAACCGTTCGCCGAAACCTAACTTACCTAATACAGTCCAGAGGAACGAATGCTCAACTCTGTCGAACGCCTTGTTAAAGTCTACACTAACGTGAATACCACCGGTCGCGTGCATCTGCCGAAGGAGATATCTCAGAGACAAAACTGTGTCTGAGATGTCCCTCCCGGGGACGCTGTAGGCCTGCGAGGGGTGTATGACGGATCCAATCACACGCTTTAACCTACCTGCTAATACCTTTGCTAAAATTTTATAGTCTACGTTCAAAAGGCTAATGGGCCTGTAGTTGGCGAGGCTGCTCCTGTCGCCCTTCTTAAAAAGCAGAGTGACGACACTCATCGCAAAACCATCGCCAACTCTACTCTCACTCTCAAAATCCTGATATAATAGGAGTAGGATCGGAGCTAACCTGGAAGCGAAACGCTTGAAAAACTCACAGGTTAGTCCGTCCTCTCCGGGGCTTTTCCCTGTATTTAAACTCTTGACTGCAGCCTCTATCTCCATGAGAGACAGAGGCGCGTCGCACAGCTCCCTATCCTCCCTGCTCAGTGTGCGCTCCAGAGCACCTACAGCCTGGTCTAAAGCCTGCTCTGCCACTCCGTCTGAACTAAAAAGCCTACTATAGAAATCCTGCGCTGTCTCTAAAACCTCACTTACCTCGGAAACAATCTTACCTGTCTTATCTATCAACTTATCTATGTGCATCTTTCCCTGTGTAACCTTCTCACAGCCGAAGAAGAACGCTGTCGAGCGTTCTCCTTCGACTGTGTGTCTGGCTTTTGCCCTCAAAATTGCACCCTGACACCTACTTACCTCCAGCTGCTCCAGCTCAGCGCGCACCACCAGGTACTCTGGATCCACAGGGCCAGTGGTGGAAGCTGCGCCCTGGTCCAGGACCTGCAGGCGCTGGCGGAGAGCGGTCTCCCTCCTGGTCGACAGCCACGCCTTGTGTTTGCTGTAATTGACACAGAGCTTTTTAATGCGTGTTTTTGCCGTCGGCCACCAATCGACCACGCTGTCGATCAGCTCCAGCTCCATGTCAAATACATCAAACAAAAAGTCCATTTTCCTACAAAAAGTTTCATCACCGAGGATGGAGCTGTTTAGGACCCACAGTCCTCCATTCCTCGGTGATGAAACTAACCCAAAATAAATATCTAAAGTGGAGTGATCACTCAAGCCTGACCACTTGTAGGAAGCACCACTGACTCTCTGTGCCAGGTCTGAGGAGGCAAAACAGAGGTCAATGCGGGACTGCTTCAGGACGCCCTGGACGACCTGCCGCCTGGAGAAATCCTTCAGGAAGGGGTGGACGAACCGCCACACCTCCGTCAGGTTCCTGCTGGCGGCTTCTTCCAACAGGGCTGTCCTGGCAGTGCTGTTTTTAAAAGAGTTGTTAATGCCGATGTCTGTCTTGCAAAGTGTTGTATTAAAGTCACCGATTATGATTGTAGTGTCGTTCGCAAAGCGAAATATTTTTTTGAAGAATTGCCTCCTCAGACCATCATTGTTCGGGGCGTAGATGTTAATTAGTCTGAACTTCACTGTGTCCGTGAAGTCCAGGACCAGGAAGGAGCCCTCTGGGTCGGCGTGTACCAGGGTGGGTTGGCCTAAGACACCAGGCCTCACCACCGTGGCCACACCGCGCGAGCACGCCGTGCCCAGGGCCCAAAATACAGAGCCCACTCCCATGCTCCGCACTTGTTGCGCGTGGCTGACATCCCAGTGCGTTTCTTGGATGCAGAGCACGTCCCACTTGGAAAAGTGTAACGCGCTCTGCATCCGCACTGGGCTCCGCAGGCCGCCTGCGTTCCAAGAGGACAAGGAGAACGCCATTAAGAGGAGACCTTGGAGGATGTAACCCATCTTTTATTTAGACTTCTTTTTGGCGCCCGTCGCATCCGACTGCCACACTCTTTTTCTGACTTCACGGGTGGAGAAATCCATGAAGTCATCATTAAAAACAGTCTCGAGCTCACCTCGTGGGGCAGAGCTGCGTGTGGAGGATGGTGGGTTGATGGAGCTTTCTGCTGGCGCTTTTGAGGTGGTTGGAACGGAGGAGGCAGAGCCGCTCTCAGCAGCAGCGCCCTCTCCGTCTCCTGCCACCTGCTTCCTGCGTCTTGCCCCTTTCTTATCCTTCTTCTCCACCTGTCCCCTCTTACCACCGTCCGACTGGAGCTTGGGATCATCACCCAGCCCTGTGGTGATGTCCCCCCCTTTGGAGGTAAGATGCGGGGCCTGTCCCGCACCCATCCTCCTCCCGGGTTCAGCCTCTTCCTCCACGGGCTTAGGAGTTGGACCCTCACGAGTCCCCTCCCTCTGGTCAGGAGGAGCAGTTTGTCCTGCTCCCACCTTCCCAGACGCCAGCGCTGAGCCGAGCACCATCTCCAGTGCGACGGACGCCTCCTCGTCTGAGGAGTCAGAGGAGCAAGAGGAGCCAGACACCTCTGGCTCCCCTGACTCCTCCACAGCCTCCTCCTCCAAAAACTCCTCTACTTCGGAGAGAGCAGTTGCGGGCACGTTCTGGGCCACGTCACTGCTCTCTCCTCCAATGGCGTCCTCCCTGTCCTCCCCTCTGTCCTCCCCTCTGTCCTCCTCTCTGTCACCCGCACCACACGGACATAAGTGGCGGAACATGCGGCACTCTCTGCACTTCGGGGCCCGCTGCGCGACGCACTCGCGCGCGTAATGCCCCTGGCTCCCGCAGTTGCGGCACAGAAAGTCAGGGCACTCCCTCAGAATATGGCCAGGCTGGAGACACCCCCTACACACCCGCACCTGCCTGTCGTGTATTACCCTGAAGTACTCGGGGCCCCCCGCGGTGTCAAACCTGACAGAATACGGTAAGGACTGCACCGTGTCCGTGAACCTTACCCGTACAAACCTGGTGCCGTCCGCCACGTTCGTCCCCGGCCACATTCTCCTCCTCACCTCGGAGACCGCAGAGACCCCCCAGGCGTAGAGCTTGGCCAGGATCTCCTCGTCCTCGATATAAGCCGGCAGCCCCATGAAGGACACGACCAGCTCATCCACCGAGATGTCACGGGCGTGAACCCTGACTCCTCCAATGCAGTACCCGTCCAGGAGCCGCTCCTTCGCTTTGGTGGTACTGACGGTTACTTCATATTTGTCCTTCGAGATGAGTCTGCATGCTACTATGGAGCCGCACACCTCCTGTGTCGCTTTTAAGAATGCAAGTGGCGTGATTTGTGCTCCCTCCGTCAACTCCAACACCACAGTGAGTTCTTTCATAAATTTCATTCTTCTTTCTTCGTTCTTTCTATTATTTACAGATTCTTTCAAACTTTGTCTTGCCTTTGTCGTGTCCATTCCAGTGTCCGATGCCGTGTTGTCCGTCCTTTGAGCCATGCTCACAAAAAACAAAAAATCCACCTCCCAGTAAGTTTACTGGGAGGGGAACAAACAAAAGAACTGAAAAAAGTAAATGAAAATGACCAAAATAACGATTAAAAACTCAAAAAAAACTCCCAAACCTCCAGCTCCAGACCATGCAGCACACCACAAATTGCACGCACCTGCACTGACTCAATCAATCCTTACCATCAAACTGAGAAACAAGGAGTGAAAAGAGTGCATTAACTCTGTTTATTCAGGGATACTTTTCAATCTCTAATTAAAAAATGTAAAAGAGCTCTTTCGGGTGATAAGTTTTTCTGTACATGTAAACAACTGATTTGCTGTAAAGGCTATCATGAAGGCACTGCTGGGATTTGAACCCAGGATCTACTGTTTACTAGACAGGCACTTTGACCATCTAAGCCACAGCGCCTCTAACCTGTTTCAGCTAGATATTCAGTGACCAATGTTACCTCATAGATTTTGCCTGCTATACCTCTTCCAATCGTCCCTGGGTGGGCTCGAACCACCAACCTCCCGGTTAACCCTTTAAGCGCCAAAGTCGCAGAAATGCGACTTTACCGTACAAGGAAATTTATGAAATAATAGTAGAAAATGAATCACTTCAGTCATTGGTCGGTTCGGTGCAACTTCCCTTTATTAGCCAGGTATGATCTAGGGCAGATCCGGTAAGGAAAAAAATGGCTGGAGGAAGTACACGTGGCATGCATTTTACAGCAGATTCTGACTCTGAAGGAAATTATCTCCCCGAGAGTGACGATGGATTTCCAAGTGGAGATGAAGGGACTTCGAAACAACGGACAGGTGCAAAGGACAGACGGAGGCGTGGAACCAGTGGAACCAGTGGCTGCAGTAAAACTTGCCCGGTGGATGAGAGCTGGGACATGCTGAGAGAGGTCGAGGTATTTGAGGCATGGATCAAACCTTTTGAAGACCCAGTTGGCTACACAGGAGAGATGGATCTGACGGATGCTAATCCATTTGATATTCTGTCACTCTTTCTGACCGATCAGTTTTGGACTTTCATTACTGATGAGACAAATAGATATGCACATCAGTGTATGGCACCTATGATTCTGAAGCCACATTCAAGATTTCTTGAGTGGTATGATGTATCAGTCACCGAAATGAAAGCTTTCTTCGCTTTGCATCTCTCCATGGGCCTTGTTGAGAAACCTGAAATCGAGGATTACTGGGGAACATTTTGGCTTACACAAACGCCTGGATTTGGAAATGTAATGTCAAGAAACAGATTTGAAATCATTCTTTCGTTCTTTCATTTTGTCAACAATAATGATTATGTGAGAACAGGCGAGCCCGGGCACGATAAACTGTTCAAAGTCCGCCCAATAATAGATTTGATTATTCCCAAATTTGCAGCAGTTTACAGTCCAATCAAGGAGCTTTCTTTAGATGAAATGACAATAGCTTTCAAGGGGAGATCTTCACTAAAATGTTACTCTCCGAATAAACCTGACAAATATGGCTATAGAGTGTATGCCCTGAGTGAAAGCTGTTCAGGGTATGTTTTGCGCTGGTCAATGCACACTGGACAGTACAAAAATAATGCAAGCAACATCAGTGCAACACACGCAGTTGTCCGTGAGTTGGTTTCTCCCTTTACGGGCAAAGGACACGAGATTTACATGGACAGTTACTATACCTCGCCTGTAATTGCAAATGAATTAGCAGATTTGGAAACTGAACTGTGTGGGACGGTAAGGATTACCAGGTTGGGGATGCCAAAATGCCTTGGTAAAAGTGTCTTACAGCTGAAAAAAGGAGATGACCCAGTTTTTTGCAGAAAGGGAAAACTCCTGGCTTGTGCTTGGCACGATACTAAACGTCTCACCATGTTGTCCACAGTCCATGGAAATGATTGTGTTCAGAGGAGGATCCGATCCAAGACAGATGACACTGGCTTCCGTGACACCTGTATGTGTCGACACGTACAACGCCTACATGGGTGGCGTGGACACTGCTGACCAGAGGATGAAGACATACCTCTTTCCACACAGGTCCCGGAAATGGTATCATCGCATATTCAATGCCATTATAAGCATAAGTATTGTCAACTCACACATCATATACACCAAATCCACTCCAGGCCCACACAAACCTTTAAAGGTTTACATTCAGAACATTATTGATGCATTACTGGCTGATCACTCCAAAAAACAAGAGAGGCGCTCAAGACCGGAGGGTGAAATGCCACAGAGACTCACAGAGCGTCATTGGCTTTGTCAAGCAGAGGGACGTCCAGACTGCGCCGTGTGCTCTGACCGCTCTCGTACCAAAGGCAGGCGGCAAACAAAGTACAGGTGCCGTCAGTGTGGCGTTGGCCTCTGTGCGGTTCCATGCAACGAGAGATACCATACGCTAAAAAACTTTAAATGCTGTCATTTGGATATGTAAAAGTGCAGGGTACCTTGACCCTGGATGGACATCTTTTCTGTGATGGCTCTCTCCTTTCTTCACTGCTTTCTCCACAACCTGCCTGGCACCAATGATGGATGTATAAGTTGGAAAAATAAAAAAAATGAAAAAAATACATAATAAATACCGTGTTTGTCATCATTTGGTCAGAACTTGTAATCAGGGCCCGAGTTTGAAGATGTGAGCAAAAGGGGTGAAAATGGGTTAAAATGTGAAAAAACACCAAAATGAGCAAAATGAAATAATCCCCCATCATCAGTGCACTGTTTGCCCCCAGAAAAGCACTCCCCTGGGGCCTGGAGGTGATCTGACCACCAGAATATAGTACCATATACCCCTGCTGGACTTAGAAAAAAAAACCGAGCTTCCAGCCAATAGTACACTATACCCGAGGGACTCTGTCGTTTTTCGGCAATAGTACACTATACCCGAGGGACTCTGTCGTTTTTCGGCAATAGTACACTATACCCGAGGGACTCTGTCGTTTTTCGGCAATAGTACACTATACCCGAGGGACTCTGTCGTTTTTCGGCAATAGTACACTATACCCGAGGGACTCTGTCGTTTTTCCGGGCCGTAGTATGAAGTTGTGAGCAAAAGGGGTGAAAATGGGTTAAAATGTGAAAAAACACCAAAATGAAATAATCCCCCATCATCAGTGCACTGTTTGCCCCCAGAAAAGCACTCCCCTGGGGCCTGGAGGTGATCTGACCATCAGAGTATAGCACCATATGCCCCTGAGGGACTTAGAGTAAAAACCGAAATAGTACACTATACCTAAAGACTCTGTCGTTTTTCGGCAATAGTACACTATATACCGTTGGACTTAGTCGTTTTTTGGGCTCGTGGGAATAAGCGTTCAGCTCAAGAATCCCGGGCTAAATCACGCTGCTCCCGAGAAATTCTTACGCTGCTCTCACGCGGAATGTGCAAAATGGTAATGCTGGGAGGGACGGGCGGGCGGTTTTTGAGAATGACGTTTTTCGCAATCGAAACAGGTACATTTCCTGGTTGTGCGGCTACCGGGCAAGGAGCTCGTTTGACGGACACACGAGAACCGCGATCGATGGGCCCCGTTCTGGTTTTATCCATCTTCCAAGGCTCCTTCACAGCCGTAATGTCAAGTCATGGTTCGGAGGTGCGGAGGTGAGCGTCGGATCACAGAGCCTCTGAATGGAGCCCCGCGCTCCGCGCTCCTCCGCGCTCTAAGCGCCGCTCAGACCCGGCATGAGAGGGTCTATTTTCGGCTTGATTTTACCAGACTCCCGGGCACTTCCAGAAGCTTGCTGTTTGCTCTGATTGCTCGGGGCAGAGCACAGTGTCACGCTGACCACGGGCTGTACGCGGAGGTGACCCGCTCCGTGATCTTAGCGCCGCCCAGACCCAGGGCCATCCACCCCGCACACGGCCAGACTTTGCCCGGCCAGGGAGCACCTTCTGCGGGTTGGATGCTCCGGGTCGGAGTCCCTGGAGCCTGGAGCCCTCACCGGGCCCCGAACTCGGCTGCCGGAGGCAGTGCAGTGCCTCATGGATAAAAGTGCACCCAGCCGGTCTCGAACTCGCGTGAGGCGGAGCAGGGATCCATGAATCAACCATGAAAATGGTACAAATCATGGTTCTATGTATACCAGACAAGGAGCTTGGTCTATTGGCACTCAAGACCCGCCATCGTAGGGCCCCGTTCTGGTTTTATCCAGCTTTGAAGGCTCCTGCGCACTGCGGGTTTGTTTACATTTTGCGGCTGTGGTTTGCTCCGGCTAACCTCACGCCGGACACGTTGGAAGCGAGGCCGAGACAGAGGTCCCACCAGGCGCGGGGCGTCAGTCTGACTGGCTTCCCCCGCGCCTGGCCCCTTGTCTCCGGAGATGGGACCGTCACTCACCCCCGCACTGAAGGACGCGCGGCTTGAAGGATGATGGCTGCGCTTAGCCCCTGTGCCAGGGGCTCTGAGCCAGTCCTCTTCAGCCTCAACGCGTCCGGTGGGAACACAGTCCGGGTCCGTGGTCACTCACCCCTGCGCAGAAGGACGCGCGGCTTGGAGGATGATGGCTGCACTCAGCCCCTGGCACAGGGGCTCTGCACCAGTCCCCTTCAGCCTCAACGCGTCCGGTGGAACAACAGTCCAGGCCCTCTGTCACTCACCCCCGCACTGAAGGACGCGCGGCTTGAAGGATGATGGCTGTGCTTAGCCCCTGTGCCAGGGGCTCTGAGCCAGTCCCCTTCAGCCTCAACGCGTCCGGTGGGAACACAGTCCGGGTCCACTGTCACTCACCCCTGCGCAGAAGGACGCGCGACTTGGAGGATGATGGCTGCGCTTAGCCCCTGGCACAGGGGCTCTGCACCAGTCCCCTTCAGCCTCAACGCGTCCGGTGGAACAACAGTCCAGGCCCACTGTCACTCACCCCCGCACTGAAGGACGCGCGGCTTGGAGGATGATGGCTGCGCTTAGCCCCTGTGCCAGGGGCTCTGAGCCAGTCCCCTTCAGCCTCAACGCGTCCGGTGGGAACACAGTCCGGGTCCATTGTCACTCACCCCTGCGCAGAAGGACGCGCGGCTTGGAGGATGATGGCTGCGCTTAGCCCCTGGCACAGGGGCTCTGCACCAGTCCCCTTCAGCCTCAACGCGTCCGGTGGAACAACAGTCCAGGCCCTCTGTCACTCACCCCCGCACTGAAGGACGCGCGGCTTGAAGGATGATGGCTGTGCTTAGCCCCTGTGCCAGGGGCTCTGAGCCAGTCCCCTTCAGCCTCAACGCGTCCGGTGGGAACACAGTCCGGGTCCACTGTCACTCACCCCTGCGCAGAAGGACGCGCGGCTTGGAGGATGATGGCTGCGCTTAGCCCCTGGCACAGGGGCTCTGCACCAGTCCCCTTCAGCCTCAACGCGTCCGGTGGAACAACAGTCCAGGCCCACTGTCACTCACCCCCGCACTGAAGGACGCGCGGCTTGGAGGATGATGGCTGCGCTTAGCCCCTGTTACAGGGGCTCTGCGCCAGTCTCCTTCAGCCTCAACGCGTCCGACGGAACCACAGTCCGAGCCCATTGTCACTCACCCCCGCGCAGCAGGAGGCGCGGCTTGAAGGATGATGGCTGCGCTTAGCCCCTGGGCCCAAGGGCTCTGCGCCAGTCCCCTTCAGCCTCAACGTGTCCGATGGCTCTGCGCGGGGCGGGGGGCAGGGCCGGCGCATATTTTTGGTCCGACTCCGGTCCCTTCCTCGTCTCTGAGTTTGTCAAATGCAGCGCCTGTCCAGGGCTCACTTTGCTATCAACTGGCTGGTCACCGCCATCGTAGGGCCCCGTTCTGGTTTCATCCAGCTTCGAAGGCTCCTGCGCACTGCGGGGTTGTTGGCATTTGTGGTCCTGATTTGCGCTGGCTCACCCTTACGCTGGACACAGCGCCAGATGATATATTTGGTCCGACTCCGGTCCCTTCCTCGTCTCTGAGTTTGTCAAATGCAGCGCCTGTCCAGGGCTCACTTTGCTATCAACTGGCTGGTCACCGCCATCGTAGGGCCCCGTTCTGGTTTCATCCAGCTTCGAAGGCTCCTGCGCACTGCGGGGTTGTTGGCATTTGTGGTCCTGATTTGCGCTGGCTCACCCTTACGCTGGACACAGCGCCAGATGATATATTTGGTCCGACTCCGGTCCCTTCCTCGTCTCTGAGTTTGTCAAATGCAGCGCCTGTCCAGGGCTCACTTTGCTATCAACTGGCTGGTCACCGCCATCGTAGGGCCCCGTTCTGGTTTCATCCAGCTTCGAAGGCTCCTGCGCACTGCGGGGTTGTTGGCATTTGTGGTCCTGATTTGCGCTGGCTCACCCTTACGCTGGACACAGCGCCAGATGATATATTTGGTCCGACTCCGGTCCCTTCCTCGTCTCTGAGTTTGTCAAATGCAGCTCCTGTCCAGGGCTCACTTTGCTATCAACTGGCTGGTCACCGCCATCGTAGGGCCCCGTTCTGGTTTCATCCAGCTTCGAAGGCTCCTGCGCACTGCGGGGTTGTTGGCATTTGTGGTCCTGATTTGCGCTGGCTCACCCTTACGCTGGACACAGCGCCAGATGATATATTTGGTCCGACTCCGGTCCCTTCCTCGTCTCTGAGTTTGTCAAATGCAGCGCCTGTCCAGGGCTCACTTTGCTATCAACTGGCTGGTCACCGCCATCGTAGGGCCCCGTTCTGGTTTCATCCAGCTTCGAAGGCTCCTGCGCACTGCGGGGTTGTTGGCATTTGTGGTCCTGATTTGCGCTGGCTCACCCTCACGCTGGACACAGCGCCAGATGATATATTTGGTCCGACTCCGGTCCCTTCCTCGTCTCTGAGTTTGTCAAATGCAGCTCCTGTCCAGGGCTCACTTTGCTATCAACTGGCTGGTCACCGCCATCGTAGGGCCCCGTTCTGGTTTCATCCAGCTTCGAAGGCTCCTGCGCACTGCGGGGTTGTTGGCATTTGTGGTCCAGAGCCCCGGCTCTAAATTAAACCTGTTACCCTAGTAGGCCGGCCTCCGGGTCCCCCTCTCTTCTTCGGTTATGGAGTACATTGGGCGCGGGGGCAGCCAGTGGAGGGCAAGGGCCCTGCCTCCAAGTGTGGTGTAGGGGACAGGGGAGCCAGGGCCTTGGGGTCCTGGTGCTTTTTATCTTTTAAAGTGGCTCAGAGTACCAAGGGCACGGACTTCCAGGGGGCTGCACCAAGGGTGTGTAGCTCGTGTTGGGGTGCTTAAGTGTGGGTACCTGGGGACGAAAGGTGGGCCGGGGCCGGCGCGAGCCTCTGTGGTGAGTGCTGGGCCGTTCCCTTGGTACTCCAGTCGGAGTACCAAGGGCACGGACTTCCATGGTATAGTACCAAGGGCACGGACCTCCAGGGGGCTGAAACAAGGGTGTGTAGCCCGTGTGGGGGTGCTTAAGTGTGGGTCCCCGGGTTCGAAGGGAGGGCCTGGTCCCCGGTGGTCATCCCCGGAGTCCCAGAGCCTGCAACCCGGGGAAGAGTGGCCCGTCCCCAGACTGAGTTTGGGGGAATGCGGGGTGGCTCTGGAGGGGCTCCAGGGGTTCCAGGGGGTGCTCGGCGGAGGCCATGCCCAGCCAGAGTGGCCCTTCCCCGGGCAGAATCTGGGGAGAGTGGGGAGTGGCTCTGGAGGTGCTCCGGGGGCTCCAGGGGTTCCAGGGGGTGCTCAGTGGGGGCCATGCCCAGCCAGAGTGGCCCTTCCCCGGGCAGAATCTGGGGAGAGTGGGGGGTGGCTCTGGAGGTGCTCCGGGGGCTCCAGGGGGTGCTCGGCGGAGGCCATGCCCAGCCAGAGTGGCCCTTCCCCGGGCATAGTCTGGGGAGAGTGGGGGGTGGCTCTGGAGGTGCTCCGGGGGCTCCAGGGGGTGCTCAGTGGAGGCCATGCCCAGCCAGAGTGTCCCTTCCCCGTGCAGAGTCTGGAGGAGTGGGGGGTGGCTCTGGAGGTGCTCCGGGGGCTCCAGGGGTTCCAGGGGGTGCTCGGCGGAGGCCATGCCCAGCCAGAGTGGCCCTTCCCCGGGCATAGTCTGGGGAGAGTGGGGGGTGGCTCTGGAGGTGCTCCGGGGGCTCCAGGGGGTGCTCAGTGGAGGCCATGCCCAGCCAGAGTGGCCCTTCCCCGGGCAGAGTCTGGAGGAGTGGGGGGTGGCTCTGGAGGTGCTCCGGGGGCTCCAGGGGTTCCAGGGGGTGCTCAGCGGAGGCCATGCCCAGCCAGAGTTGCCCTTCCCCGGGGTGAGTCTGGAGGAGTGGGGGGTGGCTCTGGAGGGGCTCCAGGGGTTCCAGGGGGGTGCTCGGCGGAGGCCATACCCAGCCAGAGTGGCCCTTCCCCGGGGTGAGTCTGGAGGAGTGGGGGGTGGCTCTGGAGGGGCTCCAGGGGTTCCAGGGGGTGCTCGGCGGAGGCCATGCCCAGCCAGAGTGGCCCTTCCCCGGGCATAGTCTGGGGAGAGTGGGGGGTGGCTCTGGAGGTGCTCCGGGGGCTCCAGGGGGTGCTCAGTGGAGGCCATGCCCAGCCAGAGTGGCCCTTCCCCGGGCATAGTCTGGGGAGAGTGGGGGGTGGCTCTGGAGGTGCTCCGGGGGCTTCAGGGGGTGCTCAGTGGAGGCCATGCCCAGCCAGAGTGTCCCTTCCCCGGGCAGAGTCTGGAGGTGTGGGGGGTGGCTCTGGAGGTGCTCCGGGGGCTCCAGGGGGTGCTCGGCGGAGGCCATGCCCAGCCAGAGTGGCCCTTCCCCGGGCATAGTCTGGGGAGAGTGGGGGGTGGCTCTGGAGGTGCTCCGGGGGCTCCAGGGGGTGCTCAGTGGAGGCCATGCCCAGCCAGAGTGGCCCTTCCCCAGGCAGAGTCTGGAGGAGTGGGGGGTGGCTCTGGAGGTGCTCCGGGGGCTCCAGGGGTTCCAGGGGGTGCTCAGCGGAGGCCATGCCCAGCCAGAGTTGCCCTTCCCCGGGGTGAGTCTAGAGGAGTGGGGGGTGGCTCTGGAGGGGCTCCAGGGGTTCCAGGGGGGTGCTCGGCGGAGGCCATGCCCAGCCAGAGTGGCCCTTCCCCGGGGTGAGTCTGGAGGAGTGGGGGGTGGCTCTGGAGGGGCTCCAGGGGTTCCAGGGGGTGCTCGGCGGAGGCCATGCCCAGCCAGAGTGGCCCTTCCCCGGGCATAGTCTGGGGAGAGTGGGGGGTGGCTCTGGAGGTGCTCCGGGGGCTCCAGGGGGTGCTCAGTGGAGGCCATGCCCAGCCAGAGTGGCCCTTCCCCGGGCATAGTCTGGGGAGAGTGGGGGGTGGCTCTGGAGGTGCTCCGGGGGCTTCAGGGGGTGCTCAGTGGAGGCCATGCCCAGCCAGAGTGTCCCTTCCCCGGGCAGAGTCTGGAGGAGTGGGGGGTGGCTCTGGAGGTGCTCCGGGGGCTCCAGGGGGTGCTCGGCGGAGGCCATGCCCAGCCAGAGTGGCCCTTCCCCGGGCATAGTCTGGGGAGAGTGGGGGGTGGCTCTGGAGGTGCTCCGGGGGCTCCAGGGGGTGCTCAGTGGAGGCCATGCCCAGCCAGAGTGTCCCTTCCCCGAGCAGAGTCTGGGGAGAGTGGGGGGTGGCTCTGGAGGTGCTCCGGGGGCTCCAGGGGTTCCAGGGGGTGCTTAGCGGAGGCCATGCCCAGCCAGAGTTGCCCTTCCCCGGGGTGAGTCTGGAGGAGTGGGGGGTGGCTCTGGAGGGGCTCCAGGGGTTCCAGGGGGGTGCTCGGCGGAGGCCATGCCCAGCCAGAGTGGCCCTTCCCCGGGGTGAGTCTGGAGGAGTGGGGGGTGGCTCTGGAGGGGCTCCAGGGGTTCCAGGGGGTGCTCGGCGGAGGCCATGCCCAGCCAGAGTGGCCCTTCCCCGGGCATAGTCTGGGGAGAGTGGGGGGTGGCTCTGGAGGTGCTCCGGGGGCTCCAGGGGGTGCTCAGTGGAGGCCATGCCCAGCCAGAGTGTCCCTTCCCCGGGCAGAGTCTGGAGGAGTGGGGGGTGGCTCTGGAGGTGCTCCGGGGGCTTCAGGGGGTGCTCAGTGGAGGCCATGCCCAGCCAGAGTGTCCCTTCCCCGGGCAGAGTCTGGAGGAGTGGGGGGTGGCTCTGGAGGTGCTCCGGGGGCTCCAGGGGGTGCTCGGCGGAGGCCATGCCCAGCCAGAGTGGCCCTTCCCCGGGCATAGTCTGGGGAGAGTGGGGGGTGGCTCTGGAGGTGCTCCGGGGGCTCCAGGGGGTGCTCAGTGGAGGCCATGCCCAGCCAGAGTGTCCCTTCCCCGGGCAGAGTCTGGGGAGAGTGGGGGGTGGCTCTGGAGGTGCTCCGGGGGCTCCAGGGGTTCCAGGGGGTGCTCAGCGGAGGCCATGCCCAGCCAGAGTTGCCCTTCCCCGGGGTGAGTCTGGAGGAGTGGGGGGTGGCTCTGGAGGGGCTCCAGGGGTTCCAGGGGGGTGCTCGGCGGAGGCCATGCCCAGTCAGAGTGGCCCTTCCCCGGGGTGAGTCTGGAGGAGTGGGGGGTGGCTTTGGAGGGGCTCCAGGGGTTCCAGGGGGTGCTCGGCGGAGGCCATGCCCAGCCAGAGTGGCCCTTCCCCGGGCATAGTCTGGGGAGAGTGGGGGGTGGCTCTGGAGGTGCTCCGGGGGCTCCAGGGGGTGCTCAGTGGAGGCCATGCCCAGCCAGAGTGTCCCTTCCCCGGGCAGAGTCTGGAGGAGTGGGGGTGGCTCTGGAGGTGCTCCGGGGGCTCCAGGGGTTCCAGGGGGTGCTCAGCGGAGGCCATGCCCAGCCAGAGTTGCCCTTCCCCGGGGTGAGTCTGGAGGAGTGGAGGGTGGCTCTGGAGGGGCTCCAGGGGTTCCAGGGGGGTGCTCAGCGGAGGCCATGCCCAGCCAGAGTGGCCCTTCCCCGGGCATAGTCTGGAGGAGTGGGGGGTGGCTCTGGAGGTGCTCCGGGGGCTCCAGGGGGTGCTCGGCGGAGGCCATGCCCAGCCAGAGTGGCCCTTCCCCGGGCATAGTCTGGGGAGAGTGGGGGGTGGCTCTGGAGGTGCTCCGGGGGCTCCAGGGGGTGCTCAGTGGAGGCCATGCCCAGCCAGAGTGTCCCTTCCCCGAGCAGAGTCTGGGGAGAGTGGGGGGTGGCTCTGGAGGTGCTCCGGGGGCTCCAGGGGTTCCAGGGGGTGCTCAGCGGAGGCCATGCCCAGCCAGAGTTGCCCTTCCCCGGGGTGAGTCTGGAGGAGTGGGGGGTGGCTCTGGAGGGGCTCCAGGGGTTCCAGGGGGGTGCTCGGCGGAGGCCATGCCCAGCCAGAGTGGCCCTTCCCCGGGGTGAGTCTGGAGGAGTGGGGGGTGGCTCTGGAGGGGCTCCAGGGGTTCCAGGGGGTGCTCGGCGGAGGCCATGCCCAGCCAGAGTGGCCCTTCCCCGGGCATAGTCTGGGGAGAGTGGGGGGTGGCTCTGGAGGTGCTCCGGGGGCTCCAGGGGGTGCTCAGTGGAGGCCATGCCCAGCCAGAGTGTCCCTTCCCCGGGCAGAGTCTGGAGGAGTGGGGGGTGGCTCTGGAGGTGCTCCGGGGGCTTCAGGGGGTGCTCAGTGGAGGCCATGCCCAGCCAGAGTGTCCCTTCCCCGGGCAGAGTCTGGAGGAGTGGGGGGTGGCTCTGGAGGTGCTCCGGGGGCTCCAGGGGGTGCTCGGCGGAGGCCATGCCCAGCCAGAGTGGCCCTTCCCCGGGCATAGTCTGGGGAGAGTGGGGGGTGGCTCTGGAGGTGCTCCGGGGGCTCCAGGGGGTGCTCAGTGGAGGCCATGCCCAGCCAGAGTGTCCCTTCCCCGGGCAGAGTCTGGGGAGAGTGGGGGGTGGCTCTGGAGGTGCTCCGGGGGCTCCAGGGGTTCCAGGGGGTGCTCAGCGGAGGCCATGCCCAGCCAGAGTTGCCCTTCCCCGGGGTGAGTCTGGAGGAGTGGGGGGTGGCTCTGGAGGGGCTCCAGGGGTTCCAGGGGGGTGCTCGGCGGAGGCCATGCCCAGTCAGAGTGGCCCTTCCCCGGGGTGAGTCTGGAGGAGTGGGGGGTGGCTCTGGAGGGGCTCCAGGGGTTCCAGGGGGTGCTCGGCGGAGGCCATGCCCAGCCAGAGTGGCCCTTCCCCGGGCATAGTCTGGAGGAGTGGGGGTGGCTCTGGAGGTGCTCCGGGGGCTCCAGGGGTTCCAGGGGGTGCTCAGCGGAGGCCATGCCCAGCCAGAGTTGCCCTTCCCCGGGGTGAGTCTGGAGGAGTGGAGGGTGGCTCTGGAGGGGCTCCAGGGGTTCCAGGGGGGTGCTCAGCGGAGGCCATGCCCAGCCAGAGTGGCCCTTCCCCGGGCATAGTCTGGGGAGAGTGGGGGGTGGCTCTGGAGGTGCTCTGGGGGCTCCAGCGGGTGCTCAGTGGAGGCCATGCCCAGCCAGAGTGTCCCTTCCCCGGGCAGAGTCTGGAGGAGTGGGGGGTGGCTCTGGAGGTGCTCCGGGGGCTCCAGGGGGTGCTCGGCGGAGGCCATGCCCAGCCAGAGTGGCCCTTCCCCGGGCATAGTCTGGGGAGAGTGGGGGGTGGCTCTGGAGGTGCTCCGGGGGCTCCAGGGGGTGCTCGGTGGAGGCCATGCCCAGCCAGAGTGTCCCTTCCCCGGGCAGAGTCTGGAGGAGTGGGGGGTGGCTCTGGAGGTGCTCCGGGGGCTCCAGGGGTTCCAGGGGGTGCTCAGCGGAGGCCATGCCCAGCCAGAGTGGCCCTTCCCCGGGGTGAGTCTGGGGAGAGTGGGGGGTGGCTCTGGAGGTGCTCCGGGGGCTCCAGGGGGTGCTCAGCGGAGGCCATGCCCAGCCAGAGTGGCCCTTCCCCGGGCATAGTCTGGGGAGAGTGGGGGGTGGCTCTGGAGGTGCTCTGGGGGCTCCAGAGGGTGCTCAGTGGAGGCCATGCCCAGCCAGAGTGGCCCTTCCCCGGGCAGAGTCTGGAGGAGTGGGGGGTGGCTCTGGAGGTGCTCCGGGGGCTCCAGGGGTTCCAGGGGGTGCTCAGTGGGGGCCATGCCCAGCCAGAGTGGCCCTTCCCCGGGCAAAGTCTGGTCGTGTGCGGGGTGGATGATCCCTGCTCCGCCTCACGCGAGTTCGAGACCGGCTGGGTGCCCTTTTATCCATGAGGCACTGCACTGCCTCCGGCAGCCGAGTTCGGGGCCCGGTGAGGGCTCCAGGCTCCAGGGGCTCCGACCCGGAGCCTCCGACCCGCAGAAGGTGCTCCCTGGCCGGGCAAAGTCTGGCCGTGTGCGGGGTGGATGATCCCTGCTCCGCCTCACGCGAGTTCGAGACCGGCTGGGTGCCCTTTTATCCATGAGGCACTGCACTTCCTCCGGCAGCCGAGTTCGGGGCCCGGTGAGGGCTCCAGGCTCCAGGGGCTCCGACCCGGAGCCTCCGACCCGCAGAAGGTGCTCCCTGGCCGGGCAAAGTCTGGCCGTGTGCGGGGTGGATGATCCCTGCTCCGCCTCACGCGAGTTCGAGACCGGCTGGGTGCCCTTTTATCCATGAGGCACTGCACTGCCTCCGGCAGCCGAGTTCGGGGCCCGGTGAGGGCTCCAGGCTCCAGGGGCTCCGACCCGGAGCCTCCGACCCGCAGAAGGTGCTCCCTGGCCGGGCAAAGTCTGGCCGTGTGCGGGGTGGATGATCCCTGCTCCGCCTCACGCGAGTTCGAGACCGGCTGGGTGCCCTTTTATCCATGAGGCACTGCACTTCCCCCGGCAGCCGAGTTCGGGGCCCGGTGAGGGCTCCAGGCTCCAGGGGCTCCGACCCGGAGCCTCCGACCCGCAGAAGGTGCTCCCTGGCCGGGCAAAGTCTGGCCGTGTGCGGGCTGGATGATCCCTGCTCCGCCTCACGCGAGTTCGAGACCGGCTGGGTGCCCTTTTATCCATGAGGCACTGCACTGCCTCCGGCAGCCGAGTTCGGGGCCCGGTGAGGGCTCCAGGCTCCAGGGGCTCCGACCCGGAGCCTCCGACCCGCAGAAGGTGCTCCCTGGCCGGGCAAAGTCTGGCCGTGTGCGGGGTGGATGATCCCTGCTCCGCCTCACGCGAGTTCGAGACCGGCTGGGTGCCCTTTTATCCATGAGGCACTGCACTGCCTCCGGCAGCCGAGTTCGGGGCCCGGTGAGGGCTCCAGGCTCCAGGGGCTCCGACCCGGAGCCTCCGACCCGCAGAAGGTGCTCCCTGGCCGGGCAAAGTCTGGCCGTGTGCGGGGTGGATGATCCCTGCTCCGCCTCACGCGAGTTCGAGACCGGCTGGGTGCCCTTTTATCCATGAGGCACTGCACTGCCTCCGGCAGCCGAGTTCGGGGCCCGGTGAGGGCTCCAGGCTCCAGGGGCTCCGACCCGGAGCCTCCGACCCGCAGAAGGTGCTCCCTGGCTGGGCAAAGTCTGGCCGTGTGCGGGGTGGATGATCCCTGCTCCGCCTCACGCGAGTTCGAGACCGGCTGGGTGCCCTTTTATCCATGAGGCACTGCACTGCCTCCGGCAGCCGAGTTCGGGGCCCGGTGAGGGCTCCAGGCTCCAGGGGCTCCGACCCGGAGCCTCCGACCCGCAGAAGGTGCTCCCTGGCCGGGCAAAGTCTGGCCGTGTGCGGGGTGGATGATCCCTGTTCCGCCTCACGCGAGTTCGAGACCGGCTGGGTGCCCTTTTATCCAAGAATCAACTGGAGTGTGGAGCTTCTACGGGCCTCCAGGGGCACTGCCGACCCAGAGCTGTGCCCCGGCTTCAGTTCTCTGTATCTCAGGAAGTTTTTTATTTATACATTTATTTCATCCATAATCTCTGGCGCCTAAAGGGTTAAGCAAGCATTTTTACTATCTAAAAGTGCTTGGTTCTGCATGTAATGGAAAGAAGCCCACTCTACATGCAACAAATCTCGTGATTTGTATTTTGCTTTTGCCAAATAGAAGTTTTTCTTGATATTGAATACAGTTCGTTTTGCTCTCAAATTTGAGATATTGTTTTGTTTCAAACAAAGCATTTGACTGAGTGCATGAAAACATCTTGGGTAAGAAGCACTATCTGGCCATTCTGAGTTTGTGTTGGATCCCCACTAGATATTCTGGCCGAGTGGTCTAAGGAGCTAGATTTAGGTTCGTGTCCCTGTGAAGGGATGCATTCAAATCCAACCACTGTTAGACTGCATGGAAAAGCTAAACGTCGATTACTAGATATTAAAGCTGCGCCCAAATGCGTGATATTTTTCTATGCCTCGCTGGACACCAATTAAAGGATTTTACACTTGTCTTCACAACATGTCCTGTGCGTAATGTAGATACAAGTCTTCCAAGAGCAGGATATTCCCATACCGGGAGTTGAACCCGGGCCACCTGGGTGAGAACCAGGAATCCTAACCGCTAGACCATATGTGACTCGCCACGAGAATTGTCGGACCATGTCGGCCTCGGTGAAACTGAGAAAAACAGCATTTTACTTTTTTTCCCCCAAATTTGTGATTTTCGTTTTTTTGCAGAATGTGCTAGTTGAAGTTATGAATAAGCCCCTGTGTGCTTCAGATAACACTATTGGTTGTCTTAAACGTATACATTAAGCTGTTAAAAATGTGGAGTTTTCGGGTCTTTTTCCTGCTCCCCTGGGGGGCGTCACCTTTTTCTAGCCAACGTGTTGTTTACATTTTCCACCAATCAGCTGTGATCCGCATGGCTACAGCTGCGTGCTCCGTGCTCTCTCATTACTCCAGACCGTCTGCAGAGCACAGTCTTCAGAGCTTACATTTCCTGGACTACATTGGAACGGAACTGTTTACTCAGGTACACTTTTACTTTACTACTAAATTATTGCTTTAATGCTGTGTTTTACGGCGGTCTCGTGATCACTTTAGAATCTTACTTGTCTGCTCCGGTGGAGCTAATGCTAAGCTAACATGTTGCTTCAGTGCACTCTGCAATACGGGCTTAATGTGACTACTTGCTGTTATCACCATGTTATCGGGTTATTTTTCGGCGTGGGTTGGCCCGCGGGTTGTGTGGGTCGTGCTTTGTGTCTATTTTATGGTGCTAAACCGGCTGTTACCCCCGCAGCCCGGAGCTAAACGCAGCTATTCGGAGCTAAGTTGTAAGCTAAACTTTGCTATGTTATCGGGTTATTTTTCGGCGTTTTGTCTGTACAAATTATATACTTATGTAGTATTTCTTGACCCGTGGGTCGTGCTTTGTGTGTGTTTTATGGTGCTAAACCGGTTATTAGCGCGCAGTGTTATCTCAAGTGAGCTAGCTAGCATCGCTAGCCGAGGGCAGATGTCCCAATATCTCCGCGTTTTGCATCTTAAATACACCGTTAACGTCACAATGTGAACTGTTATCTGTGAAGCGTGTTATTCCCATATTACTGTTAACCCTAATCCTTTTTTTCCCCTTTTCAGAATTGGCAAAGACACCCTGACTGACATGACCTGTCTCTACATGAAGTCTGCTAAGGAGCGTGGTAAGTGTAAAACATTATTTTGGTGATTTTCGTGTTTTACTGATTAGAGTATAATTAACCATAAGCAACATCTGTTTTTCAGGTGAGCCTGCAGTTTGTAAATCAAGCTTCAGATCAATGTGGAAACAGCTTCTCCCACACATCAGAAGCTGCAGGCCACGCACAGATCTCTAACAGAATCTAATGGGCTGTCTTTCGGACCCTCACCGCCAGCAAGCAAAGACATCAGGATGCATTACAGCTTTGACTTTGCACAGCAGGTACTAATGATAGTGCAAATGCAGAATAGCAATTATAGAGACATATACGTCTTAATCAAATGTCATATGTATTAATCTAATCTCCTTTTCTCTCTCTGTCTACTACCCTCTGCAGACGGGGCCAAGCTTCACTACACAATGGACATCCACTTCCTCATTGCTGGCCACACCAAATTCTCCCCTGATTGCGGCTTTGGACTTATCAAGCGAGCATACATGAAGACCAGGGTTGACACTTTGGAAGACATCGCTGAGGTTAGTTTATATTATTTGACTACTGTAATGTGTAAACATTAGCCTGGCAAAACTTCAGTGCTGCTCTCTGCTTAAGATATGTTTCTTCTGTTCTCATTTTTTTACAGTGTCGCCCTTGTCATCAGGGAGTGGAAAACAGCTCTCCTGAGTCTCACCTCAATATCCCACTTCTTCAGACGGCTTCCAAAGATCAAGAGTTATCAGCACTTCAGGTATTTATATTGAAACTCTCACATTGTGTTAAAAAAAAAAAATAGTTAATGAGTGTTTTATGTGAAATAGTTAGCCATTTCTTAAATGTCCTGTTATTTGTTTACAGCTTTGATGCCAAGAGCCGAGAGTCACAGCACAGAAGAGTGCACAGACGAAGAAGAGGATGAGGATGTGATCTCTGATGTAATTGGACTCTGGTGGTGTACATATCATATCTATTATCTCATATCTCATATATTCAAAGCCATGGACCCGTTGCAGTTCGTATACCTGGCCCTGGCATCTGTTTATAAGAGTTCTTCTATTAAGAGTGTTTTTTAAACTTCCTATAAGTTACTGTCCTTTCCCCCTGTATCTACTGTGTTGTAACATTAAAGGCTATTTTATCTTATCTTTTTGTTGTTTGTGTTGAATCATTCAGTGCACCATTGTTGGTGCACTGAATCACCTGTGAATTATGTTTCTCGACAAATGCAATGAACCCTATTCTCATTCTGATTCTTTGATTCTATTCAGGGCCTTTTGTAATCCAAGTATTTCCATTTTAATATAGTAACTTCTAATTCTGATTCAAGTCCAGTTACCATCAATAACAACACTCCTCTTGAGTCTTCAGTGACAGCTGTAGGGGGAGGTGGTGTCAGTGTGACAGGGGGGAGGGCTTATCTCAATGAGATGCAAATGAGCCCCCCTGTAACTCTGGGCTCACTCCGGTGAGAAACTTTGGAAGCCGTTTTCTCAGTGAATGGGTTTGAGAGTTGTATACATTCAAATGACCACAACTTACTCAAATATTATCAGATCTACATGAGTGAGACATCATTGGAAAGCTTTGCATTCACACTTTCAGAATCTGTGAATAACTCAAAATGTCTCCGGGTAGACATGTAACTGGGTTTCATACGGCCGGTCACATATGGGAAGGGTTACAAAGCAACTGATTAAATTATAAAGTAGACCTCAGTGATGTTTGAGAGTTGAGGAACAGTCCAAACAGTGCATATTTGCAGGATTTACTACATGCCCTTGATCTGAAAGAAATGCTGAGAAATGAAACATGCTGGTTTATAAAATGGAACGAAAGCTTGAAAGTTGTGCTCCCAAACAGACGTTGCTGACAGGATTCAATTCCAGTTGACAGAAATCCTAACCACTAGAGCATATGGGAAATGTAAGAATCAAGTGTAAAAGATTGAAGTGTAACATAAGCCTCATGGATGTTGGAGAGGTTAAGGAACAGTGCTCAGTTGGGGCACCAGCTTTTAAGCAAGCATTTTTACTATCTAAAAGTGCTTGGTTCTGCATGTAATGGAAAGAAGCCCACTCTACGTGCAACAAATCTCGTGATTTGTATTTTGCTTTTGCTAAATAGAAGTATTTCTTGATATTGAATACAGTTCATTTTGCTCTCAAATTTGAGATATTGTTTTGTTTCAAACAAAGCATTTGACTGAGTGCATGAAAACATTTTGGGTAAGAAGCACTATCTGGCCATTCTGAGTTTGTGTTGGATCCCTACTAGATATTCTGGCCGAGTGGTCTAAGGGGCTAGATTTAGGTTCGTGTCCCTGTGAAGGGATGCATTCAAATCCAACAACTGTTAGACTGCATGGAAAAGCTAAAAGTCGATTACTAGATATTAAAGCTGCGCCCAAATGCGTGATATTTTTCTATGCCTCGCTGGACACCATTTAAAGGTTTTTACACTTGTTTTCACAACATGTCCTGTGCGTAATGTGGATACAAGTCTTCCAAGAGCAGGAAATTCCCATACCGGGAGTTGAACCCGGGCCACCTGGGTGAAAACCAGGAATCCTAACCGCTAGACCATATGGGAAGGATCACAAAGCAACTGATTGAATTATAAAGTAGACCTCAGTGATGTTTGAGAGTTGAGGAACAGTCCAAACAGTGCATATTTGGGGAATCAGCTTGTTAGCAAGCATTTTTAATCCAATCTAAAAGTGTTTGATTCTGCATGTAATTGAAAGAAGCCCATTCTAAATGGAAAAAGTCTCGTGATTTGTATGTTGCTTGTCGTTCAGCCAATAAGACCATGGACCTGAAATCCACAATACGGGATTTTGGAGGCTATTGTCCTATGCATTATAATTATGGGGTTTTGTACACCTAATGGACTCAAATTGCTTCAAAATGTGTAACCATAGTTCTTTTTTGACCTACATCTTGTTGGTTCAGCATGAGTATGCAATTTTACTAGGTGCTGATTGCTGGACCATTATCTTAAAGACAAGAGAGTTACTTAAACATAGCGTTGACTTTGATTACTTGTGAAGTAACATAGTCTTGAAAGAGTTCCTTCTCAGCTATTTTTCCCCCCAAAAAAGAAATGACAATGTAGGATGGATTAAATAAAAGTGCTGCTCGATTAAATGGAAGGTGGAACTGGGAGCTCGCGCTGAAACTCAGCTTCCATCATCTATATCGGCATCAGTTGTGAATAAACCTACACTTTGCTGACTAGCTAGGTTAATCCTGATTAGAAAAGCCATCAGTGCAAAGTAACACATTCTAGCAGAGGATGGTTTCGATCCATCGACCTCTGGGTTATGGGCCCAGCACGCTTCCGCTGCGCCACTCTGCTGAGTGCTCTCCTTCGATGGGACTTGAACCTAAAATCCCTGGTTTAGGGGGCCAGTGCATTATACCTACGGGGCTATATACATCTAAATGACTCAAATTGCTTCAAAATGTGTTATCTAGATTCAAAGGTAATGCAGAACTGGGATCTTGCACAGAAGCACTGTGCTCTAATCAAATCAAATCAATTTATTTTTGTAAGGCCCAAAATCACAACAACATTTGCCTCTGAGGGCCACAGGGAGAAATGAATCAACAATGTCTGTGGTGGCGATGAAGTCAGACAATGTCTGTGGTGGCGAGGGAGTCAGACAATGTCTGTGGTGGCGAGGGACGATGTCCCAGGGTCCTCTGTCCTTAGACTCTCCTTCTCGGCCAGGAAAAACTACAAGAAAAACCTCTTTGGGAAAAAAGCGTAGAAACCTGGAGGAGTTCCAGTGAAGGAGAGATCCGACTCTCACAGACGGACAGACGGACACGAGGGAGACTGGAGCTGGACCCACTCTTCAGGCAGATGAGGGACCGACTGAGGCAAACTGGACCCACTCTTCAGGCAGATGAGGGACCGACTGAGGCGAACTGGACCCACTCTTCAGGCAGATGAGGGACCGACTAAGGCGAACTGGACCCACTCTTCAGGCAGATGAGGGACCGACTGAGGCGAACTGGACCCACTCTTCAGGCAGATGAGGGACCGACTGAGGCGAACTGGACCCACTCTTCAGGCAGATGAGGGACCGTTGGAGGCGAGCTGGACCCACTCGTCAGGCAGATGAGGGACCGTCGGGGGCGAGCTGGACCCACCCCTCAGGCAGATGAGGGACCGTCCACACAGGGCAGGGACCACTTCACCAGGGGAGGGGCATCTGGGTCCACAGGTCCTCAGGAGTGAGAGAAAGAAAAAGAAGGCGGTGAACAGTTTGCAAGTGGAATCAAAAAATAAATATTGTTTGATAGCATAAGTAGTCAGAAGAAGAAGAGGATAGTGCTCAAGCTGTCATACTTCCCCCAGCATAGTTACTCCTAGGGCAGCGTAGCTGAAGCTGTGGGTTTATGTTTCTGTTCCTAACTAGTCTGACCATAAGCGATTTCGAAGAGGAATGTTTTAAGCCTGGACTTAAATGAAGAGACTGTGTCAGCATATTTAACATGGGTCGGGAGCTGATTCCATAACACAGGAGCTTGGGAGCTAAACGCTCTACCTCCTACTGTGCTTTTAGAGACTCTTGGCACCACCAGAAGGCAGGCATTCTGAGAGCGAAGAGCTCTGTTTGGATGATATGGTTCTAGAGCATCTTTGAGGTAGGATGGGGCCATGTCATTTATGGCTTTGTAGGTCAAGAGTAGAATTTTGAATTTGATTCTAAACTCGACAGGGAGCCAGTGAAGAGACTTCAGCACTGGCGTAATGTGCTCTCTTTTTTTGTTCCTGTTTGTAATCTTGCTGCTGCATTTTGAACCAGTTGAAAGCTTTTTATGGAGCTTTTAGGACACGCTGCAAGCAGGGAGTTACAGTAGTCTAATCTAGTCGTTACAAATGCATGGATACGTTTTTCGGCATCACTTTTAGGCAGGATTCTTCTGATTTTGGCTATGTTGCGCAAATGGAAATAAGCTGTTTTACAAGCTTGATTTATATGAGCTTTAAATGAGAGCTCCTGGTCAAATAAGACTCCAAGGTTTCTTACAGTAGAACTGGAGGCTACACTGACATTGTCCAGTGTGACTATCTGCTCAGATAGAGCATCTCGTAGATGCTTAGGGCCAAGCACAATGACCTCGGTTTTTTTCAGGGTTAAGAAGCAGGTAGTTTAGTGTCATCCAGGTTTTTATCTCCTTCACACAAGTACTAAGTCTGTCTACTTGATCGCTCTGATCAGGTTTCATTGATAAATACAGCTGAGTGTCGTCTGCATAGCAGTGGAAGTTAATGTCATGCTTTCTGATAATGTTGCCTAATGGCAGCATATAAAGAGTAAACAGAATTGGACCGAGTACCGAACCCTGTGGCACACCGTAAATTACTTTAGAGCTTGGTGAGGAGCTCTGGTTTACATTAACAAATTGGAACCTATCAGATAGATAGGATTTAAACCAGCTGAGGGCTGTTCCTCCAACACCTACATCACATTCTAACCTCTGCAGTAGAATGTTGTGGTCGATGGTGTCAAACGCTGCGCTGAGGTCCAACAGAACCAGGACTGAGACCAGTCCATCGTCAGCGGCTAATAACAAATCATTTGTGACTTTAACCAGTGCAGTTTCAGTGCTGTGGTGGGCTCTGAACCCTGACTGAAAAACTTCAAATAAGTTATTGTCCTGCAGGTGGCAACAAAGCTGTTTTACTACAACTTTTTCAAGGATTTTAGAGACGAAGGGAAGATTTGAAATAGGTCTGTAGTTTACCAATAGGTCGGGATCTAGATTAGGCTTTTTCAGAAGAGGTTTAATGACTGCATGTTTGAAGGACTGTGGAACATAGCCACTTTCGAGTGAAGTATTTATTATAGTAAGGATAGGGTCTATAATTAGGGGGAGAATGTCTTTGAGGAGTCTGCTTGAAATGGGGTCTAGGACACAAGTTGAGCTTTTAGAAGACATAATGGCTGAAGTTATCTCTGTTTGATCAACAGCTGTGAACCTTTCTAAGTTTACAGGTGGATTTATATGGGACGTTAGATTTACAGCTTGGGCTAGTTCAGGGCTAATAGCGGGCGTAATTTCATCTAATTTATCTCTGATTGTTTTTATTTTATTGTTAAAAAATAGGAGAAAATCATCAGAGCTAAGTGTAGCTGGGATTGAGGGCTCTACTGCACTGTGACAGTTTGTTAGCCTAGCTACAGTGCTGAAAAGGAATTTAGTGTTACTTTTGTTGACTTCTATTAGATTTGAATAATATCTGGTTTGGGCCTTACGCAGAGCCTGCTTATAGGACAGCAGGCAACTTTTCCATGCTTTTAGGGATTCTTCGGTGCGAGAGCGACGAAATAATCCCTCTAACTTTCTAACTCTTTGTTTATGTGAACGCAGTTCTTGGTTGTACCATGGGGAGGCGCGCTTTGGCCTAATGACCTTCTGTTTTAACGGCGCGACAACGTCAAGAGCAGACTTCAGAGAATTCATGGTCAAGTCGACAAATTGATCACTTAAACTGGGACTAAAGCTGTTCTCAGCAGGATCACATGACATGTCACTGAATATTGGCTCTATTATTTCTTTGAATTTTGAGATAGATTTTTCAGATATTGTCCTTTTCATTGTAACTTTATTTTGTGGGACTGGATGATCTTTAAGAATAAACTGAAAGGTAATAAGGAAATGGTCTGACAATATAGGGTTTTGAGGGAGGACAATGAGGTCACTAATCTCTGTTCCATACGTTAGGATAAGATCCAGAGTGTTCTTGTGAGTGTGAGTCGGTTTATTTACATTCTGAGTGAAACCAATGCTGTCTAACAAGGCGCTGAAGGCATTACTGAGAGCGTCATCACTCATGTTCACGTGGATATTAAAGTCTCCAACTATAACTATTTTATCCCAGGCTAACACTAAGTTTGATATAAAGTCAGAAAACTCTGTTAAAAACTCTGAGTAGGGACCAGGAGGTCGGTAGATAACTATGAACAAAACTCCTTTTTGGTTTTTCATATTTGGACATGTGATCGACAGCATAAGGCTTTCAAATGAGTGAAATGCATTGTTAGTTTTAGGGCTCATGAGTAGGCTTGAGTGTGAGATCACTGCCACACCACCACCTCGGCCTGTGCTCCTGGCGGTCTGAAAGTTAACATGGGTGGGTGGGGTGGACTCATTTAGTCTGACGTAGTCGTCTTGTTGAAGCCACGTTTCAGTTAGAGCTAGAAGATCTATATTATAGTCACTAATTAATTCATTAACTAAGAGCGATTTGGAGGAAATTGCTCTAATGTTTAGCAGTCCACATTTTACGTGTTTATTCATTTGTATATTTGTGTCATTTGTGATTGTTATTTTCCTTAAGTTATTTGGTCTGACGCCTGAAATATTTTTTCTGAGATGTGACTTTTTGGCATTATTTGTACGAGGGACACGAGGGACACACACAGTCTCTATCTGTCTTGAATCTGAACACTTCACATGTAACAGAACGGGCGAGAGTTCAGCGACAGAGGAGCGTCTTGAACTGCTGCTCTGCACCTGCACCTGGGGCTCATCCCTGGATGGTCACTTAACACGACTGAGACTATCGGTCAAGTTCCGAACTAATAGGGATGTACCCTCCGAAGTCGGATGGATGCCATCCCTGCGTATGAGCCCGGGCTTTCCCCAAAACGCACTCCAGTTATCAATAAAGACAACGTTGTTTTGAGGGCACCATCTGGATAACCAGTTGTTGAATGCTGAGAGACGGCTGTACAATTCAGCATTGATCCGATTGGGCAGGGGACCAGAAAATATTACGGTGTCTGACATCGACTTCGCAAGGTCACACACCGCGGCTACTTGAACTTTGAGCACCTCTGATTGTCTCCGCCGAGCGTCGTTACCGCCTGCGTGAACCACGACTCGCCGGAAACGGGTCCTACTCTGCTTTAAGATCCTAAGGTTTCCTTCGATGTCACCCATTCTGGCCCCCGGGTAACACCTAACGCTAGCAGCTGGCAGCTTCACGTCTCTGACAATAGAACTCCCGATTACAAGAGTTTCTCTCGTGTGTTCAGCGGGCGTGTGATCGCTGAGGGGAGAAAACCTATTATAGACGTGAAGCTCACGGCGCTCTGAGGTTCGGCGTTTAGCGCCTTGTCCCCTCCGAACTGTCACAAATTGGTCCTTATTCTGTTCCTGGTTTAGTCCCGGCTGCACGGGAGACGCTGAGGGGCTGAGCTCGGCCTTACTGCTACTGCTAATGCTAATGCTACGCCCTGTAGCGCGATCCGGTAGCCCTCGCGCTAAAACCGAACTATAACTGGACTTAAGCTCCTCTAAACAGCGGATCCGCGCTTCTAACTCCGTAACCCTGGCCTCCAAAACTACCACTACACTGCACTTCACGCACCTATCAGAGAAGGAGCCAGGGTTCTGACTCGACATATGACAGCTCAAACAGGTAAAGGTAGATCCAGCCATGACGCTAGCGGCTAGGCTAGTTCAGGCTGGAGCTAGAGAGTGAGGAGGGCTTTTTAATCCACGAAATACAGAAAAATGAGCGGTTTGAGGCTCCGGATTGTTTGCGGAGAAATCAAACGCTCACTTTCGTGTATATGATGCGTAAATAGTGTGTATAATTCGTGGATTAATCGGTAAAAGGCTCTAAGAACGAACAGCTCTGAAAACGCGACACACTCACCGGAAATGACGTCCAACTTCCTGTCTCTATCTGGCTCTACCACTGAGCTACATCCCCATCTACTGCCTGTCATGATTTTTTTCCAAGCAAGGTTTGGACCTTTCCCTTTGTGCCATGAACAGACTACTGAATGGCGCTGCAGGGGACTGAACCCAGGATTTCCTACATGCCCTTGATCTGAAAGAAATGCTGAGAAATGAAACATGCTGGTTTATAAAATGGAACGAAAGCTTGAAAGTTGTGCTCCCAAACAGACGTTGCTGACAGGATTCAATTCCAGTTGACAGAAATCCTAACCACTAGAGCATATGGGAAATGTAAGAATCAAGTGTAAAAGATTGAAGTGTAACATAAGCCTCATGGATGTTGGAGAGGTTAAGGAACAGTGCTCAGTTGGGGCACCAGCTTTTAAGCAAGCATTTTTACTATCTAAAAGTGCTTGGTTCTGCATGTAATGGAAAGAAGCCCACTCTACGTGCAACAAATCTCGTGATTTGTATTTTGCTTTTGCTAAATAGAAGTATTTCTTGATATTGAATACAGTTCATTTTGCTCTCAAATTTGAGATATTGTTTTGTTTCAAACAAAGCATTTGACTGAGTGCATGAAAACATTTTGGGTAAGAAGCACTATCTGGCCATTCTGAGTTTGTGTTGGATCCCTACTAGATATTCTGGCCGAGTGGTCTAAGGGGCTAGATTTAGGTTCGTGTCCCTGTGAAGGGATGCATTCAAATCCAACAACTGTTAGACTGCATGGAAAAGCTAAAGGTCGATTACTAGATATTAAAGCTGCGCCCAAATGCGTGATATTTTTCTATGCCTCGCTGGACACCAATTAAAGGTTTTTACACTTGCTTTCACAACATGTCCTGTGCGTAATGTGGATACAAGTCTTCCAAGAGCAGGATATTCCCATACCGGGAGTTGAACCCGGGCCACCTGGGTGAGAACCAGGAATCCTAACCGCTAGACCATATGGGAAGGATTACAAAGCAACTGATTGAATTATAAAGTAGACCTCAGTGATGTTTGAGAGTTGAGGAACAGTCCAAACAGTGCATATTTGGGGAATCAGCTTGTTAGCAAGCATTTTTAATCCAATCTAAAAGTGTTTGATTCTGCATGTAATTGAAAGAAGCCCATTCTAAATGGAAAAAGTCTCGTGATTTGTATGTTGCTTGTCGTTCAGCCAATAAGACCATGGACCTGAAATCCACAATACGGGATTTTGGAGGCTATTGTCCTATGCATTATAATTATGGGGTTTTGTACACCTAATAGACTCAAATTGCTTCAAAATGTGTAACCATAGTTCTTTTTTGACCTACATCTTGTTGGTTCAGCATGAGTATGCAATTTTACTAGGTGCTGATTGCTGGACCATTATCTTAAAGACAATAGAGTTACTTAAACATAGCGTTGACTTTGATTACTTGTGAAGTAACATAGTCTTGAAAGAGTTCCTTCTCAGCTATTTTTCCCCCCAAAAAAGAAATGACAATGTAGGATGGATTAAATAAAAGTGCTGCTCGATTAAATGGAAGGTGGAACTGGGAGCTTGCGCTGAAACTCAGCTTCCATCATCTATATCGGCATCAGTTGAGAATAAACCTACACTTTGCTGACTAGCTTGGTTAATCCTGATTAGAAAAGCCATCAGTGCAAAGTAACACATTCTAGCAGAGGATGGTTTCAATCCATCGACCTCTGGGTTATGGGCCCAGCACGCTTCCGCTGCGCCACTCTGCTGAGTGCTCTCTTTCGATGGGACTTGAACCTAAAATCCCTGGTTTAGGGGGCCAGTGCATTATACCTACGGGGCTATATACATCTAAATGACTCAAATTGCGTTATCTAGATTCAAAGGTAATGCAGAACTGGGATCTTGCACAGAAGCACTGTGCTCTACCACTGAGCTACATCCCCATCTACTGCCTGTCATGATTTTTTTCCAAGCAAGGTTTGGAGACAACACCTTTCCCTTTGTGCCATGAACAGACTACTGAATGGCGCTGCAGGGGACTGAACCCAGGATTTCCTACATGCCCTTGATCTGAAAGAAATGCTGAGAAATGAAACATGCTGGTTTATAAAATGGAACGAAAGCTTGAAAGTTGTGCTCCCAAACAGACGTTGCTGACAGGATTCAATTCCAGTTGACAGAAATCCTAACCACTAGAGCATATGGGAAATGTAAGAATCAAGTGTAAAAGATTGAAGTGTAACATAAGCCTCATGGATGTTGGAGAGGTTAAGGAACAGTGCTCAGTTGGGGCACCAGCTTTTAAGCAAGCATTCTTACTATCTAAAAGTGCTTGGTTCTGCATGTAATGGAAAGAAGCCCACTCTACGTGCAACAAATCTCGTGATTTGTATTTTGCTTTTGCTAAATAGAAGTATTTCTTGATATTGAATACAGTTCATTTTGCTCTCAAATTTGAGATATTGTTTTGTTTCAAACAAAGCATTTGACTGAGTGCATGAAAACATTTTGGGTAAGAAGCACTATCTGGCCATTCTGAGTTTGGGTTGGATCCCTACTAGATATTCTGGCCGAGTGGTCTAAGGGGCTAGATTTAGGTTCGTGTCCCTGTGAAGGGATATATTCAAATCCAACCACTGTTAGACTGCATGGAAAAGCTAAACGTCGATTACTAGATATTAAAGCTGCGCCCAAATGCGTGATATTTTTCTATGCCTCGCTGGACACCAATTAAAGGTTTTTACACTTGTTTTCACAACATGTCCTGTGCGTAATGTGGATACAAGTCTTCCAAGAGCAGCATATTCCCATACCGGGAGTTGAACCCGGGCCACCTGGTTGAGAACCAGGAATCCTAACCGCTAGACCATATGGGAAGGATTACAAAGCAACTGATTGAATTATAAAGTAGACCTCAGTGAGGTTTGAGAGTTGAGGAACAGTCCAAACAGTGCATATTTGGGGAATCAGCTTGTTAGCAAGCATTTTTAATCCAATCTAAAAGTGTTTGATTCTGCATGTAATTGAAAGAAGCCCATTCTAAATGGAAAAAGTCTCGTGATTTGTATGTTGCTTGTCGTTCAGCCAAACAAGACCATGGACCTGAAATCCACAATACGGGATTTTGGAGGCTATTGTCCTGTGTATTATAATTATGGGGTTTTGTACACCTAATAGACTCAAATTGCTTCAAAATGTGTAACCATAGTCCTTTTTTGACCTACATCTTGTTGGTTCAGCATGAGTATGCAATTTTACTAGGTGCTGATTGCTGGACCATTATCTTAAAGACAAGAGAGTTACTTAAACATAGCGTTGACTTTGATTACTTGTGAAGTAACATAGTCTTGAAAGAGTTCCTTCTCAGCTATTTTTCCCCCCAAAAAAGAAATGACAATGTAGGATGGATTAAATAAAAATGCTGCTCGATTAAATGGAAGGTGGAACTGGGAGCTCGCGCTGAAACTCAGCTTCCATCATCTTTATCGGCATCAGTTGAGAATAAACCTACACTTTGCTGACTAGCTTGGTTAATCCTGATTAGAAAAGCCATCAGTGCAAAGTAACACATTCTAGCAGAGGATGGTTTCGATCCATCGACCTCTGGGTTATGGGCACAGCCCGCTTCCGCTGCGCCACTCTGCTGAGTGCTCTCATTCGATGGGACTTGAACCTAAAATACCTGGTTTAGGGGGCCAGTGCATTATACCTACGGGGCTATATACATCTAAATGACTCAAATTGCGTTATCTAGATTCAAAGGTAATGCAGAACTGGGATCTTGCACAGAAGCACTGTGCTCTACCACTGAGCTACATCCCCATCTACTGCCTGTCATGATTTTTTTCCAAGCAAGGTTTGGAGACAACACCTTTCCCTTTGTGCCATGAACAGACTACTGAATGGCGCTGCAGGGGACTGAACCCAGGATTTCCTACATGCCCTTGATCTGAAAGAAATGCTGAGAAATGAAACATGCTGGTTTATAAAATGGAACGAAAGCTTGAAAGTTGTGCTCCCAAACAGACGTTGCTGACAGGATTCAATTCCAGTTGACAGAAATCCTAACCACTAGAGCATATGGGAAATGTAAGAATCAAGTGTAAAAGATTGAAGTGTAACATAAGCCTCATGGATGTTGGAGAGGTTAAGGAACAGTGCTCAGTTGGGGCACCAGCTTTTAAGCAAGCATTCTTACTATCTAAAAGTGCTTGGTTCTGCATGTAATGGAACTAGCCCACTCTACGTGCAACAAATCTCGTGATTTGTATTTTGCTTTTGCTAAATAGAAGTATTTCTTGATATTGAATACAGTTCATTTTGCTCTCAAATTTGAGATATTGTTTTGTTTCAAACAAAGCATTTGACTGAGTGCATGAAAACATTTTGGGTAAGAAGCACTATCTGGCCATTCTGAGTTTGGGTTGGATCCCTACTAGATATTCTGGCCGAGTGGTCTAAGGGGCTAGATTTAGATTCGTGTCCCTGTGAAGGGATATATTCAAATCCAACAACTGTTAGACTGCATGGAAAAGCTAAAGGTCGATTACGAGATATTAAAGCTGCGCCCAAATGCGTGATATTTTTCTATGCCTCGCTGGACACCAATTAAAGGTTTTTACACTTGTTTTCACAACATGTCCTGTGCGTGATGTGGATACAAGTCTTCCAAGAGCAGCATATTCCCATACCGGGAGTTGAACCCGGGCCACCTGGTTGAGAACCAGGAATCCTAACCGCTAGACCATATGGGAAGGATTACAAAGCAACTGATTGAATTATAAAGTAGACCTCAGTGAGGTTTGAGAGTTGAGGAACAGTCCAAACAGTGCATATTTGGGGAATCAGCTTGTTAGCAAGCATTTTTAATCCAATCTAAAAGTGTTTGATTCTGCATGTAATTGAAAGAAGCCCATTCTAAATGGAAAAAGTCTCGTGATTTGTATGTTGCTTGTCGTTCAGCCAAACAAGACCATGGACCTGAAATCCACAATACGGGATTTTGGAGGCTATTGTCCTGTGCATTATAATTATGGGGTTTTGTACACCTAATAGACTCAAATTGCTTCAAAATGTGTAACCATAGTCCTTTTTTGACCTACATCTTGTTGGTTCAGCATGAGTATGCAATTTTACTAGGTGCTGATTGCTGGACCATTATCTTAAAGACAAGAGAGTTACTTAAACATAGCGTTGACTTTGATTACTTGTGAAGTAACATAGTCTTGAAAGAGTTCCTTCTCAGCTATTTTTCCCCCCAAAAAAGAAATGACAATGTAGGATGGATTAAATAAAAATGCTGCTCGATTAAATGGAAGGTGGAACTGGGAGCTCGCGCTGAAACTCAGCTTCCATCATCTATATCGGCATCAGTTGAGAATAAACCTACACTTTGCTGACTAGCTTGGTTAATCCTGATTAGAAAAGCCATCAGTGCAAAGTAACACATTCTAGCAGAGGATGGTTTCGATCCATCGACCTCTGGGTTATGGGCACAGCCCGCTTCCGCTGCGCCACTCTGCTGAGTGCTCTCCTTCGATGGGACTTGAACCTAAAATACCTGGTTTAGGGGGCCAGTGCATTATACCTACGGGGCTATATACATCTAAATGACTCAAATTGCTTCAAAATGTGTTATCTAGATTCAAAGGTAATGCAGAACTGGGATCTTGCACAGAAGCACTGTGCTCTACCACTGAGCTACATCCCCATCTACTGCCTGTCATGATTTTTTTTCCAAGCAAGGTTTGGACCTTTCCCTTTGTGCCATGAACAGACTACTGAATGGCGCTGCAGGGGACTGAACCCAGGATTTCCTACATGCCCTTGATCTGAAAGAAATGCTGAGAAATGAAACATGCTGGTTTATAAAATGGAACGAAAGCTTGAAAGTTGTGCTCCAAAACAGACGTTGCTGACAGGATTCAATTCCAGTTGACAGAAATCCTAACCACTAGAGCATATGGGAAATGTAAGAATCAAGTGTAAAAGATTGAAGTGTAACATAAGCCTCATGGATGTTGGAGAGGTTAAGGAACAGTGCTCAGTTGGGGCACCAGCTTTTAAGCAAGCATTTTTACTATCTAAAAGTGCTTGGTTCTGCATGTAATGGAAAGAAGCCCACTCTACGTGCAACAAATCTCGTGATTTGTATTTTGCTTTTGCTAAATAGAAGTATTTCTTGATATTGAATACAGTTCATTTTGCTCTCAAATTTGAGATATTGTTTTGTTTCAAACAAAGCATTTGACTGAGTGCATGAAAACATTTTGGGTAAGAAGCACTATCTGGCCATTCTGAGTTTGTGTTGGATCCCTACTAGATATTCTGGCCGAGTGGTCTAAGGGGCTAGATTTAGGTTCGTGTCCCTGTGAAGGGATGCATTCAAATCCAACAACTGTTAGACTGCATGGAAAAGCTAAAGGTCGATTACTAGATATTAAAGCTGCGCCCAAATGCGTGATATTTTTCTATGCCTCGCTGGACATCAATTAAAGGTTTTTACACTTGTTTTCACAACATGTCCTGTGCGTAATGTGGATACAAGTCTTCCAAGAGCAGGATATTCCCATACCGGGAGTTGAACCCGGGCCACCTGGGTGAGAACCAGGAATCCTAACCGCTAGACCATATGGGAAGGATTACAAAGCAACTGATTGAATTATAAAGTAGACCTCAGTGATGTTTGAGAGTTGAGGAACAGTCCAAACAGTGCATATTTGGGGAATCAGCTTGTTAGCAAGCATTTTTTAATCCAATCTAAAAGTGTTTGATTCTGCATGTAATTGAAAGAAGCCCATTCTAAATGGAAAAAGTCTCGTGATTTGTATATTGCTTGTCATTCAGCCAATAAGACCATGGACCTGAAATCCACAATACGGGATTTTGGAGGCTATTGTCCTGTGCATTATAATTATGGGGTTTTGTACACCTAATAGACTCAAATTACTTCAAAATGTGTAACCATAGTCCTTTTTTGACCTACATCTTGTTGGTTCAGCATGAGTATGCAATTTTACTAGGTGCTGATTGCTGGACCATTATCTTAAAGACAAGAGAGTTACTTAAACATAGCGTTGACTTTGATTACTTGTGAAGTAACATAGTCTTGAAAGAGTTCCTTCTCAGCTATTTTTCCCCCCAAAAAAGAAATGACAATGTAGGATGGATTAAATAAAAGTGCTGCTCGATTAAATGGAAGGTGGAACTGGGAGCTCGCGCTGAAACTCAGCTTCCATCATCTATATCGGCATCACTTGAGAATAAACCTACACTTTGCTGACTAGCTTGGTTAATCCTGATTAGAAAAGCCATCAGTGCAAATAAACACATTCTAGCAGAGGATGGTTTCGATCCATCGACCTCTGGGTTATGGGCCCAGCACGCTTCCGCTGCGCCACTCTGCTGAGTGCTCTCCATCGATGGGACTTTAACCTAAAATACCTGGTTTAGTGGGCCAGTGCATTATACCTACGGGGCTATATACATCTAAATGACTCAAATTGCTTCAAAATGTGTTATCTAGATTCAAAGGTAATGCAGAACTGGGATCTTGCACAGAAGCACTGTGCTCTACCACTGAGCTACATCCCCATCTACTGCCTGTCATGATTTTTTTCCAAGCAAGGTTTGGACCTTTCCCTTTGTGCCATGAACAGACTACTGAATGGCGCTGCAGGGGACTGAACCCAGGATTTCCTACATGCCCTTGATCTGAAAGAAATGCTGAGAAATGAAACATGCTGGTTTATAAAATGGAACGAAAGCTTGAAAGTTGTGCTCCCAAACAGACGTTGCTGACAGGATTCAATTCCAGTTGACAGAAATCCTAACCACTAGAGCATATGGGAAATGTAAGAATCAAGTGTAAAAGATTGAAGTGTAACATAAGCCTCATGGATGTTGGAGAGGTTAAGGAACAGTGCTCAGTTGGGGCACCAGCTTTTAAGCAAGCATTTTTACTATCTAAAAGTGCTTGGTTCTGCATGTAATGGAAAGAAGCCCACTCTACGTGCAACAAATCTCGTGATTTGTATTTTGCTTTTGCTAAATAGAAGTATTTCTTGATATTGAATACAGTTCATTTTGCTCTCAAATTTGAGATATTGTTTTGTTTCAAACAAAGCATTTGACTGAGTGCATGAAAACATTTTGGGTAAGAAGCACTATCTGGCCATTCTGAGTTTGTGTTGGATCCCTACTAGATATTCTGGCCGAGTGGTCTAAGGGGCTAGATTTAGGTTCGTGTCCCTGTGAAGGGATATATTCAAATCCAACAACTGTTAGACTGCATGGAAAAGCTAAACGTCGATTACTAGATATTAAAGCTGCGCCCAAATGCGTGATATTTTTCTATGCCTCGCATGACACCAATTAAAGGTTTTTACACTTGTTTTCACAACATGTCCTGTGCGTAATGTGGATACAAGTCTTCCAAGAGCAGCATATTCCCATACCGGGAGTTGAACCCGGGCCACCTGGGTGAGAACCAGGAATCCTAACCGCTAGACCATATGGGAAGGATTACAAAGCAACTGATTGAATTATAAAGTATACCTCAGTGAGGTTTGAGAGTTGAGGAACAGTCCAAACAGTGCATATTTGGGGAATCAGCTTGTTAGCAAGCATTTTTAATCCAATCTAAAAGTGTTTGATTCTGCATGTAATTGAAAGAAGCCCATTCTAAATGGAAAAAGTCTCGTGATTTGTATATTGCTTGTCATTCAGCCAATAAGACCATGGACCTGAAATCCACAATACGGGATTTTGGAGGCTATTGTCCTGTGCATTATAATTATGGGGTTTTGTACACCTAATAGACTCAAATTGCTTCAAAATGTGTAACCATAGTCCTTTTTTGACCTACATCTTGTTGGTTCAGCATGAGTATGCAATTTTACTAGGTGCTGATTGCTGGACCATTATCTTAAAGACAAGAGAGTTACTTAAACATAGCGTTGACTTTGATTACTTGTGAAGTAACATAGTCTTGAAAGAGTTCCTTCTCAGCTATTTTTCCCCCCAAAAAAGAAATGACAATGTAGGATGGATTAAATAAAAGTGCTGCTCGATTAAATGTAAGGTAGAACTGGGAGCTCGCGCTGAAACTCAGCTTCCATCATCTATATCGGCATCACTTGAGAATAAACCTACACTTTGCTGACTAGCTTGGTTAATCCTGATTAGAAAAGCCATCAGTGCAAATAAACACATTCTAGAAGAGGATGGTTTCGATCCATCGACCTCTGGGTTATGGGCCCAGCACGCTTCCGCTGCGCCACTCTGCTGAGTGCTCTCCATCGATGGGACTTTAACCTAAAATACCTGGTTTAGTGGGCCAGTGCATTATACCTACGGGGCTATATACATCTAAATGACTCAAATTGCTTCAAAATGTGTTATCTAGATTCAAAGGTAATGCAGAACTGGGATCTTGCACAGAAGCACTGTGCTCTACCACTGAGCTACATCCCCATCTACTGCCTGTCATGATTTTTTTCCAAGCAAGGTTTGGACCTTTCCCTTTGTGCCATGAACAGACTACTGAATGGCGCTGCAGGGGACTGAACCCAGGATTTCCTACATGCCCTTGATCTGAAAGAAATGCTGAGAAATGAAACATGCTGGTTTATAAAATGGAACGAAAGCTTGAAAGTTGTGCTCCCAAACAGACGTTGCTGACAGGATTCAATTCCAGTTGACAGAAATCCTAACCACTAGAGCATATGGGAAATGTAAGAATCAAGTGTAAAAGATTGAAGTGTAACATAAGCCTCATGGATGTTGGAGAGGTTAAGGAACAGTGCTCAGTTGGGGCACCAGCTTTTAAGCAAGCATTTTTACTATCTAAAAGTGCTTGGTTCTGCATGTAATGGAAAGAAGCCCACTCTACGTGCAACAAATCTCGTGATTTGTATTTTGCTTTTGCTAAATAGAAGTATTTCTTGATATTGAATACAGTTCATTTTGCTCTCAAATTTGAGATATTGTTTTGTTTCAAACAAAGCATTTGACTGAGTGCATGAAAACATTTTGGGTAAGAAGCACTATCTGGCCATTCTGAGTTTGTGTTGGATCCCTACTAGATATTCTGGCCGAGTGGTCTAAGGGGCTAGATTTAGGTTCGTGTCCCTGTGAAGGGATATATTCAAATCCAACAACTGTTAGACTGCATGGAAAAGCTAAACGTCGATTACTAGATATTAAAGCTGCGCCCAAATGCGTGATATTTTTCTATGCCTCGCTGGACACCAATTAAAGGTTTTTACACTTGTTTTCACAACATGTCCTGTGCGTAATGTGGATACAAGTCTTCCAAGAGCAGCATATTCCCATACCGGGAGTTGAACCCGGGCCACCTGGGTGAGAACCAGGAATCCTAACCGCTAGACCATATGGGAAGGATTACAAAGCAACTGATTGAATTATAAAGTATACCTCAGTGAGGTTTGAGAGTTGAGGAACAGTCCAAACAGTGCATATTTGGGGAATCAGCTTGTTAGCAAGCATTTTTAATCCAATCTAAAAGTGTTTGATTCTGCATGTAATTGAAAGAAGCCCATTCTAAATGGAAAAAGTCTCGTGATTTGTATATTGCTTGTCATTCAGCCAATAAGACCATGGACCTGAAATCCACAATACGGGATTTTGGAGGCTATTGTCCTGTGCATTATAATTATGGGGTTTTGTACACCTAATAGACTCAAATTACTTCAAAATGTGTAACCATAGTCCTTTTTTGACCTACATCTTGTTGGTTCAGCATGAGTATGCAATTTTACTAGGTGCTGATTGCTGGACCATTATCTTAAAGACAAGAGAGTTACTTAAACATAGCGTTGACTTTGATTACTTGTGAAGTAACATAGTCTTGAAAGAGTTCCTTCTCAGCTATTTTTCCCCCCAAAAAAGAAATGACAATGTAGGATGGATTAAATAAAAGTGCTGCTCGATTAAATGGAAGGTGGAACTGGGAGCTCGCGCTGAAACTCAGCTTCCATCATCTATATCGGCATCACTTGAGAATAAACCTACACTTTGCTGACTAGCTTGGTTAATCCTGATTAGAAAAGCCATCAGTGCAAATAAACACATTCTAGCAGAGGATGGTTTCGATCCATCGACCTCTGGGTTATGGGCCCAGCACGCTTCCGCTGCGCCACTCTGCTGAGTGCTCTCCATCGATGGGACTTGAACCTAAAATACCTGGTTTAGTGGGCCAGTGCATTATACCTACGGGGCTATATACATCTAAATGACTCAAATTGCTTCAAAATGTGTTATCTAGATTCAAAGGTAATGCAGAACTGGGATCTTGCACAGAAGCACTGTGCTCTACCACTGAGCTACATCCCCATCTACTGCCTGTCATGATTTTTTTCCAAGCAAGGTTTGGACCTTTCCCTTTGTGCCATGAACAGACTACTGAATGGCGCTGCAGGGGACTGAACCCAGGATTTCCTACATGCCCTTGATCTGAAAGAAATGCTGAGAAATGAAACATGCTGGTTTATAAAATGGAACGAAAGCTTGAAAGTTGTGCTCCCAAACAGACGTTGCTGACAGGATTCAATTCCAGTTGACAGAAATCCTAACCACTAGAGCATATGGGAAATGTAAGAATCAAGTGTAAAAGATTGAAGTGTAACATAAGCCTCATGGATGTTGGAGAGGTTAAGGAACAGTGCTCAGTTGGGGCACCAGCTTTTAAGCAAGCATTTTTACTATCTAAAAGTGCTTGGTTCTGCATGTAATGGAAAGAAGCCCACTCTACGTGCAACAAATCTCGTGATTTGTATTTTGCTTTTGCTAAATAGAAGTATTTCTTGATATTGAATACAGTTCATTTTGCTCTCAAATTTGAGATATTGTTTTGTTTCAAACAAAGCATTTGACTGAGTGCATGAAAACATTTTGGGTAAGAAGCACTATCTGGCCATTCTGAGTTTGTGTTGGATCCCTACTAGATATTCTGGCCGAGTGGTCTAAGGGGCTAGATTTAGGTTCGTGTCCCTGTGAAGGGATATATTCAAATCCAACAACTGTTAGACTGCATGGAAAAGCTAAACGTCGATTACTAGATATTAAAGCTGCGCCCAAATGCGTGATATTTTTCTATGCCTCGCTGGACACCAATTAAAGGTTTTTACACTTGTTTTCACAACATGTCCTGTGCGTAATGTGGATACAAGTCTTCCAAGAGCAGCATATACCCATACCGGGAGTTGAACCCGGGCCACCTGGGTGAGAACCAGGAATCCTAACCGCTAGACCATATGGGAAGGATTACAAAGCAACTGATTGAATTATAAAGTATACCTCAGTGAGGTTTGAGAGTTGAGGAACAGTCCAAACAGTGCATATTTGGGGAATCAGCTTGTTAGCAAGCATTTTTAATCCAATCTAAAAGTGTTTGATTCTGCATGTAATTGAAAGAAGCCCATTCTAAATGGAAAAAGTCTCGTGATTTGTATATTGCTTGTCATTCAGCCAATAAGACCATGGACCTGAAATCCACAATACGGGATTTTGGAGGCTATTGTCCTGTGCATTATAATTATGGGGTTTTGTACACCTAATAGACTCAAATTACTTCAAAATGTGTAACCATAGTCCTTTTTTGACCTACATCTTGTTGGTTCAGCATGAGTATGCAATTTTACTAGGTGCTGATTGCTGGACCATTATCTTAAAGACAAGAGAGTTACTTAAACATAGCGTTGACTTTGATTACTTGTGAAGTAACATAGTCTTGAAAGAGTTCCTTCTCAGCTATTTTTCCCCCCAAAAAAGAAATGACAATGTAGGATGGATTAAATAAAAGTGCTGCTCGATTAAATGGAAGGTGGAACTGGGAGCTCGCGCTGAAACTCAGCTTCCATCATCTATATCGGCATCACTTTAGAATAAACCTACACTTTGCTGACTAGCTTGGTTAATCCTGATTAGAAAAGCCATCCGTGCAAAGTAACACATTCTAGCAGAGGATGGTTTCGATCCATCGACCTCTGGGTTATGGGCCCAGCACGCTTCCGCTGCGCCACTCTGCTGAGTGCTCTCGATCGATGGGACTTGAACCTAAAATACCTGGTTTAGTGGGCCAGTGCATTATACCTACGGGGCTATATACATCTAAATGACTCAAATTGCTTCAAAATGTGTTATCTAGATTCAAAGGTAATGCAGAACTGGGATCTTGCACAGAAGCACTGTGCTCTACCACTGAGCTACATCCCCATCTACTGCCTGTCATGATTTTTTTCCAAGCAAGGTTTGGACCTTTCCCTTTGTGCCATGAACAGACTACTGAATGGCGCTGCAGGGGACTGAACCCAGGATTTCCTACATGCCCTTGATCTGAAAGAAATGCTGAGAAATGAAACATGCTGGTTTATAAAATGGAACGAAAGCTTGAAAGTTGTGCTCCCAAACAGACGTTGCTGACAGGATTCAATTCCAGTTGACAGAAATCCTAACCACTAGAGCATATGGGAAATGTAAGAATCAAGTGTAAAAGATTGAAGTGTAACATAAGCCTCATGGATGTTGGAGAGGTTAAGGAACAGTGCTCAGTTGGGGCACCAGCTTTTAAGCAAGCATTTTTACTATCTAAAAGTGCTTGGTTCTGCATGTAATGGAAAGAAGCCCACTCTACGTGCAACAAATCTCGTGATTTGTATTTTGCTTTTGCTAAATAGAAGTATTTCTTGATATTGAATACAGTTCATTTTGCTCTCAAATTTGAGATATTGTTTTGTTTCAAACAAAGCATTTGACTGAGTGCATGAAAACATTTTGGGTAAGAAGCACTATCTGGCCATTCTGAGTTTGTGTTGGATCCCTACTAGATATTCTGGCCGAGTGGTCTAAGGGGCTAGATTTAGGTTCGTGTCCCTGTGAAGGGATATATTCAAATCCAACAACTGTTAGACTGCATGGAAAAGCTAAACGTCGATTACTAGATATTAAAGCTGCGCCCAAATGCGTGATATTTTTCTATGCCTCGCTGGACACCAATTAAAGGTTTTTACACTTGTTTTCACAACATGTCCTGTGCGTAATGTGGATACAAGTCTTCCAAGAGCAGCATATTCCCATACCGGGAGTTGAACCCGGGCCACCTGGGTGAGAACCAGGAATCCTAACCGCTAGACCATATGGGAAGGATTACGAAGCAACTGATTGAATTATAAAGTATACCTCAGTGAGGTTTGAGAGTTGAGGAACAGTCCAAACAGTGCATATTTGGGGAATCAGCTTGTTAGCAAGCATTTTTAATCCAATCTAAAAGTGTTTGATTCTGCATGTAATTGAAAGAAGCCCATTCTAAATGGAAAAAGTCTCGTGATTTGTATATTGCTTGTCATTCAGCCAATAAGACCATGGACCTGAAATCCACAATACGGGATTTTGGAGGCTATTGTCCTGTGCATTATAATTATGGGGTTTTGTACACCTAATAGACTCAAATTACTTCAAAATGTGTAACCATAGTCCTTTTTTGACCTACATCTTGTTGGTTCAGCATGAGTATGCAATTTTACTAGGTGCTGATTGCTGGACCATTATCTTAAAGACAAGAGAGTTACTTAAACATAGCGTTGACTTTGATTACTTGTGAAGTAACATAGTCTTGAAAGAGTTCCTTCTCAGCTATTTTTCCCCCCAAAAAAGAAATGACAATGTAGGATGGATTAAATAAAAGTGCTGCTCGATTAAATGGAAGGTGGAACTGGGAGCTCGCGCTGAAACTCAGCTTCCATCATCTATATCGGCATCACTTGAGAATAAACCTACACTTTGCTGACTAGCTTGGTTAATCCTGATTAGAAAAGCCATCCGTGCAAATAAACACATTCTAGCAGAGGATGGTTTTGATCCATCGACCTCTGGGTTATGGGCCCAGCACGCTTCCGCTGCGCCACTCTGCTGAGTGCTCTCCTTCAATGGGACTTGAACCTAAAATACCTGGTTTAGGGGGCTAGTGCATTATACCTACGGGGCTATATACATCTAAATGACTCAAATTGCTTCAAAATGTGTTATCTAGATTCAAAGGTAATGCAGAACTGGGATCTTGCACAGAAGCACTGTGCTCTACCACTGAGCTACATCCCCATCTACTGCCTGTCATGATTTTTTTCCAAGCAAGGTTTGGACCTTTCCCTTTGTGCCATGAACAGACTACTGAATGGCGCTGCAGGGGACTGAACCCAGGATTTCCTACATGCCCTTGATCTGAAAGAAATGCTGAGAAATGAAACATGCTGGTTTATAAAATGGAACGAAAGCTTGAAAGTTGTGCTCCCAAACAGACGTTGCTGACAGGATTCAATTCCAGTTGACAGAAATCCTAACCACTAGAGCATATGGGAAATGTAAGAATCAAGTGTAAAAGATTGAAGTGTAACATAAGCCTCATGGATGTTGGAGAGGTTAAGGAACAGTGCTCAGTTGGGGCACCAGCTTTTAAGCAAGCATTTTTACTATCTAAAAGTGCTTGGTTCTGCATGTAATGGAAAGAAGCCCACTCTACGTGCAACACATCTCGTGATTTGTATTTTGCTTTTGCTAAATAGAAGTATTTCTTGATATTGAATACAGTTCATTTTGCTCTCAAATTTGAGATATTGTTTTGTTTCAAACAAAGCATTTGACTGAGTGCATGAAAACATTTTGGGTAAGAAGCACTATCTGGCCATTCTGAGTTTGTGTTGGATCCCTACTAGATATTCTGGCCGAGTGGTCTAAGGGGCTAGATTTAGGTTCGTGTCCCTGTGAAGGGATATATTCAAATCCAACAACTGTTAGACTGCATGGAAAAGCTAAACGTCGATTACTAGATATTAAAGCTGCGCCCAAATGCGTGATATTTTTCTATGCTTCGCTGGACACCAATTAAAGGTTTTTACACTTGTTTTCACAACATGTCCTGTGCGTAATGTGGATACAAGTCTTCCAAGAGCAGCATATTCCCATACCGGGAGTTGAACCCGGGCCACCTGAGTGAGAACCAGGAATCCTAACCACTAGACCATATGGGAAGGATTACAAAGCAACTGATTGAATTATAAAGTAGACCTCAGTGAGGTTTGAGAGTTGAGGAACAGTCCAAACAGTGCATATTTGGGGAATCAGCTTGTTAGCAAGCATTTTTAATCCAATCTAAAAGTGTTTGATTCTGCATGTAATTGAAAGAAGCCCATTCTAAATGGAAAAAGTCTCGTGATTTGTATGTTGCTTGTCGTTCAGCCAAACAAGACCATGGACCTGAAATCCACAATACGGGATTTTGGAGGCTATTGTACTGTGCATTCTAATTATGGGGTTTTGTACACCTAATAGACTCAAATTACTTCAAAATGTGTAACCATAGTCCTTTTTTGACCTACATCTTGTTGGTTCAGCATGAGTATGCAATTTTACTAGGTGCTGATTGCTGGACCATTATCTTAAAGACAAGAGAGTTACTTAAACATAGCGTTGACTTTGATTACTTGTGAAGTAACATAGTCTTGAAAGAGTTCCTTCTCAGCTATTTTTCCCCCCAAAAAAAGAAATGACAATGTAGGATGGATTAAATAAAAGTGCTGCTCGATTAAATGGAAGGTGGAACTGGGAGCTCGCGCTGAAACTCAGCTTCCATCATCTATATCGGCATCACTTGAGAATAAACCTACACTTTGCTGACTAGCTTGGTTAATCCTGATTAGAAAAGCCATCAGTGCAAATAAACACATTCTAGCAGAGAATGGTTTCGATCCATCGACCTCTGGGTTATGGGCCCAGCACGCTTCCGCTGCGCCACTCTGCTGAGTGCTCTCCATCAATGGGACTTGAACCTAAAATACCTGGTTTAGGGGGCCAGTGCATTATACCTACGGGGCTATATACATCTAAATGACTCAAATTGCTTCAAAATGTGTTATCTAGATTCAAAGGTAATGCAGAACTGGGATCTTGCACAGAAGCACTGTGCTCTACCACTGAGCTACATCCCCATCTACTGCCTGTCATGATTTTTTTCCAAGCAAGGTTTGGACCTTTCCCTTTGTGCCATGAACAGACTACTGAATGGCGCTGCAGGGGACTGAACCCAGGATTTCCTACATGCCCTTGATCTGAAAGAAATGCTGAGAAATGAAACATGCTGGTTTATAAAATGGAACGAAAGCTTGAAAGTTGTGCTCCCAAACAGACGTTGCTGACAGGATTCAATTCCAGTTGACAGAAATCCTAACCACTAGAGCATATGGGAAATGTAAGAATCAAGTGTAAAAGATTGAAGTGTAACATAAGCCTCATGGATGTTGGAGAGGTTAAGGAACAGTGCTCAGTTGGGGCACCAGCTTTTAAGCAAGCATTTTTACTATCTAAAAGTGCTTGGTTCTGCATGTAATGGAAAGAAGCCCACTCTACGTGCAACAAATCTCGTGATTTGTATTTTGCTTTTGCTAAATAGAAGTATTTCTTGATATTGAATACAGTTCATTTTGCTCTCAAATTTGAGATATTGTTTTGTTTCAAACAAAGCATTTGACTGAGTGCATGAAAACATTTTGGGTAAGAAGCACTATCTGGCCATTCTGAGTTTGTGTTGGATCCCTACTAGATATTCTGGCCGAGTGGTCTAAGGGGCTAGATTTAGGTTCGTGTCCCTGTGAAGGGATATATTCAAATCCAACAACTGTTAGACTGCATGGAAAAGCTAAACGTCGATTACTAGATATTAAAGCTGCGCCCAAATGCATGATATTTTTCTATGCCTCGCCGGACACCAATTAAAGGTTTTTACACTTGTTTTCACAACATGTCCTGTGCGTAATGTGGATACAAGTCTTCCAAGAGCAGCATATTCCCATACCGGGAGTTGAACCCGGGCCACCTGGGTGAGAACCAGGAATCCTAACCGCTAGACCATATGGGAAGGATTACAAAGCAACTGATTGAATTATAAAGTATACCTCAGTGAGGTTTGAGAGTTGAGGAACAGTCCAAACAGTGCATATTTGGGGAATCAGCTTGTTAGCAAGCATTTTTAATCCAATCTAAAAGTGTTTGATTCTGCATGTAATTGAAAGAAGCCCATTCTAAATGGAAAAAGTCTCGTGATTTGTATATTGCTTGTCATTCAGCCAATAAGACCATGGACCTGAAATCCACAATACGGGATTTTGGAGGCTATTGTCCTGTGCATTATAATTATGGGGTTTTGTACACCTAATAGACTCAAATTACTTCAAAATGTGTAACCATAGTCCTTTTTTGACCTACATCTTGTTGGTTCAGCATGAGTATGCAATTTTACTAGGTGCTGATTGCTGGACCATTATCTTAAAGACAAGAGAGTTACTTAAACATAGCGTTGACTTTGATTACTTGTGAAGTAACATAGTCTTGAAAGAGTTCCTTCTCAGCTATTTTTCCCCCCAAAAAAGAAATGACAATGTAGGATGGATTAAATAAAAGTGCTGCTCGATTAAATGGAAGGTGGAACTGGGAGCTCGCGCTGAAACTCAGCTTCCATCATCTATATGGGCATCACTTGAGAATAAACCTACACTTTGCTGACTAGCTTGGTTAATCCTGATTAGAAAAGCCATCCGTGCAAATAAACACATTCTAGCAGAGGATGGTTTTGATCCATCGACCTCTGGGTTATGGGCCCAGCACGCTTCCGCTGCGCCACTCTGCTGAGTGCTCTCCTTCAATGGGACTTGAACCTAAAATACCTGGTTTAGGGGGCTAGTGCATTATACCTACGGGGCTATATACATCTAAATGACTCAAATTGCTTCAAAATGTGTTATCTAGATTCAAAGGTAATGCAGAACTGGGATCTTGCACAGAAGCACTGTGCTCTACCACTGAGCTACATCCCCATCTACTGCCTGTCATGATTTTTTTCCAAGCAAGGTTTGGACCTTTCCCTTTGTGCCATGAACAGACTACTGAATGGCGCTGCAGGGGACTGAACCCAGGATTTCCTACATGCCCTTGATCTGAAAGAAATGCTGAGAAATGAAACATGCTGGTTTATAAAATGGAACGAAAGCTTGAAAGTTGTGCTCCCAAACAGACGTTGCTGACAGGATTCAATTCCAGTTGACAGAAATCCTAACCACTAGAGCATATGGGAAATGTAAGAATCAAGTGTAAAAGATTGAAGTGTAACATAAGCCTCATGGATGTTGGAGAGGTTAAGGAACAGTGCTCAGTTGCGGCACCAGCTTTTAAGCAAGCATTTTTACTATCTAAAAGTGCTTGGTTCTGCATGTAATGGAAAGAAGCCCACTCTACGTGCAACACATCTCGTGATTTGTATTTTGCTTTTGCTAAATAGAAGTATTTCTTGATATTGAATACAGTTCATTTTGCTCTCAAATTTGAGATATTGTTTTGTTTCAAACAAAGCATTTGACTGAGTGCATGAAAACATTTTGGGTAAGAAGCACTATCTGGCCATTCTGAGTTTGTGTTGGATCCCTACTAGATATTCTGGCCGAGTGGTCTAAGGGGCTAGATTTAGGTTCGTGTCCCTGTGAAGGGATATATTCAAATCCAACAACTGTTAGACTGCATGGAAAAGCTAAACGTCGATTACTAGATATTAAAGCTGCGCCCAAATGCGTGATATTTTTCTATGCTTCGCTGGACACCAATTAAAGGTTTTTACACTTGTTTTCACAACATGTCCTGTGCGTAATGTGGATACAAGTCTTCCAAGAGCAGCATATTCCCATACCGGGAGTTGAACCCGGGCCACCTGGGTGAGAACCAGGAATCCTAACCACTAGACCATATGGGAATGATTACAAAGCAACTGATTGAATTATAAAGTAGACCTCAGTGAGGTTTGAGAGTTGAGGAACAGTCCAAACAGTGCATATTTGGGGAATCAGCTTGTTAGCAAGCATTTTTAATCCAATCTAAAAGTGTTTGATTCTGCATGTAATTGAAAGAAGCCCATTCTAAATGGAAAAAGTCTCGTGATTTGTATGTTGCTTGTCGTTCAGCCAAACAAGACCATGGACCTGAAATCCACAATACGGGATTTTGGAGGCTATTGTCCTGTGCATTATAATTATGGGGTTTTGTACACCTAATAGACTCAAATTGCTTCAAAATGTGTAACCATAGTCCTTTTTTGACCTACATCTTGTTGGTTCAGCATGAGTATGCAATTTTACTAGGTGCTGATTGCTGGACCATTATCTTAAAGACAAGAGAGTTACTTAAACATAGCGTTGACTTTGATTACTTGTGAAGTAACATAGTCTTGAAAGAGTTCCTTCTCAGCTATTTCTCCCCCCAAAAAAGAAATGACAATGTAGGATGGATTAAATAGAAGGTGGAACTGGGAGCTCGCGCTGAAACTCAGCTTCCATCATCTATATCGGCATCAGTTGAGAATAAACCTACACTTTGATGACTAGCTTGGTTAATCCTGATTAGAAAAGCCATCAGTGCAAAGTAACACATTCTAGCAGAGGATGGTTTCGATCCATCGACCTCTGGGTTATGGGCACAGCACGCTTCCGCTGCGCCACTCTGCTGAGTGCTCTCCTTCGATGGGACTTGAACCTAAAATACCTGGTTTAGGGGGCCAGTGCATTATACCTACGGGGCTATATACATCTAAATGACTCAAATTGCTTCAAAATGTGTTATCTAGATTCAAAGGTAATGCAGAACTGGGATCTTGCACAGAAGCACTGTGCTCTACCACTGAGCTACATCCCCATCTACTGCCTGTCATGATTTTTTTCCAAGCAAGGTTTGGACCTTTCCCTTTGTGCCATGAACAGACTACTGAATGGCGCTGCAGGGGACTGAACCCAGGATTTCCTACATGCCCTTGATCTGAAAGAAATGCTGAGAAATGAAACATGCTGGTTTATAAAATGGAACGAAAGCTTGAAAGTTGTGCTCCCAAACAGACGTTGCTGACAGGATTCAATTCCAGTTGACAGAAATCCTAACCACTAGAGCATATGGGAAATGTAAGAATCAAGTGTAAAAGATTGAAGTGTAACATAAGCCTCATGGATGTTGGAGAGGTTAAGGAACAGTGCTCAGTTGGGGCACCAGCTTTTAAGCAAGCATTTTTACTATCTAAAAGTGCTTGGTTCTGCATGTAATGGAAAGAAGCCCACTCTACGTGCAACAAATCTCGTGATTTGTATTTTGCTTTTGCTAAATAGAAGTATTTCTTGATATTGAATACAGTTCATTTTGCTCTCAAATTTGAGATATTGTTTTGTTTCAAACAAAGCATTTGACTGAGTGCATGAAAACATTTTGGGTAAGAAGCACTATCTGGCCATTCTGAGTTTGTGTTGGATCCCTACTAGATATTCTGGCCGAGTGGTCTAAGGGGCTAGATTTAGGTTCGTGTCCCTGTGAAGGGATATATTCAAATCCAACAACTGTTAGACTGCATGGAAAAGCTAAACGTCGATTACTAGATATTAAAGCTGCGCCCAAATGCGTGATATTTTTCTATGCTTCGCTGGACACCAATTAAAGGTTTTTACACTTGTTTTCACAACATGTCCTGTGCGTAATGTGGATACAAGTCTTCCAAGAGCAGCATATTCCCATACCGGGAGTTGAACCCGGGCCACCTGGGTGAGAACCAGGAATCCTAACCACTAGACCATATGGGAATGATTACAAAGCAACTGATTGAATTATAAAGTAGACCTCAGTGAGGTTTGAGAGTTGAGGAACAGTCCAAACAGTGCATATTTGGGGAATCAGCTTGTTAGCAAGCATTTTTAATCCAATCTAAAAGTGTTTGATTCTGCATGTAATTGAAAGAAGCCCATTCTAAATGGAAAAAGTCTCGTGATTTGTATGTTGCTTGTCGTTCAGCCAAACAAGACCATGGACCTGAAATCCACAATACGGGATTTTGGAGGCTATTGTCCTGTGCATTATAATTATGGGGTTTTGTACACCTAATAGACTCAAATTGCTTCAAAATGTGTAACCATAGTCCTTTTTTGACCTACATCTTGTTGGTTCAGCATGAGTATGCAATTTTACTAGGTGCTGATTGCTGGACCATTATCTTAAAGACAAGAGAGTTACTTAAACATAGCGTTGACTTTGATTACTTGTGAAGTAACATAGTCTTGAAAGAGTTCCTTCTCAGCTATTTCTCCCCCCAAAAAAGAAATGACAATGTAGGATGGATTAAATAGAAGGTGGAACTGGGAGCTCGCGCTGAAACTCAGCTTCCATCATCTATATCGGCATCAGTTGAGAATAAACCTACACTTTGATGACTAGCTTGGTTAATCCTGATTAGAAAAGCCATCAGTGCAAAGTAACACATTCTAGCAGAGGATGGTTTCGATCCATCGACCTCTGGGTTATGGGCACAGCACGCTTCCGCTGCGCCACTCTGCTGAGTGCTCTCCTTTGATGGGACTTGAACCTAAAATACCTGGTTTAGGGGGCCAGTGCATTATACCTACGGGGCTATATACATCTAAATGACTCAAATTGCTTCAAAATGTGTTATCTAGATTCAAAGGTAATGCAGAACTGGGATCTTGCACAGAAGCACTGTGCTCTACCACTGAGCTACATCCCCATCTACTGCCTGTCATGATTTTTTTCCAAGCAAGGTTTGGACCTTTCCCTTTGTGCCATGAACAGACTACTGAATGGCGCTGCAGGGGACTGAACCCAGGATTTCCTACATGCCCTTGATCTGAAAGAAATGCTGAGAAATGAAACATGCTGGTTTATAAAATGGAACGAAAGCTTGAAAGTTGTGCTCCCAAACAGACGTTGCTGACAGGATTCAATTCCAGTTGACAGAAATCCTAACCACTAGAGCATATGGGAAATGTAAGAATCAAGTGTAAAAGATTGAAGTGTAACATAAGCCTCATGGATGTTGGAGAGGTTAAGGAACAGTGCTCAGTTGGGGCACCAGCTTTTAAGCAAGCATTTTTACTATCTAAAAGTGCTTGGTTCTGCATGTAATGGAAAGAAGCCCACTCTACGTGCAACAAATCTCGTGATTTGTATTTTGCTTTTGCTAAATAGAAGTATTTCTTGATATTGAATACAGTTCATTTTGCTCTCAAATTTGAGATATTGTTTTGTTTCAAACAAAGCATTTGACTGAGTGCATGAAAACATTTTGGGTAAGAAGCACTATCTGGCCATTCTGAGTTTGTGTTGGATCCCTACTAGATATTCTGGCCGAGTGGTCTAAGGGGCTAGATTTAGGTTCGTGTCCCTGTGAAGGGATATATTCAAATCCAACAACTGTTAGACTGCATGGAAAAGCTAAACGTCGATTACTAGATATTAAAGCTGCGCCCAAATGCGTGATATTTTTCTATGCCTCGCTGGACACCAATTAAAGGTTTTTACACTTGTTTTCACAACATGTCCTGTGCGTAATGTGGATACAAGTCTTCCAAGAGCAGGATATTCCCATACCGGGAGTTGAACCCGGGCTACCTGGGTGAGAACCAGGAATCCTAACCGCTAGACCATATGGGAAGGATTACAAAGCAACTGATTGAATTATAAAGTAGACCTCAGTGATGTTTGAGAGTTGAGGAACAGTCCAAACAGTGCATATTTGGGGAATCAGCTTGTTAGCAAGCATTTTTAATCAAATCTAAAAGTGTTTGATTCTGCATGTAATTGAAAGAAGCCCATTCTAAATGGAACAAGTCTCGTGATTTGTATATTGCTTGTCATTCAGCCAATAAGACCATGGACCTGAAATCCACAATACGGGATTTTGGAGGCTATTGTCCTGTGCATTATAATTATGGGGTTTTGTACACCTAATAGACTCAAATTGCTTCAAAATGTGTAACCATAGTCCTTTTTTGACCTACATCTTGTTGGTTCAGCATGAGTATGCAATTTTACTAGGTGCTGATTGCTGGACCATTATCTTAAAGACAAGAGAGTTACTTAAACATAGCGTTGACTTTGATTACTTGTGAAGTAACATAGTCTTGAAAGAGTTCCTTCTCAGCTATTTTTCCCCCCAAAAAAGAAATGGCAATGTAGGATGGATTAAATAAAAGTGCTGCTCGATTAAATGGAAGGTGGAACTGGGAGCTCGCGCTGAAACTCAGCTTCCATCATCTATATCGGCATCACTTGAGAATAAACCTACACTTTGCTGACTAGCTTGGTTAATCCTGATTAGAAAAGCCATCAGTGCAAAGTAACACATTCTAGCAGAGGATGGTTTCGATCCATCGACCTCTGGGTTATGGGCACAGCACCCTTCCGCTGCGCCACTCTGCTGAGTGCTCTCCTTCCATGGGACTTGAACCTAAAATACCTGGTTTAGGGGGCCAGTGCATTATACCTACGGGGCTATATACATCTAAATGACTCAAATTGCTTCAAAATGTGTTATCTAGATTCAAAGGTAATGCAGAACTGGGATCTTGCACAGAAGCACTGTGTTCTACCACTGAGCTACATCCCCATCTACTGCCTGTCATGATTTTTTTCCAAGCAAGGTTTGGACCTTTCCCTTTGTGCCATGAACAGACTACTGAATGGCGCTGCAGGGGACTGAACCCAGGATTTCCTACATGCCCTTGATCTGAAAGAAATGCTGAGAAATGAAACATGCTGGTTTATAAAATGGAACGAAAGCTTGAAAGTTGTGCTCCCAAACAGACGTTGCTGACAGGATTCAATTCCAGTTGACAGAAATCCTAACCACTAGAGCATATGGGAAATGTAAGAATCAAGTGTAAAAGATTGAAGTGTAACATAAGCCTCATGGATGTTGGAGAGGTTAAGGAACAGTGCTCAGTTGGGGCACCAGCTTTTAAGCAAGCATTTTTACTATCTAAAAGTGCTTGGTTCTGCATGTAATGGAAAGAAGCCCACTCTACGTGCAACAAATCTCGTGATTTGTATTTTGCTTTTGCTAAATAGAAGTATTTCTTGATATTGAATACAGTTCATTTTGCTCTCAAATTTGAGATATTGTTTTGTTTCAAACAAAGCATTTGACTGAGTGCATGAAAACATTTTGGGTAAGAAGCACTATCTGGCCATTCTGAGTTTGTGTTGGATCCCCACTAGATATTCTGGCCGAGTGGTCTAAGGGGATAGATTTAGGTTCGTGTCCCTGTGAAGGGATGCATTCAAATCCAACCACTGTTAGACTGCATGGAAAAGCTAAAGGTCGATTACTAGATAATAACCCTTTAGGCGCCAGAGATTATGGATGAAATAAATGTATAAATAAAAAACTTCCTGAGATACAGAGAACTGAAGCCGGGGCACAGCTCTGGGTCGGCAGTGCCCCTGGAGGCCCGTAGAAGCTCCACACTCCAGTTGATTCTTGGATAAAAGGGCACCCAGCCGGTCTCGAACTCGCGTGAGGCGGAGCAGGGATCATCCACCCCGCACACGGCCAGACTTTGCCCGGCCAGGGAGCACCTTCTGCGGGTCGGAGGCTCCGGGTCGGAGCCCCTGGAGCCTGGAGCCCTCACCGGGCCCCGAACTCGGCTGCCGGAGGCAGTGCAGTGCCTCATGGATAAAAGGGCACCCAGCCGGTCTCGAACTCGCGTGAGGCGGAGCAGGGATCATCCACCCCGCACACGGCCAGACTTTGCCCGGCCAGGGAGCACCTTCTGCGGGTCGGAGGCTCCGGGTCGGAGCCCCTGGAGCCTGGAGCCCTCACCGGGCCCCGAACTCGGCTGCCGGAGGCAGTGCAGTGCCTCATGGATAAAAGGGCACCCAGCCGGTCTCGAACTCGCGTGAGGCGGAGCAGGGATCATCCACCCCGCACACGGCCAGACTTTGCCCGGCCAGGGAGCACCTTCTGCGGGTCGGAGGCTCCGGGTCGGAGCCCCTGGAGCCTGGAGCCCTCACCGGGCCCCGAACTCGGCTGCCGGAGGCAGTGCAGTGCCTCATGGATAAAAGGGCACCCAGCCGGTCTCGAACTCGCGTGAGGCGGAGCAGGGATCATCCACCCCGCACACGGCCAGACTTTGCCCGGGGAAGGGCCACTCTGGCTGGGCATGGCCCCCACTGAGCACCCCCTGGAACCCCTGGAGCCCCCGGAGCACCTCCAGAGCCACCCCCCACTCTCCCCAGACTATGCCCGGGGAAGGGCCACTCTGGCTGGGCATGGCCTCCGCCGAGCACCCCCTGGAACCCCTGGAGCTCCTCCAGAGCCACCCCCCACTCCTCCAGACTCACCCCGGGGAAGGGCCACTCTGGCTGGGCATGGCCTCCACTGAGCACCCCCTGGAGCCCCCGGAGCACCTCCAGAGCCACCCCCCACTCTCCCCAGACTATGCCCGGGGAAGGGCCACTCTGGCTGGGCATGGCCTCCGCCGAGCACCCCCTGGAACCCCTGGAGCTCCTCCAGAGCCACCCCCCACTCCTCCAGACTCACCCCGGGGAAGGGCCACTCTGGCTGGGCATGGCCTCCACTGAGCACCCCCTGGAGCCCCCGGAGCACCTCCAGAGCCACCCCCCACTCTCCCCAGACTATGCCCGGGGAAGGGCCACTCTGGCTGGGCATGGCCTCCGCCGAGCACCCCCTGGAACCCCTGGAGCCCCTCCAGAGCCACCCCCCACTCTCCCCAGACTATGCCCGGGGAAGGGCCACTCTGGCTGGGCATGGCCTCCGCCGAGCTCCCCCTGGAACCCCCGGAGCTCCTCCAGAGCCACCCCCCACTCTCCCCAGACTCACCCCGGGGAAGGGCCACTCTGGCTGGGCATGGCCTCCACTGAGCACCCCCTGGAGCCCCCGGAGCACCTCCAGAGCCACCCCCCACTCTCCCCAGACTATGCCCGGGGAAGGGCCACTCTGGCTGGGCATGGCCTCCGCCGAGCACCCCCTGGAACCCCTGGAGCCCCTCCAGAGCCACCCCCCACTCTCCCCAGACTATGCCCGGGGAAGGGCCACTCTGGCTGGGCATGGCCTCCGCCGAGCTCCCCCTGGAACCCCCGGAGCTCCTCCAGAGCCACCCCCCACTCTCCCCAGACTCACCCCGGGGAAGGGCCACTCTGGCTGGGCATGGTCTCCACCAAGCACCCCCTGGAGCCCCCGGAGCACCTCCAGAGCCACCCCCCACTCCTCCAGACTCACCCCGGGGAAGGGACACTCTGGCTGGGCATGGCCTCCACTGAGCACCCCCTGGAACCCCTGGAGCCCCTCCAGGGCCACCCCCCACTCCTCCAGACTCACCCCGGGGAAGGTCCACTCTGGCTGGGCATGGCCTCCGCTGACCACCCCCTGGAACCCCTGAAGCCCCCGGAGCAGCTCCAGAGCCACCCCCCACTCTCCCCAGACTCTGCCCGGGGAAGGGCCACTCTGGCCGGGCATGGCCTCCGCTGAGCACCCCCTGGAACCCCTGGAGCCCCCGGAGCACCTCCAGAGCCATCCCCCACTCCTCCAGACTCACCCCGGGGAAGGGACACTCTGGCTGGGCATGGCCCCCACTGAGCACCCCCTAGAACCCCTGGAGCCCCCGGAGCACCTCCACAGCCACCCCCCACTCTCCCCAGACTCACCCCGGGGAAGGGACACTCTGGCCCCGGGGAAGGGCCACTCTGGCTGGGCATGGCCTCCGCCGAGCACCCCCTGGAACCCCTGGAGCTCCTCCAGAGCCACCCCCCACTCCTCCAGACTCACCCCGGGGAAGGGCCACTCTGGCTGGGCATGGCCTCCACTGAGCACCCCCTGGAGCCCCCGGAGCACCTCCAGAGCCACCCCCCACTCTCCCCAGATTCTGCTCGGGGAAGGGCCACTCTGGCTGGGCATGGCCTCCGCTGAGCACCCCCTGGAGCCCCGGGAGCACCTCCAGAGCCACCCCCCACTCTCCCCAGACTCACCCCGGGGAAGGGCCACTCTGGCTGGGCATGGCCTCCGCTGAGCACCCCCTGGAACCCCTGGAGCCCCCGGAGCACCTCCAGAGCCACCCCCCACTCCTCCAGACTCTGCCCGGGGAAGGGACACTCTGGCTGGGCATGGCCTCCACTGAGCACCCCCTGGAGCCCCCGGAGCACCTCCAGAGCCACCCCCCACTCTCCCCAGACTATGCCCGGGGAAGGGCCACTCTGGCTGGGCATGGCCTCCGCCGAGCACCCCCTGGAGCCCCCGGAGCACCTCCAGAGCCACCCCCCACTCCTCCAGACTCTGCCCGGGGAAGGGCCACTCTGGCTGGGCATGGCCTCCGCCGAGCACCCCCTGGAACCCCTGGAGCCCCTCCAGAGCCACCCCCCACTCCTCCAGACTCACCCCGGGGAAGGGCCACTCTGGCTGGGCATGGCCTCCACTGAGCACCCCCTGGAGCCCCCGGAGCACCTCCAGAGCCACCCCCCACTCTCCCCAGACTATGCCCGGGGAAGGGCCACTCTGGCTGGGCATGGCCTCCGCCGAGCACCCCCTGGAACCCCCGGAGCTCCTCCAGAGCCACCCCCCACTCTTCCCAGACTCACCCCGGGGAAGGGCCACTCTGGCTGGGCATGGTCTCCACCAAGCACCCCCTGGAGCCCCCGGAGCACCTCCAGAGCCACCCCCCACTCCTCCAGACTCACCCCGGGGAAGGGACACTCTGGCTGGGCATGGCCTCCGCCGAGCACCCCCTGGAGCCCCCGGAGCACCCCCAGAGCCACCCCCCACTCTCCCCAGACTCACCCCGGGGAAGGGACACTCTGGCTGGGCATGGCCTCCACTGAGCACCCCCTGGAACCCCTGGAGCCCCGGGAGCACCTCCAGAGCCACCCCCCACTCTCCCCAGACTCTGCCCGGGGAAGGGCCACTCTGGCTGGGCATGGCCTCCGCCGAGCACCCCCTGGAGCCCCCGGAGCACCTCCAGAGCCACCCCCCACTCCTCCAGACTCACCCCGGGGAAGGGACACTCTGGCTGGGCATGGCCTCCGCCGAGCACCCCCTGGAACCCCCGGAGCTCCTCCAGAGCCACCCCCCACTCTTCCCAGACTCACCCCGGGGAAGGGCCACTCTGGCTGGGCATGGTCTCCACCAAGCACCCCCTGGAGCCCCCGGAGCACCTCCAGAGCCACCCCCCACTCCTCCAGACTCACCCCGGGGAAGGGACACTCTGGCTGGGCATGGCCTCCGCCGAGCACCCCCTGGAGCCCCCGGAGCACCCCCAGAGCCACCCCCCACTCTCCCCAGACTCACCCCGGGGAAGGGACACTCTGGCTGGGCATGGCCTCCACTGAGCACCCCCTGGAACCCCTGGAGCCCCGGGAGCACCTCCAGAGCCACCCCCCACTCTCCCCAGACTCTGCCCGGGGAAGGGCCACTCTGGCTGGGCATGGCCTCCGCCGAGCACCCCCTGGAGCCCCCGGAGCACCTCCAGAGCCACCCCCCACTCCTCCAGACTCACCCCGGGGAAGGGACACTCTGGCTGGGCATGGCCTCCGCCGAGCACCCCCTGGAGCCCCCTGAGCACCCCCAGAGCCACCCCCCACTCTCCCCAGACTCACCCCGGGGAAGGGACACTCTGGCTGGGCATGGCCTCCACTGAGCACCCCCTGGAACCCCTGGAGCCCCTGGAGCACCTCCAGGGCCACCCCCCCACTCCACCAGACTCAGCCCCGACCCGGGCACACTCTTCCCCGGGTCCTGGGCTCCGGGACTCCGGGGATGACCACCGGGGACCAGGCTCTCCCTCCGAACCCGGGGACCCACCCTTAAGCACCCCCTCGCGGGCTAAACCCCTTAGGGGCAGCCGCCTGGAAGCCCGTGCCCTTGGTACTCTTAACCACACTTTGAAATTTTTCGAGTATAGTGTACTATTTCGGTTTTTACTCTAAGTCCCTCAGGGGTATAGTGTACTATACTATGATGGTCAGATCACCTCCAGGCCCCAGGGGAGTGCTTTTCTGGGGTCAAACAGTGCACTGATGATGGGGGATTATTTCATTTTGCTCATTTTGGTGTTTTTTCACATTTTAACCCATTTTCACCCCTTTTGCTGACAACTTCGTACTACGGCCCGGAAAAACGACAGAGTCGATGGGTATAGTGTACTATTGCCGAAAAATGACAGAGTCTTTTCGGGTATAGTGTACTATTTCGGTTTTTACTCTAAGTCCCTCAGGGGCATATGGTGCTATACTCTGATGGTCAGATCACCTCCAGGCCCCAGGGGAGTGCTTTTCTGGGGTCAAACAGTGCACTGATGATGGGGGATTATTTCATTTTGCTCATTTTGGTGTTTTTTCACATTTTAACCCATTTTCACCCCTTTTGCTCACAACTTCGTACTACGGCCCGGAAAAACGACAGAGTCGATGGGTATAGTGTACTATTGCCGAAAAATGACAGAGTCTTTTCGGGTATAGTGTACTATTTCGGTTTTTACTCTAAGTCCCTCAGGGGCATATGGTGCTATACTCTGATGGTCAGATCACCTCCAGGCCCCAGGGGAGTGCTTTTCTGGGGTCAAACAGTGCACTGATGATGGGGGATTATTTCAATTTGCTCATTTTGGTGTTTTTTCACATTTTAACCCATTTTCACCCCTTTTGCTCACAACTTCATACTACGGCCCGGGAAAACGACAGAGTCGATGGGCATAGTGTACTATTGCCGAAAAATGACAGAGTCTTTTCGGGAATAGTGTACTATTTCGGTTTTTACTCTAAGTCCCTCAGGGGCATATGGTGCTATACTCTGATGGTCAGATCACCTCCAGGCCCCAGGGGAGTGCTTTTCTGGGGTCAAACAGTGCACTGATGATGGGGGATTATTTCATTTTGCTCATTTTGGTGTTTTTTCACATTTTAACCCATTTTCACCCATTTTGCTCACCCTGCACTCTGCCGCATATGAGGCCGGGGAAGGGCCACTCTGGCTGAGCATGGCCTCCGTTGAGCACCCCCTGGAGCCCCTGGAGCCCCCGGAGACCCTCCAGAGCCACCCCCCACTCCTCCAGACTCACCCCGGGGAAGGGACACTCTGGCTGGGCATGGCCTCCGCCGAGCAGCCCCTGGAGCCCCCGGAGACCCTCCAGAGCCACCCCCCACTCTCCCCAGACTCACCCCGGGGAAGGTCCACTCTGGCTGGGCATGGCCTCCGCCGAGCACCCCCTGGAACCCCTGGAGCCCCCGGAGGCCCTCCAGAGCCACCCCCCACTCTCCCCAGACTCTGCCCGGGGAAGGGACACTCTGGCCGGGCATGGCCTCCGCCGAGCACCCCCTGGAACCCCTGGAGCCCCCGGAGCAGCTCCAGAGCCACCCCCCACTCTCCCCAGACTCTGCCCGGGGAAGGGACACTCTGGCCGGAAATGGCCTCCGCCTACCACCCCCTGGAACCCCCGGAGGCCCTCCAGAGCCACCCCCCACTCTCCCCAGACTCTGCCCGGGGAAGGGACACTCTGGCCGGGCATGGCCTCCGCCGAGCACCCCCTGGAACCCCCGGAGCCCCTCCAGGGCAACCCCCCACTCCTCCAGACTCACCCCGGGGAAGGGACACTCTGGCTGGGCATGGCCTCCGCCGAGCACCCCCTGGAGCCCCCGGAGCACCCCCAGAGCCACCCCCCACTCCTCCAGACTCACCCCGGGGAAGGTCCACTCTGGCTGGGCATGGCCTCCGCTGACCACCCCCTGGAACCCCTGAAGCCCCCGGAGCAGCTCCAGAGCCACCCCCCACTCTCCCCAGACTCTGCCCGGGGAAGGGCCACTCTGGCCGGGCATGGCCTCCGCTGAGCACCCCCTGGAACCCCTGGAGCCCCCGGAGCACCTCCAGAGCCATCCCCCACTCCTCCAGACTCACCCCGGGGAAGGGACACTCTGGCTGGGCATGGCCCCCACTGAGCACCCCCTGGAACCCCTGGAGCCCCCGGAGCACCTCCACAGCCACCCCCCACTCTCCCCAGACTCACCCCGGGGAAGGGCCACTCCGGCCGGGCATGGCCTCCGCTGAGCACCGCCTGGAGCCACCTCGGAGAGCTCCGGGCCCCTGGAGCCACCATGGACAGCTCCGGGCCCCTGGAGCCACCTTGGAGAGCTCCGGGCACCTCCGGCCGGGCATGGCCCCCGCTGAGCACCCCCTGGAGCCCCCGGAGCACCTCCAGAGCCACCTCCCACTCTCCCCAGACTATGCCCGGGGAAGGGCCACTCTGGCTGGGCATGGCCTCCGCCGAGCACCCCCTGGAACCCCTGGAGCTCCTCCAGAGCCACCCCCCACTCCTCCAGACTCACCCCGGGGAAGGGCCACTCTGGCTGGGCATGGCCTCCACTGAGCACCCCCTGGAGCCCCCGGAGCACCTCCAGAGCCACCCCCCACTCTCCCCAGATTCTGCTCGGGGAAGGGCCACTCTGGCTGGGCATGGCCTCCGCTGAGCACCCCCTGGAGCCCCGGGAGCACCTCCAGAGCCACCCCCCACTCTCCCCAGACTCACCACGGGGAAGGGCCACTCTGGCTGGGCATGGCCTCCGCTGAGCACCCCCTGGAACCCCTGGAGCCCCCGGAGCACCTCCAGAGCCACCCCCCACTCCTCCAGACTCTGCCCGGGGAAGGGACACTCTGGCTGGGCATGGCCTCCACTGAGCACCCCCTGGAGCCCCCGGAGCACCTCCAGAGCCACCCCCCACTCTCCCCAGACTATGCCCGGGGAAGGGCCACTCTGGCTGGGCATGGCCTCCGCCGAGCACCCCCTGGAGCCCCCGGAGCACCTCCAGAGCCACCCCCCACTCCTCCAGACTCTGCCCGGGGAAGGGCCACTCTGGCTGGGCATGGCCTCCACTGAGCACCCCCTGGAGCCCCCGGAGCACCTCCAGAGCCACCCCCCACTCTCCCCAGATTCTGCTCGGGGAAGGGCCACTCTGGCTGGGCATGGCCTCCGCTGAGCACCCCCTGGAGCCCCGGGAGCACCTCCAGAGCCACCCCCCACTCTCCCCAGACTCACCACGGGGAAGGGCCACTCTGGCTGGGCATGGCCTCCGCTGAGCACCCCCTGGAACCCCTGGAGCCCCCGGAGCACCTCCAGAGCCACCCCCCACTCCTCCAGACTCTGCCCGGGGAAGGGACACTCTGGCTGGGCATGGCCTCCACTGAGCACCCCCTGGAGCCCCCGGAGCACCTCCAGAGCCACCCCCCACTCTCCCCAGACTATGCCCGGGGAAGGGCCACTCTGGCTGGGCATGGCCTCCGCCGAGCACCCCCTGGAGCCCCCGGAGCACCTCCAGAGCCACCCCCCACTCCTCCAGACTCTGCCCGGGGAAGGGCCACTCTGGCTGGGCATGGCCTCCGCCGAGCACCCCCTGGAACCCCTGGAGCCCCTCCAGAGCCACCCCCCACTCCTCCAGACTCACCCCGGGGAAGGGCCACTCTGGCTGGGCATGGCCTCCACTGAGCACCCCCTGGAGCCCCCGGAGCACCTCCAGAGCCACCCCCCACTCTCCCCAGACTATGCCCGGGGAAGGGCCACTCTGGCTGGGCATGGCCTCCGCCGAGCACCCCCTGGAACCCCCGGAGCTCCTCCAGAGCCACCCCCCACTCTTCCCAGACTCACCCCGGGGAAGGGCCACTCTGGCTGGGCATGGTCTCCACCAAGCACCCCCTGGAGCCCCCGGAGCACCTCCAGAGCCACCCCCCACTCCTCCAGACTCACCCCGGGGAAGGGACACTCTGGCTGGGCATGGCCTCCGCCGAGCACCCCCTGGAGCCCCCGGAGCACCCCCAGAGCCACCCCCCACTCTCCCCAGACTCACCCCGGGGAAGGGACACTCTGGCTGGGCATGGCCTCCACTGAGCACCCCCTGGAACCCCTGGAGCCCCGGGAGCACCTCCAGAGCCACCCCCCACTCTCCCCAGACTCTGCCCGGGGAAGGGCCACTCTGGCTGGGCATGGCCTCCGCCGAGCACCCCCTGGAGCCCCCGGAGCACCTCCAGAGCCACCCCCCACTCCTCCAGACTCACCCCGGGGAAGGGACACTCTGGCTGGGCATGGCCTCCGCCGAGCACCCCCTGGAGCCCCCTGAGCACCCCCAGAGCCACCCCCCACTCTCCCCAGACTCACCCCGGGGAAGGGACACTCTGGCTGGGCATGGCCTCCACTGAGCACCCCCTGGAACCCCTGGAGCCCCTGGAGCACCTCCAGGGCCACCCCCCCACTCCACCAGACTCAGCCCCGACCCGGGCACACTCTTCCCCGGGTCCTGGGCTCCGGGACTCCGGGGATGACCACCGGGGACCAGGCTCTCCCTCCGAACCCGGGGACCCACCCTTAAGCACCCCCTCGCGGGCTAAACCCCTTAGGGGCAGCCGCCTGGAAGCCCGTGCCCTTGGTACTCTTAACCACACTTTGAAATTTTTCGAGTATAGTGTACTATTTCGGTTTTTACTCTAAGTCCCTCAGGGGTATAGTGTACTATACTATGATGGTCAGATCACCTCCAGGCCCCAGGGGAGTGCTTTTCTGGGGTCAAACAGTGCACTGATGATGGGGGATTATTTCATTTTGCTCATTTTGGTGTTTTTTCACATTTTAACCCATTTTCACCCCTTTTGCTGACAACTTCGTACTACGGCCCGGAAAAACGACAGAGTCGATGGGTATAGTGTACTATTGCCGAAAAATGACAGAGTCTTTTCGGGTATAGTGTACTATTTCGGTTTTTACTCTAAGTCCCTCAGGGGCATATGGTGCTATACTCTGATGGTCAGATCACCTCCAGGCCCCAGGGGAGTGCTTTTCTGGGGTCAAACAGTGCACTGATGATGGGGGATTATTTCATTTTGCTCATTTTGGTGTTTTTTCACATTTTAACCCATTTTCACCCCTTTTGCTCACAACTTCGTACTACGGCCCGGAAAAACGACAGAGTCGATGGGTATAGTGTACTATTGCCGAAAAATGACAGAGTCTTTTCGGGTATAGTGTACTATTTCGGTTTTTACTCTAAGTCCCTCAGGGGCATATGGTGCTATACTCTGATGGTCAGATCACCTCCAGGCCCCAGGGGAGTGCTTTTCTGGGGTCAAACAGTGCACTGATGATGGGGGATTATTTCATTTTGCTCATTTTGGTGTTTTTTCACATTTTAACCCATTTTCACCCCTTTTGCTCACAACTTCATACTACGGCCCGGGAAAACGACAGAGTCGATGGGCATAGTGTACTATTGCCGAAAAATGACAGAGTCTTTTCGGGAATAGTGTACTATTTCGGTTTTTACTCTAAGTCCCTCAGGGGCATATGGTGCTATACTCTGATGGTCAGATCACCTCCAGGCCCCAGGGGAGTGCTTTTCTGGGGTCAAACAGTGCACTGATGATGGGGGATTATTTCATTTTGCTCATTTTGGTGTTTTTTCACATTTTAACCCATTTTCACCCATTTTGCTCACCCTGCACTCTGCCGCATATGAGGCCGGGGAAGGGCCACTCTGGCTGAGCATGGCCTCCGTTGAGCACCCCCTGGAGCCCCTGGAGCCCCCGGAGACCCTCCAGAGCCACCCCCCACTCCTCCAGACTCACCCCGGGGAAGGGACACTCTGGCTGGGCATGGCCTCCGCCGAGCAGCCCCTGGAGCCCCCGGAGACCCTCCAGAGCCACCCCCCACTCTCCCCAGACTCACCCCGGGGAAGGTCCACTCTGGCTGGGCATGGCCTCCGGCGAGCACCCCCTGGAACCCCTGGAGCCCCCGGAGGCCCTCCAGAGCCACCCCCCACTCTCCCCAGACTCTGCCCGGGGAAGGGACACTCTGGCCGGGCATGGCCTCCGCCGAGCACCCCCTGGAACCCCTGGAGCCCCCGGAGCAGCTCCAGAGCCACCCCCCACTCTCCCCAGACTCTGCCCGGGGAAGGGACACTCTGGCCGGAAATGGCCTCCGCCTACCACCCCCTGGAACCCCCGGAGGCCCTCCAGAGCCACCCCCCACTCTCCCCAGACTCTGCCCGGGGAAGGGACACTCTGGCCGGGCATGGCCTCCGCCGAGCACCCCCTGGAACCCCCGGAGCCCCTCCAGGGCAACCCCCCACTCCTCCAGACTCACCCCGGGGAAGGGACACTCTGGCTGGGCATGGCCTCCGCCGAGCACCCCCTGGAGCCCCCGGAGCACCCCCAGAGCCACCCCCCACTCCTCCAGACTCACCCCGGGGAAGGTCCACTCTGGCTGGGCATGGCCTCCGCTGACCACCCCCTGGAACCCCTGAAGCCCCCGGAGCAGCTCCAGAGCCACCCCCCACTCTCCCCAGACTCTGCCCGGGGAAGGGCCACTCTGGCCGGGCATGGCCTCCGCTGAGCACCCCCTGGAACCCCTGGAGCCCCCGGAGCACCTCCAGAGCCATCCCCCACTCCTCCAGACTCACCCCGGGGAAGGGACACTCTGGCTGGGCATGGCCCCCACTGAGCACCCCCTGGAACCCCTGGAGCCCCCGGAGCACCTCCACAGCCACCCCCCACTCTCCCCAGACTCACCCCGGGGAAGGGCCACTCCGGCCGGGCATGGCCTCCGCTGAGCACCGCCTGGAGCCACCTCGGAGAGCTCCGGGCCCCTGGAGCCACCATGGACAGCTCCGGGCCCCTGGAGCCACCTTGGAGAGCTCCGGGCACCTCCGGCCGGGCATGGCCCCCGCTGAGCACCCCCTGGAGCCCCCGGAGCACCTCCAGAGCCACCTCCCACTCTCCCCAGACTATGCCCGGGGAAGGGCCACTCTGGCTGGGCATGGCCTCCGCCGAGCACCCCCTGGAACCCCTGGAGCTCCTCCAGAGCCACCCCCCACTCCTCCAGACTCACCCCGGGGAAGGGCCACTCTGGCTGGGCATGGCCTCCACTGAGCACCCCCTGGAGCCCCCGGAGCACCTCCAGAGCCACCCCCCACTCTCCCCAGATTCTGCTCGGGGAAGGGCCACTCTGGCTGGGCATGGCCTCCGCTGAGCACCCCCTGGAGCCCCGGGAGCACCTCCAGAGCCACCCCCCACTCTCCCCAGACTCACCACGGGGAAGGGCCACTCTGGCTGGGCATGGCCTCCGCTGAGCACCCCCTGGAACCCCTGGAGCCCCCGGAGCACCTCCAGAGCCACCCCCCACTCCTCCAGACTCTGCCCGGGGAAGGGACACTCTGGCTGGGCATGGCCTCCACTGAGCACCCCCTGGAGCCCCCGGAGCACCTCCAGAGCCACCCCCCACTCTCCCCAGACTATGCCCGGGGAAGGGCCACTCTGGCTGGGCATGGCCTCCGCCGAGCACCCCCTGGAGCCCCCGGAGCACCTCCAGAGCCACCCCCCACTCCTCCAGACTCTGCCCGGGGAAGGGCCACTCTGGCTGGGCATGGCCTCCACTGAGCACCCCCTGGAGCCCCCGGAGCACCTCCAGAGCCACCCCCCACTCTCCCCAGATTCTGCTCGGGGAAGGGCCACTCTGGCTGGGCATGGCCTCCGCTGAGCACCCCCTGGAGCCCCGGGAGCACCTCCAGAGCCACCCCCCACTCTCCCCAGACTCACCACGGGGAAGGGCCACTCTGGCTGGGCATGGCCTCCGCTGAGCACCCCCTGGAACCCCTGGAGCCCCCGGAGCACCTCCAGAGCCACCCCCCACTCCTCCAGACTCTGCCCGGGGAAGGGACACTCTGGCTGGGCATGGCCTCCACTGAGCACCCCCTGGAGCCCCCGGAGCACCTCCAGAGCCACCCCCCACTCTCCCCAGACTATGCCCGGGGAAGGGCCACTCTGGCTGGGCATGGCCTCCGCCGAGCACCCCCTGGAGCCCCCGGAGCACCTCCAGAGCCACCCCCCACTCCTCCAGACTCTGCCCGGGGAAGGGCCACTCTGGCTGGGCATGGCCTCCACTGAGCACCCCCTGGAGCCCCCGGAGCACCTCCAGAGCCACCCCCCACTCTCCCCAGACTATGCCCGGGGAAGGGCCACTCTGGCTGGGCATGGCCTCCACTGAGCACCCCCTGGAGCCCCCGGAGCACCTCCAGAGCCACCCCCCACTCTCCCCAGACTATGCCCGGGGAAGGGCCACTCTGGCTGGGCATGGCCTCCGCCGAGCACCCCCTGGAACCCCTGGAGCCCCTCCAGAGCCACCCCCCACTCCTCCAGACTCACCCCGGGGAAGGGCCACTCTGGCTGGGCATGGCCTCCACTGAGCACCCCCTGGAGCCCCCGGAGCACCTCCAGAGCCACCCCCCACTCTCCCCAGACTATGCCCGGGGAAGGGCCACTCTGGCTGGGCATGGCCTCCGCCGAGCACCCCCTGGAACCCCCGGAGCTCCTCCAGAGCCACCCCCCACTCTCCCCAGACTCACCCCGGGGAAGGGCCACTCTGGCTGGGCATGGTCTCCACCAAGCACCCCCTGGAGCCCCCGGAGCACCTCCAGAGCCACCCCCCACTCTCCCCAGACTCTGCCCGGGGAAGGGCCACTCTGGCTGGGCATGGCCTCCACCGAGCACCCCCTGGAGCCCCCGGAGCACCTCCAGAGCCACCCCCCACTCCTCCAGACTCACCCCGGGGAAGGGACACTCTGGCTGGGCATGGCCTCCGCCGAGCACCCCCTGGAGCCCCCGGAGCACCCCCAGAGCCACCCCCCACTCTCCCCAGACTCACCCCGGGGAAGGGACACTCTGGCTGGGCATGGCCTCCACTGAGCACCCCCTGGAACCCCTGGAGCCCCTGGAGCACCTCCAGGGCCACCCCCCCACTCCACCAGACTCAGCCCCGACCCGGGCACACTCTTCCCCGGGTCCTGGGCTCCGGGACTCCGGGGATGACCACCGGGGACCAGGCTCTCCCTCCGAACCCGGGGACCCACCCTTAAGCACCCCCTCGCGGGCTAAACCCCTTAGGGGCAGCCGCCTGGAAGCCCGTGCCCTTGGTACTCTTAACCACACTTTGAAATTTTTCGAGTATAGTGTACTATTTCGGTTTTTACTCTAAGTCCCTCAGGGGTATAGTGTACTATACTATGATGGTCAGATCACCTCCAGGCCCCAGGGGAGTGCTTTTCTGGGGTCAAACAGTGCACTGATGATGGGGGATTATTTCATTTTGCTCATTTTGGTGTTTTTTCACATTTTAACCCATTTTCACCCCTTTTGCTCACAACTTCGTACTACGGCCCGGAAAAACGACAGAGTCGATGGGTATAGTGTACTATTGCCGAAAAATGACAGAGTCTTTTCGGGTATAGTGTACTATTTCGGTTTTTACTCTAAGTCCCTCAGGGGCATATGGTGCTATACTCTGATGGTCAGATCACCTCCAGGCCCCAGGGGAGTGCTTTTCTGGGGTCAAACAGTGCACTGATGATGGGGGATTATTTCATTTTGCTCATTTTGGTGTTTTTTCACATTTTAACCCATTTTCACCCCTTTTGCTCACAACTTCATACTACGGCCCGGGAAAACGACAGAGTCGATGGGCATAGTGTACTATTGCCGAAAAATGACAGAGTCTTTTCGGGAATAGTGTACTATTTCGGTTTTTACTCTAAGTCCCTCAGGGGCATATGGTGCTATACTCTGATGGTCAGATCACCTCCAGGCCCCAGGGGAGTGCTTTTCTGGGGTCAAACAGTGCACTGATGATGGGGGATTATTTCATTTTGCTCATTTTGGTGTTTTTTCACATTTTAACCCATTTTCACCCATTTTGCTCACCCTGCACTCTGCCGCATATGAGGCCGGGGAAGGGCCACTCTGGCTGAGCATGGCCTCCGTTGAGCACCCCCTGGAGCCCCTGGAGCCCCCGGAGACCCTCCAGAGCCACCCCCCACTCCTCCAGACTCACCCCGGGGAAGGGACACTCTGGCTGGGCATGGCCTCCGCCGAGCAGCCCCTGGAGCCCCCGGAGACCCTCCAGAGCCACCCCCCACTCTCCCCAGACTCACCCCGGGGAAGGTCCACTCTGGCTGGGCATGGCCTCCGGCGAGCACCCCCTGGAACCCCTGGAGCCCCCGGAGGCCCTCCAGAGCCACCCCCCACTCTCCCCAGACTCTGCCCGGGGAAGGGACACTCTGGCCGGGCATGGCCTCCGCCGAGCACCCCCTGGAACCCCTGGAGCCCCCGGAGCAGCTCCAGAGCCACCCCCCACTCTCCCCAGACTCTGCCCGGGGAAGGGACACTCTGGCCGGAAATGGCCTCCGCCTACCACCCCCTGGAACCCCCGGAGGCCCTCCAGAGCCACCCCCCACTCTCCCCAGACTCTGCCCGGGGAAGGGACACTCTGGCCGGGCATGGCCTCCGCCGAGCACCCCCTGGAACCCCCGGAGCCCCTCCAGGGCAACCCCCCACTCCTCCAGACTCACCCCGGGGAAGGGACACTCTGGCTGGGCATGGCCTCCGCCGAGCACCCCCTGGAGCCCCCGGAGCACCCCCAGAGCCACCCCCCACTCCTCCAGACTCACCCCGGGGAAGGTCCACTCTGGCTGGGCATGGCCTCCGCTGACCACCCCCTGGAACCCCTGAAGCCCCCGGAGCAGCTCCAGAGCCACCCCCCACTCTCCCCAGACTCTGCCCGGGGAAGGGCCACTCTGGCCGGGCATGGCCTCCGCTGAGCACCCCCTGGAACCCCTGGAGCCCCCGGAGCACCTCCAGAGCCATCCCCCACTCCTCCAGACTCACCCCGGGGAAGGGACACTCTGGCTGGGCATGGCCCCCACTGAGCACCCCCTGGAACCCCTGGAGCCCCCGGAGCACCTCCACAGCCACCCCCCACTCTCCCCAGACTCACCCCGGGGAAGGGCCACTCCGGCCGGGCATGGCCTCCGCTGAGCACCGCCTGGAGCCACCTCGGAGAGCTCCGGGCCCCTGGAGCCACCATGGACAGCTCCGGGCCCCTGGAGCCACCTTGGAGAGCTCCGGGCACCTCCGGCCGGGCATGGCCCCCGCTGAGCACCCCCTGGAGCCCCCGGAGCACCTCCAGAGCCACCTCCCACTCTCCCCAGACTATGCCCGGGGAAGGGCCACTCTGGCTGGGCATGGCCTCCGCCGAGCACCCCCTGGAACCCCTGGAGCTCCTCCAGAGCCACCCCCCACTCCTCCAGACTCACCCCGGGGAAGGGCCACTCTGGCTGGGCATGGCCTCCACTGAGCACCCCCTGGAGCCCCCGGAGCACCTCCAGAGCCACCCCCCACTCTCCCCAGATTCTGCTCGGGGAAGGGCCACTCTGGCTGGGCATGGCCTCCGCTGAGCACCCCCTGGAGCCCCGGGAGCACCTCCAGAGCCACCCCCCACTCTCCCCAGACTCACCACGGGGAAGGGCCACTCTGGCTGGGCATGGCCTCCGCTGAGCACCCCCTGGAACCCCTGGAGCCCCCGGAGCACCTCCAGAGCCACCCCCCACTCCTCCAGACTCTGCCCGGGGAAGGGACACTCTGGCTGGGCATGGCCTCCACTGAGCACCCCCTGGAGCCCCCGGAGCACCTCCAGAGCCACCCCCCACTCTCCCCAGACTATGCCCGGGGAAGGGCCACTCTGGCTGGGCATGGCCTCCGCCGAGCACCCCCTGGAGCCCCCGGAGCACCTCCAGAGCCACCCCCCACTCCTCCAGACTCTGCCCGGGGAAGGGCCACTCTGGCTGGGCATGGCCTCCACTGAGCACCCCCTGGAGCCCCCGGAGCACCTCCAGAGCCACCCCCCACTCTCCCCAGATTCTGCTCGGGGAAGGGCCACTCTGGCTGGGCATGGCCTCCGCTGAGCACCCCCTGGAGCCCCGGGAGCACCTCCAGAGCCACCCCCCACTCTCCCCAGACTCACCACGGGGAAGGGCCACTCTGGCTGGGCATGGCCTCCGCTGAGCACCCCCTGGAACCCCTGGAGCCCCCGGAGCACCTCCAGAGCCACCCCCCACTCCTCCAGACTCTGCCCGGGGAAGGGACACTCTGGCTGGGCATGGCCTCCACTGAGCACCCCCTGGAGCCCCCGGAGCACCTCCAGAGCCACCCCCCACTCTCCCCAGACTATGCCCGGGGAAGGGCCACTCTGGCTGGGCATGGCCTCCGCCGAGCACCCCCTGGAGCCCCCGGAGCACCTCCAGAGCCACCCCCCACTCCTCCAGACTCTGCCCGGGGAAGGGCCACTCTGGCTGGGCATGGCCTCCACTGAGCACCCCCTGGAGCCCCCGGAGCACCTCCAGAGCCACCCCCCACTCTCCCCAGACTATGCCCGGGGAAGGGCCACTCTGGCTGGGCATGGCCTCCACTGAGCACCCCCTGGAGCCCCCGGAGCACCTCCAGAGCCACCCCCCACTCTCCCCAGACTATGCCCGGGGAAGGGCCACTCTGGCTGGGCATGGCCTCCGCCGAGCACCCCCTGGAACCCCTGGAGCCCCTCCAGAGCCACCCCCCACTCCTCCAGACTCACCCCGGGGAAGGGCCACTCTGGCTGGGCATGGCCTCCACTGAGCACCCCCTGGAGCCCCCGGAGCACCTCCAGAGCCACCCCCCACTCTCCCCAGACTATGCCCGGGGAAGGGCCACTCTGGCTGGGCATGGCCTCCGCCGAGCACCCCCTGGAACCCCCGGAGCTCCTCCAGAGCCACCCCCCACTCTCCCCAGACTCACCCCGGGGAAGGGCCACTCTGGCTGGGCATGGTCTCCACCAAGCACCCCCTGGAGCCCCCGGAGCACCTCCAGAGCCACCCCCCACTCTCCCCAGACTCTGCCCGGGGAAGGGCCACTCTGGCTGGGCATGGCCTCCACCGAGCACCCCCTGGAGCCCCCGGAGCACCTCCAGAGCCACCCCCCACTCCTCCAGACTCACCCCGGGGAAGGGACACTCTGGCTGGGCATGGCCTCCGCCGAGCACCCCCTGGAGCCCCCGGAGCACCCCCAGAGCCACCCCCCACTCTCCCCAGACTCACCCCGGGGAAGGGACACTCTGGCTGGGCATGGCCTCCACTGAGCACCCCCTGGAACCCCTGGAGCCCCTGGAGCACCTCCAGGGCCACCCCCCCACTCCACCAGACTCAGCCCCGACCCGGGCACACTCTTCCCCGGGTCCTGGGCTCCGGGACTCCGGGGATGACCACCGGGGACCAGGCTCTCCCTCCGAACCCGGGGACCCACCCTTAAGCACCCCCTCGCGGGCTAAACCCCTTAGGGGCAGCCGCCTGGAAGCCCGTGCCCTTGGTACTCTTAACCACACTTTGAAATTTTTCGAGTATAGTGTACTATTTCGGTTTTTACTCTAAGTCCCTCAGGGGTATAGTGTACTATACTATGATGGTCAGATCACCTCCAGGCCCCAGGGGAGTGCTTTTCTGGGGTCAAACAGTGCACTGATGATGGGGGATTATTTCATTTTGCTCATTTTGGTGTTTTTTCACATTTTAACCCATTTTCACCCCTTTTGCTCACAACTTCGTACTACGGCCCGGAAAAACGACAGAGTCGATGGGTATAGTGTACTATTGCCGAAAAATGACAGAGTCTTTTCGGGTATAGTGTACTATTTCGGTTTTTACTCTAAGTCCCTCAGGGGCATATGGTGCTATACTCTGATGGTCAGATCACCTCCAGGCCCCAGGGGAGTGCTTTTCTGGGGTCAAACAGTGCACTGATGATGGGGGATTATTTCATTTTGCTCATTTTGGTGTTTTTTCACATTTTAACCCATTTTCACCCCTTTTGCTCACAACTTCATACTACGGCCCGGGAAAACGACAGAGTCGATTGGCATAGTGTACTATTGCCGAAAAATGACAGAGTCTTTTCGGGAATAGTGTACTATTTCGGTTTTTACTCTAAGTCCCTCAGGGGCATATGGTGCTATACTCTGATGGTCAGATCATCTCCAGGCCCCAGGGGAGTGCTTTTCTGGGGTCAAACAGTGCACTGATGATGGGGGATTATTTCATTTTGCTCATTTTGGTGTTTTTTCACATTTTAACCCATTTTCACCCATTTTGCTCACAACTTCATACTACGGCCCGGAAAAACTACAGAGTCCCTCGGGTATAGTGTACTATTGCCGAAAAACGACAGAGTCCCTCGGGTATAGTGTACTATTGCCGAAAAACGACAGAGTCCCTCGGGTATAGTGTACTATTGCCGAAAAACGACAGAGTCCCTCGGGTATAGTGTACTATTGCCGAGAAACGACAGAGTCCCTCGGGTATAGTGTACTATTGGCTGGAAGCTCGGTTTTTTTTCTAAGTCCAGCAGGGGTATATGGTACTATATTCTGGTGGTCAGATCACCTCCAGGCCCCAGGGGAGTGCTTTTCTGGGGTCAAACAGTGCACTGATGATGGGGGATTATTTCATTTTGCTCATTTTGGTGTTTTTTCACATTTTAACCCATTTTCACCCCTTTTGCTCACATCTTCAAACTCGGGCCCTGATTACAAGTTCTGACCAAATGATGACAAACACGGTATTTATTATGTATTTTTTTTCATTTTTTTTATTTTTCCAACTTATACATCCATCATTGGTGCCAGGCAGGTTGTGGAGAAAGCAGTGAAGAAAGGAGAGTGCCATCACAGAAAAGATGTCCATCCAGGGTCAAGGTACCCTGCACTTTTACATATCCAAATGACAGCATTTAAAGTTTTTTAGCGTATGGTATCTCTCGTTGCATGGAACCGCACAGAGGCCAACGCCACACTGACGGCACCTGTACTTTGTTTGCCGCCTGCCTTTGGTACGAGAGCGGTCAGAGCACACGGCGCAGTCTGGACGTCCCTCTGCTTGACAAAGCCAATGACGCTCTGTGAGTCTCTGTGGCATTTCACCCTCCGGTCTTGAGCGCCTTTCTTGTTTTTTGGAGTGATCAGCCAGTAATGCATCAATAATGTTCTGAATGTAAACCTTTAAAGGTTTGTGTGGGCCTGGAGTGGATTTGGTGTATATGATGTGTGAGTTGACAATACTTATGCTTATAATGGCATTGAATATGCGATGATACCATTTCCGGGACCTGTGTGGAAAGAGGTATGTCTTCATCCTCTGGTCAGCAGTGTCCACTCCACCCATGTAGGCGTTGTACTGGTCGACACATACAGGTCTTTTGATGTCACGGAAGCCAGTGTCATCTGTCTTGGATCGGATCCTCCTCTGAACACAATCATTTCCATGGACTGTGGACAACATGGTGAGACGTTTAGTATCGTGCCAAGCACAAGCCAGGGGTTTTCCCTTTCTGCAAAAAACTGGGTCATCTCCTTTTTTCAGCTGTAAGACACTTTTACCAAGGCATTTTGGCATCCCCAACCTGGTAATCCTTACCGTCCCACACAGTCCAGTTTCCAAATCTGCTAATTCATTTGCAATTACAGGCGAGGTATAGTAACTGTCCATGTAAATCTCGTGTCCTTTGCCCGTAAAGGGAGAAACCAACTCACGGACAACTGCGTGTGTTGCACTGATGTTGCTTGCATTATTTTTGTACTGTCCAGTGTGCATTGACCAGCGCAAAACATACCCTGAACAGCTTTCACTCAGGGCATACACTCTATAGCCATATTTGTCAGGTTTATTCGGAGAGTAACATTTTAGTGAAGATCTCCCCTTGAAAGCTATTGTCATTTCATCTAAAGAAAGCTCCTTGATTGGACTGTAAACTGCTGCAAATTTGGGAATAATCAAATCTATTATTGGGCGGACTTTGAACAGTTTATCGTGCCCGGGCTCGCCTGTTCTCACATAATCATTATTGTTGACAAAATGAAAGAACGAAAGAATGATTTCAAATCTGTTTCTTGACATTACATTTCCAAATCCAGGCGTTTGTGTAAGCCAAAATGTTCCCCAGTAATCCTCGATTTCAGGTTTCTCAACAAGGCCCATGGAGAGATGCAAAGCGAAGAAAGCTTTCATTTCGGTGACTGATACATCATACCACTCAAGAAATCTTGAATGTGGCTTCAGAATCATAGGTGCCATACACTGATGTGCATATCTATTTGTCTCATCAGTAATGAAAGTCCAAAACTGATCGGTCAGAAAGAGTGACAGAATATCAAATGGATTAGCATCCGTCAGATCCATCTCTCCTGTGTAGCCAACTGGGTCTTCAAAAGGTTTGATCCATGCCTCAAATACCTCGACCTCTCTCAGCATGTCCCAGCTCTCATCCACCGGGCAAGTTTTACTGCAGCCACTGGTTCCACTGGTTCCTCGCCTCCGTCTGTCCTTTGCACCTGTCCGTTGTTTCGAAGTCCCTTCATCTCCACTTGGAAATCCATCGTCACTCTCGGGGAGATAATACCCTTCAGAGTCAGAATCTGCTGTAAATTGCATGCCACGTGTACTTCCTCCAGCCATTTTTTTCCTTACCGGATCTGCCCTGGATCATAACTGGCTAATAAAGGGAAGTTGCACCGAACCGACCAATGACTGAAGTGATTCATTTTCTACTATTATTTCATTAATTTCCTTGTACGGTAAAGTTGCATTTCTGCGACTTTGGCGCTTAAAGGGTTAGAATACAGAGTTTTTGGTTTCAATACCTTATCATCTGCTGCCATCTTCTGTATTTTTTGTAAATAAAGGTGGACAAAAATAAATAAATATTTGACAAACGCCAAGCCTAGCCCCAAGCCCCAAGGACTGATAACCCTTTAGGCGCCAGAGATTATGGATGAAATAAATGTATAAATAAAAAACTTCCTGAGATACAGAGAACTGAAGCCGGGGCACAGCTCTGGGTCGGCAGTGCCCCTGGAGGCCCGTAGAAGCTCCACACTCCAGTTGATTCTTGGATAAAAGGGCACCCAGCCGGTCTCGAACTCGCGTGAGGCGGAGCAGGGATCATCCACCCCGCACACGGCCAGACTTTGCCCGGCCAGGGAGCACCTTCTGCGGGTCGGAGGCTCCGGGTCGGAGCCCCTGGAGCCTGGAGCCCTCACCGGGCCCCGAACTCGGCTGCCGGAGGCAGTGCAGTGCCTCATGGATAAAAGGGCACCCAGCCGGTCTCGAACTCGCGTGAGGCGGAGCAGGGATCATCCACCCCGCACACGGCCAGACTTTGCCCGGCCAGGGAGCACCTTCTGCGGGTCGGAGGCTCCGGGTCGGAGCCCCTGGAGCCTGGAGCCCTCACCGGGCCCCGAACTCGGCTGCCGGAGGCAGTGCAGTGCCTCATGGATAAAAGGGCACCCAGCCGGTCTCGAACTCGCGTGAGGCGGAGCAGGGATCATCCACCCCGCACACGGCCAGACTTTGCCCGGCCAGGGAGCACCTTCTGCGGGTCGGAGGCTCCGGGTCGGAGCCCCTGGAGCCTGGAGCCCTCACCGGGCCCCGAACTCGGCTGCCGGAGGCAGTGCAGTGCCTCATGGATAAAAGGGCACCCAGCCGGTCTCGAACTCGCGTGAGGCGGAGCAGGGATCATCCACCCCGCACACGGCCAGACTTTGCCCGGGGAAGGGCCACTCTGGCTGGGCATGGCCCCCACTGAGCACCCCCTGGAACCCCTGGAGCCCCCGGAGCACCTCCAGAGCCACCCCCCACTCTCCCCAGACTATGCCCGGGGAAGGGCCACTCTGGCTGGGCATGGCCTCCGCCGAGCACCCCCTGGAACCCCTGGAGCTCCTCCAGAGCCACCCCCCACTCCTCCAGACTCACCCCGGGGAAGGGCCACTCTGGCTGGGCATGGCCTCCACTGAGCACCCCCTGGAGCCCCCGGAGCACCTCCAGAGCCACCCCCCACTCTCCCCAGACTATGCCCGGGGAAGGGCCACTCTGGCTGGGCATGGCCTCCGCCGAGCACCCCCTGGAACCCCTGGAGCCCCTCCAGAGCCACCCCCCACTCCTCCAGACTCACCCCGGGGAAGGGCCACTCTGGCTGGGCATGGCCTCCACTGAGCACCCCCTGGAGCCCCCTGAGCACCTCCAGAGCCACCCCCCACTCTCCCCAGACTATCCCCGGGGAAGGGCCACTCTGGCTGGGCATGGCCTCCGCCGAGCACCCCCTGGAACCCCCGGAGCTCCTCCAGAGCCACCCCCCACTCTCCCCAGACTCACCCCGGGGAAGGGCCACTCTGGCTGGGCATGGTCTCCACCAAGCACCCCCTGGAGCCCCCGGAGCACCTCCAGAGCCACCCCCCACTCCTCCAGACTCACCCCGGGGAAGGGACACTCTGGCTGGGCATGGCCTTCACTGAGCACCCCCTGGAGCCCCCGGAGCACCTCCAGAGCCACCCCCCACTCTCCCCAGACTATGCCCGGGGAAGGGCCACTCTGGCTGGGCATGGCCTCCGCCGAGCTCCCCCTGGAACCCCCGGAGCTCCTCCAGAGCCACCCCCCACTCTCCCCAGACTCACCCCGGGGAAGGGCCACTCTGGCTGGGCATGGTCTCCACCAAGCACCCCCTGGAGCCCCCGGAGCACCTCCAGAGCCACCCCCCACTCCTCCAGACTCACCCCGGGGAAGGGACACTCTGGCTGGGCATGGCCTCCACTGAGCACCCCCTGGAACCCCTGGAGCCCCTCCAGGGCCACCCCCCACTCCTCCAGACTCACCCCGGGGAAGGTCCACTCTGGCTGGGCATGGCCTCCGCTGACCACCCCCTGGAACCCCTGAAGCCCCCGGAGCAGCTCCAGAGCCACCCCCCACTCTCCCCAGACTCTGCCCGGGGAAGGGCCACTCTGGCCGGGCATGGCCTCCGCTGAGCACCCCCTGGAACCCCTGGAGCCCCCGGAGCACCTCCAGAGCCATCCCCCACTCCTCCAGACTCACCCAGGGGAAGGGACACTCTGGCTGGGCATGGCCCCCACTGAGCACCCCCTGGAACCCCTGGAGCCCCCGGAGCACCTCCACAGCCACCCCCCACTCTCCCCAGACTCACCCCGGGGAAGGGCCACTCCGGCCGGGCATGGCCTCCGCTGAGCACCGCCTGGAGCCACCTCGGAGAGCTCCGGGCCCCTGGAGCCACCATGGACAGCTCCGGGCCCCTGGAGCCACCTTGGAGAGCTCCGGGCACCTCCGGCCGGGCATGGCCCCCGCTGAGCACCCCCTGGAGCCCCCGGAGCACCTCCAGAGCCACCCCCCACTCTCCCCAGACTATGCCCGGGGAAGGGCCACTCTGGCTGGGCATGGCCTCCGCCGAGCACCCCCTGGAACCCCTGGAGCTCCTCCAGAGCCACCCCCCACTCCTCCAGACTCACCCCGGGGAAGGGCCACTCTGGCTGGGCATGGCCTCCACTGAGCACCCCCTGGAGCCCCCGGAGCACCTCCAGAGCCACCCCCCACTCTCCCCAGATTCTGCTCGGGGAAGGGCCACTCTGGCTGGGCATGGCCTCCGCTGAGCACCCCCTGGAGCCCCGGGAGCACCTCCAGAGCCACCCCCCACTCTCCCCAGACTCACCCCGGGGAAGGGCCACTCTGGCTGGGCATGGCCTCCGCTGAGCACCCCCTGGAACCCCTGGAGCCCCCGGAGCACCTCCAGAGCCACCCCCCACTCCTCCAGACTCTGCCCGGGGAAGGGACACTCTGGCTGGGCATGGCCTCCACTGAGCACCCCCTGGAGCCCCCGGAGCACCTCCAGAGCCACCCCCCACTCTCCCCAGACTATGCCCGGGGAAGGGCCACTCTGGCTGGGCATGGCCTCCGCCGAGCACCCCCTGGAGCCCCCGGAGCACCTCCAGAGCCACCCCCCACTCCTCCAGACTCTGCCCGGGGAAGGGCCACTCTGGCTGGGCATGGCCTCCGCCGAGCACCCCCTGGAACCCCTGGAGCCCCTCCAGAGCCACCCCCCACTCCTCCAGACTCACCCCGGGGAAGGGCCACTCTGGCTGGGCATGGCCTCCACTGAGCACCCCCTGGAGCCCCCGGAGCACCTCCAGAGCCACCCCCCACTCTCCCCAGACTATGCCCGGGGAAGGGCCACTCTGGCTGGGCATGGCCTCCGCCGAGCACCCCCTGGAACCCCCGGAGCTCCTCCAGAGCCACCCCCCACTCTCCCCAGACTCACCCCGGGGAAGGGCCACTCTGGCTGGGCATGGTCTCCACCAAGCACCCCCTGGAGCCCCCGGAGCACCTCCAGAGCCACCCCCCACTCCTCCAGACTCACCCCGGGGAAGGGACACTCTGGCTGGGCATGGCCTCCGCCGAGCACCCCCTGGAGCCCCCGGAGCACCCCCAGAGCCACCCCCCACTCTCCCCAGACTCACCCCGGGGAAGGGACACTCTGGCTGGGCATGGCCTCCACTGAGCACCCCCTGGAACCCCTGGAGCCCCGGGAGCACCTCCAGAGCCACCCCCCACTCTCCCCAGACTCTGCCCGGGGAAGGGCCACTCTGGCTGGGCATGGCCTCCGCCGAGCACCCCCTGGAGCCCCCGGAGCACCTCCAGAGCCACCCCCCACTCCTCCAGACTCACCCCGGGGAAGGGACACTCTGGCTGGGCATGGCCTCCGCCGAGCACCCCCTGGAGCCCCCGGAGCACCCCCAGAGCCACCCCCCACTCTCCCCAGACTCACCCCGGGGAAGGGACACTCTGGCTGGGCATGGCCTCCACTGAGCACCCCCTGGAACCCCTGGAGCCCCTGGAGCACCTCCAGGGCCACCCCCCCACTCCACCAGACTCAGCCCCGACCCGGGCACACTCTTCCCCGGGTCCTGGGCTCCGGGACTCCGGGGATGACCACCGGGGACCAGGCTCTCCCTCCGAACCCGGGGACCCACCCTTAAGCACCCCCTCGCGGGCTAAACCCCTTAGGGGCAGCCGCCTGGAAGCCCGTGCCCTTGGTACTCTTAACCACACTTTGAAATTTTTCGAGTATAGTGTACTATTTCGGTTTTTACTCTAAGTCCCTCAGGGGTATAGTGTACTATACTATGATGGTCAGATCACCTCCAGGCCCCAGGGGAGTGCTTTTCTGGGGTCAAACAGTGCACTGATGATGGGGGATTATTTCATTTTGCTCATTTTGGTGTTTTTTCACATTTTAACCCATTTTCACCCCTTTTGCTCACAACTTCGTACTACGGCCCGGAAAAACGACAGAGTCGATGGGTATAGTGTACTATTGCCGAAAAATGACAGAGTCTTTTCGGGTATAGTGTACTATTTCGGTTTTTACTCTAAGTCCCTCAGGGGCATATGGTGCTATACTCTGATGGTCAGATCACCTCCAGGCCCCAGGGGAGTGCTTTTCTGGGGTCAAACAGTGCACTGATGATGGGGGATTATTTCATTTTGCTCATTTTGGTGTTTTTTCACATTTTAACCCATTTTCACCCCTTTTGCTCACAACTTCATACTACGGCCCGGGAAAACGACAGAGTCGATGGGCATAGTGTACTATTGCCGAAAAATGAGAGTCTTTTCGGGAATAGTGTACTATTTCGGTTTTTACTCTAAGTCCCTCAGGGGCATATGGTGCTATACTCTGATGGTCAGATCACCTCCAGGCCCCAGGGGAGTGCTTTTCTGGGGTCAAACAGTGCACTGATGATGGGGGATTATTTCATTTTGCTCATTTTGGTGTTTTTTCACATTTTAACCCATTTTCACCCATTTTGCTCACCCTGCACTCTGCCGCATATGAGGCCGGGGAAGGGCCACTCTGGCTGAGCATGGCCTCCGCTGAGCACCCCCTGGAGCCCCTGGAGCCCCCGGAGACCCTCCAGAGCCACCCCCCACTCCTCCAGACTCACCCCGGGGAAGGGACACTCTGGCTGGGCATGGCCTCCGCCGAGCAGCCCCTGGAGCCCCCGGAGACCCTCCAGAGCCACCCCCCACTCTCCCCAGACTCACCCCGGGGAAGGTCCACTCTGGCTGGGCATGGCCTCCGCCGAGCACCCCCTGGAACCCCTGGAGCCCCCGGAGGCCCTCCAGAGCCACCCCCCACTCTCCCCAGACTCTGCCCGGGGAAGGGACACTCTGGCCGGGCATGGCCTCCGCCGAGCACCCCCTGGAACCCCTGGAGCCCCCGGAGCAGCTCCAGAGCCACCCCCCACTCTCCCCAGACTCTGCCCGGGGAAGGGACACTCTGGCCGGAAATGGCCTCCGCCTACCACCCCCTGGAACCCCCGGAGGCCCTCCAGAGCCACCCCCCACTCTCCCCAGACTCTGCCCGGGGAAGGGACACTCTGGCCGGGCATGGCCTCCGCCGAGCACCCCCTGGAACCCCCGGAGCCCCTCCAGGGCCACCCCCCACTCCTCCAGACTCACCCCGGGGAAGGGACACTCTGGCTGGGCATGGCCTCCGCCGAGCACCCCCTGGAGCCCCCGGAGCACCCCCAGAGCCACCCCCCACTCCTCCAGACTCACCCCGGGGAAGGTCCACTCTGGCTGGGCATGGCCTCCGCTGACCACCCCCTGGAACCCCTGAAGCCCCCGGAGCAGCTCCAGAGCCACCCCCCACTCTCCCCAGACTCTGCCCGGGGAAGGGCCACTCTGGCCGGGCATGGCCTCCGCTGAGCACCCCCTGGAACCCCTGGAGCCCCCGGAGCACCTCCAGAGCCATCCCCCACTCCTCCAGACTCACCCCGGGGAAGGGACACTCTGGCTGGGCATGGCCCCCACTGAGCACCCCCTGGAACCCCTGGAGCCCCCGGAGCACCTCCACAGCCACCCCCCACTCTCCCCAGACTCACCCCGGGGAAGGGCCACTCCGGCCGGGCATGGCCTCCGCTGAGCACCGCCTGGAGCCACCTCGGAGAGCTCCGGGCCCCTGGAGCCACCATGGACAGCTCCGGGCCCCTGGAGCCACATTGGAGAGCTCCGGGCACCTCCGGCCGGGCATGGCCCCCGCTGAGCACCCCCTGGAGCCCCCGGAGCACCTCCAGAGCCACCCCCCACTCTCCCCAGACTATGCCCGGGGAAGGGCCACTCTGGCTGGGCATGGCCTCCGCCGAGCACCCCCTGGAACCCCTGGAGCTCCTCCAGAGCCACCCCCCACTCCTCCAGACTCACCCCGGGGAAGGGCCACTCTGGCTGGGCATGGCCTCCACTGAGCACCCCCTGGAGCCCCCGGAGCACCTCCAGAGCCACCCCCCACTCTCCCCAGATTCTGCTCGGGGAAGGGCCACTCTGGCTGGGCATGGCCTCCGCTGAGCACCCCCTGGAGCCCCGGGAGCACCTCCAGAGCCACCCCCCACTCTCCCCAGACTCACCACGGGGAAGGGCCACTCTGGCTGGGCATGGCCTCCGCTGAGCACCCCCTGGAACCCCTGGAGCCCCCGGAGCACCTCCAGAGCCACCCCCCACTCCTCCAGACTCTGCCCGGGGAAGGGACACTCTGGCTGGGCATGGCCTCCACTGAGCACCCCCTGGAGCCCCCGGAGCACCTCCAGAGCCACCCCCCACTCTCCCCAGACTATGCCCGGGGAAGGGCCACTCTGGCTGGGCATGGCCTCCGCCGAGCACCCCCTATAGCCCCCGGAGCACCTCCAGAGCCACCCCCCACTCCTCCAGACTCTGCCCGGGGAAGGGCCACTCTGGCTGGGCATGGCCTCCACTGAGCACCCCCTGGAGCCCCCGGAGCACCTCCAGAGCCACCCCCCACTCTCCCCAGACTATGCCCGGGGAAGGGCCACTCTGGCTGGGCATGGCCTCCACTGAGCACCCCCTGGAGCCCCCGGAGCACCTCCAGAGCCACCCCCCACTCTCCCCAGACTATGCCCGGGGAAGGGCCACTCTGGCTGGGCATGGCCTCCGCCGAGCACCCCCTGGAACCCCTGGAGCCCCTCCAGAGCCACCCCCCACTCCTCCAGACTCACCCCGGGGAAGGGCCACTCTGGCTGGGCATGGCCTCCACTGAGCACCCCCTGGAGCCCCCGGAGCACCTCCAGAGCCACCCCCCACTCTCCCCAGACTATGCCCGGGGAAGGGCCACTCTGGCTGGGCATGGCCTCCGCCGAGCACCCCCTGGAACCCCCGGAGCTCCTCCAGAGCCACCCCCCACTCTCCCCAGACTCACCCCGGGGAAGGGCCACTCTGGCTGGGCATGGTCTCCACCAAGCACCCCCTGGAGCCCCCGGAGCACCTCCAGAGCCACCCCCCACTCTCCCCAGACTCTGCCCGGGGAAGGGCCACTCTGGCTGGGCATGGCCTCCACCGAGCATCCCCTGGAGCCCCCGGAGCACCTCCAGAGCCACCCCCCACTCCTCCAGACTCACCCCGGGGAAGGGACACTCTGGCTGGGCATGGCCTCCGCCGAGCACCCCCTGGAGCCCCCGGAGCACCCCCAGAGCCACCCCCCACTCTCCCCAGACTCACCCCGGGGAAGGGACACTCTGGCTGGGCATGGCCTCCACTGAGCACCCCCTGGAACCCCTGGAGCCCCTGGAGCACCTCCAGGGCCACCCCCCCACTCCACCAGACTCAGCCCCGACCCGGGCACACTCTTCCCCGGGTCCTGGGCTCCGGGACTCCGGGGATGACCACCGGGGACCAGGCTCTCCCTCCGAACCCGGGGACCCACCCTTAAGCACCCCCTCGCGGGCTAAACCCCTTAGGGGCAGCCGCCTGGAAGCCCGTGCCCTTGGTACTCTTAACCACACTTTGAAATTTTTCGAGTATAGTGTACTATTTCGGTTTTTACTCTAAGTCCCTCAGGGGTATAGTGTACTATACTATGATGGTCAGATCACCTCCAGGCCCCAGGGGAGTGCTTTTCTGGGGTCAAACAGTGCACTGATGATGGGGGATTATTTCATTTTGCTCATTTTGGTGTTTTTTCACATTTTAACCCATTTTCACCCCTTTTGCTCACAACTTCATACTACGGCCCGGGAAAACGACAGAGTCGATTGGCATAGTGTACTATTGCCGAAAAATGACAGAGTCTTTTCGGGAATAGTGTACTATTTCGGTTTTTACTCTAAGTCCCTCAGGGGCATATGGTGCTATACTCTGATGGTCAGATCATCTCCAGGCCCCAGGGGAGTGCTTTTCTGGGGTCAAACAGTGCACTGATGATGGGGGATTATTTCATTTTGCTCATTTTGGTGTTTTTTCACATTTTAACCCATTTTCACCCATTTTGCTCACAACTTCATACTACGGCCCGGAAAAACTACAGAGTCCCTCGGGTATAGTGTACTATTGCCGAAAAACGACAGAGTCCCTCGGGTATAGTGTACTATTGCCGAAAAACGACAGAGTCCCTCGGGTATAGTGTACTATTGCCGAAAAACGACAGAGTCCCTCGGGTATAGTGTACTATTGCCGAGAAACGACAGAGTCCCTCGGGTATAGTGTACTATTGGCTGGAAGCTCGGTTTTTTTTCTAAGTCCAGCAGGGGTATATGGTACTATATTCTGGTGGTCAGATCACCTCCAGGCCCCAGGGGAGTGCTTTTCTGGGGTCAAACAGTGCACTGATGATGGGGGATTATTTCATTTTGCTCATTTTGGTGTTTTTTCACATTTTAACCCATTTTCACCCCTTTTGCTCACATCTTCAAACTCGGGCCCTGATTACAAGTTCTGACCAAATGATGACAAACACGGTATTTATTATGTATTTTTTTTTCATTTTTTTTATTTTTCCAACTTATACATCCATCATTGGTGCCAGGCAGGTTGTGGAGAAAGCAGTGAAGAAAGGAGAGTGCCATCACAGAAAAGATGTCCATCCAGGGTCAAGGTACCCTGCACTTTTACATATCCAAATGACAGCATTTAAAGTTTTTTAGCGTATGGTATCTCTCGTTGCATGGAACCGCACAGAGGCCAACGCCACACTGACGGCACCTGTACTTTGTTTGCCGCCTGCCTTTGGTACGAGAGCGGTCAGAGCACACGGCGCAGTCTGGACGTCCCTCTGCTTGACAAAGCCAATGACGCTCTGTGAGTCTCTGTGGCATTTCACCCTCCGGTCTTGAGCGCCTTTCTTGTTTTTTGGAGTGATCAGCCAGTAATGCATCAATAATGTTCTGAATGTAAACCTTTAAAGGTTTGTGTGGGCCTGGAGTGGATTTGGTGTATATGATGTGTGAGTTGACAATACTTATGCTTATAATGGCATTGAATATGCGATGATACCATTTCCGGGACCTGTGTGGAAAGAGGTATGTCTTCATCCTCTGGTCAGCAGTGTCCACTCCACCCATGTAGGCGTTGTACTGGTCGACACATACAGGTCTTTTGATGTCACGGAAGCCAGTGTCATCTGTCTTGGATCGGATCCTCCTCTGAACACAATCATTTCCATGGACTGTGGACAACATGGTGAGACGTTTAGTATCGTGCCAAGCACAAGCCAGGAGTTTTCCCTTTCTGCAAAAAACTGGGTCATCTCCTTTTTTCAGCTGTAAGACACTTTTACCAAGGCATTTTGGCATCCCCAACCTGGTAATCCTTACCGTCCCACACAGTCCAGTTTCCAAATCTGCTAATTCATTTGCAATTACAGGCGAGGTATAGTAACTGTCCATGTAAATCTCGTGTCCTTTGCCCGTAAAGGGAGAAACCAACTCACGGACAACTGCGTGTGTTGCACTGATGTTGCTTGCATTATTTTTGTACTGTCCAGTGTGCATTGACCAGCGCAAAACATACCCTGAACAGCTTTCACTCAGGGCATACACTCTATAGCCATATTTGTCAGGTTTATTCGGAGAGTAACATTTTAGTGAAGATCTCCCCTTGAAAGCTATTGTCATTTCATCTAAAGAAAGCTCCTTGATTGGACTGTAAACTGCTGCAAATTTGGGAATAATCAAATCTATTATTGGGCGGACTTTGAACAGTTTATCGTGCCCGGGCTCGCCTGTTCTCACATAATCATTATTGTTGACAAAATGAAAGAACGAAAGAATGATTTCAAATCTGTTTCTTGACATTACATTTCCAAATCCAGGCGTTTGTGTAAGCCAAAATGTTCCCCAGTAATCCTCGATTTCAGGTTTCTCAACAAGGCCCATGGAGAGATGCAAAGCGAAGAAAGCTTTCATTTCGGTGACTGATACATCATACCACTCAAGAAATCTTGAATGTGGCTTCAGAATCATAGGTGCCATACACTGATGTGCATATCTATTTGTCTCATCAGTAATGAAAGTCCAAAACTGATCGGTCAGAAAGAGTGACAGAATATCAAATGGATTAGCATCCGTCAGATCCATCTCTCCTGTGTAGCCAACTGGGTCTTCAAAAGGTTTGATCCATGCCTCAAATACCTCGACCTCTCTCAGCATGTCCCAGCTCTCATCCACCGGGCAAGTTTTACTGCAGCCACTGGTTCCACTGGTTCCTCGCCTCCGTCTGTCCTTTGCACCTGTCCGTTGTTTCGAAGTCCCTTCATCTCCACTTGGAAATCCATCGTCACTCTCGGGGAGATAATACCCTTCAGAGTCAGAATCTGCTGTAAATTGCATGCCACGTGTACTTCCTCCAGCCATTTTTTTCCTTACCGGATCTGCCCTGGATCATACCTGGCTAATAAAGGGAAGTTGCACCGAACCGACCAATGACTGAAGTGATTCATTTTCTACTATTATTTCATTAATTTCCTTGTACGGTAAAGTTGCATTTCTGCGACTTTGGCGCTTAAAGCTGCGCCCAAATGCGTGATATTTTTCTATGCCTCGCTGGACACCAATTAAAGGTTTTTACACTTATTTTCACAACATGTCCTGTGCGTAATGTGGATACAAGTCTTCCAAGAGCAGGATATTCCCATACCGGGAGTTGAACCCGGGCCACCTGGGTGAAAACCAGGAATCCTAACCGCTAGACCATATGGGAAGGATTCCAAAGCAACTGATTGAATTATAAAGTAGACCTCAGTGATGTTTGAGAGTTGAGGAACAGTCCAAACAGTGCATATTTGGGGAATCAGCTTGTTAGCAAGCATTTTTAATCCAATCTAAAAGTGTTTGATTCTGCATGTAATTGAAAGAAGCCCATTCTAAATGGAAAAAGTCTCGTGATTTGTATGTTGCTTGTCGTTCAGCCAATAAGACCATGGACCTGAAATCCACAATACGGGATTTTGGAGGCTATTGTCCTATGCATTATAATTATGGGGTTTTGTACACCTAATGGACTCAAATTGCTTCAAAATGTGTAACCATAGTTCTTTTTTGACCTACATCTTGTTGGTTCAGCATGAGTATGCAATTTTACTAGGTGCTGATTGCTGGACCATTATCTTAAAGACAAGAGAGTTACTTAAACATAGCGTTGACTTTGATTACTTGTGAAGTAACATAGTCTTGAAAGAGTTCCTTCTCAGCTATTTTTCCCCCCAAAAAAGAAATGACAATGTAGGATGGATTAAATAAAAGTGCTGCTCGATTAAATGGAAGGTGGAACTGGGAGCTCGCGCTGAAACTCAGCTTCCATCATCTATATCGGCATCAGTTGAGAATAAACCTACACTTTGCTGACTAGCTTGGTTAATGCTGATTAGAAAAGCCATCAGTGCAAAGTAACACATTCTAGCAGAGGATGGTTTCGATCCATCGACCTCTGGGTTATGGGCCCAGCACGCTTCCGCTGCGCCACTCTGCTGAGTGCTCTCCTTCGATGGGACTTGAACCTAAAATCCCTGGTTTAGGGGGCCAGTGCATTATACCTACGGGGCTATATACATCTAAATGACTCAAATTGCTTCAAAATGTGTTATCTAGATTCAAAGGTAATGCAGAACTGGGATCTTGCACAGAAGCACTGTGCTCTACCACTGAGCTACATCCCCATCTACTGCCTGTCATGATTTTTTTCCAAGCAAGGTTTGGAGACAACACCTTTCCCTTTGTGCCATGAACAGACTACTGAATGGCGCTGCAGGGGACTGAACCCAGGATTTCCTACATGCCCTTGATCTGAAAGAAATGCTGAGAAATGAAACATGCTGGTTTATAAAATGGAACGAAAGCTTGAAAGTTGTGCTCCCAAACAGACGTTGCTGACAGGATTCAATTCCAGTTGACAGAAATCCTAACCACTAGAGCATATGGGAAATGTAAGAATCAAGTGTAAAAGATTGAAGTGTAACATAAGCCTCATGGATGTTGGAGAGGTTAAGGAACAGTGCTCAGTTGGGGCACCAGCTTTTATGCAAGCATTTTTACTATCTAAAAGTGCTTGGTTCTGCATGTAATGGAAAGAAGCCCACTCTACGTGCAACAAATCTCGTGATTTGTATTTTGCTTTTGCTAAATAGAAGTATTTCTTGATATTGAATACAGTTCATTTTGCTCTCAAATTTGAGATATTGTTTTGTTTCAAACAAAGCATTTGACTGAGTGCATGAAAACATTTTGGGTAAGAAGCACTATCTGGCCATTCTGAGTTTGTGTTGGATCCCTACTAGATATTCTGGCCGAGTGGTCTAAGGGGCTAGATTTAGGTTCGTGTCCCTGTGAAGGGATATATTCAAATCCAACAACTGTTAGACTGCATGGAAAAGCTAAACGTCGATTACTAGATATTAAAGCTGCGCCCAAATGCGTGATATTTTTCTATGCCTCGCTGGACACCAATTAAAGGTTTTTACACTTGTTTTCACAACATGTCCTGTGCGTAATGTGGATACAAGTCTTCCAAGAGCAGCATATTCCCATACCGGGAGTTGAACCCAGGCCACCTGGGTGAGAACCAGGAATCCTAACCGCTAGACCATATGGGAAGGATTACAAAGCAACTGATTGAATTATAATGTATACCTCAGTGAGGTTTGAGAGTTGAGGAACAGTCCAAACAGTGCATATTTGGGGAATCAGCTTGTTAGCAAGCATTTTTAATCCAATCTAAAAGTGTTTGATTCTGCATGTAATTGAAAGAAGCCCATTCTAAATGGAAAAAGTCTCGTGATTTGTATATTGCTTGTCATTCAGCCAATAAGACCATGGACCTGAAATCCACAATACGGGATTTTGGAGGCTATTGTCCTGTGCATTATAATTATGGGGTTTTGTACACCTAATAGACTCAAATTACTTCAAAATGTGTAACCATAGTCCTTTTTTGACCTACATCTTGTTGGTTCAGCATGAGTATGCAATTTTACTAGGTGCTGATTGCTGGACCATTATCTTAAAGACAAGAGAGTTACTTAAACATAGCGTTGACTTTGATTACTTGTGAAGTAACATAGTCTTGAAAGAGTTCCTTCTCAGCTATTTTTCCCCCCAAAAAAGAAATGACAATGTAGGATGGATTAAATAAAAGTGCTGCTCGATTAAATGGAAGGTGGAACTGGGAGCTCGCGCTGAAACTCAGCTTCCATCATCTATATCGGCATCACTTGAGAATAAACCTACACTTTGCTGACTAGCTTGGTTAATCCTGATTAGAAAAGCCATCAGTGCAAATAAACACATTCTAGTAGAGGATGGTTTCGATCCATCGACCTCTGGGTTATGGGCCCAGCACGCTTCCGCTGCGCCACTCTGCTGAGTGCTCTCCTTTGATGGGACTTGAACCTAAAATACCTGGTTTAGGGGGCCAGTGCATTATACCTACGGGGCTATATACATCTAAATGACTCAAATTGCTTCAAAATGTGTTATCTAGATTCAAAGGTAATGCAGAACTGGGATCTTGCACAGAAGCACTGTGCTCTACCACTGAGCTACATCCCCATCTACTGCCTGTCATGATTTTTTTCCAAGCAAGGTTTGGACCTTTCCCTTTGTGCCATGAACAGACTACTGAATGGCGCTGCAGGGGACTGAACCCAGGATTTCCTACATGCCCTTGATCTGAAAGAAATGCTGAGAAATGAAACATGCTGGTTTATAAAATGGAACGAAAGCTTGAAAGTTGTGCTCCCAAACAGACGTTGCTGACAGGATTCAATTCCAGTTGACAGAAATCCTAACCACTAGAGCATATGGGAAATGTAAGAATCAAGTGTAAAAGATTGAAGTGTAACATAAGCCTCATGGATGTTGGAGAGGTTAAGGAACAGTGCTCAGTTGGGGCACCAGCTTTTAAGCAAGCATTTTTACTATCTAAAAGTGCTTGGTTCTGCATGTAATGGAAAGAAGCCCACTCTACGTGCAACAAATCTCGTGATTTGTATTTTGCTTTTGCTAAATAGAAGTATTTCTTGATATTGAATACAGTTCATTTTGCTCTCAAATTTGAGATATTGTTTTGTTTCAAACAAAGCATTTGACTGAGTGCATGAAAACATTTTGGGTAAGAAGCACTATCTGGCCATTCTGAGTTTGTGTTGGATCCCTACTAGATATTCTGGCCGAGTGGTCTAAGGGGCTAGATTTAGGTTCGTGTCCCTGTGAAGGGATATATTCAAATCCAACAACTGTTAGACTGCATGGAAAAGCTAAACGTCGATTACTAGATATTAAAGCTGCGCCCAAATGCGTGATATTTTTCTATGCCTCGCTGGACACCAATTAAAGGTTTTTACACTTGTTTTCACAACATGTCCTGTGCGTAATGTGGATACAAGTCTTCCAAGAGTAGCATATTCCCATACTGGGAGTTGAACCCGGGCCACCTGGATAAGAACCAGGAATCCTAACCACTAGACCATATGGGAAGGATTACAAAGCAACTGATTGAATTATAAAGTAGACCTCAGTGAGGTTTGAGAGTTGAGGAACAGTCCAAACAGTGCATATTTGGGGAATCAGCTTGTTAGCAAGCATTTTTAATCCAATCTAAAAGTGTTTGATTCTGCATGTAATTGAAAGAAGCCCATTCTAAATGGAAAAAGTCTCGTGATTTGTATGTTGCTTGTCGTTCAGCCAAACAAGACCATGGACCTGAAATCCACAATACGGGATTTTGGAGGCTATTGTCCTGTGCATTATAATTATGGGGTTTTGTACACCTAATAGACTCAAATTGCTTCAAAATGTGTAACCATAGTCCTTTTTTGACCTACATCTTGTTGGTTCAGCATGAGTATGCAATTTTACTAGGTGCTGATTGCTGGACCATTATCTTAAAGACAAGAGAGTTACTTAAACATAGCGTTGACTTTGATTACTTGTGAAGTAACATAGTCTTGAAAGAGTTCCTTCTCAGCTATTTTTCCCCCCAAAAAAGAAATGACAATGTAGGATGGATTAAATAAAAATGCTGCTCGATTAAATGGAAGGTGGAACTGGGAGCTCGCGCTGAAACTCAGCTTCCATCATCTATATCGGCATCAGTTGAGAATAAACCTACACTTTGCTGACTAGCTTGGTTAATCCTGATTAGAAAAGCCATCAGTGCAAAGTAACACATTCTAGCAGAGGATGGTTTCGATCCATCGACCTCTGGGTTATGGGCCCAGCACGCTTCCGCTGCGCCACTCTGCTGAGTGCTCTCCTTCGATGGGACTTGAACCTAAAATACCTGGTTTAGGGGGCCAGTGCATTATAGCTACGGGGCTATATACATCTAAATGACTCAAATTGCTTCAAAATGTGTTATCTAGATTCAAAGGTAATGCAGAACTGGGATCTTGCACAGAAGCACTGTGCTCTACCACTGAGCTACATCCCCATCTACTGCCTGTCATGATTTTTTTCCAAGCAAGGTTTGGACCTTTCCCTTTGTGCCATGAACAGACTACTGAATGGCGCTGCAGGGGACTGAACCCAGGATTTCCTACATGCCCTTGATCTGAAAGAAATGCTGAGAAATGAAACATGCTGGTTTATAAAATGGAACGAAAGCTTGAAAGTTGTGCTCCAAAACAGACGTTGCTGACAGGATTCAATTCCAGTTGACAGAAATCCTAACCACTAGAGCATATGGGAAATGTAAGAATCAAGTGTAAAAGATTGAAGTGTAACATAAGCCTCATGGATGTTGGAGAGGTTAAGGAACAGTGCTCAGTTGGGGCACCAGCTTTTAAGCAAGCATTTTTACTATCTAAAAGTGCTTGGTTCTGCATGTAATGGAAAGAAGCCCACTCTACGTGCAACAAATCTCGTGATTTGTATTTTGCTTTTGCTAAATAGAAGTATTTCTTGATATTGAATACAGTTCATTTTGCTCTCAAATTTGAGATATTGTTTTGTTTCAAACAAAGCATTTGACTGAGTGCATGAAAACATTTTGGGTAAGAAGCACTATCTGGCCATTCTGAGTTTGTGTTGGATCCCTACTAGATATTCTGGCCGAGTGGTCTAAGGGGCTAGATTTAGGTTCGTGTCCCTGTGAAGGGATATATTCAAATCCAACAACTGTTAGACTGCATGGAAAAGCTAAACGTGGATTACTAGATATTAAAGCTGCGCCCAAATGCGTGATATTTTTCTATGCCTCGCTGGACACCGATTAAAGGTTTTTACACTTGTTTTCACAACATGTCCTGTGCGTAATGTGGATACAAGTCTTCCAAGAGCAGGATATTCCCATACCGGGAGTTGAACCCGGGCCACCTGGGTGAGAACCAGGAATCCTAACCACTAGACCATATGGGAAGGATTACAAAGCAACTGATTGAATTATAAAGTAGACCTCAGTGATGTTTGAGAGTTGAGGAACAGTCCAAACAGTGCATATTTGGGGAATCAGCTTGTTAGCAAGCATTTTTAATCCAATCTAAAAGTGTTTGATTCTGCATGTAATTGAAAGAAGCCCATTCTAAATGGAACAAGTCTCGTGATTTGTATATTGCTTGTCATTCAGCCAATAAGACCATGGACCTGAAATCCACAATACGGGATTTTGGAGGCTATTGTCCTGTGCATTATAATTATGGGGTTTTGTACACCTAATAGACTCAAATTGCTTCAAAATGTGTAACCATAGTCCTTTTTTGACCTACATCTTGTTGGTTCAGCATGAGTATGCAATTTTACTAGGTGCTGATTGCTGGACCATTATCTTAAAGACAAGAGAGTTACTTAAACATAGCGTTGACTTTGATTACTTGTGAAGTAACATAGTCTTGAAAGAGTTCCTTCTCAGCTATTTTTCCCCCCAAAAAAGAAATGACAATGTAGGATGGATTAAATAAAAGTGCTGCTCGATTAAATGGAAGGTGGAACTGGGAGCTCGCGCTGAAACTCAGCTTCCATCATCTATATCGGCATCAGTTGAGAATAAACCTACACTTTGCTGACTAGCTTGGTTAATACTGATTAGAAAAGCCATCAGTGCAAAGTAACACATTCTAGCAGAGGATGGTTTCGATCCATCGACCTCTGGGTTATGGGCACAGCACGCTTCCGCTGCGCCACTCTGCTGAGTGCTCTCCTTCGATGGGACTTGAACCTAAAATACCTGGTTTAGGGGGCCAGTGCATTATACCTACGGGGCTATATACATCTAAATGACTCAAATTGCTTCAAAATGTGTTATCTAGATTCAAAGGTAATGCAGAACTGGGATCTTGCACAGAAGCACTGTGCTCTACCACTGAGCTACATCCCCATCTACTGCCTGTCATGATTTTTTTCCAAGCAAGGTTTGGACCTTTCCCTTTGTGCCATGAACAGACTACTGAATGGCGCTGCAGGGGACTGAACCCAGGATTTCCTACATGCCCTTGATCTGAAAGAAATGCTGAGAAATGAAACATGCTGGTTTATAAAATGGAACGAAAGCTTGAAAGTTGTGCTCCCAAACAGACGTTGCTGACAGGATTCAATTCCAGTTGACAGAAATCCTAACCACTAGAGCATATGGGAAATGTAAGAATCAAGTGTAAAAGATTGAAGTGTAACATAAGCCTCATGGATGTTGGAGAGGTTAAGGAACAGTGCTCAGTTGGGGCACCAGCTTCTAACCCTTTAAGCGCCAAAGTCGCAGAAATGCAACTTTACCGTACAAGGAAATTAATGAAATAATAGTAGAAAATGAATCACTTCAGTCATTGGTCGGTTCGGTGCAACTTCCCTTTATTAGCCAGGTATGATCCAGGGCAGATCCGGTAAGGAAAAAAATGGCTGGAGGAAGTACACGTGGCATGCAATTTACAGCAGATTCTGACTCTGAAGGGTATTATCTCCCCGAGAGTGACGATGGATTTCCAAGTGGAGATGAAGGGACTTCGAAACAACGGACAGGTGCAAAGGACAGACGGAGGCGAGGAACCAGTGGAACCAGTGGCTGCAGTAAAACTTGCCCGGTGGATGAGAGCTGGGACATGCTGAGAGAGGTCGAGGTATTTGAGGCATGGATCAAACCTTTTGAAGACCCAGTTGGCTACACAGGAGAGATGGATCTGACGGATGCTAATCCATTTGATATTCTGTCACTCTTTCTGACCGATCAGTTTTGGACTTTCATTACTGATGAGACAAATAGATATGCACATCAGTGTATGGCACCTATGATTCTGAAGCCACATTCAAGATTTCTTGAGTGGTATGATGTATCAGTCACCGAAATGAAAGCTTTCTTCGCTTTGCATCTCTCCATGGGCCTTGTTGAGAAACCTGAAATCGAGGATTACTGGGGAACATTTTGGCTTACACAAACGCCTGGATTTGGAAATGTAATGTCAAGAAACAGATTTGAAATCATTCTTTCGTTCTTTCATTTTGTCAACAATAATGATTATGTGAGAACAGGCGAGCCCGGGCACGATAAACTGTTCAAAGTCCGCCCAATAATAGATTTGATTATTCCCAAATTTGCAGCAGTTTACAGTCCAATCAAGGAGCTTTCTTTAGATGAAATGACAATAGCTTTCAAGGGGAGATCTTCACTAAAATGTTACTCTCCGAATAAACCTGACAAATATGGCTATAGAGTGTATGCCCTGAGTGAAAGCTGTTCAGGGTATGTTTTGCGCTGGTCAATGCACACTGGACAGTACAAAAATAATGCAAGCAACATCAGTGCAACACACGCAGTTGTCCGTGAGTTGGTTTCTCCCTTTACGGTCAAAGGACACGAGATTTACATGGACAGTTACTATACCTCGCCTGTAATTGCAAATGAATTAGCAGATTTGGAAACTGGACTGTGTGGGACGGTAAGGATTACCAGGTTGGGGATGCCAAAATGCCTTGGTAAAAGTGTCTTACAGCTGAAAAAAGGAGATGACCCAGTTTTTTGCAGAAAGGGAAAACTCCTGGCTTGTGCTTGGCACGATACTAAACGTCTCACCATGTTGTCCACAGTCCATGGAAATGATTGTGTTCAGAGGAGGATCCGATCCAAGACAGATGACACTGGCTTCCGTGACATCAAAAGACCTGTATGTGTCGACCAGTACAACGCCTACATGGGTGGAGTGGACACTGCTGACCAGAGGATGAAGACATACCTCTTTCCACACAGGTCCCGGAAATGGTATCATCGCATATTCAATGCCATTATAAGCATAAGTATTGTCAACTCACACATCATATACACCAAATCCACTCCAGGCCCACACAAACCTTTAAAGGTTTACATTCAGAAGATTATTGATGCATTACTGGCTGATCACTCCAAAAAACAAGAAAGGCGCTCAAGACCGGAGGGTGAAATGCCACAGAGACTCACAGAGCGTCATTGGCTTTGTCAAGCAGAGGGACGTCCAGACTGCGCCGTGTGCTCTGACCGCTCTCGTACCAAAGGCAGGCGGCAAACAAAGTACAGGTGCCGTCAGTGTGGCGTTGGCCTCTGTGCGGTTCCATGCAACGAGAGATACCATACGCTAAAAAACTTTAAATGCTGTCATTTGGATATGTAAAAGTGCAGGGTACCTTGACCCTGGATGGACATCTTTTCTGTGATGGCTCTCTCCTTTCTTCACTGCTTTCTCCACAACCTGCCTGGCACCAATGATGGATGTATAAGTTGGAAAAATAAAAAAAATGAAAAAAATACATAATAAATACCGTGTTTGTCATCATTTGGTCAGAACTTGTAATCAGGGCCCGAGTTTGAAGATGTGAGCAAAAGGGGTGAAAATGGGTTAAAATGTGAAAAAACACCAAAATGAGCAAAATGAAATAATCCCCCATCATCAGTGCACAGTTTGCCCCCAGAAAAGCACTCCCCTGGGGCCTGGAGGTGATCTGACCACCAGAATATAGTACCATATACCCCTGCTGGTCTTAGAAAAAAAACCGAGCTTCCAGCCAATAGTACACTATACCCGAGGGACTCTGTCGTTTTTCGGCAATAGTACACTATACCCGAGGGACTCTGTCGTTTTTCGGCAATAGTACACTATACCCGAGGGACTCTGTCGTTTTTCGGCAATAGTACACTATACCCGAGGGACTCTGTCGTTTTTCGGCAATAGTACACTATACCCGAGGGACTCTGTCGTTTTTCGGCAATAGTACACTATACCCGAGGGACTCTGTCGTTTTTCCGGGCCGTAGTATGAAGTTGTGAGCAAAAGGGGTGAAAATGGGTTAAAATGTGAAAAAACACCAAAATGAGCAAAATGAAATAATCCCCCATCATCAGTGCACTGTTTGCCCCCAGAAAAGCACTCCAATGGGGCCTGGAGGTGATCTGACCATCAGAGTATAGCACCATATGCCCCTGAGGGACTTAGAGTAAAAACCGAAATAGTACACTATACCTGAAAAGACTCTGTCATTTTTCGGCAATAGTACACTATACCCGAGCGACTCTGTCGTTTTTCCGGGCCGTAGTATGAAGTTGTGAGCAAATGGGGTGAAAATGGGTTAAAATGTGAAAAAACACCAAAATGAGCAAAATGAAATAATCCCCCATCATCAGTGCACTGTTTGCCCCCAGAAAAGCACTCCCCTGGGGCCTGGAGGTGATCTGACCATCATAGTATAGCACCATATGCCCCTGAGGGACTTAGAGTAAAAACCGAAATAGTACACTATACCTGAAAAGACTCTGTCATTTTTCGGCAATAGTACACTATACCAGAGCGACTCTGTCGTTTTTCGGCAATAGTACACTATATACCGTTGGACTTAGTCGTTTTTTGGGCTCGTGGGAATAAGCGTTCAGCTCAAAATTCCCGGGCTAAATCACGCTGCTCCCGAGAAATTCTTACGCTGCTCTCACGCGGAATGTGCAAAATGGTAATGCTGGGAGGGAGGGGCGGGCGGTTTTTGAGAATGACGTTTTTCGCAATCGAAACAGGTACATTTCCTGGTTGTGCGGATACAGGGCAAGGAGCTCGTTTGACGGGCACACGAGAACCGCGATCGATGGGCCCCGTTCTGGTTTTATCCAGCTTCCAAGGCTCCTTCACAGCCGTAATGTCAAGTCATGGTTCGGAGGTGCGGAGGTGAGCGTCGGATCACGGAGCCTCTGAATGGAGCCCCGCGCTCCGCGCTCCACCGGGCTCTAAGCGCCGCTCAGACCCGGCATGAGAGGGTCTATTTTCGGCTTGATTTTACCAGACTCCCGGGCACTTCCAGAAGCTTCCTGTTTGCTCTGATTGCTCGGGGCAGAGCACGGTGTCACGCTGACCACGGGCTGTACGCGGAGGTGAGAGCTGGTTGTAAGGCGGATCACGGAGCCTCTGAATGGAGCCCCGCGCTCCGCGCTCCACCGGGCTCTAAGCGCCGCTCAGACCCGGCATGAGAGGGTCTATTTTCGGCTTGATTTTACCAGACTCCCGGGCACTTCCAGAAGCTTCCTGTTTGCTCTGATTGCTCGGGGCAGAGCACGGTGTCACGCTGACCACGGGCTGTACGCGGAGGTGAGAGCTGGTTGTAAGGCGGATCACGGAGCCTCTGAATGGAGCTCCGCGCTCCGCGCTCCTCCGGGCTCTAAGCGCCGCTCAGACCCGGCATGAGAGGGTCTATTTTCGGCTTGATTTTACCAGACTCCCGGGCACTTCCAGAAGCTTCCTGTTTGCTCTGATTGCTCGGGGCAGAGCACGGTGTCACGCTGACCACGGGCTGTACGCGGAGGTGAGAGCTGGTTGTAAGGCGGATCACGGAGCCTCTGAATGGAGCCCCGCGCTCCGCGCTCCTCCGGGCTCTAAGTGCCGCTCAGACCCGGCATGAGAGGGTCTATTTTCGGCTTGATTTTACCAGACTCCCGGGCACTTCCAGAAGCTTCCTGTTTGCTCTGATTGCTCGGGGCAGAGCACGGTGTCACGCTGACCACGGGCTGTACGCGGAGGTGACCCGCTCCGTGATCTTAGCGCCGCCCAGACCCAGGGCCATCCACCCCGCATACGGCCAGACTTTGCCCGGCCAGGGAGAACCTTCTGCGGGTCGGAGGCTCCGGGTCGGAGCCCCTGGAGCCTGGAGCCCTCACCGGGCCCCGAACTCGGCTGCCGGAGGCAGTGCAGTGCCTCATGGATAAAAGGCACCCAGCCGTCCAACTCGCGTGAGGCGGAGCAGGGATCATCCGTGAATCAACCATGAAAATGGTACAAATCATGGTTCTATGTATACCAGACAAGGAGCTTGGTCTATTGGCACTCAAGACCCGCCATCGTAGGGCCCCGTTCTGGTTTTATCCAGCTTCGAAGGCTCCTGCGCACTGCGGGTTTGTTTACATTTTGCGGCTGTGGTTTGCTCCGGCTAACCTCACGCCGGACACGTTGGAAGCGAGGCCGAGACAGAGGTCCCACCAGGCGCGGGGCTTCAGTCTGACTGGCTTCCCCCGCGCCTGGCCCCTTGTCTCCGGAGATGGGACCGTCACTCACCCCCGCACTGAAGGACGCGCGGCTTGAAGGATGATGGCTGCGCTTAGCCCCTGTGCCAGGGGCTCTGAGCCAGTCCCCTTCAGCCTCAACGCGTCCGGTGGGAACACAGTCCGGGTCCATTGTCACTCACCCCTGCGCAGAAGGACGCGCGGCTTGGAGGATGATGGCTGCGCTTAGCTCCTGGCACAGGGGCTCTGCACCAGTCCCCTTCAGCCTCAACGCGTCCGGTGGAACAACAGTCCAGGCCCTCTGTCACTCACCCCCGCACTGAAGGACGCGCGGCTTGAAGGATGATGGCTGTGCTTAGCCCCTGTGCCAGGGGCTCTGAGCCAGTCCCCTTCAGCCTCAACGCGTCCGGTGGGAACACAGTCCGGGTCCACTGTCACTCACCCCTGCGCAGAAGGACGCGCGACTTGGAGGATGATGGCTGCGCTTAGCCCCTGGCACAGGGGCTCTGCACCAGTCCCCTTCAGCCTCAACGCGTCCGGTGGAACAACAGTCCAGGCCCACTGTCACTCACCCCCGCACTGAAGGACGCGCGGCTTGGAGGATGATGGCTGCGCTTAGCCCCTGTGCCAGGGGCTCTGAGCCAGTCCCCTTCAGCCTCAACGCGTCCGGTGGGAACACAGTCCGGGTCCATTGTCACTCACCCCTGCGCAGAAGGACGCGCGGCTTGGAGGATGATGGCTGCGCTTAGCCCCTGGCACAGGGGCTCTGCACCAGTCCCCTTCAGCCTCAACGCGTCCGGTGGAACAACAGTCCAGGCCCTCTGTCACTCACCCCCGCACTGAAGGACGCGCGGCTTGAAGGATGATGGCTGTGCTTAGCCCCTGTGCCAGGGGCTCTGAGCCAGTCCCCTTCAGCATCAACGCGTCCGGTGGGAACACAGTCCGGGTCCACTGTCACTCACCCCTGCGCAGAAGGACGCGCGGCTTGGAGGATGATGGCTGCGCTTAGCCCCTGGCACAGGGGCTCTGCACCAGTCCCCTTCAGCCTCAACGCGTCCGGTGGAACAACAGTCCAGGCCCACTGTCACTCACCCCCGCACTGAAGGACGCGCGGCTTGGAGGATGATGGCTGCGCTTAGCCCCTGTTACAGGGGCTCTGCGCCAGTCTCCTTCAGCCTCAACGCGTCCGACGGAACCACAGTCCGAGCCCATTGTCACTCACCCCCGCGCAGCAGGAGGCGCGGCTTGAAGGATGATGGCTGCGCTTAGCCCCTGGGCCCAAGGGCTCTGCGCCAGTCCCCTTCAGCCTCAACGTGTCCGATGGCTCTGCGCGGGGCGGGGGGCAGGGCCGGCGCATATTTTTGGTCCGACTCCGGTCCCTTCCTCGTCTCTGAGTTTGTCAAATGCAGCGCCTGTCCAGGGCTCACTTTGCTATCAACTGGCTGGTCACTGCCATCGTAGGGCCCCGTTCTGGTTTCATCCAGCTTCGAAGGCTCCTGCGCACTGCGGGGTTGTTGGCATTTGTGGTCCTGATTTGCGCTGGCTCACCCTTACGCTGGACACAGCGCCAGATGATATATTTGGTCCGACTCCGGTCCCTTCCTCGTCTCTGAGTTTGTCAAATGCAGCTCCTGTCCAGGGCTCACTTTGCTATCAACTGGCTGGTCACCGCCATCGTAGGGCCCCGTTCTGGTTTCATCCAGCTTCGAAGGCTCCTGCGCACTGCGGGGTTGTTGGCATTTGTGGTCCTGATTTGCGCGGGCTCACCCTTACGCTGGACACAGCGCCAGATGATATATTTGGTCCGACTCCGGTCCCTTCCTCGTCTCTGAGTTTGTCAAATGCAGCGCCTGTCCAGGGCTCACTTTGCTATCAACTGGCTGGTCACCGCCATCGTAGGGCCCCGTTCTGGTTTCATCCAGCTTCGAAGGCTCCTGCGCACTGCGGGGTTGTTGGCATTTGTGGTCCTGATTTGCGCTGGCTCACCCTCACGCTGGACACAGCGCCAGATGATATATTTGGTCCGACTCCGGTCCCTTCCTCGTCTCTGAGTTTGTCAAATGCAGCTCCTGTCCAGGGCTCACTTTGCTATCAACTGGCTGGTCACCGCCATCGTAGGGCCCCGTTCTGGTTTCATCCAGCTTCGAAGGCTCCTGCGCACTGCGGGGTTGTTGGCATTTGTGGTCCAGAGCCCCGGCTCTAAATTAAACCTGTTACCCTAGTAGGCCGGCCTCCGGGTCCCCCTCTCTTCTTCGGTTATGGAGTACATTGGGCGCGGGGGCAGCCAGTGGAGGGCAAGGGCCCTGCCTCCAAGTGTGGTGTAGGGGACAGGGGAGCCAGGGCCTTGGGGTCCTGGTGCTTTTTATCTTTTAAAGTGGCTCAGAGTACCAAGGGCACGGACTTCCAGGGGGCTGCACCAAGGGTGTGTAGCTCGTGTTGGGGTGCTTAAGTGTGGGTACCCGGGGACGAAAGGTGGGCCGGGGCCGGCGCGAGCCTCTGTGGTGAGTGCTGGGCCGTTCCCTTGGTACTCCAGTCGGAGTACCAAGGGCACGGACTTCCATGGTATAGTACCAAGGGCACGGACCTCCAGGGGGCTGAAACAAGGGTGTGTAGCCCGTGTGGGGGTGCTTAAGTGTGGGTCCCCGGGTTCGAAGGGAGGGCCTGGTCCCCGGTGGTCATCCCCGGAGTCCCAGAGCCTGCAACCCGGGGAAGAGTGGCCCGTCCCCAGACTGAGTTTGGGGGAATGCGGGGTGGCTCTGGAGGGGCTCCAGGGGTTCCAGGGGGTGCTCGGCGGAGGCCATGCCCAGCCAGAGTGGCCCTTCCCCGGGCAGAATCTGGGGAGAGTGGGGGGTGGCTCTGGAGGTGCTCCGGGGGCTCCAGGGGTTCCAGGGGGTGCTCAGTGGGGGCCATGCCCAGCCAGAGTTGCCCTTCCCCGGGGTGAGTCTGGAGGAGTGGGGGGTGGCTCTGGAGGGGCTCCAGGGGTTCCAGGGGGTGCTCGGCGGAGGCCATGCCCAGCCAGAGTGGCCCTTCCCCGGGCATAGTCTGGGGAGAGTGGGGGGTGGCTCTGGAGGTGCTCCGGGGGCTCCAGGGGGTGCTCAGTGGAGGCCATGCCCAGCCAGAGTGTCCCTTCCCCGTGCAGAGTCTGGAGGAGTGGGGGGTGGCTCTGGAGGTGCTCCGGGGGCTCCAGGGGTTCCAGGGGGTGCTCGGTGGAGGCCATGCCCAGCCAGAGTGGCCCTTCCCCGGGCAGAGTCTGGAGGAGTGGGGGGTGGCTCTGGAGGTGCTCCGGGGGCTCCAGGGGTTCCAGGGGGTGCTCGGCGGAGGCCATGCCCAGCCAGAGTGGCCCTTCCCCGGGCATAGTCTGGGGAGAGTGGGGGGTGGCTCTGGAGGTGCTCCGGGGGCTCCAGGGGGTGCTCAGTGGAGGCCATGCCCAGCCAGAGTGGCCCTTCCCCGGGCATAGTCTGGGGAGAGTGGGGGGTGGCTCTGGAGGTGCTCCGGGGGCTTCAGGGGGTGCTCAGTGGAGGCCATGCCCAGCCAGAGTGTCCCTTCCCCGGGCAGAGTCTGGAGGAGTGGGGGGTGGCTCTGGAGGTGCTCCGGGGGCTCCAGGGGGTGCTCGGCGGAGGCCATGCCCAGCCAGAGTGGCCCTTCCCCGGGCATAGTCTGGGGAGAGTGGGGGGTGGCTCTGGAGGTGCTCCGGGGGCTCCAGGGGGTGCTCAGTGGAGGCCATGCCCAGCCAGAGTGTCCCTTCCCCGGGCAGAGTCTGGAGGAGTGGGGGGTGGCTCTGGAGGTGCTCCGGGGGCTCCAGGGGGTGCTCGGCGGAGGCCATGCCCAGCCAGAGTGGCCCTTCCCCGGGCATAGTCTGGGGAGAGTGGGGGGTGGCTCTGGAGGTGCTCCGGGGGCTCCAGGGGGTGCTCAGTGGAGGCCATGCCCAGCCAGAGTGGCCCTTCCCCGGGCAGAGTCTGGAGGAGTGGGGGGTGGCTCTGGAGGTGCTCCGGGGGCTCCAGGGGTTCCAGGGGGTGCTCGGCGGAGGCCATGCCCAGCCAGAGTGGCCCTTCCCCGGGCATAGTCTGGGGAGAGTGGGGGGTGGCTCTGGAGGTGCTCCGGGGGCTCCAGGGGGTGCTCAGTGGAGGCCATGCCCAGCCAGAGTGGCCCTTCCCCGGGCAGAGTCTGGAGGAGTGGGGGGTGGCTCTGAAGGTGCTCCGGGGGCTCCAGGGGTTCCAGGGGGTGCTCAGCGGAGGCCATGCCCAGCCAGAGTTGCCCTTCCCCGGGGTGAGTCTGGAGGAGTGGGGGGTGGCTCTGGAGGGGCTCCAGGGGTTCCAGGGGGGTGCTCGGCGGAGGCCATGCCCAGCCAGAGTGGCCCTTCCCCGGGGTGAGTCTGGAGGAGTGGGGGGTGGCTCTGGAGGGGCTCCAGGGGTTCCAGGGGGTGCTCGGCGGAGGCCAGGCCCAGCCAGAGTGGCCCTTCCCCGGGCATAGTCTGGGGAGAGTGGGGGGTGGCTCTGGAGGTGCTCCGGGGGCTCCAGGGGGTGCTCAGTGGAGGCCATGCCCAGCCAGAGTGGCCCTTCCCCGGGCATAGTCTGGGGAGAGTGGGGGGTGGCTCTGGAGGTGCTCCGGGGGCTTCAGGGGGTGCTCAGTGGAGGCCATGCCCAGCCAGAGTGTCCCTTCCCCGGGCAGAGTCTGGAGGAGTGGGGGGTGGCTCTGGAGGTGCTCCGGGGGCTCCAGGGGGTGCTCGGCGGAGGCCATGCCCAGCCAGAGTGGCCCTTCCCCGGGCAGAGTCTGGAGGAGTGGGGGTGGCTCTGGAGGTGCTCCGGGGGCTCCAGGGGTTCCAGGTTCCAGGGGGTGCTCAGTGGGGGCCATGCCCAGCCAGAGTGGCCCTTCCCCGGGCAAAGTCTGGTCGTGTGCGGGGTGGATGATCCCTGCTCCGCCTCACGCGAGTTCGAGACCGGCTGGGTGCCTTTTTATCCATGAGGCACTGCACTGCCTCCGGCAGCCGAGTTCGGGGCCCGGTGAGGGCTCCAGGCTCCAGGGGCTCCGACCCGGAGCCTCCGACCCGCAGAAGGTGCTCCCTGGCCGGGCAAAGTCTGGCCGTGTGCGGGGTGGATGATCCCTGCTCCGCCTCACGCGAGTTCGAGACCGGCTGGGTGCCCTTTTATCCATGAGGCACTGCACTGCCTCCGGCAGCCGAGTTCGGGGCCCGGTGAGGGCTCCAGGCTCCAGGGGCTCCGACCCGGAGCCTCCGACCCGCAGAAGGTGCTCCCTGGCCGGGCAAAGTCTGGCCGTGTGCGGGGTGGATGATCCCTGCTCCGCCTCACGCGAGTTCGAGACCGGCTGGGTGCCCTTTTATCCATGAGGCACTGCACTTCCTCCGGCAGCCGAGTTCGGGGCCCGGTGAGGGCTCCAGGCTCCAGGGGCTCCGACCCGGAGCCTCCGACCCGCAGAAGGTGCTCCCTGGCCGGGCAAAGTCTGGCCGTGTGCGGGGTGGATGATCCCTGCTCCGCCTCACGCGAGTTCGAGACCGGCTGGGTGCCCTTTTATCCATGAGGCACTGCACTTCCTCCGGCAGCCGAGTTCGGGGCCCGGTGAGGGCTCCAGGCTCCAGGGGCTCCGACCCGGAGCCTCCGACCCGCAGAAGGTGCTCCCTGGCCGGGCAAAGTCTGGCCGTGTGCGGGGTGGATGATCCCTGCTCCGCCTCACGCGAGTTCGAGACCGGCTGGGTGCCCTTTTATCCATGAGGCACTGCACTGCCTCCGGCAGCCGAGTTCGGGGCCCGGTGAGGGCTCCAGGCTCCAGGGGCTCCGACCCGGAGCCTCCGACCCGCAGAAGGTGCTCCCTGGCCGGGCAAAGTCTGGCCGTGTGCGGGGTGGATGATCCCTGCTCCGCCTCACGCGAGTTCGAGACCGGCTGGGTGCCCTTTTATCCATGAGGCACTGCACTGCCTCCGGCAGCCGAGTTCGGGGCCCGGTGAGGGCTCCAGGCTCCAGGGGCTCCGACCCGGAGCCTCCGACCCGCAGAAGGTGCTCCCTGGCCGGGCAAAGTCTGGCCGTGTGCGGGGTGGATGATCCCTGCTCCGCCTCACGCGAGTTCGAGACCGGCTGGGTGCCCTTTTATCCATGAGGCACTGCACTTCCTCCGGCAGCCGAGTTCGGGGCCCGGTGAGGGCTCCAGGCTCCAGGGGCTCCGACCCGGAGCCTCCGACCCGCAGAAGGTGCTCCCTGGCCGGGCAAAGTCTGGCCGTGTGCGGGGTGGATGATCCCTGCTCCGCCTCACGCGAGTTCGAGACCGGCTGGGTACCCTTTTATCCAAGAATCAACTGGAGTGTGGAGCTTCTACGGGCCTCCAGGGGCACTGCCGACCCAGAGCTGTGCCCCGGCTTCAGTTCTCTGTATCTCAGGAAGTTTTTTATTTATACATCTATTTCATCCATAATCTCTGGCGCCTAAAGGGTTATCAGTCCTTGGGGCTTGGGGCTAGGCTTGGCGTTTGTCAAATATTTATTTATTTTTGTCCACCTTTATTTACAAAAAATACAGAAGATGGCAGCAGATGATAAGGTATTGAAACCAACAACTCTGTATTCTAACCCTTTAAGCGCCAAAGTCGCAGAAATGCAACTTTACCGTACAAGGAAATTAATGAAATAATAGTAGAAAATGAATCACTTCCGTCATTGGTCGGTTCGGTGCAACTTCCCTTTATTAGCCAGGTATGATCCAGGGCAGATCCGGTAAGGAAAAAAATGGCTGGAGGAAGTACACGTGGCATGCAATTTACAGCAGATTCTGACTCTGAAGGGTATTATCTCCCCGAGAGTGACGATGGATTTCCAAGTGGAGATGAAGGGACTTTGAAACAACGGACAGGTGCAAAGGACAGACGGAGGCGAGGAACCAGTGGAACCAGTGGCTGCAGTAAAACTTGCCCGGTGGATGAGAGCTGGGACATGCTGAGAGAGGTCGAGGTATTTGAGGCATGGATCAAACCTTTTGAAGACCCAGTTGGCTACACAGGAGAGATGGATCTGACGGATGCTAATCCATTTGATATTCTGTCACTCTTTCTGACCGATCAGTTTTGGACTTTCATTACTGATGAGACAAATAGATATGCACATCAGTGTATGGCACCTATGATTCTGAAGCCACATTCAAGATTTCTTGAGTGGTATGATGTATCAGTCACCGAAATGAAAGCTTTCTTCGCTTTGCATCTCTCCATGGGCCTTGTTGAGAAACCTGAAATCGAGGATTACTGGGGAACATTTTGGCTTACACAAACGCCTGGATTTGGAAATGTAATGTCAAGAAACAGATTTGAAATCATTCTTTCGTTCTTTCATTTTGTCAACAATAATGATTATGTGAGAACAGGCGAGCCCGGGCACGATAAACTGTTCAAAGTCCGCCCAATAATAGATTTGATTATTCCCAAATTTGCAGCAGTTTACAGTCCAATCAAGGAGCTTTCTTTAGATGAAATGACAATAGCTTTCAAGGGGAGATCTTCACTAAAATGTTACTCTCCGAATAAACCTGACAAATATGGCTATAGAGTGTATGCCCTGAGTGAAAGCTGTTCAGGGTATGTTTTGCGCTGGTCAATGCACACTGGACAGTACAAAAATAATGCAAGCAACATCAGTGCAACACACGCAGTTGTCCGTGAGTTGGTTTCTCCCTTTACGGGCAAAGGACACGAGATTTACATGGACAGTTACTATACCTCGCCTGTAATTGCAAATGAATTAGCAGATTTGGAAACTGGACTGTGTGGGACGGTAAGGATTACCAGGTTGGGGATGCCAAAATGCCTTGGTAAAAGTGTCTTACAGCTGAAAAAAGGAGATGACCCAGTTTTTTGCAGAAAGGGAAAACTCCTGGCTTGTGCTTGGCACGATACTAAACGTCTCACCATGTTGTCCACAGTCCATGGAAATGATTGTGTTCAGAGGAGGATCCGATCCAAGACAGATGACACTGGCTTCCGTGACATCAAAAGACCTGTATGTGTCGACCAGTACAACGCCTACATGGGTGGAGTGGACACTGCTGACCAGAGGATGAAGACATACCTCTTTCCACACAGGTCCCGGAAATGGTATCATCGCATATTCAATGCCATTATAAGCATAAGTATTGTCAACTCACACATCATATACACCAAATCCACTCCAGGCCCACACAAACCTTTAAAGGTTTACATTCAGAAGATTATTGATGCATTACTGGCTGATCACTCCAAAAAACAAGAAAGGCGCTCAAGACCGGAGGGTGAAATGCCACAGAGACTCACAGAGCGTCATTGGCTTTGTCAAGCAGAGGGACGTCCAGACTGCGCCGTGTGCTCTGACCGCTCTCGTACCAAAGGCAGGCGGCAAACAAAGTACAGGTGCCGTCAGTGTGGCGTTGGCCTCTGTGCGGTTCCATGCAACGAGAGATACCATACGCTAAAAAACTTTAAATGCTGTCATTTGGATATGTAAAAGTGCAGGGTACCTTGACCCTGGATGGACATCTTTTCTGTGATGGCTCTCTCCTTTCTTCACTGCTTTCTCCACAACCTGCCTGGCACCAATGATGGATGTATAAGTTGGAAAAATAAAAAAAATGAAAAAAATACATAATAAATACCGTGTTTGTCATCATTTGGTCAGAACTTGTAATCAGGGCCCGAGTTTGAAGATGTGAGCAAAAGGGGTGAAAATGGGTTAAAATGTGAAAAAACACCAAAATGAGCAAAATGAAATAATCCCCCATCATCAGTGCACAGTTTGCCCCCAGAAAAGCACTCCCCTGGGGCCTGGAGGTGATCTGACCACCAGAATATAGTACCATATACCCCTGCTGGTCTTAGAAAAAAAACCGAGCTTCCAGCCAATAGTACACTATACCCGAGGGACTCTGTCGTTTTTCGGCAATAGTACACTATACCCGAGGGACTCTGTCGTTTTTCGGCAATAGTACACTATACCCGAGGGACTCTGTCGTTTTTCGGCAATAGTACACTATACCCGAGGGACTCTGTCGTTTTTCGGCAATAGTACACTATACCCGAGGGACTCTGTCGTTTTTCGGCAATAGTACACTATACCCGAGGGACTCTGTCGTTTTTCCGGGCCGTAGTATGAAGTTGTGAGCAAAAGGGGTGAAAATGGGTTAAAATGTGAAAAAACACCAAAATGAGCAAAATGAAATAATCCCCCATCATCAGTGCACTGTTTGCCCCCAGAAAAGCACTCCAATGGGGCCTGGAGGTGATCTGACCATCAGAGTATAGCACCATATGCCCCTGAGGGACTTAGAGTAAAAACCGAAATAGTACACTATACCTGAAAAGACTCTGTCATTTTTCGGCAATAGTACACTATACCCGAGCGACTCTGTCGTTTTTCCGGGCCGTAGTATGAAGTTGTGAGCAAATGGGGTGAAAATGGGTTAAAATGTGAAAAAACACCAAAATGAGCAAAATGAAATAATCCCCCATCATCAGTGCACTGTTTGCCCCCAGAAAAGCACTCCCCTGGGGCCTGGAGGTGATCTGACCATCATAGTATAGCACCATATGCCCCTGAGGGACTTAGAGTAAAAACCGAAATAGTACACTATACCTGAAAAGACTGTCATTTTTCGGCAATAGTACACTATACCAGAGCGACTCTGTCGTTTTTCGGCAATAGTACACTATATACCGTTGGACTTAGTCGTTTTTTGGGCTCGTGGGAATAAGCGTTCAGCTCAAAATTCCCGGGCTAAATCACGCTGCTCCCGAGAAATTCTTACGCTGCTCTCACGCGGAATGTGCAAAATGGTAATGCTGGGAGGGAGGGGCGGGCGGTTTTTGAGAATGACGTTTTTCGCAATCGAAACAGGTACATTTCCTGGTTGTGCGGATACAGGGCAAGGAGCTCGTTTGACGGGCACACGAGAACCGCGATCGATGGGCCCCGTTCTGGTTTTATCCAGCTTCCAAGGCTCCTTCACAGCCGTAATGTCAAGTCATGGTTCGGAGGTGCGGAGGTGAGCGTCGGATCACGGAGCCTCTGAATGGAGCCCCGCGCTCCGCGCTCCACCGGGCTCTAAGCGCCGCTCAGACCCGGCATGAGAGGGTCTATTTTCGGCTTGATTTTACCAGACTCCCGGGCACTTCCAGAAGCTTCCTGTTTGCTCTGATTGCTCGGGGCAGAGCACGGTGTCACGCTGACCACGGGCTGTACGCGGAGGTGAGAGCTGGTTGTAAGGCGGATCACGGAGCCTCTGAATGGAGCCCCGCGCTCCGCGCTCCACCGGGCTCTAAGCGCCGCTCAGACCCGGCATGAGAGGGTCTATTTTCGGCTTGATTTTACCAGACTCCCGGGCACTTCCAGAAGCTTCCTGTTTGCTCTGATTGCTCGGGGCAGAGCACGGTGTCACGCTGACCACGGGCTGTACGCGGAGGTGAGAGCTGGTTGTAAGGCGGATCACGGAGCCTCTGAATGAAGCCCCGCGCTCCGCGCTCCTCCGGGCTCTAAGCGCCGCTCAGACCCGGCATGAGAGGGTCTATTTTCGGCTTGATTTTACCAGACTCCCGGGCACTTCCAGAAGCTTCCTGTTTGCTCTGATTGCTCGGGGCAGAGCACGGTGTCACGCTGACCACGGGCTGTACGCGGAGGTGAGAGCTGGTTGTAAGGCGGATCACGGAGCCTCTGAATGGAGCCCCGCGCTCCGCGCTCCTCCGGGCTCTAAGTGCCGCTCAGACCCGGCATGAGAGGGTCTATTTTCGGCTTGATTTTACCAGACTCCCGGGCACTTCCAGAAGCTTCCTGTTTGCTCTGATTGCTCGGGGCAGAGCACGGTGTCACGCTGACCACGGGCTGTACGCGGAGGTGACCCGCTCCGTGATCTTAGCGCCGCCCAGACCCAGGGCCATCCACCCCGCATACGGCCAGACTTTGCCCGGCCAGGGAGAACCTTCTGCGGGTCGGAGGCTCCGGGTCGGAGCCCCTGGAGCCTGGAGCCCTCACCGGGCCCCGAACTCGGCTGCCGGAGGCAGTGCAGTGCCTCATGGATAAAAGGCACCCAGCCGTCCAACTCGCGTGAGGCGGAGCAGGGATCATCCGTGAATCAACCATGAAAATGGTACAAATCATGGTTCTATGTATACCAGACAAGGAGCTTGGTCTATTGGCACTCAAGACCCGCCATCGTAGGGCCCCGTTCTGGTTTTATCCAGCTTCGAAGGCTCCTGCGCACTGCGGGTTTGTTTACATTTTGCGGCTGTGGTTTGCTCCGGCTAACCTCACGCCGGACACGTTGGAAGCGAGGCCGAGACAGAGGTCCCACCAGGCGCGGGGCTTCAGTCTGACTGGCTTCCCCCGCGCCTGGCCCCTTGTCTCCGGAGATGGGACCGTCACTCACCCCCGCACTGAAGGACGCGCGGCTTGAAGGATGATGGCTGCGCTTAGCCCCTGTGCCAGGGGCTCTGAGCCAGTCCCCTTCAGCCTCAACGCGTCCGGTGGGAACACAGTCCGGGTCCATTGTCACTCACCCCTGCGCAGAAGGACGCGCGGCTTGGAGGATGATGGCTGCGCTTAGCTCCTGGCACAGGGGCTCTGCACCAGTCCCCTTCAGCCTCAACGCGTCCGGTGGAACAACAGTCCAGGCCCTCTGTCACTCACCCCCGCACTGAAGGACGCGCGGCTTGAAGGATGATGGCTGTGCTTAGCCCCTGTGCCAGGGGCTCTGAGCCAGTCCCCTTCAGCCTCAACGCGTCCGGTGGGAACACAGTCCGGGTCCACTGTCACTCACCCCTGCGCAGAAGGACGCGCGACTTGGAGGATGATGGCTGCGCTTAGCCCCTGGCACAGGGGCTCTGCACCAGTCCCCTTCAGCCTCAACGCGTCCGGTGGAACAACAGTCCAGGCCCACTGTCACTCACCCCCGCACTGAAGGACGCGCGGCTTGGAGGATGATGGCTGCGCTTAGCCCCTGTGCCAGGGGCTCTGAGCCAGTCCCCTTCAGCCTCAACGCGTCCGGTGGGAACACAGTCCGGGTCCATTGTCACTCACCCCTGCGCAGAAGGACGCGCGGCTTGGAGGATGATGGCTGCGCTTAGCCCCTGGCACAGGGGCTCTGCACCAGTCCCCTTCAGCCTCAACGCGTCCGGTGGAACAACAGTCCAGGCCCTCTGTCACTCACCCCCGCACTGAAGGACGCGCGGCTTGAAGGATGATGGCTGTGCTTAGCCCCTGTGCCAGGGGCTCTGAGCCAGTCCCCTTCAGCCTCAACGCGTCCGGTGGGAACACAGTCCGGGTCCACTGTCACTCACCCCTGCGCAGAAGGACGCGCGGCTTGGAGGATGATGGCTGCGCTTAGCCCCTGGCACAGGGGCTCTGCACCAGTCCCCTTCAGCCTCAACGCGTCCGGTGGAACAACAGTCCAGGCCCACTGTCACTCACCCCCGCACTGAAGGACGCGCGGCTTGGAGGATGATGGCTGCGCTTAGCCCCTGTTACAGGGGCTCTGCGCCAGTCTCCTTCAGCCTCAACGCGTCCGACGGAACCACAGTCCGAGCCCATTGTCACTCACCCCCGCGCAGCAGGAGGCGCGGCTTGAAGGATGATGGCTGCGCTTAGCCCCTGGGCCCAAGGGCTCTGCGCCAGTCCCCTTCAGCCTCAACGTGTCCGATGGCTCTGCGCGGGGCGGGGGGCAGGGCCGGCGCATATTTTTGGTCCGACTCCGGTCCCTTCCTCGTCTCTGAGTTTGTCAAATGCAGCGCCTGTCCAGGGCTCACTTTGCTATCAACTGGCTGGTCACTGCCATCGTAGGGCCCCGTTCTGGTTTCATCCAGCTTCGAAGGCTCCTGCGCACTGCGGGGTTGTTGGCATTTGTGGTCCTGATTTGCGCTGGCTCACCCTTACGCTGGACACAGCGCCAGATGATATATTTGGTCCGACTCCGGTCCCTTCCTCGTCTCTGAGTTTGTCAAATGCAGCGCCTGTCCAGGGCTCACTTTGCTATCAACTGGCTGGTCACCGCCATCGTAGGGCCCCGTTCTGGTTTCATCCAGCTTCGAAGGCTCCTGCGCACTGCGGGGTTGTTGGCATTTGTGGTCCTGATTTGCGCTGGCTCACCCTTACGCTGGACACAGCGCCAGATGATATATTTGGTCCGACTCCGGTCCCTTCCTCGTCTCTGAGTTTGTCAAATGCAGCTCCTGTCCAGGGCTCACTTTGCTATCAACTGGCTGGTCACCGCCATCGTAGGGCCCCGTTCTGGTTTCATCCAGCTTCGAAGGCTCCTGCGCACTGCGGGGTTGTTGGCATTTGTGGTCCTGATTTGCGCTGGCTCACCCTTACGCTGGACACAGCGCCAGATGATATATTTGGTCCGACTCCGGTCCCTTCCTCGTCTCTGAGTTTGTCAAATGCAGCGCCTGTCCAGGGCTCACTTTGCTATCAACTGGCTGGTCACCGCCATCGTAGGGCCCCGTTCTGGTTTCATCCAGCTTCGAAGGCTCCTGCGCACTGCGGGGTTGTTGGCATTTGTGGTCCTGATTTGCGCTGGCTCACCCTCACGCTGGACACAGCGCCAGATGATATATTTGGTCCGACTCCGGTCCCTTCCTCGTCTCTGAGTTTGTCAAATGCAGCTCCTGTCCAGGGCTCACTTTGCTATCAACTGGCTGGTCACCGCCATCGTAGGGCCCCGTTCTGGTTTCATCCAGCTTCGAAGGCTCCTGCGCACTGCGGGGTTGTTGGCATTTGTGGTCCAGAGCCCCGGCTCTAAATTAAACCTGTTACCCTAGTAGGCCGGCCTCCGGGTCCCCCTCTCTTCTTCGGTTATGGAGTACATTGGGCGCGGGGGCAGCCAGTGGAGGGCAAGGGCCCTGCCTCCAAGTGTGGTGTAGGGGACAGGGGAGCCAGGGCCTTGGGGTCCTGGTGCTTTTTATCTTTTAAAGTGGCTCAGAGTACCAAGGGCACGGACTTCCAGGGGGCTGCACCAAGGGTGTGTAGCTCGTGTTGGGGTGCTTAAGTGTGGGTACCCGGGGACGAAAGGTGGGCCGGGGCCGGCGCGAGCCTCTGTGGTGAGTGCTGGGCCGTTCCCTTGGTACTCCAGTCGGAGTACCAAGGGCACGGACTTCCATGGTATAGTACCAAGGGCACGGACCTCCAGGGGGCTGAAACAAGGGTGTGTAGCCCGTGTGGGGGTGCTTAAGTGTGGGTCCCCGGGTTCGAAGGGAGGGCCTGGTCCCCGGTGGTCATCCCCGGAGTCCCAGAGCCTGCAACCCGGGGAAGAGTGGCCCGTCCCCAGACTGAGTTTGGGGGAATGCGGGGTGGCTCTGGAGGGGCTCCAGGGGTTCCAGGGGGTGCTCGGCGGAGGCCATGCCCAGCCAGAGTGGCCCTTCCCCGGGCAGAATCTGGGGAGAGTGGGGGGTGGCTCTGGAGGTGCTCCGGGGGCTCCAGGGGTTCCAGGGGGTGCTCAGTGGGGGCCATGCCCAGCCAGAGTTGCCCTTCCCCGGGGTGAGTCTGGAGGAGTGGGGGGTGGCTCTGGAGGGGCTCCAGGGGTTCCAGGGGGTGCTCGGCGGAGGCCATGCCCAGCCAGAGTGGCCCTTCCCCGGGCATAGTCTGGGGAGAGTGGGGGGTGGCTCTGGAGGTGCTCCGGGGGCTCCAGGGGGTGCTCAGTGGAGGCCATGCCCAGCCAGAGTGTCCCTTCCCCGTGCAGAGTCTGGAGGAGTGGGGGGTGGCTCTGGAGGTGCTCCGGGGGTTCCAGGGGTTCCAGGGGGTGCTCGGTGGAGGCCATGCCCAGCCAGAGTGGCCCTTCCCCGGGCAGAGTCTGGAGGAGTGGGGGGTGGCTCTGGAGGTGCTCCGGGGGCTCCAGGGGTTCCAGGGGGTGCTCGGCGGAGGCCATGCCCAGCCAGAGTGGCCCTTCCCCGGGCATAGTCTGGGGAGAGTGGGGGGTGGCTCTGGAGGTGCTCCGGGGGCTCCAGGGGGTGCTCAGTGGAGGCCATGCCCAGCCAGAGTGGCCCTTCCCCGGGCATAGTCTGGGGAGAGTGGGGGGTGGCTCTGGAGGTGCTCCGGGGGCTTCAGGGGGTGCTCAGTGGAGGCCATGCCCAGCCAGAGTGTCCCTTCCCCGGGCAGAGTCTGGAGGAGTGGGGGGTGGCTCTGGAGGTGCTCCGGGGGCTCCAGGGGGTGCTCGGCGGAGGCCATGCCCAGCCAGAGTGGCCCTTCCCCGGGCATAGTCTGGGGAGAGTGGGGGGTGGCTCTGGAGGTGCTCCGGGGGCTCCAGGGGGTGCTCAGTGGAGGCCATGCCCAGCCAGAGTGTCCCTTCCCCGGGCAGAGTCTGGAGGAGTGGGGGGTGGCTCTGGAGGTGCTCCGGGGGCTCCAGGGGGTGCTCGGCGGAGGCCATGCCCAGCCAGAGTGGCCCTTCCCCGGGCATAGTCTGGGAAGAGTGGGGGGTGGCTCTGGAGGTGCTCCGGGGGCTCCAGGGGGTGCTCAGTGGAGGCCATGCCCAGCCAGAGTGGCCCTTCCCCGGGCAGAGTCTGGAGGAGTGGGGGGTGGCTCTGGAGGTGCTCCGGGGGCTCCAGGGGTTCCAGGGGGTGCTCGGCGGAGGCCATGCCCAGCCAGAGTGGCCCTTCCCCGGGCATAGTCTGGGGAGAGTGGGGGGTGGCTCTGGAGGTGCTCCGGGGGCTCCAGGGGGTGCTCAGTGGAGGCCATGCCCAGCCAGAGTGGCCCTTCCCCGGGCAGAGTCTGGAGGAGTGGGGGGTGGCTCTGAAGGTGCTCCGGGGGCTCCAGGGGTTCCAGGGGGTGCTCAGCGGAGGCCATGCCCAGCCAGAGTTGCCCTTCCCCGGGGTGAGTCTGGAGGAGTGGGGGGTGGCTCTGGAGGGGCTCCAGGGGTTCCAGGGGGGTGCTCGGCGGAGGCCATGCCCAGCCAGAGTGGCCCTTCCCCGGGGTGAGTCTGGAGGAGTGGGGGGTGGCTCTGGAGGGGCTCCAGGGGTTCCAGGGGGTGCTCGGCGGAGGCCAGGCCCAGCCAGAGTGGCCCTTCCCCGGGCATAGTCTGGGGAGAGTGGGGGGTGGCTCTGGAGGTGCTCCGGGGGCTCCAGGGGGTGCTCAGTGGAGGCCATGCCCAGCCAGAGTGGCCCTTCCCCGGGCATAGTCTGGGGAGAGTGGGGGGTGGCTCTGGAGGTGCTCCGGGGGCTTCAGGGGGTGCTCAGTGGAGGCCATGCCCAGCCAGAGTGTCCCTTCCCCGGGCAGAGTCTGGAGGAGTGGGGGGTGGCTCTGGAGGTGCTCCGGGGGCTCCAGGGGGTGCTCGGCGGAGGCCATGCCCAGCCAGAGTGGCCCTTCCCCGGGCAGAGTCTGGAGGAGTGGGGGTGGCTCTGGAGGTGCTCCGGGGGCTCCAGGGGTTCCAGGGGGTGCTCAGTGGGGGCCATGCCCAGCCAGAGTGGCCCTTCCCCGGGCAAAGTCTGGTCGTGTGTGGGGTGGATGATCCCTGCTCCGCCTCACGCGAGTTCGAGACCGGCTGGGTGCCCTTTTATCCATGAGGCACTGCACTGCCTCCGGCAGCCGAGTTCGGAGCCCGGTGAGGGCTCCAGGCTCCAGGGGCTCCGACCCGGAGCCTCCGACCCGCAGAAGGTGCTCCCTGGCCGGGCAAAGTCTGGCCGTGTGCGGGGTGGATGATCCCTGCTCCGCCTCACGCGAGTTCGAGACCGGCTGGGTGCCCTTTTATCCATGAGGCACTGCACTGCCTCCGGCAGCCGAGTTCGGGGCCCGGTGAGGGCTCCAGGCTCCAGGGGCTCCGACCCGGAGCCTCCGACCCGCAGAAGGTGCTCCCTGGCCGGGCAAAGTCTGGCCGTGTGCGGGGTGGATGATCCCTGCTCCGCCTCACGCGAGTTCGAGACCGGCTGGGTGCCCTTTTATCCATGAGGCACTGCACTTCCTCCGGCAGCCGAGTTCGGGGCCCGGTGAGGGCTCCAGGCTCCAGGGGCTCCGACCCGGAGCCTCCGACCCGCAGAAGGTGCTCCCTGGCCGGGCAAAGTCTGGCCGTGTGCGGGGTGGATGATCCCTGCTCCGCCTCACGCGAGTTCGAGACCGGCTGGGTGCCCTTTTATCCATGAGGCACTGCACTTCCTCCGGCAGCCGAGTTCGGGGCCCGGTGAGGGCTCCAGGCTCCAGGGGCTCCGACCCGGAGCCTCCGACCCGCAGAAGGTGCTCCCTGGCCGGGCAAAGTCTGGCCGTGTGCGGGGTGGATGATCCCTGCTCCGCCTCACGCGAGTTCGAGACCGGCTGGGTGCCCTTTTATCCATGAGGCACTGCACTGCCTCCGGCAGCCGAGTTCGGGGCCCGGTGAGGGCTCCAGGCTCCAGGGGCTCCGACCCGGAGCCTCCGACCCGCAGAAGGTGCTCCCTGGCCGGGCAAAGTCTGGCCGTGTGCGGGGTGGATGATCCCTGCTCCGCCTCACGCGAGTTCGAGACCGGCTGGGTGCCCTTTTATCCATGAGGCACTGCACTGCCTCCGGCAGCCGAGTTCGGGGCCCGGTGAGGGCTCCAGGCTCCAGGGGCTCCGACCCGGAGCCTCCGACCCGCAGAAGGTGCTCCCTGGCCGGGCAAAGTCTGGCCGTGTGCGGGGTGGATGATCCCTGCTCCGCCTCACGCGAGTTCGAGACCGGCTGGGTGCCCTTTTATCCATGAGGCACTGCACTTCCTCCGGCAGCCGAGTTCGGGGCCCGGTGAGGGCTCCAGGCTCCAGGGGCTCCGACCCGGAGCCTCCGACTCGCAGAAGGTGCTCCCTGGCCGGGCAAAGTCTGGCCGTGTGCGGGGTGGATGATCCCTGCTCCGCCTCACGCGAGTTCGAGACCGGCTGGGTGCCCTTTTATCCATGAGGCACTGCACTTCCTCCGGCAGCCGAGTTCGGGGCCCGGTGAGGGCTCCAGGCTCCAGGGGCTCCGACCCGGAGCCTCCGACCCGCAGAAGGTGCTCCCTGGCCGGGCAAAGTCTGGCCGTGTGCGGGGTGGATGATCCCTGCTCCGCCTCACGCGAGTTCGAGACCGGCTTGGTGCCCTTTTATCCATGAGGCACTGCACTGCCTCCGGCAGCCGAGTTCGGGGCCCGGTGAGGGCTCCAGGCTCCAGGGGCTCCGACCCGGAGCCTCCGACCCGCAGAAGGTGCTCCCTGGCCGGGCAAAGTCTGGCCGTGTGCGGGGTGGATGATCCCTGCTCCGCCTCACGCGAGTTCGAGACCGGCTGGGTGCCCTTTTATCCATGAGGCACTGCACTGCCTCCGGCAGCCGAGTTCGGGGCCCGGTGAGGGCTCCAGGCTCCAGGGGCTCCGACCCGGAGCCTCCGACCCGCAGAAGGTGCTCCCTGGCCGGGCAAAGTCTGGCCGTGTGCGGGGTGGATGATCCCTGCTCCGCCTCACGCGAGTTCGAGACCGGCTGGGTGCCCTTTTATCCATGAGGCACTGCACTTCCTCCGGCAGCCGAGTTCGGGGCCCGGTGAGGGCTCCAGGCTCCAGGGGCTCCGACCCGGAGCCTCCGACCCGCAGAAGGTGCTCCCTGGCCGGGCAAAGTCTGGCCGTGTGCGGGGTGGATGATCCCTGCTCCGCCTCACGCGAGTTCGAGACCGGCTGGGTACCCTTTTATCCAAGAATCAACTGGAGTGTGGAGCTTCTACGGGCCTCCAGGGGCACTGCCGACCCAGAGCTGTGCCCCGGCTTCAGTTCTCTGTATCTCAGGAAGTTTTTTATTTATACATCTATTTCATCCATAATCTCTGGCGCCTAAAGGGTTAAGCAAGCATTTTTACTATCTAAAAGTGCTTGGTTCTGCATGTAATGGAAAGAAGCCCACTCTACGTGCAACAAATCTCGTGATTTGTATTTTGCTTTTGCTAAATAGAAGTATTTCTTGATATTGAATACAGTTCATTTTGCTCTCAAATTTGAGATATTGTTTTGTTTCAAACAAAGCATTTGACTGAGTGCATGAAAACATTTTGGGTAAGAAGCACTATCTGGCCATTCTGAGTTTGTGTTGGATCCCTACTAGATATTCTGGCCGAGTGGTCTAAGGGGCTAGATTTAGGTTCGTGTCCCTGTGAAGGGATATATTCAAATCCAACAACTGTTAGACTGCATGGAAAAGCTAAACGTCGATTACTAGATATTAAAGCTGCGCCCAAATGCGTGATATTTTTCTATGCCTCGCTGGACACCAATTAAAGGTTTTTACACTTGTTTTCACAACATGTCCTGTGCGTAATGTGGATACAAGTCTTCCAAGAGCAGCATATTCCCATACCGGGAGTTGAACCCGGGCCACCTGGGTGAGAACCAGGAATCCTAACCACTAGACCATATGGGAAGGATTACAAAGCAACTGATTGAATTATAAAGTAGACCTCAGTGAGGTTTGAGAGTTGAGGAACAGTCCAAACAGTGCATATTTGGGGAATCAGCTTGTTAGCAAGCATTTTTAATCCAATCTAAAAATGTTTGATTCTGCATGTAATTGAAAGAAGCCCATTCTAAATGGAAAAAGTCTCGTGATTTGTATGTTGCTTGTCGTTCAGCCAAACAAGACCATGGACCTGAAATCCACAATACGGGATTTTGGAGGCTATTGTCCTGTGCATTATAATTATGGGGTTTTGTACACCTAATAGACTCAAATTGCTTCAAAATGTGTAACCATAGTCCCTTTTTGACCTACATCTTGTTGGTTCAGCATGAGTATGCAATTTTACTAGGTGCTGATTGCTGGACCATTATCTTAAAGACAAGAGAGTTACTTAAACATAGCGTTGACTTTGATTACTTGTGAAGTAACATAGTCTTGAAAGAGTTCCTTCTCAGCTATTTTTCCCCCCAAAAAAGAAATGACAATGTAGGATGGATTAAATAAAAATGCTGCTCGATTAAATGGAAGGTGGAACTGGGAGCTCGCGCTGAAACTCAGCTTCCATCATCTATATCGGCATCAGTTGAGAATAAACCTACACTTTGCTGACTAGCTTGGTTAATCCTGATTAGAAAAGCCATCAGTGCAAATAAACACATTCTAGCAGAGGATGGTTTCGATCCATCGACCTCTGGGTTATGGGCCCAGCACGCTTCCGCTGCGCCACTCTGCTGAGTGCTCTCCTTCGATGGGACTTGAACCTAAAATCCCTGGTTTAGGGGGCCAGTGCATTATAGCTACGGGGCTATATACATCTAAATGACTCAAATTGCTTCAAAATGTGTTATCTAGATTCAAAGGTAATGCAGAACTGGGATCTTGCACAGAAGCACTGTGCTCTACCACTGAGCTACATCCCCATCTACTGCCTGTCATGATTTTTTTCCAAGCAAGGTTTGGAGACAACACCTTTCCCTTTGTGCCATGAACAGACTACTGAATGGCGCTGCAGGGGACTGAACCCAGGATTTCCTACATGCCCTTGATCTGAAAGAAATGCTGAGAAATGAAACATGCTGGTTTATAAAATGGAACGAAAGCTTGAAAGTTGTGCTCCCAAACAGACGTTGCTGACAGGATTCAATTCCAGTTGACAGAAATCCTAACCACTAGAGCATATGGGAAATGTAAGAATCAAGTGTAAAAGATTGAAGTGTAACATAAGCCTCATGGATGTTGGAGAGGTTAAGGAACAGTGCTCAGTTGGGGCACCAGCTTTTAAGCAAGCATTTTTACTATCTAAAAGTGCTTGGTTCTGCATGTAATGGAAAGAAGCCCACTCTACGTGCAGCAAATCTCGTGATTTGTATTTTGCTTTTGCTAAATAGAAGTATTTCTTGATATTGAATACAGTTCATTTTGCTCTCAAATTTGAGATATTGTTTTGTTTCAAACAAAGCATTTGACTGAGTGCATGAAAACATTTTGGGTAAGAAGCACTATCTGGCCATTCTGAGTTTGTGTTGGATCCCTACTAGATATTCTGGCCGAGTGGTCTAAGGGGCTAGATTTAGGTTCGTGTCCCTGTGAAGGGATATATTCAAATCCAACAACTGTTAGACTGCATGGAAAAGCTAAACGTCGATTACTAGATATTAAAGCTGCGCCCAAATGCGTGATATTTTTCTATGCCTCGCTGGACACCAATTAAAGGTTTTTACACTTGTTTTCACAACATGTCCTGTGCGTAATGTGGATACAAGTCTTCCAAGAGCAGCATATTCCCATACTGGGAGTTGAACCCGGGCCACCTGGATGAGAACCAGGAATCCTAACCACTAGACCATATGGGAAGGATTACAAAGCAACTGATTGAATTATAAAGTAGACCTCAGTGAGGTTTGAGAGTTGAGGAACAGTCCAAACAGTGCATATTTGGGGAATCAGCTTGTTAGCAAGCATTTTTAATCCAATCTAAAAGTGTTTGATTCTGCATGTAATTGAAAGAAGCCCATTCTAAATGGAAAAAGTCTCGTGATTTGTATGTTGCTTGTCGTTCAGCCAAACAAGACCATGGACCTGAAATCCACAATACGGGATTTTGGAGGCTATTGTCCTGTGCATTATAATTATGGGGTTTTGTACACCTAATAGACTCAAATTGCTTCAAAATGTGTAACCATAGTCCTTTTTTGACCTACATCTTGTTGGTTCAGCATGAGTATGCAATTTTACTAGGTGCTGATTGCTGGACCATTATCTTAAAGACAAGAGAGTTACTTAAACATAGCGTTGACTTTGATTACTTGTGAAGTAACATAGTCTTGAAAGAGTTCCTTCTCAGCTATTTTTCCCCCCAAAAAAGAAATGACAATGTAGGATGGATTAAATAAAAATGCTGCTCGATTAAATGGAAGGTGGAACTGGGAGCTCGCGCTGAAACTCAGCTTCCATCATCTATATCGGCATCAGTTGAGAATAAACCTACACTTTGCTGACTAGCTTGGTTAATCCTGATTAGAAAAGCCATCAGTGCAAAGTAACACATTCTAGCAGAGGATGGTTTCGATCCATCGACCTCTGGGTTATGGGCACAGCACGCTTCCGCTGCGCCACTCTGCTGAGTGCTCTCCTTCGATGGGACTTGAACCTAAAATACCTGGTTTAGGGGGCCAGTGCATTATACCTACGGGGCTATATACATCTAAATGACTCAAATTGCTTCAAAATGTGTTATCTAGATTCAAAGGTAATGCAGAACTGGGATCTTGCACAGAAGCACTGTGCTCTACCACTGAGCTACATCCCCATCTACTGCCTGTCATGATTTTTTTCCAAGCAAGGTTTGGACCTTTCCCTTTGTGCCATGAACAGACTACTGAATGGCGCTGCAGGGGACTGAACCCAGGATTTCCTACATGCCCTTGATCTGAAAGAAATGCTGAGAAATGAAACATGCTGGTTTATAAAATGGAACGAAAGCTTGAAAGTTGTGCTCCCAAACAGACGTTGCTGACAGGATTCAATTCCAGTTGACAGAAATCCTAACCACTAGAGCATATGGGAAATGTAAGAATCAAGTGTAAAAGATTGAAGTGTAACATAAGCCTCATGGATGTTGGAGAGGTTAAGGAACAGTGCTCAGTTGGGGCACCAGCTTTTAAGCAAGCATTTTTACTATCTAAAAGTGCTTGGTTCTGCATGTAATGGAAAGAAGCCCACTCTACGTGCAACAAATCTCGTGATTTGTATTTTGCTTTTGCTAAATAGAAGTATCTCTTGATATTGAATACAGTTCATTTTGCTCTCAAATTTGAGATATTGTTTTGTTTCAAACAAAGCATTTGACTGAGTGCATGAAAACATTTTGGGTAAGAAGCACTATCTGGCCATTCTGAGTTTGTGTTGGATCCCTACTAGATATTCTGGCCGAGTGGTCTAAGGGGCTAGATTTAGGTTCGTGTCCCTGTGAAGGGATATATTCAAATCCAACAACTGTTAGACTGCATGGAAAAGCTAAACGTCGATTACTAGATATTAAAGCTGCGCCCAAATGCGTGATATTTTTCTATGCCTCGCTGGACACCAATTAAAGGTTTTTACACTTGTTTTCACAACATGTCCTGTGCGTAATGTGGATACAAGTCTTCCAAGAGCAGCATATTCCCATACCGGGAGTTGAACCCGGGCCACCTGGGTGAGAACCAGGAATCCTAACCACTAGACCATATGGGAAGGAGTACAAAGCAACTGATTGAATTATAAAGTAGACCTCAGTGAGGTTTGAGAGTTGAGGAACAGTCCAAACAGTGCATATTTGGGGAATCAGCTTGTTAGCAAGCATTTTTAATCCAATCTAAAAGTGTTTGATTCTGCATGTAATTGAAAGAAGCCCATTCTAAATGGAAAAAGTCTCGTGATTTGTATGTTGCTTGTCGTTCAGCCAAACAAGACCATGGACCTGAAATCCACAATACGGGATTTTGGAGGCTATTGTCCTGTGCATTATAATTATGGGGTTTTGTACACCTAATAGACTCAAATTGCTTCAAAATGTGTAACCATAGTCCTTTTTTGACCTACATCTTGTTGGTTCAGCATGAGTATGCAATTTTACTAGGTGCTGATTGCTGGACCATTATCTTAAAGACAAGAGAGTTACTTAAACATAGCGTTGACTTTGATTACTTGTGAAGTAACATAGTCTTGAAAGAGTTCCTTCTCAGCTATTTTTCCCCCCAAAAAAGAAATGACAATGTAGGATGGATTAAATAAAAATGCTGCTCGATTAAATGGAAGGTGGAACTGGGAGCTCGCGCTGAAACTCAGCTTCCATCATCTATATCGGCATCAATTGAGAATAAACCTACACTTTGCTGACTAGCTTGGTTAATCCTGATTAGAAAAGCCATCAGTGCAAAGTAACACATTCTAGCAGAGGATGGTTTCGATCCATCGACCTCTGGGTTATGGGCACAGCACGCTTCCGCTGCGCCACTCTGCTGAGTGCTCTCCTTCGATGGGACTTGAACCTAAAATACCTGGTTTAGGGGGCCAGTGCATTATACCTACGGGGCTATATACATCTAAATGACTCAAATTGCTTCAAAATGTGTTATCTAGATTCAAAGGTAATGCAGAACTGGGATCTTGCACAGAAGCACTGTGCTCTACCACTGAGCTACATCCCCATCGACTGCCTGTCATGATTTTTTTCCAAGCAAGGTTTGGACCTTTCCCTTTGTGCCATGAACAGACTACTGAATGGTGCTGCAGGGGACTGAACCCAGGATTTCCTACATGCCCTTGATCTGAAAGAAATGCTGAGAAATGAAACATGCTGGTTTATAAAATGGAACGAAAGCTTGAAAGTTGTGCTCCCAAACAGACGTTGCTGACAGGATTCAATTCCAGTTGACAGAAATCCTAACCACTAGAGCATATGGGAAATGTAAGAATCAAGTGTAAAAGATTGAAGTGTAACATAAGCCTCATGGATGTTGGAGAGGTTAAGGAACAGTGCTCAGTTGGGGCACCAGCTTTTAAGCAAGCATTTTTACTATCTAAAAGTGCTTGGTTCTGCATGTAATGGAAAGAAGCCCACTCTACGTGCAACAAATCTCGTGATTTGTATTTTGCTTTTGCTAAATAGAAGTATCTCTTGATATTGAATACAGTTCATTTTGCTCTCAAATTTGAGATATTGTTTTGTTTCAAACAAAGCATTTGACTGAGTGCATGAAAACATTTTGGGTAAGAAGCACTATCTGGCCATTCTGAGTTTGTGTTGGATCCCCACTAGATATTCTGGCCGAGTGGTCTAAGGGGATAGATTTAGGTTCGTGTCCCTGTGAAGGGATGCATTCAAATCCAACCACTGTTAGACTGCATGGAAAAGCTAAAGGTCGATTACTAGATATTAAAGCTGCGCCCAAATGCGTGATATTTTTCTATGCCTCGCTGGACACCAATTAAAGGTTTTTACACTTATTTTCACAACATGTCCTGTGCGTAATGTGGATACAAGTCTTCCAAGAGCAGGATATTCTCATACCGGGAGTTGAACCCGGGCCACCTGGGTGAAAACCAGGAATCCTAACCGCTAGACCATATGGGAAGGATTACAAAGCAACTGATTGAATTATAAAGTAGACCTCAGTGATGTTTGAGAGTTGAGGAACAGTCCAAACAGTGCATATTTGGGGAATCAGCTTGTTAGCAAGCATTTTTAATCCAATCTAAAAGTGTTTGATTCTGCATGTAATTGAAAGAAGCCCATTCTAAATGGAAAAAGTCTCATGATTTGTATGTTGCTTGTCGTTCAGCCAATAAGACCATGGACCTGAAATCCACAATACGGGATTTTGGAGGCTATTGTCCTATGCATTATAATTATGGGGTTTTGTACACCTAATGGATTCAAATTGCTTCAAAATGTGTAACCATAGTTCTTTTTTGACCTACATCTTGTTGGTTCAGCATGAGTATGCAATTTTACTAGGTGCTGATTGCTGGACCATTATCTTAAAGACAAGAGAGTTACTTAAACATAGCATTGACTTTGATTACTTGTGAAGTAACATAGTCTTGAAAGAGTTCCTTCTCAGCTATTTTTCCCCCCAAAAAAGAAATGACAATGTAGGATGGATTAAATAAAAGTGCTGCTCGATTAAATGGAAGGTGGAACTGGGAGCTCGCGCTGAAACTCAGCTTCCATCATCTATATCGGCATCAGTTGAGAATAAACCTACACTTTGCTGACTAGCTTGGTTAATCCTGATTAGAAAAGCCATCAGTGCAAATAAACACATTCTAGCAGAGGATGGTTTCGATCCATCGACCTCTGGGTTATGGGCCACTCTGCTGAGTGCTCTCCTTCGATGGGACTTGAACCTAAAATCCCTGGTTTAGGGGGCCAGTGCATTATAGCTACGGGGCTATATACATCTAAATGACTCAAATTGCTTCAAAATGTGTTATCTAGATTCAAAGGTAATGCAGAACTGGGATCTTGCACAGAAGCACTGTGCTCTACCACTGAGCTACATCCCCATCTACTGCCTGTCATGATTTTTTTCCAAGCAAGGTTTGGAGACAACACCTTTCCCTTTGTGCCATGAACAGACTACTGAATGGCGCTGCAGGGGACTGAACCCAGGATTTCCTACATGCCCTTGATCTGAAAGAAATGCTGAGAAATGAAACATGCTGGTTTATAAAATGGAACGAAAGCTTGAAAGTTGTGCTCCCAAACAGACGTTGCTGACAGGATTCAATTCCAGTTGACAGAAATCCTAACCACTAGAGCATATGGGAAATGTAAGAATCAAGTGTAAAAGATTGAAGTGTAACATAAGCCTCATGGATGTTGGAGAGGTTAAGGAACAGTGCTCAGTTGGGGCACCAGCTTTTAAGCAAGCATTTTTACTATCTAAAAGTGCTTGGTTCTGCATGTAATGGAAAGAAGCCCACTCTACGTGCAACAAATCTCGTGATTTGTATTTTGCTTTTGCTAAATAGAAGTATTTCTTGATATTGAATACAGTTCATTTTGCTCTCAAATTTGAGATATTGTTTTGTTTCAAACAAAGCATTTGACTGAGTGCATGAAAACATTTTGGGTAAGAAGCACTATCTGGCCATTCTGAGTTTGTGTTGGATCCCTACTAGATATTCTGGCCGAGTGGTCTAAGGGGCTAGATTTAGGTTCGTGTCCCTGTGAAGGGATATATTCAAATCCAACAACTGTTAGACTGCATGGAAAAGCTAAACGTCGATTACTAGATATTAAAGCTGCGCCCAAATGCGTGATATTTTTCTATGCCTCGCTGGACACCAATTAAAGGTTTTTACACTTGTTTTCACAACATGTCCTGTGCGTAATGTGGATACAAGTCTTCCAAGAGCAGGATATTCCCATACCGGGAGTTGAACCCGGGCCACCTGGGTGAAACCCAAGGAATCCTAACCGCTAGACCATATGGGAAGGATTACAAAGCAACTGATTGAATTATAAAGTAGACCTCAGTGATGTTTGAGAGTTGAGGAACAGTCCAAACAGTGCATATTTGGGGAATCAGCTTGTTAGCAAGCATTTTTAATCCAATCTAAAAGTGTTTGATTCTGCATGTAATTGAAAGAAGCCCATTCTAAATGGAAAAAGTCTCGTGATTTGTATGTTGCTTGTCGTTCAGCCAATAAGACCATGGACCTGAAATCCACAATACGGGATTTTGGAGGCTATTGTCCTATGCATTATAATTATGGGGTTTTGTACACCTAATGGATTCAAATTGCTTCAAAATGTGTAACCATAGTTCTTTTTAGACCTACATCTTGTTGGTTCAGCATGAGTATGCAATTTTACTAGGTGCTGATTGCTGGACCATTATCTTAAAGACAAGAGAGTTACTTAAACATAGCGTTGACTTTGATTACTTGTGAAGTAACATAGTCTTGAAAGAGTTCCTTCTCAGCTATTTTTCCCCCCAAAAAAGAAATGACAATGTAGGATGGATTAAATAAAAGTGCTGCTCGATTAAATGGAAGGTGGAACTGGGAGCTCGCGCTGAAACTCAGCTTCCATCATCTATATCGGCATCAGTTGAGAATAAACCTACACTTTGCTGACTAGCTTGGTTAATCCTGATTAGAAAAGCCATCAGTGCAAAGTAACACATTCTAGCAGAGGATGGTTTCGATCCATCGACCTCTGGGTTATGGGCCAAGCACGCTTCCGCTGCGCCACACTGCTGAGTGCTCTCTTTCGATGGGACTTGAACCTAAAATCCCTGGTTTAGGGGGCCAGTGCATTATACCTACTGGGCTATATACATCTAAATGACTCAAATTGCTTCAAAATGTGTTATCTAGATTCAAAGGTAATGCAGAACTGGGATCTTGCACAGAAGCACTGTGCTCTACCACTGAGCTACATCCCCATCTACTGCCTGTCATGATTTTTTTCCAAGCAAGGTTTGGACCTTTCCCTTTGTGCCATGAACAGACTACTGAATGGCGCTGCAGGGGACTGAACCCAGGATTTCCTACATGCCCTTGATCTGAAAGAAATGCTGAGAAATGAAACATGCTGGTTTATAAAATGGAACGAAAGCTTGAAAGTTGTGCTCCCAAACAGACGTTGCTGACAGGATTCAATTCCAGTTGACAGAAATCCTAACCACTAGAGCATATGGGAAATGTAAGAATCAAGTGTAAAAGATTGAAGTGTAACATAAGCCTCATGGATGTTGGAGAGGTTAAGGAACAGTGCTCAGTTGGGGCACCAGCTTTTAAGCAAGCATTTTTACTATCTAAAAGTGCTTGGTTCTGCATGTAATGGAAAGAAGCCCACTCTACGTGCAACAAATCTCGTGATTTGTATTTTGCTTTTGCTAAATAGAAGTATTTCTTGATATTGAATACAGTTCATTTTGCTCTCAAATTTGAGATATTGTTTTGTTTCAAACAAAGCATTTGACTGAGTGCATGAAAACATTTTGGGTAAGAAGCACTATCTGGCCATTCTGAGTTTGTGTTGGACCCCTACTAGATATTCTGGCCGAGTGGTCTATGGGGCTAGATTTAGGTTTGTGTCCCTGTGAAGGGATGCATTCAAATCCAACAACTGTTAGACTGCATGGAAAAGCTAAAGGTCGATTACTAGATATTAAAGCTGCGCCCAAATGCGTGATATTTTTCTATGCCTCGCTGGACACCAATTAAAGGTTTTTACACTTGTTTTCACAACATGTCCTGTGCGTAATGTGGATACAAGTCTTCCAAGAGCAGGACATTCCCATACCGGGAGTTGAACCCGGGCCACCTGGGTGAAAACCGGGAATCCTAACCGCTAGACCATATGGGAACGATTACAAAGCAACTGATTGAATTATAAAGTAGACCTCAGTGATGTTTGAGAGTTGAGGAACAGTCCAAACAGTGCATATTTGGGGAATCAGCTTGTTAGCAAGCATTTTTAATCCAATCTAAAAGTGTTTGATTCTGCATGTAATTGAAAGAAGCCCATTCTAAATGGAAAAAGTCTCGTGATTTGTATGTTGCTTGTCGTTCAGCCAATAAGACCATGGACCTGAAATCCACAATACGGGATTTTGGAGGCTATTGTCCTGTGCATTATAATTATGGGGTTTTGTACACCTAATAGACTCAAATTGCTTCAAAATGTGTAACCATAGTCCTTTTTTGACCTACATCTTGTTGGTTCAGCATGAGTATGCAATTTTACTAGGTGCTGATTGCTGGACCATTATCTTAAAGACAAGAGAGTTACTTAAACATAGCGTTGACTTTGATTACTTGTGAAGTAACATAGTCTTGAAAGAGTTCCTTCTCAGCTATTTTTCCCCCCAAAAAAGAAATGACAATGTAGGATGGATTAAATAAAAGTGCTGCTCGATTAAATGGAAGGTGGTACTGGGAGCTCGCGCTGAAACTCAGCTTCCATCATCTATATCGGCATCAGTTGAGAATAAACCTACACTTTGTTGACTAGCTTGGTTAATCCTGATTAGAAAAGCCATCAGTGGAAATAAACACATTCTAGCAGAGGATGGTTTCAATCCATCGACCTCTGGGTTATGGGCCCAGCACGCTTCCGCTGCGCCACTCTGCTGAGTGCTCTCCTTCGATGGGACTTGAACCTAAAATACCTGGTTTAGGGGGCCAGTGCATTATACCTACGGGGCTATATACATCTAAATGACTCAAATTGCTTCAAAATGTGTTATCTAGATTCAAAGGTAATGCAGAACTGGGATCTTGCACAGAAGCACAGTGCTCTACCACTGAGCTACATCCCCATCTACCACCTGTCATGATTTTTTTCCAAGCAAGGTTTGGAGACAACACCTTTCCCTTTGTGCCATGAACAGACTACTAAATGGCGCTCTAGGGGACTGAACCCAGGATTTCCTACATGCCCTTGATCTGAAAGAAATGCTGAGAAATTAAACATGCTGGTTTATAAAATGGAACGAAAGCTTGAAAGTTGTGCTCCCAAACAGACGTTGCTGACAGGATTCAATTCCAGTTGACAGAAATCCTAACCACGAGAGCATATGGGAAATGTAAGAATCAAGTGTAAAAGATTGAAGCGTAACATAAGCCTCATGGCTGTTGGAGAGGTTAAGGAACAGTGCTCAGTTGGGGCACCAGCTTTTAAGCAAGCATTTTTACTATCTAAAAGTGCTTGGTTCTGCATGTAATGGAAAGAAGCCCACTCTACGTGCAACAAATCTCGTGATTTGTATTTTGCTTTTGCCAAATAGAAGTTTTTCTTGATATTGAATACAGTTCGTTTTGCTCTCAAATTTGAGATATTGTTTTGTTTCAAACAAAGCATTTGACTGAGTGCATAAAAACATCTTGGGTAAGAAGCACTATCTGGCCATTCTGAGTTTGTGTTGGATCCCCACTAGATATTCTGGCCGAGTGGTCTAAGGGGCTAGATTTAGGTTCGTGTCCCTGTGAAGGGATGCATTCAAATCCAACAACTGTTAGACTGCATGGAAAAGCTAAAGGTCGATTACTAGATATTAAAGCTGCGCCCAAATGCGTGATATTTTTCTATGCCTCGCTGGACACCAATTAAAGGTTTTTACACTTGTTTTCACAACATGTCCTGTGCGTACTGTGGATACAAGTCTTCCAAGAGCAGGATATTCCCATACCGGGAGTTGAACCCGGGCCACCTGGGTGAGAACCAGGAATCCTAAGCGCTGGACCATATAGAAAGGATTACAAAGCAAATGATTGAAGTATAAAGTAGACCTCAGTGATGTTTGAGAGTTGAGGAACAGTCCAAACAGTGCATATTTGGGGAATCAGTTTGTTAGCAAGCATTTTTAATCCAATCTAAAAGTGTTTGATTCTGCATGTAATTGAAAGAAGCCCATTCTAAATGGAAAAAGTCTCGTGATTTGTATGTTGCTTGTCGTTCAGCCAATAAGACCATGGACCTGAAATCCACAATACGGGATTTTGGAGGCTATTGTCCTGTGCATTATAATTATGGGGTTTTGTACACCTAATAGACTCAAATTGCTTCAAAATGTGTAACCATAGTCCTTTTTTGACCTACATCTTGTTGGTTCAGCATGAGTATGCAATTTTACTAGGTGCTGATTGCTGGACCATTATCATAACCCTTTAGGCGCCAGAGATTATGGATGAAATAAATGTATAAATAAAAAACTTCCTGAGATACAGAGAACTGAAGCCGGGGCACAGCTCTGGGTCGGCAGTGCCCCTGGAGGCCCGTAGAAGCTCCACACTCCAGTTGATTCTTGGATAAAAGGGCACCCAGCCGGTCTCGAACTCGCGTAAGGCGGAGCAGGGATCATCCACCCCGCACACGGCCAGACTTTGCCCGGCCAGGGAGCACCTTCTGCGGGTCGGAGGCTCCGGGTTGGAGCCCCTGGAGCCTGGAGCCCTCACCGGGCCCCGAACTCGGCTGCCGGAGGCAGTGCAGTGCCTCATGGATAAAAGGGCACCCAGCCGGTCTCGAACTCGCGTGAGGCGGAGCAGGGATCATCCACCCCGCACACGGCCAGCCTTTGCCCGGCCAGGGAGCACCTTCTGCGGGTCGGAGGCTCCGGGTCGGAGCCCCTGGAGCCTGGAGCCCTCACCGGGCCCCGAACTCGGCTGCCGGAGGCAGTGCAGTGCCTCATGGATAAAAGGGCACCCAGCCGGTCTCGAACTCGCGTGAGGCGGAGCAGGGATCATCCACCCCGCACACGGCCAGACTTTGCCCGGCCAGGGAGCACCTTCTGCGGGTCGGAGGCTCCGGGTCGGAGCCCCTGGAGCCTGGAGCCCTCACCGGGCCCCGAACTCGGCTGCCGGAGGCAGTGCAGTGCCTCATGGATAAAAGGGCACCCAGCCGGTCTCGAACTCGCGTGAGGCGGAGCAGGGATCATCCACCCCGCACACGGCCAGACTTTGCCCGGCCAGGGAGCACCTTCTGCGGGTCGGAGGCTCCGGGTCGGAGCCCCTGGAGCCTGGAGCCCTCACCGGGCCCCGAACTCGGCTGCCGGAGGCAGTGCAGTGCCTCATGGATAAAAGGGCACCCAGCCGGTCTCGAACTCGCGTGAGGGGGAGCAGGGATCATCCACCCCGCACACGGCCAGACTTTGCCCGGCCAGGGAGCACCTTCTGCGGGTCGGAGGCTCCGGGTCGGAGCCCCTGGAGCCTGGAGCCCTCACCGGGCCCCGAACTCGGCTGCCGGAGGCAGTGCAGTGCCTCATGGATAAAAGGGCACCCAGCCGGTCTCGAACTCGCGTGAGGCGGAGCAGGGATCATCCACCCCGCACACGGCCAGCCTTTGCCCGGCCAGGGAGCACCTTCTGCGGGTCGGAGGCTCCGGGTCGGAGCCCCTGGAGCCTGGAGCCCTCACCGGGCCCCGAACTCGGCTGCCGGAGGCAGTGCAGTGCCTCATGGATAAAAGGGCACCCAGCCGGTCTCGAACTCGCGTGAGGCGGAGCAGGGATCATCCACCCCGCACACGGCCAGACTTTGCCCGGCCAGGGAGCACCTTCTGCGGGTCGGAGGCTCCGGGTCGGAGCCCCTGGAGCCTGGAGCCCTCACCGGGCCCCGAACTCGGCTGCCGGAGGCAGTGCAGTGCCTCATGGATAAAAGGGCACCCAGCCGGTCTCGAACTCGCGTGAGGCGGAGCAGGGATCATCCACCCCGCACACGGCCAGACTTTGCCCGGCCAGGGAGCACCTTCTGCGGGTCGGAGGCTCCGGGTCGGAGCCCCTGGAGCCTGGAGCCCTCACCGGGCCCCGAACTCGGCTGCCGGAGGCAGTGCAGTGCCTCATGGATAAAAGGGCACCCAGCCGGTCTCGAACTCGCGTGAGGCGGAGCAGGGATCATCCACCCCGCACACGGCCAGACTTTGCCCGGCCAGGGAGCACCTTCTGCGGGTCGGAGGCTCCGGGTCGGAGCCCCTGGAGCCTGGAGCCCTCACCGGGCCCCGAACTCGGCTGCCGGAGGCAGTGCAGTGCCTCATGGATAAAAGGGCACCCAGCCGGTCTCGAACTCGCGTGAGGCGGAGCAGGGATCATCCACCCCGCACACGACCAGACTTTGCCCGGGGAAGGGCCACTCTGGCTGGGCATGGCCCCCACTGAGCACCCCCTGGAACCCCTGGAGCCCCCGGAGCACCTCCAGAGCCACCCCCCACTCCTCCAGACTCTGCCCGGGGAAGGGCCACTCTGGCTGGGCATGGCCTCCACTGAGCACCCCCTGGAGCCCCCGGAGCACCTCCAGAGCCACCCCCCACTCTCCCCAGACTATGCCCGGGGAAGGGCCACTCTGGCTGGGCATGGCCTCCACCAAGCACCCCCTGGAGCCCCCGGAGCACCTCCAGAGCCACCCCCCACTCTCCCCAGACTATGCCCGGGGAAGGGCCACTCTGGCTGGGCATGGCCTCCGCCGAGCACCCCCTGGAGCCCCCGGAGCACCTCCAGAGCCACCCCCCACTCCTCCAGACTCTGCCCGGGGAAGGGCCACTCTGGCTGGGCATGGCCTCCACTGAGCACCCCCTGGAGCCCCCGGAGCACCTCCAGAGCCACCCCCCACTCTCCCCAGACTATGCTCGGGGAAGGGACACTCTGGCTGGGTATGGCCTCCACTGAGCACCCCCTGGAACCCCTGGAACCCCTGGAGCCCCGGGAGCACCTCCAGAGCCACCCCCCACTCTCCCCAGACTCTGCCCGGGGAAGGGCCACTCTGGCTGGGCATGGCCTCCGCCGAGCACCCCCTGGAACCCCCGGAGCACCTCCAGAGCCACCCCCCACTCCTCCAGACTCACCCCGGGGAAGGGCAACTCTGGCTGGGCATGGCCCCCACTGAGCACCCCCTGGAACCCCTGGAGCCCCTGGAGCACCTCCAGGGCCACCCCCCCACTCCACCAGACTCAGCCCCGACCCGGGCACACTCTTCCCCGGGTCCTGGGCTCCGGGACTCCGGGGATGACCACCGGGGACCAGGCTCTCCCTCCGAACCCGGGGACCCACCCTTAAGCACCCCCTCGCGGGCTAAACCCCTTAGGGGCAGCCGCCTGGAAGCCCGTGCCCTTGGTACTCTGACATGGAAGCCCGTGCCCTTGGTACTCTTAACCACAGGGGGTATAGTGTACTATACTATGATGGTCAGATCACCTCCAGGCCCCAGGGGAGTGCTTTTCTGGGGTCAAACAGTGCACTGATGATGGGGGATTATTTCATTTTGCTCATTTTGGTGTTTTTTCACATTTTAACCCATTTTCACCCCTTTTGCTCACAACTTCGTACTACGGCCCGGAAAAACGACAGAGTCGATGGGTATAGTGTACTATTGCCGAAAAATGACAGAGTCTTTTCGGGTATAGTGTACTATTTCGGTTTTTACTCTAAGTCCCTCAGGGGCATATGGTGCTATACTCTGATGGTCAGATCACCTCCAGGCCCCAGGGGAGTGCTTTTCTGGGGTCAAACAGTGCACTGATGATGGGGGATTATTTCATTTTGCTCATTTTGGTGTTTTTTCACATTTTAACCCATTTTCACCCCTTTTGCTCACAACTTCATACTACGGCCCGGGAAAACGACAGAGTCGATGGGCATAGTGTACTATTGCCGAAAAATGACAGAGTCTTTTCGGGAATAGTGTACTATTTCGGTTTTTACTCTAAGTCCCTCAGGGGCATATGGTGCTATACTCTGATGGTCAGATCACCTCCAGGCCCCAGGGGAGTGCTTTTCTGGGGTCAAACAGTGCACTGATGATGGGGGATTATTTCATTTTGCTCATTTTGGTGTTTTTTCACATTTTAACCCATTTTCACCCATTTTGCTCACCCCGCACTCTGCCGCATATGAGGCCGGGGAAGGGCCACTCTGGCTGGGCATGGCCTCCGCTGAGCACCCCCTGGAGCCCCTGGAGCCCCCGGAGACCCTCCAGAGCCACCCCCCACTCCTCCAGACTCACCCCGGGGAAGGGACACTCTGGCTGGGCATGGCCTCCGCCGAGCAGCCCCTGGAGCCCCCGGAGACCCTCCAGAGCCACCCCCCACTCCTCCAGACTCACCCCGGGGAAGGGACACTCTGGCTGGGCATGGCCTCCGCCGAGCACCCCCTGGAACCCCTGGAGCCCCTCCAGGGCCACCCCCCACTCCTCCAGACTCACCCCGGGGAAGGTCCACTCTGGCTGGGCATGGCCTCCGCTGACCACCCCCTGGAACCCCTGGAGCCCCCGGAGCAGCTCCAGAGCCACCCCCCACTCTCCCCAGACTCTGCACGGGGAAGGGCCACTCTGGCCGGGCATGGCCTCCGCTGAGCACCCCCTGGAACCCCTGGAGCCCCCGGAGCACCTCCAGAGCCATCCCCCACTCCTCCAGACTCACCCCGGGGAAGGGACACTCTGGCTGGGCATGGCCCCCACTGAGCACCCCCTGGAACCCCTGGAGCCCCCGGAGCACCTCCACAGCCACCCCCCACTCTCCCCAGACTCACCCCGGGGAAGGGCCACTCCGGCCGGGCATGGCCTCCGCTGAGCACCGCCTGGAGCCACCTCGGAGAGCTCCGGGACCCTGGAGCCACCATGGACAGCTCCGGGCCCCTGGAGCCACCTTGGAGAGCTCCGGGCACCTCCGGCCGGGCATGGCCCCCGCTGAGCACCCCCTGGAGCCCCCGGAGCACCTCCAGAGCCACCCCCCACTCTCCCCAGACTATGCCCGGGGAAGGGCCACTCTGGCTGGGCATGGCCTCCACTGAGCACCCCCTGGAGCCCCCGGAGCACCTCCAGAGCCACCCCCCACTCTCCCCAGACTATGCCCGGGGAAGGGCCACTCTGGCTGGGCATGGCCTCCGCCGAGCACCCCCTGGAACCCCTGGAGCCCCTCCAGAGCCACCCCCCACTCCTCCAGACTCACCCCGGGGAAGGGCCACTCTGGCTGGGCATGGCCTCCACTGAGCACCCCCTGGAGCCCCCGGAGCACCTCCAGAGCCACCCCCCACTCTCCCCAGACTCACCCCGGGGAAGGGCCACTCTGGCTGGGCATGGTCTCCACCAAGCACCCCCTGGAGCCCCCGGAGCACCTCCAGAGCCACCCCCCACTCCTCCAGACTCACCCCGGGGAAGGGACACTCTGGCTGGGCATGGCCTCCGCCGAGCACCCCCTGGAGCCCCCGGAGCACCCCCAGAGCCACCCCCCACTCTCCCCAGACTCATCCCGGGGAAGGGACACTCTGGCTGGGCATGGCCTCCACTGAGCACCCCCTGGAACCCCTGGAGCCCCGGGAGCACCTCCAGAGCCACCCCCCACTCTCCCCAGACTCTGCCCGGGGAAGGGCCACTCTGGCTGGGCATGGCCTCTGCCGAGCACCCCCTGGAACCCCCGGAGGCCCTCCAGAGCCACCCCCCACTCTCCCCAGACTCACCCCGGGGAAGGGCCACTCTGGCTGGGCATGGTCTCCACCAAGCACCCCCTGGAGCCCCCGGAGCACCTCCAGAGCCACCCCCCACTCCTCCAGACTCACCCCGGGGAAGGGACACTCTGGCTGGGCATGGCCTCCGCCGAGCACCCCCTGGAGCCCCCGGAGCACCCCCAGAGCCACCCCCCACTCTCCCCAGACTCACCCCGGGGAAGGGACACTCTGGCTGGGCATGGCCTCCACTGAGCACCCCCTGGAACCCCTGGAGCCCCTGGAGCACCTCCAGGGCCACCCCCCCACTCCACCAGACTCAGCCCCGACCCGGGCACACTCTTCCCCGGGTCCTGGGCTCCGGGACTCCGGGGATGACCACCGGGGACCAGGCTCTCCCTCCGAACCCGGGGACCCACCCTTAAGCACCCCCTCGCGGGCTAAACCCCTTAGGGGCAGCCGCCTGGAAGCCCGTGCCCTTGGTACTCTGACATGGAAGCCCGTGCCCTTGGTACTCTTAACCACACTTTGAAATTTTTCGAGTATAGTGTACTATTTCGGTTTTTACTCTAAGTCCCTCAGGGGTATAGTGTACTATACTATGATGGTCAGATCACCTCCAGGCCCCAGGGGAGTGCTTTTCTGGGGTCAAACAGTGCACTGATGATGGGGGATTATTTCATTTTGCTCATTTTGGTGTTTTTTCACATTTTAACCCATTTTCACCCCTTTTGCTCACAACTTCATACTACGGCCCGGAAAAACGACAGAGTCCCTCGGGTATAGTGTACTATTGCCGAAAAACGACAGAGTCTTTTCAGGCATAGTGTACTATTTCGGTTTTTACTCTAAGTCCCTCAGGGGCATATGGTGCTATACTCTGATGGTCAGATCACCTCCAGGCCCCAGGGGAGTGCTTTTCTGGGGGCAAACAGTGCACTGATGATGGGGGATTATTTCATTTTGCTCATTTTGGTGTTTTTTCACATTTTAACCCATTTTCACCCCTTTTGCTCACAACTTCATACTACGGCCCGGAAAAACTACAGAGTCCCTCGGGTATAGTGTACTATTGCCGAAAAACGACAGAGTCCCTCGGGTATAGTGTACTATTGCCGAAAAACGACAGAGTCCCTCGGGTATAGTGTACTATTGCCGAAAAACGACAGAGTCCCTCGGGTATAGTGTACTATTGCCGAAAAACGACAGAGTCCCTCGGGTATAGTGTACTATTGCCGAAAAACGACAGAGTCCCTCGGGTATAGTGTACTATTGCCGAAAAACGACAGAGTCCCTCGGGTATAGTGTACTATTGGCTGGAAGCTCGGTTTTTTTTCTAAGTCCAGCAGGGGTATATGGTACTATATTCTGGTGGTCAGATCACCTCCAGGCCCCAGGGGAGTGCTTTTCTGGGGGCAAACTGTGCACTGATGATGGGGGATTATTTCATTTTGCTCATTTTGGTGTTTTTTCACATTTTAACCCATTTTCACCCCTTTTGCTCACATCTTCAAACTCGGGCCCTGATTACAAGTTCTGACCAAATGATGACAAACACGGTATTTATTATGTATTTTTTTCATTTTTTTTATTTTTCCAACTTATACATCCATCATTGGTGCCAGGCAGGTTGTGGAGAAAGCAGTGAAGAAAGGAGAGAGCCATCACAGAAAAGATGTCCATCCAGGGTCAAGGTACCCTGCACTTTTACATATCCAAATGACAGCATTTAAAGTGTTTTAGCGTATGGTATCTCTCGTTGCATGGAACCGCACAGAGGCCAACGCCACACTGACGGCACCTGTACTTTGTTTGCCGCCTGCCTTTGGTACGAGAGCGGTCAGAGCACACGGCGCAGTCTGGACGTCCCTCTGCTTGACAAAGCCAATGACGCTCTGTGAGTCTCTGTGGCATTTCACCCTCCGGTCTTGAGCGCCTTTCTTGTTTTTTGGAGTGATCAGCCAGTAATGCATCAATAATGTTCTGAATGTAAACCTTTAAAGGTTTGTGTGGGCCTGGAGTGGATTTGGTGTATATGATGTGTGAGTTGACAATACTTATGCTTATAATGGCATTGAATATGCGATGATACCATTTCCGGGACCTGTGTGGAAAGAGGTATGTCTTCATCCTCTGGTCAGCAGTGTCCACTCCACCCATGTAGGCGTTGTACTGGTCGACACATACAGGTCTTTTGATGTCACGGAAGCCAGTGTCATCTGTCTTGGATCGGATCCTCCTCTGAACACAATCATTTCCATGGACTGTGGACAACATGGTGAGACGTTTAGTATCGTGCCAAGCACAAGCCAGGAGTTTTCCCTTTCTGCAAAAAACTGGGTCATCTCCTTTTTTCAGCTGTAAGACACTTTTACCAAGGCATTTTGGCATCCCCAACCTGGTAATCCTTACCGTCCCACACAGTCCAGTTTCCAAATCTGCTAATTCATTTGCAATTACAGGCGAGGTATAGTAACTGTCCATGTAAATCTCGTGTCCTTTGCCCGTAAAGGGAGAAACCAACTCACGGACAACTGCGTGTGTTGCACTGATGTTGCTTGCATTATTTTTGTACTGTCCAGTGTGCATTGACCAGCGCAAAACATACCCTGAACAGCTTTCACTCAGGGCATACACTCTATAGCCATATTTGTCAGGTTTATTCGGAGAGTAACATTTTAGTGAAGATCTCCCCTTGAAAGCTATTGTCATTTCATCTAAAGAAAGCTCCTTGATTGGACTGTAAACTGCTGCAAATTTGGGAATAATCAAATCTATTATTGGGCGGACTTTGAACAGTTTATCGTGCCCGGGCTCGCCTGTTCTCACATAATCATTATTGTTGACAAAATGAAAGAACGAAAGAATGATTTCAAATCTGTTTCTTGACATTACATTTCCAAATCCAGGCGTTTGTGTAAGCCAAAATGTTCCCCAGTAATCCTCGATTTCAGGTTTCTCAACAAGGCCCATGGAGAGATGCAAAGCGAAGAAAGCTTTCATTTCGGTGACTGATACATCATACCACTCAAGAAATCTTGAATGTGGCTTCAGAATCATAGGTGCCATACACTGATGTGCATATCTATTTGTCTCATCAGTAATGAAAGTCCAAAACTGATCGGTCAGAAAGAGTGACAGAATATCAAATGGATTAGCATCCGTCAGATCCATCTCTCCTGTGTAGCCAACTGGGTCTTCAAAAGGTTTGATCCATGCCTCAAATACCTCGACCTCTCTCAGCATGTCCCAGCTCTCATCCACCGGGCAAGTTTTACTGCAGCCACTGGTTCCACTGGTTCCTCGCCTCCGTCTGTCCTTTGCACCTGTCCGTTGTTTCGAAGTCCCTTCATCTCCACTTGGAAATCCATCGTCACTCTCGGGGAGATAATACCCTTCAGAGTCAGAATCTGCTGTAAATTGCATGCCACGTGTACTTCCTCCAGCCATTTTTTTCCTTACCGGATCTGCCCTGGATCATACCTGGCTAATAAAGGGAAGTTGCACCGAACCGACCAATGACTGAAGTGATTCATTTTCTACTATTATTTCATTAATTTCCTTGTACGGTAAAGTTGCATTTCTGCGACTTTGGCGCTTAAAGGGTTAGAATACAGAGTTTTTGGTTTCAATACCTTATCATCTGCTGCCATCTTCTGTATTTTTTGTAAATAAAGGTGGACAAAAATAAATAAATATTTGACAAACGCCAAGCCTAGCCCCAAGCCCCAAGGACTGATAACCCTTTAGGCGCCAGAGATTATGGATGAAATAAATGTATAAATAAAAAACTTCCTGAGATACAGAGAACTGAAGCCGGGGCACAGCTCTGGGTCGGCAGTGCCCCTGGAGGCCCGTAGAAGCTCCACACTCCAGTTGATTCTTGGATAAAAGGGCACCCAGCCGGTCTCGAACTCGCGTGAGGCGGAGCAGGGATCATCCACCCCGCACACGGCCAGACTTTGCCCGGCCAGGGAGCACCTTCTGCGGGTCGGAGGCTCCGGGTCGGAGCCCCTGGAGCCTGGAGCCCTCACCGGGCCCCGAACTCGGCTGCCGGAGGCAGTGCAGTGCCTCATGGATAAAAGGGCACCCAGCCGGTCTCGAACTCGCGTGAGGCGGAGCAGGGATCATCCACCCCGCACACGGCCAGACTTTGCCCGGCCAGGGAGCACCTTCTGCGGGTCGGAGGCTCCGGGTCGGAGCCCCTGGAGCCTGGAGCCCTCACCGGGCCCCGAACTCGGCTGCCGGAGGCAGTGCAGTGCCTCATGGATAAAAGGGCACCCAGCCGGTCTCGAACTCGCGTGAGGCGGAGCAGGGATCATCCACCCCGCACACGACCAGACTTTGCCCGGGGAAGGGCCACTCTGGCTGGGCATGGCCCCCACTGAGCACCCCCTGGAACCCCTGGAGCCCCCGGAGCACCTCCAGAGCCACCCCCCACTCCTCCAGACTCTGCCCGGGGAAGGGCCACTCTGGCTGGGCATGGCCTCCACTGAGCACCCCCTGGAGCCCCCGGAGCACCTCCAGAGCCACCCCCCACTCTCCCCAGACTATGCCCGGGGAAGGGCCACTCTGGCTGGGCATGGCCTCTGCCGAGCACCCCCTGGAGCCCCCGGAGCACCTCCAGAGCCACCCCCCACTCTCCCCAGACTATGCCCGGGGAAGGGCCACTCTGGCTGGGCATGGCCTCCGCCGAGCACCCCCTGGAGCCCCCGGAGCACCTCCAGAGCCACCCCCCACTCCTCCAGACTCTGCCCGGGGAAGGGCCACTCTGATTGGGCATGGCCTCCACTGAGCACCCCCTGGAGCCCCCGGAGCACCTCCAGAGCCACCCCCCACTCTCCCCAGACTATGCTCGGGGAAGGGACACTCTGGCTGGGCATGGCCTCCGCTGAGCACCCCCTGGAGCCCCTGGAGCCCCCGGAGACCCTCCAGAGCCACCCCCCACTCCTCCAGACTCACCCCGGGGAAGGGACACTCTGGCTGGGCATGGCCTCCGCCGAGCAGCCCCTGGAGCCCCCGGAGACCCTCCAGAGCCACCCCCCACTCCTCCAGACTCACCCCGGGGAAGGGACACTCTGGCTGGGCATGGCCTCCGCCGAGCACCCCCTGGAACCCCCGGAGCACCTCCAGAGCCATCCCCCACTCCTCCAGACTCACCCCGGGGAAGGGACACTCTGGCTGGGCATGGCCCCCACTGAGCACCCCCTGGAACCCCTGGAGCCCCCGGAGCACCTCCACAGCCACCCCCCACTCTCCCCAGACTCACCCCGGGGAAGGGCCACTCCGGCCGGGCATGGCCTCCGCTGAGCACCGCCTGGAGCCACCTCGGAGAGCTCCGGGCCCCTGGAGCCACCATGGACAGCTCCGGGCCCCTGGAGCCACCTTGGAGAGCTCCGGGCACCTCCGGCCGGGCATGGCCCCCGCTGAGCACCCCCTGGAGCCCCCGGAGCACCTCCAGAGCCACCCCCCACTCTCCCCAGACTATGCCCGGGGAAGGGCCACTCTGGCTGGGCATGGCCTCCACTGAGCACCCCCTGGAGCCCCCGGAGCACCTCCAGAGCCACCCCCCACTCTCCCCAGACTATGCCCGGGGAAGGGCCACTCTGGCTGGGCATGGCCTCCGCCGAGCACCCCCTGGAACCCCTGGAGCCCCTCCAGAGCCACCCCCCACTCCTCCAGACTCACCCCGGGGAAGGGCCACTCTGGCTGGGCATGGCCTCCACTGAGCACCCCCTGGAGCCCCCGGAGCACCTCCAGAGCCACCCCCCACTCTCCCCAGACTCACCCCGGGGAAGGGCCACTCTGGCTGGGCATGGTCTCCACCAAGCACCCCCTGGAGCCCCCGGAGCACCTCCAGAGCCACCCCCCACTCCTCCAGACTCACCCCGGGGAAGGGACACTCTGGCTGGGCATGGCCTCCGCCGAGCACCCCCTGGAGCCCCCGGAGCACCCCCAGAGCCACCCCCCACTCTCCCTAGACTCATCCCGGGGAAGGGACACTCTGGCTGGGCATGGCCTCCACTGAGCACCCCCTGGAACCCCTGGAGCCCCGGGAGCACCTCCAGAGCCACCCCCCACTCTCCCCAGACTCTGCCCGGGGAAGGGCCACTCTGGCTGGGCATGGCCTCTGCCGAGCACCCCCTGGAACCCCCGGAGGCCCTCCAGAGCCACCCCCCACTCTCCCCAGACTCACCCCGGGGAAGGGCCACTCTGGCTGGGCATGGTCTCCACCAAGCACCCCCTGGAGCCCCCGGAGCACCTCCAGAGCCACCCCCCACTCCTCCAGACTCACCCCGGGGAAGGGACACTCTGGCTGGGCATGGCCTCCGCCGAGCACCCCCTGGAGCCCCCGGAGCACCCCCAGAGCCACCCACCACTCTCCCCAGACTCACCCCGGGGAAGGGACACTCTGGCTGGGCATGGCCTCCACTGAGCACCCCCTGGAACCCCTGGAGCCCCTGGAGCACCTCCAGGGCCACCCCCCCACTCCACCAGACTCAGCCCCGACCCGGGCACACTCTTCCCCGGGTCCTGGGCTCCGGGACTCCGGGGATGACCACCGGGGACCAGGCTCTCCCTCCGAACCCGGGGACCCACCCTTAAGCACCCCCTCGCGGGCTAAACCCCTTAGGGGCAGCCGCCTGGAAGCCCGTGCCCTTGGTACTCTGACATGGAAGCCCGTGCCCTTGGTACTCTTAACCACACTTTGAAATTTTTCGAGTATAGTGTACTATTTCGGTTTTTACTCTAAGTCCCTCAGGGGCATATGGTGCTATACTCTGATGGTCAGATCACCTCCAGGCCCCAGGGGAGTGCTTTTCTGGGGGCAAACAGTGCACTGATGATGGGGGATTATTTCATTTTGCTCATTTTGGTGTTTTTTCACATTTTAACCCATTTTCACCCCTTTTGCTCAAAACTTCATACTACGGCCCGGAAAAACTACAGAGTCCCTCGGGTATAGTGTACTATTGCCGAAAAACGACAGAGTCCCTCGGGTATAGTGTACTATTGCCGAAAAACGACAGAGTCCCTCGGGTATAGTGTACTATTGCCGAAAAACGACAGAGTCCCTCGGGTATAGTGTACTATTGCCGAAAAACGACAGAGTCCCTCGGGTATAGTGTACTATTGCCGAAAAACGACAGAGTCCCTCGGGTATAGTGTACTATTGGCTGGAAGCTCGGTTTTTTTTCTAAGTCCAGCAGGGGTATATGGTACTATATTCTGGTGGTCAGATCACCTCCAGGCCCCAGGGGAGTGCTTTTCTGGGGGCAAACTGTGCACTGATGATGGGGGATTATTTCATTTTGCTCATTTTGGTGTTTTTTCACATTTTAACCCATTTTCACCCCTTTTGCTCACATCTTCAAACTCGGGCCCTGATTACAAGTTCTGACCAAATGATGACAAACACGGTATTTATTATGTATTTTTTTCATTTTTTTTATTTTTCCAACTTATACATCCATCATTGGTGCCAGGCAGGTTGTGGAGAAAGCAGTGAAGAAAGGAGAGAGCCATCACAGAAAAGATGTCCATCCAGGGTCAAGGTACCCTGCACTTTTACATATCCAAATGACAGCATTTAAAGTTTTTTAGCGTATGGTATCTCTCGTTGCATGGAACCGCACAGAGGCCAACGCCACACTGACGGCACCTGTACTTTGTTTGCCGCCTGCCTTTGGTACGAGAGCGGTCAGAGCACACGGCGCAGTCTGGACGTCCCTCTGCTTGACAAAGCCAATGACGCTCTGTGAGTCTCTGTGGCATTTCACCCTCCGGTCTTGAGCGCCTTTCTTGTTTTTTGGAGTGATCAGCCAGTAATGCATCAATAATGTTCTGAATGTAAACCTTTAAAGGTTTGTGTGGGCCTGGAGTGGATTTGGTGTATATGATGTGTGAGTTGACAATACTTATGCTTATAATGGCATTGAATATGCGATGATACCATTTCCGGGACCTGTGTGGAAAGAGGTATGTCTTCATCCTCTGGTCAGCAGTGTCCACTCCACCCATGTAGGCGTTGTACTGGTCGACACATACAGGTCTTTTGATGTCACGGAAGCCAGTGTCATCTGTCTTGGATCGGATCCTCCTCTGAACACAATCATTTCCATGGACTGTGGACAACATGGTGAGACGTTTAGTATCGTGCCAAGCACAAGCCAGGAGTTTTCCCTTTCTGCAAAAAACTGGGTCATCTCCTTTTTTCAGCTGTAAGACACTTTTACCAAGGCATTTTGGCATCCCCAACCTGGTAATCCTTACCGTCCCACACAGTCCAGTTTCCAAATCTGCTAATTCATTTGCAATTACAGGCGAGGTATAGTAACTGTCCATGTAAATCTCGTGTCCTTTGCCCGTAAAGGGAGAAACCAACTCACGGACAACTGCGTGTGTTGCACTGATGTTGCTTGCATTATTTTTGTACTGTCCAGTGTGCATTGACCAGCGCAAAACATACCCTGAACAGCTTTCACTCAGGGCATACACTCTATAGCCATATTTGTCAGGTTTATTCGGAGAGTAACATTTTAGTGAAGATCTCCCCTTGAAAGCTATTGTCATTTCATCTAAAGAAAGCTCCTTGATTGGACTGTAAACTGCTGCAAATTTGGGAATAATCAAATCTATTATTGGGCGGACTTTGAACAGTTTATCGTGCCCGGGCTCGCCTGTTCTCACATAATCATTATTGTTGACAAAATGAAAGAACGAAAGAATGATTTCAAATCTGTTTCTTGACATTACATTTCCAAATCCAGGCGTTTGTGTAAGCCAAAATGTTCCCCAGTAATCCTCGATTTCAGGTTTCTCAACAAGGCCCATGGAGAGATGCAAAGCGAAGAAAGCTTTCATTTCGGTGACTGATACATCATACCACTCAAGAAATCTTGAATGTGGCTTCAGAATCATAGGTGCCATACACTGATGTGCATATCTATTTGTCTCATCAGTAATGAAAGTCCAAAACTGATCGGTCAGAAAGAGTGACAGAATATCAAATGGATTAGCATCCGTCAGATCCATCTCTCCTGTGTAGCCAACTGGGTCTTCAAAAGGTTTGATCCATGCCTCAAATACCTCGACCTCTCTCAGCATGTCCCAGCTCTCATCCACCGGGCAAGTTTTACTGCAGCCACTGGTTCCACTGGTTCCTCGCCTCCGTCTGTCCTTTGCACCTGTCCGTTGTTTCGAAGTCCCTTCATCTCCACTTGGAAATCCATCGTCACTCTCGGGGAGATAATACCCTTCAGAGTCAGAATCTGCTGTAAATTGCATGCCACGTGTACTTCCTCCAGCCATTTTTTTCCTTACCGGATCTGCCCTGGATCATACCTGGCTAATAAAGGGAAGTTGCACCGAACCGACCAATGACTGAAGTGATTCATTTTCTACTATTATTTCATTAATTTCCTTGTACGGTAAAGTTGCATTTCTGCGACTTTGGCGCTTAAAGGGTTAAAGACAAGAGAGTTCCTTAAACATAGCGTTGACTTTGATTACTTGTGAAGTAACATAGTCTTCCTTCCTTCTCAGCTATTTTTCCCCCAAAAAAGAAATGACAATGTAGGATTGATTAAATAAAAGTGCTGCTCGATTAAATGGAAGGTGGAACTGGGAGCTCGCGCTGAAACTCAGCTTCCATCATCTATATCGGCATCAGTTGAGAATAAACCTACACTTTGCTGACTAGCTTGGTTAATCCTGATTAGAAAAGCCATCAGTGCAAAGTAACACATTCTAGCAGAGGATGGTTTCGATCCATCGACCTCTGGGTTATGGGACCAGCACACTTCCGCTGCGCCACTCTGCTGAGTGCTCTCCTTCGATGGGACTTGAACCTAAAATCCCTGGTTTAGGGGGCCAGTGCATTATACCTACGGGGCTATATACATCTAAATGACTCAAATTGCTTCACAATGTGTTATCTAGATTCAAAGGTAATGCAGAACTGGGATCTTGCACAGAAGCACTGTGCTCTACCACTGAGCTACATCCCCATCTACCACCTGTCATGATTTTTTTCCAAGCAAGGTTTGGAGACAACACCTTTCCCTTTGTGCCATGAACAGACTACTAAATGGCGCTGCAGGGGACTGAACCCAGGATTTCCTACATGCCCTTGATCTGAAAGAAATGCTGAGAAATTAAACATGCTGGTTTATAAAATGGAACGAAAGCTTGAAAGTTGTGCTCCCAAACAGACGTTGCTGACAGGATTCAATTCCAGTTGACAGAAATCCTAACCACGAGAGCATATGGGAAATGTAAGAATCAAGTGTAAAAGATTGAAGCGTAACATAAGCCTCATGGCTGTTGGAGAGGTTAAGGAACAGTGCTCAGTTGGGGCACCAGCTTTTAAGCAAGCATTTTTACTATCTAAAAGTGCTTGGTTCTGCATGTAATGGAAAGAAGCCCACTCTACGTGCAACAAATCTCGTGATTTGTATTTTGCTTTTGCCAAATAGAAGTTTTTCTTGATATTGAATACAGTTCGTTTTGCTCTCAAATTTGAGATATTGTTTTGTTTCAAACAAAGCATTTGACTGAGTGCATGAAAACATCTTGATTAAGAAGCACTATCTGGCCATTCTGAGTTTGTGTTGGATCCCCACTAGATATTCTGGCCGAGTGGTCTAAGGGGCTAGATTTAGGTTCGTGTCCCTGTGAAGGGATGCATTCAAATCCAACAACTGTTAGACTGCATGGAAAAGCTAAAGGTCGATTACTAGATATTAAAGCTGCGCCCAAATGCGTGATATTTTTCTATGCCTCGCTGGACACCAATTAAAGGTTTTTACACTTGTTTTCACAACATGTCCTGTGCGTACTGTGGATACAAGTCTTCCAAGAGCAGGATATTCCCATACCGGGAATAGAACCCGGGCCACCTGGGTGAGAACCGGGAATCCTAACCGCTGGACCATATGGAAAGGATTACAAAGCAAATGATTGAAGTATAAAGTAGACCTCAGTGATGTTTGAGAGTTGAGAAACAGTCCAAACAGTGCATATTTGGGGAATCAGCTTGTTAGCAAGCATTTTTAATCCAATCTAAAAGTGTTTGATTCTGCATGTAATTGAAAGAAGCCCATTCTAAATGGAAAAAGTCTCGTGATTTGTATGTTGCTTGTCGTTCAGCCAATAAGACCATGGACCTGAAATCCACAATACGGGATTTTGGAGGCTATTGTCCTGTGCATTATAATTATGGGGTTTTGTACACCTAATAGACTCAAATTGCTTCAAAATGTGTAACCATAGTCCTTTTTTGACCTACATCTTGTTGGTTCAGCATGAGTATGCAATTTTACTAGGTGCTGATTGCTGGACCATTATCTTAAAGACAAGAGAGTTCCTTAAACATAGCGTTGACTTTGATTACTTGTGAAGTAACATAGTCTTGAAAGAGTTCCTTCTCAGCTATTTTTCCCCCAAAAAAGAAATGACAATGTAGGATGGATTAAATAAAAGTGCTGCTCGATTAAATGGAAGGTGGAACTGGGAGCTCGCGCTGAAACTCAGCTTCCATCATCTATATCAGCATCAGTTGAGAATAAACCTACACTTTGCTGACTAGCTTGGTTAATCCTGATTAGGAAAGCATTCAGTGCAAAGTAACACATTCTAGCAGAGGATGGTTTCGATCCATCGACCTCTGGGTTATGGGCCCAGCACGCTTCCGCTGCGCCACTCTGCTGAGTGCTCTCCTTCGATGGGACTTGAACCTAAAATACCTGGTTTAGGGGGCCAGTGCATTATACCTACGGGGCTATATACATCTAAATGACTCAAATTGCTTCAAAATGTGTTATCTAGATTCAAAGGTAATGCAGAACTGGGATCTTGCACAGAAGCACTGTGCTCTACCACTGAGCTACATCCCCATCTACTGCCTGTCATGATTTTTTTCCAAGCAAGGTTTGGAGACAACACCTTTCCCTTTGTGCCATGAACAGACTACTGAATGGTGCTGCAGGGGACTGAACCCAGGATTTCCTACATGCCCTTGATCTGAAAGAAATGCTGAGAAATGAAAAATGCTGGTTTATAAAATGGAACGAATGCTTGAAAGTTGTGCTCCCAAACAGACGTTGCTGACAGGATTCAATTCCAGTTGACAGAAATCCTAACCACTAGAGCATATGGGAAATGTAAGAATCAAGTGTAAAAGATTGAAGCGTAACATAAGCCTCATGGCTGTTGGAGAGGTTAAGGAACAGTGCTCAGTTGGGGCACCAGCTTTTAAGCAAGCATTTTTACTATCTAAAAGTGCTTGGTTCTGCATGTAATGGAAAGAAGCCCACTCTACGTGCAACAAATCTCGTGATTTGTATTTTGCTTTTGCCAAATAGAAGTATTTCTTGATATCGAATACAGTTCATTTTGCTCTCAAATTTGAGATATTGTTTTGTTTCAAACAAAGCATTTGACTGAGTGCATGAAAACATCTTGGGTAAGAAGCACTATCTGGCCATTCTGAGTTTGTGTTGGATCCCCACTTGTTGGTCAGATCATTGTAGGGACGGGAAACACCGGGACAACACGCGCTTTTCGTGGAGGAAAAACAGGAGTCTTCGTTTAGCGTCTCTGACTGAATCAGAACTCACTTTAATGAACGGAACTTCCGGTGCAAGACAGTTTCAGTGTAAGAGCACACATTTATATACACTGCGGATATCATACATTCAGGGCAACACCCCCACTTGCTCTTAACACTGTACATTTTACATATATACAAACGAAAAATGCACCTTTAAACTATTACAGTTTACATTTACATTCCAAAAAGAAATTTTGTAAACCTCTCAATTTTTAGTTTGACAACAGATTTTGTAAAAATATCTGCAACCATGTCTGCTGTAGCACAATACTCTATACAGATTTTCCCGTCATTGAGTGCAGACCTAATGAAGTGGTATTTTATGTCAATATGCTTACACCTCTGACGATTTATGGGATTTTTCGATAATGCTATTGCACCCTGATTATCGCCATACAAAAGAACTGGTGAATATTCACGTTCACTGTCCATTCCTGTCAGTAGTTGTGTAAGATATAAACTCTCCTGAGCGGTGGCTGCCATGGCCATATACTCCGCCTCACATGTTGACAAAGCTACTGTTGCCTGCTTCCTAGTTTTCCAACATATAACAGGCCCACTTTTAGTCAGGGCAAAACAGTAACCAGTAGTACTTCTTCGGTCAGTAGAATCTGCTGCCCAATCTGCATCACTAAATGCTATAAGGTGCAGATTGTCCTCTGTCTTTTTATAACACAGCTCTTTGTTCAATGTACCTTTTAGATATCTTAGCACATGTTTTGCGGTTATCCAGTGATGATCTTTTGGATCTGATAAATATTGAGAAAGTTTGCTTACAATCCAGCTTAAATCTGGTCGTGTACAAGTCATTAAATATATCAAGCTGCCCACTAGTTCGCGATACTTTGCTGCATCTACTGGCTCACCATCAGCATCAAAGTTGTGTTTTTGTTCACAAGGAGTAGAACGTGGCTTACAGTCTGACATATTAAACCATTCCAGTATTTTTGAGATATACCTTCTCTGGTTTAGTTTTATCTCTGTGCCTTGAGTACAGTCGATTCCTAAGAAATGTTTAAGCTCACCAAGATCTTTCATCTTAAATTTTTCACTTAACATTTGCTTTACATTTTTGAGTGAACATTCATTGTCAGTAGCAATAATAACATCATCAACCCAAATTATCAAAATAACTCTCTCATTTTCTGTTTGACTGTTGTAAACACAATGATCTACAGGATTCTGAACAAAGCCTCTTTCACATAGATGATCGTGCAACATCTTGTTCCAGTTTCTTCCAGATTGTTTCAAACCATATAAAGATTTGTTAAGTTTGCAAACTAACTTTTCACCCGTGTCTGACTTTACTTCAAATCCTTCTGGTTGCTCCATGTACACCTCACAATCAATTGGCACATGCAAATAAGCAGTTTTTACGTCCATCTGGTGAAGTTTTAAATTGTTCTGTACTGCCATTTGCATCAGACAGCGTACTGATGTCATGTCCGCAGTTGGAGAAAACGTCTCCTTGTAGTCAATTCCTTGTACTTGACTGTAGCCTTTAGCAACGTACCTGGCTTTAAAAGTCTCAGTATGATCTGCATTATCTTTTACTGTAAATACCCAACGTCCCCCCACTGCATTTTTACCTTCTGGCAGTGTGGTCAACGTGTATGTGTCGTTTTCTTTCAGAGATTTCATTTCATCTTTCATGGCATTAGTCCATAACTTTGCCTTTGGGGAGTGTACAGCTTCTTCAAAAGTCTGTGGCACACCATACATCACCCTGTAACAGTAATCAATGTTTGTTAAGGTTTGGTCATCTTCTTTGCAAACATAGTATTTCAGAAACATTGGACTTTTCCGGTTTCTTTTAGGGTAACGTGGCTCTTTACTCCCACTTTGTTCTTCCTGTTCTTGTTTTGCAGGTTCACAGTCATTTGTACAGTTCTCGTAACTTTCAATATTAGGCTCCTGTGCCTCACTTTGACTCTCGTCGTTTGTCTCATCTCTTGCAGTGGGACGCTGCAACAATCCCACTGGTAGATCATAATCATCGTCTTCATCTTTATTTGTCTGGGTATGGCGCTCAACTACACTCTTAGTGAGGAACTTAACCAACCTGTGTTTCAGAACTCGTCCACTGTCTGGGTAATACACTAAATATGACGGACTGTTTTTGTCATAACCCACAAAAACTCCTTCATTACATCGTGAGTCTAGTTTCTTTTTGTCTTGTCGATAACTGTAACAAACTGATCCAAATATTTGCATTTTGGATATGTCTGGCTTCTTCCCTGTCAGCATGTAATAAGGGGTCTGTCCTGTACGCTTGCTATAACACCTATTGCGAATCACTGCGGCTGTCATAACAGCATAAGTCCATAGGTTTTTTGGTAAATTACTTTCAAGTAACATGCACCGAGCCATCTCAAAAAGCGTTCTCCAATTTCGCTCGGCCGTCCCGTTTTGGTGGGGTGAATACGGCGCTGAGGTCTCATGTCTTATTGCATTCTTACGGAGTAAAGACTGGAACTGTCTAGAAGTGAATTCTGTTCCATTATCTGACCTCATACGTTTAACTTTCCCATAAGGTGTGACGTCTGCAATGAATTTTTCAGTCGCCTCAACAGTGTCACTTTTTGCCTTTAGGAAATAGACAAATGTTGCCCCAGAGTAGTCGTCTGTAAATGCCAGCGTGTACTTAAAACCCTCTTTAGCTTCTGGCTCTATTGGTCCTGCCAGGTCGGTGTGGACTAGCTCTAACACTGCCTCTGCTCGTGTGTCAGGCTCTCTGTTTCGAGTTTGAATAAACTTCCCTTTTACACAAACTTCACATTCTGGTGTAGAATTGTTGGCTTTACTCTTGATTTTCATTCCCTCAGTGACATTTTCTAATTTTGTCAAATCTTCATAGTTACAATGTCCAAGGATCTTGTGCCAAGTTTCTATATCATGACATTTGTGACATTCATCATTAACAGCATTCTCATTGTTAACAGTATTTAGATAGTACAACCGTCCATATTCTTTTATGTCAAACTTTGTACCGTTTTTATGGATTAGCTGGTTACCTCCCTTCTTAAAGGTGATGGCAGCTCCTTTGGCGGTTGCTGCCTGGACTGAGAAGATGTCCTGTGGGTACGTAGGGATGTAAAGTGCTCCGTCCAGCGTAGCCTTTACTCTGCGTCCCTCGTCGTCTTGCAGGTAGATCTCTGCTACTCCACGATTCAGGGCAACTCCACTTGTCCTCGTCCCGTCAGCCAGCTCCATGAAGTGTCTCTCAGGTGTGAAGGTCTCATCAAAGGTTTTGAAACTTTGGATGTCTGTCACAATGTGTGACGTAGCCCCTGTGTCCACCATGAGGCCCTTTTGTTTCAACACATCACAATTGCTTGCTTTAAATACAAAAGTGTGGTTTTCTGCCTCAGCTGCTTGTTTAGCGTTGGTTTTCTTTTGTCGTCTACAGTTACTGTCTTTATGTGTGGGGCTTTTACAGTAACTGCACCACTGCTTCTCATATTGTTCTTTTCGTTCATTTCTGCATTCACGAGCCATATGTCCTTTCTTTCCACAGTTGAAACATGTCACGTCTGAGCTACTTTTTCCTTTTGCCCAGTTATTTGCTTTCATCACATTATCTTCAGAGTTGGTGCTCTTTTCTGTGCATTCATAACTCCTCAATTTTGCCTTGAACTCTCCAAAAGTCATTTCTCTGTCACTTTGAGTCACGTGGATTGAAAAAGGCTTGAATGATTCAGGTAATCCTTTCAGAATCATTGCAATAAGCAACCCGTCACTCAGAGTCTCTTCAGCATTTCTCAGAGCTGTAATTGTCGTCTCCGCTCTTATGATATAGTCCGTGATGCTTTCATTAGCTGTTTTGTGTAGCGACATTAGCTCAGTGTAGAGGCTAATGACACGTGGTTTTCCCTTACCGGCATAGTGCTCGCGCAAAATTTCCAGCGCTTTCCGCCCGTCATCTGTGGCTTCTCTCATCACAAGTGACAGACTTCTGTCGTCAAGAAGTTGTATCAGCACTGCATAGGCTTCCTCATTTTTATCAGCGTCACCGTCATTTTCATCTCCGCCACTCGGCTCGTTCAAAATGGTACTTTTTAGCCCAAGTAGCCGCAAGTGTCCGAGGAACTTTGTTTCCCATAATTCGTAATTCCTTTCGTCTCCATCGAAGCACAAACGGTTCCACCGGTTCCCTTCATTCCCTCTGGGCCCATAACCTGTTGGTCGGATCATTGTAGGGACGGGAAACACTGGGACAACACGCGCTTTTCGTGGAGGAAAAACAGGAGTCTTCGTTTAGCGTCTCTGACTGAATCAGAACTCACTTTAATGAACGGAACTTCCGGTGCAAGACAGTTTCAGTGTAAGAGCACACATTTATATACACTGCGGATATCATACATTCAGGGCAACACCACTAGATATTCTGGCCGAGTGGTCTAAGGGGCTAGATTTAGGTTCGTGTCCCTGTGAAGGGATGCATTCAAATCCAACAACTGTTAGACTGCATGGAAAAGCTAAAGGTCGATTACTAGATATTAAAGCTGCGCCCAAATGCGTGATATTTTTCTATGCCTCGCTGGACACCAATTAAAGGTTTTTACACTTGTTTTCACAACATGTCCTGTGCGTACTGTGGATACAAGTCTTCCAAGAGCAGGATATTCCCATACCGGGAGTTGAACCCGGGCCACCTGGGTGAGAACCGGGAATCCTAACCGCTGGACCATATGGAAAGGATTACAAAGCAAATGATTGAAGTATAAAGTAGACCTCAGTGATGTTTGAGAGTTGAGAAACAGTCCAAACAGTGCATATTTGGGGAATCAGCTTGTTAGCAAGCATTTTTAATCCAATCTAAAAGTGTTTGATTCTGCATGTAATTGAAAGAAGCCCATTCTAAATGGAAAAAGTCTCGTGATTTGTATGTTGCTTGTCGTTCAGCCAATAAGACCATGGACCTGAAATCCACAATACGGGATTTTGGAGGCTATTGTCCTGTGCATTATAATTATGGGGTTTTGTACACCTAATAGACTCAAATTGCTTCAAAATGTGTAACCATAGTCCTTTTTTGACCTACATCTTGTTGGTTCAGCATGAGTATGCAATTTTACTAGGTGCTGATTGCTGGACCATTATCTTAAAGACAAGAGAGTTCCTTAAACATAGCGTTGACTTTGATTACTTGTGAAGTAACATAGTCTTGAAAGAGTTCCTTCTCAGCTATTTTTCCCCCAAAAAAGAAATGACAATGTAGGATGGATTAAATAAAAGTGCTGCTCGATTAAATGGAAGGTGGAACTGGGAGCTCGCGCTGAAACTCAGCTTCCATCATCTATATCAGCATCAGTTGAGAATAAACCTACACTTTGCTGACTAGCTTGGTTAATCCTGATTAGGAAAGCATTCAGTGCAAAGTAACACATTCTAGCAGAGGATGGTTTCGATCCATCGACCTCTGGGTTATGGGCCCAGCACGCTTCCGCTGCGCCACTCTGCTGAGTGCTCTCCTTCGATGGGACTTGAACCTAAAATACCTGGTTTAGGGGGCCAGTGCATTATACCTACGGGGCTATATACATCTAAATGACTCAAATTGCTTCAAAATGTGTTATCTAGATTCAAAGGTAATGCAGAACTGGGATCTTGCACAGAAGCACTGTGCTCTACCACTGAGCTACATCCCCATCTACTGCCTGTCATGATTTTTTTCCAAGCAAGGTTTGGAGACAACACCTTTCCCTTTGTGCCATGAACAGACTACTGAATGGTGCTGCAGGGGACTGAACCCAGGATTTCCTACATGCCCTTGATCTGAAAGAAATGCTGAGAAATGAAAAATGCTGGTTTATAAAATGGAACGAATGCTTGAAAGTTGTGCTCCCAAACAGACGTTGCTGACAGGATTCAATTCCAGTTGACAGAAATCCTAACCACTAGAGCATATGGGAAATGTAAGAATCAAGTGTAAAAGATTGAAGCGTAACATAAGCCTCATGGCTGTTGGAGAGGTTAAGGAACAGTGCTCAGTTGGGGCACCAGCTTTTAAGCAAGCATTTTTACTATCTAAAAGTGCTTGGTTCTGCATGTAATGGAAAGAAGCCCACTCTACGTGCAACAAATCTCGTGATTTGTATTTTGCTTTTGCCAAATAGAAGTATTTCTTGATATCGAATACAGTTCATTTTGCTCTCAAATTTGAGATATTGTTTTGTTTCAAACAAAGCATTTGACTGAGTGCATGAAAACATCTTGGGTAAGAAGCACTATCTGGCCATTCTGAGTTTGTGTTGGATCCCCACTTGTTGGTCAGATCATTGTAGGGACGGGAAACACCGGGACAACACGCGCTTTTCGTGGAGGAAAAACAGGAGTCTTCGTTTAGCGTCTCTGACTGAATCAGAACTCACTTTAATGAACGGAACTTCCGGTGCAAGACAGTTTCAGTGTAAGAGCACACATTTATATACACTGCGGATATCATACATTCAGGGCAACACCCCCACTTGCTCTTAACACTGTACATTTTACATATATACAAACGAAAAATGCACCTTTAAACTATTACAGTTTACATTTACATTCCAAAAAGAAAATTTGTAAACCTCTCAATTTTTAGTTTGACAACAGATTTTGTAAAAATATCTGCAACCATGTCTGCTGTAGCACAATACTCTATACAGATTTTCCCGTCATTGAGTGCAGACCTAATGAAGTGGTATTTTATGTCAATATGCTTACACCTCTGACGATTTATGGGATTTTTCGATAATGCTATTGCACCCTGATTATCGCCATACAAAAGAACTGGTGAATATTCACGTTCACTGTCCTTTCCTGTCAGTAGTTGTGTAAGATATAAACTCTCCTGAGCGGTGGCTGCCATGGCCATATACTCCGCCTCACATGTTGACAAAGCTACTGTTGCCTGCTTCCTAGTTTTCCAACATATAACAGGCCCACTTTTAGTCAGGGCAAAACAGTAACCAGTAGTACTTCTTCGGTCAGTAGAATCTGCTGCCCAATCTGCATCACTAAATGCTATAAGGTGCAGATTGTCCTCTGTCTTTTTATAACACAGCTCTTTGTTCAATGTACCTTTTAGATATCTTAGCACATGTTTTGCGGTTATCCAGTGATGATCTTTTGGATCTGATAAATATTGAGAAAGTTTGCTTACAATCCAGCTTAAATCTGGTCGTGTACAAGTCATTAAATATATCAAGCTGCCCACTAGTTCGCGATACTTTGCTGCATCTACTGGCTCACCATCAGCATCAAAGTTGTGTTTTTGTTCACAAGGAGTAGAACGTGGCTTACAGTCTGACATATTAAACCATTCCAGTATTTTTGAGATATACCTTCTCTGGTTTAGTTTTATCTCTGTGCCTTGAGTACAGTCGATTCCTAAGAAATGTTTAAGCTCACCAAGATCTTTCATCTTAAATTTTTCACTTAACATTTGCTTTACATTTTTGAGTGAACATTCATTGTCAGTAGCAATAATAACATCATCAACCCAAATTATCAAAATAACTCTCTCATTTTCTGTTTGACTGTTGTAAACACAATGATCTACAGGATTCTGAACAAAGCCTCTTTCACATAGATGATCGTGCAACATCTTGTTCCAGTTTCTTCCAGATTGTTTCAAACCATATAAAGATTTGTTAAGTTTGCAAACTAACTTTTCACCCGTGTCTGACTTTACTTCAAATCCTTCTGGTTGCTCCATGTACACCTCACAATCAATTGGCACATGCAAATAAGCAGTTTTTACGTCCATCTGGTGAAGTTTTAAATTGTTCTGTACTGCCATTTGCATCAGACAGCGTACTGATGTCATGTCCGCAGTTGGAGAAAACGTCTCCTTGTAGTCAATTCCTTGTACTTGACTGTAGCCTTTAGCAACGTACCTGGCTTTAAAAGTCTCAGTATGATCTGCATTATCTTTTACTGTAAATACCCAACGTCCCCCCACTGCATTTTTACCTTCTGGCAGTGTGGTCAACGTGTATGTGTCGTTTTCTTTCAGAGATTTCATTTCATCTTTCATGGCATTAGTCCATAACTTTGCCTTTGGGGAGTGTACAGCTTCTTCAAAAGTCTGTGGCACACCATACATCACCCTGTAACAGTAATCAATGTTTGTTAAGGTTTGGTCATCTTCTTTGCAAACATAGTATTTCAGAAACATTGGACTTTTCCGGTTTCTTTTAGGGTAACGTGGCTCTTTACTCCCACTTTGTTCTTCCTGTTCTTGTTTTGCAGGTTCACAGTCATTTGTACAGTTCTCGTAACTTTCAATATTAGGCTCCTGTGCCTCACTTTGACTCTCGTCGTTTGTCTCATCTCTTGCAGTGGGACGCTGCAACAATCCCACTGGTAGATCATAATCATCGTCTTCATCTTTATTTGTCTGGGTATGGCGCTCAACTACACTCTTAGTGAGGAACTTAACCAACCTGTGTTTCAGAACTCGTCCACTGTCTGGGTAATACACTAAATATGACGGACTGTTTTTGTCATAACCCACAAAAACTCCTTCATTACATCGTGAGTCTAGTTTCTTTTTGTCTTGTCGATAACTGTAACAAACTGATCCAAATATTTGCATTTTGGATATGTCTGGCTTCTTCCCTGTCAGCATGTAATAAGGGGTCTGTCCTGTACGCTTGCTATAACACCTATTGCGAATCACTGCGGCTGTCATAACAGCATAAGTCCATAGGTTTTTTGGTAAATTACTTTCAAGTAACATGCACCGAGCCATCTCAAAAAGCGTTCTCCAATTTCGCTCGGCCGTCCCGTTTTGGTGGGGTGAATACGGCGCTGAGGTCTCATGTCTTATTGCATTCTTACGGAGTAAAGACTGGAACTGTCTAGAAGTGAATTCTGTTCCATTATCTGACCTCATACGTTTAACTTTCCCATAAGGTGTGACGTCTGCAATGAATTTTTCAGTCGCCTCAACAGTGTCACTTTTTGCCTTTAGGAAATAGACAAATGTTGCCCCAGAGTAGTCGTCTGTAAATGCCAGCGTGTACTTAAAACCCTCTTTAGCTTCTGGCTCTATTGGTCCTGCCAGGTCGGTGTGGACTAGCTCTAACACTGCCTCTGCTCGTGTGTCAGGCTCTCTGTTTCGAGTTTGAATAAACTTCCCTTTTACACAAACTTCACATTCTGGTGTAGAATTGTTGGCTTTACTCTTGATTTTCATTCCCTCAGTGACATTTTCTAATTTTGTCAAATCTTCATAGTTACAATGTCCAAGGATCTTGTGCCAAGTTTCTATATCATGACATTTGTGACATTCATCATTAACAGCATTCTCATTGTTAACAGTATTTAGATAGTACAACCGTCCATATTCTTTTATGTCAAACTTTGTACCGTTTTTATGGATTAGCTGGTTACCTCCCTTCTTAAAGGTGATGGCAGCTCCTTTGGCGGTTGCTGCCTGGACTGAGAAGATGTCCTGTGGGTACGTAGGGATGTAAAGTGCTCCGTCCAGCGTAGCCTTTACTCTGCGTCCCTCGTCGTCTTGCAGGTAGATCTCTGCTACTCCACGATTCAGGGCAACTCCACTTGTCCTCGTCCCGTCAGCCAGCTCCATGAAGTGTCTCTCAGGTGTGAAGGTCTCATCAAAGGTTTTGAAACTTTGGATGTCTGTCACAATGTGTGACGTAGCCCCTGTGTCCACCATGAGGCCCTTTTGTTTCAACACATCACAATTGCTTGCTTTAAATACAAAAGTGTGGTTTTCTGCCTCAGCTGCTTGTTTAGCGTTGGTTTTCTTTTGTCGTCTACAGTTACTGTCTTTATGTGTGGGGCTTTTACAGTAACTGCACCACTGCTTCTCATATTGTTCTTTTCGTTCATTTCTGCATTCACGAGCCATATGTCCTTTCTTTCCACAGTTGAAACATGTCACGTCTGAGCTACTTTTTCCTTTTGCCCAGTTATTTGCTTTCATCACATTATCTTCAGAGTTGGTGCTCTTTTCTGTGCATTCATAACTCCTCAATTTTGCCTTGAACTCTCCAAAAGTCATTTCTCTGTCACTTTGAGTCACGTGGATTGAAAAAGGCTTGAATGATTCAGGTAATCCTTTCAGAATCATTGCAATAAGCAACCCGTCACTCAGAGTCTCTTCAGCATTTCTCAGAGCTGTAATTGTCGTCTCCGCTCTTATGATATAGTCCGTGATGCTTTCATTAGCTGTTTTGTGTAGCGACATTAGCTCAGTGTAGAGGCTAATGACACGTGGTTTTCCCTTACCGGCATAGTGCTCGCGCAAAATTTCCAGCGCTTTCCGCCCGTCATCTGTGGCTTCTCTCATCACAAGTGACAGACTTCTGTCGTCAAGAAGTTGTATCAGCACTGCATAGGCTTCCTCATTTTTATCAGCGTCACCGTCATTTTCATCTCCGCCACTCGGCTCGTTCAAAATGGTACTTTTTAGCCCAAGTAGCCGCAAGTGTCCGAGGAACTTTGTTTCCCATAATTCGTAATTCCTTTCGTCTCCATCGAAGCACAAACGGTTCCACCGGTTCCCTTCATTCCCTCTGGGCCCATAACCTGTTGGTCGGATCATTGTAGGGACGGGAAACACTGGGACAACACGCGCTTTTCGTGGAGGAAAAACAGGAGTCTTCGTTTAGCGTCTCTGACTGAATCAGAACTCACTTTAATGAACGGAACTTCCGGTGCAAGACAGTTTCAGTGTAAGAGCACACATTTATATACACTGCGGATATCATACATTCAGGGCAACACCACTAGATATTCTGGCCGAGTGGTCTAAGGGGCTAGATTTAGGTTCGTGTCCCTGTGAAGGGATGCATTCAAATCCAACAACTGTTAGACTGCATGGAAAAGCTAAAGGTCGATTACTAGATATTAAAGCTGCGCCCAAATGCGTGATATTTTTCTATGCCTCGCTGGACACCAATTAAAGGTTTTTACACTTGTTTTCACAACATGTCCTGTGCGTAATGTGGATACAAGTCTTCCAAGAGCAGGATATTCCCATACCGGGAGTTGAACCCGGGCCACCTGGGTGAAAACCAGGAATCCTAACCGCTAGACCATATGGGAAGGATTACAAAGCAACTGATTGAATTATAAAGTAGACCTCAGTGATGTTTGAGAGTTGAGGAACAGTCCAAACAGTGCATATTTGGGGAATCAGCTTGTTAGCAAGCATTTTTAATCCAATCTAAAAGTGTTTGATTCTGCATGTAATTGAAAGAAGCCCATTCTAAATGGAAAAAGTCTCGTGATTTGTATGTTGCTTGTCGTTCAGCCAATAAGACCATGGACCTGAAATCCACAATACGGGATTTTGGAGGCTATTGTCCTGTGCATTATAATTATGGGGTTTTGTACACCTAATAGACTCAAATTGCTTCAAAATGTGTAACCATAGTCCCTTTTTGACCTACATCTTGTTGGTTCAGCATGAGTATGCAATTTTACTAGGTGCTGATTGCTGGACCATTATCTTAAAGACAAGAGAGTTACTTAAACATAGCGTTGACTTTGATTACTTGTGAAGTAACATAGTCTTGAAAGAGTTCCTTCTCAGCTATTTTTCCCCCAAAAAAGAAATGACAATGTAGGATGGATTAAATAAAAGTGCTGCTCGATTAAATGGAAGGTGGAACTGGGAGCTCGCGCTGAAACTCAGCTTCCATCATCTATATCGGCATCAGTTGAGAATAAACCTACACTTTGCTGACTAGCTTGGTTAATCCTGATTAGAAAAGCCATCAGTGCAAAGTAACACATTCTAGCAGAGGATGGTTTCGATCCATCGACCTCTGGGTTATGGGCCCAGCACGCTTCCGCTGCGCCACTCTGCTGAGTGCTCTCCTTCGATGGGACTTGAACATAAAATCCCTGGTTTAGGGGGCCAGTGCATTATACCTACGGGGCTATATACATCTAAATGACTCAAATTGCTTCAAAATGTGTTATCTAGATTCAAAGGTAATGCAGAACTGGGATCTTGCACAGAAGCACTGTGCTCTACCACTGAGCTACATCCCCATCTACTGCCTGTCATGATTTTTTTCCAAGCAAGGTTTGGAGACAACACCTTTCCCTTTGTGCCATGAACAGACTACTGAATGGCGCTGCAGGGGACTGAACCCAGGATTTCCTACATGCCCTTGATCTGAAAGAAATGCTGAGAAATGAAACATGCTGGTTTATAAAATGGAACGAAAGCTTGAAATTTGTGCTCCCAAACAGACGTTGCTGACAGGATTCAATTCCAGTTGACAGAAATCCTAACCACTAGAGCATATGGGAAATGTAAGAATCAAGTGTAAAAGATTGAAGTGTAACATAAGCCTCATGGATGTTGGAGAGGTTAAGGAACAGTGCTCAGTTGGGGCACCAGCTTTTAAGCAAGCATTTTTACTATCTAAAAGTGCTTGGTTCTGCATGTAATGGAAAGAAGCCCACTCTACGTGCAACAAATCTCGTGATTTGTATTTTGCTTTTGCTACATATAAGTATTTCTTGATATTGAATACAGTTCATTTTGCTCTCAAATTTGAGATATTGTTTTGTTTCAAACAAAGCATTTGACTGAGTGCATGAAAACATTTTGGGTAAGAAGCACTATCTGGCCATTCTGAGTTTGTGTTGGATCCCCACTAGATATTCTGGCCGAGTGGTCTAAGGAGCTAGATTTAGGTTCGTGTCCCTGTGAAGGGATGCATTCAAATCCAACAACTGTTAGACTGCATGGAAAAGCTAAAGGTCGATTACTAGATATTAAAGCTGCGCCCAAATGCGTGATATTTTTCTATGCCTCGCTGGACACCAATTAAAGGTTTTTACACTTGTTTTCACAACATGTCCTGTGCGTAATGTGGATACAAGTCTTCCAAGAGCAGGATATTCCCATACCGGGAGTTGAACCCAGGCCACCTGGGTGAGAACCAGGAATCCTAACCGCTAGACCATATGGGAAGGATTACAAACCAACTGATTGAATTATAAAGTAGACCTCAGTGATGTTTGAGAGTTGAGGAACAGTCCAAACAGTGCATATTTGGGGAATCAGCTTGTTAGCAAGCATTTTTAATCCAATCTAAAAGTGTTTGATTCTGCATGTAATTGAAAGAAGCCCATTCTAAATGGAAAAAGTCTCGTGATTTGTATGTTGCTTGTCGTTCAGCCAATAAGACCATGGACCTGAAATCCACAATACGGGATTTTGGAGGCTATTGTCCTGTGCATTATAATTATGGGGTTTTGTACACCTAATAGACTCAAATTGCTTCAAAATGTGTAACCATAGTCCTTTTTTGACCTACATCTTGTTGGTTCAGCATGAGTATGCAATTTTACTAGGTGCTGATTGCTGGACCATTATCTTAAAGACAAGAGAGTTACTTAAACATAGCGTTGACTTTGATTACTTGTGAAGTAACATAGTCTTGAAAGAGTTCCTTCTCAGCTATTTTTTCCCCCAAAAAAGAAATGACAATGTAGGATGGATTAAATAAAATACTGCTCAATTAAATGGAAGGTGGAACTGGGAGCTCGCGCTGAAACTCAGCTTCAATCATCTATATCGGCATCAGTTGAGAATAAACCTACACTTTGCTGACTAGCTTGGTTAATCCTGATTAGAAAAAACATCAGTGCAAATAAACACATTCTAGCAGAGGATGGTTTCGATCCATCGACCTCTGGGTTATGGGCCCAGCACGCTTCCGCTGCGCCACTCTGCTGAGTGCTCTCCTTCGATGGGACTTGAACCTAAAATACCTGGTTTAGGGGGCCAGTGCATTATACCTACGGGGCTATATACATCTAAATGACTCAAATTGCTTCAAAATGTGTTATCTAGATTCAAAGGTAATGCAGAACTGGGATCTTGCACAGAAGCACTTTGCTCTACCACTGAGCTACATCCCCATCTACTGCCTGTCATGATTTTTTTCCAAGCAAGGTTTGGAGACAACACCTTTCCCTTTGTGCCATGAACAGACTACTGAATGGCGCTGCAGGGGACTGAACCCAGGATTTCCTACATGCCCTTGATCTGAAAGAAATGCTGAGAAATGAAACATGCTGGTTTATAAAATGGAACGAAAGCTTGAAAGTTGTGCTCCCAAACAGACGTTGCTGACAGGATTCAATTCCAGTTGACAGAAATCCTAACCACTAGAGCATATGGGAAATGTAAGAATCAAGTGTAAAAGATTGAAGTGTAACATAAGCCTCATGGATGTTGGAGAGGTTAAGGAACAGTGCTCAGTTGGGGCATCAGCTTTTAAGCAAGCATTTTTACTATCTAAAAGTGCTTGGTTCTGCATGTAATGGAAAGAAGCCCACTCTACGTGCAACAAATCTCGTGATTTGTATTTTGCTTTTGCTAAATAGAAGTATTTCTTGACATTGAATACAGTTCATTTTGCTCTCAAATTTGAGATATTGTTTTGTTTCAAACAAAGCATTTGACTGAGTGCATGAAAACATTTTGGGTAAGAAGCACTATCTGGCCATTCTGAGTTTGTGTTGGATCCCTACCAGATATTCTGGCTGAGTGGTCTAAGGGGCTAGATTTAGGTTCGTGTCCCTGTGAAGGGATGCATTCAAATCCAACCACTGTTAGACTGCATGGAAAAGCTAAAGGTCGATTACTAGATATTAAAGCTGCGCCCAAATGCGTGATATTTTTCTATGCCTTGCTGGACACCAATTAAAGGTTTTTACACTTGTTTTCACAACATGTCCTGTACGTAATGTGGATACAAGTCTTCCAAGAGCAGGATATTCCCATACCGGGAGTTGAACCCGGGCCACCTGGGTGAGAACCAGGAATCCTAACCGCTAGACCATATGGGAAGGATTTCAAAGCAACTGATTGAATTATAAAGTAGACCTCAGTGATGTTTGAGAGTTGAGGAACAGTCCAAACAGTGCATATTTGGGGAATCAGCTTGTTAGCAAGCATTTTTAATCCAATCTAAAAGTGTTTGATTCTGCATGTAATTGAAAGAAGCCCATTCTAAATGGAAAAAGTCTCGTGATTTGTATGTTGCTTGTCGTTCAGCCAATAAGACCATGGACCTGAAATCCACAATACGGGATTTTGGAGGCTATTGTCCTGTGCATTATAATTATGGGGTTTTGTACACCTAATAGACTCAAATTGCTTCAAAATGTGTAACCATAGTCCTTTTTTGACCTACATCTTGTTGGTTCAGCATGAGTATGCAATTTTACTAGGTGCTGATTGCTGGACCATTATCTTAAAGACAAGAGAGTTACTTAAACATAGCGTTGACTTTGATTACTTGTGAAGTAACATAGTCTTGAAAGAGTTCCTTCTCAGCTATTTTTCCCCCCAAAAAAGAAATGACAATGTAGGATGGATTAAATAAAAGTGCTGCTCGATTAAATGGAAGGTGGAACTGGGAGCTCGCGCTGAAACTCAGCTTCCATCATCTATATCGGCGTCAGTTGAGAATAAACCTACACTTTGCTGACTAGCTTGGTTAATCCGGATTAGAAAATCCATCAGTGCAAAGTAACACATTCTAGTAGAGGATGGTTTCGATCCATCGACCTCTGGGTTATGGGCCCAGCACGCTTCCGCTGCGCCACTCTGCTGAGTGCTCTCCTTCGATGGGACTTGAACCTAAAATACCTGGTTTAGGGGGCCAGTGCATTATATCTACGGGGCTATATACATCTAAATGACTCAAATTGCTTCAAAATGTGTTATCTAGATTCAAAGGTAATGCAGAACTGGGATCTTGCACAGAAGCACTGTGCTCTACCACTGAGCTACATCCCCATCTACTGCCTGTCATGATTTTTTTCCAAGCAAGGTTTGGAGACAACACCTTTCCCTTTGTGCCATGAACAGACTACTGAATGGCGCTGCAGGGGACTGAACCCAGGATTTCCTACATGCCCTTGATCTGAAAGAAATGCTGAGAAATGAAACATGCTGGTTTATAAAATGGAACGAAAGCTTGAAAGTTGTGCTCCCAAACAGACGTTGCTGACAGGATTCAATTCCAGTTGACAGATATCCTAACCACAAGAGCATATGGGAAATGTAAGAATCAAGTGTAAAAGATTGAAGTGTAACATAAGCCTCATGGATGTTGGAGAGGTTAAGGAACAGTGCTCAGTTGGGGCACCAGCTTTTAAGCAAGCATTTTTACTATCTAAAAGTGCTTGGTTCTGTATGTAATGGAAAGACGCCCACTCTACGTGCAACAAATCTCGTGATTTGTATTTTGCTTTTGCTAAATAGAAGTATTTCTTGACATTGAATACAGTTAATTTTGCTCTCAAATTTGAGATATTGTTTTGTTTCAAACAAAGCATTTGACTGAGTGCATGAAAACATTTTGGGTAAGAAGCACTATCTGGCCATTCTGAGTTTGTGTTGGATCCCTACCAGATATTCTGGCTGAGTGGTCTAAGGGGCTAGATTTAGGTTCGTGTCCCTGTGAAGGGATGCATTCAAATCCAACAACTGTTAGACTGCATGGAAAAGCTAAAGGTCGATAACTAGATATTAAAGCTGCGCCCAAATGCGTGATATTTTTCTATGCCTTGCTGGACACCAATTAAAGGTTTTTACACTTGCTTTCACAACATGTCCTGTACGTAATGTGGATACAAGTCATCCAAGAGCAGGATATTCCCATACCGGGAGTTGAACCCGGGCCACCTGGGTGAGAACCAGGAATCCTAACTGCTAGACCATATGGGAAGGATTTCAAAGCAACTGATTGAATTATAAAGTAGACCTCAGTGATGTTTGAGAGTTGAGGAACAGTCCAAACAGTGCATATTTGGGGAATCAGCTTGTTAGCAAGCATTTTTAATCCAATCTAAAAGTGTTTGATTCTGCATGTAATTGAAAGAAGCCCATTCTAAATGGAAAAAGTCTCGTGATTTGTATGTTGCTTGTCGTTCAGCCAATAAGACCATGGACCTGAAATCCACAATACGGGATTTTGGAGGCTATTGTCCTGTGCATTATAATTATGGGGTTTTGTACACCTAATAGACTCAAATTGCTTCAAAATGTGTAACCATAGTCCTTTTTTGACCTACATCTTGTTGGTTCAGCATGAGTATGCAATTTTACTAGGTGCTGATTGCTGGACCATTATCTTAAAGACAAGAGAGTTACTTAAACATAGCGTTGACTTTGATTACTTGTGAAGTAACATAGTCTTGAAAGAGTTCCTTCTCAGCTATTTTTCCCCCCAAAAAAGAAATGACAATGTAGGATGGATTAAATAAAAATGCTGCTCGATTAAATGGAAGGTGGAACTGGGAGCTCGCGCTGAAACTCAGCTTCCATCATCTATATCGGCATCAGTTGAGAATAAACCTACACTTTGCTGACTAGCTTGGTTAATCCTGATTAGAAAAGCCATCAGTGCAAATGAACACATACTAGCAGAGGATGGTTTCGATCCATCGACCTCTGGGTTATGGGCCCAGCACGCTTCCGCTGCGCCACTCTGCTGAGTGCTCTCCTTTGATGGGACTTGAACCTAAAATACCTGGTTTAGGGGGCCAGTGCATTATACCTACGGGGCTATATACATCTAAATGACTCAAATTGCTTCAAAATGTGTTATCTAGATTCAAAGGTAATGCAGAACTGGGATCTTGCACAGAAGCACTGTGCTCTACCACTGAGCTACATCCCCATCTACTGCCTGTCATGATTTTTTTCCAAGCAAGGTTTGGAGACAACACCTTTCCCTTTGTGCCATGAACAGACTACTGAATGGTGCTGCAGGGGACTGAACCCAGGATTTCCTACATGCCCTTGATCTGAAAGAAATGCTGAGAAATGAAACATGCTGGTTTATAAAATGGAACGAAAGCTTGAAAGTTGTGCTCCCAAACAGACGTTGCTGACAGGATTCAATTCCAGTTGACAGATATCCTAACCACTAGAGCATATGGGAAATGTAAGAATCAAGTGTAAAAGATTGAAGTGTAACATAAGCCTCATGGATGTTGGAGAGGTTAAGGAACAGTGCTCAGTTGGGGCACCAGCTTTTAAGCAAGCATTTTTACTATCTAAAAGTGCTTGGTTCTGCATGTAATGGAAAGAAGCCCACTCCACGTGCAACAAATCTCGTAATTTGTATTTTACTTTTGCTAAATAGAATTATTTCTTGATATTGAATACAGTTCATTTTGCTCTCAAATTTGAGATATTGTTTTGTTTCAAACAAAGCATTTGACTGAGTGCATGAAAACATTTTGGGTAAGAAGCACTATCTGGCCATTCTGAGTTTGTGTTGGATCCCTACTAGATATTCTGGCCGAGTGGTCTAAGGGGCTAGATTTAGGTTCGTGTCCCTGTGAAGGGATGCATTCAAATCCAACAACTGTTAGACTGCATGGAAAAGCTAAAGGTCGATTACTAGATATTAAAGCTGCGCCCAAATGCATGATATTTTTCTATGCCTCGCTGGACACCAATTAAAGCTTTTTACACTAGTTTTCACAACATGTCCTGTGCGTAATGTGGATACAAGTCTTCCAAGAGCAGGATATTCCCATACCGGGAGTTGAACCCGGGCCACCTGGGTGAGAACCAGGAATCCTAACCGCTAGACCATATGGGAAGGATAACAAAGCAGCTGATTGAATTATAAAGTAGACCTCAGTGATGTTTGAGAGTTGAGGAACAGTCCAAACAGTGCATATTTGGGGAATCAGCTTGTTAACAAGCATTTTTAATCCAATCTAAAAGTGTTTGATTCTGCATGTAATTGAAAGAAGCCCATTCTAAATGGAAAAAGTCTCGTGATTTGTATGTTGCTTGTCGTTCAGCCAATAAGACCATGGACCTGAAATCCACAATACGGGATTTTGGAGGCTATTGTCCTGTGCATTATAATTATGGGGTTTTGTACACCTAATAGACTCAAATTGCTTCAAAATGTGTAACCATAGTCCTTTTTTGACCTACATCTTGTTGGTTCAGCATGAGTATGCAATTTTACTAGGTGCTGATTGCTGGACCATTATCTTAAAGACAAGAGAGTTACTTAAACATAGCGTTGACTTTGATTACTTGTGAAGTAACATAGTCTTGAAAGAGTTCCTTCTCAGCTATTTTTCCCCCCAAAAAAGAAATGACAATGTAGGATGGATTAAATAAAATACTGCTCGATTAAATGGAAGGTGGAACTGGGAGCTCGCGCTGAAACTCAGCTTTCATCATCTATATCGGCATCAGTTGAGAATAAACCTACACTTTGCTGACTAGCTTGGTTAATCCTGATTAGAAAAGCCATCAGTGCAAAGTAACACATTCTAGCAGAGGATGGTTTCGATCCATCGACCTCTGGGTTATGGGCCCAGCACGCTTCCGCTGCGCCACTCTGCTGAGTGCTCTCCTTCGATGGGACTTGAACAGAAAATACCTGGTTTAGGGGGCCAGTGCATTATACCTACGGGGCTATATACATCTAAATGACTCAAATTGCTTCAAAATGTGTTATCTAGATTCAAAGGTAATGCAGAACTGGGATCTTGCACAGAAGCACTGTGCTCTACCACTGAGCTACATCCCCATCTACTGCCTGTCATGATTTTTTTCCAAGCAAGGTTTGGAGACAACACCTTTCCCTTTGTGCCATGAACAGACTACTGAATGGCGCTGCAGGGGACTGAACCCAGGATTTCCTACATGCCCTTGATCTGAAAGAAATGCTGAGAAATGAAACATGCTGGTTTATAAAATGGAACGAAAGCTTGAAAGTTGTGCTCCCAAACAGACGTTGCTGACAGGATTCAATTCCAGTTGACAGATATCCTAACCACTAGAGCATATGGGAAATGTAAGAATCAAGTGTAAAAGATTGAAGTGTAACATAAGCCTCATGGATGTTGGAGAGGTTAAGGAACAGTGCTCAGTTGGGGCACCAGCTTTTAAGCAAGCATTTTTACTATCTAAAAGTGCTTGGTTCTGCATGTAATGGAAAGACGCCCACTCTACGTGCAACAAATCTCGTGATTTGTATTTTGCTTTTGCTAAATAGAAGTATTTCTTGACATTGAATACAGTTAATTTTGCTCTCAAATTTGAGATATTGTTTTGTTTCAAACAAAGCATTTGACTGAGTGCATGAAAACATTTTGGGTAAGAAGCACTATCTGGCCATTCTGAGTTTGTGTTGGATCCCTACCAGATATTCTGGCTGAGTGGTCTAAGGGGCTAGATTTAGGTTCGTGTCCCTGTGAAGGGATGCATTCAAATCCAACAACTGTTAGACTGCATGGAAAAGCTAAAGGTCGATAACTAGATATTAAAGCTGCGCCCAAATGCGTGATATTTTTCTATGCCTCGCTGGACACCAATTAAAGGTTTTTACACTTGTTTTCACAACATGTCCTGTACGTAATGTGGATACAAGTCTTCCAAGAGCAGGATATTCCCATACCGGGAGTTGAACCCGGGCCACCTGGGTGAGAACCAGGAATCCTAACCGCTAGACCATATGGGAAGGATTTCAAAGCAACTGATTGAATTATAAAGTAGACCTCAGTGATGTTTGAGAGTTGAGGAACAGTCCAAACAGTGCATATTTGGGGAATCAGCTTGTTAACAAGCATTTTTAATCCAATCTAAAAGTGTTTGATTCTGCATGTAATTGAAAGAAGCCCATTCTAAATGGAAAAAGTCTTGTGATTTGTATGTTGCTTGTCGTTCAGCCAATAAGACCATGGACCTGAAATCCACAATACGGGATTTTGGAGGCTATTGTCCTGTGCATTATAATTATGGGGTTTTGTACACCTAATAGACTCAAATTGCTTCAAAATGTGTAACCATAGTCCTTTTTTGACCTACATCTTGTTGGTTCAGCATGAGTATGCAATTTTACTAGGTGCTGATTGCTGGACCATTATCTTAAAGACAAGAGAGTTACTTAAACATAGCGTTGACTTTGATTACTTGTGAAGTAACATAGTCTTGAAAGAGTTCCTTCTCAGCTATTTTTCCCCCAAAAAAGAAATGACTATGTAGGATGGATAAAATAAAAGTGCTGCTCGATTAAATGGAAGGTGGAACTGGGAGCTCGCGCTGAAACTCAGCTTCCATCATCTATATCGGCATCAGTTGAGAATAAACCTACACTTTGCTGACTAGCTTGGTTAATCCTGATTAGAAAAGCCATCAGTGCAAATAAACACATACTAGCAGAGGATGGTTTCGATCCATCGACCTCTGGGTTATGGGCCCAGCACGCTTCCGCTGCGCCACTCTGCTGAGTGCTCTCCTTTGATGGGACTTGAACCTAAAATACCTGGTTTAGGGGGCCAGTGCATTATACCTACGGGGCTATATACATCTAAATGACTCAAATTGCTTCAAAATGTGTTATCTAGATTCAAAGGTAATGCAGAACTGGGATCTTGCTTAGAAGCACTGTGCTCTACCACTGAGCTACATCCCCATCTACTGCCTGTCATGATTTTTTTCCAAGCAAGGTTTGGAGACAACACCTTTCCCTTTGTGCCATGAACAGACTACTGAATGGTGCTGCAGGGGACTGAACCCAGGATTTCCTACATGCCCTTGATCTGAAAGAAATGCTGAGAAATGAAACATGCTGGTTTATAAAATGGAACGAAAGGTTGAAAGTTGTGCTCCCAAACAGACGTTGCTGACAGGATTCAATTCCAGTTGACAGAAATCCTAACCACTAGAGCATATGGGAAATGTAAGAATCAAGTGTAAAAGATTGAAGTGTAACATAAGCCTCATGGATGTTGGAGAGGTTAAGGAACAGTGCTCAGTTGGGGCACCAGCTTTTAAGCAAGCATTTTTACTATCTAAAAGTGCTTGGTTCTGCATGTAATGGAAAGAAGCCCACTCTACGTGCAACAAATCTCGTGATTTGTATTTTGCTTTTGCTAAATAGAAGTATTTCTTGATATTGAATACAGTTCATTTTGCTCTCAAATTTGAGATATTGTTTTGTTTCAAACAAAGCATTTGACTGAGTGCATGAAAACATTTTGGGTAAGAAGCACTATCTGGCCATTCTGAGTTTGTGTTGGATCCCTACTAGATATTCTGGCTGAGTGGTCTAAGGGGCTAGATTTAGGTTCGTGTCCCTGTGAAGGGATGCATTCAAATCCAACAACTGTTAGACTGCATGGAAAAGCTAAAGGTCGAATACTAGATATTAAAGCTGCGCCCAAATGCGTGATATTTTTCTATGCCTCGCTGGACACCAATTAAAGGTTTTTACACTTGTTTTCACAACATGTCCTGTGCGTAATGTGGATACAAGTCTTCCAAGAGCAGGATATTCCCATACCGGGAGTTGAACCCCTGCCACCTGGGTGAGAACCAGGAATCCTAACCGCTAGACCATATGGGAAGGATTACAAAGCAACTGATTGAATTATAAAGTAGACCTCAGTGATGTTTGAGAGTTGAGGAACAGTCCAAACAGTGCATATTTGGGGAATCAGCTTGTTAGCAAGCATTTTTAATCCAATCTAAAAGTGTTTGATTCTGCATGTAATTGAAAGAAGCCCATTCTAAATGGAAAAAGTCTCGTGATTTGTATGTTGCTTGTCGTTCAGCCAATAAGACCATGGACCTGAAATCCACAATACGGGATTTTGGAGGCTATTGTCCTGTGCATTATAATTATGGGGTTTTGTACACCTAATAGACTCAAATTGCTTCAAAATGTGTAACCATAGTCCTTTTTTGACCTACATCTTGTTGGTTCAGCATGAGTATGCAATTTTACTAGGTGCTGATTTCTGGACCATTATCTTAAAGACAAGAGAGTTACTTAAACATAGCGTTGACTTTGATTACTTGTGAAGTAACATAGTCTTGAAAGAGTTCCTTCTCAGCTATTTTTCCCCCCAAAAAAGAAATGACAATGTAGGATGGATTAAATAAAAGTGCTGCTCGATTAAATGGAAGGTGAAACTGGGAGCTCGCGCTGAAACTCAGCTTCCATCATCTATATCGGCATCAGTTGAGAATAAACCTACACTTTGCTGACTAACTTGGTTAATCCTGATTAGAAAAGCCATCAGTGCAAAGTAACACATTCTAGCAGAGGATGGTTTCGATCCATCGACCTCTGGGTTATGGGCCCAGCACGCTTCCGCTGCGCCACTCTGCAGAGTGCTCTCCTTCGATGGGACTTGAACATAAAATACCTGGTTTAGGGGGCCAGTGCATTATACCTACGGGGCTATATACATCTAAATGACTCAAATTGCTTCAAAATGTGTTATCTAGATTCAAAGGTAATGCAGAACTGGGATCTTGCACAGAAGCACTGTGCTCTACCACTGAGCTACATCCCCATCTACTGCCTGTCATGATTTTTTTCCAAGCAAGGTTTGGAGACAACACCTTTCCCTTTGTGCCATGAACAGACTACTGAATGGCGCTGCAGGGGACTGAACCCAGGATTTCCTACATGCCCTTGATCTGAAAGAAATGCTGAGAAATGAAACATGCTGGTTTATAAAATGGAACGAAAGCTTGAAAGTTGTGCTCCCAAACAGACGTTGCTGACAGGATTCAATTCCAGTTGACAGATATCCTAACCACTAGAGCATATGGGAAATGTAAGAATCAAGTGTAAAAGATTGAAGTGTAACATAAGCCTCATGGATGTTGGAGAGGTTAAGGAACAGTGCTCAGTTGGGGCACCAGCTTTTAAGCAAGCATTTTTACTATCTAAAAGTGCTTGGTTCTGCATGTAATGGAAAGAAGCCCACTCTACGTGCAACAAATCTCGTAATTTGTATTTTACTTTTGCTAAATAGAAGTATTTCTTGATATTGAATACAGTTCATTTTGCTCTCAAATTTGAGATATTGTTTTGTTTCAAACAAAGCATTTGACTGAGTGCATGAAAACATTTTGGGTAAGAAGCACTATCTGGCCATTCTGAGTTTGTGTTGGATCCCTACTAGATATTCTGGCCGAGTGGTCTAAGGGGCTAGATTTAGGTTCGTGTCCCTGTGAAGGGATGCATTCAAATCCAACAACTGTTAGACTGCATGGAAAAGCTAAAGGTCGATTTCTAGATATTAAAGCTGCGCCCAAATGCGTGATATTTTTCTATGCCTCGCTGGACACCAATTAAAGCTTTTTACACTTGTTTTCACAACATGTCCTGTGCGTAATGTGGATACAAGTCTTCCAAGAGCAGGATATTCCCATACCGGGAGTTGAACCCGGGCCACCTGGGTGAGAACCAGGAATCCTAACCGCTAGACCATATGGGAAGGATTATAAAGCAACTGATTGAATTATAAAGTAGACCTCAGTGATGTTTGAGAGTTGAGGAACAGTCCAAACAGTGCATATTTGGGGAATCAGCTTGTTAACAAACATTTTTAATCCAATCTAAAAGTGTTTGATTCTGCATGTAATTGAAAGAAGCCCATTCTAAATGGAAAAAGTCTCGTGATTTGTATGTTGCTTGTCGTTCAGCCAATAAGACCATGGACCTGAAATCCACAATACGGGATTTTGGAGGCTATTGTCCTGTGCATTATAATTATGGGGTTTTGTACACCTAATAGACTCAAATTGCTTCAAAATGTGTAACCATAGTCCTTTTTTGACCTACATCTTGTTGGTTCAGCATGAGTATGCAATTTTACTAGGTGCTGATTGCTGGACCATTATCTTAAAGACAAGAGAGTTACTTAAACATAGCGTTGACTTTGATTACTTGTGAAGTAACATAGTCTTGAAAGAGTTCCTTCTCAGCTATTTTTCCCCCCAAAAAAGAAATGACAATGTAGGATGGATTAAATAAAAGTGCTGCTCGATTAAATGGAAGGTGGAACTGGGAGCTCGCGCTGAAACTCAGCTTCCATCATCTATATCGGCATCAGTTGAGAATAAACCTACACTTTGCTGACTAGCTTGGTTAATCCTGATTAGAAAAGCCATCAGTGCAAAGTAACACATTCTAGCAGAGGATGGTTTCGATCCATCGACCTCTGGGTTATGGGCCCAGCACGCTTCCGCTGCGCCACTCTGCTGAGTGCTCTCCTTCGATGGGACTTGAACATAAAATACCTGGTTTAGGGGGCCAGTGCATTATACCTACGGGGCTATATACATCTAAATGACTCAAATTGCTTCAAAATGTGTTATCTAGATTCAAAGGTAATGCAGAACTGGGATCTTGCACAGAAGCACTGTGCTCTACCACTGAGCTACATCCCCATCTACTGCCTGTCATGATTTTTTTCCAAGCAAGGTTTGGAGACAACACCTTTCCCTTTGTGCCATGAACAGACTACTGAATGGCGCTGCAGGGGACTGAACCCAGGATTTCCTACATGCCCTTGATCTGAAAGAAATGCTGAGAAATGAAACATGCTGGTTTATAAAATGGAACGAAAGCTTGAAAGTTGTGCTCCCAAACAGACGTTGCTGACAGGATTCAATTCCAGTTGACAGAAATCCTAACCACTAGAGCATATGGGAAATGTAAGAATCAAGTGTAAAAGATTGAAGTGTAACATAAGCCTCATGGATGTTGGAGAGGTTAAGGAACAGTGCTCAGTTGGGGCACCAGCTTTTAAGCAAGCATTTTTACTATCTAAAAGTGCTTGGTTCTGCATGTAATGGAAAGAAGCCCACTCTACGTGCAACAAATCTCGTGATTTGTATTTTGCTTTTGCTAAATAGAATTATTTCTTGATATTGAATACAGTTAATTTTGCTCTCAAATTTGAGATATTGTTTTTTTTCAAACAAAGCATTTGACTGAGTGCATGAAAACATTTTGGGTAAGAAGCACTATCTGGCCATTCTGAGTTTGTGTTGGATCCCTACCAGATATTCTGGCCGAGTGGTCTAAGGGGCTAGATTTAGGTTCGTGTCCCTGTGAAGGGATGCATTCAAATCCAACAACTGTTAGACTGCATGGAAAAGCTAAAGGTCGATTACTAGATATTAAAGCTGCGCCCAAATGCGTGATATTTTTCTATGCCTCGCAGGACACCAATTAAAGGATTTTACACTTGTTTTCACAACATGTCCTGTGCGTAATGTGGATACAAGTCTTCCAAGAGCAGGATATTCCCATACCGGGAGTTGAACCCGGGCCACCTGGGTGAGAACCAGGAATCCTAACCGCTAGACCATATGGGAAGGATTACAAAGCAAATGATTGAATTATAAAGTAGACCTCAGTGATGTTTGAGAGTTGAGGAACAGTCCAAACAGTGCATATTTGGGGAATCAGCTTGTTAGCAAGCATTTTTAATCCAATCTAAAAGTGTTTGATTCTGCATGTAATTGAAAGAAGCCCATTCTAAATGGAAAAAGTCTCGTGATTTGTATGTTGCTTGTCGTTCAGCCAATAAGACCATGGACCTGAAATCCACAATACGGGATTTTGGAGGCTATTGTCCTGTGCATTATAATTATGGGGTTTTGTACACCTAATAGACTCAAATTGCTTCAAAATGTGTAACCATAGTCCTTTTTTGACCTACATCTTGTTGGTTCAGCATGAGTATGCAATTTTACTAGGTGCTGATTGCTGGACCATTATCTTAAAGACAAGAGAGTTACTTAAACATAGCGTTGACTTTGATTACTTGTGAAGTAACATAGTCTTGAAAGAGTTCCTTCTCAGCTATTTTTCCCCCCAAAAAAGAAATGACAATGTAGGATGGATTAAATAAAAGTGCTGCTCGATTAAATGGAAGGTGGAACTGGGAGCTCGCGCTGAAACTCAGCTTCCATCATCTATATCGGCATCAGTTGATAATAAACCTACACTTTGCTGACTAGCTTGGTTAATCCTGATTAGAAAAGCCATCAGTGCAAAGTAACACATTCTAGCAGAGGATGGTTTCGATCCATCGACCTCTGGGTTATGGGCCCAGCACGCTTCCGCTGCGCCACTCTGCTGAGTGCTCTCCTTTGATGGGACTTGAACCTAAAATACCTGGTTTAGGGGGCCAGTGCATTATACCTACGGGGCTATATACATCTAAATGACTCAAATTGCTTCAAAATGTGTTATCTAGATTCAAAGGTAATGCAGAACTGGGATCTTGCACAGAAGCACTGTGCTCTACCACTGAGCTACATCCCCATCTACTGCCTGTCATGATTTTTTTCCAAGCAAGGTTTGGAGACAACACCTTTCCCTTTGTGCCATGAACAGACTACTGAATGGTGCTGCAGGGGACTGAACCCAGGATTTCCTACATGCCCTTGATCTGAAAGAAATGCTGAGAAATGAAACATGCTGGTTTATAAAATGGAACGAAAGCTTGAAAGTTGTGCTCCCAAACAGACGTTGCTGACAGGATTCAATTCCAGTTGACAGATATCCTAACCACTAGAGCATATGGGAAATGTAAGAATCAAGTGTAAAAGATTGAAGTGTAACATAAGCCTCATGGATGTTGGAGAGGTTAAGGAACAGTGCTCAGTTGGGGCACCAGCTTTTAAGCAAGCATTTTTACTATCTAAAAGTGCTTGGTTCTGCATGTAATGGAAAGAAGCCCACTCCACGTGCAACAAATCTCGTAATTTGTATTTTACTTTTGCTAAATAGAATTATTTCTTGATATTGAATACAGTTCATTTTGCTCTCAAATTTGAGATATTGTTTTGTTTCAAACAAAGCATTTGACTGAGTGCATGAAAACATTTTGGGTAAGAAGCACTATCTGGCCATTCTGAGTTTGTGTTGGATCCCTACTAGATATTCTGGCCGAGTGGTCTAAGGGGCTAGATTTAGGTTCGTGTCCCTGTGAAGGGATGCATTCAAATCCAACAACTGTTAGACTGCATGGAAAAGCTAAAGGTCGATTACTAGATATTAAAGCTGAGCCCAAATGCATGATATTTTTCTATGCCTCGCTGGACACCAATTAAAGCTTTTTACACTAGTTTTCACAACATGTCCTGTGCGTAATGTGGATACAAGTCTTCCAAGAGCAGGATATTCCCATACCGGGAGTTGAACCCGGGCCACCTGGGTGAGAACCAGGAATCCTAACCGCTAGACCATATGGGAAGGATAACAAAGCAGCTGATTGAATTATAAAGTAGACCTCAGTGATGTTTGAGAGTTGAGGAACAGTCCAAACAGTGCATATTTGGGGAATCAGCTTGTTAACAAGCATTTTTAATCCAATCTAAAAGTGTTTGATTCTGCATGTAATTGAAAGAAGCCCATTCTAAATGGAAAAAGTCTCGTGATTTGTATGTTGCTTGTCGTTCAGCCAATAAGACCATGGACCTGAAATCCACAATACGGGATTTTGGAGGCTATTGTCCTGTGCATTATAATTATGGGGTTTTGTACACCTAATAGACTCAAATTGCTTCAAAATGTGTAACCATAGTCCTTTTTTGACCTACATCTTGTTGGTTCAGCATGAGTATGCAATTTTACTAGGTGCTGATTGCTGGACCATTATCTTAAAGACAAGAGAGTTACTTAAACATAGCGTTGACTTTGATTACTTGTGAAGTAACATAGTCTTGAAAGAGTTCCTTCTCAGCTATTTTTCCCCCCAAAAAAGAAATGACAATGTAGGATGGATTAAATAAAATACTGCTCGATTAAATGGAAGGTGGAACTGGGAGCTCGCGCTGAAACTCAGCTTTCATCATCTATATCGGCATCAGTTGAGAATAAACCTACACTTTGCTGACTAGCTTGGTTAATCCTGATTAGAAAAGCCATCAGTGCAAAGTAACACATTCTAGCAGAGGATGGTTTCGATCCATCGACCTCTGGGTTATGGGCCCAGCACGCTTCCGCTGCGCCACTCTGCTGAGTGCTCTCCTTCGATGGGACTTGAACAGAAAATACCTGGTTTAGGGGGCCAGTGCATTATACCTACGGGGCTATATACATCTAAATGACTCAAATTGCTTCAAAATGTGTTATCTAGATTCAAAGGTAATGCAGAACTGGGATCTTGCACAGAAGCACTGTGCTCTACCACTGAGCTACATCCCCATCTACTGCCTGTCATGATTTTTTTCCAAGCAAGGTTTGGAGACAACACCTTTCCCTTTGTGCCATGAACAGACTACTGAATGGTGCTGCAGGGGACTGAACCCAGGATTTCCTACATGCCCTTGATCTGAAAGAAATGCTGAGAAATGAAACATGCTGGTTTATAAAATGGAACGAAAGGTTGAAAGTTGTGCTCCCAAACAGACGTTGCTGACAGGATTCAATTCCAGTTGACAGAAATCCTAACCACTAGAGCATATGGGAAATGTAAGAATCAAGTGTAAAAGATTGAAGTGTAACATAAGCCTCATGGATGTTGGAGAGGTTAAGGAACAGTGCTCAGTTGGGGCACCAGCTTTTAAGCAAGCATTTTTACTATCTAAAAGTGCTTGGTTCTGCATGTAATGGAAAGAAGCCCACTCTACGTGCAACAAATCTCGTGATTTGTATTTTGCTTTTGCTAAATAGAAGTATTTCTTGATATTGAATACAGTTCATTTTGCTCTCAAATTTGAGATATTGTTTTGTTTCAAACAAAGCATTTGACTGAGTGCATGAAAACATTTTGGGTAAGAAGCACTATCTGGCCATTCTGAGTTTGTGTTGGATCCCTACTAGATATTCTGGCTGAGTGGTCTAAGGGGCTAGATTTAGGTTCGTGTCCCTGTGAAGGGATGCATTCAAATCCAACAACTGTTAGACTGCATGGAAAAGCTAAAGGTCGAATACTAGATATTAAAGCTGCGCCCAAATGCGTGATATTTTTCTATGCCTCGCTGGACACCAATTAAAGGTTTTTACACTTGTTTTCACAACATGTCCTGTGCGTAATGTGGATACAAGTCTTCCAAGAGCAGGATATTCCCATACCGGGAGTTGAACCCCTGCCACCTGGGTGAGAACCAGGAATCCTAACCGCTAGACCATATGGGAAGGATTACAAAGCAACTGATTGAATTATAAAGTAGACCTCAGTGATGTTTGAGAGTTGAGGAACAGTCCAAACAGTGCATATTTGGGGAATCAGCTTGTTAGCAAGCATTTTTAATCCAATCTAAAAGTGTTTGATTCTGCATGTAATTGAAAGAAGCCCATTCTAAATGGAAAAAGTCTCGTGATTTGTATGTTGCTTGTCGTTCAGCCAATAAGACCATGGACCTGAAATCCACAATACGGGATTTTGGAGGCTATTGTCCTGTGCATTATAATTATGGGGTTTTGTACACCTAATAGACTCAAATTGCTTCAAAATGTGTAACCATAGTCCTTTTTTGACCTACATCTTGTTGGTTCAGCATGAGTATGCAATTTTACTAGGTGCTGATTGCTGGACCATTATCTTAAAGACAAGAGAGTTACTTAAACATAGCGTTGACTTTGATTACTTGTGAAGTAACATAGTCTTGAAAGAGTTCCTTCTCAGCTATTTTTCCCCCAAAAAAGAAATGACAATGTAGGATGGATAAAATAAAAGTGCTGCTCGATTAAATGGAAGGTGGAACTGGGAGCTCGCGCTGAAACTCAGCTTCCATCATCTATATCGGCATCAGTTGAGAATAAACCTACACTTTGCTGACTAGCTTGGTTAATCCTGATTAGAAAAGCCATCAGTGCAAATAAACACATACTAGCAGAGGATGGTTTCGATCCATCGACCTCTGGGTTATGGGCCCAGCACGCTTCCGCTGCGCCACTCTGCTGAGTGCTCTCCTTTGATGGGACTTGAACCTAAAATACCTGGTTTAGGGGGCCAGTGCATTATACCTACGGGGCTATATACATCTAAATGACTCAAATTGCTTCAAAATGTGTTATCTAGATTCAAAGGTAATGCAGAACTGGGATCTTGCACAGAAGCACTGTGCTCTACCACTGAGCTACATCCCCATCTACTGCCTGTCATGATTTTTTTCCAAGCAAGGTTTGGAGACAACACCTTTCCCTTTGTGCCATGAACAGACTACTGAATGGTGCTGCAGGGGACTGAACCCAGGATTTCCTACATGCCCTTGATCTGAAAGAAATGCTGAGAAATGAAACATGCTGGTTTATAAAATGGAACGAAAGCTTGAAAGTTGTGCTCCCAAACAGACGTTGCTGACAGGATTCAATTCCAGTTGACAGAAATCCTAACCACTAGAGCATATGGGAAATGTAAGAATCAAGTGTAAAAGATTGAAGTGTAACATAAGCCTCATGGATGTTGGAGAGGTTAAGGAACAGTGCTCAGTTGGGGCACCAGCTTTTAAGCAAGCATTTTTACTATCTAAAAGTGCTTGGTTCTGCATGTAATGGAAAGAAGCCCACTCTACGTGCAACAAATCTCGTGATTTGTATTTTGCTTTTGCTAAATAGAATTATTTCTTGATATTGAATACAGTTCATTTTGCTCTCAAATTTGAGATATTGTTTTGTTTCAAACAAAGCATTTGACTGAGTGCATGAAAACATTTTGGGTAAGAAGCACTATCTGGCCATTCTGAGTTTGTGTTGGATCCCTACCAGATATTCTGGCCGAGTGGTCTAAGGGGCTAGATTTAGGTTCGTGTCCCTGTGAAGGGATGCATTCAAATCCAACAACTGTTAGACTGCATGGAAAAGCTAAAGGTCGATTACTAGATATTAAAGCTGCGCCCAAATGCGTGATATTTTTCTATGCCTCGCTGGACACCAATTAAAGCTTTTTACACTTGTTTTCACAACATGTCCTGTGCGTAATGTGGATACAAGTCTTCCAAGAGCAGGATATTCCCATACCGGGAGTTGAACCCGGGCCACCTGGGTGAGAACCAGGAATCCTAACCGCTAGACCATATGGGAAGGATTACAAAGCAAATGATTGAATTATAAAGTAGACCTCAGTGATGTTTGAGAGTTGAGGAACAGTCCAAACAGTGCATATTTGGGGAATCAGCTTGTTAGCAAGCATTTTTAATCCAATCTAAAAGTGTTTGATTCTGCATGTAATTGAAAGAAGCCCATTCTAAATGGAAAAAGTCTCGTGATTTGTATGTTGCTTGTCGTTCAGCCAATAAGACCATGGACCTGAAATCCACAATACGGGATTTTGGAGGCTATTGTCCTGTGCATTATAATTATGGGGTTTTGTACACCTAATAGACTCAAATTGCTTCAAAATGTGTAACCATAGTCCTTTTTTGACCTACATCTTGTTGGTTCAGCATGAGTATGCAATATTACTAGGTGCTGATTGCTGGACCATTATCTTAAAGACAAGAGAGTTACTTAAACATAGCGTTGACTTTGATTACTTGTGAAGTAACATAGTCTTGAAAGAGTTCCTTCTCAGCTATTTTTCCCCCCAAAAAAGAAATGACAATGTAGGATGGATTAAATAAAAGTGCTGCTCAATTAAATGGAAGGTGGAACTGGGAGCTCGCGCTGAAACTCAGCTTCCATCATCTATATCGGCATCAGTTGAGAATAAACCTACACTTTGCTGACTAGCTTGGTTAATCCTGATTAGAAAAGCCATCAGTGCAAAGTAACACATTCTAGCAGAGAATGGTTTCGATCCATCGACCTCTGGGTTATGGGCCCAGCACGCTTCCGCTGCGCAACTCTGCTGAGTGCTCTCCTTCGATGGGACTTGAACCTAAAATACCTGGTTTAGGGGGCCAGTGCATTATACCTACGGGGCTATATACATCTAAATGACTCAAATTGCTTCAAAATGTGTTATCTAGATTCAAAGGTAATGCAGAACTGGGATCTTGCACAGAAGCACTGTGCTCTACCACTGAGCTACATCCCCATCTACTGCCTGTCATGATTTTTTTCCAACGTGCAACAAATCTCGTGATTTGTATTTTGCATTTGCCAAATAGAAGTATTTCTTGATATTGAATACAGTTCGTTTTGCTCTCAAATTTGAGATATTGTTTTGTTTCAAACAAAGCATTTGACTGAGTGCATGAAAACATTTTGGGTAAGAAGCACTATCTGGCCATTCTGAGTTTGTGTTGGATCCCCACTAGATATTCTGGCCGAGTGGTCTAAGGGGCTAGATTTAGGTTTGTGTTCCTGTGAAGGGATGCATTCAAATCCAACAACTGTTAGACTGCATGGAAAAGCTAAAGGTCGATTACTAGATATTAAAGCTGCGCCCAAATGCGTGATATTTTTCTATGCCTCGCTGGACACCAATTAAAGGTTTTTACACTTGTATTCACAACATGTCCTGTGCATGATGTGGATACAAGTCTTCCAAGAGCAGGGTATTCCCATACCGGGAGTTGAACCCGGGCCACCTGAGTGAGAACCAGGAATCCTAACCGCTAGACCATATGGGAAGGATTGCAAAGGGACTGATTAAATTCTAAAGTAGGCCTCAGGGATGTTTGAGATTTAAGGAACAGTCCAGTCCATCCCTGGTTTATCGGGCCAGTGCATTATACCTATGGGGCAAAAAAACGAAAATCACAAATTTGGAGAAAAAAAATCTTAATTCGTCTTTTTTCCGTTTCGTTTTTCACTTTCGACTTGTGGCGGTTTTTAGCGCGAGAAAGATTGAGAAAAGAGGGAGCGTTTGAACTCAACATTGTTAAGGACAAAGCTGGGATGTTGCCAAGTCCCAATGAATATTGTTTAATGTTTTAAATTGAGTTTTACAACCTGGCTCCCGCCACCAGAGGGAGCTGAGAGGTCGAGCTGCGGGCCCGTGGAGCGATGGTGACGTCATCAGCTGCACGCCTCCAGACATGGAACCAGGAAGTGCGGATGCTGGCGAAAAGTGTATATTTATCATCGTAGGTCTGAAAGAACTCCCCCTTTGACTTCGGCCCGATGCGCGATCCGGTCTCCAATGTCTGCCTGCGTGGAGGCGATGCACGGAGCGTACGGAGCTGTGCGCACAGGAACTGTGGTGCGAGCTGTAGCCAAGAAGCGGAGTGCATGGGTCCCGTTGCTGGAGTACAGGTCGGTGTGCGTGTGTGGACGTCTCGGAGGTAGGGGTCCACGGGAGAGGCGCATGCGGAGGAGATGGTGTTTGGAGGCATGGGATCACGCCAACCGTGAGTATGCACGGCGGAGAACGGACCTGCGTTGGCGAGTCCTCTGGAGAACGTGCTACTGGAGACACGACCAACTGAAGGTTCGGACTGGTAACAGGTCAGAATCTGATAGAAAACGGCTGATGATTTGTTCAAGCGAATGCTCTGGCAATTCAATTCAATTTATTTTTGTGATGCCCAAAATCACAACAACAGTTGCCTCTGAGGGCCACAATAAAAAAAACGAATGACGCAATGTTTGAGGTGGCGAGGGACGATGTCCTTAGACCCTCCTTCTCGGCCAGGAAAAACTACAAACAACCTCCTTGGGAAACAGTAGAAACCTGGAGGAGTTCCACAGTGAAGGAGAGATCTGACTCTCACAGACGGACAGACGGACGCGAGGGAGACAGTGGAGCTGGAGCTACTCAGGAGGAAACTAGTTCTTCAGGAGGAGAACCAGCTCATCAGGCAGATGAAGGACCGTCCATACGGGGTAGAGACTGCTTCACCATGAGAGGAGCATCCGGGTCCACAGGTCCTCGCAGGGAGAAAAAGAAAAGGCAATGACCAGTTTGCAGGTGGAATTAAATATTAAATATTGTTTGATAGAATAAGTAGTCAAAAGAAGAGGATAGTGCTCAATCTGCCATACTTCCCCCAGCATAGTTGCTCCTAGGGCAGCATAGCTGGAACTGTAGGTTTATATTTCTGTTCCTAACTGGCCTGACCATAAGGGATTTCAAAGAGGAACGTTTTAAGCCTGGACTTAAATGAAGAGACTGTGTCGGCATCTTTAACATGGACCGGGAGCTGATTCCATTACATAGAAGCTTGGTAGCTAAACGCTCTACCTCCTACTGTACTTTTAGAGCAGTGGTTCTTAACCTGGGTTCGAGCGAACCCCAGGGGTTCGGCGGAGGTCAAGACACACATCCAACTCATATGATTCGTGACACGCCCCGCTTTGCTGCAGGGAATTTGGTGCGCTCAGTAGTCGACTTGTGACGTCGTGATGTACGTCCTGTGATTTCTTTAATATTTTAGACTGAATCAAAGACCACCTTTCTGGGCAAAGTATTTGTGTGTGCTGAGGTCTTGTTTTTGCCGATGGTATTACTCGTGTACTTTAATTGATGAGAAATAACTCCCATGGGACTCCGATGTAAAAAATTGTTAACAAAGTTGAATCCACAGTTTTGTGACACTTCTTACAGGCGTTAGGGTTAGGGGGTCAAAAATACAGGTATTCTCAAAAAATAGAATACTAAGGTAAGAAAACCATTTGGCTCTGTATTTTGCGCTGAGTCTCCTGCGCTCCTTCCTTGCGTGTTCCTTAGCGCTGTCTCTCTTAAAGTGACAGTAACACATTTACGTCAGAGTGGGCAAAAGACTACAAATAAATTCTACAAATAATACAAATTTAATCAAATTAATTTAGCTTATTTAAACAACCAAATTATTTATCCGTAATATAAAATTACACATTTATAACAAAATATCAACACTGTGTAGATTTCCATACGAACGTATACATAAACTAAACTTGGCTCTCACAGTCTTGGTACCAGCTTGCACCTACAAGGGCCAAAGGGACCAGGGAAATCGCCCAGAGTCTTAACTGTATCAAAACCCCTTTTGGGATAACACCTGTCACCAGCCTGGCCCCAAAAAAGCCAAAAGGACCAGACCGGAGTCCCAACAGACGAGCCTTTATCAAAGCCCTCCTTTCTGAGCTAAGACTGGGCAATAGCATGGCCCCAAGAGGGCAAAAAGGACACGGCCAGAGCCCCCAGAGTCTTGCCTGTATGAAAACCCTAATTTCTGGGCTAAGTCTTGGCACCAGTCTAGCCTCAAAATGGCCAAAAGGACCAGAAAAATTGCCCCAGAGTCTATGCTGTATGAAATCTCTTCTTTTTTGCCTGCGTCTTTGCACCGGCCTGGCCCCAAAAAGGCCAAAAGGATCACGGAAAAGGCCCTTGAGTCGAGCCTGTATCAAAGCCCTCCTTTCTGGGCTAAGTCTTGGCACCAGCCTGGCCCCAAAAGGGCCAAAAGGTCAGCCTCTGGGGCCATTTCCCTTGTCCTTTTCTATAACTACTATACTATAATATATTATATTTCCGAACAATCCTTTTCGAGGATGCTGGACATAAAAATTAAGAAAAGGAACAGTTTTTGTTGCGAAAATGACATGAGTGGAACTTGCCAAGGTGAAGGTGCATTTCTGAACTGGTCTCTGAAAGGCAACTGCAGAAGTCACACTGATTTGCAGTAAATATTCATGATTATCTTTTTGTTTGTGTGTGAAAATGTTGTTCTTGAACACAGTGATGTTGATGCATGGTTCATTTTGTGCACCAGTAAAATATGTACATGTCATTCATGGCTTTGTAGGTCAGGAGTAATTTGATTCTAAACTCGACAGGAGCTAGTGAAGGGACTTGAGCACCGGCGTAATGCCCTGTTCAGACCGGTGCGGCAAAAGCGTCCAGTTTACATTCAAAGTCTAAGTAAACGCGCGTCGAGCACCTCCTGCGTTTTTGCGGCGCGGTTTCCGCTTATTTGCGGCGCGATTTGCCGTGGAGCGCGGCGAGGCGGGGGCGCTTTTGGGTTTTCAACGCTCTAGACGCTTTGACGCCTCAAAAAGGTTCGCCGCAAATAAGTTTAGAATTTTGAGCTTTTCTGCGGCGGGACAGCAGCCAATCAGAGATGACGCTCCGGTGACGTACGTACGCATTTTACAAATCACGTTTGTCCCGGGCAAATCGCAGTCATGGCGGACGAAACGCTAATTGTGGCGGTGTGCGGGATGAAGGAGTTGTATGACGTGGGAACGGTGGAGTACAGGAACAGGAGAAAGAAGGACCAAGCCTGGAGAAGAGTGAGCGAGGAGACGGCTTTTAAACGATAAAAAAATGTGTTGATAGTTGATGGATCCAAATATTTTTTGGATCCATCAACTATCAACTCAGTTTTATTATTAATAATACTTTTTTTTCCTAGTGTGTTTGACAAGTAAATGTGTTTATTCAGAGAAATTCTGCAGAAAGCGGTGGAAGAGCTTGAGGGACACGTACATGAAGGAGAGGAAAAAGGAGAGTGAAAAGAGGAGTGGGTCAGCAGCAGGATCAGCAGCAAAGTGGCGCTACTCTGGGGTCATGTCCTTCTTCGACCCTTTCATCACTCCCCATGAGTCAAGCAGAAACATGGAGAAAAGGGTCGAGGAGGCAGAGGACCCCAGAGAGCCTGAAGACGCAGCAGAAGGGCTCTCCGAATCAGGTTTGTTGTATGAAACTTGAAAAAAAATATTGGCTCCATATAAAATACGTATGCCTCATTAAATATGATATTTAATAAAGCAATAAATGTAATTGGCTGAAATATAACTGCTGTGCAATGTTCTTTTTGAAGATCAGGAATTGAATTGCCGCCCTGATGCTGCTGGGGATGTTGGCCCTTCTGGGCCTTCAGCTGCTGGCCTTTCTGCTGCTGGCCCTTCTGCTGCTGGCCCTTCTGCTGCTGGCCCTTCTGCTGCTGGCCCTTCTGCTGCTGGCCCTTCTGCTGCTGGCCCTTCTGCTGCTGGCCCTTCTGCTGCACCCACAGGTGTGTGAAAGCATTTGGTTTGAAAAAATAACAATTTCCTTTTTTTTTAGCCCTTGTCATCTCAATTGCTATGTGTATTCTTTTTTTTTAGGCCCAGCGAGGAGGAGGAAGAAGCCCAGGTAACAGGAGCGCAGCTATGAGGAGTATCTGCTGGAGGGGCTTATGCCTCCTCCTCCAACAGCCTCAAATTAAGCTCTTTGTTGTTTAGTGCGTGGCTCTTAAAGGAGCCGTTGTGGGTCAGTCCTTTGGAGGACATGACTACTCTCTGGGCTGCCATGGCACTGCTCCTTCTTCTGAGAAATGGGCCTTAAACACCTCCCTCACCCTCAAGCCCTCTCTGGATGCGTTATTTGCCCCGATCCGCCCCACACCTGGAAGTGGCTCCTCCTGTGCTCCAGCTCCCCACGCTTCAGGCACATGCTCCGGCGCTGTGGCCCGCATGAAATTGTGGAGGAGACGAGTCGCCTTCACGCACTTCTCCACAATTTCAGGGTGGACTTCCAGGCGCCGCAGGAACATTCTCCACTGTGAGGTCCAGATCCCGAAGGCGTCTTCAACCACCAGCCGTGCCCGAGAGAGGCGGTAATTGAAGACCCGGTCTTCAATGGGGAGGCGCCCACGTCCAGGGAAGGGTCTCATCAGATGTCTTTGCAGCGGGAAGGTTTCATCCGCCACAAAGACATGCGGCTGTGGGCCTCTGCCTTCAGCCCCGGGCAGGTTCTGGTCAGGGGGCAGCTGGAGAGTGCCTTCACGTAGAGCCTGACCAAAGGCAGAGTTGGACAAGATCCCCCCCCGTCACTCGTCCTCCCGTATCCCCCCACGTCGATTACCCGGAAACGATACCGGGCATCGACCATGGCCAGGAGGACAAGGGAATGATCCCCCTTATAATTAAAAAAGCGGGATCCTGAGTTGGGAGGTATGAGGGGTCAAAGTAACAAAAAAATCAATTGAACGTTGTGTGGTGTAAAACCTCAATCATTGAAAGTAAATGTGTTAATGTTTTTGTGAATCGTTTGACTTGATTAATTTTGATGTACTAATCATGTAATTGCAATCAAATGGAATCGTTTTCATCATTTAATATTCACGTCTACACCATTCAACAGTCCGGAGCTTTCGCGTCTGCATCTGTGATTTTTTTGTTACTTCCGGTTGCTCGGAATACGGCAGGGGCAGATTTACGACAATTCCCCTTGTAGTCCAAAACAAGATCTTTAAAGTTTAAACCGATGGTCTTCACGGCAGCGTTTCTGTGCAATGCGCTTCAGTCAACACAACTTTAAGGAACACTTTGAAGCAGCTCTGGTAAGTGCCCGAACTATTCTCAGTATTTTATTATTTGTCGATCGCATTCCAGTAATTCTAAGTAAATGTTGTGTGTAGGCTTTGAGCTAGTGGCTAATGCTAACCGCAGTTTTTTTCTAATAAATAAAAAGCAAACGTCAATCTTTTGTATGAAATACAGTTCATCATGATGTATCGATTAACAGGCTTGTAGGGTCATATCGTGTTGTTCTATCATGTGATTGTGAAAGTTAATGATAATGAATATGTCTACAGAGACTGTAAACACGACAGAAATGACTGTGTGATGTCTCTAAAACAGTGGGCTCTTGTTGTGCTGCTCTGTCGTGAGATGTTTGTTTGTATAAATACGATATTTTGTTTAAAGTAATGTATCACGTAGAATATATTATGAATTATGATTAATTACTACTAATAAAATGATATATGTGCTTGTGAGATAAAATAGAATCTGCACAGTCTGAGGATAAGATAAGATAATCCTTTGTCCAAATTTTGGTGTTACAACGCAGTAGATACAGGGGGAAAAGACAGATAACTCATAGGAACTCTTAATAGAGGAACTCTTATGAACAAAAACAAAAACTTTTATTAACAAAACTCCTGTAAACAGGTCCTCTCATATCTTAATAGGGAATGGAGGAAATAAAATAAAGATAAAATAATAATAAAAGTAGCTGGCATAAGACAAATAATACTACTAATAATGGTAAAGTAAACACTCTTATATCAGTCCAGAGGAGTCCACAACCTTGAATTGGAGATGAGCTTATTTTCTGTATCTACCATCATTGGCCACAAATAAGTACAATGTTAATGTTTATAATTCAGTTGAAAATATAGGGTCTTGTTCAGTAATAAAGGAGATGACTGTGTTCAGAAATAAAGGAGATGACTGTGTTCAGTAATAAAGAAGATGACTGTGTTCAGTAATAAAGAAGATGACTGTGTTCAGAAATAAAGGAGATGACTGTGTTCAGAAATAAAGGAGATGACTGTGTTCAGTAATAAAGGAGATGACTGTGTTCAGTAATAAAGGAGATGACTGTGTTCAGTAATAAAGGAGATGACTGTGTTCAGTAATAAAGGAGATGACTGTGTTCAGAAATAAAGAAGATGACTGTGCTCAGTAATAAAGAAGATGACTGTGGCACTGGCTCCTACAGTTAAAGATCAGATTTGACCCGACTGACAATGTATGATTCTAATTCTGAAAGATATCGTACACCAACAGTAGAATCTCCATGAGGCTGAGGTGTCCACAGCCCTGAGCCCTTGACTGAGATGAACCATCTGACCACAAGCTTCAGTCACAGGTTTCACCATTTAATACAGGATGTATTTTATACACCTTACTGTGTATATTTTCACAGTATACCGAGATGTAAGACCGTTTCTTTTATCTTTTCCCACAGTGAAATTCAAGGAGACAAACTCAAGACAAACAAGTGTGACTTGTTACACTGAGTCAGGTGAGACATTTCCCCTTTTTCAAGTCCTGAAAACATGTCAACTCTTTTGTAGTTTAAAAATTTATATATATATATATATATATATATATATATATATATATATATATATATATATATATATATATATATATATATATATATATATATATATATATATATATATATATATATATATATATATATATATACACATATATACATGCATACATATATACATGCATACATATATACACGCGCACACACACCTGCTCCAGACCACGTTCTTTAACAAGTGTCACTCTCCCACACGTTTTCTGGACTTGAAATTACAATGGTGATTGTTTTTATTTAATTGAATCATTGTGGAGTAAAACATTAATATATACTGCCTTTAAGATAAAAGATATTTAAATACACTTTGTAATAGGTGTAGTAATTGTAGTATGCAACGATGTCTAAACTTGTGTTGTGGCTTTGGTTTTAACATGTTTTTTTTCAGTCTGGTGACTAATGTCCTGACCCGCCGTTGGACTGGGAGATCTGGACTGGGAGATCTGGACTGGGAGATCTGGACTGGGAGATCTGGACTGGGAGATCTGGACTGGGAGATCTGGACTGGGAGATCTGGCATGGGAGATCTGGACTGGGAGATCTGGACTGGGAGATGCTTTCAACAGCAACGCACCCGTTTCAAACGAAGACTGTGTGGATCTGTGTCAGGGAACAAGGACTATGACTTGAATGATGAGATTATACAGCCAAAGGAAGATGAACCGTATGAACATGTTAGTCACCAGTATTGTGTAGTTGAATAAATGGAAGCTTGGGAAAATGTGTAGCTTCTTGTGTTTGGTGTGGTACGTCACTCTAAAGACACAAAGAGCTTGTCGCTGGCGCTGTACCCCTAAATGGACAAATTAGTAACATTGGCTAAAGGTACAGTTTTGTTCCCTGGATACAATTTTCTCTCATATGGTACAAAATGTATATGTGCTCGGTGGAGGAGCTTAAGTGTTGGCTGCAGGTGTCGGGGCCTGTGCAATGGGCCATGTGCAGAGGCAGTACAGGTGCAGAGAGAGGGGCTTTCACACCAGGACTTAAATATTACCTTTATCTTTTTAATTATTTCTATTTTGGTGGTTTATCATTTTGCATGATTTAATGTATAGGAGCCTATTTGTAATAGTTGTGTTTATTATTACATGTAATTGTACTCTTCTGACAAAGTCGTTAGCATGGGGGAAAATGAACGCTGAGAATAAGACCAGCCTGACCGAGGATGTATCAGTTTCAAAAAAGTATTCAACATCAAAAGAGGGTACACATGTTTAATACATGCTGCTGCAATGTACCATTTTGCACCCCTCTAGACCTGGGCATGGAGAATTTAAACACTTCCACTCCCAAAGAACAACTTTAGAACTTCCAGTCCATGGTCGTCATGGAGACCACTTGGATCAATGCGGCTCTAACGTTCTTTGTGTGTAGATTTTGCTGTCTGGTCCTCAGCTCACATTTCGCCCTCTAGGTTCAGGTCCACTTAACCTTTGGTAAAAAAACATATATATATATCATTAATGTAAGCAGAAAACACAAATCATAATCCAATGACAAATACCTCACTATTACTGACATGCGTCCACCATTGCTGGAGTGCTGAGTGCATTTGGAGACCTTTTCATCTCTGAAGAGAGTGGATGGCTCTTCCAAGCTGCAGAAAACCCAAAGCAATAATGAATGTGCATAAATTTATCTCCAGCAATAATACATTATTATTATTAGTATGTGCATAGGATCGGATACCTATCCTATGCCTGTCCTTATTTTATAAAGCAAATAAGGACAGGCTATTATCAGATCACTCCGAGTAAGATAAATATCCGAGTTCTAAGACTAGATCCACAGATTGAGAATAACTCTTGGATGAGAGTCCAAACCTCTTGTTCTTCTAAAACAGTCCAGATGATACAATTGAATCTTTTTCTACAATGGATAATAGCCTGTCCTTATTTGCTTTGTAAAATAAGGACAGGCTATATATAAGAATAAGAATAAATACTAATTGCCGTTGTATGAGCGTCGAGCTCCGTTTATATATAGTTCAAACACCGTCCACTATTTACCCTGGTTACTTTTATTAGCTATGTATGAATACACTCTGTTATTACAGGAATAATTACTGACCGAAGACAGATGGATAGGCACTCAGCAGCTGGAATCGAGCGCCTATAGTCGGTGTCCTGGTGAGTTATCCTCGCACCAATGCGGGACAACAGGTCGTCAAACTGGGGACGGGACAGACGAAAGTAGCACTGAAAGCGCTGATCGTCGAGCCGCAGCTCCTGCAGCAAATGGTGGAATTCACCAAACTCCGATCGCCTCTGCAGTATTTGGTGAACCCACGCACGTCGCCGCCGAGCCCGGGGGCCTCCGTATGAGGGTTTTCAGAACCAAATACGTGAACACTTCTGTCTCTATATTCGCCATTTTCACCAACAGAGAGAAGCCGCCAAACACAACACCTCCACTGCACATGCGCAGGCGGCGAACGCGCGTTTGCTTATTATATTTCGGCTCTGCTCCCTTGCGTCGAGAACGCGGCTTATTTGCGTTTGTCTTCATACGTACAGGCGTCCAACTTCGCCATAACGCGCGAATAGGCGTCTGCGGTGTGAACGGGCCATAATGTGTTCTCTTCTTTTTGTTCCTGTTAGTAATCTTGCTGCTGCATTTTGAACCAGTTGAGAGCTTTCTATGGAGCTCTTAGGACATGCTGCCAGCAGGGAGTTATAGTAGTCTAATCTAGACGTTACAAATGCATGGATACGTTTTTCAGCATCGCTTTTAGGCAGGATTCTTCTGATTTTGGCTATATTGCGCAAATGGAAATAGGCTTGATTTATATGTGCTTTAAATGAGAGCTCCTGGACTCCGAGGTTTCTAACAGTAGAACTGGAGGCTACACTTATATTGTCCAGTGTGACTATCTGCTCAGATAATGCGTCTCGTAGATGTTTAGGGCCCAGCACAATGACTTCGGTTTTTTCAGGGTTAAGAAGCAGGTAGTTAAGTGTCATCCAGGTTTTTATATTCTTCACACAAGCACTAAGTCAGACTACTTGATCGCTCTGATCAGGTTTCATTGATAAATACAGCTGAGTGTCGTCTGCAGAGCAGTGGAAGTTAATGCCATGTGACCTGATAATGTTGCCTAACGGCAGCATATAAAGTAAACAGAATTGAACCGTGTACTGATCCCTGTGGCACACCGTAAGTTACTTTAGAGCAGTCCTTCTCAAATAGTGGGGACCTTGCTTTTTTTGCCGTACTGAAATAACGTGCAATTGAACATCCACTACAGTAGGTGGCAGTGGCTCCCGCATTGTCAGCGCGAGCGCCACTGAATCAATGTATCGATACTGTTCTACTGTATTGTTTTGGGGCGCTGACGGCACAGAACGTGAAATGTAAAATTCCGTGAACAGCCCCTCAAGAGACCTCATGAAATAATATTTAACAGGGATGAAAAGACAGGCGGATACATACAGAGATAATGAGACAAACGACAGGCTCTAGAATGCTAAGACGAGGAAATACGACGAAACGTACGTAGCGCTTGGTTTCACACGCGCTTGGAGAAACGAGGAAAGACCAGTGTGTTTACTGTGTCTAAAAAGGTTGGCAGCGGAAAGCAGGAAGACAAATAAATTCAGGCATCGCTTAAAGAGTTTTTCCAGCGAAAAAGTGCCGAATATTGCCAGGAATCCAACTTTGTGAATGCTACAGCAGTAAACCAGCGAGCCATTGAGGCATTCATTTATTTTGCTTTTATGTTAAAAAATTTGATTAAATTTTCCAAAAGAATCTTTTGAGTTTTTGTTTTTCACAGTTTGACCTTGTTATGCAAAATGTCAAAAAAAAATCTTTAGGTTGAATTGTTTTATATGTTGTTCTCCTGAGTTAATGTTGCTGATCATTTTGAATTCAATATTATTTATTGATTTTATTTAATTTTATTTGTTAGTATCAAATGGTGTGCACACCACTATTTGAGAATGACAGAATTTACCTGGTTAATATTTTTATAGTTTAAATAATTAGTTATATATTATTATAACAATTTGTGAGCACTTTATTGCACTTTTCTGTTACAGACTAAAAAACAATGCTAATAAAGTTTTTATTTGTTTTAATTTGACCTATATAGTTCTGTTCTCTTTTTTGTTGTTTTCTTTACTGTTAATAAGTATGAAATGTTATGTAGAGGTCTAGCCTCATTATATTATAAGTACACCTAACACCATTGTTATAAGTCTGATAACAATTGTATAGACAAATTATATGATTTATAGTCGCGGCAGAGAGTGGGGGGCGCGAAGTGTTTTCTTCTTCCTGGGGGGGGGGGCGTGACAGAAAATGATTGAGAAGCACTGCTTTAGAGCAAGGTGAGGAGCTCTGGTTTACATTACAGTTTTTTACGATTGAATAAACACAATTTTGATGGTTTTGTTTTATTTAGCAAAACCCTACACACAATTAGCACAACCACAAACCCGATTATTAAAACACCTTATCTCCTTTGCAAAATGAAACACTCTTGTAAAAACTCTACACTAACTTATCAAAACCATATTTTTTTACCATATGAAACACACACGTTGCATATGACTTAACTATGTTTGCACCAGTTACACACCAGTTACACACCAGTTACACACTGCTGTTGAAAACCTTAAACACTTTTTGCTAATCCTGCTTCTAAGTGCACAGAGTCGTATGGGTGAAGTTCACCGTGAATTTGCAAAACATGGCTCGGATTTGCACAACTCTAAACACAATGTCTGCTCACACTTTGTGCAAAACAATACACACAGTGAACACTACACACACTTGTGTGCATGACTGTAGACGCCGCACAGGACACAAGACTAATGCTGTTGACAGTGTCATTTATTTTTCCCCATATACTCAAGCCAACATGGCGAAAAAAAAACAACATTTCTCAGTTTTCATGAACATTACATTTTATCCAGTACAAAAAAGAACCCTCCCAAACTCCTCCCCCTCTTCCTCCTGCTTGAAGTCTTCCTCTTCCTCTTCCTCTACCTTTACCCCTACCTCAACCTCGACCTCTGGCACGGCCTCTGCCTCCTTCTTCTCCTTCTCCTCTTCTTCCTTCTCATCCTCACTCTTCCTCTTCCTTCCATTTTGGTTCAGTTTGGTGAACTCACATGCTGCATTTTTATAGTGCTTAAACCTGATTGGTGTGTCCACAATTAAGCGATCTTGTGTTTGGTCACCTAATGGCAGTGTTCAATGGATTGGCACATGGGTGTGGTCATTTGACAGTCAGTGCTTTAGAATTGCAAAGAAGTGACATCTTGATACACTTCTGTGTCTAAATGCATACAAGTGTGTTCAGTGTTGTAAATCACTGTGTGTATTGTTTTGCACAAAGTGTGAACTGACTTATTGTGTTTACAGTGGTGCAGATCTGAGGCCGAGTTTTGCTCCTTGAGTGTAAGGTTTTGATAATTGGGCAAAACTTTAGATTTTAGTGTTTATTCAATCGTAACAAACTAACAGAGCTGCAACATCAAGAGCAGACTTCAGAGAATTCATGGTCAGGTCGACAAATTGATCATGTACACTGGGACTAGAGCTGTTCTCAGCAGGATCACATGACACTGAATATTGACTCTATTATTTCTTTAAATTTTGAGAGATTTTTCGGATATTGTCCTTTTCATTATAACTTTATTCTGTGGGACTGGATGATCTTTAAGAATAAACTGAAAGGTAATTAGGAAATGATCTGACAATATAGGGTTTTGGGGGAAGACAATGAGTTCACTAATCTCTGTTCCATACGTTAGGACAAGATCCGGAGTGTGCATATGACTGAGTCGGTTTATTTACATTTTGAGTGAAACCGATGCCGTCTATCAGGGCGCTGAAGGCATTACTGAGAGAATTATCACTCACATTCACGTGGTTATTAAAGTCTCCAGCTATAACTATTTTATCCCAGGCTAACACTCGGTTTGATATAAAGTCAGAAAACTCTTAAAAACTCTGAATAGGGACCAGGAGGTCGGTAGATAACTATGAACAAAAGTGAAATGCATTGTTAGTTTTAGGGCTCATGAGTAGGCTTGAGTGTGAGATCACTGCCACACCACCACCTCGGCCTGTGCTCCTAGAGGTCTGAAAGTTAACATGGGTGGGTGGGGTGGACTCATTTAGTCTGACATAATAGTTTTGTTGAAGCCACGTTTCAGTTAGAACCAAATGACACAAATGTTTATTTGTGTCAGTGTTATTGGTCCTGCTCCCGAACCCCAGTTAGCGATTAACATCTCCAACTACACAGATATTTTCAAAGTTTATAATTTCCATAAACAATGCACCTGTGCCATCATTTATGTGTCTCCTCCAAACAACTGCAGGACCAGCCGGTGGTACAACTGCAGGACCAGCCGGTGGTACAACTGCAGGACCAGCCGGTGGTACAACTGCAGTACCAGCCGGTGGTACAACTGCAGGACCAGCCGGTGATGGTAAGCTGTGCATCTTTAAGAAGATTGTTTCTTTTCTCTTTTTTTTCTTACTTTTCTATCCCGAATAGAATTTGCGGTTTGATCCCTTCAAACGGATGAAGGATTCCTTTCCCCATGTGATTCGTTGGTCTGACCCACACCCTCCAAATTCTTCACATTCCGATAAAATTCTTAGTTTTTGAGGTGCCTCAAGTGTTGTAAAACCTTACCACAATAAGAATACATCTATGGTAGGCTGAAATTTTTTGACTTTTGAGGGAATTAAATCCCTTTAGACTGCGGTCAGTCCTTGTCCCAGTGCTTAGTCAACGACTTCCATTCTTGACACAACAATCCGGGGTTTGGACCCAGGTTATTTCCACAACAAGTAAACGTCCAATTTGTTAATTTGGTCAGTATTTCTATAAAGTCACCTTTAACTTATCCAACACCTGTTATTCAATGTCAACAGTCAATGACAGTAAGTTATTTTAGACAAATGAAAACATCACAACATTTCCACAATTGTAAAACAGCATTGCAAAATCAGAAATACCACATTGCAAAATATAAAATGAGCAAAGAATTAAAAAATCAAAAATCTAACAGGTCCTTTAAAATTTCAAAAAAAAAATTCCAAAAAAGTAACCAAAAAAAAAAAGACCCTATTACCCGCCAGAAAATGTATTTTGGGGTTTGTTCAAAAATGTACGAGTGTCCTATAAATTTGGGATGGACTATTTCTGCCAACACAACATCCAACTCCTCCTAGTATAGTTTAGAGTCATTTATAGAAAAGGTTTTCTCTTCATCTTTAGTTGTTGCCGCAGCGGGAGGAGATTAGAGTTGGACGACCCAGTAGTCTACTAACCTTTCGACCGTTCCTGTCCAGTCCCAGATCCCAGACGAGCCCCCAAATTGTTGGAATCAATATATCTGAAAAAACAAGACAGGACGTGGTCGTATGAAGAAGAATTTATTTCCCTAACAATTACAGACTAAAACAAATTGTTCAGTGTAAACTATCCCACACACGACGTTCCACCAGGCGCTCTGCTTGGAACACTTTCCCTCACTTTCTTAAGACAAAGAATATGAATATTCATGAAGGTTTAATGTCTCGGGACCAGCCTCTCAGTTTTCCAAAGATCTTCTATATCAGTCCGGTTCCTAATATGGTCATGTTGTGGTCAGGAAACAGGTGGTATTACTTCAGCCGAGACAGATAACAGTTCATGAGAAAGAAGCAAAACAGAGCAAGAATATTTGCAGTGTGCGTGTGAAGCCGGTATTTACAATATCAAAGGTTTATTAATGACAACAGTACACATCCATCGAGAGGTTATGGCACAGCGCACAGCACACAGCAGCCCTAAGTGCAGCCAGCCGATTAAATATATATACTTTTTTAGAAGCAAGAAGTTTATTTGTTTACCGAGGGATGCCAGAACAAGAACAAAGTTTGTTTTCGGCTCAGGCATTTGTACTTAAGCATAAGCACCAAACTCCTCTAGTGACATCATTATCACAGCTCAGTTGAGAGATTGTGGCGAGAGGAGTTTAGTTACTACATAATGCTTCATGTTTTATTACAGTCACATATTAACAGAGAAAAAGTCAAACGACGAAGTGAATTTAGACGCAGCAAAATGCAATGATAGAGGCGGCGCGCGGACGTTCGAGATGTGGTCAGCATTGTATAACCCGTCCAAACCTGCCCCACAATTAAATGATAATTTCTTGTCCCGGCCTAACCCGACCTGTGGGTCAAAACTCAACCACATCACTAGTGTCTAGATGAAAGTTTCCACTCATCTGCACCGCTCTTTCTTCAAATATAAAACCCACACAGGTTATTATTAGTCATTTCTGCTTGAGGAAAATATCTAAAACTCATAAACATCCCCAATCTATATTCCCTCCGGGGGCAAAATATGGACCTAAATGTCTGGTTCAGGCCCTTTAAAAGGAGATCTTATAGTCTCTACTCCCTTGTCATATAGCTGAAACAAATATTTTCAATAGATACAAAAAGATCTCATTTAATGGTCTTGTACAGGAGAATTGTTTTGTCTATAAAACGAACGCGGATACACTTAAATCCCAGTAAAGTGTCCTCTGTTTCCGTGAAGCGCAGTTTCCAAGTATGAACAAAGCTGTTTTGTCGCTAAGCTGAAGGAGGGGAGGACATCTGAACGCTGGAGGAGTTTTCAGCGTCACATACACACAGCGAGGGGACTTGGCAAGGGTGTGCGCGTTCCCCATCACTCTTTACCCGCTGAGCTGCACACACACTCATAAGGCTTTGTGTGGGGAGTTTGTGGGAGGGGTCCTGAGTTTTAGATGGGCCCCCCCTCTTCTCTACCCCCCGCTTTATCCCTGTCCCAGGGCTCTTTATGAGAGTGTCAGTGGCCCCTGCATTCTCACATCGAACCAGAACTAAGGAAACGTTGCATGGTAAGAGCGCTCAGAAAAACAAATTCAACTTAACTATGGTTTCATTGTAAAATAACAGTCTTAGTGATAATGTGCTACTGCAGGATGTGTGTCATGATTTATTGATTAAGATAATATTGGATGGGGGCAGGGGTTGTTTGGGGCAACGGATGAAGGATTGCTTGTAATTTTGATGCGCTCGGTCTTTGTTTTCTTCTTGAGCAACTGTCCTGGTCCCGCAGGCAAAATTATATTATTACAACTACAGAATAAAGTTTTAAATGACCGAACTATCTGAAAATGGGCTTTGTCAGTACATAAAAAGAAGGGCGATAGTACCGATTTATTGTTATTCAAATTGGATACCTTTTTATCATTGTAAAGCAGTCGTTTTAGGGTACCTCAGGGTTTTGTAGAAATGACATTGTTAACTATAATGCCATATTGTCAAAGATTCCAGGCAAAGCAATAACATCTCCAAGGTGACAAGAGGTGGCAGACCCTCGTCTGAAAAGATGATATGGTGCACCTATGAATATTGTAAAATTATAAAATCCTCCCTAGGTCATGTTGTTGTGGAAAGGTCCCACACACTTTCATAAATAATGCACTGTATTGACATTATCCTACTCAAATATGGGCCTCAAAACCACAGTCTTGAATATTGAATCTATGTTTTTTATCCCCTTGCTTGTTAGGGATGGATGTCGAAGCGTTAGCTCTGCGATATGCTTGCCCCTGTCCAGAGTGTACCCCACCTAAGGTTCAAAATCACTGGGATTTGCTCCAGTCACCCACGATCCCTTACGGGAACAAGCATAGAATAGAAAATGAATGAATGTATAAAAGTGAAAGCGCAAAAGGAGGACAGAATTTGCACAACTTAGAGGGCCTGTACCTGATTAAATGTACTCTTTAAATGCCATGCATTGTATAAAAAAAAGCAGCAAAATAACAAATAAACTGAAAGTGTAATATATAATCTTAGACACTTTGTTAATCCGCAAGGAAAATTACAATACATCTATAATTCACATAATCTATGCATTTTACAAAGCATTTTTTTTAACTACCGTATTCTCCGGATTATAAATCACTCCGGAGTATGAATCGCACCAGCCAAAAAATGCATAATAGAGAAGAAAAAAACAGTAAGTTGCACTTATATAAATTGCATTTTTTGGGGAACAGACATTTCATCTTGAAATGTAATTTCAAATATTAACAGATTAGAGAACATGATGAATAGGTTTACGTATGTTAACGTAACACCTTCAGCTACGTGACCCACAGACAACGAACTGCAAAGAACGTGAAAGAAAGTGTCTGGTATGCTAACGTAACTAACAGTTATTCAGATAACTATAGCATATGCTTACAAGTTTACCAAAGGATCAGTAATACCCAAATTACTAAATTCATTGAGTTCTCCTTCCTCTGTGTCATTTCTAAACAACTCCACAAACACCGGAGGTAGAGGAAGTGCAGATTCTTCTTCTGCGTCGCTTAAGAGCCTAGAGCACCCTCATGGTTGCCAGTTTGAAAATAACGAATAATACCACATATAAATTGTTGCTCCGGAGTATAAGTACCCTGGCAAAAAAAAAAAGATTTATAATCCGGAAATACGGTTAATTGTATCAAATAATAAGCACATTGGTCACCAAGAATCATGGTAAAATAACTCTCCTCTAGATACTTGATTCCCATATATACTTCATTCCCCTATTATCTAAGAGGGAAAGGACTAAGTGGGCAAGACTAATGGTTCAAACAAATGTATGTTCCTGACTCACAGTTCAATCTGTGAGTCTGGTGAAGGTGAATTGAAAAAGTATTCAAATCCTCTGAACTTTTCCACATTTTTTCGCATCATGACCACAAAATTAGATGAATTGTATACACATTTTTTTGTGAAAGAGCAAAACAAAGCGGCACACAATTGTGAACTAGAAGGAAAGTCATACATATTTTCCAGATATATTTCAATAAAAAACTAAGACAATCTTTACACATAATGAACCATATACAAAAAAACGTCCAAAAAAAAGTTATGCATAATAAAATATATTGGGGCTCAATACAACAGCCCAGCATCAAGAATTAAAACTAACAGCCACATGACAGACCAACTGACTGTTGTTCCCAGATTATAGCCACCTATATTACATTCATCTGCGAAGATTAGATATTTCTTGAAAATGCCTAAGAAACTGAACAAGCCAGGCTAGCAATACTATAGCTAAGCTAACGGGTCCCCCCCGCTTTCATCAACAAACTGAGCTATAGCTCTGTCTCTGATTCAGGTGGTATAAATTGATCTCAAGATTTGTTTGGCAAGGCAAGAAACTACGTACTTGGTTCAAAACTTTACAACTTCAAAAGAAAAAGAAGGGTTAAGGTTTTCCTTGCCTATAAAACTATTTCATTTCAGCTCAATTCATTGCTCTACTGGTGTTACCCAGGCCCAGGTCTACGGGGGCACAAAAGGGTGCTCCCTCATTTGAAAGCGTATAAATCAAAATTAAGTTGTTTTTATTTTCCCAATATACATATTTACTGTGTTTAAACATCTTACAAATAACAAATAATGTGAGAGCACAATTGCCACCACAGGCTCCAGAAAACAGAATCTTGTTACTTGCATACCTCCGCAACAAACCTCCACAATCCTCTTGTCCTGGATTCAGTTAATCCTATAAGTTTAGAAGATTTAGAAATATATACTAGTATAGGCAAAACTAAAGAATTAAATTCGACTACTGGAGGATGTTGGTCAGTAAACACACACAAGTTTGATTTACTGTACCATATAATGTGAATTACAAACAAAACAATTCACCCCAAAACTATTTACAGTTTGACTTCAGTTGTGCACAAAATGTTTGGCCAGTCAGGTTCAAAGAGATACATTTCTTCTGCAGATGTTCCACAGTTCGAGAATCATGCAAAAGATTGTGGTTTACGTTCCACAATATTGTCCGATATTACGTTATTTGCGGTATGAGTAGATGTATAATGCGTAAATGTCAAAGAGAAAGTTGAATTTGAAAGTGGTGGCAGTAACCAGCGAGAGGTGGGAGAGAACAACAGGCTGCACCAGCCTCCTACCCGACCAGTGGCATGCAGATCAGGACTTTGAAGGACAGTCCTCAACTCTGGGATTTTCATAAGCTCGCCATCAGTATATCCAAATGAGGGCACCTGGCCAATCCCATGAATTAGTGTTAAGGGGACATGTGATGAGGTCCCTTCAAAACGTGTTCCAGTGTTGGCTGGTTCTGAGCAGGTGTTGTTCCAAGCTCCTCTCCCACACTACTGATTGGGAGGAAGTCTGAGCAACAGGTGTTGAACTGCTCTCCAGTGTGATTGGCTGGGTGTAAACATGTAATAGGGACATGTGACTTAGTGATTCAAGGACTGGTAACAAGGTGGGAATTTGGAAAACTGGGCATAAAACTAGTTGATTTTACCCTGGGTAACACACAGAACTGCCACCACTGATGCCTCATCTTCCAAGTCCGACTCAGCTGAAATGAATTGCAAAATACAGCGTGATATGGCATAGCAGGGAATGGAATTGGCAGCAATCGAATCGGCCTGACTCGACCAGATTGAAAGCAACATAAGGGAGCTGAAAGAGATTGGAGGAAAAGGATCATGCATTGATGAAGCTGAACAGCGTATTTCAGAAAACAAGGATGAGCTGCAGACACTGACACTGATGGAGGCGATGCAGGCCCAGCTGATGACGCTGCAGACGGAGAGCAAGAATATGAAAAGTTACCAAACCTCAGACTTGTGGGGCTCCCAGAACGAGAGGAAGGAGAAGATACTGAAAACTTCCTGGAGAAGATCATCCCAGAGCTCCTTGTAGGCGCTGGAGTTGATGTCCCACCATCACAATAGAAAGAGCACATTGTCTGAGCAAGCCAAGACCAGCAACTGATAAACCACGATAGCTGATAATGAGGTTTCTTAACAATCATGTGAAGGAACATGTCGTGAAGGCTGTGAAAGCTAGGCAAGCGCTTCATCTTTGCGCAGATATTCTATACGAGGTTCCTCAACAACGAGCAAAGTTCCACCACATCTGCGAGGAGCTCAAGAAGAGAAAAAGGAAATATTGTTTTTCTTTTCCGGCAACTCTTCTGGTGACTTAAAAAAAAAAACACATGCTCAGAACACCAGGAGAGACAGAGTTCCTCCTGGGGAAAATGCAAAGAACAGATAACTGAAGTGCGACAAGAGATAGAGCCATCAGCGTGGGGTATGTGATTTCAGGTTGTGGTACTTTTCTATTGATTGATGATAGAGACGTGATTTGTTTGTTGTTGACATCAGAATTTATGCCCCAAGTTGGCTGTCTGCTTTAGTACATAAACTCTGTGTCTAGTTACATCCACTTATCAGAGTGCTTAATGTGGGAGATTGGAGTTGTGAGAAAATCCATCTAGAGGGCGGCTGGGCTAGATGGACTAAGAGGGTAGTGAATTTCTCTAGTTCTTTGTGAGGATTGGAGCCAGGAGTGTTTGGGGGCCCTTCATTAGGAATGGACTTCCCTCCGCTTTCTGATTGTTTACATGATCAGGTTTTGGGTTCGGTGCATGTTTTCAGCATGAACCCTTTTGTTTTCAGTGATTTAAGTCACATATGCAACTTGCTGAGGCAGCAGAACATCCCATCTCCAAAACAGGGCACTGGCAGCAGACCTGAAATCACACACCATTTTCCGGTGCTTTGGACAGTGTTGATCAGAGATCTAAAGTCAGCTTTAAGTTTTTCGGATTGCTGTAGTTTGTGCCTACATGCTCAACCACAGTAGACAGTCGGATGATGATGCAGGATGCGTGGGACAGAGTTTTTTATGTCCTACATAAGAGCACCTGGATGGCAGGAGATGTAGCCCTTGGAACCCTAACCCCCAGGAGCTCCCCGAGACGACTGGTCATGCGAGACTAACTGTGCAGAGCCTTCCAGCTTAGCTAAAACAGTTGAGCTCAGCACGCCGTGGGAAGACACAGAAGATCCTCCTTGCTCACGACAAGTATTCAGGCTTTGCAAGCACTGGGAGCGCGCTGTGGAGACCCTGGATCAAGAGCAGTTGACCAGGCATGTGTGGTGGTGCAGTCACGGAGCCTACGAATGGAGCTGGAGCGGCAGGTGGAGGTGATGGTGGGTGCAGCACTGGAAACTCACTCTTGTGCAGTGGACATAGCGGTGGCAGTGAGCATCTATCTATACTCAGGGGAAAATGCATTCTCAACGGTCCTCCTCATCAGCTCCAGCGAGTCTTCAAAGCTGAGCCACGGGTTTGATAGTGGGCTGAAGACAGCTGCTTGGACCGACCAAATCATGGTCTTTCAGTACATCCAGGATAATTTGTTCCCAGAGTGGTAGACTCGCCATAGTCAAAGAGATTCAATCTATTTCTCAGTTTTTATGTCTCCTTTGGTAAATGAGGGCAGAGCCCTGGCACCATTGCATGACCCAACCTCAGTCCACGGGTCAGACTTGACAGGAAAGGAGCTTATCAGAGCTTTGGGCCTGGGTCCCTGCTGGAACCAGCGACGCACCTGCAAATTCATGGCACCTGGAGCTGATGAAGAGGACCGTTGAGACTCAGAGACTTTGGTAGAACAGGTACCATTAGTATGACCTAACTGCGCGCTTTGTATTGCTCTTCCACAAAAAATGCCAACTCGTTATTTATAACAATAATTTATTTAAGTTTGAGGTCATGATGTGGTAACATGTAGAAAAGTTTCAGGGGTACGAATATGTTTTCAAGTCACTGTAAGCTGAACCTCCTTGGTTGGAGAATGTTTTGAGGTAGACAGTCTTTGACACCATTGTCATGTAGAGTGACAGGTACATTTCTGCTGAGCCTACTCCTCAGAGAAGTGTTTTTGATGCTGGACTGCCTCTCAAAACTGCCTTGATACCAACACACCTTTTCTCCATGGCCATTGTTAATTTTGTTCATTAAAGCTTGGATTATACTTCCTGCATGTAAATTCCACGTGGAAAAATTCGATGTGCGGAGGGTAGCGAAGAAGATTTGGAGAAGGCGTGATAGCAAAACTGATTAAATTTGGCGTCAAGCATAAACCTACTTTAAGCTGCACAGATAATTTTGTTTGAAATCCTTTTCTGCTAAGAAACTAAATATTAGAGTACAGGTAAATAAGAAACTACTTTATCCTCCGCATCATTTATTTAATGTTGATGTTGATGTAATGCTTTGGATTTGGATAATGTTAGATACATTTCTGGAAATATAATATGTTCTGTTTTAATGCGAATATCGTGCTAATGCTATTGTGCCCTAGCTTTATTTGCTAAGCATGTGCTCAACATATAAATGTATAATCTCTAGAAATACAGTGGTTTATCACAAGATCAACCACCGTTGATTGGTGAGGAATTATTATTATGATCTGTTTCTATCTGCTTTTTGGCATCTTGGTTTCTTCTGCGTCTGCATTTTCTTACATCCAATAATTGCGCTCTATTATAGTTGCGCCTTGGCTAATGCAAACCTTGATGCAAAAAGGGGCTTGAACGCTTTGGGAGGTAGTACCTCAACTGAATCAAACATACCTACCTTTATAAACATAGTAATGTCCTACAGGGAACCTCTCATTTGTCAAGTCTTTCACACGTTGCCAGTGATATCCACCTGCTGCTCACTGTCCACTGCTTGTTCTGTAAGGATTTATTGACTCAATAAAAAACCCATGGAGATAACAGTGAGTGCGTTGAACACCACTCTGCACTGAGCCTCTTTCCACAAGATGATTTATACCAGTGGTGGGTGAACATTTTTTTAAGAACTAGTTGCTATGAAGTTTGAACAAGAACTATTTATGCATGAACTGACCCAGAAAAGCAGCTCCACAGCATGATGCTGCCGTGAAGCTGTGTCATACTCTTTCCATTTCTGGATGATGGATGGTACCATGAGTTGTTCAACGCTTGGGAACTCTAAACCAAAAAAGTTCAACGCTTGGGAACTCTTTTACCTAACCTTGCTTTAAACCTCTCCACTATTTTATAGTTATTTTTATATAACTATAATATATATATATATATATATTTGTGCCATAGCTGACCCTCAACCAAAACATTTACAGGAATCAGGACGATCCTAAAAGTGTTGCTTTATTACTTTTCATCAATATTGTCCAGCCCTGGATGAATGATTTTAAATAATCATAAATAAATAAATTAAAAACATAAAAGGTTTGAAGCTTGAACTGTAGTTTGAGTGAATCCTCTTTTCTGTCCCTCCTCAGTCACCATGAGCTCCGGTTTTCTCCTGCTGGTGCTGCTGTGCCTGTCTGGTCTTCTGGAGGCCAAACGACAGTCTGGTCAGCTCAAACCAGACAAAGCTCGCCAGCCTCCACCATCCACAGCTCCCTTGACCAGACGAGTGCGGAACCGCTCTGTGCCCAGCTCCGGTGAACTCAGTACCAAGGACAGCCACCGCTGCATCTGGCAAACATCTGGAGAAGGTCTTGTGAGCCTCACGGTCAACTGCACCATCGAGAACAAGGGAGAGCAGCCCAGGTAACATCCAGTTAAACTGACATGTTAATTGTGTGTCTGGTTTAGTTCGTATCCTGCTTACAGAAAACAATTCAATAAAATAACAAAACCTGGGGAATGCCATTTGTCCTCCAGAAATTCACGTTCATAAATACACAAATTAAATGTATATTCAATGGCATTGTAAAGGGTTTGAATCTAAAAAAAACTAAAAAACTTTCTTTATATTAGTGTCCATGAGGAAGTATGAACTTGAGGGTAGAAATCAGCAGATGGTGAACATCCTATTAGTGACCAACGCAATTGTGAAGTAAATTTGAAACTGGACTGTGACTCAAATAACTGAAACACATCCATCCATCTTCTTCCGCTTATCCGGAGCCGGGTCGCGCGGACAGCAGTCAAAACAGGGACTCCCCGACCTCCCTTCCCCCAGACACTTCCTTCAGCTCCTCCGGGGGGATCCCGAGGTGTTTCCTGGGGCCTCTTACCGGTGGAACAGATGCCTGCGCCATCTCAGCTGGCTGCTCTTGACGTGGAGGAGCAGCGTCTCTACTCTAAGCTCCTCCCCTATAACTGAACCCCTCACCCTATCTCTAAGGGAGCGCCAAGCTCTCACAACCTTAGGTGAGGGTAGAAACGTAGATTGACCAATAAATTGTGAGCTTTGCCTTTCGACTTAGCTCCTTCACCAAAAAACTCCAATACAGCGCATTACTTTAGACGTTACACCGATCTGCCTGTCAATCTCACACTCCATCCTTCCCTCACTCGTGAACAAGGTCCTGAGATAATTGAACTCCTCCACTTGGGGCAAAGACTTCCTACCCACCTGGAGGGGGCAAGCCACTTTTCTCCGGTTGAGAACCATGGCCTTGGATTTGGAGGTGCTGATATTCATCCAGGCTGCTTCACACTTGCAAACCATCCCAGTTTATGTTGCAGCTCCAGGTTTGATGAAGCCATCAGGACAACATCATCTGCAAACAGCAGAAATGAGATCCTGTGGTTCCCAAACCGGTCACCCTCCGAACCCTGACTGCGCCTAGAAATTCTGTCCATAAAAATAATGAACCAAATCGGTGACAAAGGGCAGGCCTGGCGGAGTCAAACATGCACTGGGAACAGGTCTGACTTACTGCTGGCAATACAGACACAGCTCCTGCTCTGGTCATATAAGGACAAGACCGCCCTGAGAAAAGGACAGCATCACTTACAAATCCTTACAAAATATAAAATGTTAAACTTTGAGAATTTGATTGTGTATTTTGGTTGTGCAATCAATACACAGTATTCTAAACAATGCTGCCTTCACAACCAGCTTTGCTCTGAACACATCCAGGTCAGCAAGAAACAATGATTGTAGACTACTCAAACTCAACTTAGCTTTATATAAAAAAGTGGCCATATCAACTTGTCTATGCCCGATCTCGTCAAATCTCAGGAGCTAGGCGTGGATGGGCCTGGTTAGTACTTGCATGGGATGACAGTGAATGACAGATGGGACGCACCATGTCTGAGCAGTGGCAAAGTCCCTCTTCCAGTCCAGGGTTCAGTTCCCATAACTCGTTAGATCTTACAATGTAGAGTCTACATGTCTTTTGTACTGTTGTTGTTTCTTCATCATAAACCTCTACATTATTATCCAAGAAGTCTCCAATTAGACATGATAAAAATCAAATCACAATACCTAAATGTAGAGCCTGCTCCTTCATGTTTCTTGTGCTGATTGTATCACCAGAATCTCCTTTAACATTCCAGTTCTTCTATTTGCAGCTCCTACTGGTGCCGATATGCAGGTAAACCTGACCTGTGTGAGGCTTATGGGGTGAAATCCAGCCAATACTGGAAGCAGTTGGTGGGAAAGCTGAAGAAGAGACAGAACGCTTGTGAGGGAGAGAAAGTCCTCAAGGCCAAGACCTGCAAAAAGGCCCCACCAGAAGCCCACATGAAACTAGCCCAACACAACACAGGGGAGGCGAGGAAGGCGGCAGGGAGGAAGAAGGGGGGAGCGGGGAAGAGCTCACAGTCCGGCAAAACTGAGCAGAAGAAGAAGGAGGAGGTGGGCTTGGAGGAATTGAGAAGTTCAGCGGAAAGGACTGGTCTACATGAGGAAGGAATGCTCAACGACATGGCACCAATCCAGAGCTATTGCGGTGATGGCTGGCACGCCGTCTGCTCATTCTTTGTCAGGTTCTTTGAAGGTTAGGGTTAGAAGATTCTGTAGCCTCCTGTCATCAGGTTTGGTTCAGAGGAGCTAAAAAAAAAAAACAGCTACAGTCATCCAGAGAAATTTAATAACAGAGTAGTCTGTTGGTTTTGACTTGAAGCCATTTCCCCTCATCCAAGAGGCTTTCAAAAATAGTGATGCTGAACTGGTCATAGAGCTCAGTTTCAGCCCAAGCATTGTTTTTGCTTTGTTAAAATGGTTAAGTAGAGTTTCGTGGGTTGCTCTTGATAGAAGTCAATTGCAGGAGCAAATAGGCCAAGTTGCTAACCTATTTTTTCCAGATGGCGCAGCCTGAGATTTCTCACTGCCTTGCTGAGGGTAGTTTCAGATTAGCACGTTTGGCATGTAGTTTGAATTCTTTGCTAATGTATAAAAATAAATAAATAAAATCAAACAAATCCCAGGACTAAGTCTTTTTGAGTACAACGCTAAAAGATTGCTACACCTTTCATGAGCTTTTTCTCCCATTCTTCTTTGCTGGACCTCCCAACCACAATATGTTTGGTTGGTTCAAAGCCATTTTTCGATCTCTCCAGAAAAGTTCAATTGGGTTTAAGTCTGGGCTCTTGTTGGGCCACTCAAGGACATTCTCCGAGAGTTCTGTTTTTGTTTCATCAGACCGGAGATTCTTGTTTCTCATGGTTCCTTTTTGCTAAATCCAGGCGACTGACGTGCCTTTTACTGACCACTCTAATATACAGGGCTGATTGGTGGAGTGCTGCAGAGAAGGTTGTTCTCCTCTCTCTACAGAGGCCCCCTGTTAGAGTGACTATCGGGTCTGCGCTCTGAAATGCACCGTTAACTGTGGGACCTTATATGTACAGGTGTGTGTGCTTTTCCAAATCATGTCCAATCAATTGATTCTACCACAGGTGGACTCCAGTCAAGTTGTAAAAGCATCACAGGGATGATCAGCGAGAAAATCTGAGCTCAATTTTAAGTGTCATGGCATATGCTGGGAATCCTTCTGTACATGTGCTTTAAAAAAAAAAAAAAAGGATTCTAATAATGTTCATTCAAGTAGTCATTATGAGGTATTGTTTATAGAATTTTGAGGAAAATAATGAGTTAATTTATTTTTGGGAATAAGCCTATGACATAACAAATTGTAGACAAAATGAAGCACTGTTAATACATTCCGGATTATTCCGGATATTTAGTGCGGGTTACTTGCAGAATGATTGTTACACCAACTACAATGCACTGCGGTGTGTATTTGAGGATCGCTGCGCAGATTCACGTGGCTTCATGCAATAACACTGTCTAATAATTTGAAAACCACTCCAGAGCGCTGTGGTGTCTAAGAAAAATAGCCTTCTTGAGGTTACTTTCTGCCAACTTGCTGGGCTCCTGGACCCACGCCCAGTGCTTCGAGGTCAGTGTTATAGATCCTAAAATGCACCCAACTCACAATCGGAGTACATCCGACTTAAGGTTAAGTATTGGCAGGGAATTAAGAAGTTTATAGAAACGATTTCAGCTTGCCAATCAGCAAAGATGTTGACAGTCACAAGCAAAGCATCAGAGGTGCGCTGTATTCGAAATAATGGGTCAAACCAGTCTAGATCCCAGAACTGTATTTGCCAAATTTTATTTGAAGCCACAATTTATATTAAAAAAAAAGTATAAAGTAAAATACTTTTCTCAATTCTTTGACATCATATTTTCTTTGTAACCTGGATTTGAACCCAAGTGACTACTTTGTGGAGATGTTCTACTGATTGTGGCTTACTGCCTGCGGAGCCCAATATAGTGCTCTCACACTCTCAGAGGAGAATATAAGCCTCTAGTGTAATTTTAGAAACGTCAAAGATTCTTAGATAAAATGTAGCTAAAGGTAGATACGTAAAAACAAATACAAATAAATGTTTTTAATTTTGTACTCTTTTTGTCTAGGCCCATATTTTATTTTCAAAGACATATTTGGACTAAAAATTAACCCCAAAATTAGACACTGCAGAACATTTCTGAAAAGTTCAGTAAGGCAATTATCCCATTATCTCTTTAATGGCCTTTTGAATAGCAAATTAGTTCAGTGATAAAGCATGCTACATGAACTGCATTTCCCTCACTTTATTTTTAATCCTAGAGCGCCCTCTCGCGGGTGTCGTATGAAATGCGGTTGCCAGTGTGAAAATAAAGAATTATATCACATATAAGTCGCTCTGGAGTACAAGTCCCCGGCCAAACTGTGAAAAAAAGAGTCCGGAAAATACGGTACATTAGCCCTTATTTCTAATGTTCTCAAGATATTAGGATTTGGTTAGTTATGATATATTTTTTCTAAAAATACATTTGAAATTTTCTCTCGGACATATTATAGGATTTACACATTTGCAACCCACTTGTACCGTTAATGACTTTTTACAGCTGTAACAATATTAGTAGCTACAACATTTTTTGGGAACTTTTTTGGTTTAGTCTGTTATTCCACTTCCGAATAAAAATACATAATTAGATTTTCTTTTACCTAAGATTTTAATAATTCAATGATCATATGAAAAAGCAAAACTATAGCGGTGGTGAAAATCACACAAAATCCCCCCAAATCAATATGCTAATGGAACTTCTTGGGCTCAGTAGATTTAAGTCAAAAGAAATCTCTTCAATATTCTTCACAATGGTAAAATGTATGCTTGTCCCGTATTAAAATGCAAGACTGCGCAAAAGATAAATAAAAAAACGTTTTTAAAAAAAACTGAAACTTTTTAGAGTGGTATAAAAGTCCTCATCCAACATTTCTTGTTCACCCAAAAACCTTTTTAGCAGCGTCAAAATTATGTAAATTCACTCAGACTTCTTTTGAACATCCATTGAACGGATAACCCCTGCTTTTGGCAAGCGCTGAACAGTTGCTTTGACTGTTCTAGATGCTTGTCACTATTGCTGGCAGTTCACCTAATGCAATACAGTTGCATATTTTGTGTTATACCAACTACAATGTGGGCTATTGCGGTGCGTATTTGATGAATGCAGTGCAGATTCAAGTCTAATTACATGAAAGCTGCTCCAAACTGCCCGGGTCTTGTACAGCACCTGACCAGCATTAGATTTACGCCCAGTTTATTTACTTATTTCTACCGCACCTCTCTGAGGGCAGTTTACAGATCAAACCATATGCTCTCCTCCACAATGTTAACATCTTGTTCCACATCCACGAACTTCTTACAATCGTCTTGTCAACAGTTCTCCTATAACCAGGTAACCACCTGTTGGGAGATTCTCCTTTGTTCTCCAGAGGAGGCCTCGGCTTTCAAAAATAGTGATGCTGAACTAGTCATAGAGCTCAGTTTCAGCCCAAGCATTGTTTTTGCTTTGTTAAAATGGTTAAGTAGAGTTTCGTGGGTTGCTCTTGATAGAAGTCAATTGCAGGAGCAAATAGGCCAAGTTGCTAACCTATTTTTTCCAGATGGCGCAGCCTGAGATTTCTCACTGCCTTGCTGAGGGTAGTTTCAGATTAGCACGTTTGGCATGTAGTTTGAATTCTTTGCTAATGTATAAAAATAAATAAATAAAATCAAACAAATCCCAGGACTAAGTCTTTTTGAGTACAACGCTAAAAGATTGCTACACCTTTCATGAGCTTTTTCTCCCATTCTCCTTTGCTGGACCATATGTTTGGTTGGTTCAAAGCCATTTTTCGATCTCTCCAGAAAAGTTCAATTGGGTTTAAGTCTGGGCTCTTGTTGGGCCACTCAAGGACATTCTCCGAGAGTTCTGTTTTTGTTTCATCAGACCGGAGATTCTTGTTTCTCATGGTTCCTTTTTGCTAAATCCAGGCGACTGACGTGCCTTTTACTGAGGAGTGGCTTCCATCTGACCACTCTGATCAGGGCTGATTGGTGGAGTGCTGCAGAGAAGGTTGTTCTCCTCTCTCCATAGAGGCCCCCTGTTAGAGTGACTATCGGGTCTGCGCTCTGAAATGCACCGTTAACTGTGGGACCTTATATATACAGGTGTGTGTGCAGAGGAGGCCTCGCTTGACCTTTTATCACCCAGTCTCTTGGTCTCCTCTCTTCCCGATTCTTTTGGTTTCTGTGGTGGCTTTTCTCAAATGATGACTGAACTCAGATCTTTTTCTGTATTTAATAAAGTTCAATAATCCAGGTAGTTTACAAGATGCAATCAAGGGAGAGATGGAATCGCGTCTCTCCTTCACCTCCGCAATCTCACCTCTGCCCTTTACATTACAAAAGACACATCCTATCCTTGGCCGAGCCCCCCAAGGGGCAGGGCCTCCCCTATGTGAATCAATCAGTCTATGTGTGTGTAATCCGACACTCGTCAGACCTATCTGTTTTACAACGATTGTTTCAAACCCTAAATGTCGGGTGTCCGCGTGCATGTGTGTGTGTGTGTGTGTGTGTGTGTGTGTGTGTGTGTGTGTAATACAAATACATCAAACAATATAATTATCTCAACAATTCCCCCTGTTGAGCTGGCCATAAGGGTCAGCTCACAACTTGGGGTCCTTCACATAATTAAGCAGCAAGTTTCACATCTCCCCCTGTTGGTGTGGCCTGAATAAGGTCACACCATATTGTAATATGTACTAATCTTCTATATGTGCTTGCAGGTGAGTTCCGGGTCCCCCCAAACCCAATCTCCCACACCTGCTCATGTGGTGCTTTACAAACATTGTGTATTAGTTTTTTCTAGCAAGTCTATATGTGTAATAAAAAACTAAATTATTCTAAACCTCCCCCCTGTTTATAAGGCCCGTCTTCTTTAATCAACCGGAAAGATGTAGAAACATGAAAATACGGAATATAACATCGTATGGTGTGTATATTGTGGACCTTATCTGATATTTATACTCTAAAGTCTTCTTCATCCTCTTTGTCGTAGTCTTCATTCTCACTTCTTCTCAGTTTTCAGCATATCTGGAAGACTCACAACAGGATACAAGAAGGAAACAAGTGCACATGTACCTGACCACTTGGAAGGCAACGTGACATATAAAGTATTTTGTCCACCATACCACCAGAAGTCAGCTCTAGGGACCTTAAATGTAGAAACACTATTATCATCAGTCATGTTTAGTGTGGTCTTACATGCGGATAAATGGCCTAAATCATACTGATCATCCTCTGTTGGTTTAGATACCAGTCACATTTAAATCTAACGTCTCAAAGTTTTCTATTTACAAAATATACAAGTTTCACATCTAGTTTCACATCTTCTAGGTGTGGCTCAACTCTTCAAGGTCCCTTGTAACCCTATTCAATGTCCTCTCAGTAGGATTATCCACTAGTCTAACATGTCATTTATGTACTATAGTGCGCTTTCACTCATGAGAATTGTGTCACCCGCAAGACCTTCAGAGGATCTGTCCAGCGTGGTTTATTCCAGTGTCTGCTGAACATCTTCTTCCTCACGTTGTGTCCGACCTTGATCTCTGCTTGTTTGGCTGGATCTCCTTGTGTAACTTCTGGAATGCTATGAGACAAAAACTCGACACTCTTTTTAAGATCAGACATATAAAAAACATCAGCAGTTTTATCATTGCCCTAGTGCATCTGTGAAACATTGGTAGACATCATTGTCGGGTTGCTTCCTTGAGTGTAAAGCATAGGTTGTTGATGGGTCAGCTGCTGCTGTGTCATTAGTGGCATCATATTCTGGTTCTGTGGTACCATTTGTGGGGCGTATGCTGGTGCCATCTGCCGCTGAGGTTGAGTGAGCGTTTGTGTAAATTGGGGCTGCATTCCAAACTGTGGAGCTGTCTGAGACATGGGTTGATTAAATCCCTTGTTCTGTTGTGGCCATCCTCGAGGTTGGCTCTGATTCTTTGGAGGAAACTGACTGTTTTGCTATATGTCCAGTTACTCCACACTGATAAGATACAACTGGTCTTCCAGGGTCGTGAATATAATCACCTGGCCTTTGATAACTTGTTCTTGGATATTGGCCTTGGTATGCCTGCACGTCTTCAATCATTGTCTGTTCCCTCCCTTTGTCTGTTGGTTCATCCTCCTTTCCCTTCTTCTGATCTTGTATCAATTTACTCATCTGTAATGTTAATTTCTGAATTTGTTCAGCCATTGTCTGCTCACTCCCTTTGTCTGTTGATTCATCCTCCTTTTCTTTCTTCTGATCTTGTTTCAATTTACTTATCTGTAATTTTACCAACGTCTTAGCCATCATTCCATCTTTCTCCTCATCTTGAACCTTTTTCTGATCATGCAGTGACATAAAATGTATCAAATAGTTGTAAAAGTCTTCGTCGGAACCCTTATACAGGTTAAACTGTTGTAATAACAGGTTACGTAAATCAGTGAGTTGGGTGTGCACAATATTCTGTCTGAGTAGTCTGTGTAAGGCCAATGGGAGAGGACTTTCTTCAGTACTGTCTTCCCACATAGTAAGTACTCGTGTGTAATAGTCATGTGGATCTTCCCCTGATCTTCTCTTAGTGTTTTGCAAATCTGCACCGAGGTGTTTTCACGTGGCTGTATATCCCCTGTATCGTTATCAGCCAAATCAATCCAATTTATGTCCAATGACACGTTTGTTTTTGTTGTACCCTCATTTCCGTTTTGTCCTTTCTTCAACTCCGTTATCAAACGATGTCTTTCTACCATAGCAGCGTGAATATGTTCTAACAGCATACTGCTGGGTGTAAGAGATTGTGCAGCTCGTTGTTCCAAATATTGTAGTTCACGTTCAGTCTGTTGGAGGGCTGTCATTGGTGTATCCATATGGTTGTAAGGCGCTGTGAACTGGTGTGATGCTAATGGTGTGGTCAATGTAGGTGGCGCTGTGAACTGGTGTGATGCTAATGGTGTGGTCAATGTAGGTGGCGCTGTGAACTGGTGTGATGCTAATGGCGTGGTCGATGTAGGTGGCGCTGTGAACTGGTATGATGCTAATGGTGTGGTCGATGTAGGTGGCGCTGTGAACTGGTATGATGCTAATGGTGTGGTCGATGTAGATGGCGCTGTGAACTGGTGTGATGCTAATGGTGTGGTCAATGTAGGTGGCGCTGTGAACTGGTGTGATGCTAATGGCGTGGTCGATGTAGGTGGCGCTGTGAACTGGTATGATGCTAATGGTGTGGTCGATGTAGGTGGCGCTGTGAACTGGTATGATGCTAATGGTGTGGTCGATGTAGGTGGCGCTGTGAACTGGCGTGATGCTAATGGCATGGTCAATGTAGGTGGTGCTGTGAATTGGTATGATGCTAATGGTGTGGTTGATGTAGGTGGCGCTGTGAACTAGTATGATGCTACTGGCGTGGTCAATGTAGGTGGCGCTGTGAATTGGTGTGATGCTAATGGCGTGGTCGATGTAGGTGGCGCTGTGAACTGGTATGATGCTAATGGTGTGGTCGATGTAGGTGGCGCTGTGAACTGGTGTGATGCTAATGGTGTGGTCAATGTAGGTGGCGCTGTAAACTGGTATGATGCTAATGGTGTGGTCGATGTAGGTGGCGCTGTGAACTGGTATGATGCTAATGGTGTGGTCGATGTAGGTGGCGCTGTGAACTGGCGTGATGCTAATGGCGTGGTCGATGTAGGTGGCGCTGTGAACTGGTGTGATGCTAATGGTGTGGTCGATGTAGGTGGCACTGTAAACTGGTATGATGCTAATGGTGTGGTCGATGTAGGTGGCGCTGTGAACTGGTATGATGCTAATGGTGTGGTCGATGTAGGTGGCGCTGTGAACTGGCGTGATGCTAATGGCGTGGTCGATGTAGGTGGCGCTGTGAACTGGTGTGATGCTAATGGTGTGGTCAATGTAGGTGGTGCTGTGAATTGGTATGATGCTAATGGTGTGGTTGATGTAGGTGGCGCTGTGAACTAGTATGATGCTACTGGCGTGGTCAATGTAGGTGGCGCTGTGAACTGGTATGATGCTAATGGCGTGCTTGATGTAGGTGGCGCTGTGAACTGGTTTGATGCTAATGGCGTGGTCGATGTAGGTGGCGCTGTAAACTGGTATGATGCTAATGGTGTGGTCGATGTAGGTGGCGCTGTGAACTGGCGTGATGCTAATGGCATGGTCAATGTAGGTGGTGCTGTGAATTGGTATGATGCTAATGGTGTGGTTGATGTAGGTGGCGCTGTGAACTGGTGTGATGCTAATGGCGTGGTCGATGTAGGTGGCGCTGTAAACTGGTATGATGCTAATGGTGTGGTCGATGTAGGTGGCGCTGTGAACTGGTGTGATGCTAATGGTGCGGTCGATGTAGGTGGCGCTGTGAACTGGTGTGATGCTAATGGTGTGGTTGATATAGGTGGCGCTGTGAACTGGTGTGATGCTAATGGTGCGGTCGATGTAGGTGGCGCTGTGAACTGGTGTGATGCTAATGGTGTGGTTGATATAGGTGGCGCTGTTTAACTGGTGTGAAGCTAATGGTGTGGTCGATATAGGTGGCGCCGTGAACTGGTGTGATGCTAATGCCGTGGTCGATGTAGGTGGTGCCGTGAACTGGTGTGATGCTAATGGTGTGGTCGATGTAGGTGGCGCTGTGAACTGGTGTGATGCTAATGCCGTGGTCGATGTAGGTGGTGCCGTGAACTGGTGTGATGCTAATGGTGTGGTCGATGTAGGTGGCGCTGTGAACTGGTGTGATGCTAAGGGCGTGGTCGATGTAGGTGGCGCTGTGAACTGGTGTGATGCTAATGGCGTGGTCGATGTAGGTGGCGCTGTGAACTGGTGTGATGCTAATGGCGTGGTCGAAGTAGGTGGCGCTGTGAACTGGTGTGATGCTAATGGCGTGGTCGATGTAGGTGGTGCCGTGAACTGGTGTGATGCTAATGGGGTGATTGATGTAGGTGAAGCATATGGTGATGGGGTCTGGTTTGCCATTGCTGTCGCATAGGTGCCAGGTTTGAGAGCTTCAAAAGTGCGTTTTAACATATCAATGTGTGACAGACACAAGACAGCATGGCTCTTTCAAGTTCCTTCTCCTTCTGTTCTTCATCAGTGGGTGTGATATTCACATCTATTGGTGGTATTGTCAGCATTGGCATTTGTGTGTGTTCATGAGTATGTGTTGTAGAAGTATTCATATTTCTCAGTGCTTCATGTACTCCTACGTACGGATTGGAATTTGTTTCGGATATGAGTTGACTGTAGTTTGGAGGAGGAACTGTGCAACAGGTCTGGTTCCGTTCTTTGGCTTCTCCCTCATCTGTGTTGGATGTCTTAGTACTGTAGGGCCAACGTCCGTCTTTCAGCATTTTCTTCTTTGCCCACTCAAACAACATAAAATTCAAATTGAAAGCCCTCAGATCCTCATTCACAGTGTTGGTCCGTTTATGAGCAGCTGTTGTCGCCTTTTTATCTCCTGAACTTGTTGCTGCGTCGCTAAGCGTTTTACACTTTTCTACTCCAAGTCTTAATCCTTCTCTCAGTGCATTCCATTGTTTCACATCTGGCATTAGCTCATTGTTAGGTGCAAATTCTCCCTCCTTTTGTCTCTCCTTAACCCATTTTTTCATAGTTTTTGTTCTTTCTGCATGTTCTTTGAGTGCAAATCGTTTCTTTATTTCGACCTCCATTTCTTGAAGGAGGGCTCCCAATGTGCCTTCAGTTGGCTCATCTTTCACTTTAAATTTCTTAAACATTGTTATCCTGTTTTTTCCAATCTTCTAAATCTTCCCTTTAGTCAGCGTTTTTGACTCACCACAACACAAAAATCTGTCTTCCTAATGTACTACAGTCACGTATAGTGTGTACTCCTGGGTTTTGTGAATGATTATTAGCTCAAGTAATCAAATAATAATAAAAAATAAAAAAATCACAAACGCGTTCAATATCTCTTTTTTTAACATCAACTCAATATATCTCAAACTCATTCAAACAGTATCCAGTGTCTTTTCTGCAGGGTCTACCACTGGCTACAGTTTTTGGCGGGATTATCACAAACAAAGGATCTTACGAACAATACATAAACTTCCGTCCTTTTTCAACGGGAACTTAAACGCACCAAACCTTAAACGCACCAAACATAAACTTCCGTCCTTTTTCAACGGGAACTTAAACGCACCAGACATAAACTTCCGTCCTTTTTCAACGGGAACTTAAACGCACCAGACATAAACTTCCGTCCTTTTTCAACGGGAACTTAAACGCACCAAACATAAACTTCCATCCTTTTTCAACGGGAACTTAAACGCACCAGACATAAACTTCCGTCCTTTTTCAACGGAAACTTAAACGCACCAGACATAAACTTCCGTCCTTTTTCAACGGGAACTTAAACGCACCAAACATAAACTTCCGTCCTTTTTCAACGGGAACTTAAAAGCACCAGACATAAACTTCCGTCCTTTTTCAATGGGAACTTAAACGCACCAGACATAAACTTCCGTCCTTTTTCAACGGGAACTTAAACGCACTAAACATAAACTTCTGTCCTTTTTCAACGGGAACTTAAACGCACCAAACATAAACTTCCGTCCTTTTTCAACGGGAACTTAAACGCACCAGACATAAACTTCCGTCCTTTTTCAACGGAAACTTAAACGCACCAGACATAAACTTCCGTCCTTTTTCAACGGGAACTTAAACGCACCAAACATAAACTTCCGTCCTTTTTCAACGGGAACTTAAAAGCACCAGACATAAACTTCCGTCCTTTTTCAATGGGAACTTAAACGCACCAGACATAAACTTCCGTCCTTTTTCAACGGGAACTTAAACGCACTAAACATAAACTTCTGTCCTTTTTCAACGGGAACTTAAACGCACCAAACATAAACTTCCGTCCTTTTTCAACGGGAACTTAAACGCACCAAAACATAAACTTTCGTCCTTTTTCAACAGGAACTTAAACGCACCAAACATAAACTTCCGTCCTTTTTCAACGGGAACTTAAAAGCACCAGACATAAACTTCCGTCCTTTTCCAACGGGAACTTAAAAGCACCAGACATAAACTTCCGTCCTTTTTCAACGGGAACTTAAACACACCAGACATAAACTTCCGTCCTTTTTCAATGGGAACTTAAACGCACCAGACATAAACTTCCGTCCTTTTTCAACGGGAACTTAAACGCACTAAACATAAACTTCTGTCCTTTTTCAACGGGAACTTAAACGCACCAGACATAAACTTCCGTCCTTTTTCAACAGGAACTTAAACGCACCAGACATAAACTTCCGTCCTTTTTCAACGGGAACTTAAACGCACCAAACATAAACTTCCGTCCTTTTTCAACGGGAACTTAAACGCACCAAACATAAACTTCCGTCCTTTTTCAACGGGAACTTAAACACACCAGACATAAACTTCCGTCCTTTTTCAACGGAAACTTAAACGCACCAGACATAAACTTCCGTCCTTTTTCAACGGGAACTTAAACGCACCAAACATAAACTTCTGTCCTTTTTCAACGGGAACTTAAACGCACCAAACATAAACTTCCGTCCTTTTTCAACGGGAACTTAAACGCACCAGACATAAACTTCCGTCCTTTTTCAACGGGAACTTAAACGTACCAGACATAAACTTCCGTCCTTTTTCAACGGGAACTTAAACACACCAGACATAAACTTCCGTCCTTTTTCAACGGGAACTTAAACGCACCAGACATAAACTTCCGTCCTTTTTCAACGGGAACTTAAACGCACCAAACATAAACTTCCGTCCTTTTTCAACGGGAACTTAAACGCACCAAACATAAACTTCCGTCCTTTTCCAACGGGAACTTAAACGCACCAGACATAAACTTCCGTCCTTTTTCAACTGGAACTTAAACGCACCAAACATAAACTTCCATCCTTTTTCAACGGGAACTTAAACGCACCAGACATAAACTTCCGTCCTTTTTCAATGGGAACTTCTAAAACAGATTAAATAATCTCCATACACTTGACTAGCACCAAGTTAACACCTGGAAATGAAAGGCTTTCTCCTTACCTCTGTATTTCCCATTTCAGTCTTTCAGCTACGAGGAATCCGGGTCACGGCACCAAATTGTTTGGAGATTCTCCTTTGTTCTCCAGAGGAAGCCTCGCTTGACCTTTTATCACCCAGTCTCTTGGTCTCCTCTCTTCCCGATTCTTTTGGTTCCTGTGGTGGCTTTTCTCAAATGAAGACTGAACTCAGATATTTTTCTGTACTGAAGGGGTTTAACGTCTTGTGCCCTTCTGCGTGTTCATACATCGGAGAGAGATACAGGAGAAACGACTGTTCTAAGTAGAAAGGTTTATTGTCCTTATACAGAGGTTTCTAGAAATGTGCAACAGATATCTGGGTCTTGGGCCTAGGTCAGCGGAGCACACCAGACGTGTGTCTTACGAACTGAAGCCAAGCGCAAGACAAAAGTTAAAAGACTATACAGTGTTATTTCATGGTGAAGGAGGCGTGGTTTCTCTCCGAGGCGGCAGGATGGATGAGTCATGAACTGGTTGCAATCCTAGTCCCGGATCTCTATATGGAGTTGTTCCTCCGCCCCCATGGTGAGCTAACCTGCATAGATAAGGAGAGAATCCCCCGTGCCTCCCTCCGCGTGGGACGGTGTAGTACCAAGCTGTGGATCAAGGCCGTGTGTGTGTGCCTTCAGCGTGTATGTATATGAGTGTGTGTGTGAGTGTGAGTGTTTGAGTGTGTGTGTTAGTGTAAGTGTGTGTGTTGGTGTGTAAGTATGTGCCTTCAGTATTTAGTAAAGTTCAATAATCCAGGTAGTTTACAAGATGCAATCAAGGGAGAGATGGAATCGCGTCTCTCCTTCACCTCCGCAATCTCACCTCTGCCCTCTACATTACAAAAGACACATCCTATCCTTGGCCGAGCCCCCCAAGGGGCAGGGCCTCCCCTATGCGAATCAATCAGTCTATGTGTGTGTAATCCGACACTCGTCAGACCTATCTGTTTTACAACGATTGTTTCAAACCCTAAATGTCGGGTGTCCGCGTGCATGTGTGTGTGTGTGTGTGTGTCTCTGTGTGTGTGTGTGTGTGTGTGTGTGTTTGTGTGTAATACAAATACATCAAACAATATAATTATCTCAACACACCACCACCCAGTTATGCGCTCAAACGCTTAGATGGAAATGGACTAAATGCTTTTCTTATTTGAATTTTGAAAATAATGTTGTATTGGTGGAAATGCAGTTAATGTTAATCAATATCCAGCTAAGCTAAGGTTAGAAGATTTTTTTTTTATATACCATCCAAATGCAAATGGTGAAGCATAAATTAAATGCCATGGACCTAATTTATCAAACCTATCAATTATGAATTAAATGCCTCTTCAGTTAGCTTTTGAACATTTAAATATGTTTTAATTTTTTTTAATATTATGTTGATGTCATATAATATTCTTTGTTTTGTTTAATAGCTTGTGGTAGCTAAAACTAAATCTTGTACAGTACTAATACTCTTGAATATTTCCTGTTTAATTTGAACTGTGTTCCCATGCTACTCTTATAGATTCAAGTGAAGTCCAGTATAGTGTTTATATTTATCTAGCTGTGTTGATTAGAAATCAACAATTTTATGAATTTATTAGTGCTATAATAAAAATAAGTACAATAAGTGTCTCATTTGATTTTGTTCTATCAAATGAGACACTTGTTATGGAATGTTGTTTTTAAAGACATGTCATTTATAGCATTCTTTCATGCGTGTTCTAACAACCAAACCATCTATTTATGAATAGAAGTGAGATTATATTCAATAAAACAAACTAATATTAACTGCACTTAAACCAGAATTAATCTTCAATGAATTATGTCAAGAATAATTACAACAGCATATGATAGCACAATCAATTTCTAAATAAAAAAAATGTCAATAACTTTTGTGTTGAAGTTGGGCATGTCTTTCACCATTTTTTCAATCGAGAACATGGCCAGTGCATTTAGTCAATCTTGAGACATTGTATTCCTGAGAAAAGTTTTGACTCTCTTTAGAGTAAAGAAACATCTTTCAGATTCAGCAGTTGTCATGGAAGTGGTGATCAGCATTTTCAAAAGGGAAGTTGTCTCTGAAAATGTGCCCTAAAGATTGTTCTACATAAAAAATTGGTACAGAAACACAGCACCATTACACTTTTGTTACTCATCGTTTTCATAAATCAGAGAGAGTTCTGTCTTGAGTCTGGTCATAATGAGGACTGGAAAGGCCTCCATTGTAGCATCTAAGGCAGCATCAAGGAACGTTGCAGCATGCTGTGGGAACAACTCTCCATGTAGCAATGTTGAGCTGACAAGATGCTGGGTAAACGCGAAGGGCTCCTTTGTGTGTATCACATGGTGTCGCATACCTGTTGAAACAAACGATGTGGCTCTCAAACGTTTTGTTTGTCTTTCCAAGTATCACAAGAACAACGAAATAACGAAATAACAAGAGAAATGTGCTCTGTTGTATAGTGTAATGAATTTAAATTAATTTCTGGTCAATGTAGTATTGTGCCCTCACGAATCCAACAGGGGGTGCTACATGCATGTCAACTACTATTATAGTAATGAGGTAATAAACTAGTTCAGGAAAATGTAGAATATTATTGACCTTATTATTCAATCTAGATACACATACAATTTTGAGAAGGATATACTTAATTAACCATAAATACCACTAAAATAGACTGTTTAAGAAAACTGTTTAAGGACCATTACTCAGAATAGGTTAAGTCACATGTAGGCCATTTGCCGAAGACAGAAAAGCGGCTAGAAAGTGGATTCCGTATCAACATTATGGGGGATACTTTCTTTTGGTGTTTTCTTAAAGCTAAATACTTGAGGTAACATGAAAAAAAGTCCTGACACAAAAAAGTTGACACGTCTCTGCAACATCGCGTGGCGGTCGGGGATCGTGCCGCTGGACTGGCAGACCTGGGTGGTGGTCCCTCTGTTCAAGAAGGGGGACCGGAGGGTGTGTTCCAACTACAGAGGGATCACACTCCTCAGCCTCCCGGGTAAGGTCTATTCCAAGGTACTGGAGAGGAGAATCCGACCGATAGTCGAACCTCGGATTCAGGAGGAGCAGAGTGGTTTTCGTCCCGGTCGTGGAACACTGGACCAGCTCTATACTCTCCATCGGGTGCTCGAGGGTTCATGGGAGTTTGCCCAACCAGTCCACATGTGCTTTGTGGATCTGGAGAAGGCTTTCGACCGTGTCCCTCGGGGTGTCCTTTGGGGGGTGCTCCGGGAGTACGGGGTCCGGGGCCCTTTGCTCAGGGCTGTCCGGTCCCTGTGTGACCGGAGCAGGAGCTGTGTTCGCATTGCCGGCAGTAAGTCAGTAAGTGTTCCCAGTGCATGTTGGACTCCGCCAGGGCTGCCCTTAGTCACCGGTTCTGTTCATAGTTTTTATGGACAGAATTTCTAGGCGCAGTCAGGGGTCGGAGGGTGTCCGGTTTGGGGACCACAGGATTCCATCTCTGCTGTTTGCAGACGATGTTGTCCTGATGGCTCCATCAAACCCGGACCTGCAACATGCACTGGGACGGTTTGCAGCCGAGTGTGAAGCGGCTGGGATGAGAATCAGCACCTCCAAATCTGAGGCCATGGTTCTCGACCGGAAAAAGGTGGCTTGCCCTCTTCAGGTGGGTGGGGTGTCCTTGCCCCAAGTGGAGGAGTTCAAGTATCTCGGGGTCTTGTTCACGAGTGAGGGAAGGATGGAGCGTGAGATCGACAGTTGGATCGGTGCAGCGGCTGCAGTGATGCAGTCGCTGCATCGGACCGTTGTGGTGAAGAGGGAGCTGAGCCGAAAGGCAAAGCTCTCTATTTACCGGTCGGTCTACGTTCTGACCTCACCTATGGTCATGAGCTTTGGGTAGTGACCGAAAGAACAAGATCGCGGATACAAGCGGTCGAAATGAGTTTCCTCCGCCGTGTGGCTGGGCGCTCCCTTAGAGATAAGGTGAGGAGCTCGGCCACACGGGGGGAGCTCGGAGTAGAGCCGCTGCTCCTCCACGTCGAGAGGAGCCAGCTGAGGTGGCCCCGGGGAAGACCCAGGACACGCTGGAGAGACTATGTCTCTTGGCTGGCCTGGGAACGCCTCGGGATCCCCCCGGAGGAGTTAGAGGAAGTGTCTGGGGAGAGGGAAGTCTGGGAGTCCCTGCTCAGACTGCTGCCCCCGCGACCCGGCCCCGGATAAAGCGGCAGAAGATGGATGGATGGATGGAACATGAAAAAAAGTTCCACAAACCAAATCCCTGCAGTTTTTGAGAAATAGCCCGTTGAAGTTCGATAAATAGCGAAAATTAGCAAAAATTGGCACATGTGGCAATTTTACTGGCATTAAAACTCCAGATGCAGGCAAGATAGAGATACCATTTTTTGTTTACACATCAAGGGACAACTGAAGTTTGGATATATAAAACCTCAGACTGATCGGATTAATATTAAGCTTACACCAGTAAGTGTAAAAAGGGAAAAAATTGCCATTTAGAAACGATTTTCGATTTTGACAATTTTCATCAAACCTGAATAACTTTTCACAAATCCATTAACAATACCAACACCAACAATACAAATGAAAAACTAATGATGAATTAAAGATATAAAACTTCTAATAATGAAATATAATGACATTGCACTTGATACGATTACACACAGGTCTGAGGTCAACATTCATTTTAGAGCAATACTGTATTTACATTAATCTGTTTCACTATCTTCTGACATGACAGCTGCATCATTATCCTGAGGTTTGTTAGAACAGTTATTACATTGACAAAGGTCAGTGCAGACAAGTTGAGAGGACCTACAAGAACACCCATTTGACTCGCATTTGTTTGTGCGACACTTGCAGTTTATGACTTTCAGAACATCTCTTGGGGCTGGACTGCCAGACATCCAATTTATGGACAGTTCATTGTCCTTTATGTTCCAACCATTTAGTGATGGTGACGATGCAGATATGTGTTGATGTAGAGCCCTACGATGAATTGCAGCTTGGTAGTTTGCTCGTAGTATGTGCTGCTTTAGTGTTTAACTCATAATTGTCTTTACTGGATTGTCCAATTGTTGCATATTCAGGACTACTAATACTACCAACATCAGTCTCTGAAGATGACAACATCTCACTGTCAGAATGAAGCTGCTCAAATACATCACCAGCCTGAAGAGTTTCCACAGACACAAAGTCGCTCGCATTTTGTTGACTTGGTCGATGAAATGATGTCTGAGGGAAGTCAGCTTGTAGTCTTCTCTTCAATTGATAGCTCCTGGAAAAGAAATAATGAATTAAACATCTTGAATCAGTTGATACAAATATTGTGTTTGAAATGAGGTAGTCATAAATACATAACCGTATGATGATGCATCCAAAGCTTCGTGTGTTGCAACCATTTTTTTGAATATCCTCAATAGCTTTGTCATACGCATGACTTCTTGCTCTTCCAGAATATTTTTTTGTGATTACACTATCACAAAAGAGCTTGTACGTATGTCCAAAGGGATGTCTGGTTTCAATGGAAAAAGAGACATTTTCATGACAAATTATATGGTAAATGAAAATCATTTCTAGAGTAACTTTATTCTGTTTCAACCATTTCTAGGCCTAACAAGAGATATATTTTCTATTAATATCATATCTTAATTTACCTTGCGCTCTCATCTTGTGTTGTTTTTTTGGTGAACAGGAACCGTGTGTACTTTTTAGAGCTGCTGTGATGGTGTCTTGTGTACTTGTTAGAGCTGCTGTGATGGTGTCTTGTGTACTTGTTAGAGCTGCTGTGATGGTGTCTTGTGTACTTGTTAGAGCTGCTGTGATGGTGTCTTGTGTACTTGTTAGAGCTGCTGTGATGGTGTCTTGTGTACTTGTTAGAGCTGCTGTGATGGTGTCTTGTGTACTTGTTAGAGCTGCTGTGATGGTGTCTTGTGTACTTGTTAGAGCTGCTGTGATGGTGTCTTGTGTACTTTTTAGAGCTGCTGTGATGGTGTCTTGTGTACTTTTTAGAGCTGCTGTGATGGTGTCTTGTGTACTTGTTAGAGCTGCTGTGATGGTGTCTTGTGTACTTGTTAGAGCTGCTGTGATGGTGTCTTGTGTACTTGTTAGAGCTGCTGTGATGGTGTCTTGTGTACTTGTTAGAGCTGCTGTGATGGTGTCTTGTGTACTTGTTAGAGCTGCTGTGATGGTGTCTTGTGTACTTGTTAGAGCTGTTGTGATGGTGTCTTGTGTACTTGTTAGAGCTGCTGTGATGGTGTCTTGCCTCTATTGCCACACAGTCCTTATCCCGGATGTGCCTCTCGTAGACGTCCTGAAGGAAAATCACAACCACAAACAATTAGCGAGACGAATGATAGATATGTAAAGTGCATTTTTATTATACAGAAAGAGTGAAATTGAATTATTATATACCAAAGGCTGTTCTACATGTATGTGGTATTTTGGGGGATTGTGAACTATAATTTAAGCCTATACATACCACATGATTCTGTTTCAGCCTTTGCCAATTTATCCTTCACTCTTTTTTGGTTAACTGTAATGTAGAGGTCTTTCTTCTTGCATATCAAGCAGACTTGTGGGAGGAGCCTGGTGTCGGGGTGCGATAATCTCTGTCTTTGACCGGAGTCTTTTCTGGGATGATACATCTCCAATTTCAGTGTATTCTAGGGAAACAAGACAAATGAGCATCGGCATACAACAATTGAGCATAGGAACATGATACAAAAGGCCTGAAACCGTTCTGAACCCGGACTACACCAGGACACCGGCTCAGGTACAAAAGGAGCAGAGGTTCCAGGAAGGAGACAGTGGATAACCTTTGCATTAATTCAATTCACATGTCTTGCTGTCTTTGTCCTAGTGTGAAACCAAACGGGGCCTGGCCTTGGACATGTACATTTCCAGGCAAGGAGGGGTTGTGTCAGGGTGTGACTGTGTGTTAAAACTGAATCGAATAGAAATAGTATTTAATTGAAAAAGATTATATTTTTTTCCACAACACCGGTCTACACCAGGACTACACCAGGACTACACCAGGACCAAACCAGGACTACACCAGGACTAAACCAGGACTAAACCTGGTCTAAACCAGGACTACACCAGGACTAGACCAGGACTACACAAGGACTAAACCAGGACTACACCTGGTCTACACCAGGACTACACCTGGTCTACACCTGGTCTAAACCTGGTCTAAACCAGGACTACACAAGGATTAAACCAGGACTAAACCAGGACTACACAAGGACTACACAAGGACAACACAAGGACTAAACCAGGACTACACCAGGACTACACAAGGACTAAACCAGGACTACACAAGGACTACACAAGGACTAAACCAGGACTACACAAGGACTACACAAGGACTAAACCAGGACTACACCAGGACTACACAAGGACTAAACCAGGACTACACAAGGACTAAACCAGGACTAAACCAGGACTACACAAGGACTAAACCAGGACTACACAAGGACTACACAAGGACTAAACCAGGACTACACAAGGACTAAACCAGGACGACAACATTTTCTCCAAAAAACAATTATTCCTACAAAAATGATCAAAGTTGCTTACCTTCAAGATTTTCGAGTGACTTTTTCTGGCGTTCTTTGGCATTGTACAGTTGCCGTTTGTCTGTAAACCGTATGTAACACAGGAGTGGAAACTCGGCAAAGTTTCGAGCTCGGTGTATTGCAGATCCAAACAGTTCAGCGCGGGTTGTACAGCGCGCGCTTCTCTCCCGTCGAGTGATAACCCTCTTTCGCAATCAGCCGAAACGTGTCCCATCTGACCTTCGTCATAACGCATGTCTGTTCGGTGCAATTCTCTAAAATATGCATACAACAAGCAGGTTTTTCTGAAGATCCACGGCGCCGCTTTCGCGGATTCGACGCCATGTTTATTGATAAACAGACCGGATCACTGAGTTTATATCCAAGAAGCGCTGTTCTGATTGGTTCAGACTTGCTCCGCGCCTCTTCACTCGTCCGCGACAGACGAAAAATAGTTCCACCTTCGATTAGAAAGTACGCAAAAACTGCAGGAATTTCCTGTGTGGAAACTCAAGGTTAGATTTATTGGTTCATAACGTTTTTTATAATGGAGAGATGTTCTATCCCCCATCCCGTTGTAGCAATGTTGTGACAATAATTACAAATGATTTATGCCACAATTTCATTATCAATTTGCACTTACCTTATGTTAATAATGCTGTCAGTGAATCTTTGAATGGCAACTTTGATGAAGACTGGGTTGACGTTTCGTTTCTGAAGCTGCTGAAAGAGTATGTCAACGTGTGGCAGGATTTTGTGAAACAGTTAAGGAAAAAATAAAAGTGCAGTCCCCCAGCATCCTCACAAAGCCTGCTTCTTCTCTCACAGTCACAGCATTGAACTTCCCTGAATCCCGGATCGTCTCAAAACACTTCAGACGGTCATCTTTGTGCTCATAAACAGTGTTTACTGAGCGACTGTGAAAGTTCCAACTCGTTGCAGAGGCTTTAGGAAGTCTGAGGGCTACCACATTACCAAGTACGCTCGTTCGTTTTGCCGACCTTGAAAAAAAACACAACATTTTGCTATTTTGGGTATCTTAGATGTCGCTTGTTGCATAATACGATTGAGTTGGTGTGCGTGCGCAGTTTGATAAATGTCTTTTACTTTACGCTGAACTACTACAGAGGCACCCTGCATAACACTTGCTCCGTCATAAGCTTGGGTGATAAATTTGCAAGTGTGATGCATCATTAGAAAGCTTAGGCCTTCTAGTTTCTGCAGATGTGCATATGAACACTGTCAGGGCTTCAGAACTTACACTAAAGAAGCCCAAATATAAACAAAACATCCTTTTTTTAGCCTCGCCTGAATATTGTCAATTTGTAATGGTCCTGAGCATGACATACTTCATTGTGTGCTCATGCTGTTCACTGTACATGATGTTTATCTTGTTGACAACGACTGTGTAAAGTTTCAGATCTCTGGGAATAGGCATTTTGGTGCTGTTGACCTTTTTGTATCAAAAAGTATATTCGGAACAAGTGATCCAAATATGTGCCAAACTGTTTTATTACAATTTTAGCTCCTCTATGATCATAAAACGATGTTTTGTAGGCCACTAATACCTATTATAACTGCTAAAAACAATGTATGTGAAAATGTGTAAATATGAGTTTACCCATGAATTTCCCATATAGAGGTGAAAAAAAAAAATATATATATATATATATATATATATATATATATATATATATATATATAATATTTTCATTTTATTTTTGTATTGGTATAATAATACATATATCGAACAAAATGTGCGTCCAAAAGGCTAATAAAATCAGAAAACGTTATGCGTAAAATCTAGTCGCCTCATGCCCAAAAATCTGTCTCTTTACAGCCGTTACGCACGTGAATACAGAGGATTCTGTGTGTGGGACCCCTAAGTCCCGCCCCGCATTCTAAAGCTATTCTTATTGGCTAGAATAATATGTCAATCAAAGTCTGCTAAGTCACTGCTAACGTCAGCTATGTGGCTAAAAACAAGTTAGCTTCCCGCGTCGGAAGCAGCGCATTTTTTTCCTCCGGAAGCTGTAGAGAACAAACCCGTGGACAGAAAAAATTGATGGTCTCCTTCTGTAGGTAACAGTCTGAAGAAAAGATCGATGCCAAACACCATCTTATAAGTCAAACAGGTAATTTGTTATGGACGGAGAAATGCGCCGGACGAGCCTTAATCCTGAATATCGTCAGAGAAGAAAGCTTTGTTTACTTGACAATATCTCGAAATCGGATAACTTCAGGAAAAATACAAGTGGATATTGTTTTTCAAGTACAAGAGTACAAGAATTTACAGATTGAAAGCCGTTTCGTCCATCATAAACAGCAAACAGGTAGGACATGCGTTTGTAAAAGTTGAGACTTTCTCACAAACTATTGGGAATTGCTTCTTGGCGCATATTATTCAATGACATATTCGTTTTGTTGAGAAAATAACCTTTAAAATTATGTATGGCTTGCTGGTATTGACCATGGAAATAAAAGTGATGATGTAAGAGAATATTTGAGATATGGAAAATGCGCACCGGCGCGCAGGTGGATGGTAACAGGTTAATATTACGCTGAGAATGACAGTACAGGTATTTGCAGAGGATATGACCCTAATGATTGTATAAGTACTTCAGGGAGCTGGACTTCCTGGGAGATCCTGATCCTCCATTTGGTGGACAGTGGGGTCCACTGGCAGGTCCAAGAAACCCTCATCTTCTTCTTCCTCCTGAACATCAAGCTCATCCACGAGCTGAGCAGTCTGCTCTGAATCTGGGTGCATGTCCTGCAGTGCCTGTCCAGTCTGGATGTACAAGTACTGCACCCCAATAAGCTCTCCAGTTAACAGTAAAAGTGTATTTAATGTATTTTAATAAAGTGACTTAATTGAATATTGTTTTTCTTTTTCATTCTATAATTACCAGACATCTCCCTTTGTTTCCTCCCCTGTTTTAATGTACAGGGCAACACCTGCAGGATCCTGGATGCATTTAACATGCTTGCGCTGGACCCGCCAGATGTGCTCCATACGTTCCTGGTCAAACAGGGGAACTCCCATGGAGTCTCTCCCTTTTGGTCCCATCAGCGCCTGTAGCAGCTTCTCCAGCAGCTCAAGTGTGCAGCTCTCTCTTCTGGTCCTCCTCTTGCAGTGAGAGGCCAACTCATCCACTGACAAGAGGTTCTTGATCTCTGCATCACTCTTGTAGGGATGACCTGCTAGTAGAAGCTGCTGCCTTTTGGCATGCATCAACAAAGCTAAATCAGCTGCATCCCACTCAAATATGCACGACGATAGACGTGACATAAATTGTGGGTACAGCTGATGTGCATTTGTTGAGCACGCCTGGGCCAGCCGACGCATGAAGTGCCAGATATCGAGACGGATGGCTGTATTTGGCCACCCGCTGAATCTGGCTTGCAGCTTTGTTGTCCCTGCCTCAACGCAGCACCCACAGTCAACATAAAGTGCTAGCGGTGGATTCACACCAGCCTGCCTGTAGCGCCTGATCAAGCCTGCCACCATCATGTCTAGTCCAGCTCCCTCTTGAGCAGTATGGACACTGATCAGGATCTGGCCATGCTCATTGCCCACAGACGTAACCCAGGCTGCTGTACCCCTGGCCGCTCCTGAAAGTTTCTTTGTGATCTGGAATAAAAAGGAAAGAAAATAGAAGTATACTGACAGTGTAGCTCTTGTACTGTATATCAAATTAAAACTACTGTTAACCTTCTTTGTGGAATCCATCTTTAGGATTGAGCCATAAATGGATGTTATTCTGGCTCTGAAGTCATCCAACCTGGTCAAAATATCCTGGCTATAGACAGATAGGAGCCACTTGCAACTGGGTACCACAGCAGGCTCTGGGGGATCCTGGAAGATGATGGGAATCAGTCCAGGCTGACTTTGAAAGTGGAGGCACTCCTCAGTGTAGTGTGACACTCTGTCCAGCCACTCTTCACTGTGACCCTCCTTCAGCAGTTTAAGCAGCCGTGTTGGACTGTTTCCCAGCCCTCTCTGACGCAAAAGTCGGATGACCCAGATGTCACAAGCAAACCTAATTTATAGAATATTATTTGTGATTACATGTTCTGTCAGCAAGTACATGTGCAAATACCTACTTCCGTGTTAGGATGACCCTAAACTGGGATCTATGGCCATGATCCAGCTGTGAGAGGACAGTTTGGCTCCAAGATACGTGGCTGGCTCTACACTTGGTGCAGGTGAGGGTTTCTGTCACCACGTTGTAGATCCGGTCCACATCCAAAACCCTCCGTGCCCTCTTGTGCAGCCCTGCACCTGTGAGTTGGTGTCCTCCACAGGCAGAGTTGGGACAGACCAGTTTCACCTTCCACAGCTTGAAAGGCATCCAGACAAGGAGTGGATGGGCAAAGAAGTGGTCTGGTGTTGGAGGCTGGTGGAAAACATTGCTTGGCAGTGGAGGAAAATACCAGAGCTCCAGGTGGTCATGGAGCTCTGGCTTGCCTCTGGGGCCCTCTCTGAAAAGAGTCTTATTAAGCCATTTGTGGTCTTCAGGTGGCAAACCCTCAGACCACAAGCGAGGGACTAGGGGCGTTGCCAGGTGTGCCTCAAAGCTGGCAATCTAAAAAAAAAACATACATTTAATTTGATAAAAAACATAATTTAAATGGTTTTATTGTAATAACGATTATTATTAACTTGTACTTACTCGGGCAGCAACAATGGGTCCAGTATCAGGTGCAGCGGATTCAAGATGGTCTCCTTCAGGGTGTCCTGCCTGTTAAATACTGTAAGGTTAACAAAAGCCATGTGTAACATACATGTAATAAGATTCACTATTTTACTTACAGAAACAGCCGTGTTGGGGGAAACCTTAGCTGCAGCATTGACCTGTAAAATAGTAAGTGTGATGGGTATAATATATATTATTAAGTAATTGTATGCATTCATTTTTAAAACGTCGCACCTCCACTGGATATGGCCTTTTTCTTGCAAAGCTGAGGTTGGGCTTGACAGCCTCACTCTGGCTCCCACCAAATCTGGGCTTCGTGAAGTGAAAGGATGTTTGCATGTTAATATGAACATGCTCAACAGGTGATATATGAAATGCTGTATTACTAGTCACTAACCATTGTCAGGTTCGGGTTAGGCCGTCTCTCTGCTGCTAAAAAAGAGGAGCTTGAGGGGATGTAAGGAGATGAACGTAGCACAGGGAGAGCTGGCTTCATGGAGGAGATGGCACTGGGCTGTGAGGAGGTGCTGGGCTGTGAGGAGGTGCTGGGCTGTGAGGAGGAGGTGACAGTAATAGTAGTAGTAGTAGTAGTAGTAGTAGTAATTTCTTTCACCTTCGGAATGTGAAAACCACACAAACATGATGTCTTCACGCCAAACAAAGACATCTGTCCTCGAGCCTGCATTGGACATTTGTCAATCTGTATAAGAAATAAATACCAATGATTTTAAATGACACACAAGGGTAATGTGATGGTATATATCAGATTAATCTCACGCTTACCCTCTGATACAGCTCAAACCATTTCTTCTGCCGAGGAGCTGGTCTGTTGCCTTCACCTGTAGGCCAGGTATGGTTCTCGCAAAACTCTTGAGACTTGTGACCCACTTGTCATGGTCACCGTCTGTCTGGTGATGTATAGTTTGTCTTGTTTTACTCAGTGTTTCTGTTTCTGTCCCTCTTCGTTTCCCCCCCTCCCTTCTTGTTCTCCTCCCTGGTTACCGCCCCTTTGTCTCTCAGGCTCCTCACACCTGTGTGTGGGTTCACAGCTGTATCTGATTGTTAATCACTGGGTGTAGTATATTAGTGTGTGTGTTCTTTGTCTCAGGGCGAGATTGTCTGTGTTGCCCTGTTAGTCCCAGCATTCGAGCGCTTTGATTCTGATTCCCATTTTTGACTTTTGAGTCTGATTCCTGCCTACTCCTCATGATTTCTGTTTGCCGTCGTCAACCCTGGACCGTCCTGAGACAACACTTTTCGCCTATCCCCTGATAACGCTGTCTTGCCTGTGTACCGAACTTGGAACGGACCTGACTACGCCTCTCCTCTGCCCTCAGACATCGCGGTTGCTGGCGCTGCCCACTGCTGGAAGAATCTTTTGTTTGTCGTACTCTTAATCAAGAGATTTAGTTTTTTTCTGTTCCATTATCATTAAAGACTGTTTATTCATCGCCTGTTTCCAGCCCCGTAAATTGGCTCCGTTCTGCCGTTTGTGACACCACTCAGTCGGACATAGGCTCTTTTTTGAAGACATTGTCTTTACAGAAGAAAAGCTTTGATTAGTAGCATGTTAGTCTATATGCTTGAATGTTAATGTCTACATCACAAACATAGTTGTGGAGAGAAACTATTCCTCATAGCAAGTTTTTATAAATGAACAAAAAAAGACTGTTCGTTTACATTTACAAAATACATTTTAAGTCTTACCTATCGCTGTAGTATCGCCCCCAGCTTGTGTATTGTGCTCGTCTGCGCGTGCTAGTGAAAAAGTACCCGTCTCAACATTTCTCCGCGATGATTGGTCAAATGTTCAAGAGGGGAAAACCTTCGCGAAGCAAATTGGCCGCAAATGTTCGAGCTTTGCAACAAGCTGCATCACCATTGGTAACAAATGAGGGCTATCTTATCTGATCCTGGCCGGGGTCTACAGGTTGAGAGGCGAGGCGTGCGAGAGCCTCTAGAACCCGGAGACCGGGCGCTCGATATTCCGCGCCACCATGCCCCTGAAGACGTTTCGCACCTACTCCAGCGCTCTCCGCTTCGACGATCGCGAGACCAGAGAGGCGAGGCGCTCCTCGTCTTCTGGAGCAGGAGGAGGAGGAGACAAGTTGGCGCCCATCAGGGAGCTGGGGGACTTGTGGTGCGACCGACTGCCGCTCATGTACGACCCCGGACCCGAGGTCACCGTGGACAAGTGGCTGGTTCCGTATAGAGGTGTTTTTATTTTTTTAATAAAATAAAAAAAATCTTAATTTTGTTTTTCTTCATAATTTTTTTTAAATTTGAAATAATAAGGAAAACGAAAACAATTGTGTCCTTACAATGAAGACATAAGAGTAAAACAGGCGTGCGCAATTGCGACATCTGCAGGTCAGGCTAGGGAGATGGCATTACTTATTGCATTACTGCAAGGTTATGATTGTCCTCCCACTTGTGAAAGAGGGGGACATTCAAGGGTGATATCGATTAAAGAATTGTTCACGATTTCAAACATGACACACTGCATAAGTGTGGGTATGTATTTTAAGAGTAGATTGGGGCACCAGCCGTATTATCGGCATTTAACAATTCTATGATCAAATATCTAAGTTTATTAATTAATTGGGTGACTGCAGATGTTTCTGCAGGCACCATATGTTCTTGTGTTTTTATTATTGGGTGACTGCAGATATTTCTGCAGGCACCATATGTTCTTGTGTTTTTATTATTGGGTGACTGCAGATATTTCTGCAGGCACCATATGTTCTTGTGTTTTTTTATTATTGGCAGTCACCATCTTTAATTTCTTAATCTTTCCATCTTAATCCCTGTTTTCGGTTGTTTCCACAGTTCAAACCTTTTCAAATGTTTCAAAACTTTTTAAAGTTTTCAAACCCTTTCCAATGTATGATCCGTGCTTTTCAAATTTTGTGTTGTTAGGTTTTGTACTTTTTGAAGTATTTACAAAAGTATTTTTTTCCATTGACTTACATGGGGCCATTATTAAAGTTCAATTTTTTTAAGTTTTTGTAGTTGGATTTTAACAAAAAAAAACATTGTCAAATGAAGGTTTTGGCGGTTCAAGTCCCTCAGAGTGCTACTATGGGCTATTACAGTGACGCAGTTAAAGTACGTGGAGTATTTCCTTCAAAATAAAAGCCCGGCAAAACTACGCATTTGGGTTTTAACAGTAAAAACACTGTCAAATGAAGGTTATAGGGGTTTCAGTCCCTCAGAGTGCTACTATGGGCTATTGTAGTGTTATGGCCCGTTCACACCGCAGACGCCTATTCGCGCGTTATGGCGAAGTTGGACGCCTGTATGTATGAAGACAAACGCAAATAAGCCGCGTTCTCGACGCAGCGGAGCAGAGCCGAAAATAATAAGCAGACGCGTGTTCGCGCATGCGTAGTGGAGGTGTTGTCACTCTGGCTTCTCTAATGGCGGATCAAAGTTGAGAAAGTGCCTTTTGCGTATTTGCTTTTCAAAGCCCAAAAACGACGCTCGGCGGCGTGTCTGGATCCACCAGTGATCCGAGTTGAGTCAATACCATAATTTGCTTCAAGACTGGATAAATCTCGCTCTCAGCTGTAGTTTCGTCTGTCCCGGGTCCTGACTTGTTTTCCCGCATTGGTGCGCGGATATGTACCAGGACAACAATAACTACCGACGCCTGTCCATCTGTCCATCAGGTCAGTACACAAATAATCATGTCTGAGCGCAATAATAAAGTGTATCTGCTGTGTATGTGCTGTGTATGTGCTGTGTATGTGCTGTGTATGTGCTGTGTATGTGCTGTGTATCTGCTGTGTATCTGCTGTGTATGTGCTTGTGGTTGTGTATAAAACCAATGAAAAGTACATAGATAGTAAAAATCAAACATAGTTTTCATAGCGTTAATATTTTGTTATAGTGCACCATTTTAAATTTGACTGTGGTATATTTAATGAAAGTACACGTAAACTAAATTTAGGCTATATAGTTATTTGTTTGTTTTATTATTCAGATCTTTTGCCACTGGGGATTTGTACAGGACAATCACCAACAGAGGACTGGACGTCCACAACAGAGGACTGGACGTCCACAACAGAGGACTGGACGTCCACAACAGAGGACTGGACGTCCACAACACAGAGAAGTGTTATTGATAAAGTGTTTTTCATATTTATAGCAAAGACCACATGTTCACTCAAGATTGAGCCCAAATGTCTGGTTGTTTACACAGAATGAGATAAAGTTAAATTAATAAAACAATGAGAAGCTTCTCAACTCTTGAGTTCTCTGTTCTCTTTACTTGCACCCACTTGTGCATTGTAACACTGAAATTTCCCCACTGTGAGGACTAATAAAGGATTATCTCAACTTGTCCTTGTTTGTTTTTGTTTATGATCTTAAATTGTGGTAAATTAAATAAGTACATCTTTAAATAGCCACTGATTTTCCCACAAACTACCCAGTATTATATATATGAAAAAGATGCATGTAAACAGGACACACATTTTATAATATAAAATAATTTATTTTGTGGAAAAATAGAACAGTAAATAACTATATATATATATAAAACGGGTCAAAATGAGAAAAAACACCAAAATGAGTAAATCGAAATAATTCCCCATCATCACTGCACTGTTTCCCCCCAGATTACACAGCAGTGAATTTTAGAGACCTTCACTTAAATATTTCAAATCAGCACGTGTGGTGATTCAGTGCAAGCTCCCAGTCCCGCATTACCTTTGAACCTTGCAGCACTTATAAAATTCAAACAATATTATTTCATCCATCCACACTACCTGCAGGAAGGTGAGACAAAGTGGCCCATTCAGGTGGCCTGGGTTCAACTCCTGGCATGGGAACATCGTGGTCAGCCTTTTGGAAGACTTGAATCCACAGTATGAATAAGACACGCTGTGGGTTGTTAAGAGAGACATAGAAAAATCCCATCCATTTAGGATGCAGCGTGCAATATGCAGTAATCAACCTTTAGCTGTTCGATGCAACGTAGCAGCGGTTGTACTTGAAAGCATCCCTTCACAGGGACTGGAACTCAAATCTAGCTCCTAAGAGCACTTATCCAGATTTTCTGGAGCGGGACAACACAAACTCAGAGCTGCTTGATAGTGCTTCCAAACCCCATTAAAAAAGCCTGTATTAAAGATCAAGACGTGGCTCTATTTGGCTGAACCAAAAGAAAAATACAAATCCCGAGCTATGTGCTTCTCTCCATTACATGCAGAACCAAGCACATTTAGATATTAAAAATGCTTGCTTAAAAGCTGGTGACCCAACTATGCACTGTACCTTAACCTCTCAAACATCAATGAGGCTTATGTTACAATTCAATCTGTTACACTTGATCTTTATATTTCTCATATGGTCTAGGGGTTAGAATTTCTAGTTCTCGCCGAGGCAGCCTGGGCGACATTCCCAACTTCCAGTATGGGTATGTCTCGCCAAACCTGAGCTTAGAATGCTTAGTAAAACATGCTGTCTCCATGAATTCATGGAGAGTTAAATCTGGCAATGTAATTGCGCTAGTTTCAGATAATAATGTGGATAATTTCAAAAAGTCTAAATGTGTATTGTTGTTGTGGTCGAGAGGTTAAGGCGATGGACTTGAAATCCATTGGGATTCCTGTCAGCAACGTGTGTTTAGCAGCACAGATTTTGAGGTTTCGTTCTATTCTATAAACCAGCATGTTTGCTGATGTTTAATTTGGGAGCCTTTCTTTAAGAACGAGGGCATGTATGAAATCCTTGGTTCAATCCCCTGCATCTCCATTCAATATTCTGTTGATGGCACAAAGTGAAAAGTGTTGACTCCAAGTCTTGCTTGGACAAAAATCATGACAGGCAAGAGATGGTTATGTAGCTCAGTGTTAGAGCACAGTCTTTCGTAGCAAGATCCCAGTTCCACATTTCTTTAAATTTAGATTTCATATTTTGAAGCAATTTGAGTCTATTAGACGTATACAGCCCCATGGGCATTACGCACTGGCCTCTTGAACCAAGGATTGTGGTTTTGAGTCCCCTGATCATAGGCATTCAGCAGAGTGGCGCAGCGGAAGCGTGCTGGGCCCATAACCCAGAGGTCGATGGATCGAAACCATCCTCTGCTAGAATTTTTTTACTTGCATTATTGGGATTGTCAATCCAAATTGACCAAGCTAGTCAGTAATGTGTTGGATGATGGAAGCCGATCTTCAGCGCAAGCTCCCAGTTCCACATTTGCTTAGAATCTAGCAGCACATTTCTTTTATCCATCCTACATTGTTATTTCTTTTTTGGGGAAAAGGATAGCTGAGTAGTGAAAGAAGATGTAGGTCAAAAAAGACCCATGATTAGACATTTTGAAGCAATTTGAGTCTATTATGGGTACATAACCCCATAAGTAATATGCACAGGATACTAGCCTCCAAAATCCAGGATTGTGGATTTCAGGTCCACGGTCTAATAGGCTGAGCCACAAGGAAAATACAAATCACTAGACTTGTTGCACGTGGAATGGGCTTATATCTATTACATACAGAACTGTTCCTTAACTCTCAAGCATCAATGAAGCCTTCTTTACCATTAAATCAGCTCTTACCTTCTCAAATCCTTCCCATATCGTCTAGCAGTAAGGATTCCTGGCTCTCATCCAGGTGGCCCGGGTTCAACTCCCGGTATGGGAATATCTAGTCTGTCCTGCTGGAACACTTGTAGCTGGATTATGTACAAGACTCGCAGTGGTTACGAGTACATTCAAGCTGGACAGAGGTGAAGAGAGGCATAGAAACATGGTATCAATTTGGGCGCAGCGTGTAAAAGTTTGTAATCAACCTTTAGCTTTTCTATGCATCTATAGACTAGCAGGTTGGTTGGTGTTTCTTTTTGGAGCATTTCTAGACAAAGTGGGTCAGCGGTAGAGCGCATACTTTGCTTAATTTGGGATCAGTCATGTTTTCCAGCAATTCTTGACTGGACAAGCATATCTTGATTTTTCTATTGGTCTCACGCTTTCACTGTAATTTTCCAAAGATGCAGTATTGTGGTGGCAAGGTGGTCAAGCTGATGGGCAAGAAATCCATTGGCATTGCTTCATATTTCTTAGAACCCTGCTGGAAACATACCTTTCTCTTCCCCCTGACCAGCAAAGGATGCCACCTGCTTAACAGTACTTGATTTGTAAATATATAGGTACAGGAACACTTGTGGACTGGGTGATCAGGCCAAAAAAGTTACTGAAACACACAAAAAGTGACGCACATGTAAGTAAAGTAACAATGGGACAAACCTTTGTGTCATAACAAGTCAAATTGGAATTTAAAAAAAAAAAAAAAAAAAATTGAATTGAATTGAATTGTCTATCTCTATTGTTTGTTGTGAACACAATATGAGCTCAACAGATGAAGCTTTTATTTCAGTATGCAAGAGGGTCACAGTTAAGTCATGGAGCTTTAAAGCACCAACAGCATGCTCAAAGTCAATGAGAGTTTGCATGAAACACACAGCTGGTTTCTCTGGGGATCGAACCCAGGACCTTCTGCGTGTAAAGCAGATGTGATGACCTCTACACAATGAAACCACAGAGCATGTGCCTGCATCCTACATGGCTGCTCTCTTTGATTTGCCCTGTTGAGTAAATCTACTATTTGTTTTGCAAGTCCTTTGTGTAACTGTCTTTCACATAGCTCAAATTGGAGCTACATTATAAAGGTGCAGAACTACACGAACGTTGATCAAGACTAGGTAATCAGGATCTACTTTTATTTATTAGCCAAAATATGAAAATCATAGTCCACGGTGGCAAAGGCTGTTAGTGCTCTTGCCTCCCAAGACGGAGATCATGGGTTTGATTCCCGGACCAGACCAACATCACATGATCTCTCTGGGTGGAGTCTGCATGTTCTCCCCGTGTTACCGTGGGTTCTCTCCGGGTTCTCCGGCTTCCTCCCATTGTCCAAAGACATGCCTGTGTTAGGTAAAGATTGGTAAGTCTAAATTGGCCCTAGTGAATGAATGTGAGAGTGAACTGTCTGTAATGTCTATGTCTCTGTGTCAGCCCTGCGACAAGTTGGCCACTGTCAAGGGTGTACCCCGCGTAAGGCCCAAAGTCACTGGGATAGGCTCCAGTCACCCGCGACCCCGAAAGGGAACAAGCGGTAGAAAATGGATGGATGAAAATCATAAGCAATTTTAAAAATAATTGCACTATTAAATGCACACAGACATAATAAATGAGGGCAAGGGTAGACACGACTTGGATCAAAATGTTACCTTAGCAAAAAGTAGCTGTATAGAAATGAACTCTGGCAAAAATGATCAGAATGAAAAATACTCACACACAAAGAAAGTACCAATACAAAAATATTCAATTCAAGTGGGGGCGAAGCTAAAACTACAATCCAACTATGAAGCACTTTCTGTGAATTGCAGATAGACAGTGCCTCTGGTTGAGGTCTAATTGGAAATAAAACTTGGAACATGAGTCATGATTGCTGCAGTGCAATTCCTATTTTTGACAAGACAAACCAAATGAGGAACATGAAGAAGCACAAGTGGTTCCATTTGAAGTAATGTCAGAGCAAGGGTAGGTATTTTTCTTTTTAGAACATTGGTGTCCAAGTGGTGTCCCTTTGTACAATGTTACACGACCTGTCTCTCCTTAATTTTCCATAATGCACAAGATTATGCCTGTTAGAAGTGGGACTCGGAAACAGCCCTTACACCGCTCAGCCATCCTGACTTTGCCAGACTACGAATGTGTACTGTCCAACGCTGACCAGGGCCTAACGTGACAATAAAATGGTTCATTTATTTGCCTGTGCTGACAACGCAATGGATCCTCTTCACATGTCTTCATGGCTGCCTCTGGGCTGTTGTGCTAGCTAAGGTGAGTGAATGGCCAATGTATGTACTGTATGCCATTGCCATATGATGCGTCCATCAGTCGGTAGAGCATCAGACTTTTAATCTGAGGGTCCAGGGTTCAAGTCCCTGTTCAGGTGACTCTTCATGTGTGGTTGAAGAACTGTAAAATTTGATGTGGAAAAAAGGTCTTTCCAAGTTTCTTTACAAATGCTTATCTTGTATATCTCCCAAGATTTTCAGTCTCTTAACAGTTATTAAACCAACTTTTAATAACTCCTGCCGACTTGTTGACAGAATTTGGGGTGGAATGACGCAACAATCTTCACATTGTCCCCCTACGTAAAAAACACCCTTGAACGTGTGTTTTAAATCATATCTGATTGATAACCAACCCACATTAAAGTTACCTAGAGAGATTGTGCACACGCATTTCCATTGGCATTCAGCAAATATCAAATGCTTGGGGTGTATAAGTAGGTTCCTGTTTAAGACATGAACCCACCAGCTGTCCTTACCAAAATAACTCATTTGGCAGAGCGATAGACTGAAGATCTAGAAGTCCCTGGTTCATCCCCAGATTTCTGCATGTGAACATAGAAAGCGCATTTCTTTAAACCTTGTTGAAAGAATTAGAGGACTGAATGAAAGATACAAGATGATAATTACGCTGTAGCAATTGAACACAATATGAGCTCAACAGATGAAGCTTTTATTTCCGTATGCAAGAGGGGCACAGTAAAGTCATGGAGCTTTAAAGCACCAACAGCATGCTCAAAGTCAATGAGAGTTTGCATGAAACACACAGCTGGTTTCACTGGGGATCGAACCCAGGACCTTCTGCGTGTAAAGCAGATGTGATGACCTCTACACAATGAAACCACAGAGCATATTCCTGCATCCTACATGGCTGTTCTCTTTGATTTGCCCTGTTGCGTAAATCTACTATTTGTTTTGCAAGTCCTTTGTGTAACTGTCTTTCACATAGCTCAAATTGGAGCTACATTATAAAGGTGCAGAACTACACGAACATTGATCAAGACTAGGTAATCAGGATCTACTTTTATTTATTAGCCAAAATATGAAAATCATAAGCAATTTTACAAATAATTGCACTATTAAATGCACACAGACATAGCACATGAGGGCAAGGGTAGACACGACTTGGATCAAAATGTTACCTTAGCAAAAAGTAGCTGTATAGAAATGAACTTTGGCAAAAATGATCAGAATGAAAAATACTCACACACAAAGAAAGTACCCATACAAAAATATTCAATTCAAGTGGGGGCGAAGCTAAAACTACAATCCAACTATGAAGCACTTTCTGTGAATTGCAGACAGACAGTGGCTCTGGTTGAGGTCTAATTGGAAATAAAACTTGGAACAAGAGTCATGATTGCTGCAGTACAATTCCTATTTTTGACAAGACAACCCAAATGAGGAGCATGAAGAAGCACAAGTGGTGACAATAAAATGGTTCATTTATTTGCCTGTGCTGACAAACGCAATGGATCCTCTTCACGTGTCTTCATGGCTGCCTCTGGGCTGTTGTGCTGGCTAAGGTGAGTGAATGGCCAATGTATGTACTGTATGCCATTGCCATACGATGCATCCATCAGTCGGTAGAGCATCAGACTCTTAATCTGAGGGTCCAGGGTTCAAGTCCCTGTTCAGGTGACTCTTCATGTGTGGTTGAAGAACTGTAAAATTTGATGTGGAAAAAAGGTCTTTCCAAGTTTCTTTACAAATGCTTATCTTGTATATCTCCCAAGATTTTTAGTCTCTTTACAGTTATTAAACCAACTTTTAATAACTCCTGCCGACTTGTTGACAGAATTTGGGGTGGAATGACGCAACAATCTTCACATTGTCCCCCTACGTAAAAAACACCCTTGAACGTGTGTTTTAAATCATATCTGATTGATAACCAACCCACAGCAAAGTTACCTAGAGAGATTGTGCACACGCATTTCCATTGGCATTCAGCAAATATCAAATGCTTGGGGTGTATAAGTAGGTTCCTGTTTAAGACATGAACCCACCAGCTGTCCTTACCAAAATAACTCATTTGGCAGAGCGATAGACTGAAGATCTAGAAGTCCCTGGTTCATCCCCAGATTTCTGCATGTGAACATAGAAAGCGCATTTCTTTAAACCTTGTTGAAAGAATTAGAGGACTGAATGAAAGATACAAGATGATAGGTACGCTGTAGCTATTGAACACAATATGAGCTCAACAGATGAAGCTTTTATTTCAGTATGCAAGAGGGGGCCAGTAAAGTCATGAAGCTTTAAAGCACCAACAGCATGCTCAAAGTCAATGAGAGTTTGCATGAAACACACAGCTGGTTTCACTGGGGATCGAACCCAGGACCTTCTGCGTGCAAAGCAGATGTGATGACCTCTACACAATGAAACCACAGAGCATGTGCCTGCATCCTACATGGCTGCTCTCTTTGATTTGCCCTGTCTAGTAAATCTACTATTTGTTTTGCAAGTCCTTTGTGTAACTGTCTTTCACATAGCTCAAATTGGAGCTACATTAGAAAGGTGCAGAACTACACGAACATTGATCAAGACTAGGTAATCAGGATCTACTTTTATTTATTAGCCAAAATATGAAAATCATAAGCAATTTTACAAATAATTGCACTATTAAATGCACACAGACATAGCACATGAGGGCAAGGGTAGACACGACTTGGATCAAAATGTTACCTTAGCAAAAAGTAGCTGTATAGAAATGAACTTTGGCAAAAATGATCAGAATGAAAAATACTCACACACAAAGAAAGTACCCATACAAAAATATTCAATTCAAGTGGGGGCGAAGCTAAAACTACAATCCAACTATGAAGCACTTTCTGTGAATTGCAGACAGACAGTGGCTCTGGTTGAGGTCTAATTGGAAATAAAACTTGGAACAAGAGTCATGATTGCTGCAGTACAATTCCTATTTTTGACAAGACAACCCAAATGAGGAGCATGAAGAAGCACAAGTGGTGACAATAAAATGGTTCATTTATTTGCCTGTGCTGACAAACGCAATGGATCCTCTTCACGTGTCTTCATGGCTGCCTCTGGGCTGTTGTGCTGGCTAAGGTGAGTGAATGGCCAATGTATGTACTGTATGCCATTGCCATACGATGCATCCATCAGTCGGTAGAGCATCAGACTCTTAATCTGAGGGTCCAGGGTTCAAGTCCCTGTTCAGGTGACTCTTCATGTGTGGTTGAAGAACTGTAAAATTTGATGTGGAAAAAAGGTCTTTCCAAGTTTCTTTACAAATGCTTATCTTGTATATCTCCCAAGATTTTTAGTCTCTTTACAGTTATTAAACCAACTTTTAATAACTCCTGCCGACTTGTTGACAGAATTTGGGGTGGAATGACGCAACAATCTTCACATTGTCCCCCTACGTAAAAAACACCCTTGAACGTGTGTTTTAAATCATATCAGATTGATAACCAACCCACAGCAAAGTTACCTAGAGAGATTGTGCACACGCATTTCCATTGGCATTCAGCAAATATCAAATGCTTGGGGTGTATAAGTAGGTTCCTGTTTAAGACATGAACCCACCAGCTGTCCTTACCAAAATAACTCATTTGGCAGAGCGATAGACTGAAGATCTAGAAGTCCCTGGTTCATCCCCAGATTTCTGCATGTGAACATAGAAAGCGCATTTCTTTAAACCTTGTTGAAAGAATTAGAGGACTGAATGAAAGATACAAGATGATAGGTACGCTGTAGCTATTGAACACAATATGAGCTCAACAGATGAAGCTTTTATTTCAGTATGCAAGAGGGGCACAGTAAAGTCATGGAGCTTTAAAGCACCAACAGCATGCTCAAAGTCAATGAGAGTATGCATGAAACACACAGCTGGTTTCACTGGGGATCGAACCCAGGACCTTCTGCGTGCAAAGCAGATGTGATGACCTCTACACAATGAAACCACAGAGCATGTGCCTGCATCCTACATGGCTGCTCTCTTTGATTTGCCCTGTCTAGTAAATCTACTATTTGTTTTGCAAGTCCTTTGTGTAACTGTCTTTCACATAGCTCAAATTGGAGCTACATTAGAAAGGTGCAGAACTACACGAACATTGATCAAGACTAGGTAATCAGGATCTACTTTTATTTATTAGCCAAAATATGGAAATCATAAGCAATTTTACAAATAATTGCACTATTAAATGCACACAGACATAGCACATGAGGGCAAGGGTAGACACGACTTGGATCAAAATGTTACCTTAGCAAAAAGTAGCTGTATAGAAATGAACTCTGGCAAAAATGATCAGAATGAAAAATACTCACACACAAAGAAAGTACCCATACAAAAATATTCAATTCAATTGGGGGCGAAGCTAAAACTACAATCCAACTATGAAGCACTTTCTGTGAATTGCAGACAGACAGTGACTCTGGTTGAGGTCTAATTGGAAATAAAACTTGGAACAAGAGTCATGATTGCTGCAGTACAATTCCTATTTTTGACAAGACAACCCAAATGAGGAACATGAAGAAGCACAAGTGGTGACAATAAAATGGTTCATTTATTTGCCTGTGCTGACAACGCAATGGATCCTCTTCACATGTCTTCATGGCTGCCTCTGGGCTGTTGTGCTAGCTAAGGTGAGTGAATGGCCAATGTATGTACAGTATGCCATTGCCATATGATGCGTCCATCAGTCGGTAGAGCATCAGACTTTTAATCTGAGGATCCAGGGTTCAAGTCCCTGTTCAGGTGACTCTTCATGTGTGGTTGAAGAACTGTAAAATTTGATGTGGAAAAAAGGTCTTTCCAAGTTTCTTTACAAATGCTTATCTTGTATATCTCCCAAGATTTTCAGTCTCTTTACAGTTATTAAACCAACTTTTAATAACTCCTGCCGACTTGTTGACAGAATTTGGGGTGGAATGACGCAACAATCTTCACATTGTCCCCCTACGTAAAAAACACCCTTGAACGTGTGTTTTAAATCATATCTGATTGATAACCAACCCACATTAAAGTTACCTAGAGAGATTGTGCACACGCATTTCCATTGGCATTCAGCAAATATCAAATGCTTGGGGTGTATAAGTAGGTTCCTGTTTAAGACATGAACCCACCAGCTGTCCTTACCAAAATAACTCATTTGGCAGAGCGATAGACTGAAGATCTAGAAGTCCCTGGTTCATCCCCAGATTTCTGCATGTGAACATAGAAAGCGCATTTCTTTAAACCTTGTTGAAAGAATTAGAGGACTGAATGAAAGATACAAGATGATAGATACGCTGTAGCTATTGAACACAATATGAGCTCAACAGATGAAGCTTTTATTTCAGTATGCAAGAGGGGCACAGTAAAGTCATGGAGCTTTAAAGCACCAACAGCATGCTCAAAGTCAATGAGAGTTTGCATGAAACACACAGCTGGTTTCACTGGGGATCGAACCCAGGACCTTCTGCGTGTAAAGCAGATGTGATGACCTCTACACAATGAAACCACAGAGCATGTGCCTGCATCCTACATGGCTGCTCTCTTTGATTTGCCCTGTCTAGTAAATCTACTATTTGTTTTGCAAGTCCTTTGTGTAACTGTCTTTCACATAGCTCAAATTGGAGCTACATTAGAAAGGTGCAGAACTACACGAACATTGATCAAGACTAGGTAATCAGGATCTACTTTTATTTATTAGCCAAAATATGGAAATCATAAGCAATTTTACAAATAATTGCACTATTAAATGCACACAGACATAGCACATGAGGGCAAGGGTAGACACGACTTGGATCAAAATGTTACCTTAGCAAAAAGTAGCTGTATAGAAATGAACTTGGGCAAAAATGATCAGAATGAAAAATACTCACACACAAAGAAAGTACCCATACAAAAATATTCAATTCAAGTGGGGGCGAAGCTAAAACTACAATCCAACTATGAAGCACTTTCTGTGAATTGCAGACAGACAGTGGCTCTGGTTGAGGTCTAATTGGAAATAAAACTTGGAACAAGAGTCATGATTGCTGCAGTACAATTCCTATTTTTGACAAGACAACCCAAATGAGGAACATGAAGAAGCACAAGTGGTGACAATAAAATGGTTCATTTATTTGCCTGTGCAGACAAACGCAATGGATCCTCTTCACGTGTCTTCATGGCTGCCTCTGGGCTGTTGTGCTGGCTAAGGTGAGTGAATGGCCAATGTATGTACTGTATGCCATTGCCATACGATGCGTCCATCAGTCGGTAGAGCATCAGACTTTTAATCTGAGGGTCCAGGGTTCAAGTCCCTGTTCAGGTGACTCTTCATGTGTGGTTGAAGAACTGTAAAATTTGATGTGGAAAAAAGGTCTTTCCAAGTTTCTTTACAAATGCTTATCTTGTATATCTCCCAAGATTTTCAGTCTCTTTACAGTTATTAAACCAACTTTTAATAACTCCTGCCGACTTGTTGACAGAATTTGGGGTGGAATGACGCAACAATCTTCACATTGTCCCCCTACGTAAAAAACACCCTTGAACGTGTGTTTTAAATCATATCAGATTGATAACCAACCCACAGCAAAGTTACCTAGAGAGATTGTGCACACGCATTTACATTGGCATTCAGCAAATATCAAATGCTTGGGGTGTATAAGTAGGTTCCTGTTTAAGACATGAACCCACCAGCTGTCCTTACCAAAATAACTCATTTGGCAGAGCGATAGACTGAAGATCTAGAAGTCCCTGGTTCATCCCCAGATTTCTGCATGTGAACATAGAAAGCGCATTTATTTAAACCTTGTTGAAAGAATTAGAGGACTGAATGAAAGATACAAGATGATAGGTACGCTGTAGCTATTGAACACAATATGAGCTCAACAGATGAAGCTTTTATTTCAGTATGCAAGAGGGGCACAGTAAAGTCATGGAGCTTTAAAGCACCAACAGCATGCTCAAAGTCAATGAGAGTTTGCATGAAACACACAGCTGGTTTCACTGGGGATCGAACCCAGGACCTTCTGCGTGTAAAGCAGATGTGATGACCTCTACACAATGAAACCACAGAGCATGTGCCTGCATCCTACATGGCTGCTCTCTTTGATTTGCCCTGTTGAGTAAATCTACTATTTGTTTTGCAAGTCCTTTGTGTAACTGTCTTTCACATAGCTCAAATTGGAGCTACATTATAAAGGTGCAGAACCACACGAACATTGATCAAGACTAGGTAATCAGGATCTACTTTTATTTATTAGCCAAAATATGAAAATCATAAGCAATTTTACAAATAATTGCACTATTAAATGCACACAGACATAGCACATGAGGGCAAGGGTAGACACGACTTGGATCAAAATGTTACCTTAGCAAAAAGTAGCTGTATAGAAATGAACTCTGTCAAAAATTATCAGAATGAAAAATACTCACACACAAAGAAAGTACCCATACAAAAATATTCAATTCAAGTGGGGGCGAAGCTAAAACTACAATCCAACTATGAAGCACTTTCTGTGAATTGCAGACAGACAGTGGCTCTGGTTGAGGTCTAATTGGAAATAAAACTTGGAACAAGAGTCATGATTGCTGCAGTACAATTCCTATTTTTGACAAGACAACCCAAATGAGGAGCATGAAGAAGCACAAGTGGTGACAATAAAATGGTTCATTTATTTGCCTGTGCTGACAACGCAATGGATCCTCTTCACGTGTCTTCATGGCTGCCTCTGGGCTGTTGTGCTGGCTAAGGTGAGTGAATGGCCAATGTATGTACTGTATGCCATTGCCATATGATGCGTCCATCAGTCGGTAGAGCATCAGACTTTTAATCTGAGGGTCCAGGGTTCAAGTCCCTGTTCAGGTGACTCTTCATGTGTGGTTGAAGAACTGTAAAATTTGATGTGGAAAAAAGGTCTTTCCAAGTTTCTTTACAAATGCTTATCTTGTATATCTCCCAAGATTTTTAGTCTCTTTACAGTTATTAAACCAACTTTTAATAACTCCTGCCGACTTGTTGACAGAATTTGGGGTGGAATGACGCAACAATCTTCACATTGTCCCCCTACGTAAAAAACACCCTTGAACCTGTGTTTTAAATCATATCTGATTGATAACCAACCCACATTAAAGTTACCTAGAGAGATTGTGCACACGCATTTCCATTGGCATTCAGCAAATATCAAATGCTTGGGGTGTATAAGTAGGTTCCTGTTTAAGACATGAACCCACCAGCTGTCCTTACCAAAATAACTCATTTGGCAGAGCGATAGACTGAAGATCTAGAAGTCCCTGGTTCATCCCCAGATTTCTGCATGTGAACATAGAAAGCGCATTTCTTTAAACCTTGTTGAAAGAATTAGAGGACTGAATGAAAGATACAAGATGATAATTACGCTGTAGCAATTGAACACAATATGAGCTCAACAGATGAAGCTTTTATTTCCGTATGCAAGAGGGGCACAGTAAAGTCATGGAGCTTTAAAGCACCAACAGCATGCTCAAAGTCAATGAGAGTTTGCATGAAACACACAGCTGGTTTCACTGGGGATCGAACCCAGGACCTTTTGCGTGTAAAGCAGATGTGATGACCTCTACACAATGAAACCACAGAGCATATTCCTGCATCCTACATGGCTGTTCTCTTTGATTTGCCCTGTTGCGTAAATCTACTATTTGTTTTGCAAGTCCTTTGTGTAACTGTCTTTCACATAGCTCAAATTGGAGCTACATTATAAAGGTGCAGAACTACACGAACATTGATCAAGACTAGGTAATCAGGATCTACTTTTATTTATTAGCCAAAATATGAAAATCATAAGCAATTTTACAAATAATTGCACTATTAAATGCACACAGACATAGCACATGAGGGCAAGGGTAGACACGACTTGGATCAAAATGTTACCTGAGCAAAAAGTAGCCGTATAGAAATTAACTCTGGCAAAAATGATCAGAATGAAAAATACTCACACACAAAGAAAGTACCCATACAAAAATATTCAATTCAAGTGGGGGCGAAGCTAAAACTACAATCCAACTATGAAGCACTTTCTGTGAATTGCAGACAGACAGTGGCTCTGGTTGAGGTCTAATTGGAAATAAAACTTGGAACAAGAGTCATGATTGCTGCAGTACAATTCCTATTTTTGACAAGACAACCCAAATGAGGAGCATGAAGAAGCACAAGTGGTGACAATAAAATGGTTCATTTATTTGCCTGTGCTGACAACGCAATGGATCCTCTTCACATGTCTTCATGGCTGCCTCTGGGCTGTTGTGCTAGCTAAGGTGAGTGAATGGCCAATGTATGTACTGTATGCCATTGCCATATGATGCGTCCATCAGTCGGTAGAGCATCAGACTTTTAATCTGAGGGTCCAGGGTTCAAGTCCCTGTTCAGGTGACTCTTCATGTGTGGTTGAAGAACTGTAAAATTTGATGTGGAAAAAAGGTCTTTCCAAGTTTCTTTACAAATGCTTATCTTGTATATCTCCCAAGATTTTCAGTCTCTTTACAGTTATTAAACCAACTTTTAATAACTCCTGCCGACTTGTTGACAGAATTTGGGGTGGAATGACGCAACAATCTTCATTGTCCCCCTACGTAAAAAACACCCTTGAAAGTGTGTTTTAAATCATATCAGATTGATAACCAACCCACAGCAAAGTTACCTAGAGAGATTGTGCACACGCATTTCCATTGGCATTCAGCAAATATCAAATGCTTGGGGTGTATAAGTAGGTTCCTGTTTAAGACATGAACCCACCAGCTGTCCTTACCAAAATAACTCATTTGGCAGAGCGATAGACTGAAGATCTAGAAGTCCCTGGTTCATCCCCAGATTTCTGCATGTGAACATAGAAAGCGCATTTCTTTAAACCTTGTTGAAAGAATTAGAGGACTGAATGAAAGATACAAGATGATAATTACGCTGTAGCAATTGAACACAATATGAGCTCAACAGATGAAGCTTTTATTTCCGTATGCAAGAGGGGCACAGTAAAGTCATGGAGCTTTAAAGCACCAACAGCATGCTCAAAGTCAATGAGAGTTTGCATGAAACACACAGCTGGTTTCACTGGGGATCGAACCCAGGACCTTCTGCGTGTAAAGCAGATGTGATGACCTCTACACAATGAAACCACAGAGCATATTCCTGCATCCTACATGGCTGTTCTCTTTGATTTGCCCTGTTGCGTAAATCTACTATTTGTTTTGCAAGTCCTTTGTGTAACTGTCTTTCACATAGCTCAAATTGGAGCTACATTATAAAGGTGCAGAACTACACGAACATTGATCAAGACTAGGTAATCAGGATCTACTTTTATTTATTAGCCAAAATATGAAAATCATAAGCAATTTTACAAATAATTGCACTATTAAATGCACACAGACATAGCACATGAGGGCAAGGGTAGACACGACTTGGATCAAAATGTTACCTTAGCAAAAAGTAGCTGTATAGAAATGAACTTTGGCAAAAATGATCAGAATGAAAAATACTCACACACAAAGAAAGTACCCATACAAAAATATTCAATTCAAGTGGGGGCGAAGCTAAAACTACAATCCAACTATGAAGCACTTTCTGTGAATTGCAGACAGACAGTGGCTCTGGTTGAGGTCTAATTGGAAATAAAACTTGGAACAAGAGTCATGATTGCTGCAGTACAATTCCTATTTTTGACAAGACAACCCAAATGAGGAGCATGAAGAAGCACAAGTGGTGACAATAAAATGGTTCATTTATTTGCCTGTGCTGACAAACGCAATGGATCCTCTTCACGTGTCTTCATGGCTGCCTCTGGGCTGTTGTGCTGGCTAAGGTGAGTGAATGGCCAATGTATGTACTGTATGCCATTGCCATACGATGCGTCCATCAGTCGGTAGAGCATCAGACTCTTAATCTGAGGGTCCAGGGTTCAAGTCCCTGTTCAGGTGACTCTTCATGTGTGGTTGAAGAACTGTAAAATTTGATGTGGAAAAAAGGTCTTTCCAAGTTTCTTTACAAATGCTTATCTTGTATATCTCCCAAGATTTTTAGTCTCTTTACAGTTATTAAACCAACTTTTAATAACTCCTGCCGACTTGTTGACAGAATTTGGGGTGGAATGACGCAACAATCTTCACATTGTCCCCCTACGTAAAAAACACCCTTGAACGTGTGTTTTAAATCATATCAGATTGATAACCAACCCACAGCAAAGTTACCTAGAGAGATTGTGCACACGCATTTCCATTGGCATTCAGCAAATATCAAATGCTTGGGGTGTATAAGTAGGTTCCTGTTTAAGACATGAACCCACCAGCTGTCCTTACCAAAATAACTCATTTGGCAGAGCGATAGACTGAAGATCTAGAAGTCCCTGGTTCATCCCCAGATTTCTGCATGTGAACATAGAAAGCGCATTTCTTTAAACCTTGTTGAAAGAATTAGAGGACTGAATGAAAGATACAAGATGATAGGTACGCTGTAGCTATTGAACACAATATGAGCTCAACAGATGAAGCTTTTATTTCAGTATGCAAGAGGGGCCCAGTAAAGTCATGAAGCTTTAAAGCACCAACAGCATGCTCAAAGTCAATGAGAGTTTGCATGAAACACACAGCTGGTTTCACTGGGGATCGAACCCAGGACCTTCTGCGTGCAAAGCAGATGTGATGACCTCTACACAATGAAACCACAGAGCATGTGCCTGCATCCTACATGGCTGCTCTCTTTGATTTGCCCTGTCTAGTAAATCTACTATTTGTTTTGCAAGTCCTTTGTGTAACTGTCTTTCACATAGCTCAAATTGGAGCTACATTAGAAAGGTGCAGAACTACACGAACATTGATCAAGACTAGGTAATCAGGATCTACTTTTATTTATTAGCCAAAATATGAAAATCATAAGCAATTTTACAAATAATTGCACTATTAAATGCACACAGACATAGCACATGAGGGCAAGGGTAGACACGACTTGGATCAAAATGTTACCTTAGCAAAAAGTAGCTGTATAGAAATGAACTTTGGCAAAAATGATCAGAATGAAAAATACTCACACACAAAGAAAGTACCCATACAAAAATATTCAATTCAAGTGGGGGCGAAGCTAAAACTACAATCCAACTATGAAGCACTTTCTGTGAATTGCAGACAGACAGTGGCTCTGGTTGAGGTCTAATTGGAAATAAAACTTGGAACAAGAGTCATGATTGCTGCAGTACAATTCCTATTTTTGACAAGACAACCCAAATGAGGAGCATGAAGAAGCACAAGTGGTGACAATAAAATGGTTCATTTATTTGCCTGTGCTGACAAACGCAATGGATCCTCTTCACGTGTCTTCATGGCTGCCTCTGGGCTGTTGTGCTGGCTAAGGTGAGTGAATGGCCAATGTATGTACTGTATGCCATTGCCATACGATGCATCCATCAGTCGGTAGAGCATCAGACTCTTAATCTGAGGGTCCAGGGTTCAAGTCCCTGTTCAGGTGACTCTTCATGTGTGGTTGAAGAACTGTAAAATTTGATGTGGAAAAAAGGTCTTTCCAAGTTTCTTTACAAATGCTTATCTTGTATATCTCCCAAGATTTTTAGTCTCTTTACAGTTATTAAACCAACTTTTAATAACTCCTGCCGACTTGTTGACAGAATTTGGGGTGGAATGACGCAACAATCTTCACATTGTCCCCCTACGTAAAAAACACCCTTGAACGTGTGTTTTAAATCATATCAGATTGATAACCAACCCACAGCAAAGTTACCTAGAGAGATTGTGCACACGCATTTCCATTGGCATTCAGCAAATATCAAATGCTTGGGGTGTATAAGTAGGTTCCTGTTTAAGACATGAACCCACCAGCTGTCCTTACCAAAATAACTCATTTGGCAGAGCGATAGACTGAAGATCTAGAAGTCCCTGGTTCATCCCCAGATTTCTGCATGTGAACATAGAAAGCGCATTTCTTTAAACCTTGTTGAAAGAATTAGAGGACTGAATGAAAGATACAAGATGATAGGTACGCTGTAGCTATTGAACACAATATGAGCTCAACAGATGAAGCTTTTATTTCAGTATGCAAGAGGGGCCCAGTAAAGTCATGAAGCTTTAAAGCACCAACAGCATGCTCAAAGTCAATGAGAGTTTGCATGAAACACACAGCTGGTTTCACTGGGGATCGAACCCAGGACCTTCTGCGTGCAAAGCAGATGTGATGACCTCTACACAATGAAACCACAGAGCATGTGCCTGCATCCTACATGGCTGCTCTCTTTGATTTGCCCTGTCTAGTAAATCTACTATTTGTTTTGCAAGTCCTTTGTGTAACTGTCTTTCACATAGCTCAAATTGGAGCTACATTAGAAAGGTGCAGAACTACACGAACATTGATCAAGACTAGGTAATCAGGATCTACTTTTATTTATTAGCCAAAATATGGAAATCATAAGCAATTTTACAAATAATTGCACTATTAAATGCACACAGACATAGCACATGAGGGCAAGGGTAGACACGACTTGGATCAAAATGTTACCTTAGCAAAAAGTAGCTGTATAGAAATGAACTTTGGCAAAAATGATCAGAATGAAAAATACTCACACACAAAGAAAGTACCCATACAAAAATATTCAATTCAATTGGGGGCGAAGCTAAAACTACAATCCAACTATGAAGCACTTTCTGTGAATTGCAGACAGACAGTGGCTCTGGTTGAGGTCTAATTGGAAATAAAACTTGGAACAAGAGTCATGATTGCTGCAGTACAATTCCTATTTTTGACAAGACAAACCAAATGAGGAACATGAAGAAGCACAAGTGGTGACAATAAAATGGTTCATTTATTTGCCTGTGCTGACAACGCAATGGATCCTCTTCACATGTCTTCATGGCTGCCTCTGGGCTGTTGTGCTAGCTAAGGTGAGTGAATGGCCAATGTATGTACAGTATGCCATTGCCATACGATGCGTCCATCAGTCGGTAGAGCATCAGACTTTTAATCTGAGGGTCCAGGGTTCAAGTCCCTGTTCAGGTGACTCTTCATGTGTGGTTGAAGAACTGTAAAATTTGATGTGGAAAAAAGGTCTTTCCAAGTTTCTTTACAAATGCTTATCTTGTATATCTCCCAAGATTTTTAGTCTCTTTACAGTTATTAAACCAACTTTTAATAACTCCTGCCGACTTGTTGACAGAATTTGGGGTGGAATGACGCAACAATCTTCACATTGTCCCCCTACGTAAAAAACACCCTTGAACGTGTGTTTTAAATCATATCAGATTGATAACCAACCCACAGCAAAGTTACCTAGAGAGATTGTGCACACGCATTTCCATTGGCATTCAGCAAATATCAAATGCTTGGGGTGTATAAGTAGGTTCCTGTTTAAGACATGAACCCACCTTCTGTCCTTACCAAAATAACTCATTTGGCAGAGCGATAGACTGAAGATCTAGAAGTCCCTGGTTCATCCCCAGATTTCTGCATGTGAACATAGAAAGCGCATTTCTTTAAACCTTGTTGAAAGAATTAGAGGACTGAATGAAAGATACAAGATGATAGGTACGCTGTAGCTATTGAACACAATATGAGCTCAACAGATGAAGCTTTTATTTCAGTATGCAAGAGGGGCACAGTAAAGTCATGGAGCTTTAAAGCACCAACAGCATGCTCAAAGTCAATGAGAGTTTGCATGAAACACACAGCTGGTTTCACTGGGGATCGAACCCAGGACCTTCTGCGTGCAAAGCAGATGTGATGACCTCTACACAATGAAACCACAGAGCATGTGCCTGCATCCTACATGGCTGCTCTCTTTGATTTGCCCTGTCTAGTAAATCTACTATTTGTTTTGCAAGTCCTTTGTGTAACTGTCTTTCACATAGCTCAAATTGGAGCTACATTAGAAAGGTGCAGAACTACACGAACATTGATCAAGACTAGGTAATCAGGATCTACTTTTATTTATTAGCCAAAATATGGAAATCATAAGCAATTTTACAAATAATTGCACTATTAAATGCACACAGACATAGCACATGAGGGCAAGGGTAGACACGACTTGGATCAAAATGTTACCTTAGCAAAAAGTAGCTGTATAGAAATGAACTCTGGCAAAAATGATCAGAATGAAAAATACTCACACACAAAGAAAGTACCCATACAAAAATATTCAATTCAATTGGGGGCGAAGCTAAAACTACAATCCAACTATGAAGCACTTTCTGTGAATTGCAGACAGACAGTGACTCTGGTTGAGGTCTAATTGGAAATAAAACTTGGAACAAGAGTCATGATTGCTGCAGTACAATTCCTATTTTTGACAAGACAACCCAAATGAGGAACATGAAGAAGCACAAGTGGTGACAATAAAATGGTTCATTTATTTGCCTGTGCTGACAACGCAATGGATCCTCTTCACATGTCTTCATGGCTGCCTCTGGGCTGTTGTGCTAGCTAAGGTGAGTGAATGGCCAATGTATGTACAGTATGCCATTGCCATATGATGCGTCCATCAGTCGGTAGAGCATCAGACTTTTAATCTGAGGATCCAGGGTTCAAGTCCCTGTTCAGGTGACTCTTCATGTGTGGTTGAAGAACTGTAAAATTTGATGTGGAAAAAAGGTCTTTCCAAGTTTCTTTACAAATGCTTATCTTGTATATCTCCCAAGATTTTCAGTCTCTTTACAGTTATTAAACCAACTTTTAATAACTCCTGCCGACTTGTTGACAGAATTTGGGGTGGAATGACGCAACAATCTTCACATTGTCCCCCTACGTAAAAAAAACACCCTTGAACGTGTGTTTTAAATCATATCTGATTGATAACCAACCCACATTAAAGTTACCTAGAGAGATTGTGCACACGCATTTCCATTGGCATTCAGCAAATATCAAATGCTTGGGGTGTATAAGTAGGTTCCTGTTTAAGACATGAACCCACCAGCTGTCCTTACCAAAATAACTCATTTGGCAGAGCGATAGACTGAAGATCTAGAAGTCCCTGGTTCATCCCCAGATTTCTGCATGTGAACATAGAAAGCGCATTTCTTTAAACCTTGTTGAAAGAATTAGAGGACTGAATGAAAGATACAAGATGATAGGTACGCTGTAGCTATTGAACACAATATGAGCTCAACAGATGAAGCTTTTATTTCAGTATGCAAGAGGGGCACAGTAAAGTCATGGAGCTTTAAAGCAACAACAGCATGCTCAAAGTCAATGAGAGTTTGCATGAAACACACAGCTGGTTTCACTGGGGATCGAACCCAGGACCTTCTGCGTGTAAAGCAGATGTGATGACCTCTACACAATGAAACCACAGAGCATGTGCCTGCATCCTACATGGCTGCTCTCTTTGATTTGCCCTGTCTAGTAAATCTACTATTTGTTTTGCAAGTCCTTTGTGTAACTGTCTTTCACATAGCTCAAATTGGAGCTACATTAGAAAGGTGCAGAACTACACGAACATTGATCAAGACTAGGTAATCAGGATCTACTTTTATTTATTAGCCAAAATATGGAAATCATAAGCAATTTTACAAATAATTGCACTATTAAATGCACACAGACATAGCACATGAGGGCAAGGGTAGACACGACTTGGATCAAAATGTTACCTTAGCAAAAAGTAGCTGTATAGAAATGAACTTGGGCAAAAATGATCAGAATGAAAAATACTCACACACAAAGAAAGTACCCATACAAAAATATTCAATTCAAGTGGGGGCGAAGCTAAAACTACAATCCAACTATGAAGCACTTTCTGTGAATTGCAGACAGACAGTGGCTCTGGTTGAGGTCTAATTGGAAATAAAACTTGGAACAAGAGTCATGATTGCTGCAGTACAATTCCTATTTTTGACAAGACAACCCAAATGAGGAACATGAAGAAGCACAAGTGGTGACAATAAAATGGTTCATTTATTTGCCTGTGCTGACAAACGCAATGGATCCTCTTCACGTGTCTTCATGGCTGCCTCTGGGCTGTTGTGCTGGCTAAGGTGAGTGAATGGCCAATGTATGTACTGTATGCCATTGCCATACGATGCGTCCATCAGTCGGTAGAGCATCAGACTTTTAATCTGAGGGTCCAGGGTTCAAGTCCCTGTTCAGGTGACTCTTCATGTGTGGTTGAAGAACTGTAAAATTTGATGTGGAAAAAAGGTCTTTCCAAGTTTCTTTACAAATGCTTATCTTGTATATCTCCCAAGATTTTTAGTCTCTTTACAGTTATTAAACCAACTTTTAATAACTCCTGCCGACTTGTTGACAGAATTTGGGGTGGAATGCCGCAACAATCTTCACATTGTCCCCCTACGTAAAAAACACCCTTGAACGTGTGTTTTAAATCATATCTGATTGATAACCAACCCACAGCAAAGTTACCTAGAGAGATTGTGCACACGCATTTCCATTGGCATTCAGCAAATATCAAATGCTTGGGGTGTATAAGTAGGTTCCTGTTTAAGACATGAACCCACCAGCTGTCCTTACCAAAATAACTTATTTGGCAGAGCGATAGACTGAAGATCTAGAAGTCCCTGGTTCATCCCCAGATTTCTGCATGTGAACATAGAAAGCGCATTTCTTTAAACCTTGTTGAAAGAATTAGAGGACTGAATGAAAGATACAAGATGATAATTACGCTGTAGCAATTGAACACAATATGAGCTCAACAGATGAAGCTTTTATTTCCGTATGCAAGAGGGGCACAGTAAAGTCATGGAGCTTTAAAGCACCAACAGCATGCTCAAAGTCAATGAGAGTTTGCATGAAACACACAGCTGGTTTCACTGGGGATCGAACCCAGGACCTTTTGCGTGTAAAGCAGATGTGATGACCTCTACACAATGAAACCACAGAGCATATTCCTGCATCCTACATGGCTGTTCTCTTTGATTTGCCCTGTTGCGTAAATCTACTATTAGTTTTGCAAGTCCTTTGTGTAACTGTCTTTCACATAGCTCAAATTGGAGCTACATTATAAAGGTGCAGAACTACACGAACATTGATCAAGACTAGGTAATCAGGATCTACTTTTATTTATTAGCCAAAATATGAAAATCATAAGCAATTTTACAAATAATTGCACTATTAAATGCACACAGACATAGCACATGAGGGCAAGGGTAGACACGACTTGGATCAAAATGTTACCTTAGCAAAAAGTAGCTGTATAGAAATGAACTCTGGCAAAAATGATCAGAATGAAAAATACTCACACACAAAGAAAGTACCCATACAAAAATATTCAATTCAAGTGGGGGCGAAGCTAAAACTACAATCCAACTATGAAGCACTTTCTGTGAATTGCAGACAGACAGTGGCTCTGGTTGAGGTCTAATTGGAAATAAAACTTGGAACAAGAGTCATGATTGCTGCAGTACAATTCCTATTTTTGACAAGACAACCCAAATGAGGAGCATGAAGAAGCACAAGTGGTGACAATAAAATGGTTCATTTATTTGCCTGTCAACGCAATGGATCCTCTTCACGTGTCTTCATGGCTGCCTCTGGGCTGTTGTGCTGGCTAAGGTGAGTGAATGGCCAATGTATGTACCGTATGCCATTGCCATATGATGCGTCCATCAGTCGGTAGAGCATCAGACTTTTAATCTGAGGGTCCAGGGTTCAAGTCCCTGTTCAGGTGACTCTTCATGTGTGGTTGAAGAACTGTAAAATTTGATGTGGAAAAAAGGTCTTTCCAAGTTTCATTACAAATGCTTATCTTGTATATCTCCCAAGATTTTTAGTCTCTTTACAGTTATTAAACCAACTTTTAATAACTCCTGCCGACTTGTTGACAGAATTTGGGGTGGAATGACGCAACAATCTTCACATTGTCCCCCTACGTAAAAAACACCCTTGAACGTGTGTTTTAAATCATATCTGATTGATAACCAACCCACATTAAAGTTACCTAGAGAGATTGTGCACACGCATTTACATTGGCATTCAGCAAATATCAAATGCTTGGGGTGTATAAGTAGGTTCCTGTTTAACCCTTTAGGCGCCAGAGATTATGGATGAAATAAATGTATAAATAAAAAACTTCCTGAGATACAGAGAACTGAAGCCGGGGCACAGCTCTGGGTCGGCAGTGCCCCTGGAGGCCCGTAGAAGCTCCACACTCCAGTTGATTCTTGGATAAAAGGGCACCCAGCCGGTCTCGAACTCGCGTGAGGCGGAGCAGGGATCATCCACCCCGCACACGGCCAGACTTTGCCCGGCCAGGGAGCACCTTCTGCGGGTCGGAGGCTCCGGGTCGGAGCCCCTGGAGCCTGGAGCCCTCACCGGGCCCCGAACTCGGCTGCCGGAGGCAGTGCAGTGCCTCATGGATAAAAGGGCACCCAGCCGGTCTCGAACTCGCGTGAGGCGGAGCAGGGATCATCCACCCCGCACACGGCCAGACTTTGCCCGGCCAGGGAGCACCTTCTGCGGGTCGGAGGCTCCGGGTCGGAGCCCCTGGAGCCTGGAGCCCTCACCGGGCCCCGAACTCGGCTGCCGGAGGCAGTGCATTGCCTCATGGATAAAAGGGCACCCAGCCGGTCTCGAACTCGCGTGAGGCGGAGCAGGGATCATCCACCCCGCACACGGCCAGACTTTGCCCGGCCAGGGAGCACCTTCTGCGGGTCGGAGGCTCCGGGTCGGAGCCCCTGGAGCCTGGAGCCCTCACCGGGCCCCGAACTCGGCTGCCGGAGGCAGTGCAGTGCCTCATGGATAAAAGGGCACCCAGCCGGTCTCGAACTCGCGTGAGGCGGAGCAGGGATCATCCACCCCGCACACGGCCAGACTTTGCCCGGCCAGGGAGCACCTTCTGCGGGTCGGAGGCTCCGGGTCGGAGCCCCTGGAGCCTGGAGCCCTCACCGGGCCCCGAACTCGGCTGCCGGAGGCAGTGCAGTGCCTCATGGATAAAAGGGCACCCAGCCGGTCTCGAACTCGCGTGAGGCGGAGCAGGGATCATCCACCCCGCACACGGCCAGACTTTGCCCGGCCAGGGAGCACCTTCTGCGGGTCGGAGGCTCCGGGTCGGAGCCCCTGGAGCCTGGAGCCCTCACCGGGCCCCGAACTCGGCTGCCGGAGGCAGTGCATTGCCTCATGGATAAAAGGGCACCCAGCCGGTCTCGAACTCGCGTGAGGCGGAGCAGGGATCATCCACCCCGCACACGGCCAGACTTTGCCCGGCCAGGGAGCACCTTCTGCGGGTCGGAGGCTCCGGGTCGGAGCCCCTGGAGCCTGGAGCCCTCACCGGGCCCCGAACTCGGCTGCCGGAGGCAGTGCAGTGCCTCATGGATAAAAGGGCACCCAGCCGGTCTCGAACTCGCGTGAGGCGGAGCAGGGATCATCCACCCCGCACACGACCAGACTTTGCCCGGGGAAGGGCCACTCTGGCTGGGCATGGCCCCCACTGAGCACCCCCTGGAACCCCTGGAGCCCCCAGAGTACCTCCAGAGCCACCCCCCACTCCTCCAGACTCTGCCCGGGGAAGGGCCACTCTGGCTGGGCATGGCCTCCACTGAGCACCCTCTGGAGCCCCCAGAGCACCTCCAGAGCCACCCCCCACTCTCCCCAGACTATGCCCGGGGAAGGGCCACTCTGGCTGGGCATGGCCTCCGCCGAGCACCCCCTGGAACCCCTGGAGCTCCTCCAGAGCCACCCCCCACTCCTCCAGACTCACCCCGGGGAAGGGCCACTCTGGCTGGGCATGGCCTCCACTGAGCACCCCCTGGAGCCCCCGGAGCACCTCCAGAGCCACCCCCCACTCTCCCCAGACTATGCCCGGGGAAGGGCCACTCTGGCTGGGCATGGCCTCCGCCGAGCACCCCCTGGAACCCCTGGAGCCCCTCCAGAGCCACCCCCCACTCCTCCAGACTCACCCCGGGGAAGGGCCACTCTGGCTGGGCATGGCCTCCGCCGAGCACCCCCCTGGAACCCCTGGAGCCCCTCCAGAGCCACCCCCCACTCCTCCAGACTCACCCCGGGGAAGGGCAACTCTGGCTGGGCATGGCCTCCGCTGAGCACCCCCTGGAACCCCTGGAGCCCCCGGAGCACCTCCAGAGCCACCCCCCACTCCTCCAGACTCTGCCCGGGGAAGGGCCACTCTGGCTGGGCATGGCCTCCACTGAGCACCCTCTGGAGCCCCCAGAGCACCTCCAGAGCCACCCCCCACTCTCCCCAGACTATGCCCGGGGAAGGGCCACTCTGGCTGGGCATGGCCTCCGCCGAGCACCCCCTGGAACCCCTGGAGCTCCTCCAGAGCCACCCCCCACTCCTCCAGACTCACCCCGGGGAAGGGCCACTCTGGCTGGGCATGGCCTCCACTGAGCACCCCCTGGAGCCCCCGGAGCACCTCCAGAGCCACCCCCCACTCTCCCCAGACTATGCCCGGGGAAGGGCCACTCTGGCTGGGCATGGCCTCCGCCGAGCACCCCCTGGAACCCCTGGAGCCCCTCCAGAGCCACCCCCCACTCCTCCAGACTCACCCCGGGGAAGGGCCACTCTGGCTGGGCATGGCCTCCGCCGAGCACCCCCCTGGAACCCCCGGAGCACCTCCAGAGCCACCCCCCACTCTCCCCAGACTATGCCCGGGGAAGGGCCACTCTGGCTGGGCATGGCCCCCACTGAGCACCCCCTGGAACCCCTGGAGCCCCCGGAGCACCTCCAGAGCCACCCCCCACTCTCCCCAGATTCTGCCCGGGGAAGGGCCACTCTGGCTGGGCATGGCCTCCGCCGAGCACCCCCTGGAACCCCTGGAGCCCCTCCAGAGCCACCCCGCATTCCCCCAAACTCAGTCTGGGGACGGGCCACTCTTCCCCGGGTTGCAGGCTCTGGGACTCCGGGGATGACCACCGGGGACCAGGCCCTCCCTTCGAACCCGGGGACCCACACTTAAGCACCCCCACACGGGCTACACACCCTTGTTTCAGCCCCCTGGAGGTCCGTGCCCTTGGTACTATACCATGGAAGTCCGTGCCCTTGGTACTCCGACTGGAGTACCAAGGGAACGGCCCAGCACTCACCACAGAGGCTCGCGCCGGCCCCGGCCCACCTTTCGTCCCCGGGTACCCACACTTAAGCACCCCAACACGAGCTACACACCCTTGGTGCAGCCCCCTGGAAGTCCGTGCCCTTGGTACTCTGAGCCACTTTAAAAGATAAAAAGCACCAGGACCCCAAGGCCCTGGCTCCCCTGTCCCCTACACCACACTTGGAGGCAGGGCCCTTGCCCTCCACTGGCTGCCCCCGCGCCCAATGTACTCCATAACCGAAGAAGAGAGGGGGACCCGGAGGCCGGCCTACTAGGGTAACAGGTTTAATTTAGAGCCGGGGCTCTGGACCACAAATGCCAACAACCCCGCAGTGCGCAGGAGCCTTCGAAGCTGGATGAAACCAGAACGGGGCCCTACGATGGCGGTGACCAGCCAGTTGATAGCAAAGTGAGCCCTGGACAGGAGCTGCATTTGACAAACTCAGAGACGAGGAAGGGACCGGAGTCGGACCAAATATATCATCTGGCGCTGTGTCCAGCGTGAGGGTGAGCCAGCGCAAATCAGGACCACAAATGCCAACAACCCCGCAGTGCGCAGGAGCCTTCGAAGCTGGATGAAACCAGAACGGGGCCCTACGATGGCGGTGACCAGCCAGTTGATAGCAAAGTGAGCCCTGGACAGGCGCTGCATTTGACAAACTCAGAGACGAGGAAGGGACCGGAGTCGGACCAAATATATCATCTGGCGCTGTGTCCAGCGTAAGGGTGAGCCAGCGCAAATCAGGACCACAAATGCCAACAACCCCGCAGTGCGCAGGAGCCTTCGAAGCTGGATGAAACCAGAACGGGGCCCTACGATGGCGGTGACCAGCCAGTTGATAGCAAAGTGAGCCCTGGACAGGCGCTGCATTTGACAAACTCAGAGACGAGGAAGGGACCGGAGTCGGACCAAATATATCATCTGGCGCTGTGTCCAGCGTAAGGGTGAGCCAGCGCAAATCAGGACCACAAATGCCAACAACCCCGCAGTGCGCAGGAGCCTTCGAAGCTGGATGAAACCAGAACGGGGCCCTACGATGGCGGTGACCAGCCAGTTGATAGCAAAGTGAGCCCTGGACAGGCGCTGCATTTGACAAACTCAGAGACGAGGAAGGGACCGGAGTCGGACCAAATATATCATCTGGCGCTGTGTCCAGCGTAAGGGTGAGCCAGCGCAAATCAGGACCACAAATGCCAACAACCCCGCAGTGCGCAGGAGCCTTCGAAGCTGGATGAAACCAGAACGGGGCCCTACGATGGCGGTGACCAGCCAGTTGATAGCAAAGTGAGCCCTGGACAGGCACTGCATTTGACAAACTCAGAGACGAGGAAGGGACCGGAGTCGGACCAAAAATATGCGCCGGCCCTGCCCCCCGCCCCGCGCAGAGCCATCGGACACGTTGAGGCTGAAGGGGACTGGCGCAGAGCCCTTGGGCCCAGGGGCTAAGCGCAGCCATCATCCTTCAAGCCGCGCCTCCTGCTGCGCGGGGGTGAGTGACAATGGGCTCGGACTGTGGTTCCGTCGGACGCGTTGAGGCTGAAGGAGACTGGCGCAGAGCCCCTGTAACAGGGGCTAAGCGCAGCCATCATCCTCCAAGCCGCGCGTCCTTCAGTGCGGGGGTGAGTGACAGTGGGCCTGGACTGTTGTTCCACCGGACGCGTTGAGGCTGAAGGGGACTGGTGCAGAGCCCCTGTGCCAGGGGCTAAGCGCAGCCATCATCCTCCAAGCCGCGCGTCCTTCTGCGCAGGGGTGAGTGACAGTGGACCCGGACTGTGTTCCCACCGGACGCGTTGAGGCTGAAGGGGACTGGCTCAGAGCCCCTGGCACAGGGGCTAAGCACAGCCATCATCCTTCAAGCCGCGCGTCCTTCAGTGCGGGGGTGAGTGACAGAGGGCCTGGACTGTTGTTCCACCGGACGCGTTGAGGCTGAAGGGGACTGGTGCAGAGCCCCTGTGCCAGGGGCTAAGCGCAGCCATCATCCTCCAAGCCGCGCGTCCTTCTGCGCAGGGGTGAGTGACAGTGGACCCGGACTGTGTTCCCACCGGACGCGTTGAGGCTGAAGGGGACTGGCTCAGAGCCCCTGGCACAGGGGCTAAGCACAGCCATCATCCTTCAAGCCGCGCGTCCTTCAGTGCGGGGGTGAGTGACAGAGGGCCTGGACTGTTGTTCCACCGGACGCGTTGAGGCTGAAGGGGACTGGTGCAGAGCCCCTGTGCCAGGGGCTAAGCGCAGCCATCATCCTCCAAGCCGCGCGTCCTTCTGCGCAGGGGTGAGTGACAATGGACCCGGACTGTGTTCCCACCGGACGCGTTGAGGCTGAAGGGGACTGGCTCAGAGCCCCTGGCACAGGGGCTAAGCGCAGCCATCATCCTCCAAGCCGCGCGTCCTTCAGTGCGGGGGTGAGTGACAGTGGGCCTGGACTGTTGTTCCACCGGACGCGTTGAGGCTGAAGGGGACTGGTGCAGAGCCCCTGTGCCAGGGGCTAAGCGCAGCCATCATCCTCCAAGTCGCACGTCCTTCTGCGCAGGGGTGAGTGACAGTGGACCCGGACTGTGTTCCCACCGGACGCGTTGAGGCTGAAGGGGACTGGCTCAGAGCCCCTGGCACAGGGGCTAAGCACAGCCATCATCCTTCAAGCCGCGCGTCCTTCAGTGCGGGGGTGAGTGACAGAGGGCCTGGACTGTTGTTCCACCGGACGCGTTGAGGCTGAAGGGGACTGGTGCAGAGCCCCTGTGCCAGGAGCTAAGCGCAGCCATCATCCTCCAAGCCGCGCGTCCTTCTGCGCAGGGGTGAGTGACAATGGACCCGGACTGTGTTCCCACCGGACGCGTTGAGGCTGAAGGGGACTGGCTCAGAGCCCCTGGCACAGGGGCTAAGCGCAGCCATCATCCTTCAAGCCGCGCGTCCTTCAGTGAGGGGGTGAGTGACAGAGGGCCTGGACTGTTGTTCCACCGGACGCGTTGAGGCTGAAGGGGACTGGTGCAGAGCCCCTGTGCCAGGAGCTAAGCGCAGCCATCATCCTCCAAGCCGCGCGTCCTTCTGCGCAGGGGTGAGTGACAATGGACCCGGACTGTGTTCCCACCGGACGCGTTGAGGCTGAAGGGGACTGACTCAGAGCCCCTGGCACAGGGGCTAAGCGCAGCCATCATCCTTCAAGCCGCGCGTCCTTCAGTGCGGGGGTGAGTGACGGTCCCATCTCCGGAGACAAGGGGCCAGGCGCGGGGGAAGCCAGTCAGACTGAAGCCCCGCGCCTGGTGGGACCTCTGTCTCGGCCTCGCTTCCAACGTGTCCGGCGTGAGGTTAGCCGGAGCAAACCACAGCCGCAAAATGTAAACAAACCCGCAGTGCGCAGGAGCCTTCGAAGCTGGATAAAACCAGAACGGGGCCCTACGATGGCGGGTCTTGAGTGCCAATAGACCAAGCTCCTTGTCTGGTATACATAGAACCATGATTTGTACCATTTTCATGGTTGATTCACGGATGATCCCTGCTCCGCCTCACGCGAGTTGGACGGCTGGGTGCCTTTTATCCATGAGGCACTGCACTGCCTCCGGCAGCCGAGTTCGGGGCCCGGTGAGGGCTCCAGGCTCCAGGGGCTCCGACCCGGAGCCTCCGACCCGCAGAAGGTGCTCCCTGGCCGGGCAAAGTCTGGCCGTATGCGGGGTGGATGGCCCTGGGTCTGGGCGGCGCTAAGATCACGGAGCGGGTCACCTCCGCGTACAGCCCGTGGTCAGCGTGACACCGTGCTCTGCCCCGAGCAATCAGAGCAAACAGGAAGCTTCTGGAAGTGCCCGGGAGTCTGGTAAAATCAAGCCGAAAATAGACCCTCTCATGCCGGGTCTGAGCGGCACTTAGAGCCCGGAGGAGCGCGGAGCGCGGGGCTCCATTCAGAGCCTCCGTGATCCGCCTTACAACCAGCTCTCACCTCCGCGTACAGCCCGTGGTCAGCGTGACACCGTGCTCTGCCCCGAGCAATCAGAGCAAACAGGAAGCTTCTGGAAGTGCCCGGGAGTCTGGTAAAATCAAGCCGAAAATAGACCCTCTCATGCCGGGTCTGAGCGGCGCTTAGAGCCCGGAGGAGCGCGGGGCTCCATTCAGAGGCTCCGTGATCCGACGCTCACCTCCGCACCTCCGAACCATGACTTGACATTACGGCTGTGAAGGAGCCTTGGAAGCTGGATAAAACCAGAACGGGGCCCATCGATCGCGGTTCTTGTGTGCCCGTCAAACGAGCTCCTTGCCCGGTATCCGCACAACCAGGAAATGTACCTGTTTCGATTGCGAAAAACGTCATTCTCAAAAACCGCCCGCCCCTCCCTCCCAGCATTACCATTTTGCACATTCCGCGTGAGAGCAGCGTAAGAATTTCTCGGGAGCAGCGTGATTTAGCCCGGGAATTTTGAGCTGAACGCTTATTCCCACGAGCACAAAAAACGACTAAGTCCAACGGTATATAGTGTACTATTGCCGAAAAACGACAGAGTCTTTTCAGGTATAGTGTACTATTTCGGTTTTTACTCTAAGTCCCTCAGGGGCATATGGTGCTATACTCTGATGGTCAGATCACCTCCAGGCCCCAGGGGAGTGCTTTTCTGGGGGCAAACAGTGCACTGATGATGGGGGATTATTTCATTTTGCTCATTTTGGTGTTTTTTCACATTTTAACCCATTTTCACCCCTTTTGCTCACAACTTCATACTACGGCCCGGAAAAACGACAGAGTCGCTCGGGTATAGTGTACTATTGCCGAAAAATGACAGAGTCTTTTCAGGTATAGTGTACTATTTCGGTTTTTACTCTAAGTCCCTCAGGGGCATATGGTGCTATACTCTGATGGTCAGATCACCTCCAGGCCCCAGGGGAGTGCTTTTCTGGGGGCAAACAGTGCACTGATGATGGGGGATTATTTCATTTTGCTCATTTTGGTGTTTTTTCACATTTTAACCCATTTTCACCCCTTTTGCTCACAACTTCATACTACGGCCCGGAAAAACGACAGACTCCCTCGGGTATAGTGTACTATTGCAGAAAAACGACAGAGTCTTTTCAGGCATAGTGTACTATTTCGGTTTTTACTCTAAGTCCCTCAGGGGCATATGGTGCTATACTCTGATGGTCAGATCACCTCCAGGCCCCATTGGAGTGCTTTTCTGGGGGCAAACAGTGCACTGATGATGGGGGATTATTTAATTTTGCTCATTTTGGTGTTTTTTCACATTTTAACCCATTTTCACCCCTTTTGCTCACAACTTCATACTACGGCCCGGAAAAACGACAGAGTCCCTCGGGTATAGTGTACTATTGCCGAAAAACGACAGAGTCCCTCGGGTATAGTGTACTATTGCCGAAAAACGACAGAGTCCCTCGGGTATAGTGTACTATTGCCGAAAAACGACAGAGTCCCTCGGGTATAGTGTACTATTGCCGAAAAACGACAGAGTCCCTCGGGTATAGTGTACTATTGCCGAAAAACGACAGAGTCCCTCGGGTATAGTGTACTATTGCCGAAAAACGACAGAGTCCCTCGGGTATAGTGTACTATTGCCGAAAAACGACAGAGTCCCTCGGGTATAGTGTACTATTGGCTGGAAGCTCGGTTTTTTTTCTAAGACCAGCAGGGGTATATGGTACTATATTCTGGTGGTCAGATCACCTCCAGGCCCCAGGGGAGTGCTTTTCTGGGGGCAAACTGTGCACTGATGATGGGGGATTATTTCATTTTGCTCATTTTGGTGTTTTTTCACATTTTAACCTATTTTCACCCCTTTTGCTCACATCTTCAAACTCGGGCCCTGATTACAAGTTCTGACCAAATGATGACAAACACGGTATTTATTATGTATTTTTTTCATTTTTTTTATTTTTCCAACTTATACATCCATCATTGGTGCCAGGCAGGTTGTGGAGAAAGCAGTGAAGAAAGGAGAGAGCCATCACAGAAAAGATGTCCATCCAGGGTCAAGGTACCCTGCACTTTTACATATCCAAATGACAGCATTTAAAGTTTTTTAGCGTATGGTATCTCTCGTTGCATGGAACCGCACAGAGGCCAACGCCACACTGACGGCACCTGTACTTTGTTTGCCGCCTGCCTTTGGTACGAGAGCGGTCAGAGCACACGGCGCAGTCTGGACGTCCCTCTGCTTGACAAAGCCAATGACGCTCTGTGAGTCTCTGTGGCATTTCACCCTCCGGTCTTGAGCGCCTTTCTTGTTTTTTGGAGTGATCAGCCAGTAATGCATCAATAATGTTCTGAATGTAAACCTTTAAAGGTTTGTGTGGGCCTGGAGTGGATTTGGTGTATATGATGTGTGAGTTGACAATACTTATGCTTATAATGGCATTGAATATGCGATGATACCATTTCCGGGACCTGTGTGGAAAGAGGTATGTCTTCATCCTCTGGTCAGCAGTGTCCACTCCACCCATGTAGGCGTTGTACTGGTCGACACATACAGGTCTTTTGATGTCACGGAAGCCAGTGTCATCTGTCTTGGATCGGATCCTCCTCTGAACACAATCATTTCCATGGACTGTGGACAACATGGTGAGACGTTTAGTATCGTGCCAAGCACAAGCCAGGAGTTTTCCCTTTCTGCAAAAAACTGGGTCATCTCCTTTTTTCAGCTGTAAGACACTTTTACCAAGGCATTTTGGCATCCCCAACCTGGTAATCCTTACCGTCCCACACAGTCCAGTTTCCAAATCTGCTAATTCATTTGCAATTACAGGCGAGGTATAGTAACTGTCCATGTAAATCTCGTGTCCTTTGCCCGTAAAGGGAGAAACCAACTCACGGACAACTGCGTGTGTTGCACTGATGTTGCTTGCATTATTTTTGTACTGTCCAGTGTGCATTGACCAGCGCAAAACATACCCTGAACAGCTTTCACTCAGGGCATACACTCTATAGCCATATTTGTCAGGTTTATTCGGAGAGTAACATTTTAGTGAAGATCTCCCCTTGAAAGCTATTGTCATTTCATCTAAAGAAAGCTCCTTGATTGGACTGTAAACTGCTGCAAATTTGGGAATAATCAAATCTATTATTGGGCGGACTTTGAACAGTTTATCGTGCCCGGGCTCGCCTGTTCTCACATAATCATTATTGTTGACAAAATGAAAGAACGAAAGAATGATTTCAAATCTGTTTCTTGACATTACATTTCCAAATCCAGGCGTTTGTGTAAGCCAAAATGTTCCCCAGTAATCCTCGATTTCAGGTTTCTCAACAAGGCCCATGGAGAGATGCAAAGCGAAGAAAGCTTTCATTTCGGTGACTGATACATCATACCACTCAAGAAATCTTGAATGTGGCTTCAGAATCATAGGTGCCATACACTGATGTGCATATCTATTTGTCTCATCAGTAATGAAAGTCCAAAACTGATCGGTCAGAAAGAGTGACAGAATATCAAATGGATTAGCATCCGTCAGATCCATCTCTCCTGTGTAGCCAACTGGGTCTTCAAAAGGTTTGATCCATGCCTCAAATACCTCGACCTCTCTCAGCATGTCCCAGCTCTCATCCACCGGGCAAGTTTTACTGCAGCCACTGGTTCCACTGGTTCCTCGCCTCCGTCTGTCCTTTGCACCTGTCCGTTGTTTCGAAGTCCCTTCATCTCCACTTGGAAATCCATCGTCACTCTCGGGGAGATAATACCCTTCAGAGTCAGAATCTGCTGTAAATTGCATGCCACGTGTACTTCCTCCAGCCATTTTTTTCCTTACCGGATCTGCCCTGGATCATACCTGGCTAATAAAGGGAAGTTGCACCGAACGGACCAATGACTGAAGTGATTCATTTTCTACTATTATTTCATTAATTTCCTTGTACGGTAAAGTTGCATTTCTGCGACTTTGGCGCTTAAAGGGTTGGGACATGAACCCACCAGCTGTCCTTACCAAAGTAACTCATTTGGCAGAGCGATAGACTGAAGATCTAGAAGTCCCTGGTTCATCCCCAGATTTCTGCATGTGAACATAGAAAGCGCATTTCTTTAAACCTTGTTGAAAGAATTAGAGGACTGAATGAAAGATACAAGATGATAGGTACGCTGTAGCAATTGAACACAATATGAGCTCAACAGATGAAGCTTTTATTTCAGTATGCAAGAGGGGAACAGTAAAGTCATGGAGCTTTAAAGCACCAACAGCATGCTCAAAGTCAATGAGAGTTTGTATGAAACACACAGCTGTTTTCCCTGGGGATCGAACCCAGGACCTTCTGCGTGTAAAGCAGATGTGATGACCTCTACACAATGAAACCACAGAGCATGTGCCTGCATCCTACATGGCTGCTCTCTTTGATTTGCCCTGTTGAGTAAATCTACTATTTGTTTTGCAAGTCCTTTGTGTAACTGTCTTTCACATAGCTCAAATTGGAGCTACATTATAAAGGTGCAGAACTACACGAACATTGATCAAGACTAGGTAATCAGGATCTACTTTTATTTATTAGCCAAAATATGAAAATCATAAGCAATTTTACAAATAATTGCACTATTAAATGCACACAGACATAGCACATGAGGGCAAGGGTAGACACGACTTGGATCAAAATGTTACCTTAGCAAAAAGTAGCTGTATAGAAATGAATTCTGGCAAAAATTATCAGAATGAAAAATACTCACACACAAAGAAAGTACCCATACAAAAATATTCAATTCAAGTGGGGGCGAAGCTAAAACTACAATCCAACTATGAAGCACTTTCTGTGAATTGCAGACAGACAGTGGCTCTGGTTGAGGTCTAATTGGAAATAAAACTTGGAACAAGAGTCATGATTGCTGCAGTACAATTCCTATTTTTGACAAGACAAACCAAATGAGGAACATGAAGAAGCACAAGTGGTGACAATAAAATGGTTCATTTATTTGCCTGTGCTGACAACGCAATGGATCCTCTTCACGTGTCTTCATGGCTGCCTCTGGGCTGTTGTGCTGGCTAAGGTGAGTGAATGGCCAATGTATGTACTGTATGCCATTGCCATATGATGCGTCCATCAGTCGGTAGAGCATCAGACTTTTAATCTGAGGGTCCAGGGTTCAAGTCCCTGTTCAGGTGACTCTTCATGTGTGGTTGAAGAACTGTAAAATTTGATGTGGAAAAAAGGTCTTTCCAAGTTTCTTTACAAATGCTTATCTTGTATATCTCCCAAGATTTTCAGTCTCTTTACAGTTATTAAACCAACTTTTAATAACTCCTGCCGACTTGTTGACAGAATTTGGGGTGGAATGACGCAACAATCTTCACATTGTCCCCCTACGTAAAAAACACCCTTGAACGTGTGTTTTAAATCATATCAGATTGATAACCAACCCACAGCAAAGTTACCTAGAGAGATTGTGCACACGCATTTCCATTGGCATTCAGCAAATATCAAATGCTTGGGGTGTATAAGTAGGTTCCTGTTTAAGACATGAACCCACCAGCTGTCCTTACCAAAATAACTTATTTGGCAGAGCGATAGACTGAAGATCTAGAAGTCCCTGGTTCATCCCCAGATTTCTGCATGTGAACATAGAAAGCGCATTTATTTAAACCTTGTTGAAAGAATTAGAGGACTGAATGAAAGATACAAGATGATAGGTACGCTGTAGCTATTGAACACAATATGAGCTCAACAGATGAAGCTTTTATTTCAGTATGCATGAGGGGCACAGTAAAGTCATGGAGCTTTAAAGCACCAACAGCATCCTCAAAGTCAATGAGAGTTTGCATGAAACACTCAGCTGGTTTCACTGGGGATCGAACCCAGGACCTTCTGCGTGTAAAGCAGATGTGATGACCTCTACACAATGAAACCACAGAGCATGCGCCTGCATCCTACATGGCTGCTCTCTTTGATTTGCCCTGTTGAGTAAATCTACTATTTGTTTTGCAAGTCCTTTGTGTAACTGTCTTTCACATAGCTCAAATTGGAGCTACATTAGAAAGGTGCAGAACTACACGAACATTGATCAAGACTAGGTAATCAGGATCTACTTTTATTTATTAGCCAAAATATGAAAATCATAAGCAATTTTACAAATAATTGCACTATTAAATGCACACAGACATAGCACATGAGGGCAAGGGTAGACACGACTTGGATCAAAATGTTACCTTAGCAAAAAGTAGCTGTATAGAAATGAACTCTGGCAAAAATGATCAGAATGAAAAATACTCACACACAAAGAAAGTACCCATACAAAAATATTCAATTCAGGTGGGGTGAAGCTAAAACTACAATCCAACTATGAAGCACTTTCTGTGAATTGCAGACAGACAGTGGCTCTGGTTGAGGTCTAATTGGAAATAAAACTTGGAACAAGAGTCATGATTGCTGCAGTACAATTCCTATTTTTGACAAGACAAACCAAATGAGGAACATGAAGAAGCACAAGTGGTGACAATAAAATGGTTCATTTATTTGCCTGTGCTGACAACGCAATGGATCCTCTTCACGTGTCTTCATGGCTGCCTCTGGGCTGTTGTGCTGGCTAAGGTGAGAGAATGGCCAATGTATGTACTGTATGCCATTGCCATATGATGCGTCCATCAGTCGGTAGAGCATCAGACTTTTAATCTGAGGGTCCAGGGTTCAAGTCCCTGTTCAGGTGACTCTTCATGTGTGGTTGAAGAACTGTAAAATTTGATGTGGAAAAAGGTCTTTCCAAGTTTCTTTACAAATGCTTATCTTGTATATCTCCAAGATTTTTAGTCTCTTTACAGTTATTAAACCAACTTTTAATAACTCCTGCCGACTTGTTGACAGAATTTGGGGTGGAATGACGCAACAATCTTCACATTGTCCCCCTACGTAAAAAACACCCTTGAACGTGTGTTTTAAATCATATCAGATTGATTACCAACCCACCTCAAAGTTACCTAGAGAGATTGTGCACACGCATTTCCATTGGCATTCAGCAAATATCAAATGCTTGGGGTTATAAGTAGGTTCCTGTTTAAGACATGAACCCACCAGCTGTCCTTACCAAAATAACTCATTTGGCAGAGCGATAGACTGAAGATCTAGAAGTCCCTGGTTCATCCCCAGATTTCTGCATGTGAACATAGAAAGTGCATTTATTTAAACCTTGTTGAAAGAATTAGAGGACTGAATGAAAGATACAAGATGATAGGTACGCTGTAGCTATTGAACACAATATGAGCTCAACAAATGAAGCTTTTATTTCAGTATGCAAGAGGGGCACAGTAAAGTCATGGAGCTTTAAAGCACCAACAGCATGCTCAAAGTCAATGAGAGTTTGCATGAAACACACAGCTGTTTTCACTGGGGATCGAACCCAGGACCTTCTGCGTGTAAAGCAGATGTGATGACCTCTACACAATGAAACCACAGAGCATGTGCCTGCATCCTACATGGCTGCTCTCTTTGATTTGCCCTGTTGAGTAAATCTACTATTTGTTTTGCAAGTCCTTTGTGTAACTGTCTTTCACATAGCTCAAATTGGAGCTACATTATAAAGGTGCAGAACTACACGGACATTGATCAAGACTAGGTAATCAGGATCTACTTTTATTTATTAGCCAAAATATGAAAATCATAAGCAATTTTACAAATAATTGCACTATTAAATGCACACAGACATAGCACATGAGGGCAAGGGTAGACACGACTTGGATCAAAATGTTACCTTAGCAAAAAGTAGCTGTATAGAAATGAACTCTGGCAAAAATGATCAGAATGAAAAATACTCACAGACAAAGAAAGTACCCATACAAAAATATTCAATTCAAGTGGGGGCGAAGCTAAAACTACAATCCGACTATGAAGCACTTTCTGTGAATTGCAGACAGACAGTGGCTCTGGTTGAGGTCTAATTGGAAATAAAACTTGGAACAAGAGTCATGATTGCTGCAGTACAATTCCTATTTTTGACAAGACAAACCAAATGAGGAACATGAAGAAGCACAAGTGGTGACAATAAAATGGTTCATTTATTTGCCTGTGCTGACAACGCAATGGATCCTCTTCACGTGTCTTCATGGCTGCCTCTGGGCTGTTGTGCTGGCTAAGGTGAGTGAATGGCCAATGTATGTACTGTATGCCATTGCCATATGATGCGTCCATCAGTCGGTAGAGCATCAGACTTTTAATCTGAGGGTCCAGGGTTCAAGTCCCTGTTCAGGTGACTCTTCATGTGTGGTTGAAGAACTGTAAAATTTGATGTGGAAAAAAGGTCTTTCCAAGTTTCTTTACAAATGCTTATCTTGTATATCTCCCAAGATTTTCAGTCTCTTTACAGTTATTAAACCAACTTTTAATAACTCCTGCCGACTTGTTGACAGAATTTGGGGTGGAATGACGCAACAATCTTCACATTGTCCCCCTACGTAAAAAACACCCTTGAACGTGTGTTTTAAATCATATCAGATTGATAACCAACCCACAGCAAAGTTACCTAGAGAGATTGTGCACACGCATTTCCATTGGCATTCAGCAAATATAAAATGCTTGGGGTGTATAAGTAGGTTCCTGTTTAAGACATGAACCCACCAGCTGTCCTTACCAAAATAACTCATTTGGCAGAGCGATAGACTGAAGATCTAGAAGTCCCTGGTTCATCCCCAGATTTCTGCATGTGAACATAGAAAGCGCATTTATTTAAACCTTGTTGAAAGAATTAGAGGACTGAATGAAAGATACAAGATGATAGGTACGCTGTAGCTATTGAACACAATATGAGCTCAACAGATGAAGCTTTTATTTCAGTATGCATGAGGGGCACAGTAAAGTCATGGAGCTTTAAAGCACCAACAGCATCCTCAAAGTCAATGAGAGTTTGCATGAAACACTCAGCTGGTTTCACTGGGGATCGAACCCAGGACCTTCTGCGTGTAAAGCAGATGTGATGACCTCTACACAATGAAACCACAGAGCATGCGCCTGCATCCTACATGGCTGCTCTCTTTGATTTGGCCTGTTGAGTAAATCTACTATTTGTTTTGCAAGTCCTTTGTGTAACTGTCTTTCACATAGCTCAAATTGGAGCTACATTAGAAAGGTGCAGAACTACACGAACATTGATCAAGACTAGGTAATCAGGATCTACTTTTATTTATTAGCCAAAATATGAAAATCATAAGCAATTTTACAAATAATTGCACTATTAAATGCACACAGACATAGCACATGAGGGCAAGGGTAGACACGACTTGGATCAAAATGTTACCTTAGCAAAAAGTAGCTGTATAGAAATGAACTCTGGCAAAAATGATCAGAATGAAAAATACTCACACACAAAGAAAGTACCCATACAAAAATATTCAATTCAGGTGGGGTGAAGCTAAAACTACAATCCAACTATGAAGCACTTTCTGTGAATTGCAGACAGACAGTGGCTCTGGTTGAGGTCTAATTGGAAATAAAACTTGGAACAAGAGTCATGATTGCTGCAGTACAATTCCTATTTTTGACAAGACAAACCAAATGAGGAACATGAAGAAGCACAAGTGGTGACAATAAAATGGTTCATTTATTTGCCTGTGCTGACAACGCAATGGATCCTCTTCACGTGTCTTCATGGCTGCCTCTGGGCTGTTGTGCTGGCTAAGGTGAGTGAATGGCCAATGTATGTACTGTATGCCATTGCCATATGATGCGTCCATCAGTCGGTAGAGCATCAGACTTTTAATCTGAGGGTCCAGGGTTCAAGTCCCTGTTCAGGTGACTCTTCATGTGTGGTTGAAGAACTGTAAAATTTGATGTGGAAAAAAGGTCTTTCCAAGTTTCTTTACAAATGCTTATCTTGTATATCTCCCAAGATTTTCAGTCTCTTTACAGTTATTAAACCAACTTTTAATAACTCCTGCCGACTTGTTGACAGAATTTGGGGTGGAATGACGCAACAATCTTCACATTGTCCCCCTACGTAAAAAACACCCTTGAACGTGTGTTTTAAATCATATCAGATTGATAACCAACCCACCTCAAAGTTACCTAGAGAGATTGTGCACACGCATTTACATTGGCATTCAGCAAATATCAAATGCTTGGGGTGTATAAGTAGGTTCCTGTTTAAGACATGAACCCACCAGCTGTCCTTACCAAAATAACTTATTTGGCAGAGCGATAGACTGAAGATCTAGAAGTCCCTGGTTCATCCCCAGATTTCTGCATGTGAACATAGAAAGCGCATTTATTTAAACCTTGTTGAAAGAATTAGAGGACTGAATGAAAGATACAAGATGATAGGTACGCTGTAGCAATTGAACACAATATGAGCTCAACAGATGAAGCTTTTATTTCAGTATGCAAGAGGGGAACAGTAAAGTCATGGAGCTTTAAAGCACCAACAGCATGCTCAAAGTCAATGAGAGTTTGTATGAAACACACAGCTGGTTTCCCTGGGGATCGAACCCAGGACCTTCTGCGTGTAAAGCAGATGTGATGACCTCTACACAATGAAACCACAGAGCATGTGCCTGCATCCTACATGGCTGCTCTCTTTGATTTGCCCTGTTGAGTAAATCTACTATTTGTTTTGCAAGTCCTTTGTGTAACTGTCTTTCACATAGCTCAAATTGGAGCTACATTATAAAGGTGCAGAACTACACGGACATTGATCAAGACTAGGTAATCAGGATCTACTTTTATTTATTAGCCAAAATATGAAAATCATAAGCAATTTTACAAATAATTGCACTATTAAATGCACACAGACATAGCACATGAGGGCAAGGGTAGACACGACTTGGATCAAAATGTTACCTGAGCAAAAAGTAGCTGTATAGAAATGAACTCTGGCAAAAATGATCAGAATGAAAAATACTCACACACAAAGAAAGTACCCATACAAAAATATTCAATTCAGGTGGGGTGAAGCTAAAACTACAATCCAACTATGAAGCACTTTCTGTGAATTGCAGACAGACAGTAGCTCTGGTTGAGGTCTAATTGGAAATAAAACTTGGAACAAGAGTCATGATTGCTGCAGTACAATTCCTATTTTTGACAAGACAACCCAAATGAGGAGCATGAAGAAGCACAAGTGGTGACAATAAAATGGTTCATTTATTTGCCTGTGCTGACAACGCAATGGATCCTCTTCACGTGTCTTCATGGCTGCCTCTGGGCTGTTGTGCTGGCTAAGGTGAGTGAATGGCCAATGTATGTACTGTATGCCATTGCCATATGATGCGTCCATCAGTCGGTAGAGTATCAGACTTTTAATCTGAGGGTCCAGGGTTCAAGTCCCTGTTCAGGTGACTCTTCATGTGTGGTTGAAGAACTGTAAAATTTGATGTGGAAAAAAGGTCTTTCCAAGTTTCTTTACAAATGCTTATCTTGTATATCTCCCAAGATTTTCAGTCTCTTTACAGTTATTAAACCAACTTTTAATAACTCCTGCCGACTTGTTGACAGAATTTGGGGTGGAATGACGCAACAATCTTCACATTGTCCCCCTACGTAAAAAACACCCTTGAACGTGTGTTTTAAATCATATCAGATTGATAACCAACCCACAGCAAAGTTACCTAGAGAGATTGTGCACACGCATTTCCATTGGCATTCAGCAAATATCAAATGCTTGGGGTGTATAAGTAGGTTCCTGTTTAAGACATGAACCCACCAGCTGTCCTTACCAAAATAACTTATTTGGCAGAGCGATAGACTGAAGATCTAGAAGTCCCTGGTTCATCCCCAGATTTCTGCATGTGAACATAGAAAGCGCATTTCTTTAAACCTTGTTGAAAGAATTAGAGGACTGAATGAAAGATACAAGATGATAGGTACGCTGTAGCAATTGAACACAATATGAGCTCAACAGATGAAGCTTTTATTTCAGTATGCAAGAGGGGAACAGTAAAGTCATGGAGCTTTAAAGCACCAACAGCATGCTCAAAGTCAATGAGAGTTTGTATGAAACACACAGCTGGTTTCCCTGGGGATCGAACCCAGGACCTTCGGCGTGTAAAGCAGATGTGATGACCTCTACACAATGAAACCACAGAGCGTGCGCCTGCATCCTACATGGCTGCTCTCTTTGATTTGCCCTGTTGAGTAAATCTACTATTTGTTTTGCAAGTCCTTTGTGTAACTGTCTTTCACATAGCTCAAATTGGAGCTACATTATAAAGGTGCAGAACTACACGAACATTGATCAAGACTAGGTAATCAGGATCTACTTTTATTTATTAGCCAAAATATGAAAATCATAAGCAATTTTACAAATAATTGCACTATTAAATGCACACAGACATAGCACATGAGGGCAAGGGTAGACACGACTTGGATCAAAATGTTACCTTAGCAAAAAGTAGCTGTATAGAAATGAACTCTGTCAAAAATTATCAGAATGAAAAATACTCACACACAAAGAAAGTACCCATACAAAAATATTCAATTCAAGTGGGGGCGAAGCTAAAACTACAATCCAACTATGAAGCACTTTCTGTGAATTGCAGACAGACAGTGGCTCTGGTTGAGGTCTAATTGGAAATAAAACTTGGAACAAGAGTCATGATTGCTGCAGTACAATTCCTATTTTTGACAAGACAACCCAAATGAGGAGCATGAAGAAGCACAAGTGGTGACAATAAAATGGTTCATTTATTTGCCTGTCAACGCAATGGATCCTCTTCACGTGTCTTCATGGCTGCCTCTGGGCTGTTGTGCTGGCTAAGGTGAGTGAATGGCCAATGTATGTACTGTATGCCATTGCCATATGATGCGTCCATCAGTCGGTAGAGCATCAGACTTTTAATCTGAGGGTCCAGGGTTCAAGTCCCTGTTCAGGTGACTCTTCATGTGTGGTTGAAGAACTGTAAAATTTGATGTGGAAAAAAGGTCTTTCCAAGTTTCTTTACAAATGCTTATCTTGTATATCTCCCAAGATTTTCATTCTCTTTGCAGCTATTAAACCAACTTTTAATAACTCCTGCCGACTTGTTGACAGAATTTGGGGTGGAATGACGCAACAATCTTCACATTGTCCCCCTACGTAAAAAACACCCTTGAACGTGTGTTTTAAATCATATCAGATTGATAACCAACCCACAGCAAAGTTACCTAGAGAGATTGTGCACACGCATTTCCATTGGCATTCAGCAAATATCAAATGCTTGGGCTGTATAAGTAGGTTCCTGTTTAAGACATGAACCCACCAGCTGTCCTTACCAAAATAACTTATTTGGCAGAGCGATAGACTGAAGATCTAGAAGTCCCTGGTTCATCCCCAGATTTCTGCATGTGAACATAGAAAGCGCATTTATTTAAACCTTGTTGAAAGAATTAGAGGACTGAATGAAAGATACAAGATGATAGGTACGCTGTAGCAATTGAACACAATATGAGCTCAACAGATGAAGCTTTTATTTCAGTATGCAAGAGGGGAACAGTAAAGTCATGGAGCTTTAAAGCACCAACAGCATGCTCAAAGTCAATGAGAGTTTGTATGAAACACACAGCTGGTTTCCCTGGGGATCGAACCCAGGACCTTCTGCGTGTAAAGCAAATGTGATGACCTCTACACAATGAAACCACAGAGCATGTGCCTGCATCCTACATGGCTGCTCTCTTTGATTTGCCCTGTTGAGTAAATCTACTATTTGTTTTGCAAGTCCTTTGTGTAACTGTCTTTCACATAGCTCAAATTGGAGCTACATTATAAAGGTGCAGAACTACACGAACATTGATCAAGACTAGGTAATCAGGATCTACTTTTATTTATTAGCCAAAATATGGAAATCATAAGCAATTTTACAAATAATTGCACTATTAAATGCACACAGACATAGCACATGAGGGCAAGGGTAGACACGACTTGGATCAAAATGTTACCTTAGCAAAAAGTAGCTGTATAGAAATGAACTCTGGCAAAAATGATCAGAATGAAAAATACTCACACACAAAGAAAGTACCCATACAAAAATATTCAATTCAATTGGGGGCGAAGCTAAAACTACAATCCAACTATGAAGCACTTTCTGTGAATTGCAGACAGACAGTGGCTCTGGTTGAGGTCTAATTGGAAATAAAACTTGGAACAAGAGTCATGATTGCTGCAGTACAATTCCTATTTTTGACAAGACAACCCAAATGAGGAGCATGAAGAAGCACAAGTGGTGACAATAAAATGGTTCATTTATTTGCCTGTGCTGTCAACGCAATGGATCCTCTTCACGTGTCTTCATGGCTGCCTCTGGGCTGTTGTGCTGGCTAAGGTGAGTGAATGGCCAATGTATGTACTGTATGCCATTGCCATATGATGCGTCCATCAGTCGGTAGAGCATCAGACTTTTAATCTGAGGGTCCAGGGTTCAAGTCCCTGTTCAGGTGACTCTTCATGTGTGGTTGAAGAACTGTAAAATTTGATGTGGAAAAAAGGTCTTTCCAAGTTTCTTTACAAATGCTTATCTTGTATATCTCCCAAGATTTTTAGTCTCTTTACAGTTATTAAACCAACTTTTAATAACTCCTGCCGACTTGTTGACAGAATTTGGGGTGGAATGACGCAACAATCTTCACATTGTCCCCCTACGTAAAAAACACCCTTGAACGTGTGTTTTAAATCATATCAGATTGATAACCAACCCACAGCAAAGTTACCTAGAGAGATTGTGCACACGCATTTCCATTGGCATTCAGCAAATATCAAATGCTTGGGGTGTATAAGTAGGTTCCTGTTTAAGACATGAACCCACCAGCTGTCCTTACCAAAATAACTTATTTGGCAGAGCGATAGACTGAAGATCTAGAAGTCCCTGGTTCATCCCCAGATTTCTGCATGTGAACATAGAAAGCGCATTTATTTAAACCTTGTTGAAAGAATTAGAGGACTGAATGAAAGATACAAGATGATAGGTACGCTGTAGCAATTGAACACAATATGAGCTCAACAGATGAAGCTTTTATTTCAGTATGCAAGAGGGGCACAGTAAAGTCATGGAGCTTTAAAGCACCAACAGCATGCTCAAAGTCAATGAGAGTTTGTATGAAACACACAGCTGTTTTCCCTGGGGATCGAACCCAGGACCTTCTGCGTGTAAAGCAGATGTGATGACCTCTACACAATGAAACCACAGAGCATGTGCCTGCATCCTACATGGCTGCTCTCTTTGATTTGCCCTGTTGAGTAAATCTACTATTTGTTTTGCAAGTCCTTTGTGTAACTGTCTTTCACATAGCTCAAATTGGAGCTACATTATAAAGGTGCAGAACTACACGAACATTGATCAAGACTAGGTAATCAGGATCTACTTTTATTTATTAGCCAAAATATGAAAATCATAAGCAATTTTACAAATAATTGCACTATTAAATGCACACAGACATAGCACATGAGGGCAAGGGTAGACACGACTTGGATCAAAATGTTACCTTAGCAAAAAGTAGCTGTATAGAAATGAACTCTGGCAAAAATGATCAGAATGAAAAATACTCACACACAAAGAAAGTACCCATACAAAAATATTCAATTCAGGTGGGGTGAAGCTAAAACTACAATCCAACTATGAAGCACTTTCTGTGAAATGCAGACAGACAGTGGCTCTGGTTGAGGTCTAATTGGAAATAAAACTTGGAACAAGAGTCATGATTTCTGCAGTACAATTCCTATTTTTGACAAGACAACCCAAATGAGGAGCATGAAGAAGCACAAGTGGTGACAATAAAATGGTTCATTTATTTGCCTGTGCTGTCAACGCAATGGATCCTCTTCACGTGTCTTCATGGCTGCCTCTGGGCTGTTGTGCTGGCTAAGGTGAGTGAATGGCCAATGTATGTACTGTATGCCATTGCCATATGATGCGTCCATCAGTCGGTAGAGCATCAGACTTTTAATCTGAGGGTCCAGGGTTCAAGTCCCTGTTCAGGTGACTCTTCATGTGTGGTTGAAGAACTGTAAAATTTGATGTGGAAAAAAGGTCTTTCCAAGTTTCTTTACAAATGCTTATCTTGTATATCTCCCAAGATTTTTAGTCTCTTTACAGTTATTAAACCAACTTTTAATAACTCCTGCCGACTTGTTGACAGAATTTGGGGTGGAATGACGCAACAATCTTCACATTGTCCCCCTACGTAAAAAACACCCTTGAACGTGTGTTTTAAATCATATCAGATTGATAACCAACCCACAGCAAAGTTACCTAGAGAGATTGTGCACACGCATTTCCATTGGCATTCAGCAAATATCAAATGCTTGGGGTGTATAAGTAGGTTCCTGTTTAAGACATGAACCCACCAGCTGTCCTTACCAAAATAACTTATTTGGCAGAGCGATAGACTGAAGATCTAGAAGTCCCTGGTTCATCCCCAGATTTCTGCATGTGAACATAGAAAGCACATTTATTTAAACCTTGTTGAAAGAATTAGAGGACTGAATGAAAGATACAAGATGATAAGTACGCTGTAGCAATTGAACACAATATGAGCTCAACAGATGAAGCTTTTATTTCAGTATGCAAGAGGGGAACAGTAAAGTCATGGAGCTTTAAAGCACCAACAGCATGCTCAAAGTCAATGAGAGTTTGTATGAAACACACAGCTGGTTTCCCTGGGTATCGAACCCAGGACCTTCTGCGTGTAAAGCAGATGTGATGACCTCTACACAATGAAACCACAGAGCATGTGCCTGCATCCTACATGGCTGCTCTCTTTGATTTGCCCTGTTGAGTAAATCTACTATTTGTTTTGCAAGTCCTTTGTGTAACTGTCTTTCACATAGCTCAAATTGGAGCTACATTATAAAGGTGCAGAACTACACGAACGTTGATCAAGACTAGGTAATCAGGATCTACTTTTATTTATTAGCCAAAATATGAAAATCATAAGCAATTTTACAAATAATTGCACTATTAAATGCACACAGACATAGCACATGAGGGCAAGGGTAGACACGACTTGGATCAAAATGTTACCTGAGCAAAAAGTAGCCGTATAGAAATGAACTCTGGCAAAAATGATCAGAATGAAAAATACTCACACACAAAGAAAGTACCCATACAAAAATATTCAATTCAAGTGGGGGCGAAGCTAAAACTACAATCCAACTATGAAGCACTTTCTGTGAATTGCAGACAGACAGTGACTCTGGTTGAGGTCTAATTGGAAATAAAACTTGGAACAAGAGTCATGATTGCTGCAGTACAATTCCTATTTTTGACAAGACAACCCAAATGAGGAACATGAAGAAGCACAAGTGGTGACAATAAAATGGTTCATTTATTTGCCTGTGCTGACAACGCAATGGATCCTCTTCACGTGTCTTCATGGCTGCCTCTGGGCTGTTGTGCTGGCTAAGGTGAGAGAATGGCCAATGTATGTGCTGTATGCCATTGCCATATGATGCGTCCATCAGTCGGTAGAGCATCAGACTTTTAATCTGAGGGTCCAGGGTTCAAGTCCCTGTTCAGGTGACTCTTCATGTGTGGTTGAAGAACTGTAAAATTTGATGTGGAAAAAGGTCTTTCCAAGTTTCTTTACAAATGCTTATCTTGTATATCTCCCAAGATTTTTAGTCTCTTTACAGTTATTAAACCAACTTTTAATAACTCCTGCCGACTTGTTGACAGAATTTGGGGTGGAATGACGCAACAATCTTCACATTGTCCCCCTACGTAAAAAACACCCTTGAACGTGTGTTTTAAATCATATCAGATTGATAACCAACCCACAGCAAAGTTACCTAGAGAGATTGTGCACACGCATTTCCATTGGCATTCAGCAAATATCAAATGCTTGGGGTGTATAAGTAGGTTCCTGTTTAAGACATGAACCCACCAGCTGTCCTTACCAAAATAACTTATTTGGCAGAGCGATAGACTGAAGATCTAGAAGTCCCTGGTTCATCCCCAGATTTCTGCATGTGAACATAGAAAGCGCATTTATTTAAACCTTGTTGAAAGAATTAGAGGACTGAATGAAAGATACAAGATGATAGGTACGCTGTAGCAATTGAACACAATATGAGCTCAACAGATAAAGCTTTTATTTCAGTATGCAATAGGGGCAGAGTAAAGTCATGGAGCTTTAAAGCACCAACAGCATGCTCAAAGTCAATGAGAGTTTGCATGAAACACACAGCTGGTTTCACTGGGGATCGAACCCAGGACCTTCTGCGTGTAAAGCAGATGTGATGACCTCAACACAATGAAACCACAGAGCATCCGCCTGCATCCTACATGGCTGCTCTCTTTGATTTGCCCTGTTGAGTAAATCTACTATTTGTTTTGCAAGTCCTTTGTGTAACTGTCTTTCACATAGCTCAAATTGGAGCTACATTATAAAGGTGCAGAACTACACGAACATTGATCAAGACTAGGTAATCAGGATCTACTTTTATTTATTAGCCAAAATATGAAAATCATAAGCAATTTTACAAATAATTGCACTATTAAATGCACACAGACATAGCACATGAGGGCAAGGGTAGACACGACTTGGATCAAAATGTTACCTTAGCAAAAAGTAGCTGTATAGAAATGAACTCTGGCAAAAATGATCAGAATGAAAAATACTCACACACAAAGAAAGTACCCATACAAAAATATTCAATTCAAGTGGGGGCGAAGCTAAAACTACAATCCGACTATGAAGCACTTTCTGTGAATTGCAGACAGACAGTGGCTCTGGTTGAGGTCTAATTGGAAATAAAACTTGGAACAAGAGTCATGATTGCTGCAGTACAATTCCTATTTTTGACAAGACAACCCAAATGAGGAGCATGAAGAAGCACAAGTGGTGACAATAAAATGGTTCATTTATTTGCCTGTCAACGCAATGGATCCTCTTCACGTGTCTTCATGGCTGCCTCTGGGCTGTTGTGCTGGCTAAGGTGAGTGAATGGCCAATGTATGTACTGTATGCCATTGCCATATGATGCGTCCATCAGTCGGTAGAGCATCAGACTTTTAATCTGAGGGTCCAGGGTTCAAGTCCCTGTTCAGGTGACTCTTCATGTGTGGTTGAAGAACTGTAAAATTTGATGTGGAAAAAAGGTCTTTCCAAGTTTCTTTACAAATGCTTATCTTGTATATCTCCCAAGATTTTCAGTCTCTTAACAGTTATTAAACCAACTTTTAATAACTCCTGCCGACTTGTTGACAGAATTTGGGGTGGAATGACGCAACAATCTTCACATTGTCCCCCTACGTAAAAAACACCCTTGAACGTGTGTTTTAAATCATATCAGATTGATAACCAACCCACAGCAAAGTTACCTAGAGAGATTGTGCACACGCATTTCCATTGGCATTCAGCAAATATCAAATGCTTGGGGTGTATAAGTAGGTTCCTGTTTAAGACATGAACCCACCAGCTGTCCTTACCAAAATAACTTATTTGGCAGAGCGATAGACTGAAGATCTAGAAGTCCCTGGTTCATCCCCAGATTTCTGCATGTGAACATAGAAAGCGCATTTATTTAAACCTTGTTGAAAGAATTAGAGGACTGAATGAAAGATACAAGATGATAGGTACGCTGTAGCAATTGAACACAATATGAGCTCAACAGATAAAGCTTTTATTTCAGTATGCAAGAGGGGAACAGTAAAGTCATGGAGCTTTAAAGCACCAACAGCATGCTCAAAGTCAATGAGAGTTTGTATGAAACACACAGCTGTTTTCCCTGGGGATCGAACCCAGGACCTTCTGCGTGTAAAGCAGATGTGATGACCTCTACACAATGAAACCACAGAGCATGTGCCTGCATCCTACATGGCTGCTCTCTTTGATTTGCCCTGTTGAGTAAATCTACTATTTGTTTTGCAAGTCCTTTGTGTAACTGTCTTTCACATAGCTCAAATTGGAGCTACATTATAAAGGTGCAGAACTACACGAACATTGATCAAGACTAGGTAATCAGGATCTACTTTTATTTATTAGCCAAAATATGAAAATCATAAGCAATTTTACAAATAATTGCACTATTAAATGCACACAGACATAGCACATGAGGGCAAGGGTAGACACGACTTGGATCAAAATGTTACCTTAGCAAAAAGTAGCTGTATAGAAATGAACTCTGGCAAAAATGATCAGAATGAAAAATACTCACACACAAAGAAAGTACCCATACAAAAATATTCAATTCAAGTGGGGGCGAAGCTAAAACTACAATCCAACTATGAAGCACTTTCTGTGAATTGCAGACAGACAGTGGCTCTGGTTGAGGTCTAATTGGAAATAAAACTTGGAACAAGAGTCATGATTGCTGCAGTACAATTCCTATTTTTGACAAGACAACCCAAATGAGGAGCATGAAGAAGCACAAGTGGTGACAATAAAATGGTTCATTTATTTGCCTGTGCTGACAACGCAATGGATCCTCTTCACATGTCTTCATGGCTGCCTCTGGGCTGTTGTGCTAGCTAAGGTGAGTGAATGGCCAATGTATGTACTGTATGCCATTGCCATATGATGCGTCCATCAGTCGGTAGAGCATCAGACTTTTAATCTGAGGGTCCAGGGTTCAAGTCCCTGTTCAGGTGACTCTTCATGTGTGGTTGAAGAACTGTAAAATTTGATGTGGAAAAAAGGTCTTTCCAAGTTTCTTTACAAATGCTTATCTTGTATATCTCCCAAGATTTTCATTCTCTTTACAGTTATTAAACCAACTTTTAATAACTCCTGCCGACTTGTTGACAGAATTTGGGGTGGAATGACGCAACAATCTTCACATTGTCCCCCTACGTAAAAAACACCCTTGAACGTGTGTTTTAAATCATATCAGATTGATAACCAACCCACAGCAAAGTTACCTAGAGAGATTGTGCACACGCATTTACATTGGCATTCAGCAAATATCAAATGCTTGGGGTGTATAAGTAGGTTCCTGTTTAAGACATGAACCCACCAGCTGTCCTTACCAAAATAACTCATTTGGCAGAGCGATAGACTGAAGATCTAGAAGTCCCTGGTTCATCCCCAGATTTCTGCATGTGAACATAGAAAGCGCATTTACTTAAACCTTGTTGAAAGAATTAGAGGACTGAATGAAAGATACAAGATGATAGGTACGCTGTAGCTATTGAACACAATATGAGCTCAACAAATGAAGCTTTTATTTCAGTATGCAAGAGGGGCACAGTAAAGTCATGGAGCTTTAAAGCACCAACAGCATCCTCAAAGTCAATGAGAGTTTGCATTAAATACTCAGCTGGTTTCACTGGGGATCGAACCCAGGACCTTCTGCGTGTAAAGCAGATGTGATGACCTCTACACAATGAAACCACAGAGCATCCGCCTGCATCCTACATGGCTGCTCTCTTTGATTTGCCCTGTTGAGTAAATCTACTATTTGTTTTGCAAGTCCTTTGTGTAACTGTCTTTCACATAGCTCAAATTGGAGCTACATTATAAAGGTGCAGAACTACACGAACATTGATCAAGACTAGGTAATCAGGATCTACTTTTATTTATTAGCCAAAATATGAAAATCATAAGCAATTTTACAAATAATTGCACTATTAAATGCACACAGACATAGCACATGAGGGCAAGGGTAGACACGACTTGGATCAAAATGTTACCTTAGCAAAAAGTAGCTGTATAGAAATGAACTCTGGCAAAAATGATCAGAATGAAAAATACTCACACACAAAGAAAGTACCCATACAAAAATATTCAATTCAAGTGGGGGCGAAGCTAAAACTACAATCCAACTATGAAGCACTTTCTGTGAATTGCAGACAGACAGTGGCTCTGGTTGAGGTCTAATTGGAAATAAAACTTGGAACAAGAGTCATGATTGCTGCAGTACAATTCCTATTTTTGACAAGACAACCCAAATGAGGAGCATGAAGAAGCACAAGTGGTGACAATAAAATGGTTCATTTATTTGCCTGTGCTGACAACGCAATGGATCCTCTTCACATGTCTTCATGGCTGCCTCTGGGCTGTTGTGCTAGCTAAGGTGAGTGAATGGCCAATGTATGTACTGTATGCCATTGCCATATGATGCGTCCATCAGTCGGTAGAGCATCAGACTTTTAATCTGAGGGTCCAGGGTTCAAGTCCCTGTTCAGGTGACTCTTCATGTGTGGTTGAAGAACTGTAAAATTTGATGTGGAAAAAAGGTCTTTCCAAGTTTCTTTACAAATGCTTATCTTGTATATCTCCCAAGATTTTCATTCTCTTTACAGTTATTAAACCAACTTTTAATAACTCCTGCCGACTTGTTGACAGAATTTGGGGTGGAATGACGCAACAATCTTCACATTGTCCCCCTACGTAAAAAACACCCTTGAACGTGTGTTTTAAATCATATCAGATTGATAACCAACCCACAGCAAAGTTACCTAGAGAGATTGTGCACACGCATTTACATTGGCATTCAGCAAATATCAAATGCTTGGGGTGTATAAGTAGGTTCCTGTTTAAGACATGAACCCACCAGCTGTCCTTACCAAAATAACTCATTTGGCAGAGCGATAGACTGAAGATCTAGAAGTCCCTGGTTCATCCCCAGATTTCTGCATGTGAACATAGAAAGCGCATTTACTTAAACCTTGTTGAAAGAATTAGAGGACTGAATGAAAGATACAAGATGATAGGTACGCTGTAGCTATTGAACACAATATGAGCTCAACAGATGAAGCTTTTATTTCAGTATGCAAGAGGGGCACAGTAAAGTCATGGAGCTTTAAAGCACCAACAGCATCCTCAAAGTCAATGAGAGTTTGCATGAAATACTCAGCTGGTTTCACTGGGGATCGAACCCAGGACCTTCTGCGTGTAAAGCAGATGTGATGACCTCTACACAATGAAACCACAGAGCATCCGCCTGCATCCTACATGGCTGCTCTCTTTGATTTGCCCTGTTGAGTAAATCTACTATTTGTTTTGCAAGTCCTTTGTGTAACTGTCTTTCACATAGCTCAAATTGGAGCTACATTATAAAGGTGCAGAACTACACGAACATTGATCAAGACTAGGTAATCAGGATCTACTTTTATTTATTAGCCAAAATATGAAAATCATAAGCAATTTTACAAATAATTGCACTATTAAATGCACACAGACATAGCACATGAGGGCAAGGGTAGACACGACTTGGATCAAAATGTTACCTTAGCAAAAAGTAGCTGTATAGAAATGAACTCTGGCAAAAATGATCAGAATGAAAAATACTCACACACAAAGAAAGTACCCATACAAAAATATTCAATTCAAGTGGGGGCGAAGCTAAAACTACAATCCGACTATGAAGCACTTTCTGTGAATTGCAGACAGACAGTGGCTCTGGTTGAGGTCTAATTGGAAATAAAACTTGGAACAAGAGTCATGATTGCTGCAGTACAATTCCTATTTTTGACAAGACAACCCAAATGAGGAGCATGAAGAAGCACAAGTGGTGACAATAAAATGGTTCATTTATTTGCCTGTCAACGCAATGGATCCTCTTCACGTGTCTTCATGGCTGCCTCTGGGCTGTTGTGCTGGCTAAGGTGAGTGAATGGCCAATGTATGTACTGTATGCCATTGCCATATGATGCGTCCATCAGTCGGTAGAGCATCAGACTTTTAATCTGAGGGTCCAGGGTTCAAGTCCCTGTTCAGGTGACTCTTCATGTGTGGTTGAAGAACTGTAAAATTTGATGTGGAAAAAAGGTCTTTCCAAGTTTCTTTACAAATGCTTATCTTGTATATCTCCCAAGATTTTCAGTCTCTTAACAGTTATTAAACCAACTTTTAATAACTCCTGCCGACTTGTTGACAGAATTTGGGGTGGAATGACGCAACAATCTTCACATTGTCCCCCTACGTAAAAAACACCCTTGAACGTGTGTTTTAAATCATATCAGATTGATAACCAACCCACAGCAAAGTAACCTAGAGAGATTGTGCACACGCATTTCCATTGGCATTCAGCAAATATCAAATGCTTGGGGTGTATAAGTAGGTTCCTGTTTAAGACATGAACCCACCAGCTGTCTTTACCAAAATAACTTATTTGGCAGAGCGATAGACTGAAGATCTAGAAGTCCCTGGTTCATCCCCAGATTTCTGCATGTGAACATAGAAAGCGCATTTATTTAAACCTTGTTGAAAGAATTAGAGGACTGAATGAAAGATACAAGATGATAGGTACGCTGTAGCAATTGAACACAATATGAGCTCAACAGATAAAGCTTTTATTTCAGTATGCAAGAGGGGAACAGTAAAGTCATGGAGCTTTAAAGCACCAACAGCATGCTCAAAGTCAATGAGAGTTTGTATGAAACACACAACTGTTTTCCGTGGGGAACAAACCCAGGACCTTCTGCGTGTAAAGCAGATGTGATGACCTCTACACAATGAAACCACAGAGCATGTGCCTGCATCCTACATGGCTGCTCTCTTTGATTTGCCCTGTTGAGTAAATCTACTATTTGTTTTGCAAGTCCTTTGTGTAACTGTCTTTCACATAGCTCAAATTGGAGCTACATTATAAAGGTGCAGAACTACACGAACATTGATCAAGACTAGGTAATCAGGATCTACTTTTATTTATTAGCCAAAATATGAAAATCATAAGCAATTTTACAAATAATTGCACTATTAAATGCACACAGACATAGCACATGAGGGCAAGGGTAGACACGACTTGGATCAAAATGTTACCTTAGCAAAAAGTAGCTGTATAGAAATGAACTCTGGCAAAAATGATCAGAATGAAAAATACTCACACACAAAGAAAGTACCCATACAAAAATATTCAATTCAAGTGGGGGCGAAGCTAAAACTACAATCCAACTATGAAGCACTTTCTGTGAATTGCAGACAGACAGTGGCTCTGGTTGAGGTCTAATTGGAAATAAAACTTGGAACAAGAGTCATGATTGCTGCAGTACAATTCCTATTTTTGACAAGACAACCCAAATGAGGAGCATGAAGAAGCACAAGTGGTGACAATAAAATGGTTCATTTATTTGCCTGTGCTGACAACGCAATGGATCCTCTTCACATGTCTTCATGGCTGCCTCTGGGCTGTTGTGCTAGCTAAGGTGAGTGAATGGCCAATGTATGTACTGTATGCCATTGCCATATGATGCGTCCATCAGTCGGTAGAGCATCAGACTTTTAATCTGAGGGTCCAGGGTTCAAGTCCCTGTTCAGGTGACTCTTCATGTGTGGTTGAAGAACTGTAAAATTTGATGTGGAAAAAAGGTCTTTCCAAGTTTCTTTACAAATGCTTATCTTGTATATCTCCCAAGATTTTCATTCTCTTTACAGTTATTAAACCAACTTTTAATAACTCCTGCCGACTTGTTGACAGAATTTGGGGTGGAATGACGCAACAATCTTCACATTGTCCCCCTACGTAAAAAACACCCTTGAACGTGTGTTTTAAATCATATCAGATTGATAACCAACCCACAGCAAAGTTACCTAGAGAGATTGTGCACACGCATTTACATTGGCATTCAGCAAATATCAAATGCTTGGGGTGTATAAGTAGGTTCCTGTTTAAGACATGAACCCACCAGCTGTCCTTACCAAAATAACTCATTTGGCAGAGCGATAGACTGAAGATCTAGAAGTCCCTGGTTCATCCCCAGATTTCTGCATGTGAACATAGAAAGCGCATTTACTTAAACCTTGTTGAAAGAATTAGAGGACTGAATGAAAGATACAAGATGATAGGTACGCTGTAGCTATTGAACACAATATGAGCTCAACAGATGAAGCTTTTATTTCAGTATGCAAGAGGGGCACAGTAAAGTCATGGAGCTTTAAAGCACCAACAGCATCCTCAAAGTCAATGAGAGTTTGCATCAAATACTCAGCTGGTTTCACTGGGGATCGAACCCAGGACCTTCTGCGTGTAAAGCAGATGTGATGACCTCTACACAATGAAACCACAGAGCATGTGCCTGCATCCTACATGGCTGCTCTCTTTGATTTGCCCTGTTGAGTAAATCTACTATTTGTTTTGCAAGTCCTTTGTGTAACTGTCTTTCACATAGCTCAAATTGGAGCTACATTATAAAGGTGCAGAACTACACGAACATTGATCAAGACTAGGTAATCAGGATCTACTTTTATTTATTAGCCAAAATATGAAAATCATAAGCAATTTTACAAATAATTGCACTATTAAATGCACACAGACATAGCACATGAGGGCAAGGGTAGACACGACTTGGATCAAAATGTTACCTTAGCAAAAAGTAGCTGTATAGAAATGAACTCTGGCAAAAATGATCAGAATGAAAAATACTCACACACAAAGAAAGTACCCATACAAAAATATTCAATTCAAGTGGGGGCGAAGCTAAAACTACAATCCGACTATGAAGCACTTTCTGTGAATTGCAGACAGACAGTGACTCTGGTTGAGGTCTAATTGGAAATAAAACTTGGAACAAGAGTCATGATTGCTGCAGTACAATTCCTATTTTTGACAAGACAACCCAAATGAGGAGCATGAAGAAGCACAAGTGGTGACAATAAAATGGTTCATTTATTTGCCTGTCAACGCAATGGATCCTCTTCACGTGTCTTCATGGCTGCCTCTGGGCTGTTGTGCTGGCTAAGGTGAGTGAATGGCCAATGTATGTACTGTATGCCATTGCCATATGATGCGTCCATCAGTCGGTAGAGCATCAGACTTTTAATCTGAGGGTCCAGGGTTCAAGTCCCTGTTCAGGTGACTCTTCATGTGTAGTTGAAGAACTGTAAAATTTGATGTGGAAAAAAGGTCTTTCCAAGTTTCTTTACAAATGCTTATCTTGTATATCTCCCAAGATTTTCAGTCTCTTTACAGTTATTAAACCAACTTTTAATAACTCCTGCCGACTTGTTGACAGAATTTGGGGTGGAATGACGCAACAATCTTCACATTGTCCCCCTACGTAAAAAACACCCTTGAACGTGTGTTTTAAATCATATCAGATTGATAACCAACCCACAGCAAAGTTACCTAGAGAGATTGTGCACACGCATTTCCATTGGCATTCAGCAAATATCAAATGCTTGGGGTGTATAAGTAGGTTCCTGTTTAAGACATGAACCCACCAGCTGTCCTTACCAAAATAACTTATTTGGCAGAGCGATAGACTGAAGATCTAGAAGTCCCTGGTTCATCCCCAGATTTCTGCATGTGAACATAGAAAGCGCATTTATTTAAACCTTGTTGAAAGAATTAGAGGACTGAATGAAAGATACAAGATGATAGGTACGCTGTAGCAATTGAACACAATATGAGCTCAACAGATGAAGCTTTTATTTCAGTATGCAAGAGGGGAACAGGGAAGTCATGGAGCTTTAAATCACCAACAGCATGCTCAAAGTCAATGAGAGTTTGTATGAAACACACAGCTGGTTTCCCTGGGGATCGAACCCAGGACCTTCTGCGTGTAAAGCAGATGTGATGACCTCTACACAATGAAACCACAGAGCATGTGCCTGCATTCTACATGGCTGCTCTCTTTGATTTGCCCTGTTGAGTAAATCTACTATTTGTTTTGCAAGTCCTTTGTGTAACTGTCTTTCACATAGCTCAAATTGGAGCTACATTATAAAGGTGCAGAACTACACGAACGTTGATCAAGACTAGGTAATCAGGATCTACTTTTATTTATTAGCCAGAATATGAAAATCATAAGCAATTTTACAAATAATTGCACTATTAAATGCACACAGACATAGCACATGAGGGCAAGGGTAGACACGACTTGGATCAAAATGTTACCTGAGCAAAAAGTAGCCGTATAGAAATGAACTCTGGCAAAAATGATCAGAATGAAAAATACTCACACACAAAGAAAGTACCCATACAAAAATATTCAATTCAAGTGGGGGCGAAGCTAAAACTACAATCCAACTATGAAGCACTTTCTGTGAATTGCAGACAGACAGTGACTCTGGTTGAGGTCTAATTGGAAATAAAACTTGGAACAAGAGTCATGATTGCTGCAGTACAATTCCTATTTTTGACAAGACAACCCAAATGAGGAGCATGAAGAAGCACAAGTGGTGACAATAAAATGGTTCATTTATTTGCCTGCGCTGACAACGCAATAGATCCTCTTCACGTGTCTTCATGGCTGCCTCTGGGCTGTTGTGCTGGCTAAGGTGAGTGAATGGCCAATGTATGTACTGTATGCCATTGCCATATGATGCGTCCATCAGTCGGTAGAGCATCAGACTTTTAATCTGAGGGTCCAGGGTTCAAGTCCCTGTTCAGGTGACTCTTCATGTGTGGTTGAAGAACTGTAAAATTTGATGTGGAAAAAAGGTCTTTCCAAGTTTCTTTACAAATGCTTATCTTGTATATCTCCCAAGATTTTCATTCTCTTTACAGTTATTAAACCAACTTTTAATAACTCCTGCCGACTTGTTGACAGAATTTGGGGTGGAATGACGCAACAATCTTCACATTGTCCCCCTACGTAAAAAACACCCTTGAACGTGTGTTTTAAATCATATCAGATTGATAACCAACCCACAGCAAAGTTACCTAGAGAGATTGTGCACACGCATTTACATTGGCATTCAGCAAATATCAAATGCTTGGGGTGTATAAGTAGGTTCCTGTTTAAGACATGAACCCACCAGCTGTCCTTACCAAAATAACTCATTTGGCAGAGCGATAGACTGAAGATCTAGAAGTCCCTGGTTCATCCCCAGATTTCTGCATGTGAACATAGAAAGCGCATTTACTTAAACCTTGTTGAAAGAATTAGAGGACTGAATGAAAGATACAAGATGATAGGTACGCTGTAGCTATTGAACACAATATGAGCTCAACAGATGAAGCTTTTATTTCAGTATGCAAGAGGGGCACAGTAAAGTCATGGAGCTTTAAAGCACCAACAGCATCCTCAAAGTCAATGAGAGTTTGCATGAAATACTCAGCTGGTTTCACTGGGGATCGAACCCAGGACCTTCTGCGTGTAAAGCAGATGTGATGACCTCTACACAATGAAACCACAGAGCATGTGCCTGCATCCTACATGGCTGCTCTCTTTGATTTGCCCTGTTGAGTAAATCTACTATTTGTTTTGCAAGTCCTTTGTGTAACTGTCTTTCACATAGCTCAAATTGGAGCTACATTATAAAGGTGCAGAACTACACGAACATTGATCAAGACTAGGTAATCAGGATCTACTTTTATTTATTAGCCAAAATATGAAAATCATAAGCAATTTTACAAATAATTGCACTATTAAATGCACACAGACATAGCACATGAGGGCAAGGGTAGACACGACTTGGATCAAAATGTTACCTTAGCAAAAAGTAGCTGTATAGAAATGAACTCTGGCAAAAATGATCAGAATGAAAAATACTCACACACAAAGAAAGTACCCATACAAAAATATTCAATTCAAGTGGGGGCGAAGCTAAAACTACAATCCGACTATGAAGCACTTTCTGTGAATTGCAGACAGACAGTGGCTCTGGTTGAGGTCTAATTGGAAATAAAACTTGGAACAAGAGTCATGATTGCTGCAGTACAATTCCTATTTTTGACAAGACAACCCAAATGAGGAGCATGAAGAAGCACAAGTGGTGACAATAAAATGGTTCATTTATTTGCCTGTCAACGCAATGGATCCTCTTCACGTGTCTTCATGGCTGCCTCTGGGCTGTTGTGCTGGCTAAGGTGAGTGAATGGCCAATGTATGTACTGTATGCCATTGCCATATGATGCGTCCATCAGTCGGTAGAGCATCAGACTTTTAATCTGAGGGTCCAGGGTTCAAGTCCCTGTTCAGGTGACTCTTCATGTGTGGTTGAAGAACTGTAAAATTTGATGTGGAAAAAAGGTCTTTCCAAGTTTCTTTACAAATGCTTATCTTGTATATCTCCCAAGATTTTCAGTCTCTTAACAGTTATTAAACCAACTTTTAATAACTCCTGCCGACTTGTTGACAGAATTTGGGGTGGAATGACGCAACAATCTTCACATTGTCCCCCTACGTAAAAAACACCCTTGAACGTGTGTTTTAAATCATATCAGATTGATAACCAACCCACAGCAAAGTTACCTAGAGAGATTGTGCACACGCATTTCCATTGGCATTCAGCAAATATCAAATGCTTGGGGTGTATAAGTAGGTTCCTGTTTAAGACATGAACCCACCAGCTGTCCTTACCAAAATAACTTATTTGGCAGAGCGATAGACTGAAGATCTAGAAGTCCCTGGTTCATCCCCAGATTTCTGCATGTGAACATAGAAAGCGCATTTATTTAAACCTTGTTGAAAGAATTAGAGGACTGAATGAAAGATACAAGATGATAGGTACGCTGTAGCAATTGAACACAATATGAGCTCAACAGATGAAGCTTTTATTTCAGTATGCAAGAGGGGAACAGGGAAGTCATGGAGCTTTAAAGCACCAACAGCATCCTCAAAGTCAATGAGAGTTTGCATGAAATACTCAGCTGGTTTCCCTGGGGATCGAACCCAGGACCTTCTACGTGTAAAGCAGATTTGATGACCTCTACACAATGAAACCACAGAGCATGTGCCTGCATCCTACATGGCTGCTCTCTTTGATTTGCCCTGTTGAGTAAATCTACTATTTGTTTTGCAAGTCCTTTGTGTAACTGTCTTTCACATAGCTCAAATTGGAGCTACATTATAAAGGTGCAGAACTACACGAACATTGATCAAGACTAGGTAATCAGGATCTACTTTTATTTATTAGCCAAAATATGAAAATCATAAGCAATTTTACAAATAATTGCACTATTAAATGCACACAGACATAGCACATGAGGGCAAGGGTAGACACGACTTGGATCAAAATGTTACCTTAGCAAAAAGTAGCTGTATAGAAATGAACTCTGGCAAAAATGATCAGAATGAAAAATACTCACACACAAAGAAAGTACCCATACAAAAATATTCAATTCAAGTGGGGGCGAAGCTAAAACTACAATCCGACTATGAAGCACTTTCTGTGAATTGCAGACAGACAGTGGCTCTGGTTGAGGTCTAATTGGAAATAAAACTTGGAACAAGAGTCATGAATGCTGCAGTACAATTCCTATTTTTGACAAGACAACCCAAATGAGGAGCATGAAGAAGCACAAGTGGTGACAATAAAATGGTTCATTTATTTGCCTGTCAACGCAATGGATCCTCTTCACGTGTCTTCATGGCTGCCTCTGGGCTGTTGTGCTGGCTAAGGTGAGTGAATGGCCAATGTATGTACTGTATGCCATTGCCATATGATGCGTCCATCAGTCGGTAGAGCATCAGACTTTTAATCTGAGGGTCCAGGGTTCAAGTCCCTGTTCAGGTGACTCTTCATGTGTGGTTGAAGAACTGTAAAATTTGATGTGGAAAAAAGGTCTTTCCAAGTTTCTTTACAAATGCTTATCTTGTATATCTCCCAAGATTTTCAGTCTCTTAACAGTTATTAAACCAACTTTTAATAACTCCTGCCGACTTGTTGACAGAATTTGGGGTGGAATGACGCAACAATCTTCACATTGTCCCCCTACGTAAAAAACACCCTTGAACGTGTGTTTTAAATCATATCAGATTGATAACCAACCCACAGCAAAGTTACCTAGAGAGATTGTGCACACGCATTTACATTGGCATTCAGCAAATATCAAATGCTTGGGGTGTATAAGTAGGTTCCTGTTTAAGACATGAACCCACCAGCTGTCTTTACCAAAATAACTTATTTGGCAGAGCGATAGACTGAAGATCTAGAAGTCCCTGGTTCATCCCCAGATTTCTGCATGTGAACATAGAAAGCGCATTTATTTAAACCTTGTTGAAAGAATTAGAGGACTGAATGAAAGATACAAGATGATAGGTACGCTGTAGCAATTGAACACAATATGAGCTCAACAGATAAAGCTTTTATTTCAGTATGCAAGAGGGGAACAGTAAAGTCATGGAGCTTTAAAGCACCAACAGCATGCTCAAAGTCAATGAGAGTTTGTATGAAACACACAGCTGTTTTCCCTGGGGATCGAACCCAGGACCTTCTGCGTGTAAAGCAGATGTGATGACCTCTACACAATGAAACCACAGAGCATGTGCCTGCATCCTACATGGCTGCTCTCTTTGATTTGCCCTGTTGAGTAAATCTACTATTTGTTTTGCAAGTCCTTTGTGTAACTGTCTTTCACATAGCTCAAATTGGAGCTACATTATAAAGGTGCAGAACTACACGAACATTGATCAAGACTAGGTAATCAGGATCTACTTTTATTTATTAGCCAAAATATGAAAATCATAAGCAATTTTACAAATAATTGCACTATTAAATGCACACAGACATAGCACATGAGGGCAAGGGTAGACACGACTTGGATCAAAATGTTACCTTAGCAAAAAGTAGCTGTATAGAAATGAACTCTGGCAAAAATGATCAGAATGAAAAATACTCACACACAAAGAAAGTACCCATACAAAAATATTCAATTCAAGTGGGGGCGAAGCTAAAACTACAATCCAACTATGAAGCACTTTCTGTGAATTGCAGACAGACAGTGGCTCTGGTTGAGGTCTAATTGGAAATAAAACTTGGAACAAGAGTCATGATTGCTGCAGTACAATTCCTATTTTTGACAAGACAACCCAAATGAGGAGCATGAAGAAGCACAAGTGGTGACAATAAAATGGTTCATTTATTTGCCTGTGCTGACAACGCAATGGATCCTCTTCACATGTCTTCATGGCTGCCTCTGGGCTGTTGTGCTAGCTAAGGTGAGTGAATGGCCAATGTATGTACTGTATGCCATTGCCATATGATGCGTCCATCAGTCGGTAGAGCATCAGACTTTTAATCTGAGGGTCCAGGGTTCAAGTCCCTGTTCAGGTGACTCTTCATGTGTGGTTGAAGAACTGTAAAATTTGATGTGGAAAAAAGGTCTTTCCAAGTTTCTTTACAAATGCTTATCTTGTATATCTCCCAAGATTTTCATTCTCTTTACAGTTATTAAACCAACTTTTAATAACTCCTGCCGACTTGTTGACAGAATTTGGGGTGGAATGACGCAACAATCTTCACATTGTCCCCCTACGTAAAAAACACCCTTGAACGTGTGTTTTAAATCATATCAGATTGATAACCAACCCACAGCAAAGTTACCTAGAGAGATTGTGCACACGCATTTACATTGGCATTCAGCAAATATCAAATGCTTGGGGTGTATAAGTAGGTTCCTGTTTAAGACATGAACCCACCAGCTGTCCTTACCAAAATAACTCATTTGGCAGAGCGATAGACTGAAGATCTAGAAGTCCCTGGTTCATCCCCAGATTTCTGCATGTGAACATAGAAAGCGCATTTACTTAAACCTTGTTGAAAGAATTAGAGGACTGAATGAAAGATACAAGATGATAGGTACGCTGTAGCTATTGAACACAATATGAGCTCAACAGATGAAGCTTTTATTTCAGTATGCAAGAGGGGCACAGTAAAGTCATGGAGCTTTAAAGCACCAACAGCATCCTCAAAGTCAATGAGAGTTTGCATGAAATACTCAGCTGGTTTCACTGGGGATCGAACCCAGGACCTTCTGCGTGTAAAGCAGATGTGATGACCTCTACACAATGAAACCACAGAGCATCCGCCTGCATCCTACATGGCTGCTCTCTTTGATTTGCCCTGTTGAGTAAATCTACTATTTGTTTTGCAAGTCCTTTGTGTAACTGTCTTTCACATAGCTCAAATTGGAGCTACATTATAAAGGTGCAGAACTACACGAACATTGATCAAGACTAGGTAATCAGGATCTACTTTTATTTATTAGCCAAAATATGAAAATCATAAGCAATTTTACAAATAATTGCACTATTAAATGCACACAGACATAGCACATGAGGGCAAGGGTAGACACGACTTGGATCAAAATGTTACCTTAGCAAAAAGTAGCTGTATAGAAATGAACTCTGGCAAAAATGATCAGAATGAAAAATACTCACACACAAAGAAAGTACCCATACAAAAATATTCAATTCAAGTGGGGGCGAAGCTAAAACTACAATCCGACTATGAAGCACTTTCTGTGAATTGCAGACAGACAGTGGCTCTGGTTGAGGTCTAATTGGAAATAAAACTTGGAACAAGAGTCATGATTGCTGCAGTACAATTCCTATTTTTGACAAGACAACCCAAATGAGGAGCATGAAGAAGCACAAGTGGTGACAATAAAATGGTTCATTTATTTGCCTGTGCTGACAACGCAATGGATCCTCTTCACATGTCTTCATGGCTGCCTCTGGGCTGTTGTGCTAGCTAAGGTGAGTGAATGGCCAATGTATGTACTGTATGCCATTGCCATATGATGCGTCCATCAGTCGGTAGAGCATCAGACTTTTAATCTGAGGGTCCAGGGTTCAAGTCCCTGTTCAGGTGACTCTTCATGTGTGGTTGAAGAACTGTAAAATTTGATGTGGAAAAAAGGTCTTTCCAAGTTTCTTTACAAATGCTTATCTTGTATATCTCCCAAGATTTTCATTCTCTTTACAGTTATTAAACCAACTTTTAATAACTCCTGCCGACTTGTTGACAGAATTTGGGGTGGAATGACGCAACAATCTTCACATTGTCCCCCTACGTAAAAAACACCCTTGAACGTGTGTTTTAAATCATATCAGATTGATAACCAACCCACAGCAAAGTTACCTAGAGAGATTGTGCACACGCATTTACATTGGCATTCAGCAAATATCAAATGCTTGGGGTGTATAAGTAGGTTCCTGTTTAAGACATGAACCCACCAGCTGTCCTTACCAAAATAACTCATTTGGCAGAGCGATAGACTGAAGATCTAGAAGTCCCTGGTTCATCCCCAGATTTCTGCATGTGAACATAGAAAGCGCATTTACTTAAACCTTGTTGAAAGAATTAGAGGACTGAATGAAAGATACAAGATGATAGGTACGCTGTAGCTATTGAACACAATATGAGCTCAACAGATGAAGCTTTTATTTCAGTATGCAAGAGGGGCACAGTAAAGTCATGGAGCTTTAAAGCACCAACAGCATCCTCAAAGTCAATGAGAGTTTGCATGAAATACTCAGCTGGTTTCACTGGGGATCGAACCCAGGACCTTCTGCGTGTAAAGCAGATGTGATGACCTCTACACAATGAAACCACAGAGCATGTGCCTGCATCCTACATGGCTGCTCTCTTTGATTTGCCCTGTTGAGTAAATCTACTATTTGTTTTGCAAGTCCTTTGTGTAACTGTCTTTCACATAGCTCAAATTGGAGCTACATTATAAAGGTGCAGAACTACACGAACATTGATCAAGACTAGGTAATCAGGATCTACTTTTATTTATTAGCCAAAATATGAAAATCATAAGCAATTTTACAAATAATTGCACTATTAAATGCACACAGACATAGCACATGAGGGCAAGGGTAGACACGACTTGGATCAAAATGTTACCTTAGCAAAAAGTAGCTGTATAGAAATGAACTCTGGCAAAAATGATCAGAATGAAAAATACTCACACACAAAGAAAGTACCCATACAAAAATATTCAATTCAAGTGGGGGCGAAGCTAAAACTACAATCCGACTATGAAGCACTTTCTGTGAATTGCAGACAGACAGTGGCTCTGGTTGAGGTCTAATTGGAAATAAAACTTGGAACAAGAGTCATGATTGCTGCAGTACAATTCCTATTTTTGACAAGACAACCCAAATGAGGAGCATGAAGAAGCACAAGTGGTGACAATAAAATGGTTCATTTATTTGCCTGTCAACGCAATGGATCCTCTTCACGTGTCTTCATGGCTGCCTCTGGGCTGTTGTGCTGGCTAAGGTGAGTGAATGGCCAATGTATGTACTGTATGCCATTGCCATATGATGCGTCCATCAGTCGGTAGAGCATCAGACTTTTAATCTGAGGGTCCAGGGTTCAAGTCCCTGTTCAGGTGACTCTTCATGTGTAGTTGAAGAACTGTAAAATTTGATGTGGAAAAAAGGTCTTTCCAAGTTTCTTTACAAATGCTTATCTTGTATATCTCCCAAGATTTTCAGTCTCTTTACAGTTATTAAACCAACTTTTAATAACTCCTGCCGACTTGTTGACAGAATTTGGGGTGGAATGACGCAACAATCTTCACATTGTCCCCCTACGTAAAAAACACCCTTGAACGTGTGTTTTAAATCATATCAGATTGATAACCAACCCACAGCAAAGTTACCTAGAGAGATTGTGCACACGCATTTCCATTGGCATTCAGCAAATATCAAATGCTTGGGGTGTATAAGTAGGTTCCTGTTTAAGACATGAACCCACCAGCTGTCCTTACCAAAATAACTTATTTGGCAGAGCGATAGACTGAAGATCTAGAAGTCCCTGGTTCATCCCCAGATTTCTGCATGTGAACATAGAAAGCGCATTTATTTAAACCTTGTTGAAAGAATTAGAGGACTGAATGAAAGATACAAGATGATAGGTACGCTGTAGCAATTGAACACAATATGAGCTCAACAGATGAAGCTTTTATTTCAGTATGCAAGAGGGGAACAGGGAAGTCATGGAGCTTTAAAGCACCAACAGCATGCTCAAAGTCAATGAGAGTTTGTATGAAACACACAGCTGGTTTCCCTGGGGATCGAACCCAGGACCTTCTGCGTGTAAAGCAGATTTGATGACCTCTACACAATGAAACCACAGAGCATGTGCCTGCATTCTACATGGCTGCTCTCTTTGATTTGCCCTGTTGAGTAAATCTACTATTTGTTTTGCAAGTCCTTTGTGTAACTGTCTTTCACATAGCTCAAATTGGAGCTACATTATAAAGGTGCAGAACTACACGAACGTTGATCAAGACTAGGTAATCAGGATCTACTTTTATTTATTAGCCAAAATATGAAAATCATAAGCAATTTTACAAATAATTGCACTATTAAATGCACACAGACATAGCACATGAGGGCAAGGGTAGACACGACTTGGATCAAAATGTTACCTGAGCAAAAAGTAGCCGTATAGAAATGAACTCTGGCAAAAATGATCAGAATGAAAAATACTCACACACAAAGAAAGTACCCATACAAAAATATTCAATTCAAGTGGGGGCGAAGCTAAAACTACAATCCAACTATGAAGCACTTTCTGTGAATTGCAGACAGACAGTGACTCTGGTTGAGGTCTAATTGGAAATAAAACTTGGAACAAGAGTCATGATTGCTGCAGTACAATTCCTATTTTTGACAAGACAACCCAAATGAGGAGCATGAAGAAGCACAAGTGGTGACAATAAAATGGTTCATTTATTTGCCTGTGCTGACAACGCAATGGATCCTCTTCACATGTCTTCATGGCTGCCTCTGGGCTGTTGTGCTAGCTAAGGTGAGTGAATGGCCAATGTATGTACTGTATGCCATTGCCATATGATGCGTCCATCAGTCGGTAGAGCATCAGACTTTTAATCTGAGGGTCCAGGGTTCAAGTCCCTGTTCAGGTGACTCTTCATGTGTGGTTGAAGAACTGTAAAATTTGATGTGGAAAAAAGGTCTTTCCAAGTTTCTTTACAAATGCTTATCTTGTATATCTCCCAAGATTTTCATTCTCTTTACAGTTATTAAACCAACTTTTAATAACTCCTGCCGACTTGTTGACAGAATTTGGGGTGGAATGACGCAACAATCTTCACATTGTCCCCCTACGTAAAAAACACCCTTGAACGTGTGTTTTAAATCATATCAGATTGATAACCAACCCACAGCAAAGTTACCTAGAGAGATTGTGCACACGCATTTACATTGGCATTCAGCAAATATCAAATGCTTGGGGTGTATAAGTAGGTTCCTGTTTAAGACATGAACCCACCAGCTGTCCTTACCAAAATAACTCATTTGGCAGAGCGATAGACTGAAGATCTAGAAGTCCCTGGTTCATCCCCAGATTTCTGCATGTGAACATAGAAAGCGCATTTACTTAAACCTTGTTGAAAGAATTAGAGGACTGAATGAAAGATACAAGATGATAGGTACGCTGTAGCTATTGAACACAATATGAGCTCAACAGATGAAGCTTTTATTTCAGTATGCAAGAGGGGCACAGTAAAGTCATGGAGCTTTAAAGCACCAACAGCATCCTCAAAGTCAATGAGAGTTTGCATGAAATACTCAGCTGGTTTCACTGGGGATCGAACCCAGGACCTTCTGCGTGTAAAGCAGATGTGATGACCTCTACACAATGAAACCACAGAGCATGTGCCTGCATCCTACATGGCTGCTCTCTTTGATTTGCCCTGTTGAGTAAATCTACTATTTGTTTTGCAAGTCCTTTGTGTAACTGTCTTTCACATAGCTCAAATTGGAGCTACATTATAAAGGTGCAGAACTACACGAACATTGATCAAGACTAGGTAATCAGGATCTACTTTTATTTATTAGCCAAAATATGAAAATCATAAGCAATTTTACAAATAATTGCACTATTAAATGCACACAGACATAGCACATGAGGGCAAGGGTAGACACGACTTGGATCAAAATGTTACCTTAGCAAAAAGTAGCTGTATAGAAATGAACTCTGGCAAAAATGATCAGAATGAAAAATACTCACACACAAAGAAAGTACCCATACAAAAATATTCAATTCAAGTGGGGGCGAAGCTAAAACTACAATCCGACTATGAAGCACTTTCTGTGAATTGCAGACAGACAGTGGCTCTGGTTGAGGTCTAATTGGAAATAAAACTTGGAACAAGAGTCATGATTGCTGCAGTACAATTCCTATTTTTGACAAGACAACCCAAATGAGGAGCATGAAGAAGCACAAGTGGTGACAATAAAATGGTTCATTTATTTGCCTGTCAACGCAATGGATCCTCTTCACGTGTCTTCATGGCTGCCTCTGGGCTGTTGTGCTGGCTAAGGTGAGTGAATGGCCAATGTATGTACTGTATGCCATTGCCATATGATGCGTCCATCAGTCGGTAGAGCATCAGACTTTTAATCTGAGGGTCCAGGGTTCAAGTCCCTGTTCAGGTGACTCTTCATGTGTAGTTGAAGAACTGTAAAATTTGATGTGGAAAAAAGGTCTTTCCAAGTTTCTTTACAAATGCTTATCTTGTATATCTCCCAAGATTTTCAGTCTCTTTACAGTTATTAAACCAACTTTTAATAACTCCTGCCGACTTGTTGACAGAATTTGGGGTGGAATGACGCAACAATCTTCACATTGTCCCCCTACGTAAAAAACACCCTTGAACGTGTGTTTTAAATCATATCAGATTGATAACCAACCCACAGCAAAGTTACCTAGAGAGATTGTGCACACGCATTTCCATTGGCATTCAGCAAATATCAAATGCTTGGGGTGTATAAGTAGGTTCCTGTTTAAGACATGAACCCACCAGCTGTCCTTACCAAAATAACTTATTTGGCAGAGCGATAGACTGAAGATCTAGAAGTCCCTGGTTCATCCCCAGATTTCTGCATGTGAACATAGAAAGCGCATTTATTTAAACCTTGTTGAAAGAATTAGAGGACTGAATGAAAGATACAAGATGATAGGTACGCTGTAGCAATTGAACACAATATGAGCTCAACAGATGAAGCTTTTATTTCAGTATGCAAGAGGGGAACAGGGAAGTCATGGAGCTTTAAAGCACCAACAGCATGCTCAAAGTCAATGAGAGTTTGTATGAAACACACAGCTGGTTTCCCTGGGGATCGAACCCAGGACCTTCTGCGTGTAAAGCAGATTTGATGACCTCTACACAATGAAACCACAGAGCATGTGCCTGCATTCTACATGGCTGCTCTCTTTGATTTGCCCTGTTGAGTAAATCTACTATTTGTTTTGCAAGTCCTTTGTGTAACTGTCTTTCACATAGCTCAAATTGGAGCTACATTATAAAGGTGCAGAACTACACGAACGTTGATCAAGACTAGGTAATCAGGATCTACTTTTATTTATTAGCCAAAATATGAAAATCATAAGCAATTTTACAAATAATTGCACTATTAAATGCACACAGACATAGCACATGAGGGCAAGGGTAGACACGACTTGGATCAAAATGTTACCTGAGCAAAAAGTAGCCGTATAGAAATGAACTCTGGCAAAAATGATCAGAATGAAAAATACTCACACACAAAGAAAGTACCCATACAAAAATATTCAATTCAAGTGGGGGCGAAGCTAAAACTACAATCCAACTATGAAGCACTTTCTGTGAATTGCAGACAGACAGTGACTCTGGTTGAGGTCTAATTGGAAATAAAACTTGGAACAAGAGTCATGATTGCTGCAGTACAATTCCTATTTTTGACAAGACAACCCAAATGAGGAGCATGAAGAAGCACAAGTGGTGACAATAAAATGGTTCATTTATTTGCCTGCGCTGACAACGCAATAGATCCTCTTCACGTGTCTTCATGGCTGCCTCTGGGCTGTTGTGCTGGCTAAGGTGAGTGAATGGCCAATGTATGTACTGTATGCCATTGCCATATGATGCGTCCATCAGTCGCTAGAGCATCAGACTTTTAATCTGAGGGTCCAGGGTTCAAGTCCCTGTTCAGGTGACTCTTCATGTGTGGTTGAAGAACTGTAAAATTTGATGTGGAAAAAAGGTCTTTCCAAGTTTCTTTACAAATGCTTATCTTGTATATCTCCCAAGATTTTCATTCTCTTTACAGTTATTAAACCAACTTTTAATAACTCCTGCCGACTTGTTGACAGAATTTGGGGTGGAATGACGCAACAATCTTCACATTGTCCCCCTACGTAAAAAACACCCTTGAACGTGTGTTTTAAATCATATCAGATTGATAACCAACCCACAGCAAAGTTACCTAGAGAGATTGTGCACACGCATTTACATTGGCATTCAGCAAATATCAAATGCTTGGGGTGTATAAGTAGGTTCCTGTTTAAGACATGAACCCACCAGCTGTCCTTACCAAAATAACTCATTTGGCAGAGCGATAGACTGAAGATCTAGAAGTCCCTGGTTCATCCCCAGATTTCTGCATGTGAACATAGAAAGCGCATTTACTTAAACCTTGTTGAAAGAATTAGAGGACTGAATGAAAGATATAAGATGATAGGTACGCTGTAGCTATTGAACACAATATGAGCTCAACAGATGAAGCTTTTATTTCAGTATGCAAGAGGGGCACAGTAAAGTCATGGAGCTTTAAAGCACCAACAGCATCCTCAAAGTCAATGAGAGTTTGCATGAAATACTCAGCTGGTTTCACTGGGGATCGAACCCAGGACCTTCTGCGTGTAAAGCAGATGTGATGACCTCTACACAATGAAACCACAGAGCATCCGCCTGCATCCTACATGGCTGCTCTCTTTGATTTGCCCTGTTGAGTAAATCTACTATTTGTTTTGCAAGTCCTTTGTGTAACTGTCTTTCACATAGCTCAAATTGGAGCTACATTATAAAGGTGCAGAACTACACGAACATTGATCAAGACTAGGTAATCAGGATCTACTTTTATTTATTAGCCAAAATATGAAAATCATAAGCAATTTTACAAATAATTGCACTATTAAATGCACACAGACATAGCACATGAGGGCAAGGGTAGACACGACTTGGATCAAAATGTTACCTTAGCAAAAAGTAGCTGTATAGAAATGAACTCTGGCAAAAATGATCAGAATGAAAAATACTCACACACAAAGAAAGTACCCATACAAAAATATTCAATTCAAGTGGGGGCGAAGCTAAAACTACAATCCGACTATGAAGCACTTTCTGTGAATTGCAGACAGACAGTGGCTCTGGTTGAGGTCTAATTGGAAATAAAACTTGGAACAAGAGTCATGATTGCTGCAGTACAATTCCTATTTTTGACAAGACAACCCAAATGAGGAGCATGAAGAAGCACAAGTGGTGACAATAAAATGGTTCATTTATTTGCCTGTCAACGCAATGGATCCTCTTCACGTGTCTTCATGGCTGCCTCTGGGCTGTTGTGCTGGCTAAGGTGAGTGAATGGCCAATGTATGTACTGTATGCCATTGCCATATGATGCGTCCATCAGTCGGTAGAGCATCAGACTTTTAATCTGAGGGTCCAGGGTTCAAGTCCCTGTTCAGGTGACTCTTCATGTGTGGTTGAAGAACTGTAAAATTTGATGTGGAAAAAAGGTCTTTCCAAGTTTCTTTACAAATGCTTATCTTGTATATCTCCCAAGATTTTCAGTCTCTTAACAGTTATTAAACCAACTTTTAATAACTCCTGCCGACTTGTTGACAGAATTTGGGGTGGAATGACGCAACAATCTTCACATTGTCCCCCTACGTAAAAAACACCCTTGAACGTGTGTTTTAAATCATATCAGATTGATAACCAACCCACAGCAAAGTTACCTAGAGAGATTGTGCACACGCATTTCCATTGGCATTCAGCAAATATCAAATGCTTGGGGTGTATAAGTAGGTTCCTGTTTAAGACATGAACCCACCAGCTGTCCTTACCAAAATAACTCATTTGGCAGAGCGATAGACTGAAGATCTAGAAGTCCCTGGTTCATCCCCAGATTTCTGCATGTGAACATAGAAAGCGCATTTACTTAAACCTTGTTGAAAGAATTAGAGGACTGAATGAAAGATACAAGATGATAGGTACGCTGTAGCTATTGAACACAATATGAGCTCAACAGATGAAGCTTTTATTTCAGTATGCAAGAGGGGCACAGTAAAGTCATGGAGCTTTAAAGCACCAACAGCATCCTCAAAGTCAATGAGAGTTTGCATGAAATACTCAGCTGGTTTCACTGGGGATCGAACCCAGGACCTTCTGCGTGTAAAGCAGATGTGATGACCTCTACACAATGAAACCACAGAGCATGTGCCTGCATCCTACATGGCTGCTCTCTTTGATTTGCCCTGTTGAGTAAATCTACTATTTGTTTTGCAAGTCCTTTGTGTAACTGTCTTTCACATAGCTCAAATTGGAGCTACATTATAAAGGTGCAGAACTACACGAACATTGATCAAGACTAGGTAATCAGGATCTACTTTTATTTATTAGCCAAAATATGAAAATCATAAGCAATTTTACAAATAATTGCACTATTAAATGCACACAGACATAGCACATGAGGGCAAGGGTAGACACGACTTGGATCAAAATGTTACCTTAGCAAAAAGTAGCTGTATAGAAATGAACTCTGGCAAAAATGATCAGAATGAAAAATACTCACACACAAAGAAAGTACCCATACAAAAATATTCAATTCAAGTGGGGGCGAAGCTAAAACTACAATCCGACTATGAAGCACTTTCTGTGAATTGCAGACAGACAGTGGCTCTGGTTGAGGTCTAATTGGAAATAAAACTTGGAACAAGAGTCATGAATGCTGCAGTACAATTCCTATTTTTGACAAGACAACCCAAATGAGGAGCATGAAGAAGCACAAGTGGTGACAATAAAATGGTTCATTTATTTGCCTGTCAACGCAATGGATCCTCTTCACGTGTCTTCATGGCTGCCTCTGGGCTGTTGTGCTGGCTAAGGTGAGTGAATGGCCAATGTATGTACTGTATGCCATTGCCATATGATGCGTCCATCAGTCGGTAGAGCATCAGACTTTTAATCTGAGGGTCCAGGGTTCAAGTCCCTGTTCAGGTGACTCTTCATGTGTGGTTGAAGAACTGTAAAATTTGATGTGGAAAAAAGGTCTTTCCAAGTTTCTTTACAAATGCTTATCTTGTATATCTCCCAAGATTTTCAGTCTCTTAACAGTTATTAAACCAACTTTTAATAACTCCTGCCGACTTGTTGACAGAATTTGGGGTGGAATGACGCAACAATCTTCACATTGTCCCCCTACGTAAAAAACACCCTTGAACGTGTGTTTTAAATCATATCAGATTGATAACCAACCCACAGCAAAGTTACCTAGAGAGATTGTGCACACGCATTTCCATTGGCATTCAGCAAATATCAAATGCTTGGGGTGTATAAGTAGGTTCCTGTTTAAGACATGAACCCACCAGCTGTCTTTACCAAAATAACTTATTTGGCAGAGCGATAGACTGAAGATCTAGAAGTCCCTGGTTCATCCCCAGATTTCTGCATGTGAACATAGAAAGCGCATTTATTTAAACCTTGTTGAAAGAATTAGAGGACTGAATGAAAGATACAAGATGATAGGTACGCTGTAGCAATTGAACACAATATGAGCTCAACAGATAAAGCTTTTATTTCAGTATGCAAGAGGGGAACAGTGAAGTCATGGAGCTTTAAAGCACCAACAGCATGCTCAAAGTCAATGAGAGTTTGTATGAAACACACAGCTGTTTTCCCTGGGGATCGAACCCAGGACCTTCTGCGTGTAAAGCAGATGTGATGACCTCTACACAATGAAACCACAGAGCATGTGCCTGCATCCTACATGGCTGCTCTCTTTGATTTGCCCTGTTGAGTAAATCTACTATTTGTTTTGCAAGTCCTTTGTGTAACTGTCTTTCACATAGCTCAAATTGGAGCTACATTATAAAGGTGCAGAACTACACGAACATTGATCAAGACTAGGTAATCAGGATCTACTTTTATTTATTAGCCAAAATATGAAAATCATAAGCAATTTTACAAATAATTGCACTATTAAATGCACACAGACATAGCACATGAGGGCAAGGGTAGACACGACTTGGATCAAAATGTTACCTTAGCAAAAAGTAGCTGTATAGAAATGAACTCTGGCAAAAATGATCAGAATGAAAAATACTCACACACAAAGAAAGTACCCATACAAAAATATTCAATTCAAGTGGGGGCGAAGCTAAAACTACAATCCAACTATGAAGCACTTTCTGTGAATTGCAGACAGACAGTGGCTCTGGTTGAGGTCTAATTGGAAATAAAACTTGGAACAAGAGTCATGATTGCTGCAGTACAATTCCTATTTTTGACAAGACAACCCAAATGAGGAGCATGAAGAAGCACAAGTGGTGACAATAAAATGGTTCATTTATTTGCCTGTGCTGACAACGCAATGGATCCTCTTCACATGTCTTCATGGCTGCCTCTGGGCTGTTGTGCTAGCTAAGGTGAGTGAATGGCCAATGTATGTACTGTATGCCATTGCCATATGATGCGTCCATCAGTCGGTAGAGCATCAGACTTTTAATCTGAGGGTCCAGGGTTCAAGTCCCTGTTCAGGTGACTCTTCATGTGTGGTTGAAGAACTGTAAAATTTGATGTGGAAAAAAGGTCTTTCCAAGTTTCTTTACAAATGCTTATCTTGTATATCTCCCAAGATTTTCATTCTCTTTACAGTTATTAAACCAACTTTTAATAACTCCTGCCGACTTGTTGACAGAATTTGGGGTGGAATGACGCAACAATCTTCACATTGTCCCCCTACGTAAAAAACACCCTTGAACGTGTGTTTTAAATCATATCAGATTGATAACCAACCCACAGCAAAGTTACCTAGAGAGATTGTGCACACGCATTTACATTGGCATTCAGCAAATATCAAATGCTTGGGGTGTATAAGTAGGTTCCTGTTTAAGACATGAACCCACCAGCTGTCCTTACCAAAATAACTCATTTGGCAGAGCGATAGACTGAAGATCTAGAAGTCCCTGGTTCATCCCCAGATTTCTGCATGTGAACATAGAAAGCGCATTTACTTAAACCTTGTTGAAAGAATTAGAGGACTGAATGAAAGATACAAGATGATAGGTACGCTGTAGCTATTGAACACAATATGAGCTCAACAGATGAAGCTTTTATTTCAGTATGCAAGAGGGGCACAGTAAAGTCATGGAGCTTTAAAGCACCAACAGCATCCTCAAAGTCAATGAGAGTTTGCATGAAATACTCAGCTGGTTTCACTGGGGATCGAACCCAGGACCTTCTGCGTGTAAAGCAGATGTGATGACCTCTACACAATGAAACCACAGAGCATCCGCCTGCATCCTACATGGCTGCTCTCTTTGATTTGCCCTGTTGAGTAAATCTACTATTTGTTTTGCAAGTCCTTTGTGTAACTGTCTTTCACATAGCTCAAATTGGAGCTACATTATAAAGGTGCAGAACTACACGAACATTGATCAAGACTAGGTAATCAGGATCTACTTTTATTTATTAGCCAAAATATGAAAATCATAAGCAATTTTACAAATAATTGCACTATTAAATGCACACAGACATAGCACATGAGGGCAAGGGTAGACACGACTTGGATCAAAATGTTACCTTAGCAAAAAGTAGCTGTATAGAAATGAACTCTGGCAAAAATGATCAGAATGAAAAATACTCACACACAAAGAAAGTACCCATACAAAAATATTCAATTCAAGTGGGGGCGAAGCTAAAACTACAATCCGACTATGAAGCACTTTCTGTGAATTGCAGACAGACAGTGGCTCTGGTTGAGGTCTAATTGGAAATAAAACTTGGAACAAGAGTCATGATTGCTGCAGTACAATTCCTATTTTTGACAAGACAACCCAAATGAGGAGCATGAAGAAGCACAAGTGGTGACAATAAAATGGTTCATTTATTTGCCTGTGCTGACAACGCAATGGATCCTCTTCACATGTCTTCATGGCTGCCTCTGGGCTGTTGTGCTAGCTAAGGTGAGTGAATGGCCAATGTATGTACTGTATGCCATTGCCATATGATGCGTCCATCAGTCGGTAGAGCATCAGACTTTTAATCTGAGGGTCCAGGGTTCAAGTCCCTGTTCAGGTGACTCTTCATGTGTGGTTGAAGAACTGTAAAATTTGATGTGGAAAAAAGGTCTTTCCAAGTTTCTTTACAAATGCTTATCTTGTATATCTCCCAAGATTTTCATTCTCTTTACAGTTATTAAACCAACTTTTAATAACTCCTGCCGACTTGTTGACAGAATTTGGGGTGGAATGACGCAACAATCTTCACATTGTCCCCCTACGTAAAAAACACCCTTGAACGTGTGTTTTAAATCATATCAGATTGATAACCAACCCACAGCAAAGTTACCTAGAGAGATTGTGCACACGCATTTACATTGGCATTCAGCAAATATCAAATGCTTGGGGTGTATAAGTAGGTTCCTGTTTAAGACATGAACCCACCAGCTGTCCTTACCAAAATAACTCATTTGGCAGAGCGATAGACTGAAGATCTAGAAGTCCCTGGTTCATCCCCAGATTTCTGCATGTGAACATAGAAAGCGCATTTACTTAAACCTTGTTGAAAGAATTAGAGGACTGAATGAAAGATACAAGATGATAGGTACGCTGTAGCTATTGAACACAATATGAGCTCAACAGATGAAGCTTTTATTTCAGTATGCAAGAGGGGCACAGTAAAGTCATGGAGCTTTAAAGCACCAACAGCATCCTCAAAGTCAATGAGAGTTTGCATGAAATACTCAGCTGGTTTCACTGGGGATCGAACCCAGGACCTTCTGCGTGTAAAGCAGATGTGATGACCTCTACACAATGAAACCACAGAGCATGTGCCTGCATCCTACATGGCTGCTCTCTTTGATTTGCCCTGTTGAGTAAATCTACTATTTGTTTTGCAAGTCCTTTGTGTAACTGTCTTTCACATAGCTCAAATTGGAGCTACATTATAAAGGTGCAGAACTACACGAACATTGATCAAGACTAGGTAATCAGGATCTACTTTTATTTATTAGCCAAAATATGAAAATCATAAGCAATTTTACAAATAATTGCACTATTAAATGCACACAGACATAGCACATGAGGGCAAGGGTAGACACGACTTGGATCAAAATGTTACCTTAGCAAAAAGTAGCTGTATAGAAATGAACTCTGGCAAAAATGATCAGAATGAAAAATACTCACACACAAAGAAAGTACCCATACAAAAATATTCAATTCAAGTGGGGGCGAAGCTAAAACTACAATCCGACTATGAAGCACTTTCTGTGAATTGCAGACAGACAGTGGCTCTGGTTGAGGTCTAATTGGAAATAAAACTTGGAACAAGAGTCATGATTGCTGCAGTACAATTCCTATTTTTGACAAGACAACCCAAATGAGGAGCATGAAGAAGCACAAGTGGTGACAATAAAATGGTTCATTTATTTGCCTGTCAACGCAATGGATCCTCTTCACGTGTCTTCATGGCTGCCTCTGGGCTGTTGTGCTGGCTAAGGTGAGTGAATGGCCAATGTATGTACTGTATGCCATTGCCATATGATGCGTCCATCAGTCGGTAGAGCATCAGACTTTTAATCTGAGGGTCCAGGGTTCAAGTCCCTGTTCAGGTGACTCTTCATGTGTAGTTGAAGAACTGTAAAATTTGATGTGGAAAAAAGGTCTTTCCAAGTTTCTTTACAAATGCTTATCTTGTATATCTCCCAAGATTTTCAGTCTCTTTACAGTTATTAAACCAACTTTTAATAACTCCTGCCGACTTGTTGACAGAATTTGGGGTGGAATGACGCAACAATCTTCACATTGTCCCCCTACGTAAAAAACACCCTTGAACGTGTGTTTTAAATCATATCAGATTGATAACCAACCCACAGCAAAGTTACCTAGAGAGATTGTGCACACGCATTTCCATTGGCATTCAGCAAATATCAAATGCTTGGGGTGTATAAGTAGGTTCCTGTTTAAGACATGAACCCACCAGCTGTCCTTACCAAAATAACTTATTTGGCAGAGCGATAGACTGAAGATCTAGAAGTCCCTGGTTCATCCCCAGATTTCTGCATGTGAACATAGAAAGCGCATTTATTTAAACCTTGTTGAAAGAATTAGAGGACTGAATGAAAGATACAAGATGATAGGTACGCTGTAGCAATTGAACACAATATGAGCTCAACAGATGAAGCTTTTATTTCAGTATGCAAGAGGGGAACAGGGAAGTCATGGAGCTTTAAAGCACCAACAGCATGCTCAAAGTCAATGAGAGTTTGTATGAAACACACAGCTGGTTTCCCTGGGGATCGAACCCAGGACCTTCTGCGTGTAAAGCAGATTTGATGACCTCTACACAATGAAACCACAGAGCATGTGCCTGCATTCTACATGGCTGCTCTCTTTGATTTGCCCTGTTGAGTAAATCTACTATTTGTTTTGCAAGTCCTTTGTGTAACTGTCTTTCACATAGCTCAAATTGGAGCTACATTATAAAGGTGCAGAACTACACGAACGTTGATCAAGACTAGGTAATCAGGATCTACTTTTATTTATTAGCCAAAATATGAAAATCATAAGCAATTTTACAAATAATTGCACTATTAAATGCACACAGACATAGCACATGAGGGCAAGGGTAGACACGACTTGGATCAAAATGTTACCTGAGCAAAAAGTAGCCGTATAGAAATGAACTCTGGCAAAAATGATCAGAATGAAAAATACTCACACACAAAGAAAGTACCCATACAAAAATATTCAATTCAAGTGGGGGCGAAGCTAAAACTACAATCCAACTATGAAGCACTTTCTGTGAATTGCAGACAGACAGTGACTCTGGTTGAGGTCTAATTGGAAATAAAACTTGGAACAAGAGTCATGATTGCTGCAGTACAATTCCTATTTTTGACAAGACAACCCAAATGAGGAGCATGAAGAAGCACAAGTGGTGACAATAAAATGGTTCATTTATTTGCCTGTGCTGACAACGCAATGGATCCTCTTCACATGTCTTCATGGCTGCCTCTGGGCTGTTGTGCTAGCTAAGGTGAGTGAATGGCCAATGTATGTACTGTATGCCATTGCCATATGATGCGTCCATCAGTCGGTAGAGCATCAGACTTTTAATCTGAGGGTCCAGGGTTCAAGTCCCTGTTCAGGTGACTCTTCATGTGTGGTTGAAGAACTGTAAAATTTGATGTGGAAAAAAGGTCTTTCCAAGTTTCTTTACAAATGCTTATCTTGTATATCTCCCAAGATTTTCATTCTCTTTACAGTTATTAAACCAACTTTTAATAACTCCTGCCGACTTGTTGACAGAATTTGGGGTGGAATGACGCAACAATCTTCACATTGTCCCCCTACGTAAAAAACACCCTTGAACGTGTGTTTTAAATCATATCAGATTGATAACCAACCCACAGCAAAGTTACCTAGAGAGATTGTGCACACGCATTTACATTGGCATTCAGCAAATATCAAATGCTTGGGGTGTATAAGTAGGTTCCTGTTTAAGACATGAACCCACCAGCTGTCCTTACCAAAATAACTCATTTGGCAGAGCGATAGACTGAAGATCTAGAAGTCCCTGGTTCATCCCCAGATTTCTGCATGTGAACATAGAAAGCGCATTTACTTAAACCTTGTTGAAAGAATTAGAGGACTGAATGAAAGATACAAGATGATAGGTACGCTGTAGCTATTGAACACAATATGAGCTCAACAGATGAAGCTTTTATTTCAGTATGCAAGAGGGGCACAGTAAAGTCATGGAGCTTTAAAGCACCAACAGCATCCTCAAAGTCAATGAGAGTTTGCATGAAATACTCAGCTGGTTTCACTGGGGATCGAACCCAGGACCTTCTGCGTGTAAAGCAGATGTGATGACCTCTACACAATGAAACCACAGAGCATGTGCCTGCATCCTACATGGCTGCTCTCTTTGATTTGCCCTGTTGAGTAAATCTACTATTTGTTTTGCAAGTCCTTTGTGTAACTGTCTTTCACATAGCTCAAATTGGAGCTACATTATAAAGGTGCAGAACTACACGAACATTGATCAAGACTAGGTAATCAGGATCTACTTTTATTTATTAGCCAAAATATGAAAATCATAAGCAATTTTACAAATAATTGCACTATTAAATGCACACAGACATAGCACATGAGGGCAAGGGTAGACACGACTTGGATCAAAATGTTACCTTAGCAAAAAGTAGCTGTATAGAAATGAACTCTGGCAAAAATGATCAGAATGAAAAATACTCACACACAAAGAAAGTACCCATACAAAAATATTCAATTCAAGTGGGGGCGAAGCTAAAACTACAATCCGACTATGAAGCACTTTCTGTGAATTGCAGACAGACAGTGGCTCTGGTTGAGGTCTAATTGGAAATAAAACTTGGAACAAGAGTCATGATTGCTGCAGTACAATTCCTATTTTTGACAAGACAACCCAAATGAGGAGCATGAAGAAGCACAAGTGGTGACAATAAAATGGTTCATTTATTTGCCTGTCAACGCAATGGATCCTCTTCACGTGTCTTCATGGCTGCCTCTGGGCTGTTGTGCTGGCTAAGGTGAGTGAATGGCCAATGTATGTACTGTATGCCATTGCCATATGATGCGTCCATCAGTCGGTAGAGCATCAGACTTTTAATCTGAGGGTCCAGGGTTCAAGTCCCTGTTCAGGTGACTCTTCATGTGTAGTTGAAGAACTGTAAAATTTGATGTGGAAAAAAGGTCTTTCCAAGTTTCTTTACAAATGCTTATCTTGTATATCTCCCAAGATTTTCAGTCTCTTTACAGTTATTAAACCAACTTTTAATAACTCCTGCCGACTTGTTGACAGAATTTGGGGTGGAATGACGCAACAATCTTCACATTGTCCCCCTACGTAAAAAACACCCTTGAACGTGTGTTTTAAATCATATCAGATTGATAACCAACCCACAGCAAAGTTACCTAGAGAGATTGTGCACACGCATTTCCATTGGCATTCAGCAAATATCAAATGCTTGGGGTGTATAAGTAGGTTCCTGTTTAAGACATGAACCCACCAGCTGTCCTTACCAAAATAACTTATTTGGCAGAGCGATAGACTGAAGATCTAGAAGTCCCTGGTTCATCCCCAGATTTCTGCATGTGAACATAGAAAGCGCATTTATTTAAACCTTGTTGAAAGAATTAGAGGACTGAATGAAAGATACAAGATGATAGGTACGCTGTAGCAATTGAACACAATATGAGCTCAACAGATGAAGCTTTTATTTCAGTATGCAAGAGGGGAACAGGGAAGTCATGGAGCTTTAAAGCACCAACAGCATGCTCAAAGTCAATGAGAGTTTGTATGAAACACACAGCTGGTTTCCCTGGGGATCGAACCCAGGACCTTCTGCGTGTAAAGCAGATTTGATGACCTCTACACAATGAAACCACAGAGCATGTGCCTGCATTCTACATGGCTGCTCTCTTTGATTTGCCCTGTTGAGTAAATCTACTATTTGTTTTGCAAGTCCTTTGTGTAACTGTCTTTCACATAGCTCAAATTGGAGCTACATTATAAAGGTGCAGAACTACACGAACGTTGATCAAGACTAGGTAATCAGGATCTACTTTTATTTATTAGCCAAAATATGAAAATCATAAGCAATTTTACAAATAATTGCACTATTAAATGCACACAGACATAGCACATGAGGGCAAGGGTAGACACGACTTGGATCAAAATGTTACCTGAGCAAAAAGTAGCCGTATAGAAATGAACTCTGGCAAAAATGATCAGAATGAAAAATACTCACACACAAAGAAAGTACCCATACAAAAATATTCAATTCAAGTGGGGGCGAAGCTAAAACTACAATCCAACTATGAAGCACTTTCTGTGAATTGCAGACAGACAGTGACTCTGGTTGAGGTCTAATTGGAAATAAAACTTGGAACAAGAGTCATGATTGCTGCAGTACAATTCCTATTTTTGACAAGACAACCCAAATGAGGAGCATGAAGAAGCACAAGTGGTGACAATAAAATGGTTCATTTATTTGCCTGCGCTGACAACGCAATAGATCCTCTTCACGTGTCTTCATGGCTGCCTCTGGGCTGTTGTGCTGGCTAAGGTGAGTGAATGGCCAATGTATGTACTGTATGCCATTGCCATATGATGCGTCCATCAGTCGCTAGAGCATCAGACTTTTAATCTGAGGGTCCAGGGTTCAAGTCCCTGTTCAGGTGACTCTTCATGTGTGGTTGAAGAACTGTAAAATTTGATGTGGAAAAAAGGTCTTTCCAAGTTTCTTTACAAATGCTTATCTTGTATATCTCCCAAGATTTTCATTCTCTTTACAGTTATTAAACCAACTTTTAATAACTCCTGCCGACTTGTTGACAGAATTTGGGGTGGAATGACGCAACAATCTTCACATTGTCCCCCTACGTAAAAAACACCCTTGAACGTGTGTTTTAAATCATATCAGATTGATAACCAACCCACAGCAAAGTTACCTAGAGAGATTGTGCACACGCATTTACATTGGCATTCAGCAAATATCAAATGCTTGGGGTGTATAAGTAGGTTCCTGTTTAAGACATGAACCCACCAGCTGTCCTTACCAAAATAACTCATTTGGCAGAGCGATAGACTGAAGATCTAGAAGTCCCTGGTTCATCCCCAGATTTCTGCATGTGAACATAGAAAGCGCATTTACTTAAACCTTGTTGAAAGAATTAGAGGACTGAATGAAAGATACAAGATGATAGGTACGCTGTAGCTATTGAACACAATATGAGCTCAACAGATGAAGCTTTTATTTCAGTATGCAAGAGGGGCACAGTAAAGTCATGGAGCTTTAAAGCACCAACAGCATCCTCAAAGTCAATGAGAGTTTGCATGAAATACTCAGCTGGTTTCACTGGGGATCGAACCCAGGACCTTCTGCGTGTAAAGCAGATGTGATGACCTCTACACAATGAAACCACAGAGCATCCGCCTGCATCCTACATGGCTGCTCTCTTTGATTTGCCCTGTTGAGTAAATCTACTATTTGTTTTGCAAGTCCTTTGTGTAACTGTCTTTCACATAGCTCAAATTGGAGCTACATTATAAAGGTGCAGAACTACACGAACATTGATCAAGACTAGGTAATCAGGATCTACTTTTATTTATTAGCCAAAATATGAAAATCATAAGCAATTTTACAAATAATTGCACTATTAAATGCACACAGACATAGCACATGAGGGCAAGGGTAGACACGACTTGGATCAAAATGTTACCTTAGCAAAAAGTAGCTGTATAGAAATGAACTCTGGCAAAAATGATCAGAATGAAAAATACTCACACACAAAGAAAGTACCCATACAAAAATATTCAATTCAAGTGGGGGCGAAGCTAAAACTACAATCCGACTATGAAGCACTTTCTGTGAATTGCAGACAGACAGTGGCTCTGGTTGAGGTCTAATTGGAAATAAAACTTGGAACAAGAGTCATGATTGCTGCAGTACAATTCCTATTTTTGACAAGACAACCCAAATGAGGAGCATGAAGAAGCACAAGTGGTGACAATAAAATGGTTCATTTATTTGCCTGTCAACGCAATGGATCCTCTTCACGTGTCTTCATGGCTGCCTCTGGGCTGTTGTGCTGGCTAAGGTGAGTGAATGGCCAATGTATGTACTGTATGCCATTGCCATATGATGCGTCCATCAGTCGGTAGAGCATCAGACTTTTAATCTGAGGGTCCAGGGTTCAAGTCCCTGTTCAGGTGACTCTTCATGTGTGGTTGAAGAACTGTAAAATTTGATGTGGAAAAAAGGTCTTTCCAAGTTTCTTTACAAATGCTTATCTTGTATATCTCCCAAGATTTTCAGTCTCTTAACAGTTATTAAACCAACTTTTAATAACTCCTGCCGACTTGTTGACAGAATTTGGGGTGGAATGACGCAACAATCTTCACATTGTCCCCCTACGTAAAAAACACCCTTGAACGTGTGTTTTAAATCATATCAGATTGATAACCAACCCACAGCAAAGTTACCTAGAGAGATTGTGCACACGCATTTCCATTGGCATTCAGCAAATATCAAATGCTTGGGGTGTATAAGTAGGTTCCTGTTTAAGACATGAACCCACCAGCTGTCTTTACCAAAATAACTTATTTGGCAGAGCGATAGACTGAAGATCTAGAAGTCCCTGGTTCATCCCCAGATTTCTGCATGTGAACATAGAAAGCGCATTTATTTAAACCTTGTTGAAAGAATTAGAGGACTGAATGAAAGATACAAGATGATAGGTACGCTGTAGCAATTGAACACAATATGAGCTCAACAGATAAAGCTTTTATTTCAGTATGCAAGAGGGGAACAGTAAAGTCATGGAGCTTTAAAGCACCAACAGCATGCTCAAAGTCAATGAGAGTTTGTATGAAACACACAGCTGTTTTCCCTGGGGATCGAACCCAGGACCTTCTGCGTGTAAAGCAGATGTGATGACCTCTACACAATGAAACCACAGAGCATGTGCCTGCATCCTACATGGCTGCTCTCTTTGATTTGCCCTGTTGAGTAAATCTACTATTTGTTTTGCAAGTCCTTTGTGTAACTGTCTTTCACATAGCTCAAATTGGAGCTACATTATAAAGGTGCAGAACTACACGAACATTGATCAAGACTAGGTAATCAGGATCTACTTTTATTTATTAGCCAAAATATGAAAATCATAAGCAATTTTACAAATAATTGCACTATTAAATGCACACAGACATAGCACATGAGGGCAAGGGTAGACACGACTTGGATCAAAATGTTACCTTAGCAAAAAGTAGCTGTATAGAAATGAACTCTGGCAAAAATGATCAGAATGAAAAATACTCACACACAAAGAAAGTACCCATACAAAAATATTCAATTCAAGTGGGGGCGAAGCTAAAACTACAATCCAACTATGAAGCACTTTCTGTGAATTGCAGACAGACAGTGGCTCTGGTTGAGGTCTAATTGGAAATAAAACTTGGAACAAGAGTCATGATTGCTGCAGTACAATTCCTATTTTTGACAAGACAACCCAAATGAGGAGCATGAAGAAGCACAAGTGGTGACAATAAAATGGTTCATTTATTTGCCTGTGCTGACAACGCAATGGATCCTCTTCACATGTCTTCATGGCTGCCTCTGGGCTGTTGTGCTAGCTAAGGTGAGTGAATGGCCAATGTATGTACTGTATGCCATTGCCATATGATGCGTCCATCAGTCGGTAGAGCATCAGACTTTTAATCTGAGGGTCCAGGGTTCAAGTCCCTGTTCAGGTGACTCTTCATGTGTGGTTGAAGAACTGTAAAATTTGATGTGGAAAAAAGGTCTTTCCAAGTTTCTTTACAAATGCTTATCTTGTATATCTCCCAAGATTTTCATTCTATTTACAGTTATTAAACCAACTTTTAATAACTCCTGCCCACTTGTTGACAGAATTTGGGGTGGAATGACGCAACAATCTTCACATTGTCCCCCTACGTAAAAAACACCCTTGAACGTGTGTTTTAAATCATATCAGATTGATAACCAACCCACAGCAAAGTTACCTAGAGAGATTGTGCACACGCATTTACATTGGCATTCAGCAAATATCAAATGCTTGGGGTGTATAAGTAGGTTCCTGTTTAAGACATGAACCCACCAGCTGTCCTTACCAAAATAACTCATTTGGCAGAGCGATAGACTGAAGATCTAGAAGTCCCTGGTTCATCCCCAGATTTCTGCATGTGAACATAGAAAGCGCATTTACTTAAACCTTGTTGAAAGAATTAGAGGACTGAATGAAAGATACAAGATGATAGGTACGCTGTAGCTATTGAACACAATATGAGCTCAACAGATGAAGCTTTTATTTCAGTATGCAAGAGGGGCACAGTAAAGTCATGGAGCTTTAAAGCACCAACAGCATCCTCAAAGTCAATGAGAGTTTGCATGAAATACTCAGCTGGTTTCACTGGGGATCGAACCCAGGACCTTCTGCGTGTAAGGCAGATGTGATGACCTCTACACAATGAAACCACAGAGCATGTGCCTGCATCCTACATGGCTGCTCTCTTTGATTTGCCCTGTTGAGTAAATCTACTATTTGTTTTGCAAGTCCTTTGTGTAACTGTCTTTCACATAGCTCAAATTGGAGCTACATTATAAAGGTGCAGAACTACACGAACATTGATCAAGACTAGGTAATCAGGATCTACTTTTATTTATTAGCCAAAATATGAAAATCATAAGCAATTTTACAAATAATTGCACTATTAAATGCACACAGACATAGCACATGAGGGCAAGGGTAGACACGACTTGGATCAAAATGTTACCTTAGCAAAAAGTAGCTGTATAGAAATGAACTCTGGCAAAAATGATCAGAATGAAAAATACTCACACACAAAGAAAGTACCCATACAAAAATATTCAATTCAAGTGGGGGCGAAGCTAAAACTACAATCGAACTATGAAGCACTTTCTGTGAATTGCAGACAGACAGTGGCTCTGGTTGAGGTCTAATTGGAAATAAAACTTGGAACAAGAGTCATGATTGCTGCAGTACAATTCCTATTTTTGACAAGACAACCCAAATGAGGAGCATGAAGAAGCACAAGTGGTGACTATAAAATGGTTCATTTATTTGCCTGTGCTGACAACGCAATGGATCCTCTTCACATGTCTTCATGGCTGCCTCTGGGCTGTTGTGCTAGCTAAGGTGAGTGAATGGCCAATGTATGTACTGTATGCCATTGCCATATGATGCGTCCATCAGTCGGTAGAGCATCAGACTTTTAATCTGAGGGTCCAGGGTTCAAGTCCCTGTTCAGGTGACTCTTCATGTGTGGTTGAAGAACTGTAAAATTTGATGTGGAAAAAAGGTCTTTCCAAGTTTCTTTACAAATGCTTATCTTGTATATCTCCCAAGATTTTCATTCTATTTACAGTTATTAAACCAACTTTTAATAACTCCTGCCCACTTGTTGACAGAATTTGGGGTGGAATGACGCAACAATCTTCACATTGTCCCCCTACGTAAAAAACACCCTTGAACGTGTGTTTTAAATCATATCAGATTGATAACCAACCCACAGCAAAGTTACCTAGAGAGATTGTGCACACGCATTTACATTGGCATTCAGCAAATATCAAATGCTTGGGGTGTATAAGTAGGTTCCTGTTTAAGACATGAACCCACCAGCTGTCCTTACCAAAATAACTCATTTGGCAGAGCGATAGACTGAAGATCTAGAAGTCCCTGGTTCATCCCCAGATTTCTGCATGTGAACATAGAAAGCGCATTTACTTAAACCTTGTTGAAAGAATTAGAGGACTGAATGAAAGATACAAGATGATAGGTACGCTGTAGCTATTGAACACAATATGAGCTCAACAGATGAAGCTTTTATTTCAGTATGCAAGAGGGGCACAGTAAAGTCATGGAGCTTTAAAGCACCAACAGCATCCTCAAAGTCAATGAGAGTTTGCATGAAATACTCAGCTGGTTTCACTGGGGATCGAACCCAGGACCTTCTGCGTGTAAAGCAGATGTGATGACCTCTACACAATGAAACCACAGAGCATGTGCCTGCATCCTACATGGCTGCTCTCTTTGATTTGCCCTGTTGAGTAAATCTACTATTTGTTTTGCAAGTCCTTTTTGTAACTGTCTTTCACATAGCTCAAATTGGAGCTACATTATAAAGGTGCAGAACTACACGAACATTGATCAAGACTAGGTAATCAGGATCTACTTTTATTTATTAGCCAAAATATGAAAATCATAAGCAATTTTACAAATAATTGCACTATTAAATGCACACAGACATAGCACATGAGGGCAAGGGTAGACACGACTTGGATCAAAATGTTACCTTAGCAAAAAGTAGCTGTATAGAAATGAACTCTGGCAAAAATGATCAGAATGAAAAATACTCACACACAAAGAAAGTACCCATACAAAAATATTCAATTCAAGTGGGGGCGAAGCTAAAACTACAATCCGACTATGAAGCACTTTCTGTGAATTGCAGACAGACAGTGGCTCTGGTTGAGGTCTAATTGGAAATAAAACTTGGAACAAGAGTCATGATTGCTGCAGTACAATTCCTATTTTTGACAAGACAACCCAAATGAGGAGCATGAAGAAGCACAAGTGGTGACAATAAAATGGTTCATTTATTTGCCTGTCAACGCAATGGATCCTCTTCACGTGTCTTCATGGCTGCCTCTGGGCTGTTGTGCTGGCTAAGGTGAGTGAATGGCCAATGTATGTACTGTATGCCATTGCCATATGATGCGTCCATCAGTCGGTAGAGCATCAGACTTTTAATCTGAGGGTCCAGGGTTCAAGTCCCTGTTCAGGTGACTCTTCATGTGTAGTTGAAGAACTGTAAAATTTGATGTGGAAAAAAGGTCTTTCCAAGTTTCTTTACAAATGCTTATCTTGTATATCTCCCAAGATTTTCAGTCTCTTTACAGTTATTAAACCAACTTTTAATAACTCCTGCCGACTTGTTGACAGAATTTGGGGTGGAATGACGCAACAATCTTCACATTGTCCCCCTACGTAAAAAACACCCTTGAACGTGTGTTTTAAATCATATCAGATTGATAACCAACCCACAGCAAAGTTACCTAGAGAGATTGTGCACACGCATTTCCATTGGCATTCAGCAAATATCAAATGCTTGGGGTGTATAAGTAGGTTCCTGTTTAAGACATGAACCCACCAGCTGTCCTTACCAAAATAACTTATTTGGCAGAGCGATAGACTGAAGATCTAGAAGTCCCTGGTTCATCCCCAGATTTCTGCATGTGAACATAGAAAGCGCATTTATTTAAACCTTGTTGAAAGAATTAGAGGACTGAATGAAAGATACAAGATGATAGGTACGCTGTAGCAATTGAACACAATATGAGCTCAACAGATGAAGCTTTTATTTCAGTATGCAAGAGGGGAACAGGGAAGTCATGGAGCTTCAAAGCACCAACAGCATGCTCAAAGTCAATGAGAGTTTGTATGAAACACACAGCTGGTTTCCCTGGGGATCGAACCCAGGACCTTCTGCGTGTAAAGCAGATGTGATGACCTCTACACAATGAAACCACAGAGCATGTGCCTGCATTCTACATGGCTGCTCTCTTTGATTTGCCCTGTTGAGTAAATCTACTATTTGTTTTGCAAGTCCTTTGTGTAACTGTCTTTCACATAGCTCAAATTGGAGCTACATTATAAAGGTGCAGAACTACACGAACGTTGATCAAGACTAGGTAATCAGGATCTACTTTTATTTATTAGCCAGAATATGAAAATCATAAGCAATTTTACAAATAATTGCACTATTAAATGCACACAGACATAGCACATGAGGGCAAGGGTAGACACGACTTGGATCAAAATGTTACCTGAGCAAAAAGTAGCCGTATAGAAATGAACTCTGGCAAAAATGATCAGAATGAAAAATACTCACACACAAAGAAAGTACCCATACAAAAATATTCAATTCAAGTGGGGGCGAAGCTAAAACTACAATCCAACTATGAAGCACTTTCTGTGAATTGCAGACAGACAGTGACTCTGGTTGAGGTCTAATTGGAAATAAAACTTGGAACAAGAGTCATGATTGCTGCAGTACAATTCCTATTTTTGACAAGACAACCCAAATGAGGAGCATGAAGAAGCACAAGTGGTGACAATAAAATGGTTCATTTATTTGCCTGCGCTGACAACGCAATAGATCCTCTTCACGTGTCTTCATGGCTGCCTCTGGGCTGTTGTGCTGGCTAAGGTGAGTGAATGGCCAATGTATGTACTGTATGCCATTGCCATATGATGCGTCCATCAGTCGGTAGAGCATCAGACTTTTAATCTGAGGGTCCAGGGTTCAAGTCCCTGTTCAGGTGACTCTTCATGTGTGGTTGAAGAACTGTAAAATTTGATGTGGAAAAAAGGTCTTTCCAAGTTTCTTTACAAATGCTTATCTTGTATATCTCCCAAGATTTTCAGTCTCTTTACAGTTATTAAACCAACTTTTAATAACTCCTGCCGACTTGTTGACAGAATTTGGGGTGGAATGACGCAACAATCTTCACATTGTCCCCCTACGTAAAAAACACCCTTGAACATGTGTTTTAAATCATATCAGATTGATAACCAACCCACAGCAAAGTTACCTAGAGAGATTGTGCACACGCATTTCCATTGGCATTCAGCAAATATCAAATGCTTGGGGTGTATAAGTAGGTTCCTGTTTAAGACATGAACCCACCAGCTGTCCTTACCAAAATAACTTATTTGGCAGAGCGATAGACTGAAGATCTAGAAGTCCCTGGTTCATCCCCAGATTTCTGCATGTGAACATAGAAAGCGCATTTATTTAAACCTTGTTGAAAGAATTAGAGGACTGAATGAAAGATACAAGATGATAAGTACGCTGTAGCAATTGAACACAATATGAGCTCAACAGATGAAGCTTTTATTTCAGTATGCAAGAGGGGAACAGTAAAGTCATGGAGCTTTAAAGCACCAACAGCATGCTCAAAGTCAATGAGAGTTTGTATGAAACACACAGCTGGTTTCCCTGGGGATCGAACCCAGGACCTTCTGCGTGTAAAGCAGATGTGATGACCTCTACACAATGAAACCACAGAGCATGTGCCTGCATCCTACATGGCTGCTCTCTTTGATTTGCCCTGTTGAGTAAATCTACTATTTGTTTTGCAAGTCCTTTGTGTAACTGTCTTTCACATAGCTCAAATTGGAGCTACATTATAAAGGTGCAGAACTACACGAACGTTGATCAAGACTAGGTAATCAGGATCTACTTTTATTTATTAGCCAAAATATGAAAATCATAAGCAATTTTACAAATAATTGCACTATTAAATGCACACAGACATAGCACATGAGGGCAAGGGTAGACACGACTTGGATCAAAATGTTACCTGAGCAAAAAGTAGCCGTATAGAAATGAACTCTGGCAAAAATGATCAGAATGAAAAATACTCACACACAAAGAAAGTACCCATACAAAAATATTCAATTCAAGTGGGGGCGAAGCTAAAACTACAATCCAACTATGAAGCACTTTCTGTGAATTGCAGACAGACAGTGACTCTGGTTGAGGTCTAATTGGAAATAAAACTTGGAACAAGAGTCATGATTGCTGCAGTACAATTCCTATTTTTGACAAGACAACCCAAATGAGGAACATGAAGAAGCACAAGTGGTGACAATAAAATGGTTCATTTATTTGCCTGTGCTGACAACGCAATGGATCCTCTTCACGTGTCTTCATGGCTGCCTCTGGGCTGTTGTGCTGGCTAAGGTGAGAGAATGGCCAATGTATGTACTGTATGCCATTGCCATATGATGCGTCCATCAGTCGGTAGAGCATCAGACTTTTAATCTGAGGGTCCAGGGTTCAAGTCCCTGTTCAGGTGACTCTTCATGTGTGGTTGAAGAACTGTAAAATTTGATGTGGAAAAAGGTCTTTCCAAGTTTCTTTACAAATGCTTATCTTGTATATCTCCCAAGATTTTTAGTCTCTTTACAGTTATTAAACCAACTTTTAATAACTCCTGCCGACATGTTGACAGAATTTGGGGTGGAATGACGCAACAATCTTCACATTGTCCCCCTACGTAAAAAACACCCTTGAACGTGTGTTTTAAATCATATCAGATTGATTACCAACCCACCTCAAAGTTACCTAGAGAGATTGTGCACACGCATTTCCATTGGCATTCAGCAAATATCAAATGCTTGGGGTGTATAAGTAGGTTCCTGTTTAAGACATGAACCCACCAGCTGTCCTTACCAAAATAACTCATTTGGCAGAGCGATAGACTGAAGATCTAGAAGTCCCTGGTTCATCCCCAGATTTCTGCATGTGAACATAGAAAGTGCATTTATTTAAACCTTGTTGAAAGAATTAGAGGACTGAATGAAAGATACAAGATGATAGGTACGCTGTAGCTATTGAACACAATATGAGCTCAACAAATGAAGCTTTTATTTCAGTATGCAAGAGGGGCACAGTAAAGTCATGGAGCTTTAAAGCACCAACAGCATGCTCAAAGTCAATGAGAGTTTGCATGAAACACACAGCTGGTTTCACTGGGGATCGAACCCAGGACCTTCTGCGTGTAAAGCAGATGTGATGACCTCTACACAATGAAACCACAGGGAATGTGCCTGCATCCTACATGGCTGCTCTCTTTGATTTGCCCTGTTGAGTAAATCTACTATTTGTTTTGCAAGTCCTTTGTGTAACTGTCTTTCACATAGCTCAAATTGGAGCTACATTATAAAGGTGCAGAACTACACGAACGTTGATCAAGACTAGGTAATCAGGATCTACTTTTATTTATTAGCCAAAATATGGAAATCATAAGCAATTTTACAAATAATTGCACTATTAAATGCACACAGACATAGCACATGAGGGCAAGGGTAGACACGACTTGGATCAAAATGTTACCTGAGCAAAAAGTAGCCGTATAGAAATGAACTCTGGCAAAAATGATCAGAATGAAAAATACTCACACACAAAGAAAGTACCCATACAAAAATATTCAATTCAAGTGGGGGCGAAGCTAAAACTACAATCCAACTATGAAGCACTTTCTGTGAATTGCAGACAGACAGTGACTCTGGTTGAGGTCTAATTGGAAATAAAACTTGGAACAAGAGTCATGATTGCTGCAGTACAATTCCTATTTTTGACAAGACAACCCAAATGAGGAACATGAAGAAGCACAAGTGGTGACAATAAAATGGTTCATTTATTTGCCTGTGCTGACAACGCAATGGATCCTCTTCACGTGTCTTCATGGCTGCCTCTGGGCTGTTGTGCTGGCTAAGGTGAGAGAATGGCCAATGTATGTACTGTATGCCATTGCCATATGATGCGTCCATCAGTCGGTAGAGCATCAGACTTTTAATCTGAGGGTCCAGGGTTCAAGTCCCTGTTCAGGTGACTCTTCATGTGTGGTTGAAGAACTGTAAAATTTGATGTGGAAAAAGGTCTTTCCAAGTTTCTTTACAAATGCTTATCTTGTATATCTCCCAAGATTTTTAGTCTCTTTACAGTTATTAAACCAACTTTTAATAACTCCTGCCGACATTTTGACAGAATTTGGGGTGGAATGACGCAACAATCTTCACATTGTCCCCCTACGTAAAAAACACCCTTGAACGTGTGTTTTAAATCATATCAGATTGATTACCAACCCACCTCAAAGTTACCTAGAGAGATTGTGCACACGCATTTCCATTGGCATTCAGCAAATATCAAATGCTTGGGGTGTATAAGTAGGTTCCTGTTTAAGACATGAACCCACCAGCTGTCCTTACCAAAATAACTCATTTGGCAGAGCGATAGACTGAAGATCTAGAAGTCCCTGGTTCATCCCCAGATTTCTGCATGTGAACATAGAAAGCGCATTTATTTAAACCTTGTTGAAAGAATTAGAGGACTGAATGAAAGATACAAGATGATGGGTACGCTGTAGCTATTGAACACAATATGAGCTCAACAAATGAAGCTTTTATTTCAGTATGCAAGAGGGGCACAGTAAAGTCATGGAGCTTTAAAGCACCAACAGCATGCTCAAAGTCAATGAGAGTTTGCATGAAACACACAGCTGGTTTCACTGGGGATCGAACCCAGGACCTTCTGCGTGTAAAGCAGATGTGATGACCTCTACACAATGAAACCACAGGGAATGTGCCTGCATCCTACATGGCTGCTCTCTTTGATTTGCCCTGTTGAGTAAATCTACTATTTGTTTTGCAAGTCCTTTGTGTAACTGTCTTTCACATAGCTCAAATTGGAGCTACATTATAAAGGTGCAGAACTACACGAACATTGATCAAGACTAGGTAATCAGGATCTACTTTTATTTATTAGCCAAAATATGAAAATCATAAGCAATTTTACAAATAATTGCACTATTAAATGCACACAGACATAGCACATGAGGGCAAGGGTAGACACGACTTGGATCAAAATGTTACCTTAGCAAAAAGTAGCTGTATAGAAATGAACTCTGGCAAAAATTATCAGAATGAAAAATACTCACACACAAAGAAAGTACCCATACAAAAATATTCAATTCAAGTGGGGGCGAAGCTAAAACTACAATCCGACTATGAAGCACTTTCTGTGAATTGCAGACAGACAGTGGCTCTGGTTGAGGTCTAATTGGAAATAAAACTTGGAACAAGAGTCATGATTGCTGCAGTACAATTCCTATTTTTGACAAGACAACCCAAATGAGGAGCATGAAGAAGCACAAGTGGTGACAATAAAATGGTTCATTTATTTGCCTGTCAACGCAATGGATCCTCTTCACGTGTCTTCATGGCTGCCTCTGGGCTGTTGTGCTGGCTAAGGTGAGTGAATGGCCAATGTATGTACTGTATGCCATTGCCATATGATGCGTCCATCAGTCGGTAGAGCATCAGACTTTTAATCTGAGGGTCCAGGGTTCAAGTCCCTGTTCAGGTGACTCTTCATGTGTGGTTGAAGAACTGTAAAATTTGATGTGGAAAAAAGGTCTTTCCAAGTTTCTTTACAAATGCTTATCTTGTATATCTCCCAAGATTTTCAGTCTCTTTACAGTTATTAAACCAACTTTTAATAACTCCTGCCGACTTGTTGACAGAATTTGGGGTGGAATGACGCAACAATCTTCACATTGTCCCCCTACGTAAAAAACACCCTTGAACGTGTGTTTTAAATCATATCAGATTGATAACCAACCCACAGCAAAGTTACCTAGAGAGATTGTGCACACGCATTTCCATTGGCATTCAGCAAATATCAAATGCTTGGGGTGTATAAGTAGGTTCCTGTTTAAGACATGAACCCACCAGCTGTCCTTACCAAAATAACTTATTTGGCAGAGCGATAGACTGAAGATCTAGAAGTCCCTGGTTCATCCCCAGATTTCTGCATGTGAACATAGAAAGCGCATTTATTTAAACCTTGTTGAAAGAATTAGAGGACTGAATGAAATATACAAGATGATAGGTACGCTGTAGCAATTGAACACAATATGAGCTCAACAGATGAAGCTTTTATCTAAGTATGCAAGAGGGGAACAGGGAAGTCATGGAGCTTTAAAGCACCAACAGCATGCTCAAAGTCAATGAGAGTTTGTATGAAACACACAGCTGGTTTCCCTGGGGATCAAACCCAGGACCTTCTGCGTGTAAAGCAGATGTGATGACCTCTACACAATGAAACTACAGAGCATGTGCCTGCATCCTACATGGCTGCTCTCTTTGATTTGCCCTGTTGAGTAAATCTACTATTTGTTTTGCAAGTCCTTTGTGTAACTGTCTTTCACATAGCTCAAATTGGAGCTACATTATAAAGGTGCAGAACTACACGAACGTTGATCAAGACTAGGTAATCAGGATCTACTTTTATTTATTAGCCAAAATATGAAAATCATAAGCAATTTTACAAATAATTGCACTATTAAATGCACACAGACATAGCACATGAGGGCAAGGGTAGACACGACTTGGATCAAAATGTTACCTTAGCAAAAAGTAGCTGTATAGAAATGAACTCTGGCAAAAATGATCAGAATGAAAAATACTCACACACAAAGAAAGTACCCATACAAAAATATTCAATTCAAGTGGGGGCGAAGCTAAAACTACAATCCAACTATGAAGCACTTTCTGTGAATTGCAGACAGACAGTGGCTCTGGTTGAGGTCTAATTGGAAATAAAACTTGGAACAAGAGTCATGATTGCTGCAGTACAATTCCTATTTTTGACAAGACAACCCAAATGAGGAGCATGAAGAAGCACAAGTGGTGACAATAAAATGGTTCATTTATTTGCCTGTCAACGCAATGGATCCTCTTCACGTGTCTTCATGGCTGCCTCTGGGCTGTTGTGCTGGCTAAGGTGAGTGAATGGCCAATGTATGTACTGTATGCCATTGCCATATGATGCGTCCATCAGTCGGTAGAGCATCAGACTTTTAATCTGAGGGTCCAGGGTTCAAGTCCCTGTTCAGGTGACTCTTCATGTGTAGTTGAAGAACTGTAAAATTTGATGTGGAAAAAAGGTCTTTCCAAGTTTCTTTACAAATGCTTATCTTGTATATCTCCCAAGCTTTTCAGTCTCTTTACAGTTATTAAACCAACTTTTAATAACTCCTGCCGACTTGTTGACAGAATTTGGGGTGGAATGACGCAACAATCTTCACATTGTCCCCCTACGTAAAAAACACCCTTGAACATGTGTTTTAAATCATATCAGATTGATAACCAACCCACAGCAAAGTTACCTAGAGAGATTGTGCACACGCATTTCCATTGGCATTCAGCAAATATCAAATGCTTGGGGTGTATAAGTAGGTTCCTGTTTAAGACATGAACCCACCAGCTGTCCTTACCAAAATAACTTATTTGGCAGAGCGATAGACTGAAGATCTAGAAGTCCCTGGTTCATCCCCAGATTTCTGCATGTGAACATAGAAAGCGCATTTATTTAAACCTTGTTGAAAGAATTAGAGGACTGAATGAAAGATACAAGATGATAAGTACGCTGTAGCAATTGAACACAATATGAGCTCAACAGATGAAGCTTTTATTTCAGTATGCAAGAGGGGAACAGTAAAGTCATGGAGCTTTAAAGCACCAACAGCATGCTCAAAGTCAATGAGAGTTTGTATGAAACACACAGCTGGTTTCCCTGGGGATCGAACCCAGGACCTTCTGCGTGTAAAGCAGATGTGATGACCTCTACACAATGAAACCACAGAGCATGTGCCTGCATCCTACATGGCTGCTCTCTTTGATTTGCCCTGTTGAGTAAATCTACTATTTGTTTTGCAAGTCCTTTGTGTAACTGTCTTTCACATAGCTCAAATTGGAGCTACATTATAAAGGTGCAGAACTACACGAACGTTGATCAAGACTAGGTAATCAGGATCTACTTTTATTTATTAGCCAAAATATGAAAATCATAAGCAATTTTACAAATAATTGCACTATTAAATGCACACAGACATAGCACATGAGGGCAAGGGTAGACACGACTTGGATCAAAATGTTACCTGAGCAAAAAGTAGCCGTATAGAAATGAACTCTGGCAAAAATGATCAGAATGAAAAATACTCACACACAAAGAAAGTACCCATACAAAAATATTCAATTCAAGTGGGGGCGAAGCTAAAACTACAATCCAACTATGAAGCACTTTCTGTGAATTGCAGACAGACAGTGACTCTGGTTGAGGTCTAATTGGAAATAAAACTTGGAACAAGAGTCATGATTGCTGCAGTACAATTCCTATTTTTGACAAGACAACCCAAATGAGGAACATGAAGAAGCACAAGTGGTGACAATAAAATGGTTCATTTATTTGCCTGTGCTGACAACGCAATGGATCCTCTTCACGTGTCTTCATGGCTGCCTCTGGGCTGTTGTGCTGGCTAAGGTGAGAGAATGGCCAATGTATGTACTGTATGCCATTGCCATATGATGCGTCCATCAGTCGGTAGAGCATCAGACTTTTAATCTGAGGGTCCAGGGTTCAAGTCCCTGTTCAGGTGACTCTTCATGTGTGGTTGAAGAACTGTAAAATTTGATGTGGAAAAAGGTCTTTCCAAGTTTCTTTACAAATGCTTATCTTGTATATCTCCCAAGATTTTTAGTCTCTTTACAGTTATTAAACCAACTTTTAATAACTCCTGCCGACATGTTGACAGAATTTGGGGTGGAATGACGCAACAATCTTCACATTGTCCCCCTACGTAAAAAACACCCTTGAACGTGTGTTTTAAATCATATCAGATTGATTACCAACCCACCTCAAAGTTACCTAGAGAGATTGTGCACACGCATTTCCATTGGCATTCAGCAAATATCAAATGCTTGGGGTGTATAAGTAGGTTCCTGTTTAAGACATGAACCCACCAGCTGTCCTTACCAAAATAACTCATTTGGCAGAGCGATAGACTGAAGATCTAGAAGTCCCTGGTTCATCCCCAGATTTCTGCATGTGAACATAGAAAGTGCATTTATTTAAACCTTGTTGAAAGAATTAGAGGACTGAATGAAAGATACAAGATGATAGGTACGCTGTAGCTATTGAACACAATATGAGCTCAACAAATGAAGCTTTTATTTCAGTATGCAAGAGGGGCACAGTAAAGTCATGGAGCTTTAAAGCACCAACAGCATGCTCAAAGTCAATGAGAGTTTGCATGAAACACACAGCTGGTTTCACTGGGGATCGAACCCAGGACCTTCTGCGTGTAAAGCAGATGTGATGACCTCTACACAATGAAACCACAGAGCATGTGCCTGCATCCTACATGGCTGCTCTCTTTGATTTGCCCTGTTGAGTAAATCTACTATTTGTTTTGCAAGTCCTTTGTGTAACTGTCTTTCACATAGCTCAAATTGGAGCTACATTATAAAGGTGCAGAACTACACGAACGTTGATCAAGACTAGGTAATCAGGATCTACTTTTATTTATTAGCCAAAATATGAAAATCATAAGCAATTTTACAAATAATTGCACTATTAAATGCACACAGACATAGCACATGAGGGCAAGGGTAGACACGACTTGGATCAAAATGTTACCTGAGCAAAAAGTAGCCGTATAGAAATGAACTCTGGCAAAAATGATCAGAATGAAAAATACTCACACACAAAGAAAGTACCCATACAAAAATATTCAATTCAAGTGGGGGCGAAGCTAAAACTACAATCCAACTATGAAGCACTTTCTGTGAATTGCAGACAGACAGTGACTCTGGTTGAGGTCTAATTGGAAATAAAACTTGGAACAAGAGTCATTATTGCTGCAGTACAATTCCTATTTTTGACAAGACAACCCAAATGAGGAACATGAAGAAGCACAAGTGGTGACAATAAAATGGTTCATTTATTTGCCTGTGCTGACAACGCAATGGATCCTCTTCACGTGTCTTCATGGCTGCCTCTGGGCTGTTGTGCTGGCTAAGGTGAGAGAATGGCCAATGTATGTACTGTATGCCATTGCCATATGATGCGTCCATCAGTCGGTAGAGCATCAGACTTTTAATCTGAGGGTCCAGGGTTCAAGTCCCTGTTCAGGTGACTCTTCATGTGTGGTTGAAGAACTGTAAAATTTGATGTGGAAAAAGGTCTTTCCAAGTTTCTTTACAAATGCTTATCTTGTATATCTCCCAAGATTTTTAGTCTCTTTACAGTTATTAAACCAACTTTTAATAACTCCTGCCGACATGTTGACAGAATTTGGGGTGGAATGACGCAACAATCTTCACATTGTCCCCCTACGTAAAAAACACCCTTGAACGTGTGTTTTAAATCATATCAGATTGATTACCAACCCACCTCAAAGTTACCTAGAGAGATTGTGCACACGCATTTCCATTGGCATTCAGCAAATATCAAATGCTTGGGGTGTATAAGTAGGTTCCTGTTTAAGACATGAACCCACCAGCTGTCCTTACCAAAATAACTCATTTGGCAGAGCGATAGACTGAAGATCTAGAAGTCCCTGGTTCATCCCCAGATTTCTGCATGTGAACATAGAAAGTGCATTTATTTAAACCTTGTTGAAAGAATTAGAGGACTGAATGAAAGATACAAGATGATGGGTACGCTGTAGCTATTGAACACAATATGAGCTCAACAAATGAAGCTTTTATTTCAGTATGCAAGAGGGGCACAGTAAAGTCATGGAGCTTTAAAGCACCAACAGCATGCTCAAAGTCAATGAGAGTTTGCATGAAACACACAGCTGGTTTCACTGGGGATCGAACCCAGGACCTTCTGCGTATAAAGCAGATGTGATGACCTCTACACAATGAAACCACAGGGAATGTGCCTGCATCCTACATGGCTGCTCTCTTTGATTTGCCCTGTTGAGTAAATCTACTATTTGTTTTGCAAGTCCTTTGTGTAACTGTCTTTCACATAGCTCAAATTGGAGCTACATTATAAAGGTGCAGAACTACACGAACATTGATCAAGACTAGGTAATCAGGATCTACTTTTATTTATTAGCCAAAATATGAAAATCATAAGCAATTTTACAAATAATTGCACTATTAAATGCACACAGACATAGCACATGAGGGCAAGGGTAGACACGACTTGGATCAAAATGTTACCTTAGCAAAAAGTAGCTGTATAGAAATGAACTCTGGCAAAAATTATCAGAATGAAAAATACTCACACACAAAGAAAGTACCCATACAAAAATATTCAATTCAAGTGGGGGCGAAGCTAAAACTACAATCCGACTATGAAGCACTTTCTGTGAATTGCAGACAGACAGTGGCTCTGGTTGAGGTCTAATTGGAAATAAAACTTGGAACAAGAGTCATGATTGCTGCAGTACAATTCCTATTTTTGACAAGACAACCCAAATGAGGAGCATGAAGAAGCACAAGTGGTGACAATAAAATGGTTCATTTATTTGCCTGTCAACGCAATGGATCCTCTTCACGTGTCTTCATGGCTGCCTCTGGGCTGTTGTGCTGGCTAAGGTGAGTGAATGGCCAATGTATGTACTGTATGCCATTGCCATATGATGCGTCCATCAGTCGGTAGAGCATCAGACTTTTAATCTGAGGGTCCAGGGTTCAAGTCCCTGTTCAGGTGACTCTTCATGTGTGGTTGAAGAACTGTAAAATTTGATGTGGAAAAAAGGTCTTTCCAAGTTTCTTTACAAATGCTTATCTTGTATATCTCCCAAGATTTTCAGTCTCTTTACAGTTATTAAACCAACTTTTAATAACTCCTGCCGACTTGTTGACAGAATTTGGGGTGGAATGACGCAACAATCTTCACATTGTCCCCCTACGTAAAAAACACCCTTGAACGTGTGTTTTAAATCATATCAGATTGATAACCAACCCACAGCAAAGTTACCTAGAGAGATTGTGCACACGCATTTCCATTGGCATTCAGCAAATATCAAATGCTTGGGGTGTATAAGTAGGTTCCTGTTTAAGACATGAACCCACCAGCTGTCCTTACCAAAATAACTTATTTGGCAGAGCGATAGACTGAAGATCTAGAAGTCCCTGGTTCATCCCCAGATTTCTGCATGTGAACATAGAAAGCGCATTTATTTAAACCTTGTTGAAAGAATTAGAGGACTGAATGAAAGATACAAGATGATAGGTACGCTGTAGCAATTGAACACAATATGAGCTCAACAGATGAAGCTTTTATTTAAGTATGCAAGAGGGGAACAGGGAAGTCATGGAGCTTTAAAGCACCAACAGCATGCTCAAAGTCAATGAGAGTTTGTATGAAACACACAGCTGGTTTCCCTGGGGATCAAACCCAGGACCTTCTGCGTGTAAAGCAGATGTGATGACCTCTACACAATGAAACCACAGAGCATGTGCCTGCATCCTACATGGCTGCTCTCTTTGATTTGCCCTGTTGAGTAAATCTACTATTTGTTTTGCAAGTCCTTTGTGTAACTGTCTTTCACATAGCTCAAATTGGAGCTACATTATAAAGGTGCAGAACTACACGAACGTTGATCAAGACTAGGTAATCAGGATCTACTTTTATTTATTAGCCAAAATATGAAAATCATAAGCAATTTTACAAATAATTGCACTATTAAATGCACACAGACATAGCACATGAGGGCAAGGGTAGACACGACTTGGATCAAAATGTTACCTTAGCAAAAAGTAGCTGTATAGAAATGAACTCTGGCAAAAATGATCAGAATGAAAAATACTCACACACAAAGAAAGTACCCATACAAAAATATTCAATTCAAGTGGGGGCGAAGCTAAAACTACAATCCGACTATGAAGCACTTTCTGTGAATTGCAGACAGACAGTGGCTCTGGTTGAGGTCTAATTGGAAATAAAACTTGGAACAAGAGTCATGATTGCTGCAGTACAATTCCTATTTTTGACAAGACAACCCAAATGAGGAGCATGAAGAAGCACAAGTGGTGACAATAAAATGGTTCATTTATTTGCCTGTCAACGCAATGGATCCTCTTCACGTGTCTTCATGGCTGCCTCTGGGCTGTTGTGCTGGCTAAGGTGAGTGAATGGCCAATGTATGTACTGTATGCCATTGCCATATGATGCGTCCATCAGTCGGTAGAGCATCAGACTTTTAATCTGAGGGTCCAGGGTTCAAGTCCCTGTTCAGGTGACTCTTCATGTGTAGTTGAAGAACTGTAAAATTTGATGTGGAAAAAAGGTCTTTCCAAGTTTCTTTACAAATGCTTATCTTGTATATCTCCCAAGCTTTTCAGTCTCTTTACAGTTATTAAACCAACTTTTAATAACTCCTGCCCACTTGTTGACAGAATTTGGGGTGGAATGACGCAACAATCTTCACATTGTCCCCCTACGTAAAAAACACCCTTGAACGTGTGTTTTAAATCATATCAGATTGATAACCAACCCACAGCAAAGTTACCTAGAGAGATTGTGCACACGCATTTCCATTGGCATTCAGCAAATATCAAATGCTTGGGGTGTATAAGTAGGTTCCTGTTTAAGACATGAACCCACCAGCTGTCCTTACCAAAATAACTTATTTGGCAGAGCGATAGACTGAAGATCTAGAAGTCCCTGGTTCATCCCCAGATTTCTGCATGTGAACATAGAAAGCGCATTTATTTAAACCTTGTTGAAAGAATTAGAGGACTGAATGAAAGATACAAGATGATAGGTACGCTGTAGCAATTGAACACAATATGAGCTCAACAGATGAAGCTTTTATTTCAGTATGCAAGAGGGGAACAGGGAAGTCATGGAGCTTTAAAGCACCAACAGCATGCTCAAAGTCAATGAGAGTTTGTATGAAACACACAGCTGGTTTCCCTGGGGATCAAACCCAGGACCTTCTGCGTGTAAAGCAGATGTGATGACCTCTACACAATGAAACCACAGAGCATGTGCCTGCATCCTACATGGCTGCTCTCTTTGATTTGCCCTGTTGAGTAAATCTACTATTTGTTTTGCAAGTCCTTTGTGTAACTGTCTTTCACATAGCTCAAATTGGAGCTACATTATAAAGGTGCAGAACTACACGAACATTGATCAAGACTAGGTAATCAGGATCTACTTTTATTTATTAGCCAAAATATGAAAATCATAAGCAATTTTACAAATAATTGCACTATTAAATGCACACAGACATAGCACATGAGGGCAAGGGTAGACACGACTTGGATCAAAATGTTACCTGAGCAAAAAGTAGCCGTATAGAAATGAACTCTGGCAAAAATGATCAGAATGAAAAATACTCACACACAAAGAAAGTACCCATACAAAAATATTCAATTCAAGTGGGGGCGAAGCTAAAACTACAATCCAACTATGAAGCACTTTCTGTGAATTGCAGACAGACAGTGACTCTGGTTGAGGTCTAATTGGAAATAAAACTTGGAACAAGAGTCATGATTGCTGCAGTACAATTCCTATTTTTGACAAGACAACCCAAATGAGGAGCATGAAGAAGCACAAGTGGTGACAATAAAATGGTTCATTTATTTGCCTGTGCTGACAACGCAATGGATCCTCTTCACATGTCTTCATGGCTGCCTCTGGGCTGTTGTGCTGGCTAAGGTGAGTGAATGGCCAATGTATGTGCTGTATGCCATTGCCATATGATGCGTCCATCAGTCGGTAGAGCATCAGACTTTTAATCTGAGGGTCCAGGGTTCAAGTCCCTGTTCAGGTGACTCTTCATGTGTGGTTGAAGAACTGTAAAATTTGATGTGGAAAAAAGGTCTTTCCAAGTTTCTTTACAAATGCTTATCTTGTATATCTCCCAAGATTTTCAGTCTCTTTACAGTTATTAAACCAACTTTTAATAACTCCTGCCGACTTGTTGACAGAATTTGGGGTGGAATGACGCAACAATCTTCACATTGTCCCCCTACGTAAAAAACACCCTTGAACGTGTGTTTTAAATCATATCAGATTGATAACCAACCCACAGCAAAGTTACCTAGAGAGATTGTGCACACGCATTTCCATTGGCATTCAGCAAATATCAAATGCTTGGGGTGTATAAGTAGGTTCCTGTTTAAGACATGAACCCACCAGCTGTCCTTACCAAAATAACTTATTTGGCAGAGCGATAGACTGAAGATCTAGAAGTCCCTGGTTCATCCCCAGATTTCTGCATGTGAACATAGAAAGCGCATTTATTTAAACCTTGTTGAAAGAATTAGAGGACTGAATGAAAGATACAAGATGATAGGTACGCTGTAGCAATTGAACACAATATGAGCTCAACAGATGAAGCTTTTATTTAAGTATGCAAGAGGGGAACAGGGAAGTCATGGAGCTTTAAAGCACCAACAGCATGCTCAAAGTCAATGAGAGTTTGTATGAAACACACAGCTGGTTTCCCTGGGGATCAAACCCAGGACCTTCTGCGTGTAAAGCAGATGTGATGACCTCTACACAATGAAACCACAGAGCATGTGCCTGCATCCTACATGGCTGCTCTCTTTGATTTGCCCTGTTGAGTAAATCTACTATTTGTTTTGCAAGTCCTTTGTGTAACTGTCTTTCACATAGCTCAAATTGGAGCTACATTATAAAGGTGCAGAACTACACGAACGTTGATCAAGACTAGGTAATCAGGATCTACTTTTATTTATTAGCCAAAATATGAAAATCATAAGCAATTTTACAAATAATTGCACTATTAAATGCACACAGACATAGCACATGAGGGCAAGGGTAGACACGACTTGGATCAAAATGTTACCTTAGCAAAAAGTAGCTGTATAGAAATGAACTCTGGCAAAAATGATCAGAATGAAAAATACTCACACACAAAGAAAGTACCCATACAAAAATATTCAATTCAAGTGGGGGCGAAGCTAAAACTACAATCCGACTATGAAGCACTTTCTGTGAATTGCAGACAGACAGTGGCTCTGGTTGAGGTCTAATTGGAAATAAAACTTGGAACAAGAGTCATGATTGCTGCAGTACAATTCCTATTTTTGACAAGACAACCCAAATGAGGAGCATGAAGAAGCACAAGTGGTGACAATAAAATGGTTCATTTATTTGCCTGTCAACGCAATGGATCCTCTTCACGTGTCTTCATGGCTGCCTCTGGGCTGTTGTGCTGGCTAAGGTGAGTGAATGGCCAATGTATGTACTGTATGCCATTGCCATATGATGCGTCCATCAGTCGGTAGAGCATCAGACTTTTAATCTGAGGGTCCAGGGTTCAAGTCCCTGTTCAGGTGACTCTTCATGTGTAGTTGAAGAACTGTAAAATTTGATGTGGAAAAAAGGTCTTTCCAAGTTTCTTTACAAATGCTTATCTTGTATATCTCCCAAGCTTTTCAGTCTATTTACAGTTATTAAACCAACTTTTAATAACTCCTGCCGACTTGTTGACAGAATTTGGGGTGGAATGACGCAACAATCTTCACATTGTCCCCCTACGTAAAAAACACCCTTGAACGTGTGTTTTAAATCATATCAGATTGATAACCAACCCACAGCAAAGTTACCTAGAGAGATTGTGCACACGCATTTCCATTGGCATTCAGCAAATATCAAATGCTTGGGGTGTATAAGTAGGTTCCTGTTTAAGACATGAACCCACCAGCTGTCCTTACCAAAATAACTTATTTGGCAGAGCGATAGACTGAAGATCTAGAAGTCCCTGGTTCATCCCCAGATTTCTGCATGTGAACATAGAAAGTGCATTTATTTAAACCTTGTTGAAAGAATTAGAGGACTGAATGAAAGATACAAGATGATAGGTACGCTGTAGCAATTGAACACAATATGAGCTCAACAGATGAAGCTTTTATTTCAGTATGCAAGAGGGGAACAGGGAAGTCATGGAGCTTTAAAGCACCAACAGCATGCTCAAAGTCAATGAGAGTTTGTATTAAACACACAGCTGGTTTCCCTGGGGATCAAACCCAGGACCTTCTGCGTGTAAAGCAGATGTGATGACCTCTACACAATGAAACCACAGAGCATGTGCCTGCATCCTACATGGCTGCTCTCTTTGATTTGCCCTGTTGAGTAAATCTACTATTTGTTTTGCAAGTCCTTTGTGTAACTGTCTTTCACATAGCTCAAATTGGAGCTACATTATAAAGGTGCAGAACTACACGAACGTTGATCAAGACTAGGTAATCAGGATCTACTTTTATTTATTAGCCAAAATATGAAAATCATAAGCAATTTTACAAATAATTGCACTATTAAATGCACACAGACATAGCACATGAGGGCAATGGTAGACACGACTTGGATCAAAATGTTACCTTAGCAAAAAGTAGCTGTATAGAAATGAACTCTGGCAAAAATGATCAGAATGAAAAATACTCACACACAAAGAAAGTACCCATACAAAAATATTCAATTCAAGTGGGGGCGAAGCTAAAACTACAATCCGACTATGAAGCACTTTCTGTGAATTGCAGACAGACAGTGGCTCTGGTTGAGGTCTAATTGGAAATAAAACTTTGAACAAGAGTCATGATTGCTTCAGTACAATTCCTATTTTTGACAAGACAACCCAAATGAGGAGCATGAAGAAGCACAAGTGGTGACAATAAAATGGTTCATTTATTTGCCTGTCAACGCAATGGATCCTCTTCACGTGTCTTCATGGCTGCCTCTGGGCTGTTGTGCTGGCTAAGGTGAGTGAATGGCCAATGTATGTGCTGTATGCCATTGCCATATGATGCGTCCATCAGTCGGTAGAGCATCAGACTTTTAATCTGAGGGTCCAGGGTTCAAGTCCCTGTTCAGGTGACTCTTCATGTGTGGTTGAAGAACTGTAAAATTTGATGTGGAAAAAAGGTCTTTCCAAGTTTCTTTACAAATGCTTATCTTGTATATCTCCCAAGATTTTCATTCTCTTTGCAGTTATTAAACCAACTTTTAATAACTCCTGCCGACTTGTTGACAGAATTTGGGGTGGAATGACGCAACAATCTTCACATTGTCCCCCTACGTAAAAAACACCCTTGAACGTGTGTTTTAAATCATATCAGATTGATAACCAACCCACAGCAAAGTTACCTAGAGAGATTGTGCACACGCATTTCCATTGGCATTCAGCAAATATCAAATGCTTGGGGTGTATAAGTAGGTTCCTGTTTAAGACATGAACCCACCAGCTGTCCTTACCAAAATAACTCATTTGGCAGAGCGATAGACTGAAGATCTAGAAGTCCCTGGTTCATCCCCAGATTTCTGCATGTGAACATAGAAAGCGCATTTATTTAAACCTTGTTGAAAGAATTAGAGGACTGAATGAAAGATACAAGATGATAGGTACGCTGTAGCAATTGAACACAATATGAGCTCAACAGATGAAGCTTTTATTTCAGTATGCAAGAGGGGAACAGTAAAGTCATGGAGCTTTAAAGCACCAACAGCATGCTCAAAGTCAATGAGAGTTTGTAAGAAACACACAGCTGGTTTCCCTGGGGATCGAACCCAGGACCTTCTGCGTGTAAAGCAGATGTGATGACCTCTACACAATGAAACCACAGAGCATGTGCCTGCATCCTACATGGCTGCTCTCTTTGATTTGCCCTGTTGAGTAAATCTACTATTTGTTTTGCAAGTCCTTTGTGTAACTGTCTTTCACATAGCTCAAATTGGAGCTACATTATAAAGGTGCAGAACTACACGAACATTGATCAAGACTAGGTAATCAGGATCTACTTTTATTTATTAGCCAAAATATGAAAATCATAAGCAATTTTACAAATAATTGCACTATTAAATGCACACAGACATAGCACATGAGGGCAAGGGTAGACACGACTTGGATCAAAATGTTACCTTAGCAAAAAGTAGCTGTATAGAAATGAACTCTGGCAAAAATGATCAGAATGAAAAATACTCACACACAAAGAAAGTACCCATACAAAAATATTCAATTCAAGTGGGGGCGAAGCTAAAACTACAATCCAACTATGAAGCACTTTCTGTGAATTGCAGACAGACAGTGGCTCTGGTTGAGGTCTAATTGGAAATAAAACTTGGAACAAGAGTCATGATTTCTGCAGTACAATTCCTATTTTTGACAAGACAAACCAAATGAGGAACATGAAGAAGCACAAGTGGTGACAATAAAATGGTTCATTTATTTGCCTGTGCTGACAACGCAATGGATCCTCTTCACGTGTCTTCATGGCTGCCTCTGGGCTGTTGTGCTAGCTAAGGTGAGTGAATGGCCAATGTATGTACTGTATGCCATTGCCATATGATGCGTCCATCAGTCGGTAGAGCATCAGACTTTTAATCTGAGGGTCCAGGGTTCAAGTCCCTGTTCAGGTGACTCTTCATGTGTGGTTGAAGAACTGTAAAATTTGATGTGGAAAAAAGGTCTTTCCAAGTTTCTTTACAAATGCTTATCTTGTATATCTCCCAAGATTTTTAGTCTCTTTACAGTTATTAAACCAACTTTTAATAACTCCTGCCGACTTGTTGACAGAATTTGGGGTGGAATGACGCAACAATCTTCACATTGTCCCCCTACGTAAAAAACACCCTTGAACGTGTGTTTTAAATCATATCAGATTGATAACCAACCCACAGCAAAGTTACCTAGAGAGATTGTGCACACACATTTACATTGGCATTCAGCAAATATCAAATGCTTGGGGTGTATAAGTAGGTTCCTGTTTAAGACATGAACCCACCAGCTGTCCTTACCAAAATAACTCATTTGGCAGAGCGATAGACTGAAGATCTAGAAGTCCCTGGTTCATCCCCAGATTTCTGCATGTGAACATAGAAAGCGCATTTATTTAAACCTTGTTGAAAGAATTAGAGGACTGAATGAAAGATACAAGATGATAGGTACGCTGTAGCTATTGAACACAATATGAGCTCAACAGATGAAGCTTTTATTTCAGTATGCAAGAGGGGCACAGTAAAGTCATGGAGCTTTAAAGCACCAACAGCATGCTCAAAGTCAATGAGAGTTTGCATGAAACACACAGCTGGTTTCCCTGGGGATCGAACCCAGGACCTTCTGCGTGTAAAGCAGATGTGATGACCTCTACACAATGAAACCACAGAGCATGTGCCTGCATCCTACATGGCTGCTCTCTTTGATTTGCCCTGTTGAGTAAATCTACTATTTGTTTTGCAAGTCCTTTGTGTAACTGTCTTTCACATAGCTCAAATTGGAGCTACATTATAAAGGTGCAGAACTACACGAACGTTGATCAAGACTAGGTAATCAGGATCTACTTTTATTTATTAGCCAAAATATGAAAATCATAAGCAATTTTACAAATAATTGCACTATTAAATGCACACAGACATAGCACATGAGGGCAAGGGTAGACACGACTTGGATCAAAATGTTACCTGAGCAAAAAGTAGCCGTATAGAAATGAACTCTGGCAAAAATGATCAGAATGAAAAATACTCACACACAAAGAAAGTACCCATACAAAAATATTCAATTCAAGTGGGGGCGAAGCTAAAACTACAATCCAACTATGAAGCACTTTCTGTGAATTGCAGACAGACAGTGACTCTGGTTGAGGTCTAATTGGAAATAAAACTTGGAACAAGAGTCATGATTGCTGCAGTACAATTCCTATTTTTGACAAGACAACCCAAATGAGGAGCATGAAGAAGCACAAGTGGTGACAATAAAATGGTTCATTTATTTGCCTGTGCTGACAACGCAATGGATCCTCTTCACGTGTCTTCATGGCTGCCTCTGGGCTGTTGTGCTGGCTAAGGTGAGTGAATGGCCAATGTATGTACTGTATGCCATTGCCATATGATGCGTCCATCAGTCGGTAGAGCATCAGACTTTTAATCTGAGGGTCCAGGGTTCAAGTCCCTGTTCAGGTGACTCTTCATGTGTGGTTGAAGAACTGTAAAATTTGATGTGGAAAAAAGGTCTTTCCAAGTTTCTTTACAAATGCTTATCTTGTATATCTCCCAAGATTTTCATTCTCTTTGCAGTTATTAAACCAACTTTTAATAACTCCTGCCGACTTGTTGACAGAATTTGGGGTGGAATGACGCAACAATCTTCACATTGTCCCCCTACGTAAAAAACACCCTTGAACGTGTGTTTTAAATCATATCAGATTGATAACCAACCCACAGCAAAGTTACCTAGAGAGATTGTGCACACGCATTTCCATTGGCATTCAGCAAATATCAAATGCTTGGGGTGTATAAGTAGGTTCCTGTTTAAGACATGAACCCACCAGCTGTCCTTACCAAAATAACTCATTTGGCAGAGCGATAGACTGAAGATCTAGAAGTCCCTGGTTCATCCCCAGATTTCTGCATGTGAACATAGAAAGCGCATTTATTTAAACCTTGTTGAAAGAATTAGAGGACTGAATGAAAGATACAAGATGATAGGTACGCTGTAGCAATTGAACACAATATGAGCTCAACAGATGAAGCTTTTATTTCAGTATGCAAGAGGGGAACAGTAAAGTCATGGAGCTTTAAAGCACCAACAGCATGCTCAAAGTCAATGAGAGGGGCCAGGCGCGGGGTAAGCCAGTCAGACTGACGCCCCGCGCCTGGTGGGACCTCTGTCTCGGCCTCGCTTCCAACGTGTCCGGCCGGAGCAAACCACAGCCGCAAAATGTAAACAAACCCGCAGTGCGCAGGAGCCTTCGAAGCTGGATAAAACCAGAACGGGGCCCTACGATGGCGGGTCTTGAGTGCAAATAGACCAAGCTCCTTGTCTGGTATACATAGAACCATGATTTGTACCATTTTCATGGTTGATTCATGGATGATCCCTGCTCCGCCTCACGCGAGTTCGAGACCAGCTGGGTGCACATTTATCCATGAGGCACTGCACTGCCTCCGGCAGCCGAGTTCGGGGCCCGGTGAGGGCTCCAGGGGCTCCGACCCGGAGCCTCCGACCCGCAGAAGGTGATCCCTGGCCGGGCAAAGTCTGGCCGTGTGCGGGGTGGATGGCCCTGGGTCTGGGCGGCGCTAAGATCACGGAGCGGGTCACCTCCGCGTACAGCCCGTGGTCAGCGTGACACTGTGCTGTGCCCCGAGCAATCAGAGCAACCAGGAAGCTTCTGGAAGTGCCCGGGAGTCTGGTAAAATCAAGCCGAAAATAGACCCTCTCATGCCGGGTCTGAGCGGCGCTTAGAGCGCGGAGGAGCGCGGGAGCACGGGGCTCCATCAGAGGCTCCGTGATTCGCCTTACAACCAGCGGTCACCTCCGCGTACAGCCCGTGGTCAGCGTGATACTGTGCTCTGCCCCGAGCAATCAGAGCAACCAGGAAGCTTCTGGAAGTGCCCGGGAGTCTGGTAAAATCAAGCCGAAAATAGACCCTCTCATGCCGGGTCTGAGCGGCGCTTAGAGCGCGGAGGAGCGCGGGAGCACGGGGCTCCATCAGAGGCTCCGTGATTCGCCTTACAACCAGCGGTCACCTCCGCGTACAGCCCGTGGTCAGCATGACACTGTGCTCTGCCCCGAGCAATCAGAGCAACCAGGAAGCTTCTGGAAGTGCCCGAGTGTCTGGTAAAATCAAGCCGAAAATAGACCCTCTCATGCCGGGTCTGAGCGGCGCTTAGAGCGCGGAGGAGCGCGGGAGCACGGGGCTCCATCAGAGGCTCCGTGATTCGCCTTACAACCAGCGGTCACCTCCGCGTACAGCCCGTGGTCAGCGTGACACTGTGCTCTGCCCCGAGCAATCAGAGCAACCAGGAAGCTTCTGGAAGTGCCCGGGAGTCTGGTAAAATCAAGCCGAAAATAGACCCTCTCATGCCGGGTCTGAGCGGCGCTTAGAGCGCGGAGGAGCGCGGGAGCGCGGGGCTCCTTCAGAGGCTCCGTGATCCGACGCTCACCTCCGCACCTCCGAACCATGACTTGACATTACGGCTGTGAAGGAGCCTTGGAAGCTGGATAAAACCAGAACGGGGCCCATCGATCGCGGTCCTCGTGTGCCCGTCAAACGAGCTCCTTGCCCGGTAGCCGCACAACCAGGAAATGTACCTGTTTCAATTGCGAAAAACGTCATTCTCAAAAACCGCCCGCCCGTCCCTCCCAGCATTACCATTTTGCACATTCCGCGTGAGAGCAGCGTAAGAATTTCTCGGGAGCAGCGTGATTTAGCCCGGGATTCTTGAGCTGAACGCTTATTCCCACGAGCCCAAAAAACGACAGAGTCCAACGGGGTATAGTGTACTATTGCCGAAAAACGACAGAGTCCCTTTGGGCATAGTGTACTATTTCGTTTTTTTTTCTAAGTACAGCAGGGGCATATGGTACTATACTCTGGTGGTCAGATCACCTCCAGGCCCCAGGGGAGTGCTTTTCTGGGGGCAAACAGTGCACTGATGATGGGGGATTATTTCATTTTGCTCATTTTGGTGTTTTTTCACATTTTAACCCATTTTCACCCCTTTTGCTCACAACTTCATACTACGGCCCGGAAAAACGACAGAGTCCCTCGGGTATAGTGTACTATTGCCGAAAAACGACAGAGTCCCTTTGGGCATAGTGTACTATTTCGTTTTTTTTTCTAAGTACAGCAGGGGCATATGGTACTATACTCTGGTGGTCAGATCACCTCCAGGCCCCAGGGGAGTGCTTTTCTGGGGGCAAACAGGGCACTGATGATGGGGGATTATTTCATTTTGCTCATTTTGGTGTTTTTTCACATTTTAACCCATTTTCACCCCTTTTGCTCACAACTTCATACTACGGCCCGGAAAAACGACAGAGTCCCTCGGGTATAGTGTACTATTGCCGAAAAACGACAGAGTCCCTTCGGGCATAGTGTACTATTTCGTTTTTTTTTTCTAAGTACAGCAGCGGTATATGGTACTATACTCTGGTGGTCAGATCACCTCCAGGCCCCAGGGGAGTGCTTTTCTGGGGGCAAACAGTGCACTGATGATGGGGGATTATTTCATTTTGCTCATTTTGGTGTTTTTTCACATTTTAACCCATTTTCACCCCTTTTGCTCACAACTTCATACTACGGCCCGGAAAAACGACAGAGTCCCTCGGGTATAGTGTACTATTGCCGAAAAACGACAGAGTCCCTTCGGGCATAGTGTACTATTTCGTTTTTTTTTCTAAGTACAGCAGGGGTATATGGTACTATACTCTGGTGGTCAGATCACCTCCAGGCCCCAGGGGAGTGCTTTTCTGGGGGCAAACAGTGCACTGATGATGGGGGATTATTTCATTTTGCTCATTTTGGTGTTTTTTCACATTTTAACCCATTTTCACCCCTTTTGCTCACAACTTCATACTACGGCCCGGAAAAACGACAGAGTCCCTCGGGTATAGTGTACTATTGCCGAAAAACGACAGAGTCCCTTCGGGCATAGTGTACTATTTCGTTTTTTTTTCTAAGTACAGCAGGGGTATATGGTACTATACTCTGGTGGTCAGATCACCTCCAGGCCCCAGGGGAGTGCTTTTCTGGGGGCAAACAGTGCACTGATGATGGGGGATTATTTCATTTTGCTCATTTTGGTGTTTTTTCACATTTTAACCCATTTTCACCCCTTTTGCTCACATCTTCAAACTCGGGCCCAGAAAAACGACAGAGTCCCTCGGGTATAGTGTACTATTGCCGAAAAACGACAGAGTCCCTCGGGTATAGTGTACTATTGCCGAAAAACGACAGAGTCCCTCGGGTATAGTGTACTATTGCCGAAAAACGACAGAGTCCCTCGGGTATAGTGTACTATTGGCTGGAAGCTCGTTTTTTTTTCTAAGTCCAGCAGGGGTATATGGTACTATATTCTGGTGGTCAGATCACCTCCAGGCCCCAGGGGAGTGCTTTTCTGGGGGCAAACAGTGCACTGATGATGGGGGATTATTTCATTTTGCTCATTTTGGTGTTTTTTCACATTTTAACCCATTTTCACCCCTTTTGCTCACATCTTCAAACTCGGGCCCTGATTACAAGTTCTGACCAAATGATGACAAACACGGTATTTATTATGTATTTTTTTCATTTTTTTTTATTTTTCCAACTTATACATCCATCATTGGTGCCAGGCAGGTTGTGGAGAAAGCAGTGAAGAAAGGAGAGAGCCATCACAGAAAAGATGTCCATCCAGGGTCAAGGTACCCTGCACTTTTACATATCCAAATGACAGCATTTAAAGTTTTTTAGCGTATGGTATCTCTCGTTGCATGGAACCGCACAGAGGCCAACGCCACACTGACGGCACCTGTACTTTGTTTGCCGCCTGCCTTTGGTACGAGAGCGGTCAGAGCACACGGCGCAGTCTGGACGTCCCTCTGCTTGACAAAGCCAATGACGCTCTGTGAGTCTCTGTGGCATTTCACCCTCCGGTCTTGAGCGCCTCTCTTGTTTTTTGATCAGCCAGTAATGCATCAATAATGTTCTGAATGTAAACCTTTAAAGGTTTGTGTGGGCCTGGAGTGGATTTGGTGTATATGATGTGTGAGTTGACAATACTTATGCTTATAATGGCATTGAATATGCGATGATACCATTTCCGGGACCTGTGTGGAAAGAGGTATGTCTTCATCCTCTGGTCAGCAGTGTCCACTCCACCCATGTAGGCGTTGTACTGGTCGACACATACAGGTCTTTTGATGTCACGGAAGCCAGTGTCATCTGTCTTGGATCGGATCCTCCTCTGAACACAATCATTTCCATGGACTGTGGACAACATGGTGAGACGTTTAGTATCGTGCCAAGCACAAGCCAGGAGTTTTCCCTTTCTGCAAAAAACTGGGTCATCTCCTTTTTTCAGCCACTTTTACCAAGGCATTTTGGCATCCCCAACCTGGTAATCCTTACCGTCCCACACAGTCCAGTTTCCAAATCTGCTAATTCATTTGCAATTACAGGCGAGGTATAGTAACTGTCCATGTAAATCTCGTGTCCTTTGCCCGTAAAGGGAGAAACCAACTCACGGACAACTGCGTGTGTTGCACTGATGTTGCTTGCATTATTTTTGTACTGTCCAGTGTGCATTGACCAGCGCAAAACATACCCTGAACAGCTTTCACTCAGGGCATACACTCTATAGCCATATTTGTCAGGTTTATTCGGAGAGTAACATTTTAGTGAAGATCTCCCCTTGAAAGCTATTGTCATTTCATCTAAAGAAAGCTCCTTGATTGGACTGTAAACTGCTGCAAATTTGGGAATAATCAAATCTATTATTGGGCGGACTTTGAACAGTTTATCGTGCCCGGGCTCGCCTGTTCTCACATAATCATTATTGTTGACAAAATGAAAGAACGAAAGAATGATTTCAAATCTGTTTCTTGACATTACATTTCCAAATCCAGGCGTTTGTGTAAGCCAAAATGTTCCCCAGTAATCCTCGATTTCAGGTTTCTCAACAAGGCCCATGGAGAGATGCAAAGCGAAGAAAGCTTTCATTTCGGTGACTGATACATCATACCACTCAAGAAATCTTGAATGTGGCTTCAGAATCATAGGTGCCATACACTGATGTGCATATCTATTTGTCTCATCAGTAATGAAAGTCCAAAACTGATCGGTCAGAAAGAGTGACAGAATATCAAATGGATTAGCATCCGTCAGATCCATCTCTCCTGTGTAGCCAACTGGGTCTTCAAAAGGTTTGATCCATGCCTCAAATACCTCGACCTCTCTCAGCATGTCCCAGCTCTCATCCACCGGGCAAGTTTTACTGCAGCCACTGGTTCCACTGGTTCCTCGCCTCCGTCTGTCCTTTGCACCTGTCCGTTGTTTCGAAGTCCCTTCATCTCCACTTGGAAATCCATCGTCACTCTCGGGGAGATAATACCCTTCAGAGTCAGAATCTGCTGTAAATTGCATGCCACGTGTACTTCCTCCAGCCATTTTTTTCCTTACCGGATCTGCCCTGGATCATACCTGGCTAATAAAGGGAAGTTGCACCGAACCGACCAATGACTGAAGTGATTCATTTTCTACTATTATTTCATTAATTTCCTTGTACGGTAAAGTTGCATTTCTGCGACTTTGGCGCTTAAAGGGTTAGAATACAGAGTTGTTGGTTTCAATACCTTATCATCTGCTGCCATCTTCTGTATTTTTTGTAAATAAAGGTGGACAAAAATAAATAAATATTTGACAAACGCCAAGCCTAGCCCCAAGCCCCAAGGACTGATAACCCTTTAGGCGCCAGAGATTATGGATGAAATAAATGTATAAATAAAAAACTTCCTGAGATACAGAGAACTGAAGCCGGGGCACAGCTCTGGGTCGGCAGTGCCCCTGGAGGCCCGTAGAAGCTCCACACTCCAGTTGATTCTTGGATAAAAGGGCACCCAGCCGGTCTCGAACTCGCGTGAGGCGGAGCAGGGATCATCCACCCCGCACACGGCCAGACTTTGCCCGGCCAGGGAGCACCTTCTGCGGGTCGGAGGCTCCGGGTCGGAGCCCCTGGAGCCTGGAGCCCTCACCGGGCCCCGAACTCGGCTGCCGGAGGCAGTGCAGTGCCTCATGGATAAAAGGGCACCCAGCCGGTCTCGAACTCGCGTGAGGCGGAGCAGGGATCATCCACCCCGCACACGGCCAGACTTTGCCCGGCCAGGGAGCACCTTCTGCGGGTCGGAGGCTCCGGGTCGGAGCCCCTGGAGCCTGGAGCCCTCACCGGGCCCCGAACTCGGCTGCCGGAGGAAGTGCAGTGCCTCATGGATAAAAGGGCACCCAGCCGGTCTCGAACTCGCGTGAGGCGGAGCAGGGATCATCCACCCGCACACGGCCAGACTTTGCCCGGCCAGGGAGCACCTTCTGCGGGTCGGAGGCTCCGGGTCGGAGCCCCTGGAGCCTGGAGCCCTCACCGGGCCCCGAACTCGGCTGCCGGAGGCAGTGCAGTGCCTCATGGATAAAAGGGCACCCAGCCGGTCTCGAACTCGCGTGAGGCGGAGCAGGGATCATCCACCCCGCACACGGCCAGACTTTGCCCGGCCAGGGAGCACCTTCTGCGGGTCGGAGGCTCCGGGTCGGAGCCCCTGGAGCCTGGAGCCCTCACCGGGCCCCGAACTCGGCTGCCGGAGGCAGTGCAGTGCCTCATGGATAAAAGGGCACCCAGCCGGTCTCGAACTCGCGTGAGGCGGAGCAGGGATCATCCACCCCGCACACGACCAGACTTTGCCCGGGGAAGGGCCACTCTGGCTGGGCATGGCCCCCACTGAGCACCCCCTGGAACCCCTGGAGCCCCCGGAGCACCTCCAGAGCCACCCCCCACTCCTCCAGACTCTGCCCGGGGAAGGGACACTCTGGCTGGGCATGGCCTCCACTGAGCACCCCCTGGAGCCCCCGGAGCACCTCCAGAGCCACCCCCCACTCTCCCCAGACTATGCCCGGGGAAGGGCCACTCTGGCTGGGCATGGCCTCCGCCGAGCACCCCCTGGAGCCCCCGGAGCACCTCCAGAGCCACCCCCCACTCCTCCAGACTCTGCCCGGGGAAGGGACACTCTGGCTGGGCATGGCCTCCACTGAGCACCCTCTGGAGCCCCCAGAGCACCTCCAGAGCCACCCCCCACTCTCCCCAGACTATGCCCGGGGAAGGGCCACTCTGGCTGGGCATGGCCTCCGCTGAGCACCCCCTGGAGCCCCCGGAGCACCTCCAGAGCCACCCCCCACTCTCCCCAGACTCACCCCGGGGAAGGGCCACTCTGGCTGGGCATGGCCTCCGCTGAGCACCCCCTGGAACCCCTGGAGCCCCCGGAGCACCTCCAGAGCCACCCCCCACTCCTCCAGACTCTGCCCGGGGAAGGGACACTCTGGCTGGGCATGGCCTCCACTGAGCACCCCCTGGAGCCCCCGGAGCACCTCCAGAGCCACCCCCCACTCTCCCCAGACTATGCCCGGGGAAGGGCCACTCTGGCTGGGCATGGCCTCCGCCGAGCACCCCCTGGAGCCCCCGGAGCACCTCCAGAGCCACCCCCCACTCCTCCAGACTCTGCCCGGGGAAGGGACACTCTGGCTGGGCATGGCCTCCACTGAGAACCCCCTGGAGCCCCCGGAGCACCTCCAGAGCCACCCCCCACTCTCCCCAGACTATGCCCGGGGAAGGGCCACTCTGGCTGGGCATGGCCTCCGCCGAGCACCCCCTGGAGCCCCCGGAGCACCTCCAGAGCCACCCCCCACTCCTCCAGACTCTGCCCGGGGAAGGGACACTCTGGCTGGGCATGGCCTCCACTGAGCACCCCCTGGAGCCCCCGGAGCACCTCCAGAGCCACCCCCCACTCCTCCAGACTCACCCCGGGGAAGGGCAACTCTGGCTGGGCATGGCCCCCACTGAGCACCCCCTGGAACCCCTGGAGCCCCCGGAGCACCTCCAGAGCCACTCCCCACTCTCCCCAGATTCTGCCCGGGGAAGGGCCACTCTGGCTGGGCATGGCCTCCGCCGAGCACCCCCTGGAACCCCTGGAGCCCCTCCAGAGCCACCCCGCATTCCCCCAAACTCAGTCTGGGGACGGGCCACTCTTCCCCGGGTTGCAGGCTCTGGGACTCCGGGGATGACCACCGGGGACCAGGCCCTCCCTTCGAACCCGGGGACCCACACTTAAGCACCCCCACACGGGCTACACACCCTTGTTTCAGCCCCCTGGAGGTCCGTGCCCTTGGTACTATACCATGGAAGTCCGTGCCCTTGGTACTCCGACTGGAGTACCAAGGGAACGGCCCAGCACTCACCACAGAGGCTCGCGCCGGCCCCGGCCCACCTTTCGTCCCTGGGTACCCACACTTAAGCACCCCAACACGAGCTACACACCCTTGGTGCAGCCCCCTGGAAGTCCGTGCCCTTGGTACTCTGAGCCACTTTAAAAGATAAAAAGCACCAGGACCCCAAGGCCCTGGCTCCCCTGTCCCCTACACCACACTTGGAGGCAGGGCCCTTGCCCTCCACTGGCTGCCCCCGCGCCCAATGTACTCCATAACCGAAGAAGAGAGGGGGACCCGGAGGCCGGCCTACTAGGGTAACAGGTTTAATTTAGAGCCGGGGCTCTGGACCACAAATGCCAACAACCCCGCAGTGCGCAGGAGCCTTCGAAGCTGGATGAAACCAGAACGGGGCCCTACGATGGCGGTGACCAGCCAGTTGATAGCAAAGTGAGCCCTGGACAGGCGCTGCATTTGACAAACTCAGAGACGAGGAAGGGACCGGAGTCGGACCAAATATATCATCTGGCGCTGTGTCCAGCGTAAGGGTGAGCCAGCGCAAATCAGGACCACAAATGCCAACAACCCCGCAGTGCGCAGGAGCCTTCGAAGCTGGATGAAACCAGAACGGGGCCCTACGATGGCGGTGACCAGCCAGTTGATAGCAAAGTGAGCCCTGGACAGGCGCTGCATTTGACAAACTCAGAGACGAGGAAGGGACCGGAGTCGGACCAAATATATCATCTAGCGCTGTGTCCAGCGTAAGGGTGAGCCAGCGCAAATCAGGACCACAAATGCCAACAACCCCGCAGTGCGCAGGAGCCTTCGAAGCTGGATGAAACCAGAACGGGGCCCTACGATGGCGGTGACCAGCCAGTTGATAGCAAAGTGAGCCCTGGACAGGCGCTGCATTTGACAAACTCAGAGACGAGGAAGGGACCGGAGTCGGACCAAAAATATGCGCCGGCCCTGCCCCCCGCCCCGCGCAGAGCCATCGGACACGTTGAGGCTGAAGGGGACTGGCGCAGAGCCCTTGGGCCCAGGGGCTAAGCGCAGCCATCATCCTTCAAGCCGCGCCTCCTGCTGCGCGGGGGTGAGTGACAATGGGCTCGGACTGTGGTTCCGTCGGACGCGTTGAGGCTGAAGGAGACTGGCGCAGAGCCCCTGTAACAGGGGCTAAGCGCAGCCATCATCCTCCAAGCCGCGCGTCCTTCAGTGCGGGGGTGAGTGACAGTGGGCCTGGACTGTTGTTCCACCGGACGCGTTGAGGCTGAAGGGGACTGGTGCAGAGCCCCTGTGCCAGGGGCTAAGCGCAGCCATCATCCTCCAAGCCGCGCGTCCTTCTGCGCAGGGGTGAGTGACAGTGGACCCGGACTGTGTTCCCACCGGACGCGTTGAGGCTGAAGGGGACTGGCTCAGAGCCCCTGGCACAGGGGCTAAGCACAGCCATCATCCTTCAAGCTGCGCGTCCTTCAGTGCGGGGGTGAGTGACAGAGGGCCTGGACTGTTGTTCCACCGGACGCGTTGAGGCTGAAGGGGACTGGTGCAGAGCCCCTGTGCCAGGGGCTAAGCGCAGCCATCATCCTCCAAGCCGCGCGTCCTTCTGCGCAGGGGTGAGTGACAATGGACCCGGACTGTGTTCCCACCGGACGCGTTGAGGCTGAAGGGGACTGGCTCAGAGCCCCTGGCACAGGGGCTAAGCGCAGCCATCATCCTCCAAGCCGCGCGTCCTTCAGTGCGGGGGTGAGTGACAGAGGGCCTGGACTGTTGTTCCACCGGACGCGTTGAGGCTGAAGGGGACTGGTGCAGAGCCCCTGTGCCAGGGGCTAAGCGCAGCCATCATCCTCCAAGTCGCGCGTCCTTCTGCGCAGGGGTGAGTGACAGTGGACCCGGACTGTGTTCCCACCGGACGCGTTGAGGCTGAAGGGGACTGGCTCAGAGCCCCTGGCACAGGGGCTAAGCACAGCCATCATCCTTCAAGCCGCGCGTCCTTCAGTGCGGGGGTGAGTGACAGAGGGCCTGGACTGTTGTTCCACCGGACGCGTTGAGGCTGAAGGGGACTGGTGCAGAGCCCCTGTGCCAGGGGCTAAGCGCAGCCATCATCCTCCAAGCCGCGCGTCCTTCTGCGCAGGGGTGAGTGACAATGGACCCGGACTGTGTTCCCACCGGACGCGTTGAGGCTGAAGGGGACTGGCTCAGAGCCCCTGGCACAGGGGCTAAGCGCAGCCATCATCCTTCAAGCCGCGCGTCCTTCAGTGCGGGGGTGAGTGACGGTCCCATCTCCGGAGACAAGGGGCCAGGCGCGGGGGAAGCCAGTCAGACTGAAGCCCCGCGCCTGGTGGGACCTCTGTCTCGGCCTCGCTTCCAACGTGTCCGGCGTGAGGTTAGCCGGAGCAAACCACAGCCGCAAAATGTAAACAAACCCGCAGTGCGCAGGAGCCTTCGAAGCTGGATAAAACCAGAACGGGGCCCTACGATGGCGGGTCTTGAGTGCCAATAGACCAAGCTCCTTGTCTGGTATACATAGAACCATGATTTGTACCATTTTCATGGTTGATTCACGGATGATCCCTGCTCCGCCTCACGCGAGTTGGACGGCTGGGTGCCTTTTATCCATGAGGCACTGCACTGCCTCCGGCAGCCGAGTTCGGGGCCCGGTGAGGGCTCCAGGCTCCAGGGGCTCCGACCCGGAGCCTCCGACCCGCAGAAGGTGCTCCCTGGCCGGGCAAAGTCTGGCCGTATGCGGGGTGGATGGCCCTGGGTCTGGGCGGCGCTAAGATCACGGAGCGGGTCACCTCCGCGTACAGCCCGTGGTCAGCGTGACACCGTGCTCTGCCCCGAGCAATCAGAGCAAACAGGAAGCTTCTGGAAGTGCCCGGGAGTCTGGTAAAATCAAGCCGAAAATAGACCCTCTCATGCCGGGTCTGAGCGGCACTTAGAGCCCGGAGGAGCGCGGAGCGCGGGGCTCCATTCAGAGGCTCCGTGATCCGCCGTACAACCAGCTCTCACCTCCGCGTACAGCCCGTGGTCAGCGTGACACCGTGCTCTGCCCCGAGCAATCAGAGCAAACAGGAAGCTTCTGGAAGTGCCCGGGAGTCTGGTAAAATCAAGCCGAAAATAGACCCTCTCATGCCGGGTCTGAGCGGCGCTTAGAGCCCGGAGGAGCGCGGAGCGCGGGGCTCCATTCAGAGGCTCCGTGATCCGCCTTACAACCAGCTCTCACCTCCGCGTACAGCCCGTGGTCAGCGTGACACCGTGCTCTGCCCCGAGCAATCAGAGCAAACAGGAAGCTTCTGGAAGTGCCCGGGAGTCTGGTAAAATCAAGCCGAAAATAGACCCTCTCATGCCGGGTCTGAGCGGCGCTTAGAGCCCGGAGGAGCGCGGGGCTCCATTCAGAGGCTCCGTGATCCGACGCTCACCTCCGCACCTCCGAACCATGACTTGACATTACGGCTGTGAAGGAGCCTTGGAAGCTGGATAAAACCAGAACGGGGCCCATCGATCGCGGTTCTCGTGTGCCCGTCAAACGAGCTCCTTGCCCGGTATCCGCACAACCAGGAAATGTACCTGTTTCGATTGCGAAAAACGTCATTCTCAAAAACCGCCCGCCCCTCCCTCCCAGCATTACCATTTTGCACATTCCGCGTGAGAGCAGCGTAAGAATTTCTCGGGAGCAGCGTGATTTAGCCCGGGAATTTTGAGCTGAACGCTTATTCCCACGAGCCCAAAAAACGACTAAGTCCAACGGTATATAGTGTACTATTGCCGAAAAATGACAGAGTCTTTTCAGGTATAGTGTACTATTTCGGTTTTTACTCTAAGTCCCTCAGGGGCATATGGTGCTATACTATGATGGTCAGATCACCTCCAGGCCCCAGGGGAGTGCTTTTCTGGGGGCAAACAGTGCACTGATGATGGGGGATTATTTCATTTTGCTCATTTTGGTGTTTTTTCACATTTTAACCCATTTTCACCCCATTTGCTCACAACTTCATACTACGGCCCGGAAAAACGACAGAGTCGCTCGGGTATAGTGTACTATTGCCGAAAAATGACAGTCTTTTCAGGTATAGTGTACTATTTCGGTTTTTACTCTAAGTCCCTCAGGGGCATATGGTGCTATACTCTGATGGTCAGATCACCTCCAGGCCCCAGGGGAGTGCTTTTCTGGGGGCAAACAGTGCACTGATGATGGGGGATTATTTCATTTTGCTCATTTTGGTGTTTTTTCACATTTTAACCCATTTTCACCCCTTTTGCTCACAACTTCATACTACGGCCCGGAAAAACGACAGAGTCCCTCGGGTATAGTGTACTATTGCAGAAAAACGACAGAGTCTTTTCAGGCATAGTGTACTATTGCCGAAAAACGACAGAGTCCCTCGGGTATAGTGTACTATTGCCGAAAAACGACAGAGTCCCTCGGGTATAGTGTACTATTGCCGAAAAACGACAGAGTCCCTCGGGTATAGTGTACTATTGCCGAAAAACGACAGAGTCCCTCGGGTATAGTGTACTATTGGCTGGAAGCTCGGTTTTTTTTCTAAGACCAGCAGGGGTATATGGTACTATATTCTGGTGGTCAGATCACCTCCAGGCACCAGGGGAGTGCTTTTCTGGGGGCAAACTGTGCACTGATGATGGGGGATTATTTCATTTTGCTCATTTTGGTGTTTTTTCACATTTTAACCCATTTTCACCCCTTTTGCTCACAACTTCATACTACGGCCCGGAAAAACGACAGAGTCCCTCGGGTATAGTGTACTATTGCCGAAAAACGACAGAGTCCCTCGGGTATAGTGTACTATTGCCGAAAAACGACAGAGTCCCTCGGGTATAGTGTACTATTGCCGAAAAACGACAGAGTCCCTCGGGTATAGTGTACTATTGCCGAAAAACGACAGAGTCCCTCGGGTATAGTGTACTATTGCCGAAAAACGACAGAGTCCCTCGGGTATAGTGTACTATTGGCTGGAAGCTCGGTTTTTTTTCTAAGGCCAGCAGGGGTATATGGTACTATATTCTGGTGGTCAGATCACCTCCAGGCACCAGGGGAGTGCTTTTCTGGGGGCAAACTGTGCACTGATGATGGGGGATTATTTCATTTTGCTCATTTTGGTGTTTTTTCACATTTTAACCCATTTTCACCCCTTTTGCTCACATCTTCAAACTCGGGCCCTGATTACAAGTTCTGACCAAATGATGACAAACACGGTATTTATTATGTATTTTTTTCATTTTTTTTATTTTTCCAACTTATACATCCATCATTGGTGCCAGGCAGGTTGTGGAGAAAGCAGTGAAGAAAGGAGAGAGCCATCACAGAAAAGATGTCCATCCAGGGTCAAGGTACCCTGCACTTTTACATATCCAAATGACAGCATTTAAAGTTTTTTAGCGTATGGTATCTCTCGTTGCATGGAACCGCACAGAGGCCAACGCCACACTGACGGCACCTGTACTTTGTTTGCCGCCTGCCTTTGGTACGAGAGCGGTCAGAGCACACGGCGCAGTCTGGACGTCCCTCTGCTTGACAAAGCCAATGACGCTCTGTGAGTCTCTGTGGCATTTCACCCTCCGGTCTTGAGCGCCTTTCTTGTTTTTTGGAGTGATCAGCCAGTAATGCATCAATAATGTTCTGAATGTAAACCTTTAAAGGTTTGTGTGGGCCTGGAGTGGATTTGGTGTATATGATGTGTGAGTTGACAATACTTATGCTTATAATGGCATTGAATATGCGATGATACCATTTCCGGGACCTGTGTGGAAAGAGGTATGTCTTCATCCTCTGGTCAGCAGTGTCCACTCCACCCATGTAGGCGTTGTACTGGTCGACACATACAGGTCTTTTGATGTCACGGAAGCCAGTGTCATCTGTCTTGGATCGGATCCTCCTCTGAACACAATCATTTCCATGGACTGTGGACAACATGGTGAGACGTTTAGTATCGTGCCAAGCACAAGCCAGGAGTTTTCCCTTTCTGCAAAAAACTGGGTCATCTCCTTTTTTCAGCTGTAAGACACTTTTACCAAGGCATTTTGGCATCCCCAACCTGGTAATCCTTACCGTCCCACACAGTCCAGTTTCCAAATCTGCTAATTCATTTGCAATTACAGGCGAGGTATAGTAACTGTCCATGTAAATCTCGTGTCCTTTGCCCGTAAAGGGAGAAACCAACTCACGGACAACTGCGTGTGTTGCACTGATGTTGCTTGCATTATTTTTGTACTGTCCAGTGTGCATTGACCAGCGCAAAACATACCCTGAACAGCTTTCACTCAGGGCATACACTCTATAGCCATATTTGTCAGGTTTATTCGGAGAGTAACATTTTAGTGAAGATCTCCCCTTGAAAGCTATTGTCATTTCATCTAAAGAAAGCTCCTTGATTGGACTGTAAACTGCTGCAAATTTGGGAATAATCAAATCTATTATTGGGCGGACTTTGAACAGTTTATCGTGCCCGGGCTCGCCTGTTCTCACATAATCATTATTGTTGACAAAATGAAAGAACGAAAGAATGATTTCAAATCTGTTTCTTGACATTACATTTCCAAATCCAGGCGTTTGTGTAAGCCAAAATGTTCCCCAGTAATCCTCGATTTCAGGTTTCTCAACAAGGCCCATGGAGAGATGCAAAGCGAAGAAAGCTTTCATTTCGGTGACTGATACATCATACCACTCAAGAAATCTTGAATGTGGCTTCAGAATCATAGGTGCCATACACTGATGTGCATATCTATTTGTCTCATCAGTAATGAAAGTCCAAAACTGATCGGTCAGAAAGAGTGACAGAATATCAAATGGATTAACATCCGTCAGATCCATCTCTCCTGTGTAGCCAACTGGGTCTTCAAAAGGTTTGATCCATGCCTCAAATACCTCGACCTCTCTCAGCATGTCCCAGCTCTCATCCACCGGGCAAGTTTTACTGCAGCCACTGGTTCCACTGGTTCCTCGCCTCCGTCTGTCCTTTGCACCTGTCCGTTGTTTCGAAGTCCCTTCATCTCCACTTGGAAATCCATCGTCACTCTCGGGGAGATAATACCCTTCAGAGTCAGAATCTGCTGTAAATTGCATGCCACGTGTACTTCCTCCAGCCATTTTTTTCCTTACCGGATCTGCCCTGGATCATACCTGGCTAATAAAGGGAAGTTGCACCGAACCGACCAATGACTGAAGTGATTCATTTTCTACTATTATTTCATTAATTTCCTTATACGGTAAAGTTGCATTTCTGCGACTTTGGCGCTTAAAGGGTTAGAATACAGAGTTTTTGGTTTCAATACCTTATCATCTGCTGCCATCTTCTGTATTTTTTGTAAATAAAGGTGGACAAAAATAAATAAATATTTGACAAACGCCAAGCCTAGCCCCAAGCCCCAAGGACTGATAACCCTTTAGGCGCCAGAGATTATGGATGAAATAAATGTATAAATAAAAAACTTCCTGAGATACAGAGAACTGAAGCCGGGGCACAGCTCTGGGTCGGCAGTGCCCCTGGAGGCCCGTAGAAGCTCCACACTCCAGTTGATTCTTGGATAAAAGGGCACCCAGCCGGTCTCGAACTCGCGTGAGGCGGAGCAGGGATCATCCACCCCGCACACGGCCAGACTTTGCCCGGCCAGGGAGCACCTTCTGCGGGTCGGAGGCTCCGGGTCGGAGCCCCTGGAGCCTGGAGCCCTCACCGGGCCCCGAACTCGGCTGCCGGAGGAAGTGCAGTGCCTCATGGATAAAAGGGCACCCAGCCGGTCTCGAACTCGCGTGAGGCGGAGCAGGGATCATCCACCCCGCACACGGCCAGACTTTGCCCGGCCAGGGAGCACCTTCTGCGGGTCGGAGGCTCCGGGTCGGAGCCCCTGGAGCCTGGAGCCCTCACCGGGCCCCGAACTCGGCTGCCGGAGGCAGTGCAGTGCCTCATGGATAAAAGGGCACCCAGCCGGTCTCGAACTCGCGTGAGGCGGAGCAGGGATCATCCACCCCGCACACGGCCAGACTTTGCCCGGCCAGGGAGCACCTTCTGCGGGTCGGAGGCTCCGGGTCGGAGCCCCTGGAGCCTGGAGCCCTCACCGGGCCCCGAACTCGGCTGCCGGAGGCAGTGCAGTGCCTCATGGATAAAAGGGCACCCAGCCGGTCTCGAACTCGCGTGAGGCGGAGCAGGGATCATCCACCCCGCACACGGCCAGACTTTGCCCGGCCAGGGAGCACCTTCTGCGGGTCGGAGGCTCCGGGTCGGAGCCCCTGGAGCCTGGAGCCCTCACCGGGCCCCGAACTCGGCTGCCGGAGGAAGTGCAGTGCCTCATGGATAAAAGGGCACCCAGCCGGTCTCGAACTCGCGTGAGGCGGAGCAGGGATCATCCACCCCGCACACGGCCAGACTTTGCCCGGCCAGGGAGCACCTTCTGCGGGTCGGAGGCTCCGGGTCGGAGCCCCTGGAGCCTGGAGCCCTCACCGGGCCCCGAACTCGGCTGCCGGAGGCAGTGCAGTGCCTCATGGATAAAAGGCACCCAGCCGTCCAACTCGCGTGAGGCGGAGCAGGGATCATCCGTGAATCAACCATGAAAATGGTACAAATCATGGTTCTATGTATACCAGACAAGGAGCTTGGTCTATTGGCACTCAAGACCCGCCATCGTAGGGCCCCGTTCTGGTTTTATCCAGCTTCGAAGGCTCCTGCGCACTGCGGGTTTGTTTACATTTTGCGGCTGTGGTTTGCTCCGGCTAACCTCACGCCGGACACGTTGGAAGCGAGGCCGAGACAGAGGTCCCACCAGGCGCGGGGCTTCAGTCTGACTGGCTTCCCCCGCGCCTGGCCCCTTGTCTCCGGAGATGGGACCGTCACTCACCCCCGCACTGAAGGACGCGCGGCTTGAAGGATGATGGCTGCGCTTAGCCCCTGTGCCAGGGGCTCTGAGCCAGTCCCCTTCAGCCTCAACGCGTCCGGTGGGAACACAGTCCGGGTCCATTGTCACTCACCCCTGCGCAGAAGGACGCGCGGCTTGGAGGATGATGGCTGCGCTTAGCCCCTGGCACAGGGGCTCTGCACCAGTCCCCTTCAGCCTCAACGCGTCCGGTGGAACAACAGTCCAGGCCCTCTGTCACTCACCCCCGCACTGAAGGACGCGCGGCTTGAAGGATGATGGCTGTGCTTAGCCCCTGTGCCAGGGGCTCTGAGCCAGTCCCCTTCAGCCTCAACGCGTCCGGTGGGAACACAGTCCGGGTCCACTGTCACTCACCCCTGCGCAGAAGGACGCGCGACTTGGAGGATGATGGCTGCGCTTAGCCCCTGGCACAGGGGCTCTGCACCAGTCCCCTTCAGCCTCAACGCGTCCGGTGGAACAACAGTCCAGGCCCTCTGTCACTCACCCCCGCACTGAAGGACGCGCGGCTTGGAGGATGATGGCTGCGCTTAGCCCCTGTGCCAGGGGCTCTGAGCCAGTCCCCTTCAGCCTCAACGCGTCCGGTGGGAACACAGTCCGGGTCCATTGTCACTCACCCCTGCGCAGAAGGACGCGCGGCTTGGAGGATGATGGCTGCGCTTAGCCCCTGGCACAGGGGCTCTGCACCAGTCCCCTTCAGCCTCAACGCGTCCGGTGGAACAACAGTCCAGGCCCTCTGTCACTCACCCCCGCACTGAAGGACGCGCGGCTTGAAGGATGATGGCTGTGCTTAGCCCCTGTGCCAGGGGCTCTGAGCCAGTCCCCTTCAGCCTCAACGCGTCCGGTGGGAACACAGTCCGGGTCCACTGTCACTCACCCCTGCGCAGAAGGACGCGCGGCTTGGAGGATGATGGCTGCGCTTAGCCCCTGGCACAGGGGCTCTGCACCAGTCCCCTTCAGCCTCAACGCGTCCGGTGGAACAACAGTCCAGGCCCACTGTCACTCACCCCCGCACTGAAGGACGCGCGGCTTGGAGGATGATGGCTGCGCTTAGCCCCTGTTACAGGGGCTCTGCGCCAGTCTCCTTCAGCCTCAACGCGTCCGACGGAACCACAGTCCGAGCCCATTGTCACTCACCCCCGCGCAGCAGGAGGCGCGGCTTGAAGGATGATGGCTGCGCTTAGCCCCTGGGCCCAAGGGCTCTGCGCCAGTCCCCTTCAGCCTCAACGTGTCCGATGGCTCTGCGCGGGGCGGGGGGCAGGGCCGGCGCATATTTTTGGTCCGACTCCGGTCCCTTCCTCGTCTCTGAGTTTGTCAAATGCAGCGCCTGTCCAGGGCTCACTTTGCTATCAACTGGCTGGTCACCGCCATCGTAGGGCCCCGTTCTGGTTTCATCCAGCTTCGAAGGCTCCTGCGCACTGCGGGGTTGTTGGCATTTGTGGTCCTGATTTGCGCTGGCTCACCCTTACGCTGGACACAGCGCCAGATGATATATTTGGTCCGACTCCGGTCCCTTCCTCGTCTCTGAGTTTGTCAAATGCAGCGCCTGTCCAGGGCTCACTTTGCTATCAACTGGCTGGTCACCGCCATCGTAGGGCCCCGTTCTGGTTTCATCCAGCTTCGAAGGCTCCTGCGCACTGCGGGGTTGTTGGCATTTGTGGTCCTGATTTGCGCTGGCTCACCCTTACGCTGGACACAGCGCCAGATGATATATTTGGTCCGACTCCGGTCCCTTCCTCGTCTCTGAGTTTGTCAAATGCAGCGCCTGTCCAGGGCTCACTTTGCTATCAACTGGCTGGTCACCGCCATCGTAGGGCCCCGTTCTGGTTTCATCCAGCTTCGAAGGCTCCTGCGCACTGCGGGGTTGTTGGCATTTGTGGTCCAGAGCCCCGGCTCTAAATTAAACCTGTTACCCTAGTAGGCCGGCCTCCGGGTCCCCCTCTCTTCTTCGGTTATGGAGTACATTGGGCGCGGGGGCAGCCAGTGGAGGGCAAGGGCCCTGCCTCCAAGTGTGGTGTAGGGGACAGGGGAGCCAGGGCCTTGGGGTCCTGGTGCTTTTTATCTTTTAAAGTGGCTCAGAGTACCAAGGGCACGGACTTCCAGGGGGCTGCACCAAGGGTGTGTAGCTCGTGTTGGGGTGCTTAAGTGTGGGTACCCAGGGACGAAAGGTGGGCCGGGGCCGGCGCGAGCCTCTGTGGTGAGTGCTGGACTTCCATGGTATAGTACCAAGGGCACGGACCTCCAGGGGGCTGAAACAAGGGTGTGTAGCCCGTGTGGGGGTGCTTAAGTGTGGGTCCCCGGGTTCGAAGGGAGGGCCTGGTCCCCGGTGGTCATCCCCGGAGTCCCAGAGCCTGCAACCCGGGGAAGAGTGGCCCGTCCCCAGACTGAGTTTGGGGGAATGCGGGGTGGCTCTGGAGGGGCTCCAGGGGTTCCAGGGGGTGCTCGGCGGAGGCCATGCCCAGCCAGAGTGGCCCTTCCCCGGGCAGAATCTGGGGAGAGTGGGGAGTGGCTCTGGAGGTGCTCCGGGGGCTCCAGGGGTTCCAGGGGGTGCTCAGTGGGGGCCATGCCCAGCCAGAGTTGCCCTTCCCCGGGGTGAGTCTGGAGGAGTGGGGGGTGGCTCTGGAGGTGCTCCGGGGGCTCCAGGGGGTGCTCAGTGGAGGCCATGCCCAGCCAGAGTGTCCCTTCCCCGGGCAGAGTCTGGAGGAGTGGGGGGTGGCTCTGGAGGTGCTCCGGGGGCTCCAGGGGGTGCTCGGCGGAGGCCATGCCCAGCCAGAGTGGCCCTTCCCCGGGCATAGTCTGGGGAGAGTGGGGGGTGGCTCTGGAGGTGCTCCGGGGGCTCCAGGGGGTGCTCAGTGGAGGCCATGCCCAGCCAGAGTGTCCCTTCCCCGGGCAGAGTCTGGAGGAGTGGGGGGTGGCTCTGGAGGTGCTCCGGGGGCTCCAGGGGGTGCTCGGCGGAGGCCATGCCCAGCCAGAGTGGCCCTTCCCCGGGCATAGTCTGGGGAGAGTGGGGGGTGGCTCTGGAGGTGCTCCGGGGGCTCCAGGGGGTGCTCAGTGGAGGCCATGCCCAGCCAGAGTGTCCCTTCCCCGGGCAGAGTCTGGAGGAGTGGGGGGTGGCTCTGGAGGTGCTCCGGGGGCTCCAGGGGTTCCAGGGGGTGCTCAGCGGAGGCCATGCCCAGCCAGAGTGGCCCTTCCCCGGGGTGAGTCTGGGGAGAGTGGGGGGTGGCTCTGGAGGTGCTCCGGGGGCTCCAGGGGGTGCTCAGCGGAGGCCATGCCCAGCCAGAGTGGCCCTTCCCCGGGCATAGTCTGGGGAGAGTGGGGGGTGGCTCTGGAGGTGCTCTGGGGGCTCCAGAGGGTGCTCAGTGGAGGCCATGCCCAGCCAGAGTGTCCCTTCCCCGGGCAGAGTCTGGAGGAGTGGGGGGTGGCTCTGGAGGTGCTCCGGGGGCTCCAGGGGGTGCTCAGTGGAGGCCATGCCCAGCCAGAGTGTCCCTTCCCCGGGCAGAGTCTGGAGGAGTGGGGGGTGGCTCTGGAGGTGCTCCGGGGGCTCCAGGGGTTCCAGGGGGTGCTCAGTGGGGGCCATGCCCAGCCAGAGTGGCCCTTCCCCGGGCAAAGTCTGGTCGTGTGCGGGGTGGATGATCCCTGCTCCGCCTCACGCGAGTTCGAGACCGGCTGGGTGCCCTTTTATCCATGAGGCACTGCACTGCCTCCGGCAGCCGAGTTCGGGGCCCGGTGAGGGCTCCAGGCTCCAGGGGCTCCGACCCGGAGCCTCCGACCCGCAGAAGGTGCTCCCTGGCCGGGCAAAGTCTGGCCGTGTGCGGGGTGGATGATCCCTGCTCCGCCTCACGCGAGTTCGAGACCGGCTGGGTGCCCTTTTATCCATGAGGCACTGCACTGCCCCCGGCAGCCGAGTTCGGGGCCCGGTGAGGGCTCCAGGCTCCAGGGGCTCCGACCCGGAGCCTCCGACCCGCAGAAAGTGCTCCCTGGCCGGGCAAAGTCTGGCCGTGTGCGGGTGGATGATCCCTGCTCCGCCTCACGCGAGTTCGAGACCGGCTGGGTGCCCTTTTATCCATGAGGCACTGCACTTCCTCCGGCAGCCGAGTTCGGGGCCCGGTGAGGGCTCCAGGCTCCAGGGGCTCCGACCCGGAGCCTCCGACCCGCAGAAGGTGCTCCCTGGCCGGGCAAAGTCTGGCCGTGTGCGGGGTGGATGATCCCTGCTCCGCCTCACGCGAGTTCGAGACCGGCTGGGTGCCCTTTTATCCATGAGGCACTGCACTGCCTCCGGCAGCCGAGTTCGGGGCCCGGTGAGGGCTCCAGGCTCCAGGGGCTCCGACCCGGAGCCTCCGACCCGCAGAAGGTGCTCCCTGGCCGGGCAAAGTCTGGCCGTATGCGGGGTGGATGGCCCTGGGTCTGGGCGGCGCTAAGATCACGGAGCGGGTCACCTCCGCGTACAGCCCGTGGTCAGCGTGACACCGTGCTCTGCCCCGAGCAATCAGAGCAAACAGGAAGCTTCTGGAAGTGCCCGGGAGTCTGGTAAAATCAAGCCGAAAATAGACCCTCTCATGCCGGGTCTGAGCGGCGCTTAGAGCCCGGTGGAGCGCGGAGCGCGGGGCTCCATTCAGAGGCTCCGTGATCCGACGCTCACCTCCGCACCTCCGAACCATGACTTGACATTACGGCTGTGAAGGAGCCTTGGAAGCTGGATAAAACCAGAACGGGGCCCATCGATCGCGGTTCTCGTGTGCCCGTCAAACGAGCTCCTTGCCCGGTATCCGCACAACCAGGAAATGTACCTGTTTCGATTGCGAAAAACGTCATTCTCAAAAACCGCCCGCCCCTCCCTCCCAGCATTACCATTTTGCACATTCCGCGTGAGAGCAGCGTAAGAATTTCTCGGGAGCAGCGTGATTTAGCCCGGGATTTTTGAGCTGAACGCTTATTCCCACGAGCCCAAAAAACGACTAAGTCCAACGGTATATAGTGTACTATTGCCGAAAAATGACAGAGTCTTTTCAGGTATAGTGTACTATTTCGGTTTTTACTCTAAGTCCCTCAGGGGCATATGGTGCTATACTATGATGGTCAGATCACCTCCAGGCCCCAGGGGAGTGCTTTTCTGGGGGCAAACAGTGCACTGATGATGGGGGATTATTTCATTTTGCTCATTTTGGTGTTTTTTCACATTTTAACCCATTTTCACCCCATTTGCTCACAACTTCATACTACGGCCCGGAAAAACGACAGAGTCGCTCGGGTATAGTGTACTATTGCCGAAAAATGACAGAGTCTTTTCAGGTATAGTGTACTATTTCGGTTTTTACTCTAAGTCCCTCAGGGGCATATGGTGCTATACTCTGATGGTCAGATCACCTCCAGGCCCCAGGGGAGTGCTTTTCTGGGGGCAAACAGTGCACTGATGATGGGGGATTATTTCATTTTGCTCATTTTGGTGTTTTTTCACATTTTAACCCATTTTCACCCCTTTTGCTCACAACTTCATACTACGGCCCGGAAAAACGACAGAGTCCCTCGGGTATAGTGTACTATTGCCGAAAAACGACAGAGTCTTTTCAGGCATAGTGTACTATTGCCGAAAAACGACAGAGTCCCTCGGGTATAGTGTACTATTGCCGAAAAACGACAGAGTCCCTCGGGTATAGTGTACTATTGCCGAAAAACGACAGAGTCCCTCGGGTATAGTGTACTATTGCCGAAAAACGACAGAGTCCCTCGGGTATAGTGTACTATTGGCTGGAAGCTCGGTTTTTTTTCTAAGACCAGCAGGGGTATATGGTACTATATTCTGGTGGTCAGATCACCTCCAGGCACCAGGGGAGTGCTTTTCTGGGGGCAAACTGTGCACTGATGATGGGGGATTATTTCATTTTGCTCATTTTGGTGTTTTTTCACATTTTAACCCATTTTCACCCCTTTTGCTCACAACTTCATACTACGGCCCGGAAAAACGACAGAGTCCCTCGGGTATAGTGTACTATTGCCGAAAAACGACAGAGTCCCTCGGGTATAGTGTACTATTGCCGAAAAACGACAGAGTCCCTCGGGTATAGTGTACTATTGCCGAAAAACGACAGAGTCCCTCGGGTATAGTGTACTATTGCCGAAAAACGACAGAGTCCCTCGGGTATAGTGTACTATTGCCGAAAAACGACAGAGTCCCTCGGGTATAGTGTACTATTGGCTGGAAGCTCGGTTTTTTTTCTAAGGCCAGCAGGGGTATATGGTACTATATTCTGGTGGTCAGATCACCTCCAGGCACCAGGGGAGTGCTTTTCTGGGGGCAAACTGTGCACTGATGATGGGGGATTATTTCATTTTGCTCATTTTGGTGTTTTTTCACATTTTAACCCATTTTCACCCCTTTTGCTCACATCTTCAAACTCGGGCCCTGATTACAAGTTCTGACCAAATGATGACAAACACGGTATTTATTATGTATTTTTTTCATTTTTTTTATTTTTCCAACTTATACATCCATCATTGGTGCCAGGCAGGTTGTGGAGAAAGCAGTGAAGAAAGGAGAGAGCCATCACAGAAAAGATGTCCATCCAGGGTCAAGGTACCCTGCACTTTTACATATCCAAATGACAGCATTTAAAGTTTTTTAGCGTATGGTATCTCTCGTTGCATGGAACCGCACAGAGGCCAACGCCACACTGACGGCACCTGTACTTTGTTTGCCGCCTGCCTTTGGTACGAGAGCGGTCAGAGCACACGGCGCAGTCTGGACGTCCCTCTGCTTGACAAAGCCAATGACGCTCTGTGAGTCTCTGTGGCATTTCACCCTCCGGTCTTGAGCGCCTTTCTTGTTTTTTGGAGTGATCAGCCAGTAATGCATCAATAATGTTCTGAATGTAAACCTTTAAAGGTTTGTGTGGGCCTGGAGTGGATTTGGTGTATATGATGTGTGAGTTGACAATACTTATGCTTATAATGGCATTGAATATGCGATGATACCATTTCCGGGACCTGTGTGGAAAGAGGTATGTCTTCATCCTCTGGTCAGCAGTGTCCACTCCACCCATGTAGGCGTTGTACTGGTCGACACATACAGGTCTTTTGATGTCACGGAAGCCAGTGTCATCTGTCTTGGATCGGATCCTCCTCTGAACACAATCATTTCCATGGACTGTGGACAACATGGTGAGACGTTTAGTATCGTGCCAAGCACAAGCCAGGAGTTTTCCCTTTCTGCAAAAAACTGGGTCATCTCCTTTTTTCAGCTGTAAGACACTTTTACCAAGGCATTTTGGCATCCCCAACCTGGTAATCCTTACCGTCCCACACAGTCCAGTTTCCAAATCTGCTAATTCATTTGCAATTACAGGCGAGGTATAGTAACTGTCCATGTAAATCTCGTGTCCTTTGCCCGTAAAGGGAGAAACCAACTCACGGACAACTGCGTGTGTTGCACTGATGTTGCTTGCATTATTTTTGTACTGTCCAGTGTGCATTGACCAGCGCAAAACATACCCTGAACAGCTTTCACTCAGGGCATACACTCTATAGCCATATTTGTCAGGTTTATTCGGAGAGTAACATTTTAGTGAAGATCTCCCCTTGAAAGCTATTGTCATTTCATCTAAAGAAAGCTCCTTGATTGGACTGTAAACTGCTGCAAATTTGGGAATAATCAAATCTATTATTGGGCGGACTTTGAACAGTTTATCGTGCCCGGGCTCGCCTGTTCTCACATAATCATTATTGTTGACAAAATGAAAGAACGAAAGAATGATTTCAAATCTGTTTCTTGACATTACATTTCCAAATCCAGGCGTTTGTGTAAGCCAAAATGTTCCCCAGTAATCCTCGATTTCAGGTTTCTCAACAAGGCCCATGGAGAGATGCAAAGCGAAGAAAGCTTTCATTTCGGTGACTGATACATCATACCACTCAAGAAATCTTGAATGTGGCTTCAGAATCATAGGTGCCATACACTGATGTGCATATCTATTTGTCTCATCAGTAATGAAAGTCCAAAACTGATCGGTCAGAAAGAGTGACAGAATATCAAATGGATTAGCATCCGTCAGATCCATCTCTCCTGTGTAGCCAACTGGGTCTTCAAAAGGTTTGATCCATGCCTCAAATACCTCGACCTCTCTCAGCATGTCCCAGCTCTCATCCACCGGGCAAGTTTTACTGCAGCCACTGGTTCCACTGGTTCCTCGCCTCCGTCTGTCCTTTGCACCTGTCCGTTGTTTCGAAGTCCCTTCATCTCCACTTGGAAATCCATCGTCACTCTCGGGGAGATAATACCCTTCAGAGTCAGAATCTGCTGTAAATTGCATGCCACGTGTACTTCCTCCAGCCATTTTTTTCCTTACCGGATCTGCCCTGGATCATACCTGGCTAATAAAGGGAAGTTGCACCGAACCGACCAATGACTGAAGTGATTCATTTTCTACTATTATTTCATTAATTTCCTTGTACGGTAAAGTTGCATTTCTGCGACTTTGGCGCTTAAAGGGTTAGAATACAGAGTTTTTGGTTTCAATACCTTATCATCTGCTGCCATCTTCTGTATTTTTTGTAAATAAAGGTGGACAAAAATAAATAAATATTTGACAAACGCCAAGCCTAGCCCCAAGCCCCAAGGACTGATAACCCTTTAGGCGCCAGAGATTATGGATGAAATAAATGTATAAATAAAAAACTTCCTGAGATACAGAGAACTGAAGCCGGGGCACAGCTCTGGGTCGGCAGTGCCCCTGGAGGCCCGTAGAAGCTCCACACTCCAGTTGATTCTTGGATAAAAGGGCACCCAGCCGGTCTCGAACTCGCGTGAGGCGGAGCAGGGATCATCCACCCCGCACACGGCCAGACTTTGCCCGGCCAGGGAGCACCTTCTGCGGGTCGGAGGCTCCGGGTCGGAGCCCCTGGAGCCTGGAGCCCTCACCGGGCCCCGAACTCGGCTGCCGGAGGCAGTGCAGTGCCTCATGGATAAAAGGGCACCCAGCCGGTCTCGAACTCGCGTGAGGCGGAGCAGGGATCATCCACCCCGCACACGGCCAGACTTTGCCCGGCCAGGGAGCACCTTCTGCGGGTCGGAGGCTCCGGGTCGGAGCCCCTGGAGCCTGGAGCCCTCACCGGGCCCCGAACTCGGCTGCCGGAGGCAGTGCAGTGCCTCATGGATAAAAGGGCACCCAGCCGGTCTCGAACTCGCGTGAGGCGGAGCAGGGATCATCCACCCCGCACACGGCCAGACTTTGCCCGGCCAGGGAGCACCTTCTGCGGGTCGGAGGCTCCGGGTCGGAGCCCCTGGAGCCTGGAGCCCTCACCGGGCCCCGAACTCGGCTGCCGGAGGAAGTGCAGTGCCTCATGGATAAAAGGGCACCCAGCCGGTCTCGAACTCGCGTGAGGCGGAGCAGGGATCATCCACCCGCACACGGCCAGACTTTGCCCGGCCAGGGAGCACCTTCTGCGGGTCGGAGGCTCCGGGTCGGAGCCCCTGGAGCCTGGAGCCCTCACCGGGCCCCGAACTCGGCTGCCGGAGGCAGTGCAGTGCCTCATGGATAAAAGGGCACCCAGCCGGTCTCGAACTCGCGTGAGGCGGAGCAGGGATCATCCACCCCGCACACGGCCAGACTTTGCCCGGCCAGGGAGCACCTTCTGCGGGTCGGAGGCTCCGGGTCGGAGCCCCTGGAGCCTGGAGCCCTCACCGGGCCCCGAACTCGGCTGCCGGAGGCAGTGCAGTGCCTCATGGATAAAAGGGCACCCAGCCGGTCTCGAACTCGCGTGAGGCGGAGCAGGGATCATCCACCCCGCACACGACCAGACTTTGCCCGGGGAAGGGCCACTCTGGCTGGGCATGGCCCCCACTGAGCACCCCCTGGAACCCCTGGAGCCCCCGGAGCACCTCCAGAGCCACCCCCCACTCCTCCAGACTCTGCCCGGGGAAGGGACACTCTGGCTGGGCATGGCCTCCACTGAGCACCCCCTGGAGCCCCCGGAGCACCTCCAGAGCCACCCCCCACTCTCCCCAGACTATGCCCGGGGAAGGGCCACTCTGGCTGGGCATGGCCTCCGCCGAGCACCCCCTGGAGCCCCCGGAGCACCTCCAGAGCCACCCCACACTCCTCCAGACTCTGCCCGGGGAAGGGACACTCTGGCTGGGCATGGCCTCCACTGAGCACCCTCTGGAGCCCCCAGAGCACCTCCAGAGCCACCCCCCACTCTCCCCAGACTATGCCCGGGGAAGGGCCACTCTGGCTGGGCATGGCCTCCGCTGAGCACCCCCTGGAGCCCCCCGAGCACCTCCAGAGCCACCCCCCACTCTCCCCAGACTCACCCCGGGGAAGGGCCACTCTGGCTGGGCATGGCCTCCGCTGAGCACCCCCTGGAACCCCTGGAGCCCCCGGAGCACCTCCAGAGCCACCCCCCACTCCTCCAGACTCTGCCCGGGGAAGGGACACTCTGGCTGGGCATGGCCTCCACTGAGCACCCCCTGGAGCCCCCGGAGCACCTCCAGAGCCACCCCCCACTCTCCCCAGACTATGCCCGGGGAAGGGCCACTCTGGCTGGGCATGGCCTCCGCCGAGCACCCCCTGGAGCCCCCGGAGCACCTCCAGAGCCACCCCCCACTCCTCCAGACTCTGCCCGGGGAAGGGACACTCTGGCTGGGCATGGCCTCCACTGAGCACCCCCTGGAGCCCCCGGAGCACCTCCAGAGCCACCCCCCACTCTCCCCAGACTATGCCCGGGGAAGGGCCACTCTGGCTGGGCATGGCCTCCGCCGAGCACCCCCTGGAGCCCCCGGAGCACCTCCAGAGCCACCCCCCACTCCTCCAGACTCTGCCCGGGGAAGGGACACTCTGGCTGGGCATGGCCTCCACTGAGCACCCCCTGGAGCCCCCGGAGCACCTCCAGAGCCACCCCCCACTCCTCCAGACTCACCCCGGGGAAGGGCAACTCTGGCTGGGCATGGCCCCCACTGAGCACCCCCTGGAACCCCTGGAGCCCCCGGAGCACCTCCAGAGCCACTCCCCACTCTCCCCAGATTCTGCCCGGGGAAGGGCCACTCTGGCTGGGCATGGCCTCCGCCGAGCACCCCCTGGAACCCCTGGAGCCCCTCCAGAGCCACCCCGCATTCCCCCAAACTCAGTCTGGGGACGGGCCACTCTTCCCCGGGTTGCAGGCTCTGGGACTCCGGGGATGACCACCGGGGACCAGGCCCTCCCTTCGAACCCGGGGACCCACACTTAAGCACCCCCACACGGGCTACACACCCTTGTTTCAGCCCCCTGGAGGTCCGTGCCCTTGGTACTATACCATGGAAGTCCGTGCCCTTGGTACTCCGACTGGAGTACCAAGGGAACGGCCCAGCACTCACCACAGAGGCTCGCGCCGGCCCCGGCCCACCTTTCGTCCCTGGGTACCCACACTTAAGCACCCCAACACGAGCTACACACCCTTGGTGCAGCCCCCTGGAAGTCCGTGCCCTTGGTACTCTGAGCCACTTTAAAAGATAAAAAGCACCAGGACCCCAAGGCCCTGGCTCCCCTGTCCCCTACACCACACTTGGAGGCAGGGCCCTTGCCCTCCACTGGCTGCCCCCGCGCCCAATGTACTCCATAACCGAAGAAGAGAGGGGGACCCGGAGGCCGGCCTACTAGGGTAACAGGTTTAATTTAGAGCCGGGGCTCTGGACCACAAATGCCAACAACCCCGCAGTGCGCAGGAGCCTTCGAAGCTGGATGAAACCAGAACGGGGCCCTACGATGGCGGTGACCAGCCAGTTGATAGCAAAGTGAGCCCTGGACAGGCGCTGCATTTGACAAACTCAGAGACGAGGAAGGGACCGGAGTCGGACCAAATATATCATCTGGCGCTGTGTCCAGCGTAAGGGTGAGCCAGCGCAAATCAGGACCACAAATGCCAACAACCCCGCAGTGCGCAGGAGCCTTCGAAGCTGGATGAAACCAGAACGGGGCCCTACGATGGCGGTGACCAGCCAGTTGATAGCAAAGTGAGCCCTGGACAGGCGCTGCATTTGACAAACTCAGAGACGAGGAAGGGACCGGAGTCGGACCAAATATATCATCTGGCGCTGTGTCCAGCGTAAGGGTGAGCCAGCGCAAATCAGGACCACAAATGCCAACAACCCCGCAGTGCGCAGGAGCTGAAGGGGACTGGTGCAGAGCCCCTGTGCCAGGGGCTAAGCGCAGCCATCATCCTCCAAGCCGCGCGTCCTTCAGTGCGGGGGTGAGTGACAGTGGGCCTGGACTGTTGTTCCACCGGACGCGTTGAGGCTGAAGGGGACTGGTGCAGAGCCCCTGTGCCAGGGGCTAAGCGCAGCCATCATCCTCCAAGCCGCGCGTCCTTCTGCGCAGGGGTGAGTGACAGTGGACCCGGACTGTGTTCCCACCGGACGCGTTGAGGCTGAAGGGGACTGGCTCAGAGCCCCTGGCACAGGGGCTAAGCACAGCCATCATCCTTCAAGCCGCGCGTCCTTCAGTGCGGGGGTGAGTGACAGAGGGCCTGGACTGTTGTTCCACCGGACGCGTTGAGGCTGAAGGGGACTGGTGCAGAGCCCCTGTGCCAGGGGCTAAGCGCAGCCATCATCCTCCAAGCCGCGCGTCCTTCTGCGCAGGGGTGAGTGACAATGGACCCGGACTGTGTTCCCACCGGACGCGTTGAGGCTGAAGGGGACTGGCTCAGAGCCCCTGGCACAGGGGCTAAGCGCAGCCATCATCCTCCAAGCCGCGCGTCCTTCAGTGCGGGGGTGAGTGACAGAGGGCCTGGACTGTTGTTCCACCGGACGCGTTGAGGCTGAAGGGGACTGGTGCAGAGCCCCTGTGCCAGGGGCTAAGCGCAGCCATCATCCTCCAAGTCGCGCGTCCTTCTGCGCAGGGGTGAGTGACAGTGGACCCGGACTGTGTTCCCACCGGACGCGTTGAGGCTGAAGGGGACTGGCTCAGAGCCCCTGGCACAGGGGCTAAGCACAGCCATCATCCTTCAAGCCGCGCGTCCTTCAGTGCGGGGGTGAGTGACAGAGGGCCTGGACTGTTGTTCCACCGGACGCGTTGAGGCTGAAGGGGACTGGTGCAGAGCCCCTGTGCCAGGGGCTAAGCGCAGCCATCATCCTCCAAGCCGCGCGTCCTTCTGCGCAGGGGTGAGTGACAATGGACCCGGACTGTGTTCCCACCGGACGCGTTGAAGCTGAAGGGGACTGGCTCAGAGCCCCTGGCACAGGGGCTAAGCGCAGCCATCATCCTTCAAGCCGCGCGTCCTTCAGTGCGGGGGTGAGTGACGGTCCCATCTCCGGAGACAAGGGGCCAGGCGCGGGGGAAGCCAGTCAGACTGAAGCCCCGCGCCTGGTGGGACCTCTGTCTCGGCCTCGCTTCCAACGTGTCCGGCGTGAGGTTAGCCGGAGCAAACCACAGCCGCAAAATGTAAACAAACCCGCAGTGCGCAGGAGCCTTCGAAGCTGGATAAAACCAGAACGGGGCCCTACGATGGCGGGTCTTGAGTGCCAATAGACCAAGCTCCTTGTCTGGTATACATAGAACCATGATTTGTACCATTTTCATGGTTGATTCACGGATGATCCCTGCTCCGCCTCACGCGAGTTGGACGGCTGGGTGCCTTTTATCCATGAGGCACTGCACTGCCTCCGGCAGCCGAGTTCGGGGCCCGGTGAGGGCTCCAGGCTCCAGGGGCTCCGACCCGGAGCCTCCGACCCGCAGAAGGTGCTCCCTGGCCGGGCAAAGTCTGGCCGTATGCGGGGTGGATGGCCCTGGGTCTGGGCGGCGCTAAGATCACGGAGCGGGTCACCTCCGCGTACAGCCCGTGGTCAGCGTGACACCGTGCTCTGCCCCGAGCAATCAGAGCAAACAGGAAGCTTCTGGAAGTGCCCGGGAGTCTGGTAAAATCAAGCCGAAAATAGACCCTCTCATGCCGGGTCTGAGCGGCGCTTAGAGCCCGGAGGAGCGCGGAGCGCGGGGCTCCATTCAGAGGCTCCGTGATCCGCCTTACAACCAGCTCTCACCTCCGCGTACAGCCCGTGGTCAGCGTGACACCGTGCTCTGCCCCGAGCAATCAGAGCAAACAGGAAGCTTCTGGAAGTGCCCGGGAGTCTGGTAAAATCAAGCCGAAAATAGACCCTCTCATGCCAGGTCTGAGCGGCGCTTAGAGCCCGGAGGAGCGCGGAGCGCGGGGCTCCATTCAGAGGCTCCGTGATCCGCCTTACAACCAGCTCTCACCTCCGCGTACAGCCCGTGGTCAGCGTGACACCGTGCTCTGCCCCGAGCAATCAGAGCAAACAGGAAGCTTCTGGAAGTGCCCGGGAGTCTGGTAAAATCAAGCCGAAAATAGACCCTCTCATGCCGGGTCTGAGCGGCACTTAGAGCCCGGAGGAGCGCGGAGCGCGGGGCTCCATTCAGAGGCTCCGTGATCCGCCTTACAACCAGCTCTCACCTCCGCGTACAGCCCGTGGTCAGCGTGACACCGTGCTCTGCCCCGAGCAATCAGAGCAAACAGGAAGCTTCTGGAAGTGCCCGGGAGTCTGGTAAAATCAAGCCGAAAATAGACCCTCTCATGCCGGGTCTGAGCGGCGCTTAGAGCCCGGTGGAGCGCGGAGCGCGGGGCTCCATTCAGAGGCTCCGTGATCCGACGCTCACCTCCGCACCTCCGAACCATGACTTGACATTACGGCTGTGAAGGAGCCTTGGAAGCTGGATAAAACCAGAACGGGGCCCATCGATCGCGGTTCTCGTGTGCCCGTCAAACGAGCTCCTTGCCCGGTATCCGCACAACCAGGAAATGTACCTGTTTCGATTGCGAAAAACGTCATTGTCAAAAACCGCCCGCCCCTCCCTCCCAGCATTACCATTTTGCACATTCCGCGTGAGAGCAGCGTAAGAATTTCTCGGGAGCAGCGTGATTTAGCCCGGGAATTTTGAGCTGAACGCTTATTCCCACGAGCCCAAAAAACGACTAAGTCCAACGGTATATAGTGTACTATTGCCGAAAAATGACAGAGTCTTTTCAGGTATAGTGTACTATTTCGGTTTTTACTCTAAGTCCCTCAGGGGCATATGGTGCTATACTATGATGGTCAGATCACCTCCAGGCCCCATTGGAGTGCTTTTCTGGGGGCAAACAGTGCACTGATGATGGGGGATTATTTCATTTTGCTCATTTTGGTGTTTTTTCACATTTTAACCCATTTTCACCCCATTTGCTCACAACTTCATACTACGGCCCGGAAAAACGACAGAGTCGCTCGGGTATAGTGTACTATTGCCGAAAAATGACAGAGTCTTTTCAGGTATAGTGTACTATTTCGGTTTTTACTCTAAGTCCCTCAGGGGCATATGGTGCTATACTCTGATGGTCAGATCACCTCCAGGCCCCAGGGGAGTGCTTTTCTGGGGGCAAACAGTGCACTGATGATGGGGGATTATTTCATTTTGCTCATTTTGGTGTTTTTTCACATTTTAACCCATTTTCACCCCTTTTGCTCACAACTTCATACTACGGCCCGGAAAAACGACAGAGTCCCTCGGGTATAGTGTACTATTGCAGAAAAACGACAGAGTCTTTTCAGGCATAGTGTACTATTTCGGTTTTTACTCTAAGTCCCTCAGGGGCATATGGTGCTATACTCTGATGGTCAGATCACCTCCAGGCCCCATTGGAGTGCTTTTCTGGGGGCAAACAGTGCACTGATGATGGGGGATTATTTAATTTTGCTCATTTTGGTGTTTTTTCACATTTTAACCCATTTTCACCCCTTTTGCTAACAACTTCATACTACGGCCCGGAAAAACGACAGAGTCCCTCGGGTATAGTGTACTATTGCCGAAAAACGACAGAGTCCCTCGGGTATAGTGTACTATTGCCGAAAAACGACAGAGTCCCTCGGGTATAGTGTACTATTGCCGAAAAACGACAGAGTCCCTCGGGTATAGTGTACTATTGCCGAAAAACGACAGAGTCCCTCGGGTATAGTGTACTATTGCCGAAAAACGACAGAGTCCCTCGGGTATAGTGTACTATTGGCTGGAAGCTCGGTTTTTTTTCCAAGACCAGCAGGGGTATATGGTACTATATTCTGGTGGTCAGATCACCTCCAGGCACCAGGGGAGTGCTTTTCTGGGGGCAAACTGTGCACTGATGATGGGGGATTATTTCATTTTGCTCATTTTGGTGTTTTTTCACATTTTAACCCATTTTCACCCCTTTTGCTCACATCTTCAAACTCGGGCCCTGATTACAAGTTCTGACCACATGATGACAAACACGGTATTTATTATGTATTTTTTTCATTTTTTTTATTTTTCCAACTTATACATCCATCATTGGTGCCAGGCAGGTTGTGGAGAAAGCAGTGAAGAAAGGAGAGAGCCATCACAGAAAAGATGTCCATCCAGGGTCAAGGTACCCTGCACTTTTACATATCCAAATGACAGCATTTAAAGTTTTTTAGCGTATGGTATCTCTCGTTGCATGGAACCGCACAGAGGCCAACGCCACACTGACGGCACCTGTACTTTGTTTGCCGCCTGCCTTTGGTACGAGAGCGGTCAGAGCACACGGCGCAGTCTGGACGTCCCTCTGCTTGACAAAGCCAATGACGCTCTGTGAGTCTCTGTGGCATTTCACCCTCCGGTCTTGAGCGCCTTTCTTGTTTTTTGGAGTGATCAGCCAGTAATGCATCAATAATGTTCTGAATGTAAACCTTTAAAGGTTTGTGTGGGCCTGGAGTGGATTTGGTGTATATGATGTGTGAGTTGACAATACTTATGCTTATAATGGCATTGAATATGCGATGATACCATTTCCGGGACCTGTGTGGAAAGAGGTATGTCTTCATCCTCTGGTCAGCAGTGTCCACTCCACCCATGTAGGCGTTGTACTGGTCGACACATACAGGTCTTTTGATGTCACGGAAGCCAGTGTCATCTGTCTTGGATCGGATCCTCCTCTGAACACAATCATTTCCATGGACTGTGGACAACATGGTGAGACGTTTAGTATCGTGCCAAGCACAAGCCAGGAGTTTTCCCTTTCTGCAAAAAACTGGGTCATCTCCTTTTTTCAGCTGTAAGACACTTTTACCAAGGCATTTTGGCATCCCCAACCTGGTAATCCTTACCGTCCCACACAGTCCAGTTTCCAAATCTGCTAATTCATTTGCAATTACAGGCGAGGTATAGTAACTGTCCATGTAAATCTCGTGTCCTTTGCCCGTAAAGGGAGAAACCAACTCACGGACAACTGCGTGTGTTGCACTGATGTTGCTTGCATTATTTTTGTACTGTCCAGTGTGCATTGACCAGCGCAAAACATACCCTGAACAGCTTTCACTCAGGGCATACACTCTATAGCCATATTTGTCAGGTTTATTCGGAGAGTAACATTTTAGTGAAGATCTCCCCTTGAAAGCTATTGTCATTTCATCTAAAGAAAGCTCCTTGATTGGACTGTAAACTGCTGCAAATTTGGGAATAATCAAATCTATTATTGGGCGGACTTTGAACAGTTTATCGTGCCCGGGCTCGCCTGTTCTCACATAATCATTATTGTTGACAAAATGAAAGAACGAAAGAATGATTTCAAATCTGTTTCTTGACATTACATTTCCAAATCCAGGCGTTTGTGTAAGCCAAAATGTTCCCCAGTAATCCTCGATTTCAGGTTTCTCAACAAGGCCCATGGAGAGATGCAAAGCGAAGAAAGCTTTCATTTCGGTGACTGATACATCATACCACTCAAGAAATCTTGAATGTGGCTTCAGAATCATAGGTGCCATACACTGATGTGCATATCTATTTGTCTCATCAGTAATGAAAGTCCAAAACTGATCGGTCAGAAAGAGTGACAGAATATCAAATGGATTAGCATCCGTCAGATCCATCTCTCCTGTGTAGCCAACTGGGTCTTCAAAAGGTTTGATCCATGCCTCAAATACCTCGACCTCTCTCAGCATGTCCCAGCTCTCATCCACCGGGCAAGTTTTACTGCAGCCACTGGTTCCACTGGTTCCTCGCCTCCGTCTGTCCTTTGCACCTGTCCGTTGTTTCGAAGTCCCTTCATCTCCACTTGGAAATCCATCGTCACTCTCGGGGAGATAATACCCTTCAGAGTCAGAATCTGCTGTAAATTGCATGCCACGTGTACTTCCTCCAGCCATTTTTTTCCTTACCGGATCTGCCCTGGATCATACCTGGCTAATAAAGGGAAGTTGCACCGAACCGACCAATGACTGAAGTGATTCATTTTCTACTATTATTTCATTAATTTCCTTATACGGTAAAGTTGCATTTCTGCGACTTTGGCGCTTAAAGGGTTAACTTTCGAATGTTGCTGGCTCGCTTTAAAAAAAAAGATATTGCGGCTTGTTGAGTCGCAAATATTTTATTGAGCGGGCTGTTTGTCTCTGTGGCGCAATTGGCCAGCGCGCTCGGCTGTTAACCGGGAGGTTGGTGGTTCGAGCCCACCCAGGGACGATTGGAAGAGCAATCGCAGGCAAAATCTATGAGGTAACATTGGTCACTGAATATCTAGCTGAAACAGGTTAAAGTAGCATTTATGAGGCGCTGTGTCTTAGATGGTCAAAGTGCCTGTCTAGTAAACAGAAGATCCTGTTCAAATCCCAGCAGTGCCTTCATGATAGCCTTTCAAGCAAATCAGTTGTTTACATGTACAGAAAAACTTATCACCCGAAAGAGCTCTTACATTTTGCAATTAGAGATTGAAAAGTATCCCTGAGTAAATGCACTCTTTTCACTCCTTGTTTCTCAGTTTGATGGTAAGGATTGATTGATTGATTGATTGATTGATTGATTGATGTAGACCGTTTTCGGATGACTGTTTTGCTTTTGTGAAAAAGGGGAATCAGACAAAAGTTGCAAAGGCATTCAAAGGCTGTGAGTTCGAGACCCACCAGAGTCACTGTTGTAACCCCTGTTATCTACATTGGTAAATAGGAAAGCCTGCTTGTGTTATTAACTGATGAAAGGAACTGCTAAACTTGGTTCAATTACCACAGAATCCCAGTGTGCTATAGGCTGGCCACTGCTTGGTAGGAGTTTCCCGTACGTGAGTGACTGTTCCATCCTTCCTTCACGTCCCGCTCAATCTCGTCTTCTTCTAAAGAGTTTGGCGCTGTCCTCAGAAGCTTTGGTCTTACTCAGCACCTGAGTGGCCCCACCAAGGGCAAAGGGCACACTCTGGACCTGCTAATGACAAAGCGGGTTAATATTTCAAATTACAGTGTGGTAAATGTTACTTTGATGGTTTCTGTATTTCTCCAGGTGCAATGAGTTTGCAGTCTTCTTTGCAAGACTCAGTTCAGAACATTAAAAATACCATTATTTGCAGATAACAAGCACGCAGCCAGCTAGACAACTGGAGTTAACCCATTTTGCATTTGTGGCTGACAAAACTTTCCAAGAGATCACCACAAGTCTGAGTTCCACTACATGCTGCCTTTATGCATTGCCTACTAGATTTTTAAAGTCTATGGTGAGCAGTCTGTTGGCTCCAATCAATCAAAAAGTCAACATGTTGCTTGGATCTGGAATTTTCCCAAGATCCTTAAAACTGCAGTCATTAAGCCTGTCTTAAAGAAGAGCAGTCTTGATGCCACAGTGCTAAATAATTACCGGCCCATCTCAAACCTACCACTACTCAGTTGTCCATTCAAGCATGCAAATTATTTACAACGACAGAAAATGCGCTGCTGTTACAAATTGGAATAAGATGGAAAAGTATCCCTGCACACACAGATTAACTGCACTCTTTTCACTTTTTGATTCTCAGTTTGTTGGCAAGGAATGACTGATGTGGACCCATTTTGGATGAAAAACGTGTTTTGCGTTCGTGGAAATGAGCACCATTTAAGGATGTATGGGCTCTGTGGCGCAATGGATAGCGCATTGGACTTCTAGGCATAATTTGCAAGGGCATTCAAAGGTTGTGGGTTCGGGTCCCACCAGAGTCGCTAATGGTGAGAGAACATATAAGTTTTTTACAATGGAAAATCTGCTCGCTTTACTATCTGATGAAAGGCACTGCTGAACGAGGTTCAATTGCCAAGTGTGCTTGAAAAAGTAAGCAAATACATCGGCATTATGTCAAATAACATTATCTTGCAATTTTTCCTCAATATCCAGATTAACTGCAGTATATTGAGTGCGCAATAAATTGGCGAGAGTCGATTGATTGAAAGACTTCCAGTTTTTTTATAGCTACATTGGTACAGGGGATTTAGCTCAAAGGTAGAAAGATTGATGCCCTCGCTCTCCATTAAACACAGTTGATTGGACAGGGGCTGAACTTTCGAATGTTGCTGGCTCGCTTTAAAAAAAAAGATATTGCTGCTTGTCGTGTCGCAAATATTTAATTGAGCGGGCTGTTTGTCTCTGTGGCGCAATTGGCCAGCGCGCTCTGCTGTTAACCTGGAGGTTGGTGGTTCGAGCCCACCCAGGGAAGATTGAAAGAGCTATTGCAGGCAAAATCTATGAGGTAACATTGGTCACTGATTTCTAGCTGAAACAGGTTAAAGTAACATTTAAGAGGCGCTGTGGCTTCGATGGTCAAAGTGCCAGCAGTGCCTTCATGATAGCCTTTCAAGCATATCAGTTGTTTACATGTACAGAAAAACTTATCACCCAAAAGAGCTCTTACATTTTGCAATTAGAGATTGAAAAGTATCCCTGAATAAACAGAGTAAATGCACTCTTTTCACTCCTTGTTTCTCAGTTTGATGGTAAGGAATGATTGATTGATTGATTGATTGATTGATTGATTGATGTAGACCGTTTTCAGATGACTGTTTTGCTTTTGTGAAAAAGGGGAATCAGACAAAAGTTGCAAAGGCATTCAAAGGCTGTGAGTTCGAGACCCACCAGAGTTACTGTTGTAACCCCTGTTATCTACATTGGTAAATAGGAAAGCCTGCTTGTGTTATTAACTGATGAAAGGAACTGCTAAACTTGGTTCAATTACCACAGAATCCCAGTGTGCTATAGGCTGGCCACTGCTTGGTAGGAGTTTCCCGTACGTGAGTGACTGTTCCTTCCTTCCTTCACGCCCCGCTCAACCTCGTCTTCTTCTAAAGAGTTTGGCGCTGTCCTCAGAAGCTTTGGTCTTACTCAGCACCTGAGGGGCCCCACCAAGGGCAAAGGGCACACTCTGGACCTGCTAATGACAAAGCGGGTTAATGTTCGGCAGGAGTTATTAAAAGTTGGTTTAATAACTGTAAAGAGACGAAAAATCTTGGGAGATATACAAGATAAGCATTTGTAAAGAAACTTGGAAAGACCTTTTTTCCACATCAAATTTTACAGTTCTTCAACCACACATGAAGAGTCACCTGAACAGGGACTTGAACCCTGGACCCTCAGATTAAAAGTCTGATGCTCTACCGACTGATGGACGCATCATATGGCAATGGCATACAGTACATACATTGGCCATTCACTCACCTTAGCCAGCACAACAGCCCAGAGGCAGCCATGAAGACACGTGAAGAGGATCCATTGCGTTGTCAGCACAGGCAAATAAATGAACCATTTTATTGTCACCACTTGTGCTTCTTCATGTTCCTCATTTGGGTTGTCTTGTCAAAAATAGGAATTGTACTGCAGCAATCATGACTCTTGTTCCAAGTTTTATTTCCAATTAGACCTCAACCATAGCCACTGTCTGTCTGCATTTCACAGAAAGTGCTTCATAGTTGGATTGTAGTTTTAGCTTCACCCCAACTGAATTGAATATTTTTGTATGGGTACTTTCTTTGTGTGTGAGTATTTTTCATTCTGATCATTTTTGCCAGAGTTCATTTCTATACAGCTACTTTTTGCTAAGGTAACATTTTGATCCAAGTTGTGTCTACCCTTGCCCTCATGTGCTATGTCTGTGTGCATTTAATAGTGCAATTATTTGTAAAATATCTTATGATTTTCATATTTTGGCTTATAAATAAAAGTAGATCCTGATTACCTAGTCTTGATCAATGTTTGTGTAGTTCTGCACCTTTATAATGTAGCTCCAATTTGAGCTATGTGAAAGACAGTTACACAAAGGACTTGCAAAACAAATAGTAGATTTACTCAACAGGGCAAATCAAAGAGAGAAGCCCTGTAGGATGCAGGCACATGCTCTGTGGTTTCATTGTGTAGAGGTCATCACATCTGCTTTACACGCAGAAGGTCCTGGGTTCGATCCCCAGTGAAACCAGCTGTGTGTTTCATGCAAACTCTCATTGACTTTGAGCATGCTGTTGGTGCTTTAAAGCTCCATGACTTTACTGTGCCCCTCTTGCATACTGAAATAAAAGCTTCATCTGTTGAGCTCATATTGTGTTCAATAGCTACAGCGTACCTATCATCTTGTATCTTTCATTCAGTCCTCTAATTCTTTCAACAAGGTTTAAAGAAATGCGCTTTCTATGTTCACATCCAGAAATCTGGGGATGAACCAGGGACTTCTAGATCTTCAGTCTATCGCTCTGCCAAATGAGTTATTTTGGTAAGGACAGCTGGTGGGTTCATGTCTTAAACAGGAACCTACTTATACACCCCAAGCATTTGATATTTGCTTAATGCCAATGGAAATGCGTGTGCACAATCTCTCAAGGTAACTTTGAGGTGGGTTGGTAATCAATCTGATATGATTTAAAACACACGTTCAAGGGTGTTTTTTACGTAGGGGGACAATGTGAAGATTGTTGCGTCATTCCACCCCAAATTCTGTCAACAAGTCGGCAGGAGTTATTAAAAGTTGGTTTAATAACTGTAAAGAGACTAAAAATCTTGGGAGATATACAAGATAAGCATTTGTAAAGAAACTTGGAAAGACCTTTTTCCACATCAAATTTTACAGTTCTTCAACCACACATGAAGAGTCACCTGAACAGGGACTTGAACCCTGGACCCTCAGATTAAAAGTCTGATGCTCTACCGACTGATGGACGCATCATATGGCAATGGCATACAGTACATACATTGGCCATTCTCTCACCTTAGCCAGCACAACAGCCCAGAGGCAGCCATGAAGACACGTGAAGAGGATCCATTGCGTTGTCAGCACAGGCAAATAAATGAACCATTTTATTGTCACCACTTGTGCTTCTTCATGTTCCTCATTTGGGTTGTCTTGTTAAAAATAGGAATTGTACTGCAGCAATCATGACTCTTGTTCCAAGTTTTATTTCCAATTAGACCTCAACCAGAGCCACTGTCTGTCTGCAATTCACAGAAAGTGCTTCATAGTCGGATTGTAGTTTTAGCTTCGCCCCCACTTGAATTGAATATTTTTGTATGGGTACTTTTTTTGTGTGTGAGTATTTTTCATTCTGATCATTTTTGCCAGAGTTCATGATCCACATTATTTTCTGAAACTAGCGCAATTACATTACCAGATTTAACTCTCCATGAATTCATGGAGACAGCATTCTAAGCTCAGGTTTGGCGAGACATACCTATACTGGAAGTTGGGAATGTCGCCCAGGCTGCCTGAATGGGCCACTTTGTCTCACCTTCCTGCAGGTAGTGTGGATGGATGAAATAATATTGTTTGAATTTTATAAGTGCTGCAAGGTTCAAAGGTAATGCGGGACAGGGAGCTTGCACTGAATCACCACATGTGCTGATTTTGAAATATTTCAGTGAAGGTCTCTAAAATTCACTGCAGTGTAATCTGGCAAAGACTACAGTGTCGCCTGGAGATGCAGGGAATTGAACCCTGGACCTCATACATGCTAAGCATGCGCTCTACCACTGAGCTACATCCCCTTCCGTAACAATGCCTTAAATGATAGAATGGACAAAAACAGAACAGATAGAATAGAAACAACAGAAACAGTGACCAGAAAGACAATTCAATTCTTGATTTTTTTTTAAATTCCAATTTGACTGGTTAGGACACAAAGGTTTGTCCCATTGTTACTTTACTTACATGTGCGTCACTTTTTGTGTGTTACAGTAACTTTTTTGGCCTGATCACCCAGTCCACAAGTGTTCCTGTACCTATATATTTACAAATCAAGCACTGTTAACCCTTTAAGCGCCAAAGAGCTAATGACAAAGCGGGTTAATATTTCAAATTACAGTGTGGTAAATGTTACTTTGTCTGATGGTTTCTGTATTTTTCCAGGTGCAATGAGTTTGCAGTCTTCTTTGCAAGACTCAGTTCAGAACATTAAAAATACCATTATTTGCAGATAACAAGCACGCAGCCAGCTAGACAACTGGAGTTAACCCATTTTGCATTTGTGGCTGACAAAAGTGTCCAAGAGATCACCACAAGTCTGAGTTCCACTACATCAAATCAAATCAATTTATTTTTGTAAGGCCCAAAATCACAACAACAGTTGCCTCTGAGGGCCACAGGGAGAAATGAATCAACAATGTCTGTGGTGGCGATGAAGTCAGACAATGTCTGTGGTGGCGAGGGAGTCAGACAATGTCTGTGGTGGCGAGGGACGATGTCCCAGGGTCCTCTGTCCTTAGACTCTCCTTCTCGGCCAGGAAAAACTACAAAAAAAACCTCTTTGGAAAAAAAGCGTAGAAACTTGGAGGAGTTCCAGTGAAGGAGAGATCCGACTCTCACAGACGGACAGACGGACACGAGGGAGACAGGAGCTGGACCCACTCTTCAGGCAGATGAGGGACCGACTGAGGCAAACTGGACCCACTCTTCAGGCAGATGAGGGACCGACTGAGGCGAACTGGACCCACTCTTCAGGCAGATGAGGGACCGACTGAGGCGAACTGGACCCACTCTTCAGGCAGATGAGGGACCGACTGAGGCGAACTGGACCCACTCTTCAGGCAGCTGAGGGACCGACTGAGGCGAACTGGACCCACTCTTCAGGCAGATGAGGGACCGTCGGAGGCGAGCTGGACCCACTCGTCAGGCAGATGAGGGACCGTCGGGGGCGAGCTGGACCCACCCCTCAGGCAGATGAGGGACCGTCCACACAGGGCAGGGACCACTTCACCAGGGGAGGGGCATCTGGGTCCACAGGTCCTCAGGAGTGAGAGAAAGAAAAAGAAGGCGGTGAACAGTTTGCAAGTGGAATCAAAAAATAAATATTGTTTGATAGCATAAGTAGTCAGAAGAAGAAGAGGATAGTGCTCAAGCTGTCATACTTCCCCCAGCATAGTTACTCCTAGGGCAGCGTAGCTAAAGCTGTGGGTTTATGTTTCTGTTCCTAACTAGTCTGACCATAAGCGATTTCGAAGAGGAACGTTTTAAGCCTGGACTTAAATGAAGAGACTGTGTCAGCATATTTAACATGGGTCGGGAGCTGATTCCATAACACAGGAGCTTGGTAGCTAAACGCGCTACCTCCTACAGTACTTTTAGAGACTCTTGGCACCACCAGAAGGCCGGCATTCTGAGAGCGAAGAGCTCTGTTTGGATGATATGGTTCTATAGCATCTTTGAGGTAGGATGGGGCCATGTCATTTATGGCTTTGTAGGTCAAGAGTAGAATTTTGAATTTGATTCTAAACTCGACAAGGAGCCAGTGAAGAGACTTCAGCACTGGCGTAATGTGCTCTCTTCTTTTTGTTCCTGTTAGTAATCTTGCTGCTGCATTTTGAACCAGTTGAAAGCTTTTTATGGAGCTTTTAGGACACGCTGCAAGCAGGGAGTTACAGTAGTCTAATCTAGTCGTTACAAATGCATGGATACGTTTTTCGGCATCACTTTTAGGCAGGATTCTTCTGATTTTGGCGATGTTGCGCAAATGGAAATAGGCTGTTTTACAAGCTTGATTTATATGAGCTTTAAATGAGAGCTCCTGGTCAAATAAGACTCCAAGGTTTCTTACAGTAGAACTGGAGGCTACACTGACATTGTCCAGTGTGACTATCTGCTCAGATAGCGCATCTTGTAGATGCTTAGGGCCAAGCACAATGACCTCGGTTTTTTCAGGGTTAAGAAGCAGGTAGTTTAGTGTCATCCAGGTTTTTATCTCCTTCACACAAGTACTAAGTCTGTCTACTTGATCGCTCTGATCAGGTTTCATTGATAAATACAGCTGAGTGTCGTCTGCATAGCAGTGGAAGTTAATGTCATGCTTTCTGATAATGTTGCCTAATGGCAGCATATAAAGAGTAAACAGAATTGGACCGAGTACCGAACCCTGTGGCACACCGTAAATTACTTTAGAGCAAGGTGAGGAGCTCTGGTTTACATTAACAAATTGGAACCTATCAGATAGATAGGATTTAAACCAGCTGAGGGCTGTTCCTCCAACACCTACATCACATTCTAACCTCTGCAGTATAATGTTGTGGTCAATGGTGTCAAACGCTGCGCTGAGGTCCAACAGAACCAGGACTGAGACCAGTCCATCGTCAGCGGCTAATAACAAATCATTTGTGACTTAAACAGTGCAGTTTCAGTGCTGTGGTGGGCTCTGAACCCTGCTGTGGTGGGCTCTGAACCCTGACTGGAAAACTTCAAATAAGTTATTGTCCTGCAGGTGGCGACAAAGCTGTTTTACTACAACTTTTTCAAGGATTTTAGAGACGAAGGGAAGATTTGAAATAGGTCTGTAGTTTACCAATAGGTCGGGATCTAGATTAGGCTTTTTCAGAAGAGGTTTAATGACTGCATGTTTGAAGGACTGTGGAACATAGCCACTTTCGAGTGAAGTATTTATTATATTAAGAATAGGGTCTATAATTAGGGGAAGAATGTCTTTGAGGAGTCTGCTTGGAATGGGGTCTAGGACACAAGTTGAGCTTTTAGAGGACATAATGGCTGAAGTTATCTCTGCTTGATCAACAGCTGTGAACCTTTCTAGGTTTACAGCTGGATTTATATGGGACGTTAGATTTACATTTTGGGCTAGTTCAGGGCTAATAGCGGGGGTAATTTTATCTAATTTATCTCTGATTGTTTTTATTTTATTATTAAAACATAGGAGGAAATCATCAGAGCTAAGTGTAGCTGGGATTGAGGGCTCTACTGCACTGTGACAGTTTGTTAGCCTAGCTACAGTGCTGAAAAGGAATTTAGTGTTACTTTTGTTGACTTCTATTAGATTTGAATAATATCTGGTTTGGGCCTTACGCAGAGCCTGCTTATAGGACAGCAGGCAACTTTTCCATGCTTTTAGGGATTCTTCGGTGTGAGAGCGACGAAATAATCCCTCTAACTTTCTAACTTTTTTTTTATGTGAACGCAGTTCTTGGTTGTACCATGGGGAGGCGCGCTTTGGCCTAATGACCTTCTGTTTTAACGGCGCGACAACGTCAAGAGCAGACTTCAGAGAATTCATGGTCAAGTCAACACATTGATCACTTAAACTGGGACTAAAACTGTTCTCAGCAGGATCACATGACATGTCACTGAATATTGGCTCTATTATTTCTTTGAATTTTGAGATAGATTTTTCAGATATTGTCCTTTTCATTATAACTTTGAAATATTTCAGTGAAGGTCTCTAAAATTCACTGCAGTGTAATCTGGCAATTAGCAAAGACTACAGTGTCGCCTGGAGATGCAGGGAATTGAACCCTGGACCTCATACATGCTAAGCATGCGCTCTACCACTGAGCTACATCCCCTTCCGTAACAATGCCTTAAATGATAGAATGGACAAAAACAGAACAGATAGAATAGAAACAACAGAAACAGTGACCAGAAAGACAATTCAATTCTTGATTTTTTTTTTAAATTCCAATTTGACTGGTTAGGACACAAAGGTTTGTCCCATTGTTACTTTACTTACATGTGCGTCACTTTTTGTGTGTTACAGTAACTTTTTTGGCCGGATCACCCAGTCCACAAGTGTTCCTGTACCTATATATTTACAAATCAAGCACTGTTAAGCAGGTGGCATCCTTTGCTGGTCAGGGGGAAGAGAAAGGTATGTTTCCAACAGGGTTCTAAGAAATATGAAGCAATGCCAATGGATTTCTTGCCCATCAGCTTGACCACCTGGCCACCACAATACTGCATCTTTGGAAAATTACAGTGAAAGCGTGAGACCAATAAAAAAAAATCAAGATATGCTTGTCCAGTCTAGAATTGCTGGAAAACATGACTGATCCCAAATGAAGCAAAGTATGCGCTCTACCGCTGACCCACTTTGTCTAGAAATGCTCCAAAAAGAAACACCAACCAACCTGCTAGTCTATAGATGCATAGAAAAGCTAAAGGTTGATAACAAATTTTCACATGCTGCACCCAAATCGATACCATGTTGCTATGCCTCTCTTCACCTCCGTCCAGCTTGAATGTACTCGTAACCACAGCGAGTCTTGTACATAATCCAGCCACAAGTGTTCCAGCAGGACAGACTAGATATTCCCATACCGGGAGTTGAACCCGGGTTAGAAAAACAAGTCCAATGTTCTATTGTTTCTGGTGGGGCAGGTAACATACTGGGTGTATGATGGTAGAACAGAAGAGGGAGAAGCGTGGTTAAAGTCACCAGAGACGAGGAAGAGAGCCTGTGGGTGCTGTGTTTGCAGCCTACAAGTGCAGGAGAGCAGTGCTTCACAAGCATATTGAGCATTGGCAGACGGGGCCACATAGACTGCGATCAAAATCACATGTGAGAACTCCCGGGGCAGATAATATATCTTTTCTTCCCGCATTCTCTAGTTCTGTCCGCCCGCAGCAGATGAAAATTGTCCAAACCTACAATAGAGTCTGGCATTTCTGCTGTTAACCAGGTCTCTGTGAAAATCAAGACACTGCTGTCCCTATAAATCCTCTGGGACCGCATGAGGCTCGCTATTTCCGTCATTTTATTTTGAAGGGACCTCACGTTACCCATGACTACGGCGGGAACCGACTTCCTGTTTGTCCCTCTCTTCTCTCGGAGTTTACGTCCAGCCCGTCTGCTTCGTTGCGTTTTCCTTAGGATGTCCGCCGGGATAACGTGACGATCTCCGGGTAAGACGACTGTTCTCCACAGTTTCATTAGTTCCTCCTTTGTGTAAACGCGGTACGGCGCCGGCCGGGGGGCGGGGCCGGAGCCGGGGGACTCAGAGCCAAGACACATCGCCACGACACGACGAAAACACTCAATCCAGCCGAATAAAGTCAAAAACAGTTGAATTAAAAACGATTCCAGCGCGTGTCCCTATCCTACAGTAAAATAGAAAAAATATACTAACTATATTTACAAAATATAGGAGATAAAGCACAATAAGTGTGAGAAAAAAAGAGAGAGCGTTTACACCGGGCTGCTAGCTGTACCAGCGCCTTATGACGTATAAAGAAGGCCTCATTGATGCTTGAGAGTTAAGGAACAGTTCTGTATGTAATAGATATAAGCCCATTCCACGTGCAACAAGTCTAGTGATTAGTATTTTCCTTGTGGCTCAGCCTATTAGACCATGGACCTGAAATCCACAATCCCGGATTTTGGAGGCTAGTATCCTGTGCATATTGCTTATGGGGTTATGTACCCATAATAGACTCAAATTGCTTCAAAATGTCTATTCATGGGTCTTTGTTGACCTACATCTTCTTTCACTACTCAGCTATCCTTTTCCCCAAAAAAGAAATAACAATATAGGATGGATAAAAGAAATGTGCTGCTAGATTCAAAGCAAATGTGGAACTGGGAGCTTGCGCTGAAGATCGGCTTCCATCATCCAACACATTACTAACTAGCTTGGTTAATTTGGATTGACAATCGCAATAATGCAAGTAAAAAAGTTCTAGCAGAGGATGGTTTCGATCCATCGACCTCTGGGTTATGGGCCCAGCACTCTTCCGCTGCGCCACTCTGCTGATTGGCTGTGATCATGGGACTCAAACCCACAATCCCTGGTTCAAGAGGCCAGTGCGTAATGCCCATGGGGCTGTATACGTCTAATAGACTCAAATTGCTTCAAAATATGAAATCTAATTTTAAAGGAATGTGGAACTGGGATCTTGCTACGAAAGACTGTGCTCTAACACTGAGCTACATAACCATCTCTTGACTGTCATGATTATTTTCCAAGCAAGACCTGGAGTCAACACTTTTCACTTTGTGCCATCAACAGAATATTGAATGGAGATGCAGGGGATTGAAACAAGGATTTCATACATGCCCTCGTTCTGAAAGAATGGCTCCGAAATTAAACATCACCAAACATGCTGGTTTATAGAATAGAACGAAATCTCAAAATCTGTACTGCTAAACACACGTTGCTGACAGGAATCGAACTTGCGCGGGGAAACCCCAATAGATTTCAAGTCTTAACCTCTCGGCCACAACAACAATACACATTTAAACTGTGTTTAAGAAAGTGGAAATGATCCACATTATTTTCTGAAACTAGCGCAATTACATTACCAGATTTAACTCTCCATGAATTCATGGAGACAGCATTCTAAGCTCAGGTTTGGCGAGACATACCTATACAGGAAGTTGGGAATGTCGCCCAGGCTGCCTGAATGGGCCACTTTGTCTCACCTTCCTGCAGGTAGTGTGGATGGATGAAATAATATTGTTTGAATTTTATAAGTGCTGCAAGGTTCAAAGGTAATGCGGGACAGGGAGCTTGCACTGAATCACCACATGTGCTGATTTTGAAATATTTCAGTGAAGGTCTCTAAAATTCACTGCAGTGTAATCTGGCAATTAGTAAAGACTACAGTGTCGCCTGGAGATGCAGGGAATTGAACCCTGGACCTCATACATGCTAAGCATGCGCTCTACCACTGAGCTACATCCCCTTCCGTAACAATGCCTTAAATGATAGAATGGAAAAAAACAGAACAGATAGAATAGAAACAACAGAAACAGTGACCAGAAAGACAATTCAATTCATGATTTTTTTTTAAATTCCAATTTGACTGGTTAGGACACAAAGGTTTGTCCCATTGTTACTTTACTTACATGTGCGTCACTTTTTGTGTGTTACAGTAACTTTTTTGGCCTGATCACCCAGTCCACAAGTGTTCCTGTACCTATATATTTACAAATCAAGCACTGTTAACCCTTTAAGCGCCAAAGTCGCAGAAATGCAACTTTACCGTACAAGGAAATTAATGAAATAATAGTAGAAAATGAATCACTTCAGTCATTGGTCGGTTCGGTGCAACTTCCTCTTATTAGCCAGGTATGATCCAGGGCAGATCCGGTAAGGAAAAAAATGGCTGGAGGAAGTACACGTGGCATGCAATTTACAGCAGATTCTGACTCTGAAGGGTATTATCTCCCCGAGAGTGACGATGGATTTCCAAGTGGAGATGAAGGGACTTCGAAACAACGGACAGGTGCAAAGGACAGACGGAGGCGAGGAACCAGTGGAACCAGTGGCTGCAGTAAAACTTGCCCGGTGGATGAGAGCTGGGACATGCTGAGAGAGGTCGAGGTATTTGAGGCATGGATCAAACCTTTTGAAGACCCAGTTGGCTACACAGGAGAGATGGATCTGACGGATGCTAATCCATTTGATATTCTGTCACTCTTTCTGACCGATCAGTTTTGGACTTTCATTACTGATGAGACAAATAGATATGCACATCAGTGTATGGCACCTATGATTCTGAAGCCACATTCAAGATTTCTTGAGTGGTATGATGTATCAGTCACCGAAATGAAAGCTTTCTTCGCTTTGCATCTCTCCATGGGCCTTGTTGAGAAACCTGAAATCGAGGATTACTGGGGAACATTTTGGCTTACACAAACGCCTGGATTTGGAAATGTAATGTCAAGAAACAGATTTGAAATCATTCTTTCGTTCTTTCATTTTGTCAACAATAATGATTATGTGAGAACAGGCGAGCCCGGGCACGATAAACTGTTCAAAGTCCGCCCAATAATAGATTTGATTATTCCCAAATTTGCAGCAGTTTACAGTCCAATCAAGGAGCTTTCTTTAGATGAAATGACAATAGCTTTCAAGGGGAGATCTTCACTAAAATGTTACTCTCCGAATAAACCTGACAAATATGGCTATAGAGTGTATGCCCTGAGTGAAAGCTGTTCAGGGTATGTTTTGCGCTGGTCAATGCACACTGGACAGTACAAAAATAATGCAAGCAACATCAGTGCAACACACGCAGTTGTCCGTGAGTTGGTTTCTCCCTTTACGGGCAAAGGACACGAGATTTACATGGACAGTTACTATACCTCGCCTGTAATTGCAAATGAATTAGCAGATTTGGAAACTGGACTGTGTGGGACGGTAAGGATTACCAGGTTGGGGATGCCAAAATGCCTTGGTAAAAGTGTCTTACAGCTGAAAAAAGGAGATGACCCAGTTTTTTGCAGAAAGGGAAAACTCCTGGCTTGTGCTTGGCACGATACTAAACGTCTCACCATGTTGTCCACAGTCCATGGAAATGATTGTGTTCAGAGGAGGATCCGATCCAAGACAGATGACACTGGCTTCCGTGACATCAAAAGACCTGTATGTGTCGACCAGTACAACGCCTACATGGGTGGAGTGGACACTGCTGACCAGAGGATGAAGACATACCTCTTTCCACACAGGTCCCGGAAATGGTATCATCGCATATTCAATGCCATTATAAGCATAAGTATTGTCAACTCACACATCATATACACCAAAACCACTCCAGGCCCACACAAACCTTTAAAGGTTTACATTCAGAACATTATTGATGCATTACTGGCTGATCACTCCAAAAAACAAGAAAGGCGCTCAAGACCGGAGGGTGAAATGCCACAGAGACTCACAGAGCGTCATTGGCTTTGTCAAGCAGAGGGACGTCCAGACTGCGCCGTGTGCTCTGACCGCTCTCGTACCAAAGGCAGGCGGCAAACAAAGTACAGGTGCCGTCAGTGTGGCGTTGGCCTCTGTGCGGTTCCATGCAACGAGAGATACCATACGCTAAAAAACTTTAAATGCTGTCATTTGGATATGTAAAAGTGCAGGGTACCTTGACCCTGGATGGACATCTTTTCTGTGATGGCTCTCTCCTTTCTTCACTGCTTTCTCCACAACCTGCCTGGCACCAATGATGGATGTATAAGTTGGAAAAATAAAGAAAATGAAAAAAAAATACATAATAAATACCGTGTTTGTCATCATTTGGTCAGAACTTGTAATCAGGGCCCGAGTTTGAAGATGTGGGCAAAAGGGGTGAAAATGGGTTAAAATGTGAAAAAACACCAAAATGAGCAAAATGAAATAATCCCCCATCATCAGTGCACAGTTTGCCCCCAGAAAAGCACTCCCCTGGGGCCTGGAGGTGATCTGACCACCAGAATATAGTACCATATACCCCTGCTGGACTGGAAAAACCGAGCTTCCAGCCAATAGTACACTATACCCGAGGGACTCTGTCGTTTTTCGGCAATAGTACACTATACCCGAGGGACTCTGTCGTTTTTCGGCAATAGTACACTATACCCGAGGGACTCTGTCGTTTTTCGGCAATAGTACACTATACCCGAGGGACTCTGTCGTTTTTCGGCAATAGTACACTATACCCGAGGGACTCTGTCGTTTTTCGGCAATAGTACACTATACCCGAGGGACTCTGTCGTTTTTCGGCAATAGTACACTATACCCGACGGACTCTGTCGTTTTTCCGGGCCGTAGTATGAAGTTGTGAGCAAAAGGGGTGAAAATGGGTTAAAATGTGAAAAAACACCAAATTGAGCAAAATGAAATAATCCCCCATCATCAGTGCACTGTTTGCCCCCAGAAAAGCACTCCCCTGGGGCCTGGAGGTGATCTGACCATCAGAGTATAGCACCATATGCCCCTGAGGGACTTAGAGTAAAAACCGAAATAGTACACTATGTCTGAAAAGACTGTCGTTTTTCGGCAATAGTACACTATACCCGAGGGACTCTGTCGTTTTTCCGGGCCGTAGTATGAAGTTGTGAGCAAAAGGGGTGAAAATGGGTTAAAATGTGAAAAAACACCAAAATGAGCAAAATGAAATAATCCCCCATCATCAGTGCACTGTTTGCCCCAAGAAAAGCACTCCCCTGGGGCCTGGAGGTGATCTGACCATCATAGTATAGCACCATATGCCCCTGAGGGCATATGGTGACTCTGTCGTTTTTCGGCAATAGTACACTATATACCGTTGGACTTAGTCGTTTTTTGGGCTCGTGGGAATAAGCGTTCAGCTCAAGATTCCCGGGCTAAATCACGCTGCTCCCGAGAAATTCTTACGCTGCTCTCACGCGGAATGTGCAAAATGGTAATGCTGGGAGGGAGGGGCGGGCGGTTTTTGAGAATGACGTTTTTCGCAATCGAAACAGGTACATTTCCTGGTTGTGCGGCTACCGGGCAAGGAGCTCGTTTGACGGGCACACGAGAACCGCGATCGATGGGCCCCGTTCTGGTTTTATCCAGCTTCCAAGGCTCCTTCACAGCCGTAATGTCAAGTCATGGTTCGGAGGTGCGGAGGTGAGCGTCGGATCACGGAGGCTCTGAATGGAGCCCCGCGCTCCGCGCTCCTCCGGGCTCTAAGCGCCGCTAAGACCCGGCATGAGAGGGTCTATTTTCGGCTTGATTTTACCAGACTCCCGGGCACTTCCAGAAGCTTCCTGTTTGCTCTGATTGCTCGGGGCAGAGCACGGTGTCACGCTGACCACGGGCTGTACGCGGAGGTGAGAGCTGGTTGTAAGGCGGATCACGGAGGCTCTGAATGGAGCCCCGCGCTCCGCGCTCCTCCGGGCTCTAAGCGCCGCTCAGACCCGGCATGAGAGGGTCTATTTTCGGCTTGATTTTACCAGACTCCCGGGCACTTCCAGAAGCTTCCTGTTTGCTCTGATTGCTCGGGGCAGAGCACGGTGTCACGCTGACCACGGGCTGTACGCGGAGGTGAGAGCTGGTTGTAAGGCGGATCACGGAGGCTCTGAATGGAGCCCGGCGCTCCGCGCTCCTCCGGGCTCTAAGCGCCGCTCAGACCCGGCATGAGAGGGTCTATTTTCGGCTTGATTTTACCAGACTCCCGGGCACTTCCAGAAGCTTCCTGTTTGCTCTGATTGCTCGGGGCAGAGCACGGTGTCACGCTGACCACGGGCTGTACGCGGAGGTGAGAGCTGGTTGTAAGGCGGATCACGGAGGCTCTGAATGGAGCCCCGCGCTCCGCGCTCCTCCGGGCTCTAAGCGCCGCTCAGACCCGGCAAGAGAGGGTCTATTTTCGGCTTGATTTTACCAGACTCCCGGGCACTTCCAGAAGCTTCCTGTTTGCTCTGATTGCTCGGGGCAGAGCACGGTGTCACGCTGACCACGGGCTGTACGCGGAGGTGACCCGCTCCGTGATCTTAGCGCCGCCCAGACCCAGGGCCATCCACCCCGCACACGGCCAGACTTTGCCCGGCCAGGGAGCACCTTCTGCGGGTCGGAGGCTCCGGGTCGGAGCCCCTGGAGCCTGGAGCCCTCACCGGGCCCCGAACTCGGCTGCCGGAGGCAGTGCAGTGCCTCATGGATAAAAGGCACCCAGCCGTCCAACTCGCGTGAGGCGGAGCAGGGATCATCAATGAATCAACCATGAAAATGGTACAAATCATGGTTCTATGTATACCAGACAAGGAGCTTGGTCTATTGGCACTCAAGACCCGCCATCGTAGGGCCCCGTTCTGGTTTTATCCAGCTTCGAAGGCTCCTGCGCACTGCGGGTTTGTTTACATTTTGCGGCTGTGGTTTGCTCCGGCTAACCTCACGCCGGACACGTTGGAAGCGAGGCCGAGACAGAGGTCCCACCAGGCGCGGGGCTTCAGTCTGACTGGCTTCCCCCGCGCCTGGCCCCTTGTCTCCGGAGATGGGACCGTCACTCACCCCCGCACTGAAGGACGCGCGGCTTGAAGGATGATGGCTGCGGTTAGCCCCTGTGCCAGGGGCTCTGAGCCAGTCCCCTTCAGCCTCAACGCGTCCGGTGGGAACACAGTCCGGGTCCATTGTCACTCACCCCTGCGCAGAAGGACGCGTGGCTTGGAGGATGATGGCTGCGCTTAGCCCCTGGCACAGGGGCTCTGCACCAGTCCCCTTCAGCCTCAACGCGTCCGGTGGAACAACAGTCCAGGCCCTCTGTCACTCACCCCCGCACTGAAGGACGCGCGGCTTGAAGGATGATGGCTGTGCTTAGCCCCTGTGCCAGGGGCTCTGAGCCAGTCCCCTTCAGCCTCAACGCGTCCGGTGGGAACACAGTCCGGGTCCACTGTCACTCACCCCTGCGCAGAAGGACGCGCGGCTTGGAGGATGATGGCTGCGCTTAGCCCCTGGCACAGGGGCTCTGCACCAGTCCCCTTCAGCCTCAACGCGTCCGGTGGAACAACAGTCCAGGCCCACTGTCACTCACCCCCGCACTGAAGGACGCGCGGCTTGGAGGATGATGGCTGCGCTTAGCCCCTGTGCCAGGGGCTCTGAGCCAGTCCCCTTCAGCCTCAACGCGTCCGGTGGGAACACAGTCCGGGTCCATTGTCACTCACCCCTGCGCAGAAGGACGCGCGGCTTGGAGGATGATGGCTGCGCTTAGCCCCTGGCACAGGGGCTCTGCACCAGTCCCCTTCAGCCTCAACGCGTCCGGTGGAACAACAGTCCAGGCCCTCTGTCACTCACCCCCGCACTGAAGGACGCGCGGCTTGAAGGATGATGGCTGTGCTTAGCCCCTGTGCCAGGGGCTCTGAGCCAGTCCCCTTCAGCCTCAACGCGTCCGGTGGGAACACAGTCCGGGTCCACTGTCACTCACCCCTGCGCAGAAGGACGCGCGGCTTGGAGGATGATGGCTGCGCTTAGCCCCTGGCACAGGGGCTCTGCACCAGTCCACTTCAGCCTCAACGCGTCCGGTGGAACAACAGTCCAGGCCCTCTGTCACTCACCCCCGCACTGAAGGACGCGTGGCTTGAAGGATGATGGCTGTGCTTAGCCCCTGTGCCAGGGGCTCTGAGCCAGTCCCCTTCAGCCTCAACGCGTCCGGTGGGAACACAGTCCGGGTCCACTGTCACTCACCCCTGCGCAGAAGGACGCGCGGCTTGGAGGATGATGGCTGCGCTTAGCCCCTGGCACAGGGGCTCTGCACCAGTCCCCTTCAGCCTCAACGCGTCCGGTGGAACAACAGTCCAGGCCCACTGTCACTCACCCCCGCACTGAAGGACGCGCGGCTTGGAGGATGATGGCTGCGCTTAGCCCCTGTGCCAGGGGCTCTGAGCCAGTCCCCTTCAGCCTCAACGCGTCCGGTGGGAACACAGTCCGGGTCCATTGTCACTCACCCCTGCGCAGAAGGACGCGCGGCTTGGAGGATGATGGCTGCGCTTAGCCCCTGGCACAGGGGCTCTGCACCAGTCCCCTTCAGCCTCAACGCGTCCGGTGGAACAACAGTCCAGGCCCTCTGTCACTCACCCCCGCACTGAAGGACGCGCGGCTTGAAGGATGATGGCTGTGCTTAGCCCCTGTGCCAGGGGCTCTGAGCCAGTCCCCTTCAGCCTCAACGCGTCCGGTGGGAACACAGTCCGGGTCCACTGTCACTCACCCCTGCGCAGAAGGACGCGCGGCTTGGAGGATGATGGCTGCGCTTAGCCCCTGGCACAGGGGCTCTGCACCAGTCCCCTTCAGCCTCAACGCGTCCGGTGGAACAACAGTCCAGGCCCACTGTCACTCACCCCCGCACTGAAGGACGCGCGGCTTGGAGGATGATGGCTGCGCTTAGCCCCTGTTACAGGGGCTCTGCGCCAGTCTCCTTCAGCCTCAACGCGTCCGACGGAACCACAGTCCGAGCCCATTGTCACTCACCCCCGCGCAGCAGGAGGCGCGGCTTGAAGGATGATGGCTGCGCTTAGCCCCTGGGCCCAAGGGCTCTGCGCCAGTCCCCTTCAGCCTCAACGTGTCCGATGGCTCTGCGCGGGGCGGGGGGCAGGGCCGGCGCATATTTTTGGTCCGACTCCGGTCCCTTCCTCGTCTCTGAGTTTGTCAAATGCAGCGCCTGTCCAGGGCTCACTTTGCTATCAACTGGCTGGTCACCGCCATCGTAGGGCCCCGTTCTGGTTTCATCCAGCTTCGAAGGCTCCTGCGCACTGCGGGGTTGTTGGCATTTGTGGTCCTGATTTGCGCTGGCTCACCCTTACGCTGGACACAGCGCCAGATGATATATTTGGTCCGACTCCGGTCCCTTCCTCGTCTCTGAGTTTGTCAAATGCAGCGCCTGTCCAGGGCTCACTTTGCTATCAACTGGCTGGTCACCGCCATCGTAGGGCCCCGTTCTGGTTTCATCCAGCTTCGAAGGCTCCTGCGCACTGCGGGGTTGTTGGCATTTGTGGTCCTGATTTGCGCTGGCTCACCCTTACGCTGGACACAGCGCCAGATGATATATTTGGTCCGACTCCGGTCCCTTCCTCGTCTCTGAGTTTGTCAAATGCAGCGCCTGTCCAGGGCTCACTTTGCTATCAACTGGCTGGTCACCGCCATCGTAGGGCCCCGTTCTGGTTTCATCCAGCTTCGAAGGCTCCTGCGCACTGCGGGGTTGTTGGCATTTGTGGTCCTGATTTGCGCTGGCTCACCCTCACGCTGGACACAGCGCCAGATGATATATTTGGTCCGACTCCGGTCCCTTCCTCGTCTCTGAGTTTGTCAAATGCAGCTCCTGTCCAGGGCTCACTTTGCTATCAACTGGCTGGTCACCGCCATCGTAGGGCCCCGTTCTGGTTTCATCCAGCTTCGAAGGCTCCTGCGCACTGCGGGGTTGTTGGCATTTGTGGTCCAGAGCCCTGGCTCTAAATTAAACCTGTTACCCTAGTAGGCCGGCCTCCGGGTCCCCCTCTCTTCTTCGGTTATGGAGTACATTGGGCGCGGGGGCAGCCAGTGGAGGGCAAGGGCCCTGCCTCCAAGTGTGGTGTAGGGGACAGGGGAGCCAGGGCCTTGGGGTCCTGGTGCTTTTTATCTTTTAAAGTGGCTCAGAGTACCAAGGGCACGGACTTCCAGGGGGCTGCACCAAGGGTGTGTAGCTCCTGTTGGGGTGCTTAAGTGTGGGTACCCGGGGACGAAAGGTGGGCCGGGGCCGGCGCGAGCCTCTGTGGTGAGTGCTGGGCCGTTCCCTTGGTACTCCAGTCGGAGTACCAAGGGCACGGACTTCCATGGTATAGTACCAAGGGCACGGACCTCCAGGGGGCTGAAACAAGGGTGTGTAGCCCGTGTGGGGGTGCTTAAGTGTGGGTCCCCGGGTTCGAAGGGAGGGCCTGGTCCCCGGTGGTCATCCCCGGAGTCCCAGAGCCTGCAACCCGGGGAAGAGTGGCCCGTCCCCAGACTGAGTTTGGGGGAATGCGGGGTGGCTCTGGAGGGGCTCCAGGGGTTCCAGGGGGTGCTCGGCGGAGGCCATGCCCAGCCAGAGTGGCCCTTCCCCGGGCAGAATCTGGGGAGAGTGGGGGGTGGCTCTGGAGGTGCTCCGGGGGCTCCAGGGGTTCCAGGGGGTGCTCAGTGGGGGCCATGCCCAGCCAGAGTTGCCCTTCCCCGGGGTGAGTCTGGAGGAGTGGGGGATGGCTCTGGAGGGGCTCCAGGGGTTCCAGGGGGGTGCTCGGCGGAGGCCATGCCCAGCCAGAGTGGCCCTTCCCCGAGCATAGTCTGGGGAGAGTGGGGGGTGGCTCTGGAGGTGCTCCAGGGGTTCCAGGGGGTGCTCAGTGGGGGCCATGCCCAGCCAGAGTGGCCCTTCCCCGGGGTGAGTCTGGAGGAGTGGGGGGTGGCTCTGGAGGGGCTCCAGGGGTTCCAGGGGGTGCTCGGCGGAGGCCATGCCCAGCCAGAGTGGCCCTTCCCCGGGCATAGTCTGGGGAGAGTGGGGGGTGGCTCTGGAGGTGCTCCGGGGGCTCCAGGGGTTCCAGGGGGTGCTCAGTGGGGGCCATGCCCAGCCAGAGTGGCCCTTCCCCGGGGTGAGTCTGGAGGAGTGGGGGGTGGCTCTGGAGGTGCTCCGGGGGCTCCAGGGGTTCCAGGGGGTGCTCAGCGGAGGCCATGCCCAGCCAGAGTGGCCCTTCCCCGGGCAAAGTCTGGAGGAGTGGGGGGTGGCTCTGGAGGGGTTCCAGGGGGTGCTCGGCGGAGGCCATGCCCAGCCAGAGTGGCCCTTCCCCGGGCATAGTCTGGGGAGAGTGGGGGGTGGCTCTGGAGGTGCTCCGGGGGCTCCAGGGGGTGCTCAGTGGAGGCCATGCCCAGCCAGAGTGTCCCTTCCCCGGGCAGAGTCTGGAGGAGTGGGGGGTGGCTCTGGAGGTGCTCCGGGGGCTCCAGGGGTTCCAGGGGGTGCTCAGCGGAGGCCATGCCCAGCCAGAGTGGCCCTTCCCCGGGCAGAGTCTGGAGGAGTGGGGGGTGGCTCTGGAGGTGCTCCGGGGGCTCCAGGGGTTCCAGGGGGTGCTCAGTGGGGGCCATGCCCAGCCAGAGTGGCCCTTCCCCGGGCAAAGTCTGGAGGAGTGGGGGGTGGCTCTGGAGGGGTTCCAGGGGGTGCTCGGCGGAGGCCATGCCCAGCCAGAGTGGCCCTTCCCCGGGCATAGTCTGGGGAGAGTGGGGGGTGGCTCCGGGGGCTCCAGGGGGTGCTCAGTGGAGGCCATGCCCAGCCAGAGTGGCCCTTCCCCGGGGTGAGTCTGGAGGAGTGGGGGGTGGCTCTGGAGGAGCTCCAGGGGTTCCAGGGGGTGCTCGGCGGAGGCCATGCCCAGCCAGAGTGGCCCTTCCCCGGGCATAGTCTGGGGAGAGTGGGGGGTGGCTCTGGAGGTGCTCCGGGGGCTCCAGGGGGTGCTCAGTGGAGGCCATGCCCAGCCAGAGTGGCCCTTCCCCGGGCAGAGTCTGGAGGAGTGGGGGGTGGCTCTGGAGGTGCTCTTGGGGCTCCAGGGGTTCCAGGGGGTGCTCAGTGGGGGCCATGCCCAGCCAGAGTGGCCCTTCCCCGGGCAAAGTCTGGTCGTGTGCGGGGTGGATGATCCCTGCTCCGCCTCACGCGAGTTCGAGACCGGCTGGGTGCCCTTTTATCCATGAGGCACTGCACTGCCTCCGGCAGCCGAGTTCGGGGCCCGGTGAGGGCTCCAGGCTCCAGGGGCTTCGACCCGGAGCCTCCGACCCGCAGAAGGTGCTCCCTGGCCGGGCAAAGTCTGGCCGTGTGCGGGGTGGATGATCCCTGCTCCGCCTCACGCGAGTTCGAGACCGGCTGGGTGCCCTTTTATCCATGAGGCACTGCACTGCCTCCGGCAGCCGAGTTCGGGGCCCAGTGAGGGCTCCAGGCTCCAGGGGCTCCGACCCGGAGCCTCCGACCCGCAGAAGGTGCTCCCTGGCCGGGCAAAGTCTGGCCGTGTGCGGGGTGGATGATCCCTGCTCCGCCTCACGCGAGTTCGAGACCGGCTGGGTGCCCTTTTATCCAAGAATCAACTGGAGTGTGGAGCTTCTACGGGCCTCCAGGGGCACTGCCGACCCAGAGCTGTGCCCCGGCTTCAGTTCTCTGTATCTCAGGAAGTTTTTTATTTATACATTTATTTCATCCATAATCTCTGGCGCCTAAAGGGTTAACAGGAAATGCCTACTCTTTTGTCTATGAAAAATATTTACAAGGACAGTAAAGCCCACAAGAAGAGCCCTCAAACCCATACCTTTCTCCCTCAAGTTTACTGCTGCTACACTTTGCATTAAGAGAGGGAAAAGTATTGCTGCACATCAAGATTGTTTGCACTGTTTGCACTCCTTGTTTCTCATTTTTTGGGCAAGGGATGATTGATGTAAAGACTTGTAGCTTTGGATCACCGTTATCCTTCCAAGGAGCAGTCTGCGGTTCCATGGTGTAATGGTTAGCACACTTTGAATCCAGCGATCCGAGTTCAAATCTCAGTGGAACCTTGAGTACCCCGAGAGTAGCGTTACTCTTTTGAAAAAGTGCAGAAACATGAAGAATCTTTGGGTAAAATCTGTGCTTACGCCCTGAAAGGAGCTAACCAAAGCATACAAACTAAACAAAGCTGTTAAAATCTGGAGCTGGTTTTCTTATGACCAAGCTTATGATTCAACGCCTGGATTACAAAAGGCGTAAACGTTTCACCGCATTGCAAAAGAAACTCAAATGAAAAGCATTGATGTGTTGAAGGAATCCTTTGACTTGGAGAGACAGGACTTTTATAGGACTTATTATAAGCAAGAAATGAAACAAAGAAATGACCACTATAATCCTCTGACAGTAATCTTCGTTGAAGCCAATCAATCAGAACTTGCGAGGGGAATCATTTCTAAATGATCTCAATGCATTGGTAATCTGGACAACGTTCTGCTAAGTATATTCTAAACCAATGGGAACGAGAAGTGAACCTGGTTTTGTCTGACCAAGAGTGTGGAAATGTAGGAACAGCCCTGAGGAAGACCACAAAATCACATGCCTGAAGGGGAAAAATATGTTTTTTTCACCACACCATGTCAAAGTGCCCATTATTCACAAGGAAATGCTAACTGCTGGAGAACCCAGCAGGGAAACCACTATCAGGTGTTTTGGGGCAGTGCTGTTGCTCAAAAATAATGGACTGAAATTCACAGGGCACTGCAGACTGTTTTTGACTTTGCCATCCCACTCAAATTTAAAACTATGTACTTGGGCCTCAACACTCCTGCCATGGACAAAATAAATGGATACCCTTGGAACATACTTTTGGCTGTAGAGAAAAAGGCCATCACAAAGAAATGCTCGACACCAACCACGCCAACGATCAAAGACTTGACTGACATAGTAACAGACATTAGACATTGGATGAATGGAAAACAGTGACATTCAGGCTTAATTTGGATAAGCACTAATTTGATCGACTTTGGACCAAGTAGGACCCCTATTTTCATTTAAATGTGATTTTGTTTTTATTTTATGTTTAGTGCCATTTATGTTCTTTTTATTTCGATTTTTGCTCCCTGGTCGTGTCCTGTATTGTTTTATGTTTAATCGAAAGAAAAGAAAAAAGGACACACAGAACTAGTTCATTTTCTCGCTACGTTATGCCACACGTTTCCCTCCCTTGCCTAATTTGTCAATAAAGTAGCCGAAATAGCTCAGTTGGGAGAGCGTTAGATTGAAGATCTAAAGGTCCCTGGTTCAATCCCGGGTTTCGGCAGGTGTACCTGAATGTTAGTCTTTGCTCAAAAATACAATGAATAGGAATGCTGGGTCTATTGGATATTTTGCGAGATCAGGACATAAATGGCCTGGAAAGGATCTATAAAACATAAACAGCATGCTTTCGTTGGAACATTGTTAGCATGAACATGTTTGGTAACATGTTTGGTTTTGCTGAATGTTGTACCCAAGACCTTCTGCGTGTAGGGCAGATGTGATGACCACCACACAATGAAAACATGAAGCAGAAGTTTGCCTACTTCAATGCTGCTCTCTTTGATATAGCCCAATGATCAAATGTCATACTTATTTTCAAAACAGGACATCCTGTAGAAAGGTGTGGTTCAACGGTATAGCGGTTAGCGCTCTGAATCCAGAGTTTTTCTTCATTTCTAATTGCAATTAGAGGGGTAACCCTTTCATGGGTATGTTAAGATTCTCGCCTCTGTGGCGCAATCGGCTAGCGCATTCTGCTGATAGGCGAAAGGTTGGTGGTTTGAGCCCACCCAGGGACGACTGCTCACCTTGCCAGAGCAAGCAAGAGATACAATCCCAGAAGTAACCACTGTATGTAATTATGTAAGGAAACCAGGAAATCATTATGGTGCTGGGGCTTCCTTGGTCAAAGGGCCTGTTTAGTAAAAAGGAAATGCCTACTCTTTTGTCTATGAAAAATATTTACAAGGACAGTAAAGCCCACAAGAAGAGCCCTCAAACCCATACCTTTCTCCCTCAAGTTTACTGCTGCTACACTTTGCATTAAGAGAGGGAAAAGTATTGCTGCACATCAAGATTGTTTGCACTGTTTGCACTCCTTGTTTCTCATTTTTTGGGCAAGGGATGATTGATGTAAAGACTTGTAGCTTTGGATCACCGTTATCCTTCCAAGGAGCAGTCTGCGGTTCCATGGTGTAATGGTTAGCACACTTTGAATCCAGCGATCCGAGTTCAAATCTCAGTGGAACCTTGAGTGCCCCGAGAGTAGCGTTACTCTTTTGAAAAAGTGCAGAAACATGAAGAATCTTTGGGTAAAATCTGTGCTTACGCCCTGAAAGGAGCTAACCAAAGCATACAAACTAAACAAAGCTGTTAAAATCTGGAGCTGGTTTTCTCAAGACCAAGCTTATGATTCAACGCCTGGATTACAAAAGGCGTAAACGTTTCACCGCATTGCAAAAGAAACTCAAATGAAAAGCATTGACGTGTTGAAGGAATCCTTTGACTTGGAGAGACAGGACTTTTATAGGACTTATTATAAGCAAGAAATGAAACAAAGAAATGACCACTATGATCCTCTGACAGTAATCTTCGTTGAAGCCAATCAATCAGAACTTGCGAGGGGAATCATTTCTAAATGATCTCAATGCATTGGTAATCTGGACAACGTTCTGCTAAGTATATTCTAAACCAATAGGAACGAGAAGTGAACCTGGTTTTGTCTGACCAAGAGTGTGGAAATGTAGGAACAGCCCTGAGGAAGACCACAAAATCACTTGCCTGAAGGGGAAAAATATGTTTTTTTCACCACACCATGTCAAAGTGCCCATTATTCACAAGGAAATGCTTACTGCTGGAGAACCCAGCAGGCAAACCACTATCAGGTGTTTTGGGGCTGTGCTGTTGCTCAAAAATAATGGACTGAAATTCACAGGGCACTGCAGACTGTTTTTGACTTTGCCATCCCGCTCAAATTTAAAACTATGTACTTGGGCCTCAACACTCCTGCCATGGACACAATAAATGGATACCCTTGGAACATATTTTTGGCTGTAGAGAAAAAGGCCATCACAAAGAAATGCTCGACACCAACCACGCCAACGATCAAAGACTTGACTGACATAGTAACAGACATTAGACATTAGATGAATGGAAAACAGTGACATTCAGGCTTAATTTGGATAAGCACTAATTTGATCGACTTTGGACCAAGTAGGACCCCTATTTTCATTTAAATGTGATTTTGTTTTTATTTTATGTTTAGTGCCATTTATGTTCTTTTTATTTCGATTTTTGCTCCCTGGTCGTGTCCTGTATTGTTTTATGTTTAATCGAAAGAAAAGAAAAAAGGACACACAGAACTAGTTCATTTTCTCGCTACGTTATGCCACACGTTTCCCTCCCTTGCCTAATTTGTCAATAAAGCAGCCGAAATAGCTCAGTTGGGAGAGCGTTAGACTGAAGATCTAAAGGTCCATGGTTCAATCCCGGGTTTCGGCAGGTGTACCTGAATGTTAGTCTTTGCTCAAAAATACAATGAATAGGAATGCTGGGTCTTTTGGATATTTTGCGAGATCAGGACATAAATGGCCTGGAAAGGATCTATAAAACATAAACAGCATGCTTTCGTTGGAACATTGTTAGCATGAACATGTTTGGTAACATGTTTGGTTTTGCTGAATGTTGTACCCAAGACCTTCTGCGTGTAGGGCAGATGTGATGACCACCACACAATGAAACCATGAAGCAGAAGTTTGCCTACTTCAATGCTGCTCTCTTTGATATAGCCCAATGATCAAATGTCATACTTATTTTCAAAACAGGACATCCTGTAGAAAGGTGTGGTTCAACGGTATAGCGGTTAGCGCTCTGAATCCAGAGTTTTTCTTCATTTCTAATTGCAATTAGAGGGGTAGCCCTTTTGTGGGTATTTCAAGATTCTCGCCTCTGTGGCGCAATCGGCTAGCGCGTTCTGCTGGTAGGCGAAAAGTTGGTGGTTCGTGCCCACCCAGGGACGACTGCTCACCTTGCCAGAGCAAGCAAGAAATACAATCCCAGAAGTAACCACTGTATGTAATTATGTAAGGAAACCAGGAAATCATTACGTCGCTGGGGCTTCCTTGGTCAAAGGGCCTGTTTAGTAAAAAGGAAATGCCTACTCTTTTGTCTATGAAAAATATTTACAAGGACAGTAAAGCCCACAAGAAGAGCCCTCAAACCCATACCTTTCTCCCTCAAGTTTACTGCTGCTACACTTTGCATTAAGAGAGGGAAAAGTATTGCTGCACATCAAGATTGTTTGCACTGTTTGCACTCCTTGTTTCTAATTTTTTGGGCAAGGGATGATTGATGTAAAGACTTCTAGCTTTGGATCACCGTTATCCTTCCAAGGAGGAGTCTGCGGTTCCATGGTGTAATGGTTAGCACACTTTGAATCCAGCGATCCGAGTTCAAACTCAGTGGAACCTTGAGTGCCCCGAGAGTAGCGTTACTCTTTTGAAAAAGTGCAGAAACATGAAGAATCTTTGGGTAAAATCTGTGCTTACGCCCTGAAAGGAGCTAACCAAAGCATACAAACTAAACAAAGCTGTTAAAATCTGGAGCTGGTTTTCTCATGACCAAGCTTATGATTCAACGCCTGGATTACAAAAGGCGTAAACGTTTCACCGCATTGCAAAAGAAACTCAAATGAAAAGCATTGACGTGTTGAAGGAATCCTTTGACTTGGAGAGACAGGACTTTTATAGGACTTATTATAAGCAAGAAATGAAACAAAGAAATGACCACTATAATCCTCTGACAGTAATCTTCGTTGAAGCCAATCAATCAGAACTTGCGAGGGGAATCATTTCTAAATGATCTCAATGCATTGGTAATCTGGACAACGTTCTGCTAAGTATATTCTAAACCAATGGGAACGAGAAGTGAACCTGGTTTTGTCTGACCAAGAGTGTGGAAATATAGGAACAGCCCTGAGGAAGACCACAAAATCACATGCCTGAAGGGGAAAAATATGTTTTTTTCACCACACCATGTCAAAGTGCCCATTATTCACAAGGAAATGCTAACTGCTGGAGAACCCAGCAGGCAAACCACTATCAGGTGTTTTGGGGCTGTGCTGTTGCTCAAAAATAATGGACTGAAATTCACAGGGCACTGCAGACTGTTTTTGACTTTGCCATCCCACTCAAATTTAAAACTATGTACTTGGGCCTCAACACTCCTGCCATGGACACAATAAATGGATACCCTTGGAACATACTTTTGGCTGTAGAGAAAAAGGCCATCACAAAGAAATGCTCGACACCAACCGCGCCAACGATCAAAGACTTGACTGACATAGTAACAGACATTAGACATTGGATGAATGGAAAACAGTGACATTCAGGCTTAATTTGGATAAGCACTAATTTGATCGACTTTGGACCAAGTAGGACCCCTATTTTCATTTAAATGTGATTTTGTTTTTATTTTATGTTTAGTGCTATTTATGTTCTTTTTATTTCGATTTTTGCTCCCTGGTCGTGTCCTGTATTGTTTTATGTTTAATCGAAAGAAAAGAAAAAAGGACACACAGAACTAGTTCATTTTCTCGCTACGTTATGCCACACGTTTCGCTCCCTTGCCTAATTTGTCGATAAAGTAGCCGAAATAGCTCAGTTGGGAGAGCGTTAGACTGAAGATCTAAAGGTCCCTGGCTCAATCCCGGGTTTCGGCAGGTGTACCTGAACGTTAGTCTTTGCTCAAAAATACAATGAATAGGAATGCTGGGTCTATTGGATATTTTGCGAGATCAGGACATAAATGGCCTGGAAAGGATCTATAAAACATAAACAGCATGCTTTCGTTGGAACATTGTTAGCATGAACATGTTTGGTAACATGTTTGGTTTTGCTGAATGTTGTACCCAAGACCTTCTGCGTGTAGGGCAGATGTGATGACCACCACACAATGAAACCATGAAGCAGAAGTTTGCCTACTTCAATGCTGCTCTCTTTGATATAGCCCAATGATCAAATGTCATACTTATTTTCAAAACAGGACATCCTGTAGAAAGGTGTGGTTCAACGGTATAGCGGTTAGCGCTCTGAATCCAGAGTTTTTCTTCATTTCTAATTGCAATTAGAGGGGTAAACCTTTTATGGGTATGTCAAGATTCTCTCCTCTGTGGCGCAATCGGCTAGAGCGTTCTGGTAGGTGAAAGGTTGGTAGGCGATAGGTTGGTGGTTCGAGCCCACCCAGGGACGACTGCTCACCTTGCCAGAGCAAGCAAGAAATTCAATCCCAGAAGAAACAACTGTATGTAATTATGTAAGGAAACCAGGAATTCATTACGTCGCTGGGGCTTCCTTGGTCAAAGGGCATGTTTAGTAAAAAGGAAATGCCTACTCTTTTGTCTATGAAAAATATTTACAAGGACAGTAAAGGCCACAAGAAGAGCCCTCAAACCCACACCTTTCTCCCTCAAGTTTACTGCTGCTACACTTTGCATTAAGAGAGGGAAAAGTATTGCTGCACATCAAGATTGTTTGCACTGTTTGCACTCCTTGTTTCTCATTTTTTGGGCAAGGGATGATTGATGTAAAGACTTGTAGCTTTGGATCACCGTTATCCTTCCAAGGAGCAGTCTGCGGTTCCATGGTGTAATGGTTAGCACACTTTGAATCCAGCGATCCGAGTTCAAATCTCAGTGGAACCTTGAGTGCCCCGAGAGTAGCGTTACTCTTTCGAAAAAGTGCAGAAACATGAAGAATCTTGGGTAAAATCTGTGCTTACGCCCTGAAAGGAGCTAACCAAAGCATACAAACTAAACAAAGCTGTTAAAATCTGGAGCTGGTTTTCTCATGACCAAGCTTATGATTCAACGCCTGGATTACAAAAGGCGTAAACGTTTCACCGCATTGCAAAAGAAACTCAAATGAAAAGCATTGACGTGTTGAAGGAATCCTTTGACTTGGAGAGACAGGACTTTTATAGGACTTATTATAAGCAAGAAATGAAACAAAGAAATGACCACTATAATCCTCTGACAGTAATCTTCGTTGAAGCCAATCAATCAGAACTTGCGAGGGGAATCATTTCTAAATGATCTCAATGCATTGGTAATCTGGACAACGTTCTGCTAAGTATATTCTAAACCAATGGGAACGAGAAGTGAACCTGGTTTTGTCTGACCAAGAGTGTGGAAATGTAGGAACAGCCCTGAGGAAGACCACAAAATCACATGCCTGAAGGGGAAAAATATGTTTTTTTCACCACACCATGTCAAAGTGCCCATTATTCACAAGGAAATGCTAACTGCTGGAGAACCCAGCAGGGAAACCACTATCAGGTGTTTTGGGGCTGTGCTGTTGCTCAAAAATAATGGACTGAAATTCACAGGGCACTGCAGACTGTTTTTGACTTTGCCATCCCACTCAAATTTAAAACTATGTACTTGGGCCTCAACACTCCTGCCACGGACACAATAAATGGATACCCTTGGAACATACTTTTGGCTGTAGAGAAAAAGGCCATCACAAAGAAATGCTCGACACCAACCACGCCAACGATCAAAGACTTGACTGACATAGTAACAGACATTAGACATTGGATGAATGGAAAACAGTGACATTCAGGCTTAATTTGGATAAGCACTAATTTGATCGACTTTGGACCAAGTAGGACCCCTATTTTCATTTAAATGTGATTTTGTTTTTATTTTATGTTTAGTGCCATTTATGTTCTTTTTATTTCGATTTTTGCTCCCTGGTCGTGTCCTGTATTGTTTTATGTTTAATCGAAAGAAAAGAAAAAAGGACACACAGAACTAGTTCATTTTCTCGCTACGTTATGCCACACGTTTCGCTCCCTTGCCTAATTTATTGATAAAGTAGTCGAAATAGCTCAGTTGGGAGAGCGTTAGACTGAAGATCTAAAGGTCCCTGGTTCAATCCCGGGTTTCGTCAGGTGTACCAGAATGTTAGTCTTTGCTCAAAAATACAATGAATAGGAATGCTGGGTCTATTGGATGTTTTGCGAGATCAGGACATAAATGGCCTGGAAAGGATCTATAAAACATAAACAGCATGCTTTCGTTGGAACATTGTTAGCATGAACATGTTTGGTAACATGTTTGGTTTTGCTGAATGTTGTACCCAAGACCTTCTGCGTGTAGGGCAGATGTGATGACCACCACACAATGAAACCATGAAGCAGAAGTTTGCCTACTTCAATGCTGCTCTCTTTGATATAGCCCAATGATCAAATGTCATACTTATTTTCAAAACAGGACATCCTGTAGAAAGGTGTGGTTCAACGGTATAGCGGTTAGCGCTCTGAATCCAGAGTTTTTCTTCATTTCTAATTGCAATTAGAGGGGTAGCCCTTTTGTGGGTATTTCAAGATTCTCGCCTCTGTGGCGCAATCGGCTAGCGCGTTCTGCTGGTAGGCGAAAAGTTGGTGGTTCGTGCCCACCCAGGGACGACTGCTCACCTTGCCAGAGCAAGCAAGAAATACAATCCCAGAAGTAACCACTGTATGTAATTATGTAAGGAAACCAGGAAATCATTACGTCGCTGGGGCTTCCTTGGTCAAAGGGCCTGTTTAGTAAAAAGGAAATGCCTACTCTTTTGTCTATGAAAAATATTTACAAGGACAGTAAAGCCCACAAGAAGAGCCCTCAAACCCATACCTTTCTCCCTCAAGTTTACTGCTGCTACACTTTGCATTAAGAGAGGGAAAAGTATTGCTGCACATCAAGATTGTTTGCACTGTTTGCACTCCTTGTTTCTAATTTTTTGGGCAAGGGATGATTGATGTAAAGACTTCTAGCTTTGGATCACCGTTATCCTTCCAAGGAGGAGTCTGCGGTTCCATGGTGTAATGGTTAGCACACTTTGAATCCAGCGATCCGAGTTCAAACTCAGTGGAACCTTGAGTGCCCCGAGAGTAGCGTTACTCTTTTGAAAAAGTGCAGAAACATGAAGAATCTTTGGGTAAAATCTGTGCTTACGCCCTGAAAGGAGCTAACCAAAGCATACAAACTAAACAAAGCTGTTAAAATCTGGAGCTGGTTTTCTCATGACCAAGCTTATGATTCAACGCCTGGATTACAAAAGGCGTAAACGTTTCACCGCATTGCAAAAGAAACTCAAATGAAAAGCATTGACGTGTTGAAGGAATCCTTTGACTTGGAGAGACAGGACTTTTATAGGACTTATTATAAGCAAGAAATGAAACAAAGAAATGACCACTATAATCCTCTGACAGTAATCTTCGTTGAAGCCAATCAATCAGAACTTGCGAGGGGAATCATTTCTAAATGATCTCAATGCATTGGTAATCTGGACAACGTTCTGCTAAGTATATTCTAAACCAATGGGAACGAGAAGTGAACCTGGTTTTGTCTGACCAAGAGTGTGGAAATATAGGAACAGCCCTGAGGAAGACCACAAAATCACATGCCTGAAGGGGAAAAATATGTTTTTTTCACCACACCATGTCAAAGTGCCCATTATTCACAAGGAAATGCTAACTGCTGGAGAACCCAGCAGGCAAACCACTATCAGGTGTTTTGGGGCTGTGCTGTTGCTCAAAAATAATGGACTGAAATTCACAGGGCACTGCAGACTGTTTTTGACTTTGCCATCCCACTCAAATTTAAAACTATGTACTTGGGCCTCAACACTCCTGCCATGGACACAATAAATGGATACCCTTGGAACATACTTTTGGCTGTAGAGAAAAAGGCCATCACAAAGAAATGCTCGACACCAACCGCGCCAACGATCAAAGACTTGACTGACATAGTAACAGACATTAGACATTGGATGAATGGAAAACAGTGACATTCAGGCTTAATTTGGATAAGCACTAATTTGATCGACTTTGGACCAAGTAGGACCCCTATTTTCATTTAAATGTGATTTTGTTTTTATTTTATGTTTAGTGCTATTTATGTTCTTTTTATTTCGATTTTTGCTCCCTGGTCGTGTCCTGTATTGTTTTATGTTTAATCGAAAGAAAAGAAAAAAGGACACACAGAACTAGTTCATTTTCTCGCTACGTTATGCCACACGTTTCGCTCCCTTGCCTAATTTTTCGATAAAGTAGCCGAAATAGCTCAGTTGGGAGAGCGTTAGACTGAAGATCTAAAGGTCCCTGGTTCAATCCCGGGTTTCGGCAGGTGTACCTGAACGTTAGTCTTTGCTCAAAAATACAATGAATAGGAATGCTGGGTCTATTGGATATTTTGCGAGATCAGGACATAAATGGCCTGGAAAGGATCTATAAAACATAAACAGCATGCTTTCGTTGGAACATTGTTAGCATGAACATGTTTGGTAACATGTTTGGTTTTGCTGAATTTTGTACCCAAGACCTTCTGCGTGTAGGGCAGATGTCAAATCAAATCATCAAATCAATTTATATTTGTAAGGCCCAAAATCACAACAACAGTTGCCTCTGAGGGCCACAGGGAGAAATGAATCAACAATGTCTGTGGTGGCGATGGAGTCAGACAATGTCTGTGGTGGCGATGAAGTCAGACAATGTCTGTGGTGGCGAGGGACGATGTCCCAGGGTCCTCTGTCCTTAGACTCTCCTTCTCGGCCAGGAAAAACTACAAAAAAAACCTCTTTGGGAAAAAAGCGTAGAAACCTGGAGGAGTTCCAGTGAAGGAGAGATCCGACTCTCACAGACGGACAGACGGACACAAGGAGACTGGAGCTGGACCCACTCTTCAGGCAGAAGAGGGACCGTCTGAGTCGAGCTGGACCCACTCTTCAGGCAGATGAGGGACCGTCTGAGTCGAGCTGGACCCACTCTTCAGGCAGAAGAGGGACCGTCTGAGTCGAGCTGGACCCACTCTTCAGGCAGAAGAGGGACCGTCGGAGGCGAGCTGGACCCACTCTTCAGGCAGAAGAGGGACCGTCGGAGGCGAGCTGGACCCACTCTTCAGGCAGAAGAGGGACCAACTGAGGCGAACTGGAGCCACTCTTCAGGCAGATGAGGGACCGACTGAGGCGAACTGGAGCCACTCTTCAGGCAGATGAGGGACCGTCCACACAGGGCAGGGACCACTTCACCAGGGGAGGGGCATCTGGGTCCACAGGTCCTCAGGAGTGAGAGAAAGAAAAGAAGGCGGTGAACAGTTTGCAAGTGGAATCAAAAAATAAATATTGTTTGATAGCATAAGTAGTCAGAAGAAGAAGAGGATAGTGCTCAAGCTGTCATACTTCCCCCAGCACAGTTACTCCTAGGGCAGCGTAGCTGAAGCTGTGGGTTTATCTTTCTGTTCCTAACTACTCTGACCATAAGCGATTTCGAAGAGGAACGTTTTAAGCCTGGACTTAAATGAAGAGACTGTGTCAGCATATTTAACATGGGTCGGGAGCTGATTCCATAACACAGGAGCTTGGTAGCTAAACGCTCTACCTCCTACAGTACTTTTAGAGACTCTTGGCACCACCAGAAGGCCGGCATTCTGAGAGCGAAGAGCTCTGTTTGGATGATATGGTTCTATAGCATCTTTGAGGTAGGATGGGGCCATGTCATTTATGGCTTTGTAGGTCAAGAGTAGAATTTTGAATTTGATTCTGGACTCGACGTTGAGCCAGTGAAGAGACTTCAGCACTGGCGTAATGTGCTCTCTTCTTTTTGTTCCTGTTAGTAATCTTGCTGCTGCATTTTGAACCAGTTGAAAGCTTTTTATGGAGCTTTTAGGACACGCTGCAAGCAGGGAGTTACAGTAGTCTAATCTAGTCGTTACAAATGCATGGATAAGTTTTTCAGCATCACTTTTAGGCAGGATTCTTCTGATTTTGGCGATGTTGCGCAAATGGAAATAGGCTGTTTTACAAGCTTGATTTATATGAGCTTTAAATGAGAGCTCCTGGTCAAATAAGACTCCAAGGTTTCTTACAGTAGAACTGGAGGCTACACTGACATTGTCCAGTGTGACTATCTGCTCAGATAGAGCGTCTCGTAGATGCTTAGGGCCAAGCACAATGACCTCGGTTTTTTCAGGGTTAAGAAGCAGGTAGTTTAGTGTCATCCAGGTTTTTATCTCCTTCACACAAGTACTAAGTCTGTCTACTTGATCGCTCTGATCAGGTTTCATTGATAAATACAGCTGAGTGTCGTCTGCATAGCAGTGGAAGTTAATGTCATGCTTTCTGATAATGTTGCCTAATGGTAGCATATAAAGAGTAAACAGAATTGGACCGAGTACCGAACCCTGTGGCACACCGTAAATTACTTTAGAGCTTGGTGAGGAGCTCTGGTTTACATTAACAAATTGGAACCTATCAGATAGATAGGATTTAAACCAGCTGAGGGCTGTTCCTCCAACACCTACATCACATTCTAACCTCTGCAGTAGAATGTTGTGGTCAATGGTGTCAAACGCTGCGCTGAGGTCCAACAGAACCAGGATTGAGACCAGTCCATCGTCAGCGGCTAATAACAAATCATTTGTGACTTTAACTAGTGCAGTTTCAGTGCTGTGGTGGGCTCTGAACCCTGACTGGAAAACTTCAAATAAGTTATTGTCCTGCAGGTGGCGACAAAGCTGTTTTACTACAACTTTTTCAAGGATTTTAGAGACGAAGGGAAGATTTGAAATAGGTCTGTAGTTTACCAATAGGTCGGGATCTAGATTAGGCTTTTTCAGAAGAGGTTTAATGACTGCATGTTTGAAGGACTGTGGAACATAGCCACTTTCGAGTGAAGTATTTATTATATTAAGAATAGGGTCTATAATTAGGGGAAGAATGTCTTTGAGGAGTCTGCTTGGAATGGGGTCTAGGACACAAGTTGAGCTTTTAGAGGACATAATGGCTGAAGTTATCTCTGCTTGATCAACAGCTGTGAACCTTTCTAGGTTTACAGGTGGATTTATATGGGACGTTAGATTTACAGCTTGGGCTAGTTCAGGGCTAATAGCGGGGGTAATTTCATCTAATTTATCTCTGATTGTTTTTATTTTATTATTAAAAAATAGGAGGAAATCATCAGAGCTAAGTGTAGCTGGGATTGAGGGCTCTACTGCACTGTGACAGTTTGTTAGCCTAGCTACAGTGCTGAAAAGGAATTTAGTGTTACTTTTGTTGACTTCTATTAGATTTGAATAATATCTGGTTTGGGCCTTACGCAGAGCCTGCTTATAGGACAGCAGGCAACTTTTCCATGCTTTTAGGGATTCTTCGGTGTGAGAGCGACGAAATAATCCCTCTAACTTTCTAACCCTTTGTTTATGTGAACGCAGTTCTTGGTTGTACCATGGGGAGGCGCGCTTTGGCCTAATGACCTTCTGTTTTAACGGCGCGACAACGTCAAGAGCAGACTTCAGAGAATTCATGGTCAAGTCGACACATTGATCACTTAAACTGGGACTAAAACTGTTCTCAGCAGGATCACATGACATGTCACTGAATATTGGCTCTATTATTTCTTTGAATTTTGAGATAGATTTTTCAGATATTGTCCTTTTCATTATAACTTTATTTTGTGGGACTGGATGATCTTTAAGAATAAACTGAAAGGTAATTAGGAAATGATCTGACAATATAGGGTTTTGAGGGAGGACACTGAGGTCACTAATCTCTGTTCCATACGTTAGGACAAGATCCAGAGTGTTCTTGTGAGTGTGAGTCGGTTTATTTACATTCTGAGTGAAACCAATGCTGTCTAACAAGGCGCTGAAGGCATTACTGAGAGCGTCGTCACTCATGTTCACGTGGATATTAAAGTCTCCAACTATAACTATTTTATCCCAGGCTAACACTAAGTTTGATATAAAGTCAGAAAACTCTGTTAAAAACTCTGAGTAGGGACCAGGAGGTCGGTAGATAACTATGAACAAAACTCCTTTTTGGTTTTTCAGATTTGGACATGTGATTGACAGCATAAGGCTTTCAAATGAGTGAAATGCATTGTTAGTTTTAGGGCTCATGAGTAGGCTTGAGTGGGAGATCACTGCCACACCACCACCTCGGCCTGTGCTCCTGGCAGTCTGAAAGTTAACATGGCTGGGTGGGGTGGACTCATTTAGTCTGACGTAGTCGTCTTGTTGAAGCCACGTTTCAGTTAGAGCTAGAAGATCTATGTTATAGTCACTAATTAATTCATTAACTAAGAGCGATTTGGAGGAAATTGCTCTAATGTTTAGCAGTCCACATTTTACGTGTTTATTCATTTGTATATTTGTGTCATTTGTGATTGTTATTTTCCTTAAGTTATTTGGTCTGACGCCTGAAATATTTTTTCTGAGATGTGACTTTTTGGCATTATTTGTACGAGGGACACGAGGGACACGAGGGACACACACAGTCTCTATCTGTCTTGAATCTGAACACTTCACATGTAACAGAACGGGCGAGAGTTCAGCGACAGAGGAGCGTCTTGAACTGCTGCTCTGCACCTGGGGCTCATCCCTAGATGGTCACTTAACACGACTAAGACTATCGGTCAAATTCCGAACTAATAGGGATGTACCCTCCGAAGTCGGATGGATGCCATCCCTGCGTATGAGCCCGGGCTTTCCCCAAAACGCACTCCAGTTATCAATAAAGACAACGTTGTTTTGAGGGCACCATCTGGATAACCAGTTGTTGAATGCTGAGAGACGGCTGTACAATTCAGCATTGATCCGATTGGGCAGAGGACCAGAAAATATTACAGTGTCCGACATCGACTTCGCTAGGTCACACACCGCGGCTACTTGAACTTTGAGCACCTCTGATTGTCTCCGCCGGGCGTCGTTACCGCCTGCGTGAACCACGACTCGCCGGAAACGGGTCCTACTCCGCTTTAAGATCCTAAGGTTTCCTTCGATGTCACCCATTCTGGCCCCCGGGTAACACCTAACGCTAGCAGCTGGCAGCTTCACGTCTCTAACAATAGAACTCCCGATTACAAGAGTTTCTCTCGTGTGTTCAGCGGGCGTGTGATCGCTGAGGGGAGAAAACCTATTATAGACGTGAAGCTCACGGCGCTCTGAGGTTCGGCGTTTAGCGCCTTGTCCCCTCCGAACTGTCACAAAATGGTCCCTATTCTGTTCCTGGTCTAGTCCCGGCTGCACGGGAGACGCTGAGGGGCTGAGCTCGGCCTTACTGCTACTGCTAATGCTAATGCTACGCCCTGCAGCGCGGTCCGGTAGCCCTCGCGCTAAAACCGAACTATAACTGGACTTAAGCTCCTCTAAACAGCGGATCCGCGCTTCTAACTCCGTAACCCTGGCCTCCAAAACTACCACTACACTGCACTTCACGCACCTATCATCAGAGAAGGAGCCAGGGTTCTGACTCGACATATGACAGCTCAAACAGGTAAAGGTAGATCCAGCCATGACGCTAGCGGCTAGGCTACGCTAGGCTAGTTCAGGCTGGAGCTAGAGAGTGAGGAGGGCTTTTTAATCCACGAAATACTGAAAAGCGAGCGGCTTGAGGCTCCGGATTGTTTGCGGAGAAATCAAACGTTCACTTTCGTGTATATGATGCGTAAATAGTGTGTATAATTCGTGGATTAATCGGTAAAAGGCTCTAAGAACGAACAGCTCTGAAAACGCGACACACTCACCGGAAATGACGTCACCGGAGCCTTGATGGTTGAGTAATTCGATTTGGGGGCTAAACACAATGAAACCATGAAGCAGAAGTTTGCCTACTTCAATGCTGCTCTCTTTGATATAGCCCAATGATCAAATGTCATACTTATTTTCAAAACAGGACATCCTGTAGAAAGGTGTGGTTCAACGGTATAGCGGTTAGCGCTCTGAATCCAGAGTTTTTCTTCATTTCTAATTGCAATTAGAGGGGTAAACCTTTTATGGGTATGTCAAGATTCTCGCCTCTGTGGCGCAATCGGCTAGAGCGTTCTGGTAGGTGAAAGGTTGGTAGGCGATAGGTTGGTGGTTCGAGCCCACCCAGGGACGACTGCTCACCTTGCCAGAGCAAGCAAGAAATTCAATCCCAGAAGTAACCACTGTATGTAATTATGTAAGGAAACCAGGAAATCATTACGGCGCTGGGGCTTCCTTGGTCAAAGGGCCTGTTTAGTAAAAAGGAAATGCCTACTCTTTTGTCTATGAAAAATATTTACAAGGACAGTAAAGCCCACAAGAAGAGCCCTCAAACCCATACCTTTCTCCCTCAAGTTTACTGCTGCTACACTTTGCATTAAGAGAGGGAAAAGTATTGCTGCACATCAAGATTGTTTGCACTGTTTGCACTCCTTGTTTCTCATTTTTTGGGCAAGGGATGATTGATGTAAAGACTTGTAGCTTTGGATCACCGTTATCCTTCCAAGGAGCAGTCTGCGGTTCCATGGTGTAATGGTTAGCACACTTTGAATCCAGCGATCCGAGTTCAAATCTCAGTGGAACCTTGACTGCCCCGAGAGTAGCGTTACTCTTTTGAAAAAGTGCAGAAACATGAAGAATCTTTGGGTAAAATCTGTGCTTACGCCCTGAAAGGAGCTAACCAAAGCATACAAACTAAACAAAGCTGTTAAAATCTGGAGCTGGTTTTCTCATGACCAAGCTTATGATTCAACGCCTGGATTACAAAAGGCGTAAACGTTTCACCGCATTGCAAAAGAAACTCAAATGAAAAGCATTGACGTGTTGAAGGAATCCTTTGACTTGGAGAGACAGGACTTTTATAGGACTTATTATAAGCAAGAAATGAAACAAAGAAATGACCACTATAATCCTCTGACAGTAATCTTCGTTGAAGCCAATCAATCAGAACTTGCGAGGGGAATCATTTCTAAATGATCTCAATGCATTGGTAATCTGGACAACGTTCTGCTAAGTATATTCTAAACCAATAGGAACGAGAAGTGAACCTGGTTTTGTCCGACCAAGAGTGTGGAAATGTAGGAACAGCCCTGAGGAAGACCACAAAATCACTTGCCTGAAGGGGAAAAATATGTTTTTTTCACCACACCATGTCAAAGTGCCCATTATTCACAAGGAAATGCTAACTGCTGGAGAACCCAGCAGGCAAACCACTATCAGGTGTTTTGGGGCTGTGCTGTTGCTCAAAAATAATGGACTGAAATTCACAGGGCACTGCAGACTGTTTTTGACTTTGCCATCCCACTCAAATTTAAAACTATGTACTTGGGCCTCAACACTCCTGCCACGGACACAATAAATGGATACCCTTGGAACATATTTTTGGCTGTAGAGAAAAAGGCCATCACAAAGAAATGCTCGACACCAACCACGCCAACGATCAAAGACTTGACTGACATAGTAACAGACATTAGACATTGGATGAATGGAAAACAGTGACATTCAGGCTTAATTTGGATAAGCACTAATTTGATCGACTTTGGACCAAATAGGACCCCTATTTTCATTTAAATGTGATTTTGTTTTTATTTTATGTTTAGTGCCATTTATGTTCTTTTTATTTCGATTTTTGCTCCCTGGTCGTGTCCTGTATTGTTTTATGTTTAATCGAAAGAAAAGAAAAAAGGACACACAGAACTAGTTCATTTTCTCGCTACGTTATGCCACACGTTTCCCTCCCTTGCCTAATTTGTCAATAAAGTAGCCGAAATAGCTCAGTTGGGAGAGCATTAGACCGAAGATCTAAAGGTCCCTGGTTCAGTCCCGGGTTTCGGCAGGTGTACCTGAATGTTAGTCTTTGCTCAAAAATACAATGAATAGGAATGCTGGGTCTTTTGGATATTTTGCGAGATCAGGACATAAATGGCCTGGAAAGGATCTATAAAACATAAACAGCATGCTTTCGTTGGAACATTGTTAGCATGAACATGTTTGGTAGCATGAACATGTTTGGTAACATGTTTGGTTTTGCTGAATGTTGTACCCAAGACCTTCTGCGTGTAGGGCAGATGTGATGACCACCACACAATGAAACCATGAAGCAGAAGTTTGCCTACTTCAATGCTGCTCTCTTTGATATAGCCCAATGATCAAATGTCATACTTATTTTCAAAACAGGACATCCTGTAGAAAGGTGTGGTTCAACGGTATAGCGGTTAGCGCTCTGAATCCAGAGTTTTTCTTCATTTCTAATTGCAATTAGAGGGGTAGCCCTTTTGTGGGTATTTCAAGATTCTCGCCTCTGTGGCGCAATCGGCTAGCGCGTTCTGCTGGTAGGCGAAAAGTTGGTGGTTCGAGCCCACCCAGGGACGACTGCTCACCTTGCCAGAGCAAGCAAGAAATACAATCCCAGAAGTAACCACTGTATGTAATTATGTAAGGAAACCAGGAAATCATTACGTCGCTGGGGCTTCCTTGGTCAAAGGGCCTGTTTAGTAAAAAGGAAATGCCTACTCTTTTGTCTATGAAAAATATTTACAAGGACAGTAAAGCCCACAAGAAGAGCCCTCAAACCCATACCTTTCTCCCTCAAGTTTACTGCTGCTACACTTTGCATTAAGAGAGGGAAAAGTATTGCTGCACATCAAGATTGTTTGCACTGTTTGCACTCCTTGTTTCTCATTTTTTGGGCAAGGGATGATTGATGTAAAGACTTGTAGCTTTGGATCACCGTTATCCTTCCAAGGAGCAGTCTGCGGTTCCATGGTGTAATGGTTACCACACTTTGAATCCAGCGATCCGAGTTCAAATCTCAGTGGAACCTTGAGTGCCCCGAGAGTAGCGTTACTCTTTTGAAAAAGTGCAGAAACATGAAGAATCTTTGGGTAAAATCTGTGCTTACACCCTGAAAGGAGCTAACCAAAGCATACAAACTAAACAAAGCTGTTAAAATCTGGAGCTGGTTTTCTCATGACCAAGCTTATGATTCAACGCCTGGATTACAAAAGGCGTAAACGTTTCACCGCATTGCAAAAGAAAATCAAATGAAAAGCATTGACGTGTTGAAGGAATCCTTTGACTTGGAGAGACAGGACTTTTATAGGACTTATTATAAGCAAGAAATGAAACAAAGAAATGACCACTATAATCCTCTGACAGAAATCTTCGTTGAAGCCAATCAATCAGAACTTGCGAGGGGAATCATTTCTAAATGATCTCAATGCATTGGTAATCTGGACAACGTTCTGCTAAGTATATTCTAAACCAATAGGAACGAGAAGTGAACCTGGTTTTGTCTGACCAAGAGTGTGGAAATGTAGGAACAGCCCTGAGGAAGACCACAAAATCACTTGCCTGAAGGGGAAAAATATGTTTTTTTCACCACACCATGTCAAAGTGCCCATTATTCACAAGGAAATGCTAACTGCTGGAGAACCCAGCAGGCAAACCACTATCAGGTGTTTTGGGGCTGTGCTGTTGCTCAAAAATAATGGACTGAAATTCACAGGGCACTGCAGACTGTTTTTGACTTTGCCATCCCACTCAAATTTAAAACTATGTACTTGGGCCTCAACACTCCTGCCATGGACACAATAAATGGATACCCTTGGAACATACTTTTGGCTGTAGAGAAAAAGGCCATCACAAAGAAATGCTCGACACCAACCACGCCAACGATCAAAGACTTGACTGACATAGTAACAGACATTAGACATTGGATGAATGGAAAACAGTGACATTCAGGCTTAATTTGGATAAGCACTAATTTGATCGACTTTGGACCAAGTAGGACCCCTATTTTCATTTAAATGTGATTTTGTTTTTATTTTATGTTTAGTGCCATTTATGTTCTTTTTATTTCGATTTTTGCTCCCTGGTCGTGTCCTGTATTGTTTTATGTTTAATCGAAAGAAAAGAAAAAAGGACACACAAAACTAGTTCATTTTCTCGCTACGTTATGCCACACGTTTCCCTCCCTTGCCTAATTTGTCAATAAAGTAGCCGAAATAGCTCAGTTGGGAGACCGTTAGATTGAAGATCTAAAGGTCCCTGGTTCAATCCCGGGTTTCGGCAGGTGTACCTGAATGTTAGTCTTTGCTCAAAAATACAATGAATAGGAATGCTGGGTCTATTGGATATTTTGCGAGATCAGGACATAAATGGCCTGGAAAGGATCTATAAAACATAAACAGCATGCTTTCGTTGGAACATTGTTAGCATGAACATGTTTGGTTTTGCTGAATGTTGTACCCAAGACCTTCTGCGTGTAGGGCAGATGTGATGACCACCACACAATGAAACCATGAAGCAGAAGTTTGCCTACTTCAATGCTGCTCTCTTTGATATAGCCCAATGATCAAATGTCATACTTATTTTCAAAACAGGACATCCTGTAGAAAGGTGTGGTTCAACGGTATAGCGGTTAGCGCTCTGAATCCAGAGTTTTTCTTCATTTCTATTTGCAATTAGAGAGGTAACCCTTTTATGGGTATGTCAAGATTCTCGCCTCTGTGGCGCAATCGGCTAGCGCGTTCTGCTGGTGGGCGAAAGTTTGGTGGTTCGAGCCCACCCAGGGACGACTGCTCACCTTGCCAGAGAAAGCAAGAAATTCAATCCCAGAAGTAACCACTGTATGTAATTATGTAAGGAAACCAGGAAATCATTACGGCGCTGGGGCTTCCTTGGTCAAAGGGCCTGTTTAGTAAAAAGGAAATGCCTACTCTTTTGTCTATGAAAAATATTTACAAGGACAGTAAAGCCCACAAGAAGAGCCCTCAAACCCATACCTTTCTCCCTCAAGTTTACTGCTGCTACACTTTGCATTAAGAGAGGGAAAAGTATTGCTGCACATCAAGATTGTTTGCACTGTTTGCACTCCTTGTTTCTCATTTTTTGGGCAAGGGATGATTGATGTAAAGACTTGTAGCTTTGGATCACCGTTATCCTTCCAAGGAGCAGTCTGCGGTTCCATGGTGTAATGGTTAGCACACTTTGAATCCAGCGATCCGAGTTCAAATCTCAGTGGAACCTTGAGTGCCCCGAGAGTAGCGTTACTCATTTGAAAAAGTGCAGAAACAAGAAGAATCTTTGGGTAAAATCTGTGCTTACCCCCTGAAAGGAGCCAACCAAAGCATACAAACTAAACAAAGCTGTTAAAATCTGGAGCTGGTTTTCTTATGACCAAGCTTATGATTCAACGCCTGGATTACAAAAGGTGTAAACGTTTCAGCATTGCAAAAGAAACTCAAATGAAAAGCATTGATGTGTTGAAGGAATCTAAGGGTCGTGGGTTCGAGCCCCACGTTGGGTGGAGTTGATTTTAAGCTTTATGGACTGCTTGCCATTACAACCCGTGAAATCTTGGTCATAAATTTTCTTCTGTTGTAAACTCCTACCTAAGCGTAAGCAAATTTGGTCTACAAGTGGAGGAATGGGTTCTAATCCCACTCCTGACAATCGGTTTGTCCTATATTTGAACTCATTGCAAGTGTAGGGGATTGGAGATGGACATTCCACGGCCAGATAACAGAAAATCTCTCTTTGAACATTGGGGGGTTTTCTTTCTCCCTCTCTCCCTCACCGCAGGGAGCCGCTGTGACTTTGGCGATAACAGACCTTCTCCCCCACAGTCTTACAGGAGGACGCCCCGATGAAAACTATGTTTTATGTGATTATGCCATGAATGTTTGTCCGAATCAACTCCGTACACCGCATGTTTCACCTTGTGTACGTATTTTTCCACTGTTTAAGGTTTTATATTCCCAATGCTTTAACTCGAGTGCCCATCACAGGTGAAAGAAGATGTAAAATGTATCTACCTCAAGAAATAATGTGCACAAACTGGCAAAAGTGTTTAACGTGTCGTCGCAGTAGCGCCCGCCCCTTTCGCTCCCAGCGTGCCCTGCGGCGCTAGGTGACAAAAAGACGCTCCGAGCTTGGAACGCTCTCTTCTCCTCTCTTCTTCTTTTTTTTTTGTTCAAGCCTTTGTCTATCTCTTTGAAGCCGTCTCCACGGACGAGCCTGTTTAAAATGGTCACATTTATATAGCGCTTTTCTACCGTCAAGGTACTCAAAGCGCTTTACATCAAGGAACCAGTCACCCATTCACACACACATTCACACCCCAGATATACGCAGACACTGGGGGGTAAGTTGGGTTAAGTGTCTTGCCCAAGGACACAACGGCAGTATTCACATGAGGCAGCTGCGATCGCACCGCCAACCTGCGGGCCAGTGGATCTGACCGCTCTGACTGAGCGGGGAGTAGAACCGCCGACCTTTGGATCAGAAGACGAGCACTCTACCACTGAGCTACTGCCGCCCGTTTACTTTTCCTTTGTCTCAACAAAGCGTGCGCCACGTGGGTCGACAAGACTAGGCCAGCCTCATCGCCCCCCTGAACTCTGAAAACACCTGGAAACACCTGGAACTAAGCTTAAGCGCTAAACCGGACAGAGACTTTCTTTTCTACTTCGCTTCTCCTATTTTTGAAGTAATCTACGCCGTTTACGTGGATCAGCGCTACGTTCTCATCTGAGTAAAGGCCGCGTGAGGAGCTAACACGCAGCTAAAGCGTTCTACCGCAAAGGAACTCCCGGACATCGCCACGCGCCACCTCGCGCCACCGCTGCCGCCCCGCGTCACGGACATCTCGGCACGCCACTGCCTTCGCCCGCCACACCGCTCTACGCGCCGTCTCGCGCCACCGCTTCCGCCCCGCGCCACGGACATCGCGGCACACCACTGCCTTCGCCCGCCACACCGCTCCACGCCGCTGCCTCGCCACGGATCTCGTCCGCGGACAAGGACCAGCCGGACCGAGTTCTACAAAATCGTAAGCCGACTTCAGTGTGCGGTTCTTTTGTGGCGTGATTTGGGTAGAACTCAGCTGTTCCTCCTCCCTTAGCTTCTCACTTTCCCTCTTTTTGATATAGATTAGCATAGACACGTTTGATTATCAAAGGCAAAACCCTGGTTTAACATTATCTGCATGAAATCTGCTGTTAAATCTGATATAACATCACCTGTGATTTACCTGTGCGCATTTCTGTTCCGGTGCCCTTTTTGATTGCCCTTTTGATAAATAAACTACACGAAAGAGTTATTGACTATTGTTTGTTTGATTAGACTATGCGTAAGTCCCTGAATCGTGAAACACCCTTCAGACCTTTTAACGAGCGCGATTAAGGACCGTATCTTAGCTTTTTGGGTTTTACCCTGGTGCCCCGTCTTGTCTCGTTTCTGCTAAGAAATCTTCCTTAATCGTAAACTGAATACCTGTAGTTTGAGACCCTACACAAGGATGTGAATAGCCTGTTGGCTCCTGCTTCACTAAAGGTTCTATATCCATTCACTACACAGCTTTCTTGGATGCACTACTGCTGTTACGGCTCTCGACTGACATCTCAATTGCAATAGACTTTAAAAAGAAGCATTAGCTTGATGTGGACTTTTAAAGGTCGCAGTAGTTTGATGTGACAACAACCACATCAAACTCCTTTAAAAAGAGACAGCAGTTTGATGTGTTTTTTTACCAAAGTATAGGTACGGTCATTTGTGCTACTGTAATAACGGATCTGATTCTGTATACTCACAGTTCACATAAATAAAGTGTCAGGATGGCCGAGTGGTCTAAGGCGCCAGACTCAAGGTAAACTCCTTCCTCGCCACAGGGGATTCTGGTCTCTGAATGGAGGCGTTCAAATCCCACTCCTGACAAAAAAAAAAAAAAATCCTTTGGAAAGGAAGCCATTTTTACACCCTAAATTACAAGCACATATGTGTGACAATGGATGAAAAATTGTCGTATTGGCTTAAGATTTCAAATGAAGTGTTACTTCCAATGATGAATTGTGATGTGATGGCCAATCTACTACGTAGATGCTGTAATGTCAAAGCATTGAGTACATTCAGAGTGAACTGTATCATATGTCTTATACTGTAATTGTGACCACTCACTGAGAAATTAAAGTGACAGATTAATTTACCAGACTTGGAACTGAAAAATTCTGGGTTTTCATTATGACCTTTTATTGACTGTTGAACAGCCAGCCTGGCTAGCTCAGTCGGTAGAGAATGAGACTCTTAATCTCAGGGTCGTGGGTTCGAGCCCCAAGTTGGGCGGAGTTGATTTTAAGCTTTATGGACTGCTTGCCATTACAACCTGTGAAATCTTGGTCATAAATTTTCTTCTGTTGGAACCGAAAGAAGAATAATTAAACCCTCTGTAACAATGAGATTTCAACTATTTCACTCAATTCTCATCACCTGTTTAAGTCATCTCTTTATATGGACTGTACATAATTGGAAAGACTTCATCTAGTGTAAGGTTGCCAAAGCATTTACTTTGTACTGATTTTTGGAACGTTATCTTTGAGATAAGGGAGCTCAATGTCAACATCGCTGAAATGTCCAAGGTGTCAGGGTCAAGGTAAACTCCTACCTAAGCGTAAGCAAATTTGGTCTACAAGTGGAGGAATGGGTTCTAATCCCACTCCTGACAATCGGTTTGTCCTATATTTGAACTCATTGCAAGTGTAGGGGAATGGAGATGGACATTCCACGGCCAGATAATCTCTCTTTGAACATTGGGGGGTTTTCTTTCTCCCTCTCTCCCTCACCGCAGGGAGCCGCTGTGACTTTGGCGATAACAGACCTTCTCCCCCACAGTCTTACAGGAGGACGCCCAGATGAAAACTATGTTTTATGTGATTATGCCATGAATGTTTGTCCGAATCAACTCCGTACACCGCATGTTTCACCTTGTGTTACGTATTTTTCCACTGTTTAAGGTTTTATATTCCCAATGCTTTAACTCGAGTGCCCATCACAGGTGAAAGAAGATGTAAAATGTATCTACCTCAAGAAATAATGTGCACAAACTGGCAAAAGTGTTTAACGTGTCGTCGCAGTAGCGCCCGCCCCTTTCGCTCCCAGCGTGCCCTGCGGCGCTAGGTGACAAAAAGACGCTCCGAGCTTGGAACGCTCTCTTCTCCTCTCTTCTCTTCTTGCTCTCTTCTTCTTTTTTTTTTGTTCAAGCCTTTGTCTATCTCTTTGAAGCCGTCTCCACGGACGAGCCTGTTTACTTTTCCTTTGTCTCAACAAAGCGTCCGCCACGTGGGTCGACAAGACTAGGCCAGCCTCATCGCCCCCCTGAACTCTGAAAACACCTGGAAACACCTGGAACTAAGCTTAAGCGCTAAACCGGACAGAGACTTTCTTTTCTACTTCGCTTCTCCTATTTTTGAAGTAATCTACGCCGTTTACGTGGATCAGCGCTACGTTCTCATCTGAGTAAAGGCCGCGTGAGGAGCTAACACGCAGCTAAAGCGTTCTACCGCAAAGGAACTCCCGGACATCGCCACGCGCCACCTCGCGCTGCCGCCCCGCGTCACGGACATCTCGGCACGCCACTGCCTTCGCCCGCCACACCGCTCTACGCGCCGTCTCGCGCCACCGCTGCCGCCCCGCGCCACGGACATCGCGGCACACCACTGCCTTCGCCCGCCACACCGCTCCACGCCGCTGCCTTGCCACGGATCTCGTCCGCGGACAAGGACCAGCCGGACCGAGTTCTACAAAATCGTAAGCCGACTTCAGTGTGCGGTTCTTTTGTGGCGTGATTTGGGTAGAACTCAGCTGTTCCTACTCCCTTAGCTTCTCACTTTCCCTCTTTTTGATATAGATTAGCATAGACACGTTTGATTATCAAAGGCAAAACCCTGGTTTAACATTATCTGCATGAAATCTGCTGTTAAATCTGATATAACATCACCTGTGATTTACCTGTGCGCATTTCTGCTCCGGTGCCCTTTTTGATTGCCCTTTTGATAAATAAACTACACGAAAGAGTTATTGACTATTGTTTGTTTGATTAGACTATGCGTAAGTCCCTGAATCGTGAAACACCCTTCAGACCTTTTAACGAGCGCGATTAAGGACCGTATCTTAGCTTTTTGGGTTTTACCCTGGTGCCCCGTCTTGTCTCGTTTCTGCTAAGAAATCTTCCTTAATCGTAAACTGAATACCTGTAGTTTGAGACCCTACACAAGGATGTGAATAGCCTGTTGGCTCCTGCTTCACTAAAGGTTCTATATCCATTCACTACACAGCTTTCTTGGATGCACTACTGCTGTTACGGCTCTCGACTGACATCTCAATTGCAATAGACTTTAAAAAGAAGCATTAGCTTGATGTGGACTTTTAAAGGTCGCAGTAGTTTGATGTGACAACAACCACATCAAACTCCTTTAAAAAGAGACAGCAGTTTGATGTGTTTTTTTACCAAAGTATAGGTACGGTCATTCGTGCTACTGTAATAACGGATCTGATTCTGTATACTCAGTTCACACACATAAAGTGTCAGGATGGCCGAGCGGTCTAAGGCGCCAGACTCAAGGTAAACTCCTTCCTCGCCACAGGGGATTCTGGTCTCTGAATGGAGGCGTGGGTTCAAATCCCACTCCTGACAAAAAAAAAAAAAATCCTTTGGAAAGGAAGCCATTTTTACACCCTAAATTACAAGCACATATGTGTGACAATGGATGAAAAATTGTCGTATTGGCTTAAGATTTCAAATGAAGTGTTACTTCCAATGATGAATTGTGATGTGATGGCCAATCTACTACGTAGATGCTGTACTGTCAAAGCATTGAGTACATTCAGAGTGAACTGTATCATATGTCTTATACTGTAATTGTGACCACTCACTGAGAAATTAAAGTGACAGATTAATTTACCAGTCTTGGAACTGAAAAATTCTGGGTTTTCATTATGACCTTTTATTGACTGTTGGACAGCCAGCCTGGCTAGCTCAGTCGGTAGAGCATGAGACTCTTAATCTCAGGGTCGTGGGTTCGAGCCCCACGTTGGGCGGAGTTGATTTTAAGCTTTATGGACTGCTTGCCATTACAACCCGTGAAATCTTGGTCATAAATTTTCTTCTGTTGGAACCGAAAGAAGAATAATTAAACCCTCTGTAACAATGAGATTTCAACTATTTCACTCAATTCTCATCACCTGTTTAAGTCATCTCTTTATATGGACTGTACATAATTGGAAAGACTTCATCTAGTGTAAGGTTGCCAAAGCATTTACTTTGTACTGATTTTTGGAACGTTATCTTTGAGATAAGGGAGCTCAATGTCAGCATCGCTGAAATGTCCAAGGTGTCAGGGTCAAGGTAAACTCCTACCTAAGCGTAAGCAAATTTGGTCTACAAGTGGAGGAATGGGTTCTAATCCCACTCCTGACAATCGGTTTGTCCTATATTTGAACTCATTGCAAGTGTAGGGGATTGGAGATGGACATTCCACGGCCAGATAACAGAAAATCTCTCTTTGAACATTGGGGGGTTTTCTTTCTCCCTCTCTCCCTCACCGCAGGGAGCCGCTGTGACTTTGGCGATAACAGACCTTCTCCCCCACAGTCTTACAGGAGGACGCCCAGATGAAAACTATGTTTTATGTGATTATGCCATGAATGTTTGTCCGAATCAACTCCGTACACCGCATGTTTCACCTTGTGTTACGTATTTTTCCACTGTTTAAGGTTTTATATTCCCAATGCTTTAACTCGAGTGCCCATCACAGGTGAAAGAAGATGTAAAATGTATCTACCTCAAGAAATAATGTGCACAAACTGGCAAAAGTGTTTTACGTGTCGTCGCAGTAGCGCCCGCCCCTTTCGCTCCCAGCGTGCCCTGCGGCGCTAGGTGACAAAAAGACGCTCCGAGCTTGGAACGCTCTCTTCTCCTCTCTTCTCTTCTTGCTCTCTTCTTCTTTTTTTTTTGTTCAAGCCTTTGTCTATCTCTTTGAAGCCGTCTCCACGGACGAGCCTGTTTACTTTTCCTTTGTCTCAACAAAGCGTCCGCCACGTGGGTCGACAAGACTAGGCCAGCCTCATCGCCCCCCTGAACTCTGAAAACACCTGGAAACACCTGGAACTAAGCTTAAGCGCTAAACCGGACAGAGACTTTCTTTTCTACTTCGCTTCTCCTATTTTTGAAGTAATCTACGCCGTTTACGTGGATCAGCGCTACGTTCTCATCTGAGTAAAGGCCGCGTGAGGAGCTAACACGCAGCTAAAGCGTTCTACCGCAAAGGAACTCCCGGACATCGCCACGCGCCACCTCGCGCCACCGCTGCCGCCCCGCGTCACGGACATCTCGGCACGCCACTGCCTTCGCCCGCCACACCGCTCTACGCGCCGTCTCGCGCCACCGCTGCCGCCCCGCGCCACGGACATCGCGGCACACCACTGCCTTCGCCCGCCACACCGCTCCACGCCGCTGCCTCGCCACGGATCTCGTCCGCGGACAAGGACCAGCCGGACCGAGTTCTACAAAATCGTAAGCCGACTTCAGTGTGCGGTTCTTTTGTGGCGTGATTTGGGTAGAACTCAGCTGTTCCTACTCCCTTAGCTTCTCACTTTCCCTCTTTTTGATATAGATTAGCATAGACACGTTTGATTATCAAAGGCAAAACCCTGGTTTAACATTATCTGCATGAAATCTGCTGTTAAATCTGATATAACATCACCTGTGATTTACCTGTGCGCATTTCTGCTCCGGTGCCCTTTTTGATTGCCCTTTTGATAAATAAACTACACGAAAGAGTTATTGACTATTGTTTGTTTGATTAGACTATGCGTAAGTCCCTGAATCGTGAAACACCCTTCAGACCTTTTAACGAGCGCGATTAAGGACCGTATCTTAGCTTTTTGGGTTTTACCCTGGTGCCCCGTCTTGTCTCGTTTCTGCTAAGAAATCTTCCTTAATCGTAAACTGAATACCTGTAGTTTGAGACCCTACACAAGGATGTGAATAGCCTGTTGGCTCCTGCTTCACTAAAGGTTCTATATCCATTCACTACACAGCTTTCTTGGATGCACTACTGCTGTTACGGCTCTCGACTGACATCTCAATTGCAATAGACTTTAAAAAGAAGCATTAGCTTGATGTGGACTTTTAAAGGTCGCAGTAGTTTGATGTGACAACAACCACATCAAACTCCTTTAAAAAGAGACAGCAGTTTGATGTGTTTTTTTACCAAAGTATAGGTACGGTCATTTGTGCTACTGTAATAACGGATCTGATTCTGTATACTCACAGTTCACACAAATAAAGTGTCAGGATGGCCGAGCGGTCTAAGGCGCCAGACTCAAGGTAAACTCCTTCCTCACCACAGGGGATTCTGGTCTCTGAATGGAGGCGTGGGTTCAAATCCCACTCCTGACAAAAAAAAAAAAATTCCTTTGGAAAGGAAGCCATTTTTACACCCTAAATTACAAGCACATATGTGTGACAATGGATGGAAAATTGTCGTATTGGCTTAAGATTTCAAATTAAGTGTTACTTCCAATGATGAATTGTGATGTGATGGCCAATCTACTACGTAGATGCTGTACTGTCAAAGCATTGAGTACATTCAGAGTGAACTGTATCATATGTCTTATACTGTAATTGTGACCACTCACTGAGAAATTAAAGTGACAGATTAATTTACCAGACTTGGAACTGAAAAATTCTGGGTTTTCATTATGACCTTTTATTGACTGTTGGACAGCCAGCCTGGCTAGCTCAGTCGGTAGAGAATGAGACTCTTAATCTCAGGGTCGTGGGTTCGAGCCCCAAGTTGGGCGGAGTTGATTTTAAGCTTTATGGACTGCTTGCCATTACAACCTGTGAAATCTTGGTCATAAATTTTCTTCTGTTGGAACCGAAAGAAGAATAATTAAACCCTCTGTAACAATGAGATTTCAACTATTTCACTCAATTCTCATCACCTGTTTAAGTCATCTCTTTATATGGACTGTACATAATTGGAAAGACTTCATCTAGTGTAAGGTTGCCAAAGCATTTACTTTGTACTGATTTTTGGAACGTTATCTTTGAGATAAGGGAGCTCAATGTCAACATCGCTGAAATGTCCAAGGTGTCAGGGTCAAGGTAAACTCCTACCTAAGCGTAAGCAAATTTGGTCTACAAGTGGAGGAATGGGTTCTAATCCCACTCCTGACAATCGGTTTGTCCTATATTTGAACTCATTGCAAGTGTAGGGGAATGGAGATGGACATTCCACGGCCAGATAACAGAAAATCTCTCTTTGAACATTGGGGGGTTTTCTTTCTCCCTCTCTCCCTCACCGCAGGGAGCCGCTGTGACTTTGGCGATAACAGACCTTCTCCCCCACAGTCTTACAGGAGGACGCCCAGATGAAAACTATGTTTTATGTGATTATGCCATGAATGTTTGTCCGAATCAACTCCGTACACCGCATGTTTCACCTTGTGTTACGTATTTTTCCACTGTTTAAGGTTTTATATTCCCAATGCTTTAACTCGAGTGCCCATCACAGGTGAAAGAAGATGTAAAATGTATCTACCTCAAGAAATAATGTGCACAAACTGGCAAAAGTGTTTAACGTGTCGTCGCAGTAGCGCCCGCCCCTTTCGCTCCCAGCGTGCCCTGCGGCGCTAGGTGACAAAAAGACGCTCCGAGCTTGGAACGCTCTCTTCTCCTCTCTTCTCTTCTTGCTCTCTTCTTCTTTTTTTTTTGTTCAAGCCTTTGTCTATCTCTTTGAAGCCGTCTCCACGGACGAGCCTGTTTACTTTTCCTTTGTCTCAACAAAGCGTCCGCCACGTGGGTCGACAAGACTAGGCCAGCCTCATCGCCCCCCTGAACTCTGAAAACACCTGGAAACACCTGGAACTAAGCTTAAGCGCTAAACCGGACAGAGACTTTCTTTTCTACTTCGCTTCTCCTATTTTTGAAGTAATCTACGCCGTTTACGTGGATCAGCGCTACGTTCTCATCTGAGTAAAGGCCGCGTGAGGAGCTAACACGCAGCTAAAGCGTTCTACCGCAAAGGAACTCCCGGACATCGCCACGCGCCACCTCGCGCCACCGCTGCCGCCCCGCGTCACGGACATCTCGGCACGCCACTGCCTTCGCCCGCCACACCGCTCTACGCGCCGTCTCGCGCCACCGCTGCCGCCCCGCGCCACGGACATCGCGGCACACCACTGCCTTCGCCCGCCACACCGCTCCACGCCGCTGCCTTGCCACGGATCTCGTCCGCGGACAAGGACCAGCCGGACCGAGTTCTACAAAATCGTAAGCCGACTTCAGTGTGCGGTTCTTTTGTGGCGTGATTTGGGTAGAACTCAGCTGTTCCTACTCCCTTAGCTTCTCACTTTCCCTCTTTTTGATATAGATTAGCATAGACACGTTTGATTATCAAAGGCAAAACCCTGGTTTAACATTATCTGCATGAAATCTGCTGTTAAATCTGATATAACATCACCTGTGATTTACCTGTGCGCATTTCTGCTCCGGTGCCCTTTTTGATTGCCCTTTTGATAAATAAACTACACGAAAGAGTTATTGACTATTGTTTGTTTGATTAGACTATGCGTAAGTCCCTGAATCGTGAAACACCCTTCAGACCTTTTAACGAGCGCGATTAAGGACCGTATCTTAGCTTTTTGGGTTTTACCCTGGTGCCCCGTCTTGTCTCGTTTCTGCTAAGAAATCTTCCTTAATCGTAAACTGAATACCTGTAGTTTGAGACCCTACACAAGGATGTGAATAGCCTGTTGGCTCCTGCTTCACTAAAGGTTCTATATCCATTCACTACACAGCTTTCTTGGATGCACTACTGCTGTTACGGCTCTCGACTGACATCTCAATTGCAATAGACTTTAAAAAGAAGCATTAGCTTGATGTGGACTTTTAAAGGTCGCAGTAGTTTGATGTGACAACAACCACATCAAACTCCTTTAAAAAGAGACAGCAGTTTGATGTGTTTTTTTACCAAAGTATAGGTACGGTCATTCGTGCTACTGTAATAACGGATCTGATTCTGTATACTCAGTTCACACAAATAAAGTGTCAGGATGGCCGAGCGGTCTAAGGCGCCAGACTCAAGGTAAACTCCTTCCTCGCCACAGGGGATTCTGGTCTCTGAATGGAGGCGTGGGTTCAAATCCCACTCCTGACAAAAAAAAAAAAAATCCTTTGGAAAGGAAGCCATTTTTACACCCTAAATTACAAGCACATATGTGTGACAATGGATGAAAAATTGTCGTATTGGCTTAAGATTTCAAATGAAGTGTTACTTCCAATGATGAATTGTGATGTGATGGCCAATCTACTACGTAGATGCTGTACTGTCAAAGCATTGAGTACATTCAGAGTGAACTGTATCATATGTCTTATACTGTAATTGTGACCACTCACTGAGAAATTAAAGTGACAGATTAATTTACCAGTCTTGGAACTGAAAAATTCTGGGTTTTCATTATGACCTTTTATTGACTGTTGGACAGCCAGCCTGGCTAGCTCAGTCGGTAGAGCATGAGACTCTTAATCTCAGGGTCGTGGGTTCGAGCCCCACGTTGGGCGGAGTTGATTTTAAGCTTTATGGACTGCTTGCCATTACAACCCGTGAAATCTTGGTCATAAATTTTCTTCTGTTGGAACCGAAAGAAGAATAATTAAACCCTCTGTAACAATGAGATTTCAACTATTTCACTCAATTCTCATCACCTGTTTAAGTCATCTCTTTATATGGACTGTACATAATTGGAAAGACTTCATCTAGTGTAAGGTTGCCAAAGCATTTACTTTGTACTGATTTTTGGAACGTTATCTTTGAGATAAGGGAGCTCAATGTCAGCATCGCTGAAATGTCCAAGGTGTCAGGGTCAAGGTAAACTCCTACCTAAGCGTAAGCAAATTTGGTCTACAAGTGGAGGAATGGGTTCTAATCCCACTCCTGACAATCGGTTTGTCCTATATTTGAACTCATTGCAAGTGTAGGGGATTGGAGATGGACATTCCACGGCCAGATAACAGAAAATCTCTCTTTGAACATTGGGGGGTTTTCTTTCTCCCTCTCTCCCTCACCGCAGGGAGCCGCTGTGACTTTGGCGATAACAGACCTTCTCCCCCACAGTCTTACAGGAGGACGCCCAGATGAAAACTATGTTTTATGTGATTATGCCATGAATGTTTGTCCGAATCAACTCCGTACACCGCATGTTTCACCTTGTGTTACGTATTTTTCCACTGTTTAAGGTTTTATATTCCCAATGCTTTAACTCGAGTGCCCATCACAGGTGAAAGAAGATGTAAAATGTATCTACCTCAAGAAATAATGTGCACAAACTGGCAAAAGTGTTTTACGTGTCGTCGCAGTAGCGCCCGCCCCTTTCGCTCCCAGCGTGCCCTGCGGCGCTAGGTGACAAAAAGACGCTCCGAGCTTGGAACGCTCTCTTCTCCTCTCTTCTCTTCTTGCTCTCTTCTTCTTTTTTTTTTGTTCAAGCCTTTGTCTATCTCTTTGAAGCCGTCTCCACGGACGAGCCTGTTTACTTTTCCTTTGTCTCAACAAAGCGTCCGCCACGTGGGTCGACAAGACTAGGCCAGCCTCATCGCCCCCCTGAACTCTGAAAACACCTGGAAACACCTGGAACTAAGCTTAAGCGCTAAACCGGACAGAGACTTTCTTTTCTACTTCGCTTCTCCTATTTTTGAAGTAATCTACGCCGTTTACGTGGATCAGCGCTACGTTCTCATCTGAGTAAAGGCCGCGTGAGGAGCTAACACGCAGCTAAAGCGTTCTACCGCAAAGGAACTCCCGGACATCGCCACGCGCCACCTCGCGCCACCGCTGCCGCCCCGCGTCACGGACATCTCGGCACGCCACTGCCTTCGCCCGCCACACCGCTCTACGCGCCGTCTCGCGCCACCGCTGCCGCCCCGCGCCACGGACATCGCGGCACACCACTGCCTTCGCCCGCCACACCGCTCCACGCCGCTGCCTCGCCACGGATCTCGTCCGCGGACAAGGACCAGCCGGACCGAGTTCTACAAAATCGTAAGCCGACTTCAGTGTGCGGTTCTTTTGTGGCGTGATTTGGGTAGAACTCAGCTGTTCCTACTCCCTTAGCTTCTCACTTTCCCTCTTTTTGATATAGATTAGCATAGACACGTTTGATTATCAAAGGCAAAACCCTGGTTTAACATTATCTGCATGAAATCTGCTGTTAAATCTGATATAACATCACCTGTGATTTACCTGTGCGCATTTCTGCTCCGGTGCCCTTTTTGATTGCCCTTTTGATAAATAAACTACACGAAAGAGTTATTGACTATTGTTTGTTTGATTAGACTATGCGTAAGTCCCTGAATCGTGAAACACCCTTCAGACCTTTTAACGAGCGCGATTAAGGACCGTATCTTAGCTTTTTGGGTTTTACCCTGGTGCCCCGTCTTGTCTCGTTTCTGCTAAGAAATCTTCCTTAATCGTAAACTGAATACCTGTAGTTTGAGACCCTACACAAGGATGTGAATAGCCTGTTGGCTCCTGCTTCACTAAAGGTTCTATATCCATTCACTACACAGCTTTCTTGGATGCACTACTGCTGTTACGGCTCTCGACTGACATCTCAATTGCAATAGACTTTAAAAAGAAGCATTAGCTTGATGTGGACTTTTAAAGGTCGCAGTAGTTTGATGTGACAACAACCACATCAAACTCCTTTAAAAAGAGACAGCAGTTTGATGTGTTTTTTTACCAAAGTATAGGTACGGTCATTTGTGCTACTGTAATAACGGATCTGATTCTGTATACTCACAGTTCACACAAATAAAGTGTCAGGATGGCCGCGCGGTCTAAGGCGCCAGACTCAAGGTAAACTCCTTCCTCACCACAGGGGATTCTGGTCTCTGAATGGAGGCGTGGGTTCAAATCCCACTCCTGACAAAAAAAAAAAAAATTCCTTTGGAAAGGAAGCCATTTTTACACCCTAAATTACAAGCACATATGTGTGACAATGGATGGAAAATTGTCGTATTGGCTTAAGATTTCAAATTAAGTGTTACTTCCAATGATGAATTGTGATGTGATGGCCAATCTACTACGTAGATGCTGTACTGTCAAAGCATTGAGTACATTCAGAGTGAACTGTATCATATGTCTTATACTGTAATTGTGACCACTCACTGAGAAATTAAAGTGACAGATTAATTTACCAGACTTGGAACTGAAAAATTCTGGGTTTTCATTATGACCTTTTATTGACTGTTGGACAGCCAGCCTGGCTAGCTCAGTCGTTAGAGCATGAGACTCTTAATCTCAGGGTCGTGGGTTTGAGCCCCACGTTGGGCAGAGTTGATTTTAAGCTTTATGGACTGCTTGCCATTACAACCCGTGAAATCTTGGTCATAAATTTTCTTCTGTTGGAACCGAAAGAAGAATAATTAAACCCTCTGTAACAAGGAGATTTCAACTATTTCACTCAATTCTCATCACCTGTTTAAGTCATCTCTTTATATGGACTGTACATAATTGGAAAGACTTCATCTAGTGTAAGGTTGCCAAAGCATTTACTTTGTACTGATTTTTGGAACGTTATCTTTGAGATAAGGGAGCTCAATGTCAGCATCGCTGAAATGTCCAAGGTGTCAGGGTCAAGGTAAACTCCTACCTAAGCGTAAGCAAATTTGGTCTACAAGTGGAGGAATGGGTTCTAATCCCACTCCTGACAATCGGTTTGTCCTATATTTGAACTCATTGCAAGTGTAGGGGAATGGAGATGGACATTCCACGGCCAGATAACAGAAAATCTCTCTTTGAACATTGGGGGGTTTTCTTTCTCCCTCTCTCCCTCACCGCAGGGAGCCGCTGTGACTTTGGCGATAACAGACCTTCTCCCCCACAGTCTTACAGGAGGACGCCCCGATGAAAACTATGTTTTATGTGATTATGCCATGAATGTTTGTCCGAATCAACTCCGTACACCGCATGTTTCACCTTGTGTTACGTATTTTTCCACTGTTTAAGGTTTTATATTCCCAATGCTTTAACTCGAGTGCCCATCACAGGTGAACGAAGATGTAAAATGTATCTACCTCAAGAAATAATGTGCACAAACTGGCAAAAGTGTTTAACGTGTCGTCGCAGTAGCGCCCGCCCCTTTCGCTCCCAGCGTGCCCTGCGGCGCTAGGTGACAAAAAGACGCTCCGAGCTTGGAACGCTCTCTTCTCCTCTCTTCTCTTCTTGCTCTCTTCTTCTTTTTTTTTTGTTCAAGCCTTTGTCTATCTCTTTGAAGCCGTCTCCACGGACGAGCCTGTTTACTTTTCCTTTGTCTCAACAAAGCGTCCGCCACGTGGGTCGACAAGACTAGGCCAGCCTCATCGCCCCCCTGAACTCTGAAAACACCTGGAAACACCTGGAACTAAGCTTAAGCGCTAAACCGGACAGAGACTTTCTTTTCTACTTCGCTTCTCCTATTTTTGAAGTAATCTACGCCGTTTACGTGGATCAGCGCTACGTTCTCATCTGAGTAAAGGCCGCGTGAGGAGCTAACACGCCGCTGAAGCGTTCTACCGCTAAGGAACTCCCGGACATCGCCACGCGCCACCTCGCGCCACCGCTGCCGCCCCGTGTCACGGACATCGCGGCACGCCACTGCCTTCGCCCGTCACACCGCTCCACGCCGCTGCCTCGCCACGGATCTAGTCCGCGGACAAGGACCAGCCGGACCGAGTTCTACAAAATCGTAAGCCGAGTTCAGTGTGCGGTTCTTTTGTGGCGTGATTTGGGTAGAACTCAGCTGTTCCTCCTCCCTTAGCTTCTCACTTTCCCTCTTTTTGATATAGATTAGCATAGACACGTTTACCTTGACCCTGACACCTTGGACATTTCCCTTATCTCGAAGATAACGTTCCTAGAAGTCCCTGGTTCATCCCCAGGTTTCTGCATGTGAACATAGAAAGTGCATTTCTTTAAACCTTGTTGAAAGAATTAGAGGACTGAATGAAAGATACAAAATGAAAGCTACGCTGTAGCTATTGAACACAATATTAGCTCAACAGATGAAGCTTTTATGTCAGTATGCAAGAGGGGCCCAGTAAAGTCATGGAGCTTTAAAGCATCAACCGCATGCTCAATGTCAATGAGAGTTTCCATGAAACACACAGCTGGTTTCACTGGGGATTGAACCCAGGACCTTCTGCGTGTAAAGCAGATGTGATGACCTCTACACAATGAAACCACAGAGCATGTGCCTGCATTCTACATGGCTGCTCTCTTTGATTTGCCCTGTTGAGTAAATCTACTATTTGTTTTGCAAGTCCTTTGTGTAACTGTCTTTCACATAGCTCAAATTGGAGCTACATTATAAAGGTGCGGAACTACATGAACGTTGATCAAGACTAGGTAATCAGGATCTACTTTTATTTATTAGCCAAAATATGAAAATCAAAAGCAATTTTGCAAATAATTGCACTATTAAATGCACACAGACATAGCACATGAGGGCAAGGGTAGACACGACTTGGATCAAAATGTTACCTTAGCAAAAAGTAGCTGTATAGAAATGAACTCATTGATCAAAAATGAGTTCAAAAATGATCAGAATGAAAAATACTCACACACAAAGAAAGTACCCATACAAAAATATTCAATTCAAGTGGGGGCGAAGCTAAAACTACAATCCAACTATGAAGCACTTTCTGTGAATTGCAGACAGACAGTGCCTCTTGTTGAGGTCTAATTGGAAATAAAACTTGGAACATGAGTCATGATTGCTGCAGTACAATTCCTATTTTTGACAAGACAACCCAAATGAGGAGCATGAAGAAGCACAAGTGGTTCCATTTGAAGTAATGTCAGAGCAAGGGTAGGTATTTTTCTTTTTAGAACATTGGTGTCCAAGTGGTGTCCCTTTGTACAATGTTACACGACCTGTCTCTCCTTAATTTTCCATAATGCACAAGATTATGCCTGTTAGAAGTGGGACTCGGAAACAGCCCTTAGACCGCTCAGCCATCCTGACTTTGCCAGACTATGAATGTGTACTGTCCAACGCTGACCAGGGCCTAACGTGACAATAAAATGGTTCATTTATTTGCCTGTGCTGACAACGCAATGGATCCTCTTCACATGTCTTCATGGCTGCCTCTGGGCTTTTGTGCTGGCTAAGGTGAATTAATGGCCAATGTATGTATTGTATGCTATTGCCATATGATGCTCTCATCCCAGAGCCTGGATAGCTTAGGCCGTAGAGCATCAGAGTTTTAATCTGAGTGTCCGGGGTTCAAGTCCGTGTTCAGGCGCCTCTTCATGTGTGGTTGAGGAACTGTAAAATTTGATGTGGAAAAAAGGTCTTCACAAATGCTTATATGGTATACCTCCCAGGAATTTTAGACTCTTTACAGTTATCAAACCAACTTTTAATAACTTCTGCCGACTTGTTGACAGAATTTGGGGTGGAATGACAAAACAATCTTCACATGGTCCCCCTACGTAAAAAAACACCCTTGAATGTGTGTTTTAAATCATATCAGATTGATAACCAACCCACAGCAAAGTTACCTAGAGAGATTGTGCACATGCAGTTTCATTGGCATTCAGCAAATATCAAATGCTTGGGGTGTATAAGTAGGTTCCTGTTTAAGACATGAACCCACCAGCTGTCCTTACCAAAATAACTCATTTGGCAGAGCGATAGACTGAAGATCTAGAAGTCCCTGGTTCATCCCCAGATTTCAGCATGTGAACATAGAAAGCGCATTTCAAATCAAATCAAATCATCAAATCAATTTATTTTTGTAAGGCCCAAAATCACAACAACAGTTGCCTCTGAGGGCCACAGGGAGAAATGAATCAACAATATCTGTGGTGGCGATGAAGTCAGACAATGTCTGTGGTGGCAAGGGAGTCAGACAATGTCTGTGGTGGCGTGGGACGATGTCCCAGGGTCCTCTGTCCTTAGACTCTCCTTCTCGGCCAGGAAAAACTACAAAAAAAAAAACCTCTTTGGGAAAAAAGCGTAGAAACCTGGAGGAGTTCCAGTGAAGGAGAGATCCGACTCTCACAGACGGACAGACGGACACGAGGGAGACTGGAGCTGGACCCACTCCTCAGGCAGATGAGGGACCGACTGAGGCAAACTGGACCCACTCTTCAGGCAGATGAGGGACCGACTGAGGCGAACTGGACCCACTCTTCAGGCAGATGAGGGACCGACTGAGGCGAACTGGACCCACTCTTCAGGCAGATGAGGGACCGACTGAGGCGAACTGGACCCACTCTTCAGGCAGATGAGGGACCGTCGGTGGCGAGCTGGACCCACTCTTCAGGCAGATGAGGGATCTTCCACACAGGGCAGGGACCACTTCACCAGGGGAGGGGCATCTGGGTCCACAGGTCCTCAGGAGTGAGAGAAAGAAAAAGAAGGCGGTGAACAGTTTGCAAGTGGAATCAAAAAATAAATATTGTTTGATAGCATAAGTAGTCAGAAGAAGAGGACAGAGCTCAAGCTGTCATACTTCCCCCAGCATAGTTACTCCTAGGGCAGCGTAGCTAAAGCTGTGGGTTTATGTTTCTGTTCCTAACTAGTCTGACCATAAGCGATTTCGAAGAGGAACGTTTTAAGCCTGGACTTAAATGAAGAGACTGTGTCAGCATATTTAACATGGGTCGGGAGCTGATTCCATAACACAGGAGCTTGGTAGCTAAACGCTCTACCTCCTACAGTACTTTTAGAGACTCTTGGGACCACCAGAAGGCCGGCATTCTGAGAGCGAAGAGCTCTGTTTGGATGATATGGTTCTATAACATCTTTGAGGTAGGATGGGGCCATGTCATTTATGGCTTTGTAGGTCAAGAGTAGAATTTTGAATTTGATTCTAAACTCGACGGGGAGCCAGTGAAGAGACTTCAGCACCGGCGTAATGTGTTCTCTTCTTTTTGTTCCTGTTAGTAATCTTGCTGCTGCATTTTGAACCAGTTGAAAGCTTTTTATGGAGCTTTTAGGACACGCTGCAAGCAGGGAGTTACAGTAGTCTAATCTAGTTGTTACAAATGCATGGATACGTTTTTCGGCATCACTTTTAGGCAGGATTCTTCTGATTTTGGCTATGTTGCGCAAATGGAAATAGGCTGTTTTACAAGCTTGATTTATATGAGCTTTAAATGAGAGCTCCTGGTCAAATAAGACTCCAAGGTTTCTTACAGTAGAACTGGAGGCTACACTTGCTTTATGATAATGTTGCCTAATGGCAGCATATAAAGAGTAAACAGAATTGGACCGAGTACCGAACCCTGTGGCACACCGTAAATTACTTTAGAGCATGGTGAGGAGCTCTGGTTTACATTAACAAATTGGAACCTATCAGATAGATAGGATTTAAACCAGCTGAGGGCTGTTCCTCCGACACCTACATCACATTCTAACCTCTGCAGTAGAATGTTGTGGTCGATGGTGTCAAACGCTGCGCTGAGGTCCAACAGAACCAGGATTGAGACCAGTCCATCGTAAGCGGCTAATAACAAATCATTTGTGACTTTAACTAGTGCAGTTTCAGTATTTATTATATTAAGAATAGGGTCTATAATTCAGGGGAGAATGTCTTTGAGGAGTCTGCTTGGAATGGGGTCTAGGACACAAGTTGAGCTTTTAGAGGACATAATGGCTGAAGTTATCTCTGCTTGATCAACAGCTGTGGACCTTTCTAAGTTTACAGGTGGATTTATATGGGACGTTAGATTTACAGCTTGGGCTAGTTCAGGGCTAATAGCGGGGGTAATTTCATCTAATTTATCTCTGATTGTTTTTATTTTATTGTTAAAAAATAGGAGGAAATCATCAGAGCTTAGTGTAGCTGGGATTGAAGGCTCTACTGCACTGTGACAGTTTGTTAGCCTAGCTACAGTGCTGAAAAGGAATTTAGTGTTACTTTTGTTGACTTCTATTAGATTTGAATAATATCTGGTTTGGGCCTTACGCAGAGCCTGCTTATAGGACAGCAGGCAACTTTTCCATGCTTTTAGGGATTCTTCGGTGTGAGAGCGACGAAATAATCCCTCTAACTTTCTAACTCTTTGTTTATGTGAACGCAGTTCTTGGTTGTACCATGGGGAGGCGCTTTGGCCTAATGACCTTCTGTTTTAACGGCGCGACAACGTCAAGAGCAGACTTCAGAGAATTCATGGTCAAGTCGACAAATTGATCACTTAAACTGGGACTAAAGCTGTTCTCAGCAGGATCACATGACATGTCACTGAATATTGGCTCTATTATTTCTTTGAATTTTGAGATAGATTTTTCAGATATTGTCCTTTTCATTATAACTTTATTTTGTGGGACTGGATGATCTTTAAGAATAAACTGAAAGGTAATTAGGAAATGATCTGACAATATAGGGTTTTGAGGGAGGACAATGAGGTCACTAATCTCTGTTCCATACGTTAGGACAAGATCCAGAGTATTCTTGTGAGTGTGAGTCGGTTTATTTACATTCTGAGTGAAACCAATGCTGTCTAACAAGGCGCTGAAGGCATTACTGAGAGCGTCATCACTCATGTTCACGTGGATATTAAAGTCTCCAGCTATAACTATTTTATCCCAGGCTAACACTAAGTTTGATATAAAGTCAGAAAACTCTGTTAAAAACTCTGAGTAGGGACCAGGAGGTCGGTAGATAACTATGAACAAAACTCCTTTTTGGTTTCTCATATTTGGACATGTGATCGACAGCATAAGGCTTTCAAATGAGTGAAATGCATTGTTAGTTTTAGGGCTCATGAGTAGGCTTGAGTGTGAGATCACTGCCACACCACCACCTCGGCCTGTGCTCCTGGCAGTCTGAAAGTTAACATGGGTGGGTGGGGTGGACTCATTTAGTCTGACGTAGTCGTCTTGTTGAAGCCACGTTTCAGTTAGAGCTAGAAGATCTATGTTATAGTCACTAATTAATTCATTAACTAAGAGCGATTTGGAGGAAATTGCTCGAATGTTTAGCAGTCCATATTTTACGTGTTTATTCATTTGTATATTTGTGTCATTTGTGATTGTTATTTTCCTTAAGTTATTTGGTCTGACGCCTGAAATATTTTTTCTGAGATGTGACTTTTTGGCATTATTTGTACGAGGAACACGAGGGACACACACAGTCTCTATCTGTCTTGAATCTGAACACTTCACATGTAACAGAACAGGCGAGAGTTCAGCGACAGAGGAGCGTCTTAAACTGCTGCTCTGCGCCCGGGGCTCATCCCTAGATGGTCACTTAACACGACTAAGAGTATCGGTCAAATTCCGAACTAATAGGGATGTACCCTCCGAAGTCGGATGGATGCCATCCCTGCGTATGAGCCCAGGCTTTCCCCAAAACGCACTCCAGTTATCAATAAAGACAACGTTGTTTTGAGGGCACCATCTGGATAACCAGTTGTTGAATGCTGAGAGACGGCTGTACAATTCAGCATTGATCCAATTGGGCAGGGGACCAGAAAATATTACAGTGTCTGACATCGACTTCGCTAGGTCACACACCGCGGCTACTTGAACTTTGAGCACCTCTTTAAACCTTGTTGAAAGAATTAGAGGACTGAATGAAAGATAGGTACGCTGTAGCTATTGAACACAATATGAGCTCAACATATGAAGCTTTTATTTCAGTAAGCAAGAGGGGCACAGTAAAGTCATGGAGCTTTAAAGCACCAACAGCATGCTCAAAGTCAATGAGAGTTTGCACGAAACACACAGCTGGTTTCACTGGGGATCGAACCCAGGACCTTCTGCGTGTAAAGCAGATGTGATGACCTCTACACAATAAAACCACAGAGCATGTGCCTGCATCCTACATGGCTGCTCTCTTTGATTTGCCCTGTTGAGTAAATTGGCTGTTTCTTGGAACAAACTTGGAGCAAAGCCTAAACGATACAAAGATAACGTGAAGTCACCTAAAATACAGCTCACAAACAGATTTTTACCACTTTCAGAGATGGAATCAAATGAAAAAAGGAAAGATGACGTGGCCAAAATACAGCGAGGAGGATCTGTGCCAGGAGCCAAGGTCACGCAGATTGTTTTGGTTGGAGACGGCGCGATAAGTCACGTGACGCATGAAAAGATAAACACACATTCTTTTCCAAGCGCCACTGTTTCTGAGATAACGTCACTCCTTCCAAATATTATGGCTAAGCATGGAGGAGCTAAACAGCTGATTGTGCACGTGGGTGCAGTGGACATGCGGCGGGAACAGACTGAAGTTTTGAAAAAAGACTTCTTGAAGTTATTCGACGTGCTTGATGAAATGGAAATCAAAACATTCATAAGTGGGCCTATTCCAAACATCGACAGGAGGATAAACAAGTTTAGCCGGCTTCTTCAGCTGAACACATGGCTGTCCAAAGAGTGTGCCCCGAGAGGACTACACTACATTGAGAACTTCTATCTATTCTGGAAACGAGAGGACCTGTTTAAGAGAAATGGCCCCCACCTATGCAGAGATGGAGTGAGGGTGCTGACAGAGAACCTGCTCCACGCTCTGAGGCATTGGACTGGGCCTGGACAGGGTCCTGAGCAGATAGTTAGAGAAGAGAGGAATGAGAGAAGAATTCCTGCTCCATCAGCCAGAGACCGAGCCAATGTTTCAACATCAAAAGCACCACAACCTCAGCCTCCACCAAAGGATTCATCAGCAGCTGCTCCACCACCAGCAGCAAAGGATTCAGCTCCAGCTGCTCCACATTCACCTCCACCGCCTCCAGAAAAGGAACAATTTTCAAAGGCCTTGGACCCATCTGTGACAAGCCCAACAACATCCCTGTCAACGCCCCTGCCTTCACACCAGCCCTGGGTTCCCCCTGCAACATCTACTCCCACTAAAGATTCATCATTCTCCTTCTCATTTCCACTCTCACCCATGGGCCTTCCCAGCCATTTTGAAAGTCTGATCAAATCAGGCATTAAGATGGCTCCACTCACGCCCAATATAGCAAGGGCTATGTCAAAACTTATCAACTCTTCCCTGCACAAGCCGACTACACCAACAAAAGCCCCACCTCCCATCCCCCTCGCCTTTCACCTGGTATCTCCCATAGCTAGGATGCACTGGGTCTCAGCGTTGCCGGGACTTATTGTCACATTAAAAATCAAACCAACCCAGGGCCCTATGTAAAAAGAGCCCCCCCTAGTGCTATTTCTGTAGTCACATCATCACACAGATGGAAAAACAAAATGCGAGTCAGGCCCAATCTGAGAAATGTGATTCATATTCCCTGTGAAAAGATAAAGCCCAGTCCCACTGAAACTAGTCTGAAACTTGCTGTGCTAAATGTCAGATCCTTATGTAACAAATCTCTCTTAATTAATAATTTTATTTCTTCTTATAATCTTGATTTTATGTTTTTAACTGAAACATGGCTTGACAAAAAACACAGGAAATGTAGTTCTGATAGAATCTGCTCCACCCAACTTTAAGTTTGAATCTGAAACACGAGAAAACAAAAAGGGGGTGGAGTCTGTGCTGTCTTTAGAGATGAAATAATTACCCGCAGGTTGTCTTTTGGGGTGTTTTCATCATTTGAGTATGTATCCTTTAAAATGGAGCTAAAACGGTCTCCATCCATTCTCTTCATTGTTTTATACAAGCCTCCCCAGCACTGCCAAAGTTTTATTGATGATTTTACTGAGATGCTTTCAGTCGTATGCACAGACTTTGATGGTTCGGTCATTACAGGTGATTTCAATGTGCATGTTGATAATATTTGTGACAGAAACGCTAAAGAGCTTGATGCTGTCCTTGAAACCTTCAGTCTTACTCAGCATGTGAGAGGCCCCACCCACAGCAAAGGACACACTCTAGATCTCATATTTACAAAGGGGGTAAATATTTCAAATGATAATGTGATCAATGTTGCTCTGTCTGATCATTTCTGTGTCTTCTTTGACCTGTCTGTTTCTCCCAAACCACCGGTTGGTCCTGCAGTTGTTCAGAGGAGACACATACGTGATGGCACAGGTGCACTGTTTATGGAAATGATAAACTAAATAAATCATTGAATAAATAAATACATAATTAATAACAAATTAAATTCAAATTAAATAATATTTGTTGATCTTGTGTTCTTGTTTTTCCTTCATTATTTTTTATTTTTTTTCCCTTCTTCTTCTTTCTTCTTCTTTCTTCTTTCTTCTTCGACAGGTCGCTGCCCCTTCCCTCAAAGCCTGCGAAGTACGGAATCAAGCTGTGGGTCGCGTGCGACTCGCTGTCCAGTTACGCCTGGAAGATGCAGGTTTACACCGGGAAATCCGATAAGCGCGCGCCTCCGGAGAAGAACCTGGCCACGCGGGTCATGCTCGATCTCTCCGAGGCACTGGGACTGGGGGTCGGGGGGGGCCGCAACGTCACGTGCGACAACTTCTTCACCTCGTACGAGCTCGCCCGAAGGCTATTCTTCGAGAGGGACGGCCTCACCCTGCTGGGGACGCTGCGCGCCAACAGGAGCGAGATCCCGCGGGAACTGGTCGACACGAAGCGCAGAGCGGTCGCGTCCTCCGTCTTCGCGTTCACGTTGGGCGAGACCGCGCCGGGGACCTCTTCCACGGCTACGGCGACAAACGGAGTCCCCTCGGTCCTACCTGGCGAAGAAGAGCAAGAACGTGCTGATCCTCACCACGGTGCCGCGCCAACTACGGAGACGGCGATCCTCCGAGCAAACCGGCGGCCGTGTTGCATTACAATCGCACCAAGGGAGGCGTGGACAACCTGGACAAGGTGACGGGTACCTACAGCTGCAGGAGGAAAACCTGCCGCTGGCCCCTCGTCCTGTTCCACAACATGATCGACGTGTCCGCGTACAACGCTTTCGTCCTGTGGCGGGAGCTGAACCCGACGTGGATGGTCGGCAAACGCCACAGACGCAGGCTGTTCATGGAGCAGCTGGGGAGCGCGCTCGTCGCGGGAGGGGGGAGGAGGACCCGCGCCCCGGCGTCATCGGGGACATCTCGGAAGAGGGAAGAAGAGAGGGGAGAGGAGAGGGGAGAGAGGGGGGGGAGAGGAAGAAGAGAACCCGCGTGCGGCTGTACCCGCGAAGAAGAAGAGGTGCCGAATATGCCCCAGGAGCAAGGACACTAAAACGACGAACGTGTGCCGAGGGTGCCTCGTACACGTGTGTGGCAAGTGCGCCCTCAGCTACTGCCCGCGCTGCGCTCGGACCTAAGTATCTGTCGACCTTACGATCGCTGCCGTTGCCGCCCTTGCCTTGCTATGGTGTCAATTTTTATTTTATTTTAAATAATCATGAAAAAAAAATAATAATAAATATAACAATTGTGTCCTTATGATGAAGAAGTAGAGAGAAAAAGAGAGAGAGAGAGTAAAGCGAGACCCCTCCTCCGTCCACGGGGGGGTCAGCGATACAAAGCCTCCATCTACGGGGGGTCCCTCGTCGATGGGGGGTCTGTGATACACCCCCACCCACCCTTGTCCATGGGCCGTGGGGGGGGTCTCTGATTCTGTGACTCTGGTGGGTCTCGAACTCACAGCCTTTGAATGCCTTTGCAACTTTTGCCTGATTCCCCTTTTTCACAAAAGCAAAACAGTCATCCGAAAACGGTCTACATCAATCATTCCTTACCAAAAAACTGAGAAACAAGGAGTGAAAAGAGTGCATTTACTCTTCAGGGTACTTATTCAGGGATACTTTTCAATCTCTAATTGCAAATTGTAAAAGAGCTCTTTCGGGTGATAAGTTTTTCTGTACATGTAAACAACTGATTTGCTTGAAAGGCTATTATGAAAGCACTGCTGGGATTTAAACCCAGGATTTCCTGTTTACTAGACAGGCACTTTGACCATCTAAGCCACAGCGCCTCTTAAATGCTACTTTAACCTGTTTCAGCTAGATATTCAGTGACCAATGTTACTTCATAGATTTTGCGCGTGCAATAGCTCTTCCAATCGTCCCTGGGTGGGCTCGAACCACCAACCTCCCGGTTAAGAGCCGAGCGCACTGGCCAATTGCGCCACAGAGACAAACAGCCCGCTCAACAAAATATTTGCACCTTGACAAGCCGCAATATGTTTTTTTTAAAGCGAGCCAGCAACATTCGAAAGTTCAGCCCCTGTCCAATCAACTGCGTTTAATGGAGAGCGAGGCCATCAATCTTTCTACCTCTGAAATAAATCCCCTGTACCAATGTAGCTATAAAAAAACTGGAAGTCTTTCAATCAATCGACTCTCGCCAATTTATTGCGCACTCAATATACTGCAGTTAATCTGGATATTGAGGAAAAATGGCAAAATAATGTTATTTGACATAATGCCGATGTATTTGCTTACTTTTTCAAGCACACTTGGCAATTGAACCTCGTTCAGCAGTGCCTTTCATCAGATAGTAAAGCGAGCAGATTTTCCATTGTAAAAAAAAAATGTGTTCTCTCACCATTAGCGACTCTGGTGGGACGCGAACACACAACCTTTAATGCCCTTGCAAATTACACCTAGAAGTCCAATGCGCTATCCATTGCGCCACAGCGCCCATACATCCTTCCATGATGCTCATTTCCACAAACGCAAAACACGGTTTTCATCCAAAATGGGTCCACATCAGTCATTCCTTGCCAACAAACTGAGAATCAAAAAGTGAAAAGAGTGCAGTTAATCTGTGTGTGCAGGGATACTTTTCCATCTTATTCCAATTTGTAACAGCAGCGCATTTTCTGTCGTTGTAAATAATTTGCATGCTTGAATGGACAACTGAGTAGTAGTAGGTTTGAGATGGGCCGGTAATTATTTAGCACTGTGGCATCAAGACTGCTCTTCTTTAAGAGAGGCTTAATGACTGCAGTTTTAAGGCTCTTGGGAAAATTCCAGATCCAAGCAACATGTTGACTTTTTGATTGATTGGAGCCAACAGACTACTCATGACCTCCACTGAGCACCCCCTTGAACCCCTGGAGCCCCCGGAGCACCTCCAGAGCCACCCCCCCACTCCTCCAGACTCACCCCGGGGAAGGGCCACTCTGGCTGGGCATGGCCTCCACTGAGCACCCCCTGGAACCCCTGGAGCCCCCGGAGCACCTCCAGAGCCACCCCCCACTCCTCCAGACTCACCCCGGGGAAGGGCCACTCTGGCTGGGCATGGCCTCCACTGAGCACCCCTTGGAGCCCCTGGAGCACCTCCAGAGCCACCCCCCACTCCTCCAGACTCACCCCGGGGAAGGGCCACTCTGGCTGGGCATGGCCTCCACTGAGCACCCCCTGGAACCCCTGGAGCCCCCGGAGCACCTCCAGAGCCACCCCCCACTCCTCCAGACTCACCCCGGGGAAGGGCCACTCTGGCTGGGTATGGCCTCCACTGAGCACCCCCTGGAACCCCTGGAGCCCCCGGAGCACCTCCAGAGCCACCCCCCACTCCTCCAGACTCACCCCGGGGAAGGGCAACTCTGGCTGGGCGTGGCCTCCGCAGCACCCCCTGGAACCCCTGGAGCCTCCGGAGCACCTCCAGAGCCACCCCCCACTCCTCCAGACTCACCCCGGGGAAGGGCCACTCCGGCCGGGCATGGCCTCCGCTGAATACCCCCTGGAACCCAAGGAGCACCTCCAGAGCACCCCGCATTCCCCCAAACTCAGTCTGGGGACGGGCCACTCTTCCCCGGGTCGCGGGCTCTGGGACTCCGGGGATGACCACCGGGGACCAGGCTCTCCCTTCGAACCCGGGGACCCACACTTAAGCACCCCCACACGGGCTACACACCCTTGGTTCAGCCCCCTGGAGGTCCGTGCCCTTGGTACTATACCATGGAAGTCCGTGCCCTTGGTACTCTGACTGGAGTACCAAGGGAACGGCCCAGCACTCACCACAGGGGTTCGCGCCGGCTGACAAACTCAGAGACGAGGAAGGGACCGGAGTCCGACCAAATATATCATCTGGCGCTGTGTCCAGCGTGAGGGTGAGCCTTGCAAATTATGCCTAGAAGTCCAATGCGCTATCCATTGCTCCACAGAGCCCATACATCCTTCCATGATGCTCATTTCCACAAACACAAAACACGGTTTTCATCCAAAATGGGTCCACATCAGTCATTCCTTGCCAACAAACTGAGAATCAAAAAGTGAAAAGAGTGCAGTTAATCTGTGTGTGCAGGGATACTTTTCCATCTTATTCCAATTTGTAACAGCAGCGCATTTTCTGTCGTTGTAAATGATTTGCATGCTTGAATGGACAACTGAGTAGTAGTAGGTTTGAGATGGGCCGGTAATTATTTAGCACTGTGGCATCAAGACTGCTCTTCTTTAAGACAGGCTTAATGACTGCAGTTTTAAGGATCTTGGGAAAATTCCAGATCCAAGCAACATGTTGACTTTTTGATTGATTGGAGCCAACAGACTGCTCACCATAGACTTTAAAAATCTAGTAGGCAATGCATAAAGGCAGCATGTAGTGGAACTCAGACTTGTGGTGATCTCTTGGAAAGTTTTGTCAGCCACAAATGCAAAATGGGTTAACTCCAGTTGTCTAGCTGGCTGCGTGCTTGTTATCTGCAAATAATGGTATTTTTAATGTTCTGAACTGAGTCTTGCAAAGAAGACTGCAAACTCATTGCACCTGGAGAAATACAGAAACCATCAAAGTAACATTTACCACACTGTAATTTGAAATATTAACCCGCTTTGTCATTAGCAGGTCCAGAGTGTGCCCTTTGCCCTTGGTGGGGCCACTCAGGTGCTGAGTAAGACCAAAGCTTCTGAGGACAGCGCCAAACTCTTTAGAAGAAGACGAGGTTGAGCGGGACGTGAAGGAAGGAAGGAACAGTCACTCACGTACGGGAAACTCCTACCAAGCAGTGGCCAGCCTATAGCACACTGGGATTCTGTGGTAATTGAACCAAATTTAGCAGTTCCTTTCATCAGTTAATAACACAAGCAGGCTTTCCTATTTACCAATGTAGATAACAGGGGTTACAACAGTGACTCTGGTGGGTCTCGAACTCACAGCCTTTGAATGCCTTTGCAACTTTTGTCTGATTCCCCTTTTTCACAAAAGCAAAACAGTCATCCAAAAACGGTCTACATCAATCAATCAATGCTTACCATCAAACTGAGAAAAAAGGAGTGAAAAGAGTGCATTTACTCTGTTTATTCAGGGATACTTTTCAATCTCTAATTAAAAAATGTAAAAGAGCTCTTTCGGGTGATAAGTTTTTCTGTACATGTAAACAACTGATTTGCTTGAAAGGCTATCATGAAGGCACTGCTGGGATTTGAACCCAGGATCTCCTGTTTACTAGACAGGCACTTTGACCATCTAAGCCACAGCGCCTCTTAAATGCTACTCTAACCTGTTTCAGCTAGATATTCAGTGACCAATATTACCTCATAGCTTTTGCCTGCTATACGTCTTCCAATCGTCCCTGGGTGGGCTCGAACCACCAACCTCCCGGTTAAGAGCCGAGCGCACTGGCCAATTGCGCCACAGAGACAAACAGCCCGCTTAATAAAATATTTGCACCTTGACAAGCCGCAATATGTTTTTTTTAAAGCGAGCCAGCAACATTCGAAAGTTCAGCCCCTGTCCAATCAACTGCGTTTAATGGAGAGCGAGGCCATCAATCTTTCTACCTCTGAAATAAATCCCCTGTACCAATGTAGCTATAAAAAAACTGGAAGTCTTTCAATCAATCGACTCTCGCCAATTTATTGCGCACTCAATATACTGCAGTTTATCTGGATATTGAGGAAAAATGGCAAAATAATGTTATTTGACATAATGCCGATGTATTTGCTTACTTTTTCAAGCACACTTGGCAATTGAACCTCGTTCAGCAGTGCCTTTCATCAGATAGTAAAGCGAGCAGATTTTCCATTGTAAAAAAAAAATCTGTTCTCTCACCATTAGCGACTCTGGTGGGACGCGAACACACAACCTTTAATGCCCTTGCAAATTACACCTAGAAGTCCAATGCGCTATCCATTGCGCCACAGCGCCCATACATCCTTCCATGATGCTCATTTCCACAAACGCAAAACACGGTTTTCATCCAAAATGGGTCCACATCAGTCATTCCTTGCCAACAAACTGAGAATCAAAAAGTGAAAAGAGTGCAGTTAATCTGTGTGTGCAGGGATACTTTTCCATCTTATTCCAATTTGTAACAGCAGCGCATTTTCTGTCGTTGTAAATAATTTGCATGCTTGAATGGACAACTGAGTAGTAGTAGGTTTGAGATGGGCCGGTAATTATTTAGCACTGTGGCATCAAGACTGCTCTTCTTTAAGAGAGGCTTAATGACTGCAGTTTTAAGGCTCTTGGGAAAATTCCAGATCCAAGCAACATGTTGACTTTTTGATTGATTGGAGCCAACAGACTACTCATGACCTCCACTGAGCACCCCCTTGAACCCCTGGAGCCCCCGGAGCACCTCCAGAGCCACCCCCCCACTCCTCCAGACTCACCCCGGGGAAGGGCCACTCTGGCTGGGCATGGCCTCCACTGAGCACCCCCTGGAACCCCTGGAGCCCCCGGAGCACCTCCAGAGCCACCCCCCACTCCTCCAGACTCACCCCGGGGAAGGGCCACTCTGGCTGGGCATGGCCTCCACTGAGCACCCCTTGGAGCCCCTGGAGCACCTCCAGAGCCACCCCCCACTCCTCCAGACTCACCCCGGGGAAGGGCCACTCTGGCTGGGCATGGCCTCCACTGAGCACCCCCTGGAACCCCTGGAGCCCCCGGAGCACCTCCAGAGCCACCCCCCACTCCTCCAGACTCACCCCGGGGAAGGGCCACTCTGGCTGGGTATGGCCTCCACTGAGCACCCCCTGGAACCCCTGGAGCCCCCGGAGCACCTCCAGAGCCACCCCCCACTCCTCCAGACTCACCCCGGGGAAGGGCAACTCTGGCTGGGCGTGGCCTCCGCAGCACCCCCTGGAACCCCTGGAGCCCCCGGAGCACCTCCAGAGCCACCCCCCACTCCTCCAGACTCACCCCGGGGAAGGGCCACTCCGGCCGGGCATGGCCTCCGCTGAATACCCCCTGGAACCCATGGAGCACCTCCAGAGCACCCCGCATTCCCCCAAACTCAGTCTGGGGACGGGCCACTCTTCCCCGGGTCGCGGGCTCTGGGACTCCGGGGATGACCACCGGGGACCAGGCTCTCCCTTCGAACCCGGGGACCCACACTTAAGCACCCCCACACGGGCTACACACCCTTGGTTCAGCCCCCTGGAGGTCCGTGCCCTTGGTACTATACCATGGAAGTCCGTGCCCTTGGTACTCTGACTGGAGTACCAAGGGAACGGCCCAGCACTCACCACAGGGGTTCGCGCCGGCTGACAAACTCAGAGACGAGGAAGGGACCGGAGTCCGACCAAATATATCATCTGGCGCTGTATCCAGCGTGAGGGTGAGCCTTGCAAATTATGCCTAGAAGTCCAATGCGCTATCCATTGCTCCACAGAGCCCATACATCCTTCCATGATGCTCATTTCCACAAACACAAAACACGGTTTTCATCCAAAATGGGTCCACATCAGTCATTCCTTGCCAACAAACTGAGAATCAAAAAGTGAAAAGAGTGCAGTTAATCTGTGTGTGCAGGGATACTTTTCCATCTTATTCCAATTTGTAACAGCAGCGCATTTTCTGTCGTTGTAAATGATTTGCATGCTTGAATGGACAACTGAGTAGTAGTAGGTTTGAGATGGGCCGGTAATTATTTAGCACTGTGGCATCAAGACTGCTCTTCTTTAAGACAGGCTTAATGACTGCAGTTTTAAGGATCTTGGGAAAATTCCAGATCCAAGCAACATGTTGACTTTTTGATTGATTGGAGCCAACAGACTGCTCACCATAGACTTTAAAAATCTAGTAGGCAATGCATAAAGGCAGCATGTAGTGGAACTCAGACTTGTGGTGATCTCTTGGAAAGTTTTGTCAGCCACAAATGCAAAATGGGTTAACTCCAGTTGTCTAGCTGGCTGCGTGCTTGTTATCTGCAAATAATGGTATTTTTAATGTTCTGAACTGAGTCTTGCAAAGAAGACTGCAAACTCATTGCACCTGGAGAAATACAGAAACCATCAAAGTAACATTTACCACACTGTAATTTGAAATATTAACCCGCTTTGTCATTAGCAGGTCCAGAGTGTGCCCTTTGCCCTTGGTGGGGCCACTCAGGTGCTGAGTAAGACCAAAGCTTCTGAGGACAGCGCCAAACTCTTTAGAAGAAGACGAGGTTGAGCGGGACGTGAAGGAAGGAAGGAACAGTCACTCACGTACGGGAAACTCCTACCAAGCAGTGGCCAGCCTATAGCACACTGGGATTCTGTGGTAATTGAACCAAATTTAGCAGTTCCTTTCATCAGTTAATAACACAAGCAGGCTTTCCTATTTACCAATGTAGATAACAGGGGTTACAACAGTGACTCTGGTGGGTCTCGAACTCACAGCCTTTGAATGCCTTTGCAACTTTTGTCTGATTCCCCTTTTTCACAAAAGCAAAACAGTCATCCAAAAACGGTCTACATCAATCAATCAATCCTTACCATCAAACTGAGAAACAAGGAGTGAAAAGAGTGCATTTACTCTGTTTATTCAGGGATACTTTTCAATCTCTAATTAAAAAATGTAAAAGAGCTCTTTCGGGTGATAAGTTTTTCTGTACATGTAAACAACTGATTTGCTTGAAAGGCTATCATGAAGGCACTGCTGGGATTTGAACCCAGGATCTCCTGTTTACTAGACAGGCACTTTGACCATCTAAGCCACAGCGCCTCTTAAATGCTACTCTAACCTGTTTCAGCTAGATATTCAGTGACCAATATTACCTCATAGCTTTTGCCTGCTATACGTCTTCCAATCGTCCCTGGGTGGGCTCGAACCACCAACCTCCCGGTTAACAGCCGAGCGCGCTGGCCAATTGCGCCACAGAGACAAACAGCCCGCTCAATGAAATATTTGCGACTCGACAAGCCGCAATATCTTTTTTTTTAAAGCGAACCAGCAACATTCGAAAGTTCAGCCCCTGTCCAATCAACTGTGTTTAATGGAGAGCGAGGGCATCAATCTTTCTACCTTTGAGCTAAATCCCCTGTACCAATGTAGCTATAAAAAACTGGAAGTCTTTCAATCAATCGACTCTCGCCAATTTATTGCGCACTCAATATAATGCAGTTAATCTGGATATTGAGGAAAAATTGCAAGATAATGTTATTTGACATAATGCCGATGTATTTGCTTACTTTTTCAAGCACACTTGGCAATTGAACCTCGTTCAGCAGTGCCTTTCATCAGATAGTAAAGCGAGCAGATTTTCCATTGTAAAAAAACTAGTATGTTCTCTCACCATTAGCGACTCTGGTGGGACTCAAACCCACAACCTTTGAATGCCCTTACAAATTATGCCTAGAAGTCCAATGCTCTATCCATTGCGCCACAGAGCCCATACATCCTTCCATGATGCTCATTTCCACAAACGCAAAACACGGTTTTCATCCAAAATGGGTCCACATCAGTCATTCCTTGCCAACAAACTGAGAATCAAAAAGTGAAAAGAGTGCAGTTAATCTGTGTGTGCAGGGATACTTTTCCATCTTATTCCAATTTGTAACAGCAGCGCATTTTCTGTCGTTGTAAATGATTTGCATGCTTGAATGGACAACTGAGTAGTAGTAGGTTTGAGATGGGCCGGTAATTATTTAGCACTGTGGCATCAAGACTGCTCTTCTTTAAGACAGGCTTAATGACTGCAGTTTTAAGGATCTTGGGAAAATTCCAGATCCAAGCAACATGTTGACTTTTTGATTGATTGGAGCCAACAGACTGCTCACCATAGACTTTAAAAATCTAGTAGGCAATGCATAAAGGCAGCATGTAGTGGAACTCAGACTTGTGGTGATCTCTTGGAAAGTTTTGTCAGCCACAAATGCAAAATGGGTTAACTCCAGTTGTCTAGCTGGCTGCGTGCTTGTTATCTGCAAATAATGGTATTTTTAATGTTCTGAACTGAGTCTTGCAAAGAAGACTGCAAACTCATTGCACCTGGAGAAATACAGAAACCATCAAAGTAACATTTACCACACTGTAATTTGAAATATTAACCCGCTTTGTCATTAGCAGGTCCAGAGTGTGCCCTTTGCCCTTGGTGGGGCCACTCAGGTGCTGAGTAAGACCAAAGCTTCTGAGGACAGCGCCAAACTCTTTAGAAGAAGACGAGGTTGAGCGGGACGTGAAGGAAGGAAGGAACAGTCACTCACGTACGGGAAACTCCTACCAAGCAGTGGCCAGCCTATAGCACACTGGGATTCTGTGGTAATTGAACCAAATTTAGCAGTTCCTTTCATCAGTTAATAACACAAGCAGGCTTTCCTATTTACCAATGTAGATAACAGGGGTTACAACAGTGACTCTGGTGGGTCTCGAACTCACAGCCTTTGAATGCCTTTGCAACTTTTGTCTGATTCCCCTTTTTCACAAAAGCAAAACAGTCATCCAAAAACGGTCTACATCAATCAATCAATCCTTACCATCAAACTGAGAAACAAGGAGTGAAAAGAGTGCATTTACTCTGTTTATTCAGGGATACTTTTCAATCTCTAATTAAAAAATGTAAAAGAGCTCTTTCGGGTGATAAGTTTTTCTGTACATGTAAACAACTGATTTGCTTGAAAGGCTATCATGAAGGCACTGCTGGGATTTGAACCCAGGATCTCCTGTTTACTAGACAGGCACTTTGACCATCTAAGCCACAGCGCCTCTTAAATGCTACTCTAACCTGTTTCAGCTAGATATTCAGTGACCAATATTACCTCATAGCTTTTGCCTGCTATACGTCTTCCAATCGTCCCTGGGTGGGCTCGAACCACCAACCTCCCGGTTAACAGCCGAGCGCGCTGGCCAATTGCGCCACAGAGACAAACAGCCCGCTCAATGAAATATTTGCGACTCGACAAGCCGCAATATCTTTTTTTTTAAAGCGAACCAGCAACATTCGAAAGTTCAGCCCCTGTCCAATCAACTGTGTTTAATGGAGAGCGAGGGCATCAATCTTTCTACCTTTGAGCTAAATCCCCTGTACCAATGTAGCTATAAAAAACTGGAAGTCTTTCAATCAATCGACTCTCGCCAATTTATTGCGCACTCAATATAATGCAGTTAATCTGGATATTGAGGAAAAATTGCAAGATAATGTTATTTGACATAATGCCGATGTATTTGCTTACTTTTTCAAGCACACTTGGCAATTGAACCTCGTTCAGCAGTGCCTTTCATCAGATAGTAAAGCGAGCAGATTTTCCATTGTAAAAAAACTAGTATGTTCTCTCACCATTAGCGACTCTGGTGGGACTCAAACCCACAACCTTTGAATGCCCTTACAAATTATGCCTAGAAGTCCAATGCTCTATCCATTGCGCCACAGAGCCCATACATCCTTCCATGATGCTCATTTCCACAAACGCAAAACACGGTTTTCATCCAAAATGGGTCCACATCAGTCATTCCTTGCCAACAAACTGAGAATCAAAAAGTGAAAAGAGTGCAGTTAATCTGTGTGTGCAGGGATACTTTTCCATCTTATTCCAATTTGTAACAGCAGCGCATTTTCTGTCGTTGTAAATGATTTGCATGCTTGAATGGACAACTGAGTAGTAGTAGGTTTGAGATGGGCCGGTAATTATTTAGCACTGTGGCATCAAGACTGCTCTTCTTTAAGACAGGCTTAATGACTGCAGTTTTAAGGATCTTGGGAAAATTCCAGATCCAAGCAACATGTTGACTTTTTGATTGATTGGAGCCAACAGACTGCTCACCATAGACTTTAAAAATCTAGTAGGCAATGCATAAAGGCAGCATGTAGTGGAACTCAGACTTGTGGTGATCTCTTGGAAAGTTTTGTCAGCCACAAATGCAAAATGGGTTAACTCCAGTTGTCTAGCTGGCTGCGTGCTTGTTATCTGCAAATAATGGTATTTTTAATGTTCTGAACTGAGTCTTGCAAAGAAGACTGCAAACTCATTGCACCTGGAGAAATACAGAAACCATCAAAGTAACATTTACCACACTGTAATTTGAAATATTAACCCGCTTTGTCATTAGCAGGTCCAGAGTGTGCCCTTTGCCCTTGGTGGGGCCACTCAGGTGCTGAGTAAGACCAAAGCTTCTGAGGACAGCGCCAAACTCTTTAGAAGAAGACGAGGTTGAGCGGGACGTGAAGGAAGGAAGGAACAGTCACTCACGTACGGGAAACTCCTACCAAGCAGTGGCCAGCCTATAGCACACTGGGATTCTGTGGTAATTGAACCAAATTTAGCAGTTCCTTTCATCAGTTAATAACACAAGCAGGCTTTCCTATTTACCAATGTAGATAACAGGGGTTACAACAGTGACTCTGGTGGGTCTCGAACTCACAGCCTTTGAATGCCTTTGCAACTTTTGTCTGATTCCCCTTTTTCACAAAAGCAAAACAGTCATCCAAAAACGGTCTACATCAATCAATCAATCCTTACCATCAAACTGAGAAACAAGGAGTGAAAAGAGTGCATTTACTCTGTTTATTCAGGGATACTTTTCAATCTCTAATTAAAAAATGTAAAAGAGCTCTTTCGGGTGATAAGTTTTTCTGTACATGTAAACAACTGATTTGCTTGAAAGGCTATCATGAAGGCACTGCTGGGATTTGAACCCAGGATCTCCTGTTTACTAGACAGGCACTTTGACCATCTAAGCCACAGCGCCTCTTAAATGCTACTCTAACCTGTTTCAGTTAGATATTCAGTGACCAATATTACCTCATAGCTTTTGCCTGCTATACGTCTTCCAATCGTCCCTGGGTGGGCTCGAACCACCAACCTCCCGGTTAAGAGCCGAGCGCACTGGCCAATTGCGCCACAGAGACAAACAGCCCGCTCAATAAAATATTTGCACCTTGACAAGCCGCAATATGTTTTTTTTAAAGCGAGCCAGCAACATTCGAAAGTTCAGCCCCTGTCCAATCAACTGCGTTTAATGGAGAGCGAGGCCATCAATCTTTCTACCTCTGAAATAAATCCCCTGTACCAATGTAGCTATAAAAAAACTGGAAGTCTTTCAATCAATCGACTCTCGCCAATTTATTGCGCACTCAATATACTGCAGTTAATCTGGATATTGAGGAAAAATGGCAAAATAATGTTATTTGACATAATGCCGATGTATTTGCTTACTTTTTCAAGCACACTTGGCAATTGAACCTCGTTCAGCAGTGCCTTTCATCAGATAGTAAAGCGAGCAGATTTTCCATTGTAAAAAAAAAATGTGTTCCCTCACCATTAGCGACTCTGGTGGGACGCGAACACACAACCTTTAATGCCCTTGCAAATTACACCTAGAAGTCCAATGCGCTATCCATTGCGCCACAGCGCCCATACATCCTTCCATGATGCTCATTTCCACAAACGCAAAACACGGTTTTCATCCAAAATGGGTCCACATCAGTCATTCCTTGCCAACAAACTGAGAATCAAAAAGTGAAAAGAGTGCAGTTAATCTGTGTGTGCAGGGATACTTTTCCATCTTATTCCAATTTGTAACAGCAGCGCATTTTCTGTCGTTGTAAATAATTTGCATGCTTGAATGGACAACTGAGAAGTAGTAGGTTTGAGATGGGCCGGTAATTATTTAGCACTGTGGCATCAAGACTGCTCTTCTTTAAGAGAGGCTTAATGACTGCAGTTTTAAGGCTCTTGGGAAAATTCCAGATCCAAGCAACATGTTGACTTTTTGATTGATTGGAGCCAACAGACTACTCATGACCTCCACTGAGCACCCCCTTGAACCCCTGGAGCCCCCGGAGCACCTCCAGAGCCACCCCCCCACTCCTCCAGACTCACCCCGGGGAAGGGCCACTCTGGCTGGGCATGGCCTCCACTGAGCACCCCCTGGAACCCCTGGAGCCCCCGGAGCACCTCCAGAGCCACCCCCCACTCCTCCAGACTCACCCCGGGGAAGGGCCACTCTGGCTGGGCATGGCCTCCACTGAGCACCCCTTGGAGCCCCTGGAGCACCTCCAGAGCCACCCCCCACTCCTCCAGACTCACCCCGGGGAAGGGCCACTCTGGCTGGGCATGGCCTCCACTGAGCACCCCCTGGAACCCCTGGAGCCCCCTGAGCACCTCCAGAGCCACCCCCCACTCCTCCAGACTCACCCCGGGGAAGGGCCACTCTGGCTGGGTATGGCCTCCACTGAGCACCCCCTGGAACCCCTGGAGCCCCCGGAGCACCTCCAGAGCCACCCCCCACTCCTCCAGACTCACCCCGGGAAAGGGCAACTCTGGCTGGGCGTGGCCTCCGCAGCACCCCCTGGAACCCCTGGAGCCCCCGGAGCACCTCCAGAGCCACCCCCCACTCCTCCAGACTCACCCCGGGGAAGGGCCACTCCGGCCGGGCATGGCCTCCGCTGAATACCCCCTGGAACCCATGGAGCACCTCCAGAGCACCCCGCATTCCCCCAAACTCAGTCTGGGGACGGCCCACTCTTCCCCGGGTCGCGGGCTCTGGGACTCCGGGGATGACCACCGGGGATCAGGCTCTCCCTTCGAACCCGGGGACCCACACTTAAGCACCCCCACACGGGCTACACACCCTTGGTTCAGCCCCCTGGAGGTCCGTGCCCTTGGTACTATACCATGGAAGTCCGTGCCCTTGGTACTCTGACTGGAGTACCAAGGGAACGGCCCAGCACTCACCACAGGGGTTCGCGCCGGCTGACAAACTCAGAGACGAGGAAGGGACCGGAGTCCGACCAAATATATCATCTGGCGCTGTGTCCAGCGTGAGGGTGAGCCTTGCAAATTATGCCTAGAAGTCCAATGCGCTATCCATTGCTCCACAGAGCCCATACATCCTTCCATGATGCTCATTTCCACAAACACAAAACACGGTTTTCATCCAAAATGGGTCCACATCAGTCATTCCTTGCCAACAAACTGAGAATCAAAAAGTGAAAAGAGTGCAGTTAATCTGTGTGTGCAGGGATACTTTTCCATCTTATTCCAATTTGTAACAGCAGCGCATTTTCTGTCGTTGTAAATGATTTGCATGCTTGAATGGACAACTGAGTAGTAGTAGGTTTGAGATGGGCCGGTAATTATTTAGCACTGTGGCATCAAGACTGCTCTTCTTTAAGACAGGCTTAATGACTGCAGTTTTAAGGATCTTGGGAAAATTCCAGATCCAAGCAACATGTTGACTTTTTGATTGATTGGAGCCAACAGACTACTCATGACCTCCACTGAGCACCCCCTTGAACCCCTGGAGCCCCCGGAGCACCTCCAGAGCCACCCCCCCACTCCTCCAGACTCACCCCGGGGAAGGGCCACTCTGGCTGGGCATGGCCTCCACTGAGCACCCCCTGGAACCCCTGGAGCCCCCGGAGCACTTCCAGAGCCACCCCCCACTCCTCCAGACTCACCCCGGGGAAGGGCCACTCTGGCTGGGCATGGCCTCCACTGAGCACCCCTTGGAGCCCCTGGAGCACCTCCAGAGCCACCCCCCACTCCTCCAGACTCACCCCGGGGAAGGGCCACTCTGGCTGGGCATGGCCTCCACTGAGCACCCCCTGGAACCCCTGGAGCCCCCGGAGCACCTCCAGAGCCACCCCCCACTCCTCCAGACTCACCCCGGGGAAGGGCCACTCTGGCTGGGTATGGCCTCCACTGAGCACCCCCTGGAACCCCTGGAGCCCCCGGAGCACCTCCAGAGCCACCCCCCACTCCTCCAGACTCACCCCGGGGAAGGGCAACTCTGGCTGGGCGTGGCCTCCGCAGCACCCCCTGGAACCCCTGGAGCCCCCGGAGCACCTCCAGAGCCACCCCCCACTCCTCCAGACTCACCCCGGGGAAGGGCCATTCCGGCCGGGCATGGCCTCCGCTGAATACCCCCTGGAACCCATGGAGCACCTCCAGAGCACCCCGCATTCCCCCAAACTCAGTCTGGGGACGGGCCACTCTTCCCCGGGTCGCGGGCTCTGGGACTCCGGGGATGACCACCGGGGACCAGGCTCTCCCTTCGAACCCGGGGACCCACACTTAAGCACCCCCACACGGGCTACACACCCTTGGTTCAGCCCCCTGGAGGTCCGTGCCCTTGGTACTATACCATGGAAGTCCGTGCCCTTGGTACTCTGACTGGAGTACCAAGGGAACGGCCCAGCACTCACCACAGGGGTTCGCGCCGGCTGACAAACTCAGAGACGAGGAAGGGACCGGAGTCCGACCAAATATATCATCTGGCGCTGTGTCCAGCGTGAGGGTGAGCCTTGCAAATTATGCCTAGAAGTCCAATGCGCTATCCATTGCTCCACAGAGCCCATACATCCTTCCATGATGCTCATTTCCACAAACACAAAACACGGTTTTCATCCAAAATGGGTCCACATCAGTCATTCCTTGCCAACAAACTGAGAATCAAAAAGTGAAAAGAGTGCAGTTAATCTGTGTGTGCAGGGATACTTTTCCATCTTATTCCAATTTGTAACAGCAGCGCATTTTCTGTCGTTGTAAATGATTTGCATGCTTGAATGGACAACTGAGTAGTAGTAGGTTTGAGATGGGCCGGTAATTATTTAGCACTGTGGCATCAAGACTGCTCTTCTTTAAGACAGGCTTAATGACTGCAGTTTTAAGGATCTTGGGAAAATTCCAGATCCAAGCAACATGTTGACTTTTTGATTGATTGGAGCCAACAGACTGCTCACCATAGACTTTAAAAATCTAGTAGGCAATGCATAAAGGCAGCATGTAGTGGAACTCAGACTTGTGGTGATCTCTTGGAAAGTTTTGTCAGCCACAAATGCAAAATGGGTTAACTCCAGTTGTCTAGCTGGCTGCGTGCTTGTTATCTGCAAATAATGGTATTTTTAATGTTCTGAACTGAGTCTTGCAAAGAAGACTGCAAACTCATTGCACCTGGAGAAATACAGAAACCATCAAAGTAACATTTACCACACTGTAATTTGAAATATTAACCCGCTTTGTCATTAGCAGGTCCAGAGTGTGCCCTTTGCCCTTGGTGGGGCCACTCAGGTGCTGAGTAAGACCAAAGCTTCTGAGGACAGCGCCAAACTCTTTAGAAGAAGACGAGGTTGAGCGGGACGTGAAGGAAGGAAGGAACAGTCACTCACGTATGGGAAACGCCTACCAAGCAGTGGCCAGCCTATAGCACACTGGGATTCTGTGGTAATTGAACCAAGTTTAGCAGTTCCTTTCATCAGTTAATAACACAAGCAGGCTTTCCTATTTACCAATGTAGATAACAGGGGTTACAACAGTGACTCTGGTGGGTCTCGAACTCACAGCCTTTGAATGCCTTTGCAACTTTTGTCTGATTCCCCTTTTTCACAAAGCAAAACAGTCATCCAAAAACGGTCTACATCAATCAATCAATCCTTACCATCAAACTGAGAAACAAGGAGTGAAAAGAGTGCATTTACTCTGTTTATTCAGGGATACTTTTCAATCTCTAATTAAAAAATGTAAAAGAGCTCTTTCGGGTGATAAGTTTTTCTGTACATGTAAACAACTGATTTGCTTGAAAGGCTATCATGAAGGCACTGCTGGGATTTGAACCCAGGATCTCCTGTTTCCTAGACTGGCACTTTGACCATCTAAGCCACAGCGCCTCTTAAAAGCTGCTCCAACCTGTTTCAGCTACATATTCAGTGACCAATATTACCTCATAGATTTTGCCTGCTATACGTCTTCCAATCGTCCCTGGGTGGGCTCGAACCACCAACCTCCCGGTTAACAGTCGAGCGCGCTGGCCAATTGCGCCACAGAGACAAACAGCCCGCTCAATAAAATATTTGCGACTCGACAAGCCGCAATATCTTTTTTTTTAAAGCGAACCAGCAACATTCGAAAGTTCAGCCCCTGTCCAATCAACTGTGTTTAATGGAGAGCGAGGGCATCAATCTTTCTACCTTTGAGCTAAATCCCCTGTACCAATGTAGCTATAAAAAACTGGAAGTCTTTCAATCAATCGACTCTCGCCAATTTATTGCGCACTCAATATCCTGCAGTTAATCTGGATATTGAGGAAAAATTGCAAGATAATGTTATTTGACATAATGCCGATGTATTTGCATACTTTTTCAAGCACACTTGGCAATTGAACCTCGTTCAGCAGTGCCTTTCATCAGATAGTAAAGCGAGCAGATTTTCCATTTTAAAAAACTAGTATGTTCTCTCACCATTAGCGACTCTGGTGGGACTCGAACCCACAACCTTTGAATGCCCTTGCAAATTATGCCTAGAAGTCCAATGCGCTATCCATTGCGCCACAGAGCCCATACATCCTGCCCTTGATGCTGATTTCCACAAACGCAAAACACGGTTTTCATCCAAAATGGGTCCACATCAGTCATTCCTTGCCAACAAACTGAGAATCAAAAAGTGAAAAGAGTGCAGTTAATCTGTGTGTGCAGGGATACTTTTCCATCTTATTCCAATTTGTAACAGCAGCGCATTTTCTGTCGTTGTAAATGATTTGCATGCTTGAATGGACAACTGAGTAGTAGTAGGTTTGAGATGGGCCGGTAATTATTTAGCACTGTGGCATCAAGACTGCTCTTCTTTAAGACAGGCTTAATGACTGCAGTTTTAAGGATCTTGGGAAAATTCCAGATCCAAGCAACATGTTGACTTTTTGATTGATTGGAGCCAACAGACTGCTCACCATAGACTTTAAAAATCTAGTAGGCAATGCATAAAGGCAGCATGTAGTGGAACTCAGACTTGTGGTGATCTCTTGGAAAGTTTTGTCAGCCACAAATGCAAAATGGGTTAACTCCAGTTGTCTAGCTGGCTGCGTGCTTGTTATCTGCAAATAATGGTATTTTTAATGTTCTGAACTGAGTCTTGCAAAGAAGACTGCAAACTCATTGCACCTGGAGAAATACAGAAACCATCAAAGTAACATTTACCACACTGTAATTTGAAATATTAACCCGCTTTGTCATTAGCAGGTCCAGAGTGTGCCCTTTGCCCTTGGTGGGGCCACTCAGGTGCTGAGTAAGACCAAAGCTTCTGAGGACAGCGCCAAACTCTTTAGAAGAAGACGAGGTTGAGCGGGACGTGAAGGAAGGAAGGAACAGTCACTCACGTATGGGAAACTCCTACCAAGCAGTGGCCAGCCTATAGCACACTGGGATTCTGTGGTAATTGAACCAAGTTTAGCAGTTCCTTTCATCAGTTAATAACACAAGCAGGCTTTCCTATTTACCAATGTAGATAACAGGGGTTACAACAGTGACTCTGGTGGGTCTCGAACTCACAGCCTTTGAATGCCTTTGCAACTTTTGTCTGATTCCCCTTTTTCACAAAGCAAAACAGTCATCCAAAAACGGTCTACATCAATCAATCAATCCTTACCATCAAACTGAGAAACAAGGAGTGAAAAGAGTGCATTTACTCTGTTTATTCAGGGATACTTTTCAATCTCTAATTAAAAAATGTAAAAGAGCTCTTTCGGGTGATAAGTTTTTCTGTACATGTAAACAACTGATTTGCTTGAAAGGCTTTCATGAAGGCACTGCTGGGATTTGAACCCAGGATCTCCTGTTTCCTAGACTGGCACTTTGACCATCTAAGCCACAGCGCCTCTTAAAAGCTGCTCCAACCTGTTTCAGCTACATATTCAGTGACCAATATTACCTCATAGATTTTGCCTGCTATACGTCTTCCAATCGTCCCTGGGTGGGCTCGAACCACCAACCTCCCGGTTAACAGTCGAGCGCGCTGGCCAATTGCGCCACAGAGACAAACAGCCCGCTCAATAAAATATTTGCGAGTCGACAAGCCGCAATATCTTTTTTTTTAAAGAGAGCCAGCAACATTCGAAAGTTCAGCCCCTGTCCAATCAACTGTGTTTAATGGAGAGCGAGGCCATCAATCTTTCTACCTCTGAAATAAATCCCCTGTACCAATGTAGCTATAAAAAACTGGAAGTCTTTCAATCAATCGTCTCTCGCCAATTTATTGCGCACTCAATATCCTGCAGTTAATCTGGATATTGAGGAAAAATTGCAAGATAATGTTATTTGACATAATGCCGATGTATTTGCTTACTTTTTCAAGCACACTTGGCAATTGAACCTCGTTCAGCAGTGCCTTTCATCAGATAGTAAAGCGAGCAGATTTTCCATTGTAAAAAAACTAGTATGTTCTCTCACCATTAGCGACTCTGGTGGGACTCGAACCCACAACCTTTGAATGCCCTTACAAATTATGCCTAGAAGTCCAATGCGCTATCCATTGCGCCACAGAGCCCATACATCCTTCCATGATGCTCATTTCCACAAACGCAAAACACGGTTTTCATCCAAAATGGGTCCACATCAGTCATTCCTTGCCAACAAACTGAGAATCAAAAAGTGAAAAGAGTGCAGTTAATCTGTGTGTGCAGGGATACTTTTCCATCTTATTCCAATTTGTAACAGCAGCGCATTTTCTGTCGTTGTAAATAATTTGCATGCTTGAATGGACAACTGAGTAGTAGTAGGTTTGAGATGGGCCGGTAATTATTTAGCACTGTGGCATCAAGACTGCTCTTCTTTAAGAGAGGCTTAATGACTGCAGTTTTAAGGATCTTGGGAAAATTCCAGATCCAAGCAACATGTTGACTTTTTGATTGATTGGAGCCAACAGACTGCTCACCATAGACTTTAAAAATCTAGTAGGCAATGCATAAAGGCAGCATGTAGTGGAACTCAGACTTGTGGTGATCTCTTGGAAAGTTTTGTCAGCCACAAATGCAAAATGGGTTAACTCCAGTTGTCTAGCTGGCTGCGTGCTTGTTATCTGCAAATAATGGTATTTTTAATGTTCTGAACTGAGTCTTGCAAAGAAGACTGCAAACTCATTGCACCTGGAGAAATACAGAAACCATCAAAGTAACATTTACCACACTGTAATCTGAAATATTAACCCGCTTTGTCATTAGCAGGTCCAGAGTGCGCCCTTTCCCCTTGGTGGGGCCACTCAGGTGCTGAGTAAGACCAAAGCTTCTGAGGACAGCGCCAAACTCTTTAGAAGAAGACGAGGTTGAGCGGGACGTGAAGGAAGGAAGGAACAGTCACTCACGTACGGGAAACTCCTACCAAGCAGTGGCCAGCCTATAGCACACTGGGATTCTGTGGTAATTGAACCAAGTTTAGCAGTTCCTTTCATCAGTTAATAACACAAGCAGGCTTTCCTATTTACCAATGTAGATAACAGGGGTTACAACAGTGACTCTGGTGGGTCTCGAACTCACAGCCTTTGAATGCCTTTGCAACTTTTGTCTGATTCCCCTTTTTCACAAAGCAAAACAGTCATCCAAAAACGGTCTACATCAATCAATCAATCAATCAATCCTTACCATCAAACTGAGAAACAAGGAGTGAAAAGAGTGCATTTACTCTGTTTATTCAGGGATACTTTTCAATCTCTAATTAAAAAATGTAAAAGAGCTCTTTCGGGTGATAAGTTTTTCTGTACATGTAAACAACTGATTTGCTTGAAAGGCTATCATGAAGTTACTGCTGGGATTTGAACCCAGGATCTCCTTTTTACTAGACAGGCACTTTGACCATCTAAGCCACAGCGCCTCTTAAATGCTACTCTAACCTGTTTCAGCTAGATATTCAGTGACCAATATTACCTCATAGATTTTGCCTGCTATACGTTTTCCAATCGTCCCTGGGTGGGCTCGAACCACCAACCTCCCGGTTAACAGCCGAGCGCGCTGGCCAATTGCGCCACAGAGACAAACAGCCCGCTCAATAAAATATTTGCGACTCGACAAGCCGCAATATCTTTTTTTTTAAAGCGAACCAGCAACATTCGAAAGTTCAGCCCCTGTCCAATCAACTGTGTTTAATGGAGAGCGAGGGCATCAATCTTTCTACCTTTGAGCTAAATCCCCTGTACCAATGTAGCTATAAAAAACTGGAAGTCTTTCAATCAATCGACTCTCGCCAATTTATTGCGCACTCAATATCCTGCAGTTAATCTGGATATTGAGGAAAAATTGCAAGATAATGTTATTTGACATAATGCCGATGTATTTGCATACTTTTTCAAGCACACTTGGCAATTGAACCTCGTTCAGCAGTGCCTTTCATCAGATAGTAAAGCGAGCAGATTTTCCATTGTAAAAAACCTAGTATGTTCTCTCACCATTAGCGACTCTGGTGGGACTCGTACCCACAACCTTTGAATGCCCTTGCAAATTATGCCTAGAAGTCCAATGCGCTATCCATTGCGCCACAGAGCCCATACATCCTGCCCTTGATGCTGATTTCCACAAACGCAAAACACGGTTTTCATCCAAAATGGGTCCACATCAGTCATTCCTTGCCAACAAACTGAGAATCAAAAAGTGAAAAGAGTGCAGTTAATCTGTGTGTGCAGGGATACTTTTCCATCTTATTCCAATTTGTAACAGCAGCGCATTTTCTGTCGTTGTAAATGATTTGCATGCTTGAATGGACAACTGAGTAGTAGTAGGTTTGAGATGGGCCGGTAATTATTTAGCACTGTGGCATCAAGACTGCTCTTCTTTAAGACAGGCTTAATGACTGCAGTTTTAAGGATCTTGGGAAAATTCCAGATCCAAGCAACATGTTGACTTTTTGATTGATTGGAGCCAACAGACTGCTCACCATAGACTTTAAAAATCTAGTAGGCAATGCATAAAGGCAGCATGTAGTGGAACTCAGACTTGTGGTGATCTCTTGGAAAGTTTTGTCAGCCACAAATGCAAAATGGGTTAACTCCAGTTGTCTAGCTGGCTGCGTGCTTGTTATCTGCAAATAATGGTATTTTTAATGTTCTGAACTGAGTCTTGCAAAGAAGACTGCAAACTCATTGCACCTGGAGAAATACAGAAACCATCAAAGTAACATTTACCACACTGTAATTTGAAATATTAACCCGCTTTGTCATTAGCAGGTCCAGAGTGTGCCCTTTGCCCTTGGTGGGGCCACTCAGGTGCTGAGTAAGACCAAAGCTTCTGAGGACAGCGCCAAACTCTTTAGAAGAAGACGAGGTTGAGCGGGACGTGAAGGAAGGAAGGAACAGTCACTCACGTACGGGAAACTCCTACCAAGCAGTGGCCAGCCTATAGCACACTGGGATTCTGTGGTAATTGAACCAAATTTAGCAGTTCCTTTCATCAGTTAATAACACAAGCAGGCTTTCCTATTTACCAATGTAGATAACAGGGGTTACAACAGTGACTCTGGTGGGTCTCGAACTCACAGCCTTTGAATGCCTTTGCAACTTTTGTCTGATTCCCCTTTTTCACAAAAGCAAAACAGTCATCCAAAAACGGTCTACATCAATCAATCAATCCTTACCATCAAACTGAGAAACAAGGAGTGAAAAGAGTGCATTTACTCTGTTTATTCAGGGATACTTTTCAATCTCTAATTAAAAAATGTAAAAGAGCTCTTTCGGGTGATAAGTTTTTCTGTACATGTAAACAACTGATTTGCTTGAAAGGCTATCATGAAGGCACTGTTGGGATTTGAACCCAGGATCTCCTGTTTACTAGACAGGCACTTTGACCATCTAAGCCACAGCGCCTCTTAAAAGCTGCTGAAACCTGTTTCAGCTAGATATTCAGTGACCAATATTACCTCATAGATTTTGCCTGCTATACCTCTTCCAATCGTCCCTGGGTGGGCTCGAACCACCAACCTCCCGGTTAACAGCCGAGCGCGCTGCCCAATTGCGCCACAGAGACAAACAGCCCGCTCAATAAAATATTTGCGAGTCGACAAGCCGCAATATCTTTTTTTTTAAAGCGAGCCAGCAACATTCGAAAGTTCAGCCCCTGTCCAATCAACTGTGTTTAATGGAGAGCAAGGGCATCAATCTTTCTACCTTTGAGCTAAATCCCCTGTACCAATGTAGCTATAAAAAAACTGGAAGTCTTTCAATCAATCGACTCTCGCCAATTTATTGCGCACTCAATATCCTGCAGTTAATCTGGATATTGAGGAAAAATTGCAAGATAATGTTATTTGACATAATGCCGATGTATTTGCTTACTTTTTCAAGCACACTTGGCAATTGAACCTCGTTCAGCAGTGCCTTTCATCAGATAGTAAAGCGAGCAGATTTTCCATTGTAAAAAAACTAGTATGTTCTCTCACCATTAGCGACTCTGGTGGGACTCGAACCCACAACCTTTGAATGCCCTTGCAAATTATGCCTAGAAGTCCAATGCGCTATCCATTGCGCCACAGAGCCCATACATCCTTCCATGATGCTCATTTCCACAAACGCAAAACACGGTTTTCATCCAAAATGGGTCCACATCAGTCATTCCTTGCCAACAAACTGAGAATCAAAAAGTGAAAAGAGTGCAGTTAATCTGTGTGTGCAGGGATACTTTTCCATCTTATTCCAATTTGTAACAGCAGCGCATTTTCTGTCGTTGTAAATAATTTGCATGCTTGAATGGACAACTGAGTAGTAGTAGGTTTGAGATGGGCCGGTAATTATTTAGCACTGTGGCATCAAGACTGCTCTTCTTTAAGAGAGGCTTAATGACTGCAGTTTTAAGGCTCTTGGGAAAATTCCAGATCCAAGCAACATGTTGACTTTTTGATTGATTGGAGCCAACAGACTACTCATGACCTCCACTGAGCACCCCCTTGAACCCCTGGAGCCCCCGGAGCACCTCCAGAGCCACCCCCCCACTCCTCCAGACTCACCCCGGGGAAGGGCCACTCTGGCTGGGCATGGCCTCCACTGAGCACCCCCTGGAACCCCTGGAGCCCCCGGAGCACCTCCAGAGCCACCCCCCACTCCTCCAGACTCACCCCGGGGAAGGGCCACTCTGGCTGGGCATGGCCTCCACTGAGCACCCCTTGGAGCCCCTGGAGCACCTCCAGAGCCACCCCCCACTCCTCCAGACTCACCCCGGGGAAGGGCCACTCTGGCTGGGCATGGCCTCCACTGAGCACCCCCTGGAACCCCTGGAGCCCCCGGAGCACCTCCAGAGCCACCCCCCACTCCTCCAGACTCACCCCGGGGAAGGGCCACTCTGGCTGGGTATGGCCTCCACTGAGCACCCCCTGGAACCCCTGGAGCCCCCGGAGCACCTCCAGAGCCACCCCCCACTCCTCCAGACTCACCCCGGGGAAGGGCAACTCTGGCTGGGCGTGGCCTCCGCAGCACCCCCTGGAACCCCTGGAGCCCCCGGAGCACCTCCAGAGCCACCCCCCACTCCTCCAGACTCACCCCGGGGAAGGGCCACTCCGGCCGGGCATGGCCTCCGCTGAATACCCCCTGGAACCCATGGAGCACCTCCAGAGCACCCCGCATTCCCCCAAACTCAGTCTGGGGACGGGCCACTCTTCCCCGGGTCGCGGGCTCTGGGACTCCGGGGATGACCACCGGGGACCAGGCTCTCCCTTCGAACCCGGGGACCCACACTTAAGCACCCCCACACGGGCTACACACCCTTGGTTCAGCCCCCTGGAGGTCCGTGCCCTTGGTACTATACCATGGAAGTCCGTGCCCTTGGTACTCTGACTGGAGTACCAAGGGAACGGCCCAGCACTCACCACAGGGGTTCGCGCCGGCTGACAAACTCAGAGACGAGGAAGGGACCGGAGTCCGACCAAATATATCATCTGGCGCTGTGTCCAGCGTGAGGGTGAGCCTTGCAAATTATGCCTAGAAGTCCAATGCGCTATCCATTGCTCCACAGAGCCCATACATCCTTCCATGATGCTCATTTCCACAAACACAAAACACGGTTTTCATCCAAAATGGGTCCACATCAGTCATTCCTTGCCAACAAACTGAGAATCAAAAAGTGAAAAGAGTGCAGTTAATCTGTGTGTGCAGGGATACTTTTCCATCTTATTCCAATTTGTAACAGCAGCGCATTTTCTGTCGTTGTAAATGATTTGCATGCTTGAATGGACAACTGAGTAGTAGTAGGTTTGAGATGGGCCGGTAATTATTTAGCACTGTGGCATCAAGACTGCTCTTCTTTAAGACAGGCTTAATGACTGCAGTTTTAAGGATCTTGGGAAAATTCCAGATCCAAGCAACATGTTGACTTTTTGATTGATTGGAGCCAACAGACTGCTCACCATAGACTTTAAAAATCTAGTAGGCAATGCATAAAGGCAGCATGTAGTGGAACTCAGACTTGTGGTGATCTCTTGGAAAGTTTTGTCAGCCACAAATGCAAAATGGGTTAACTCCAGTTGTCTAGCTGGCTGCGTGCTTGTTATCTGCAAATAATGGTATTTTTAATGTTCTGAACTGAGTCTTGCAAAGAAGACTGCAAACTCATTGCACCTGGAGAAATACAGAAACCATCAAAGTAACATTTACCACACTGTAATTTGAAATATTAACCCGCTTTGTCATTAGCAGGTCCAGAGTGTGCCCTTTGCCCTTGGTGGGGCCACTCAGGTGCTGAGTAAGACCAAAGCTTCTGAGGACAGCGCCAAACTCTTTAGAAGAAGACGAGGTTGAGCGGGACGTGAAGGAAGGAAGGAACAGTCACTCACGTACGGGAAACTCCTACCAAGCAGTGGCCAGCCTATAGCACACTGGGATTCTGTGGTAATTGAACCAAATTTAGCAGTTCCTTTCATCAGTTAATAACACAAGCAGGCTTTCCTATTTACCAATGTAGATAACAGGGGTTACAACAGTGACTCTGGTGGGTCTCGAACTCACAGCCTTTGAATGCCTTTGCAACTTTTGTCTGATTCCCCTTTTTCACAAAAGCAAAACAGTCATCCAAAAACGGTCTACATCAATCAATCAATCCTTACCATCAAACTGAGAAACAAGGAGTGAAAAGAGTGCATTTACTCTGTTTATTCAGGGATACTTTTCAATCTCTAATTAAAAAATGTAAAAGAGCTCTTTCGGGTGATAAGTTTTTCTGTACATGTAAACAACTGATTTGCTTGAAAGGCTATCATGAAGGCACTGTTGGGATTTGAACCCAGGATATCCTGTTTACTAGACAGGCACTTTGACCATCTAAGCCACAGCGCCTCTTAAAAGCTGCTGAAACCTGTTTCAGCTAGATATTCAGTGACCAATATTACCTCATAGATTTTGCCTGCTATACCTCTTCCAATCGTCCCTGGGTGGGCTCGAACCACCAACCTCCCGGTTAACAGCCGAGCGCGCTGCCCAATTGCGCCACAGAGACAAACAGCCCGCTCAATAAAATATTTGCGAGTCGACAAGCCGCAATATCTTTTTTTTTAAAGCGAGCCAGCAACATTCGAAAGTTCAGCCCCTGTCCAATCAACTGTGTTTAATGGAGAGCAAGGGCATCAATCTTTCTACCTTTGAGCTAAATCCCCTGTACCAATGTAGCTATAAAAAAACTGGAAGTCTTTCAATCAATCGACTCTCGCCAATTTATTGCGCACTCAATATCCTGCAGTTAATCTGGATATTGAGGAAAAATTGCAAGATAATGTTATTTGACATAATGCCGATGTATTTGCTTACTTTTTCAAGCACACTTGGCAATTGAACCTCGTTCAGCAGTGCCTTTCATCAGATAGTAAAGCGAGCAGATTTTCCATTGTAAAAAAACTAGTATGTTCTCTCACCATTAGCGACTCTGGTGGGACTCGAACCCACAACCTTTGAATGCCCTTGCAAATTATGCCTAGAAGTCCAATGCGCTATCCATTGCGCCACAGAGCCCATACATCCTTCCATGATGCTCATTTCCACAAACGCAAAACACGGTTTTCATCCAAAATGGGTCCACATCAGTCATTCCTTGCCAACAAACTGAGAATCAAAAAGTGAAAAGAGTGCAGTTAATCTGTGTGTGCAGGGATACTTTTCCATCTTATTCCAATTTGTAACAGCAGCGCATTTTCTGTCGTTGTAAATAATTTGCATGCTTGAATGGACAACTGAGTAGTAGTAGGTTTGAGATGGGCCGGTAATTATTTAGCACTGTGGCATCAAGACTGCTCTTCTTTAAGAGAGGCTTAATGACTGCAGTTTTAAGGATCTTGGGAAAATTCCAGATCCAAGCAACATGTTGACTTTTTGATTGATTGGAGCCAACAGACTGCTCACCATAGACTTTAAAAATCTAGTAGGCAATGCATAAAGGCAGCATGTAGTGGAACTCAGACTTGTGGTGATCTCTTGGAAAGTTTTGTCAGCCACAAATGCAAAATGGGTTAACTCCAGTTGTCTAGCTGGCTGCGTGCTTGTTATCTGCAAATAATGGTATTTTTAATGTTCTGAACTGAGTCTTGCAAAGAAGACTGCAAACTCATTGCACCTGGAGAAATACAGAAACCATCAAAGTAACATTTACCACACTGTAATTTGAAATATTAACCCGCTTTGTCATTAGCAGGTCCAGAGTGTGCCCTTTGCCCTTGGTGGGGCCACTCAGGTGCTGAGTAAGACCAAAGCTTCTGAGGACAGCGCCAAACTCTTTAGAAGAAGACGAGGTTGAGCGGGACGTGAAGGAAGGAAGGAACAGTCACTCACGTACGGGAAACTCCTACCAAGCAGTGGCCAGCCTATAGCACACTGGGATTCTGTGGTAATTGAACCAAATTTAGCAGTTCCTTTCATCAGTTAATAACACAAGCAGGCTTTCCTATTTACCAATGTAGATAACAGGGGTTACAACAGTGACTCTGGTGGGTCTCGAACTCACAGCCTTTGAATGCCTTTGCAACTTTTGTCTGATTCCCCTTTTTCACAAAAGCAAAACAGTCATCCAAAAACGGTCTACATCAATCAATCAATCAATCAATCCTTACCATCAAACTGAGAAACAAGGAGTGAAAAGATTGCATTTACTCTGTTTATTCAGGGATACTTTTCAATCTCTAATTAAAAAATGTAAAAGAGCTCTTTCGGGTGATAAGTTTTTCTGTACATGTAAACAACTGATTTGCTTGAAAGGCTATCATGAAGGCACTGTTGGGATTTGAACCCAGGATCTCCTGTTTACTAGACAGGCACTTTGACCATCTAAGCCACAGTGCCTCTTAAAAGCTGCTGAAACCTGTTTCAGCTAGATATTCAGTGACCAATATTACCTCATAGATTTTGCCTGCTATACCTCTTCCAATCGTCCCTGGGTGGGCTCAAACCACCAACCTCCCGGTTAACAGCCGAGCGCGCTGCCCAATTGCGCCACAGAGACAAACAGCCCGCTCAATAAAATATTTGCGAGTCGACAAGCCGCAATATCTTTTTTTTAAAGCGAGCCAGCAACATTCGAAAGTTCAGCCCCTGTCCAATCAACTGTGTTTAATGGAGAGCAAGGGCATCAATCTTTCTACCTTTGAGCTAAATCCCCTGTACCAATGTAGCTATAAAAAAACTGGAAGTCTTTCAATCAATCGACTCTCGCCAATTTATTGCGCACTCAATATCCTGCAGTTAATCTGGATATTGAGGAAAAATTGCAAGATAATGTTATTTGACATAATGCCGATGTATTTGCTTACTTTTTCAAGCACACTTGGCAATTGAACCTCGTTCAGCAGTGCCTTTCATCAGATAGTAAAGCGAGCAGATTTTCCATTGTAAAAAAACTAGTATGTTCTCTCACCATTAGCGACTCTGGTGGGACTCGAACCCACAACCTTTGAATGCCCTTGCAAATTATGCCTAGAAGTCCAATGCGCTATCCATTGCGCCACAGAGCCCATACATCCTTCCATGATGCTCATTTCCACAAACGCAAAACACGGTTTTCATCCAAAATGGGTCCACATCAGTCATTCCTTGCCAACAAACTGAGAATCAAAAAGTGAAAAGAGTGCAGTTAATCTGTGTGTGCAGGGATACTTTTCCATCTTATTCCAATTTGTAACAGCAGCGCATTTTCTGTCGTTGTAAATAATTTGCATGCTTGAATGGACAACTGAGTAGTAGTAGGTTTGAGATGGGCCGGTAATTATTTAGCACTGTGGCATCAAGACTGCTCTTCTTTAAGAGAGGCTTAATGACTGCAGTTTTAAGGATCTTGGGAAAATTCCAGATCCAAGCAACATGTTGACTTTTTGATTGATTGGAGCCAACAGACTGCTCACCATAGACTTTAAAAATCTAGTAGGCAATGCATAAAGGCAGCATGTAGTGGAACTCAGACTTGTGGTGATCTCTTGGAAAGTTTTGTCAGCCACAAATGCAAAATGGGTTAACTCCAGTTGTCTAGCTGGCTGCGTGCTTGTTATCTGCAAATAATGGTATTTTTAATGTTCTGAACTGAGTCTTGCAAAGAAGACTGCAAACTCATTGCACCTGGAGAAATACAGAAACCATCAAAGTAACATTTACCACACTGTAATTTGAAATATTAACCCGCTTTGTCATTAGCAGGTCCAGAGTGTGCCCTTTGCCCTTGGTGGGGCCACTCAGGTGCTGAGTAAGACCAAAGCTTCTGAGGACAGCGCCAAACTCTTTAGAAGAAGACGAGGTTGAGCGGGACGTGAAGGAAGGAAGGAACAGTCACTCACGTACGGGAAACTCCTACCAAGCAGTGGCCAGCCTATAGCACACTGGGATTCTGTGGTAATTGAACCAAATTTAGCAGTTCCTTTCATCAGTTAATAACACAAGCAGGCTTTCCTATTTACCAATGTAGATAACAGGGGTTACAACAGTGACTCTGGTGGGTCTCGAACTCACAGCCTTTGAATGCCTTTGCAACTTTTGTCTGATTCCCCTTTTTCACAAAAGCAAAACAGTCATCCAAAAACGGTCTACATCAATCAATCAATCAATCCTTACCATCAAACTGAGAAACAAGGAGTGAAAAGAGTGCATTTACTCTGTTTATTCAGGGATACTTTTCAATCTCTAATTAAAAAATGTAAAAGAGGTCTTTCGGGTGATAAGTTTTTCTGTACATGTAAACAACTGATTTGCTTGAAAGGCTATCATGAAGGCACTGCTGGGATTTGAACCCAGGGTCTCCTGTTTACTAGACAGGCACTTTGACCATCTAAGCCACAGCGCCTCTTAACAGCTGCTCCAACCTGTTTCAGCTAGATATTCAGTGACCAATATTACCTCATAGATATTGCCTGCTATACCTCTTCCAATCGTCCCTGGGTGGGCTCGAACCACCAACCTCCCGGTGGAGGGCGCTTAAATGCGACTTTGGCGCATTTAAGCGCCAAAGTCGCAGAAATGCGACTTTACCGTACAAGGAAATTTATGAAATAATAGTAGAAAATGAATCACTTCAGTCATTGGTCGGTTCGGTGCAACTTCCTCTTATTAGCCAGGTATGATCTAGGGCAGATCCGGTAAGGAAAAAAATGGCCGGAGGAAGTACACGTGGCATGCAATTTACAGCAGATTCTGACTCTGAAGGAAATTATCTCCCCGAGAGTGACGATGGATTTCCAAGTGGAGATGAAGGGACTTCGAAACAACGGACAGGTGCAAAGGACAGACGGAGGCGAGGAACCAGTGGAACCAGTGGCTGCAGTAAAACTTGCCCGGTGGATGAGAGCTGGGACATGCTGAGAGAGGTCGAGGTATTTGAGGCATGGATCAAATCTTTTGAAGACCCAGTTGGCTACACAGGAGAGATGGATCTGACGGATGCTAATCCATTTGATATTCTGTCACTCTTTCTGACCGATCAGTTTTGGACTTTCATTACTGATGAGACAAATAGATATGCACATCAGTGTATGGCACCTATGATTCTGAAGCCACATTCAAGATTTCTTGAGTGGTATGATGTATCAGTCACCGAAATGAAAGCTTTCTTCGCTTTGCATCTCTCCATGGGCCTTGTTAAGAAACCTGAAATCGAGGATTACTGGAGAACATTTTGGCTTACACAAACGCCTGGATTTGGAAATGTAATGTCAAGAAACAGATTTGAAATCATTCTTTCGTTCTTTCATTTTGTCAACAATAATGATTATGTGAGAACAGGCGAGCCCGGGCACAATAAACTGTTCAAAGTCCGCCCAATAATAGATTTGATTATTCCCAAATTTGCAGCAGTTTACAGTCCAATCAAGGAGCTTTCTTTAGATGAAATGACAATAGCTTTCAAGGGGAGATCTTCACTAAAATGTTACTCTCCGAATAAACCTGACAAATATGGCTATAGAGTGTATGCCCTGAGTGAAAGCTGTTCAGGGTATGTTTTGCGCTGGTCAATGCACACTGGACAGTACAAAAATAATGCAAATATACCTCGCCTGTTATTGCAAATGAATTAGCAGATTTGGAAACTGGACTGTGTGGGACGGTAAGGATTACCAGGTTGGGGATGCCAAAATGCCTTGGTAAAAGTGGCTGAAAAAAGGAGATGACCCAGTTTTTTGCAGAAAGGGAAAACTCCTGGCTTGTGCTTGGCACGATACTAAACGTCTCACCATGTTGTCCACAGTCCATGGAAATGGTTGTGTTCAGAGGAGGATCCGATCCAAGACAGATGACACTGGCTTCCGTGACATCAAAAGACCTGTATGTGTCGACCAGTACAACGCCTACATGGGTGGAGTGGACACTGCTGACCAGAGGATGAAGACATACCTCTTTCCACACAGGTCCCGGAAATGGTATCATCGCATATTCAATGCCATTATAAGCATAAGTATTGTCAACTCACACATCATATACACCAAATCCACTCCAGGCCCACACAAACCTTTAAAGGTTTACATTCAGAACATTATTGATGCATTACTGGCTGATCACTCCAAAAAACAAGAGAGGCGCTCAAGACCGGAGGGTGAAATGCCACAGAGACTCACAGAGCGTCATTGGCTTTGTCAAGCAGAGGGACGTCCAGACTGCGCCGTGTGCTCTGACCGCTCTCGTACCAAAGGCAGGCGGCAATCAAAGTACAGGTGCCGTCAGTGTGGCGTTGGCCTCTGTGCGGTTCCATGCAACGAGAGATACCATACGCTAAAAAACTTTAAATGCTGTCATTTGGATATGTAAAAGTGCAGGGTACCTTGACCCTGGATGGACATCTTTTCTGTGATGGCTCTCTCCTTTCTTCACTGCTTTCTCCACAACCTGCCTGGCACCAATGATGGATGTATAAGTTGGAAAAATAAAAAAAATGAAAAAAATACATAATAAATACCGTGTTTGTCATCATTTGGTCAGAACTTGTAATCAGGGCCCGAGTTTGAAGATGTGAGCAAAAGGGGTGAAAATGGGTTAAAATGTGAAAAAACACCAAAATGAGCAAAATGAAATAATCCCCCATCATCAGTGCACTGTTTGCCCCCAGAAAAGCACTCCCCTGGGGCCTGGAGGTGATCTGACCATCATAGTATAGCACCATATGCCCCTGAGGGACTTAGAGTAAAAACCGAAATAGTACACTATGCCTGAAAAGACTCTGTCGTTTTTCGGCAATAGTACACTATACCCGAGGGACTCTGTCGTTTTTCCGGGCCGTAGTATGAAGTTGTGAGCAAAAGGGGTGAAAATGGGTTAAAATGTGAAAAAACACCAAAATGAGCAAAATGAAATAATCCCCCATCATCAGTGCACTGTTTGCCCCCAGAAAAGCACTCCCCTGGGGCCTGGAGGTGATCTGACCATCAGAGTATAGCACCATATGCCCCTGAGGGACTTAGAGTAAAAACCGAAATAGTACACTATACCTGAAAAGACTCTGTCATTTTTCGGCAATAGTACACTATACCCGAGCGACTCTGTCGTTTTTCCGGGGCGTAGTATGAAGTTGTGAGCAAAAGGGGTGAAAATGGGTTAAAATGTGAAAAAACACCAAAATGAGCAAAATGAAATAATCCCCCATCATCAGTGCACTGTTTGCCCCCAGAAAAGCACTCCCCTGGGGCCTGGAGGTGATCTGACCATCATAGTATAGCACCATATGCCCCTGAGGGACTTAGAGTAAAAACCGAAATAGTACACTATACCTGAAAAGACTCTGTAATTTTTCGGCAATAGTACACTATACCCGAGCGACTCTGTCGTTTTTCGGCAATAGTACACTATATACCGTTGGACTTAGTCGTTTTTTGGGCTCGTGGGAATAAGCGTTCAGCTCAAAATTCCCGGGCTAAATCACGCTGCTCCCGAGAAATTCTTACGCTGCTCTCACGCGGAATGTGCAAAATGGTAATGCTGGGAGGGAGGGGCGGGCGGTTTTTGAGAATGACGTTTTTCGCAATCGAAACAGGTACATTTCCTGGTTGTGCGGCTACCGGGCAAGGAGCTCGTTTGACGGGCACACGAGAACCGCGATCGATGGGCCCCGTTCTGGTTTTATCCAGCTTCCAAGGCTCCTTCACAGCCGTAATGTCAAGTCATGGTTCGGAGGTGCGGAGGTGAGCGTCGGATCACGGAGGCTCTGAATGGAGCCCCGCGCTCCGCGCTCCTCCGGGCTCTAAGCGCCGCTCAGACCCGGCATGAGAGGGTCTATTTTCGGCTTGATTTTACCAGACTCCCGGGCACTTCCAGAAGCTTCCTGTTTGCTCTGATTGCTCGGGGCAGAGCACGGTGTCACGCTGACCACGGGCTGTACGCGGAGGTGAGAGCTGGTTGTAAGGCGGATCACGGAGGCTCTGAATGGAGCCCCGCGCTCCGCGCTCCTCCGGGCTCTAAGCGCCGCTCAGACCCGGCATGAGAGGGTCTATTTTCGGCTTGATTTTACCAGACTCCCGGGCACTTCCAGAAGCTTCCTGTTTGCTCTGATTGCTCGGGGCAGAGCACGGTGTCACGCTGACCACGGGCTGTACGCGGAGGTGAGAACTGGTTGTAAGGCGGATCACGGAGGCTCTGAATGGAGCCCCGCGCTCCGCGCTCCTCCGGGCTCTAAGCGCCGCTCAGACCCGGCATGAGAGGGTCTATTTTCGGCTTGATTTTACCAGACTCCCGGGCACTTCCAGAAGCTTCCTGTTTGCTCTGATTGCTCGGGGCAGAGCACGGTGTCACGCTGACCACGGGCTGTACGCGGAGGTGACCCGCTCCGTGATCTTAGCGCCGCCCAGACCCAGGGCCATCCACCCCGCACACGGCCAGACTTTGCCCGGCCAGGGAGCACCTTCTGCGGGTCGGAGGCTCCGGGTCGGAGCCCCTGGAGCCTGGAGCCCTCACCGGGCCCCGAACTCGGCTGCCGGAGGCAGTGCAGTGCCTCATGGATAAAAGGCACCCAGCCGTCCAACTCGCGTGAGGCGGAGCAGGGATCATCCATGAATCAACCATGAAAATGGTACAAATCATGGTTCTATGTATACCAGACAAGGAGCTTGGTCTATTGGCACTCAAGACCCGCCATCGTAGGGCCCCGTTCTGGTTTTATCCAGCTTCGAAGGCTCCTGCGCACTGCGGGTTTGTTTACATTTTGCGGCTGTGGTTTGCTCCGGCTAACCTCACGCCGGACACGTTGGAAGCGAGGCCGAGACAGAGGTCCCACCAGGCGCGGGGCTTCAGTCTGACTGGCTTCCCCCGCGCCTGGCCCCTTGTCTCCGGAGATGGGACCGTCACTCACCCCCGCACTGAAGGACGCGCGGCTTGAAGGATGATGGCTGCGCTTAGCCCCTGTGCCAGGGGCTCTGAGCCAGTCCCCTTCAGCCTCAACGCGTCCGGTGGGAACACAGTCCGGGTCCATTGTCACTCACCCCTGCGCAGAAGGACGCGCGGCTTGGAGGATGATGGCTGCGCTTAGCCCCTGGCACAGGGGCTCTGCACCAGTCCCCTTCAGCCTCAACGCGTCCGGTGGAACAACAGTCCAGGCCCTCTGTCACTCACCCCCGCACTGAAGGACGCGCGGCTTGAAGGATGATGGCTGTGCTTAGCCCCTGTGCCAGGGGCTCTGAGCCAGTCCCCTTCAGCCTCAACGCGTCCGGTGGGAACACAGTCCGGGTCCACTGTCACTCACCCCTGCGCAGAAGGACGCGCGGCTTGGAGGATGATGGCTGCGCTTAGCCCCTGGCACAGGGGCTCTGCACCAGTCCCCTTCAGCCTCAACGCGTCCGGTGGAACAACAGTCCAGGCCCACTGTCACTCACCCCCGCACTGAAGGACGCGCGGCTTGGAGGATGATGGCTGCGCTTAGCCCCTGTTACAGGGGCTCTGCGCCAGTCTCCTTCAGCCTCAACGCGTCCGACGGAACCACAGTCCGAGCCCATTGTCACTCACCCCCGCGCAGCAGGAGGCGCGGCTTGAAGGATGATGGCTGCGCTTAGCCCCTGGGCCCAAGGGCTCTGCGCCAGTCCCCTTCAGCCTCAACGTGTCCGATGGCTCTGCGCGGGGCGGGGGGCAGGGCCGGCGCATATTTTTGGTCCGACTCCGGTCCCTTCCTCGTCTCTGAGTTTGTCAAATGCAGCGCCTGTCCAGGGCTCACTTTGCTATCAACTGGCTGGTCACCGCCATCGTAGGGCCCCGTTCTGGTGTAGGGGAATGGAGATGGACATTCCACGGCCAGATAACAGAAAATCTCTCTTTGAACATTGGGGGTTTTTCGTTCTCCCTCTGTCCCTCACCGCAGGGGAGCCGCTGTGACTTGTGTGATAAAAGACCTTCTTCTCCCCACAGTCTTACAGGAAGATGCCCCGATGAACTGTTTTATGTGATTATGCCATGAATGTTTTTCGAATCAACTCATGTTTCACCTTGTGTTACGTATTTTTCCACTGTTTAAGGTTTTATATTCCCAATGCTTTAACTCGATATTTTTTATCACAGGTGAAAGAAGATGTAAAATGTGTCTACCTCAAGAAATAATGTGCACAAACTGCCAAAAGTGTTTAACGTGTAAATGTTAAAACAGGGTTCAATGTTTTTGCCATTATTATTTACGTTATTCCAGTTTTATTTTCTCGGTCAGGAAAATGTTAAACAGGAAGTTTTCGCAGTAGCGCCCGCCCCTTTCGCTCCCAGAATGCCCTGCGGGCCAGGTATCAAAAGGACGCTCCAAGCTTTTTTGTCGCTCTCTTTGTTCTTCTCTTGTTCTTCTATCTTGAAGCCGTCTCCCCGGGCGAGCTTTCACTTTTCCTTTGTCTCAACAAAATCCGTCCGTCACGTGGTCGACAAGGCCATGCCAGTCTAGGACTCTGAAACCACCTGGAACTACCTGAAACCGCCTGGAACTAAGCTTAAGCGCTAAACCGGACAGAGACTTTCTTTGCTACTTCGTTTCTTTTTGAAGTAATCTACGCCGTTTACGTGGATCAGCACTACGTCCTCATCTGAGTAAACACACCGCTAAAGCGTTCTACCGCCAAGGAACTCCCCGACATCGCCTCCGCTGCCGCCGCCGCTTCAAGGAGGTCGCAGCACACCGCTCCACGCGACCCCTCGCTCCCCGGCGCCAAGGACCCTACAGCACGTCGCAGCACACCGCTCCCCGGCGCCAAGGACCTTACAGCACGTCGCAGCCTCCTCCGCTCCACGCGACGCATCGCTCCCCGACCGCCGCCAGCTCCACGGCCGCCGCACGCTTCACGAACCTTCGCCGCCACACCGCTCCACGCGACGCCTCGCTCCGGACCTCGTCCGCGGACCAGGACCAGTCGGACCGAGTCTACAGAACCGTAAGCCGAGTCAATTGCGTGCGGTCCGTTTTGTAGCGTGATTTGGGTAGAGCTCAGCGGTTCCTCCTCCCTTTAGCTTCTCACTTTCCCTCTTTTTGATATAGATTAGCATAGACACGTTTGGTTATCAAAGGCAAAACCCTGGTTTAACATCATCTGCATGAAATCTGCTGTTAAATCTGATATAACATCACCTGTGATTTATCTGTGCGCATTTCTGCTCCGGTGTTTTGATTTCCCTTTTGATAAATAAACTACACGAAAGAGTTATTGACTATTGTTTGTTTGATTAGACTATGTGTAAGTCCCTGAATCGTGAAACACCCTTCAGACCTTTTTAACGAGCGCGATTAAGGACCGTATCTTAGCTCTTTGGGTTTAACCCTGGTGCCCCGTCTTGTCTCGTTTCTGCTAAGAAATCTTCCTTAATCATAAACTGAATACATGTAGTTTTGAGACCCTACATATTTGGTGCCCCGTGTGAGACGATTAAAACTTTTCATAGTCTTTGAATCAGATTAGTACTCATAAACTTTTGTGGACGTTTGAACTCAAACTGTATGCTGCTGTGTCGATGCTGGAATATGAGACTGCTTTGTGAACTTGCCTGCGCTGTAACGATGCTTGGATAAACCGTACGCTGCTGTTACTGTACACAAACCGCCTAGTTACTTCACGAACACGTGCGCAAGATAATTATCGAACCTGGGGAAGCTTATTAGGGCTGTAACGCCGCATAAGCACATCCACCCCAAGACGGCAGGGGCAGTACGGCGAGTTTCCCGTCCCCGAACAACTGCCACACTCGTGAATATTTTTGGCTCGCTACCAAATGACACGAGCAGAAGCTAGTACATAGGCTACGGCCCTGAGCTAGCACAAACACGAGCCGAGCTAGTACGCTAAATGCCATGTTGTTGTGCTAACCGCCATTTTGTCTTTACAAACCACGCGGCCGAGCGTGGATGCTAATGCTAACACATGAGCTAAATGCTAACAAAGCCGTGTAGAGCGCGCTGAGTGACGACTCGACGCTAACTCTGACCCCCCATAGAGGCGGTCCCAGGCGCCCTGCGCCCAGCTGGAATTCCTCCGGAGGAAAACTGTCCAGCCCAGGAGCTTTGTCTCCACCTAGTGGTCATTAAATTGAATCACACCCTTTGCGGAGCTCTGTCTCCATCTAGTGGTCATTAAAGTGAATCACACTCTTAGCGGAGCTTTGTCTCCACCTAGTGGTCATTAAATTGAATCACACTCTTAGCGGAGCTTTGTCTCCATCTAGTGGTCATTAAATTGAATCACACGCTTAGCGTAGCTTTGTCTCCATCTGGTGGTGGGTAAATTGTACTACACTTTACCCTTAGGCTGACCCTGTTCCCCTGTCAACACACACCGGGGGGTGACAATCAAGTCTCACCTAGACACTAACAAGATTAGTGTTTACTTTCACACTGCATGCTCCTCGCTGCTAACACAGATTGTTTAAATGCTTTCGCACAGTTTCCCTACTGCTGTTTTAACGCTTTAATCAATATTTCTCTTTTAGAAGTGCATGGCCTGTTTTAACTAACCGCTTTGTACCTGTTCTGCTGCAAGTGTGTACACGCCCCAGAACAACACCTTGGTTAACGCTCGTTCTGCACAGCTGACGCTGTTTTAACGCGTTAATCAATATTTTTCTTTTGAAATGCATGGCCTGTTTTAATTAACCGCTGTGTATCTGTTTTGCAAGTGCTTGCATGCTCCTAAGCTCACACCTTGTTTAACGCTCGTTCTGCACAGCCGACGCTGTTGTAACGTGTTAATCAATGTTTTTCTTTTAGAAGTGCATGGCCTGTTTTAACTAACCGCTTTGTACCTGTTCTGCTGCAAGTGTGCACACGCCCCAGAACAACACCTTGTTTAACGCTCGTTCTGCACAGCTGACGCTGCTGTTTAACGCTTTGATTAAACTAAATTTTTCCTTTCTATACACTGCATGAATTTCAACCAATCTCCGCAGGTGTACCCCGGCGCTAAGTAACACTTCACTGTGAATGCTGCACGCTATCAGAATAACAGCTTGTTTACCTGTTTGATTGCCTACTGAACGCCGGTCAAGAACAGCGAGTGTCGCCCCGATCAGACCTCTTGTTACGTAACTGCATGGCCCTGACCCCGCTAAGCCTTGCCGTGGAACCTAGTGAAGTGCCGTGGACACTGCATGCGTCCATGGGTGATGTCTAATTGCAATGCCATTTAACATGCCTTGTTAACTGTTGTTTCATCCAAACATCAACACCCGCACGACTGCATGCCCCGCTCACGCACGAACTAAATCAAATCAAATCAAATCAATTTATTTTTGTAAGGCCCAAAATCACAACAACAGTTGCCTCTGAGGGCCACAGGGAGAAATGAATCAAAAATGTCTGTGGTGGCGATGAAGTCAGACAATGTCTGTGGTGGCGAGGGACGATGTCCCAGGGTCCTCTGTCCTTAGACTCTCCTTCTCGGCCAGGAAAAACTACAAAAAAAACCTCTTTGGGAAAAAAGCGTAGAAACCTGGAGGAGTTCCAGTGAAGGAGAGATCCGACTCTCACAGACGGACAGACGGACACGAGGAGACTGGAGCTGGACCCACTCTTCAGGCAGAAGAGGGACCGTCTGAGGCGAACTGGACCCACTCTTCAGGCAGATGAGGGACCGTCGGAGTCGAGCAGGACCCACTCTTCAGGCAGATGAGGGACCGTCGGAGGCGAACTGGACCCACTCCTCAGGCAGATGAGGGACCGTGGGAGGCGAGCTGGACCCACTCTTCAGGTAGATGAGGCACCGTCGGAGGCGAGCTGGACCCACTCTTCAGGCAGATGAGGGACCGACTGAGGCGAACTGGAGCCACTCTTCAGGCAGATGAGGGACCGTCCACATGGGGCAGGGACCACTTCACCAGGAGAGGGACATCTGGGTCCACAGGTCCTCAGGAGTGAGAGAAAGAAAAAGAAGGCGGTGAACAGTTTGCAAGTGGAATTAAAAAATAAATATTGTTTGATAGCATAAGTAGTCAGAAGAAGAGGATAGTGCTCAAGCTGTCATACTTCCCCCAGCACAGTTACTCCTAGGGCAGCGTCCACGCAGCTACACGCACAAAGGTTTAGCCTAGCCACAGTAACTTAACACGAACACTCTAAAACGTTTCTTTTAAATTCTCCTAAGCGAGCGATTTTAATTCAGAAACTATCGGCGTCCCGACATATCGGTCCCACTTGACTGAATTGATCTAGGCAACTCACAGACCTGGCGACTTGGGACCCTCTCGTCCCGACCCTGCCTAAAGTAAACATGGCGGACTCTGATAGTGATGTCATTCACTGGCCTGTAGACAACCTACACAAGTCCATGGTAGACTATACCAGTGAAGTAGCCCCTGGTGTCCTGGGAAGGAACAGGCTCCTGTCCAACAGGAACCTTCACAAGGACCTCGCGCTGTGGATTGGACTCCAACAGGCGCCAAAGGCTAAGGACATGGCCGAATGGGCAAGCCACGTTGCTATCGATTTGTATGTCATCCTGGAAAGGACCTGGGAACTCCTTGAACTTGAGCATCACAAATCGGAAGCCAGGAAGACAGACCTGGAGTTACAGAGAACTGAGACCGCCGACCTCAGAACGGAGCTTGACCGAGCCAACGCAGACGTTGCGCTGCTAACACAGAGCGTTGACGCCAGGTCAAGATCTGAGAGAGCAAAGGAGGACGAAACCTCCTACCTCCGACAGGAGCTTCAACGGGCGGAGCAGAAATTTGCTGACCAGGAAGCTGATCTGGAAGATGCCAAGCACGCGCTCCATCGATCCATTCAGGCGACTGAAAAGGCAGAGACTGAGCTGCATGCCCTTAGACTCCAGATAAGAGACCTGACTGACAGGCAAAGCCGTGCGAAACCGTCCTACGACCGACCGAGTACAGACAACCGGGAGGACCACGGGTGGGGGACTCAACCCAGTCCAACCCCCGTGGCCCGCCTGGACCCACAGAGGAAGGAAGAAAGGGGAGACAGGACAGACTGTAGCTGGCCACCACGGGACCACGACTACGACAGACGTAAGAGCCCCACCCCGTACGCTGACCATGACCGACCCAGAGACGATCGAACCTCCGACTCTGACATGCATGGACGAACCTACGGGGGGAGGAGCCCAAGCCGGACCTACACTGACGGTAGACGACTGGGGGACGCCCGTGACCGAGACAAGTCCCGGTACCACCCCGGACCCGACTCTACCAGCTCCGCCCGACGTTATTCGGACTATGACCTACGGGACAGGCGACGCGACAGACATGACAGCCCCCGTAGACATCACGCCGAACTACAGGACGCGCGACGAGACGACCACGGTAGCCCCCGCAGGCACTACGATGACCACAGGGACGCGCGACGAGATGACCGTGGGGACACTCGTAGGTACCCCGACGACTTCAGGGACACTCGTAGGTACCCCGACGACTTCAGGGACACTCGTAGGTACCCCGACGACTTCAGGGACACTCGTAGGTACCCCGACGACTTCACTCGTGAAGACTATCGCGCGGGCAGAGACCCCGATAGACGCCACCGAGGCCCGACCGACCATGACTTCGACAAAATAGCCAGGCATATCTCTCGGTTTGAGCCCAAGCCAGGCGTCGCTAACGACACCAGCGCGTACCTGAGAGACATCGACTTCTATGCTGGACGCCTGTCGGATCCGTCAATCAAAGACAAGATCTTCTTGATCAAACTAACGTCCAGCCGAGACGTTAGCAGCTTCATGGAACGCCAACCTCCTTACGTCCTGAAGGACTATGAGCTCTTGTGTCATGCTCTCCTCGAAGAGTACTCAGATACAGGCACCTCAATAGGGTTGCCTGCTGCCCTGATGTGCAAGCAAGACAGACACGAGGCTCCTCAAGCCTACTACGACCGATTGAGGAAAGCGTATTTTGGAGCACAAAACGAAGCAGGGATGGAGGAGGACAAACATTTCAAATCTTTGTTCCTACAGAACCTCCACCCCGCAACCAGCTACCACCTGGGCGTGGCAGCCTGCCCAATAACTCAAAGCAGCCGCCAGCTGCGAGATTTAGCGGTAAGGAGCTACACCAAACAGGCAGGAACAACAATCAGAACCCAAGGCCACTCTTCCGTCCTGAGCGTCGAAAGACCTCTCGAGCTAGAGGGCACCTTGGAAAACCATCGCTCGGGAGACACCCGAGGACCGCAAAGACCGTTTAGGGACAGGGAGAACGCCTCAGGTAGGTATAACAACCGAAGGGATACCAGACCGTTCAGAAGGGACTCCCGGCCTAACGGCTCAACGAAGGAAGAAACCCAAGGAGACTCCGCAGGTAAGTCTTCCTCTAAACTGAGTCTCGACGCTTTGAACCTCAGTAAAGAACAGCTGAGTATGGTGCTGAAAATGATCCAAGACATGAAATTGAACCAGAAAAGTAAAGCGGAGGTCCTCGCCGTAACCTCCCTCGGACCTGAGACGAGTGATAACTCAGCGCTCAGCCAATCGGAAGACGAGTTAGAAGGCTTCTATCGGAGCCCTGTGGACCTGGACCCTCTGTCGGAAACACCTGTCACTGGGGACCAACCCCCTGAAGACCAGGAACTTGACAGCGACGATCAAACGCGACCGGAGTCCAACGACGTCTTGGTGGTCCAGGTAAGTTCTATCTCCAGCCCACAGGATAACGACCCATCGATCATCCAATGCGAGCCCCCCTTTACCCAGTTTCTTGGTAACCTTTCCGAAAAGGGAGCCGCACGCAAGCTTTATCTTTCAGTCCTCTTGGAGGACAACTTCGTGCATGATGCACTCCTTGATACAGCCGCCGACATCAGCTTGATCTCCCGCGAACTTTTCAGAACCTTACAAAAAGTGGCCCAGCACTCTCAACGAGAACTGAAGTCACAGCCCTGCTGATTGGAAATCCGACCTTTCTCTCAGGTCAACACCACCCTTGACGAGGTGGCCCTGATCCAGATAACGATCGGCCCCATGAAACTGATGCATCCTGTTTACGTTTCACCTTTGAATTCTATTCCCCTTCTTTTAGGTCAAGAGCTGCTCAGTCGCTTCGAGCCACTGGTTGATTTTAAACGACTCAAAATCTGGGCACAAGTCCGTCGACCTCTGCCCATGCCCCAATCAACTCCGCCAGTTCAGTGCAGTGCCATCGCGACCCCTCCCGAGGTCGACGTGCCGCCAGACAAAGACCTCAACGACCTAGCCGACTCCCTGGCAAAACAAGGGGCCCTTGAAGGGGCTCCCTGTAACTTACAGGCTGACTCACTGGACAGTGAGTTGATGCCCACCCAGCCCACCCTTTCGGTGGCCGCTGTCACCGGACGGCCCCAGCCCGATCGCGCCTTTCTTGAAGTGTCTCCGACCTTCGCTTCCTCTGACCTTGTATCTCTACAAGCAGCCGAGGGGGCCATAAGCCGCATCATCGGTTTCCTTCCTGACCCTGCGCCAAGTGCCATCCCTCCCGATGCACTTGCTGCCGACGCACCTCTCGCTGCGCTGTGGCGCACAAGAGAGAACTTCACCTTGCGTCATGGACTGCTGGTGTTTGCCTCTGAGATCCTCACTGCACCCGCATTTGTGGTACCTCAGAGCCTCCGGGGGGTTATGCTGACGCACGCACACGACGCGCCAACAGCTGGCCTCCGGGGGGTCAACGCCACATACAAACTCTTGACTGACCGACAGATGACCCTCCCCCTACACCTGTTGTACAAACCGGGAGAGGTTAGCATCGCAACCGCCTACACCACCCACCAATACATGTTGGACTTACAGGAGCACCTGAAAGCAACCTTCTCTTTCGCTCAGAAGAAGCTTGAGAAAAGTGCAAAGGATTGCAAGGCTTACTACGATCAGAAAGCCCCAAACGACAAGGTATGGTATTACATCTTAGCGCACCCGATCGGACAGACAAGAGACTGGCTAACCAAGCTAACCCGAAAACTCTTCCCACGTTGGTCCGGACCCTACGAGATTGTCAACAAACGATCTCCGGTGGTGTACCACGTGAAGATCACCAAAGGACGCAGAGAACCTACTCTGAAGTGGGTTCATCGCAACCAAATCAAAGCGCACCAAAACCCCATGGGACATGTCAGGGATGTTGATAGTTCCAACTAGAACACAACTCTGACATCACCAAAGGACGCAGAGAACCTACTCTGAAGTGGGTTCATCACAACCAAATCAAAGCGCACCAAAACCCCATGGGACATGTCAGGGATGCCGATAGTTCCAACTAGAACACAACTCCGACAAACACACGCCCGTTAGGGACTGTACTAACAACTGTTTTGCACGGATTGTAAAGTCTACTAACCCTAACCACTAAAACCTAATCAAAGAATTACGTGTTAGTGTCTCTAAAAACATCCCCAGATGTATGTTGACAGAAGCATGTGGTCACAACGCCTCCTCCTGATGGCATGTGACACTTACAGACCCCAGACGTTATTGCGTATCGTGATAGCAATACATGACAGTACCGGCGGCGTTTGCGGTTCAAAACCTGTGACAGCAGGCAGCGCGTGCCCAACCTTCGTGGCGGTGCGAGACCAGGTCACAGAGACCCGGGCTAAAATAGTTGGGGGGCCGTTGACTCGTGAACACTTCCCTCCGAGAGGCGATCCTCCACTATGACAAGCATGACACAGCAGCACGAGTTGTTCTGCCCCAACGACATCTAACGCAGGCGCCACCTACTGGAGCTTGGAAAATTTTAGCCAAATCCCCGACTTACAGCTGGTCCTAAGCCCGCAAAGTCCCTACCACTAGCCTCGTATGTTAATCTCCCCTGCATGCAAACCATAGAGTAGAATATTCTGTCACCTGTTTCGTACAGAAGCGGTCCAACCTAGAAGTTGCCGCTTCGCTAGGGTGAAACGTATGTCAGGAACCTTGTTAACCACTTTCGTTTTTTCCACGATAGACATCCACCTTGATCTAATTTTGTACCTCGATACTACATAAGCTACCTCGGTGTCTTAGAATCTTGTTTCTACGCCCAAATTCTTGCACTAGGAGTCAAGAGCTCTTGCATGGTTTACCACTCCCTCTGAGGATGATGTGCTGAAATTTAGTAGCCTAGGGATAGTGTAACACCCACTAGCACCTGCCCCTCAGCCCAAATAGGATAAAGCGACCAGTCCAGGTTCAGAGGTCTACCCAAATCATGCCACTCTGTGCCGCTCGCTGACTCGGTAAGGACATTCCCTTTGACATTTGCCCGATGCTTCTTCATCGGAGAACCGACGGCCAATCGGGGGGTTGTAGGGGAATGGAGATGGACATTCCACGGCCAGATAACAGAAAATCTCTCTTTGAACATTGGGGGTTTTTCGTTCTCCCTCTGTCCCTCACCGCAGGGGAGCCGCTGTGACTTGTGTGATAAAAGACCTTCTTCTCCCCACAGTCTTACAGGAAGATGCCCCGATGAACTGTTTTATGTGATTATGCCATGAATGTTTTTCGAATCAACTCATGTTTCACCTTGTGTTACGTATTTTTCCACTGTTTAAGGTTTTATATTCCCAATGCTTTAACTCGATATTTTTTATCACAGGTGAAAGAAGATGTAAAATGTGTCTACCTCAAGAAATAATGTGCACAAACTGCCAAAAGTGTTTAACGTGTAAATGTTAAAACAGGGTTCAATGTTTTTGCCATTATTATTTACGTTACTCCAGTTTTATTTTCTCGGTCAGGAAAATGTTAAACAGGAAGTTTTCGCAGTAGCGCCCGCCCCTTTCGCTCCCAGCATGCCCTGCGGGCCAGGTATCAAAAGGACGCTCCAAGCTTTTTTGTCGCTCTCTTTGTTCTTCTCTTGTTCTTCTATCTTGAAGCCGTCTCCCCGGGCGAGCTTTCACTTTTCCTTTGTCTCAACAAAATCCGTCCGTCACGTGGTCGACAAGGCCATGCCAGTCTAGGACTCTGAAACCACCTGGAACTACCTGAAACCGCCTGGAACTAAGCTTAAGCGCTAAACCGGACAGAGACTTTCTTTGCTACTTCGTTTCTTTTTGAAGTAATCTACGCCGTTTACGTGGATCAGCACTACGTCCTCATCTGAGTAAACACACCGCTAAAGCGTTCTACCGCCGAGGAACTCCCCGACATCGCCTCCGCTGCCGCCGCCGCTTCAAGGAGGTCGCAGCACACCGCTCCACGCGACCCCTCGCTCCCCGGCGCCAAGGACCCTACAGCACGTCGCAGCACACCGCTCCCCGGCGCCAAGGACCTTACAGCACGTCGCAGCCTCCTCCGCTCCACGCGACGCATCGCTCCCCGACCGCCGCCAGCTCCACGGCCGCCGCACGCTTCACGAACCTTCGCCGCCACACCGCTCCACGCGACGCCTCGCTCCGGACCTCGTCCGCGGACCAGGACCAGTCGGACCGAGTCTACAGAACCGTAAGCCGAGTCAATTGCGTGCGGTCCGTTTTGTAGCGTGATTTGGGTAGAGCTCAGCGGTTCCTCCTCCCTTTAGCTTCTCACTTTCCCTCTTTTTGATATAGATTAGCATAGACACGTTTGGTTATCAAAGGCAAAACCCTGGTTTAACATCATCTGCATGAAATCTGCTGTTAAATCTGATATAACATCACCTGTGATTTACCTGTGCGCATTTCTGCTCCGGTGTTTTGATTTCCCTTTTGATAAATAAACTACACGAAAGAGTTATTGACTATTGTTTGTTTGATTAGACTATGTGTAAGTCCCTGAATCGTGAAACACCCTTCAGACCTTTTTAACGAGCGCGATTAAGGACCGTATCTTAGCTCTTTGGGTTTAACCCTGGTGCCCCGTCTTGTCTCGTTTCTGCTAAGAAATCTTCCTTAATCATAAACTGAATACATGTAGTTTTGAGACCCTACACTGGTTTCATCCAGCTTCGAAGGCTCCTGCGCACTGCGGGGTTGTTGGCATTTGTGGTCCTGATTTGCGCTGGCTCACCCTTACGCTGGACACAGCGCCAGATGATATATTTGGTCCGACTCCGGTCCCTTCCTCGTCTCTGAGTTTGTCAAATGCAGCGCCTGTCCAGGGCTCACTTTGCTATCAACTGGCTGGTCACCGCCATCGTAGGGCCCCGTTCTGGTTTCATCCAGCTTCGAAGGCTCCTGTGCACTGCGGGGTTGTTGGCATTTGTGGTCCTGATTTGCGCTGGCTCACCCTCACGCTGGACACAGCGCCAGATGATATATTTGGTCCGACTCCGGTCCCTTCCTCGTCTCTGAGTTTGTCAAATGCAGCTCCTGTCCAGGGCTCACTTTGCTATCAACTGGCTGGTCACCGCCATCGTAGGGCCCCGTTCTGGTTTCATCCAGCTTCGAAGGCTCCTGCGCACTGCGGGGTTGTTGGCATTTGTGGTCCAGAGCCCCGGCTCTAAATTAAACCTGTTACCCTAGTAGGCCGGCCTCCGGGTCCCCCTCTCTTCTTCGGTTATGGAGTACATTGGGCGCGGGGGCAGCCAGTGGAGGGCAAGGGCCCTGCCTCCAAGTGTGGTGTAGGGGACAGGGGAGCCAGGGCCTTGGGGTCCTGGTGCTTTTTATCTTTTAAAGTGGCTCAGAGTACCAAGGGCACGGACTTCCAGGGGGCTGCACCAAGGGTGTGTAGCTCGTGTTGGGGTGCTTAAGTGTGGGTACCCGGGGACGAAAGGTGGGCCGGGGCCGGCGCGAGCCTCTGTGGTGAGTGCTGGGCCGTTCCCTTGGTACTCCAGTCGGAGTACCAAGGGCACGGACTTCCATGGTATAGTACCAAGGGCACGGACCTCCAGGGGGCTGAAACAAGGGTGTGTAGCCCGTGTGGGGGTGCTTAAGTGTGGGTCCCCGGGTTCGAAGGGAGGGCCTGGTCCCCGGTGGTCATCCCCGGAGTCCCAGAGCCTGCAACCCGGGGAAGAGTGGCCCGTCCCCAGACTGAGTTTGGGGGAATGCGGGGTGGCTCTGGAGGGGCTCCAGGGGTTCCAGGGGGTGCTCAGTGGAGGCCATGCCCAGCCAGAGTGTCCCTTCCCCGGGCAGAGTCTGGAGGAGTGGGGGGTAGCTCTGGAGGTGCTCCGGGGGCTCCAGGGGTTCCAGGGGGTGCTCAGTGGGGGCCATGCCCAGCCAGAGTTGCCCTTCCCCGGGGTGAGTCTGGAGGAGTGGGGGGTGGCTCTGGAGGGGCTCCAGGGGTTCCAGGGGGGTGCTCGGCGGAGGCCATGCCCAGCCAGAGTGGCCCTTCCCCGGGGTGAGTCTGGAGGAGTGGGGGGTGGCTCTGGAGGGGCTCCAGGGGTTCCAGGGGGTGCTCGGCGGAGGCCATGCCCAGCCAGAGTGGCCCTTCCCCGGGCATAGTCTGGGGAGAGTGGGGGGTGGCTCTGGAGGTGCTCCGGGGGCTCCAGGGGGTGCTCAGTGGAGGCCATGCCCAGCCAGAGTGGCCCTTCCCCGGGCAGAGTCTGGAGGAGTGGGGGGTGGCTCTGGAGGAGCTCCAGGGGTTCCAGGGGGTGCTCGGCGGAGGCCATGCCCAGCCAGAGTGGCCCTTCCCCGGGCATAGTCTGGGGAGAGTGGGGGGTGACTCTGGAGGTGCTCCGGGGGCTCCATGGGGTGCTCAGTGGAGGCCATGCCCAGCCAGAGTGGCCCTTCCCCGGGCAGAGTCTGGAGGAGTGGGGGGTGGCTCTGGAGGTGCTCCGGGGGCTCCAGGGGTTCCAGGGGGTGCTCAGTGGGGGCCATGCCCAGCCAGAGTGGCCCTTCCCCGGGCAAAGTCTGGAGGAATGGGGGGTGGCTCTGGAGGGGTTCCAGGGGGTGCTCGGCGGAGGCCATGCCCAGCCAGAGTGGCCCTTCCCCGGGCATAGTCTGGGGAGAGTGGGGGGTGGCTCTGGAGGTGCTCCGGGGGCTCCAGGGGGTGCTCAGTGGGGGCCATGCCCAGCCAGAGTGGCCCTTCCCCGGGCAGAATCTGGGGAGAGTGGGGGGTGGCTCTGGAGGTGCTCCGGGGGCTCCAGGGGTTCCAGGGGGTGCTCAGTGGGGGCCATGCCTAGCCAGAGTGGCCCTTCCCCGGGCAAAGTCTGGAGGAGTGGGGGGTGGCTCTGGAGGGGTTCCAGGGGGTGCTCGGCGGAGGCCATGCCCAGCCAGAGTGGCCCTTCCCCGGGCATAGTCTGGGGAGAGTGGGGGGTGGCTCTGGAGGTGCTCCGGGGGCTCCAGGGGGTGCTCAGTGGAGGCCATGCCCAGCCAGAGTGGCCCTTCCCCGGGGTGAGTCTGGAGGAGTGGGGGGTGGCTCTGGAGGAGCTCCAGGGGTTCCAGGGGGTGCTCGGCGGAGGCCATGCCCAGCCAGAGTGGCCCTTCCCCGGGCATAGTCTGGGGAGAGTGGGGGGTGGCTCTGGAGGTGCTCCGGGGGCTCCAGGGGGTGCTCAGTGGAGGCCATGCCCAGCCAGAGTGGCCCTTCCCCGGGCAGAGTCTGGAGGAGTGGGGGGTGGCTCTGGCGGTGCTCCGGGGGCTCCAGGGGTTCCAGGGAGTGCTCAGTGGGGGCCATGCCCAGCCAGAGTGGCCCTTCCCCGGGCAAAGTCTGGAGGAGTGGGGGGTGGCTCTGGAGGGGTTCCAGGGGGTGCTCGGCGGAGGCCATGCCCAGCCAGAGTGGCCCTTCCCCGGGCATAGTCTGGGGAGAGTGGGGGGTGGCTCTGGAGGTGCTCCGGGGGCTCCAGGGGGTGCTCAGTGGGGGCCATGCCCAGCCAGAGTGGCCCTTCCCCGGGCAGAATCTGGGGAGAGTGGGGGGTGGCTCTGGAGGTGCTCCGGGGGCTCCAGGGGTTCCAGGGGGTGCTCAGTGGGGGCCATGCCCAGCCAGAGTGGCCCTTCCCCGGGGTGAGTCTGGAGGAGTGGGGGGTGGCTCTGGAGGTGCTCCGGGGGCTCCAGGGGTTCCAGGGGGTGCTCAGTGGGGGCCATGCCCAGCCAGAGTGGCCCTTCCCCGGGCAAAGTCTGGAGGAGTGGGGGGTGGCTCTGGAGGGGTTCCAGGGGGTGCTCGGCGGAGGCCATGCCCAGCCAGAGTGGCCCTTCCCCGGGCATAGTCTGGGGAGAGTGGGGGGTGGCTCTGGAGGTGCTCCGGGGGCTCCAGGGGGTGCTCAGTGGAGGCCATGCCCAGCCAGAGTGGCCCTTCCCCGGGCAGAGTCTGGAGGAGTGGGGGGTGGCTCTGGAGGTGCTCCGGGGGCTCCAGGGGTTCCAGGGGGTGCTCAGCGGAAGCCATGCCCAGCCAGAGTGGCCCTTCCCCGGGCAGAGTCTGGAGGAGTGGGGGGTGGCTCTGGAGGTGCTCCGGGGGCTCCAGGGGGTGCTCAGTGGAGGCCATGCCCAGCCAGAGTGGCCCTTCCCCGGGCAGAATCTGGGGAGAGTGGGGGGTGGCTCTGGAGGTGCTCCGGGGGCTCCAGGGGTTCCAGGGGGTGCTCAGTAGGGCCATGCCCAGCCAGAGTGGCCCTTCCCTGGGGTGAGTCTGGAGGAGTGGGGGGTGGCTCTGGAGGTGCTCCGGGGGCTCCAGGGGGTGCTCAGTGGAGGCCATGCCCAGCCAGAGTGGCCCTTCCCCGGGCAGAGTCTGGAGGAGTGGGGGGTGGCTCTGGAGGTGCTCCGGGGGCTCCAGGGGTTCCAGGGGGTGCTCAGTGGGGGCCATGCCCAGCCAGAGTGGCCCTTCCCCGGGCAAAGTCTGGAGGAGTGGGGGGTGGCTCTGGAGGGGTTCCAGGGGGTGCTCGGCGGAGGCCATGCCCAGCCAGAGTGGCCCTTCCCCGGGCATAGTCTGGGGAGAGTGGGGGGTGGCTCTGGAGGTGCTCCGGGGGCTCCAGGGGGTGCTCAGTGGAGGCCATGCCCAGCCAGAGTGGCCCTTCCCCGGGGTGAGTCTGGAGGAGTGGGGGGTGGCTCTGGAGGAGCTCCAGGGGTTCCAGGGGGTGCTCGGCGGAGGCCATGCCCAGCCAGAGTGGCCCTTCCCCGGGCATAGTCTGGGGAGAGTGGGGGGTGGCTCTGGAGGTGCTCCGGGGGCTCCAGGGGGTGCTCAGTGGAGGCCATGCCCAGCCAGAGTGGCCCTTCCCCGGGCAGAGTCTGGAGGAGTGGGGGGTGGCTCTGGAGGTGCTCCGGGGGCTCCAGGGGTTCCAGGGGGTGCTCAGTGGGGGCCATGCCCAGCCAGAGTGGCCCTTCCCCGGGCAAAGTCTGGTCGTGTGCGGGGTGGATGATCCCTGCTCCGCCTCACGCGAGTTCGAGACCGGCTGGGTGCCCTTTTATCCATGAGGCACTGCACTGCCTCCGGCAGCCGAGTTCGGGGCCCGGTGAGGGCTCCAGGCTCCAGGGGCTCCGACCCGGAGCCTCCGACCCGCAGAAGGTGCTCCCTGGCCGGGCAAAGTCTGGCCGTGTGCGGGGTGGATGATCCCTGCTCCGCCTCATGCGAGTTCGAGACCGGCTGGGTGCCCTTTTATCCATGAGGCACTGCACTGCCTCCGGCAGCCGAGTTCGGGGCCCGGTGAGGGCTCCAGGCTCCAGGGGCTCCGACCCGGAGCCTCCGACCCGCAGAAGGTGCTCCCTGGCCGGGCAAAGTCTGGCCGTGTGCGGGGTGGATGATCCCTGCTCCGCCTCACGCGAGTTCGAGACCGGCTGGGTGCCCTTTTATCCATGAGGCACTGCACTGCCTCCGGCAGCCGAGTTCGGGGCCCGGTGAGGGCTCCAGGCTCCAGGGGCTCCGACCCGAAGCCTCCGACCCGCAGAAGGTGCTCCCTGGCCGGGCAAAGTCTGGCCGTGTGCGGGGTGGATGATCCCTGCTCCGCCTCACGCGAGTTCGAGACCGGCTGGGTGCCCTTTTATCCAAGAATCAAATGGAGTGTGGAGCTTCTACGGGCCTCCAGGGGCACTGCCGACCCAGAGCTGTGCCCCGGCTTCAGTTCTCTGTATCTCAGGAAGTTTTTTATTTATACATTTATTTCATCCATAATCTCTGGCGCCTAAAGGGTTATCAGCCGAGCGCGCTGGCCAATTGCGCCACAGAGACAAACAGCCTGCTCAATAAAATATTTGCGAGTCGACAAGCCGCAATATCTTTTTTTTTAAAGAGAGCCAGCAACATTCGAAAGTTCAGCCCCTGTCCAATCAACTGTGTTTAATGGAGAGCGAGGGCATCAATCTTTCTACCTTTGAGCTAAATCCCCTGTACCAATGTAGCTATAAAAAAACTGGAAGTCTTTCAATCAATCGACTCTCGCCAATTTATTGCGCACTCAATATACTGCAGTTAATCTGGATATTGAGGAAAAATTGCAAGATAATGTTATTTGACATAATGCCGGTGTATTTGCTTACTTTTTCAAGCAGACTTGGCAATTGAACCTCGTTCAGCAGTGCCTTTCATCAGATAGTAAAGCGAGCAGATTTTCCATTGTAAAAAAACTAGTATGTTCGCTCACCATTAGCGACTCTGGTGGGACTCGAACCCACAACCCTTTGAATGCCCTTGCAAATTATGCCTAGAAGTCCAATGCGCTATCCATTGCGCCACAGAGCCCATACATCCTTCCATGATGCTTATTTCCACAAACGCAAAACACGGTTTTCATCCAAAATGGGTCCACATCAGTCATTCCTTGCCAACAAACTGAGATTCAAAAAGTGAAAAGAGTGCAGTTAATCTGTGTGTGCAGGGATACTTTTCCATCTTATTCCAATTTGTAACAGCAGCGCATTTTCTGTCGTTGTAAATGATTTGCATGCTTGAATGGACAACTGAGTAGTAGTAGGTTTGAGATGGGCCGGTAATTATTTAGCACTGTGGCATCAAGACTGCTCTTCTTTAAGACAGGCTTAATGACTGCAGTTTTAAGGATCTTGGGAAAATTCCAGATCCAAGCAACATGTTGACTTTTTGATTGATTGGAGCCAACAGACTGCTCACCATAGACTTTAAAAATCTAGTAGGCAATGCATAAAGGCAGCATGTAGTGGAACTCAGACTTGTGGTGATCTCTTGGAAAGTTTTGTCAGCCACAAATGCAAAATGGGTTAACTCCAGTTGTCTAGCTGGCTGCGTGCTTGTTATCTGCAAATAATGGTATTTTTAATGTTCTGAACTGAGTCTTGCAAAGAAGACTGCAAACTCATTGCACCTGGAGAAATACAGAAACCATCAAAGTAACATTTACCACACTGTAATTTGAAATATTAACCTGCTTTGTCATTAGCAGGTCCAGAGTGTGCCCTTTGCCCTTGGTGGGGCCACTCAGGTGCTGAGTAAGACCAAAGCTTCTGAGGACAGCGCCAAACTCTTTAGAAGAAGACGAGGTTGAGCGGGACGTGAAGGAAGGAAGGAACAGTCACTCACGTACGGGAAACTCCTACCAAGCAGTGGCCAGCCTATAGCACACTGGGATTCTGTGGTAATTGAACCAAATTTAGCAGTTCCTTTCATCAGTTAATAACACAAGCAGGCTTTCCTATTTACCAATGTAGATAACAGGGGTTACAACAGTGACTCTGGTGGGTCTCGAACTCACAGCCTTTGAATGCCTTTGCAACTTTTGTCTGATTCCCCTTTTTCACAAAAGCAAAACAGTCATCCAAAAACGGTCTACATCAATCAATCAATCCTTACCATCAAACTGAGAAACAAGGAGTGAAAAGAGTGCATTTACTCTGTTTATTCAGGGATACTTTTCAATCTCTAATTAAAAAATGTAAAAGAGCTCTTTCAGTGATAAGTTTTTTCTGTACATGTAAACAACTGATTTGCTTGAAAGGCTATCATGAAGGCACTGCTGGGATTTGAACCCAAGATCTCCTGTTTACTAGACAGGCACTTTGACCATCTAAGCCACAGCTCCTCTTAAAAGCTACTCCAACCTGTTTCAGCTAGATATTCAGTGACCAATATTACCTCATATATTTTGCCTGCTATACCTCTTCCAATCGTCCCTGGGTGGGCTCGAACCACCAACCTCCCGGTTAACAGCCGAGCGCGCTGGCCAATTGCGCCACAGAGACAAACAGCCCGCTCAATAAAATATTTGCGAGTCGACAAGCCGCAATATTTTTTTTTTTAAAGAGAGCCAGCAACATTCGAAAGTTCAGCCCCTGTCCAATCAACTGTGTTTAATGGAGAGCGAGGGCATCAATCTTTCTACCTTTGAGCTAAATCCCCTGTACCAATGTAGCTATAAAAAAACTGGAAGTCTTTCAATCAATCGACTCTCGCCAATTTATTGCGCACTCAATATCCTGCAGTTAATCTGGATATTGAGGAAAATGTGCAAGATAATGTTATTTGACATAATGCCGATGTATTTGCTTACTTTTTCAAGCACACTTGGCAATTGAACCTCGTTGAGCAGTGCCTTTCATCAGATAGTAAAGCGAGCAGATTTTCCATTGTAAAAAAACTAGTATGTTCTCTCACCATTAGCTACTCTGGTGGGACTCGAACCCACAACCTTTGAATATCCTTGCAAATTATGCCTAGAAGTCCAATGCGCTATCCATTGCGCCACAGAGCCCATACATCCTTCCATGATGCTCATTTCCACAAACGCAAAACACGGTTTTCATCCAAAATGGGTCCACATCAGTCATTCCTTGCCAACAAACTGAGAATCAAAAAGTGAAAAGAGTGCAGTTAATCTGTGTGTGCAGGGATACTTTTCCATCTTATTCCAATTTGTAACAGCAGCGCATTTTCTGTCGTTGTAAATAATTTGCATGCTTGAATGGACAACTGAGTAGTAGTAGGTTTGAGATGGGCCGGTAATTATTTAGCACTGTGGCATCAAGACTGCTCTTCTTTAAGACAGGCTTAATGACTGCAGTTTTAAGGATCTTGGGAAAATTCCAGATCCAAGCAACATGTTGACTTTTTGATTGATTGGAGCCAACAGACTGCTCACCATAGACTTTAAAAATCTAGTAGGCAATGCATAAAGGCAGCATGTAGTGGAACTCAGACTTGTGGTGATCTCTTGGAAAGTTTTGTCAGCCACAAATGCAAAATGGGTTAACTCCAGTTGTCTAGCTGGCTGCGTGCTTGTTATCTGCAAATAATGGTATTTTTAATGTTCTGAACTGAGTCTTGCAAAGAAGACTGCAAACTCATTGCACCTGGAGAAATACAGAAACCATCAAAGTAACATTTACCACACTGTAATTTGAAATATTAACCTGCTTTGTCATTAGCAGGTCCAGAGTGTGCCCTTTGCCCTTGGTGGGGCCACTCAGGTGCTGAGTAAGACCAAAGCTTCTGAGGACAGCGCCAAACTCTTTAGAAGAAGACGAGGTTGAGCGGGACGTGAAGGAAGGAAGGAACAGTCACTCACGTACGGGAAACTCCTACCAAGCAGTGGCCAGCCTATAGCACACTGGGATTCTGTGGTAATTGAACCAAATTTAGCAGTTCCTTTCATCAGTTAATAACACAAGCAGGCTTTCCTATTTACCAATGTAGATAACAGGGGTTACAACAGTGACTCTGGTGGGTCTCGAACTCACAGCCTTTGAATGCCTTTGCAACTTTTGTCTGATTCCCCTTTTTCACAAAAGCAAAACAGTCATCCAAAAACGGTCTACATCAATCAATCAATCCTTACCATCAAACTGAGAAACAAGGAGTGAAAAGAGTGCATTTACTCTGTTTATTCAGGGATACTTTTCAATCTCTAATTAAAAAATGTAAAAGAGCTCTTTCGGGTGATAAGTTTTTCTGTACATGTAAACAACTGATTTGCTTGAAAGGCTATCATGAAGGCACTGCTGGGATTTGAACCCAGGATCTCCTGTTTACTAGACAGGCAATTTGACCATCTAAGCCACAGCACCTCTTAAAAGCTACTCCAACCTGTTTCAGCTAGATATTCAGTGACCAGTATTACCTCATAGATTTTGCCTGCTATACCTCTTCCAATCGTCCCTGGGTGGGCTCGAACCACCAACCTCCCGGTTAACAGCCGAGCGCGCTGGCCAATTGCGCCACAGAGACAAACAGCCTGCTCAATAAAATATTTGCGAGTCGACAAGCCGCAATATCTTTTTTTTTAAAGAGAGCCAGCAACATTCGAAAGTTCAGCCCCTGTCCAATCAACTGTGTTTAATGGAGAGCGAGGGCATCAATCTTTCTACCTTTGAGCTAAATCCCCTGTACCAATGTAGCTATAAAAAAACTGGAAGTCTTTCAATCAATCGACTCTCGCCAATTTATTGCGCACTCAATATCCTGCAGTTAATCTGGATATTGAGGAAAATGTGCAAGATAATGTTATTTGACATAATGCCGATGTATTTGCTTACTTTTTCAAGCACACTTGGCAATTGAACCTCGTTCAGCAGTGCCTTTCATCAGATAGTAAAGCGAGCAGATTTTCCATTGTAAAAAACCTAGTATGTTCTCTCACCATTAGCGACTCTGGTGGGACTCGAACCCACAACCTTTGAATGCCCTTATAAATTATAGTGTACTATTGCCGAAAAATGACAGAGTCTTTTCAGGTATAGTGTACTATTTCGGTTTTTACTCTAAGTCCCTCAGGGGCATATGGTGCTATACTATGATGGTCAGATCACCTCCAGGCCCCAGGGGAGTGCTTTTCTGGGGGCAAACAGTGCACTGATGATGGGGGATTATTTCATTTTGCTCATTTTGGTGTTTTTTCACATTTTAACCCATTTTCACCCCTTTTGCTCACATCTTCAAACTCGGGCCCTGATTACAAGTTCTGACCAAATGATGACAAACACGGTATTTATTATGTATTTTTTTCATTTTTTTTATTTTTCCAACTTATACATCCATCATTGGTGCCAGGCAGGTTGTGGAGAAAGCAGTGAAGAAAGGAGAGAGCCATCACAGAAAAGATGTCCATCCAGGGTCAAGGTACCCTGCACTTTTACATATCCAAATGACAGCATTTAAAGTTTTTTAGCGTATGGTATCTCTCGTTGCATGGAACCGCACAGAGGCCAACGCCACACTGACGGCACCTGTACTTTGATTGCCGCCTGCCTTTGGTACGAGAGCGGTCAGAGCACACGGCGCAGTCTGGACGTCCCTCTGCTTGACAAAGCCAATGACGCTCTGTGAGTCTCTGTGGCATTTCACCCTCCGGTCTTGAGCGCCTCTCTTGTTTTTTGGAGTGATCAGCCAGTAATGCATCAATAATGTTCTGAATGTAAACCTTTAAAGGTTTGTGTGGGCCTGGAGTGGATTTGGTGTATATGATGTGTGAGTTGACAATACTTATGCTTATAATGGCATTGAATATGCGATGATACCATTTCCGGGACCTGTGTGGAAAGAGGTATGTCTTCATCCTCTGGTCAGCAGTGTCCACTCCACCCATGTAGGCGTTGTACTGGTCGACACATACAGGTCTTTTGATGTCACGGAAGCCAGTGTCATCTGTCTTGGATCGGATCCTCCTCTGAACACAATCATTTCCATGGACTGTGGACAACATGGTGAGACGTTTAGTATCGTGCCAAGCACAAGCCAGGAGTTTTCCCTTTCTGCAAAAAACTGGGTCATCTCCTTTTTTCAGCTGTAAGACACTTTTACCAAGGCATTTTGGCATCCCCAACCTGGTAATCCTTACCGTCCCACACAGTCCAGTTTCCAAATCTGCTAATTCATTTGCAATTACAGGCGAGGTATAGTAACTGTCCATGTAAATCTCGTGTCCTTTGCCCGTAAAGGGAGAAACCAACTCACGGACAACTGCGTGTGTTGCACTGATGTTGCTTGCATTATTTTTGTACTGTCCAGTGTGCATTGACCAGCGCAAAACATACCCTGAACAGCTTTCACTCAGGGCATACACTCTATAGCCATATTTGTCAGGTTTATTCGGAGAGTAACATTTTAGTGAAGATCTCCCCTTGAAAGCTATTGTCATTTCATCTAAAGAAAGCTCCTTGATTGGACTGTAAACTGCTGCAAATTTGGGAATAATCAAATCTATTATTGGGCGGACTTTGAACAGTTTATCGTGCCCGGGCTCGCCTGTTCTCACATAATCATTATTGTTGACAAAATGAAAGAACGAAAGAATGATTTCAAATCTGTTTCTTGACATTACATTTCCAAATCCAGGCGTTTGTGTAAGCCAAAATGTTCCCCAGTAATCCTCGATTTCAGGTTTCTCAACAAGGCCCATGGAGAGATGCAAAGCGAAGAAAGCTTTCATTTCGGTGACTGATACATCATACCACTCAAGAAATCTTGAATGTGGCTTCAGAATCATAGGTGCCATACACTGATGTGCATATCTATTTGTCTCATCAGTAATGAAAGTCCAAAACTGATCGGTCAGAAAGAGTGACAGAATATCAAATGGATTAGCATCCGTCAGATCCATCTCTCCTGTGTAGCCAACTGGGTCTTCAAAAGGTTTGATCCATGCCTCAAATACCTCGACCTCTCTCAGCATGTCCCAGCTCTCATCCACCGGGCAAGTTTTACTGCAGCCACTGGTTCCACTGGTTCCTCGCCTCCGTCTGTCCTTTGCATCTGTCCGTTGTTTCGAAGTCCCTTCATCTCCACTTGGAAATCCATCGTCACTCTCGGGGAGATAATACCCTTCAGAGTCAGAATCTGCTGTAAATTGCATGCCACGTGTACTTCCTCCAGCCATTTTTTTCCTTACCGGATCTGCCCTGGATCATACCTGGCTAATAAAGGGAAGTTGCACCGAACCGACCAATGACTGAAGTGATTCATTTTCTACTATTATTTCATTAATTTCCTTGTACGGTAAAGTTGCATTTCTGCGACTTTGGCGCTTAAAGGGTTTTAAGAGAGGGAAAAGTATTGCTGCACATCAAGATTGTTTGCACTGTTTGCACTCCTTGTTTCTCATTTTTTGGGCAAGGGATGATTGATGTAAGACTTGTAGCTTTGGATCACCGTTATCCTTCCAAGGAGCAGTCTGCGGTTCCATGGTGTAATGGTTAGCACACTTTGAATCCAGCGATCCGAGTTCAAATCTCAGTGGAACCTTGAGTGCCCCGAGAGTAGCGTTACTCTTTTGAAAAAGTGCAGAAACATGAAGAATCTTTGGGTAAAATCTGTGCTTACCCCCTGAAAGGAGCTAACCAAAGCATACAAACTAAACAAAGCTGTTAAAATCTGGAGCTGGTTTTCTTATGACCAAGCTTATGATTCAACGCCTGGATTACAAAAGGCGTAAACGTTTCACCGCATTGCAACAGAAACTCAAATGAAAAGCATTGACGTTTTGAAGGAATCCTTTGACTTGGAGAGACAGGACTTTTATAGGACTTATTATGAGCAAGAAATGAAACAAAGAAATGACCACTATAATCCTCTGACAGTAATCTTCGTTGAAACCAATCAATCAGAACTTGCGAGGGGAATCATTTCTAAATGATCTCAATGCATTGGTAATCTGGACGACGTTCTGCTAAGTATATTCTAAACCAATGGGAACGAGAAGTGAACCTGGTTTTGTCTGACCAAGAGTGTGGAAATGTAGGAACAGCCCTGAGGAAGACCACAAAATCACATGCCTGAAGGGGAAAAATATGTTTTTTTCACCACACCATGTCAAAGTGCCCATTATTCACAAGGAAATGCTAACTGCTGGAGAACCCAGCAGGCAAACCACTATCAGGTGTTTTGGGGCTGTGCTGTTGCTCAAAAATAATGGACTGAAATTCACAGGGCACTGCAGACTGTTTTTGACTTTGCCATTCCACTCAAATTTAAAACTATGTACTTGGGCCTCAACACTCCTGCCATGGACACAATAAATGGATACCCTTGGAACATACTTTTGGCTGTAGAGAAAAAGGCCATCACAAAGAAATGCTCGACACCAACCACGCCAACGATCAAAGACTTGACTGACATAGTAACAGACATTAGACATTGGATGAATGGAAAACAGTGACATTCAGGCATAACCCTTTAGGCGCCAGAGATTATGGATGAAATAAATGTATAAATAAAAAACTTCCTGAGATACAGAGAACTGAAGCCGGGGCACAGCTCTGGGTCGGCAGTGCCCCTGGAGGCCCGTAGAAGCTCCACACTCCAGTTGATTCTTGGATAAAAGGGCACCCAGCCGGTCTCGAACTCGCGTGAGGCGGAGCAGGGATCATCCACCCCGCACACGGCCAGACTTTGCCCGGCCAGGGAGCACCTTCTGCGGGTCGGAGGCTCCGGGTCGGAGCCCCTGGAGCCTGGAGCCCTCACCGGGTCCCGAACTCGGCTGCCGGAGGCAGTGCAGTGCCTCATGGATAAAAGGGCACCCAGCCGGTCTCGAACTCGCGTGAGGCGGAGCAGGGATCATCCACCCCGCACACGGCCAGACTTTGCCCGGCCAGGGAGCACCTTCTGCGGGTCGGAGGCTCCGGGTCGGAGCCCCTGGAGCCTGGAGCCCTCACCGGGCCCCGAACTCGGCTGCCGGAGGCAGTGCAGTGCCTCATGGATAAAAGGGCACCCAGCAGGTCTCGAACTCGCGTGAGGCGGAGCAGGGATCATCCACCCCGCACACGGCCAGACTTTGCCAGGCCAGGGAGCACCTTCTGCGGGTCGGAGGCTCCGGGTCGGAGCCCCTGGAGCCTGGAGCCCTCACCGGGCCCCGAACTCGGCTGCCGGAGGCAGTGCAGTGCCTCATGGATAAAAGGGCACCCAGCCGGTCTCGAACTCGCGTGAGGCGGAGCAGGGATCATCCACCCCGCACACGGCCAGACGTGTGCTGCTCGGCTGCCGGAGGCAGTGCAGTGCCTCATGGATAAAAGGGCACCCAGCCGGTCTCGAACTCGCGTGAGGCGGAGCAGGGATCATCCACCCCGCACACGGCCAGACTTTGCCCGGGCAGGGAGAACCTTCTGCGGGTCGGAGGCTCCGGGTCGGAGCCCCTGGAGCCTGGAGCCCTCACCGGGCCCCGAACTCGGCTGCCGGAGGCAGTGCAGTGCCTCATGGATAAAAGGGCACCCAGCCGGTCTCGAACTCGCGTGAGGCGGAGCAGGGATCATCCACCCCGCACACGGCCAGACTTTGCCCGGCCAGGGAGCACCTTCTGCGGGTCGGAGGCTCCGGGTCGGAGCCCCTGGAGCCTGGAGCCCTCACCGGGCCCCGAACTCGGCTGCCGGAGGCAGTGCAGTGCCTCATGGATAAAAGGTCACCCAGCCGGTCTCGAACTCGCGTGAGGCGGAGCAGGGATCATCCACCCCGCACACGGCCAGACTTTGCCCGGCCAGGGAGCACCTTCTGCGAGTCGGAGGCTCCGGGTCGGAGCCCCTGGAGCCTGGAGCCCTCACCGGGCCCCGAACTCGGCTGCCGGAGGCAGTGCAGTGCCTCATGGATAAAAGTGCACCCAGCCGGTCTCGAACTCGCGTGAGGCGGAGCAGGGATCATCCACCCCGCACACGGCCAGACTTTGCCCGGCCAGGGAGCACCTTCTGCGGGTCGGAGGCTCCGGGTCGGAGCCCCTGGAGCCTGGAGCCCTCACCGGGCCCCGAACTCGGCTGCCGGAGGCAGTGCAGTGCCTCATGGATAAAAGGGCACCCAGCCGGTCTCGAACTCGCGTGAGGCGGAGCAGGGATCATCCACCCCGCACACGACCAGACTTTGCCCGGGGAAGGGCCACTCTGGCTGGGCATGGCCCCCACTGAGCACCCCCTGGAACCCCTGGAGCCCCCGGAGCACCTCCAGAGCCACCCCCCACTCCTCCAGACTCTGCCCGGGGAAGGGCCACTCTGGCTGGGCATGGCCTCCACTGAGCACCCCCTGGAGCCCCCGGAGCACCTCCAGAGCCACCCCCCACTCTCCCCAGACTATGCCCGGGGAAGGGCCACTCTGGCTGGGCATGGCCTCCGCCGAGCACCCCCTGGAACCCCTGGAGCTCCTCCAGAGCCACCCCCCACTCCTCCAGACTCACCCCGAGGAAGGGCCACTCTGGCTGGGCATGGCCTCCACTGAGCACCCCCTGGAGCCCCCGGAGCACCTCCAGAGCCACCCCCCACTCTCCCCAGACTATGCCCGGGGAAGGGCCACTCTGGCTGGGCATGGCCTCCGCCGAGCACCCCCTGGAACCCCTCCAGAGCCACCCCCCACTCCTCCAGACTTTGCCCGGGGAAGGGCCACTCTGGCTGGGCATGGCCCCCACTGAGCACCCCCTGGAACCCCTGGAGCCCCCGGAGCTCCTCCAGAACCACCCCCCACTCCTCCAGACTCTGCCCGGGGAAGGGCCACTCTCGCTGGGCATGGCCTCCACTGAGCACCCCCTGGAGCCCCCGGAGCACCTCCAGAGCCACCCCCCACTCCTCCAGACTCACCCCGGGGAAGGGCCACTCTGGCTGGGCATGGCCCCCACTGAGCACCCCTGGAACCCCTGGAGCCCCCGGAGCACCTCCAGAGCCACCCCCCACTCTCCCCAGATTCTGCCCGGGGAAGGGCCACTCTGGCTGGGCATGGCCTCCACTGAGCACCCCCTGGAGCCCCCGGAGCACCTCCAGAGCCACCCCCCACTCTCCCCAGACTATGCCCGGGGAAGGGCCACTCTGGCTGGGCATGGCCTCCGCCGAGCACCCCCTGGAACCCCTGGAGCCCCTCCAGAGCCACCCCCCACTCCTCCAGACTCACCCCGGGGAAGGGCCACTCTGGCTGGGCATGGCCCCCACTGAGCACCCCCTGGAACCCCTGGAGCACCTCCAGAGCCACCCCCCACTCTCCCCAGACTATGCTCGGGGAAGGTCCACTCTGGCTGGGCATGGCCTCCGCCGAGCACCCCCCTGGAACCCCTGGAGCCCCTCCAGAGCCACCCCCCACTCTCCCCAGATTCTGCCCGGGAAAGGGCCACTCTGGCTGGGCATGGCCTCCACTGAGCACCCCCTGGAGCCCCCGGAGCACCTCCAGAGCCACCCCCCACTCCTCCAGACTCTGCCCGGGGAAGGGAAGCTCTGGCTGGGCATGGCCTCCACTGAGCACCCCCTGGAGCCCCCGGAGCACCTCCAGAGCCACCCCCCACTCTCCCCAGACTATGCCCGGGGAAGGGCCACTCTGGCTGGGCATGGCCTCCGCCGAGCACCCCCTGGAACCCCTGGAGCCCCTCCAGAGCCACCCCCCACTCCTCCAGACTCACCCCGGGGAAGGGCCACTCTGGCTGGGCATGGCCTCCGCCGAGCACCCCCTGGAACCCCTGGAGCCCCTCCAGAGCCACCCCCCACTCCTCCAGACTCACCCCGGGGAAGGGACACTCTGGCTGGGCATGGCCCCCACTGAGCACCCCCTGGAACCCCTGGAGCCCCCGGAGCACCTCCAGAGCCACCCCCCACTCTCCCCAGATTCTGCCCGGGGAAGGGCCACTCTGGCTGGGCATGGCCTCCACTGAGCACCCCCTGGAGCCCCCAGAGCACCTCCAGAGCCACCCCCCACTCCTCCAGACTCACCCCGGGGAAGGGCCACTCTGGCTGGGCATGGCCCCCACTGAGCACCCCCTGGAACCCCTGGAGCCCCCGGAGCACCTCCAGAGCCACCCCCCACTCTCCCCAGATTCTGCCCGGGGAAGGGCCACTCTGGCTGGGCATGGCCTCCGCCGAGCACCCCCTGGAACCCCTGGAGCCCCTCCAGAGCCACCCCGCATTCCCCCAAACTCAGTCTGGGGACGGGCCACTCTTCCCCGGGTTGCAGGCTCTGGGACTCCGGGGATGACCACCGGGGACCAGGCCCTCCCTTCGAACCCGGGGACCCACACTTAAGCACCCCAACACGAGCTACACACCCTTGGTGCAGCCCCCTGGAAGTCCGTGCCTTTGGTACTCTGAGCCACTTTAAAAGATAAAAAGCACCAGGACCCCAAGGCCCTGGCTCCCCTGTCCCCTACACCACACTTTGAGGCAGGGCCCTTGCCCTCCACTGGCTGCCCCCGCGCCCAATGTACTCCATAACCGAAGAAGAGAGGGGGACCCGGAGGCCCGCCTACTAGGGTAACAGGTTTAATTTAGAGCCGGGGCTCTGGACCACAAATGCCAACAACCCCGCAGTGCGCAGGAGCCTTCGAAGCTGGATGAAACCAGAACGGGGCCCTACGATGGCGGTGACCAGCCAGTTGATAGCAAAGTGAGCCCTGGACAGGAGCTGCATTTGACAAACTCAGAGACGAGGAAGGGACCGGAGTCGGACCAAATATATCATCTGGCGCTGTGTCCAGCGTGAGGGTGAGCCAGCGCAAATCAGGACCACAAATGCCAACAACCCCGCAGTGCGCAGGAGCCTTCGAAGCTGGATGAAACCAGAACGGGGCCCTACGATGGCGGTGACCAGCCAGTTGATAGCAAAGTGAGCCCTGGACAGGCGCTGCATTTGACAAACTCAGAGACGAGGAAGGGACCGGAGTCGGACCAAATATATCATCTGGCGCTGTGTCCAGCGTGAGGGTGAGCCAGCGCAAATCAGGACCACAAATGCCAACAACCCCGCAGTGCGCAGGAGCCTTCGAAGCTGGATGAAACCAGAACGGGGCTCTACGATGGCGGTGACCAGCCAGTTGATAGCAAAGTGAGCCCTGGACAGGCGCTGCATTTGACAAACTCAGAGACGAGGAAGGGACCGGAGTCGGACCAAATATATCATCTGGCGCTGTGTCCAGCGTAAGGGTGAGCCAGCGCAAATCAGGACCACAAATGCCAACAACCCCGCAGTGCGCAGGAGCCTTCGAAGCTGGATGAAACCAGAACGGGGCCCTACGATGGCGGTGACCAGCCAGTTGATAGCAAAGTGAGCCCTGGACAGGCGCTGCATTTGACAAACTCAGAGACGAGGAAGGGACCGGAGTCGGACCAAATATATCATCTGGCGCTGTGTCCAGCGTAAGGGTGAGCCAGCGCAAATCAGGACCACAAATGCCAACAACCCCGCAGTGCGCAGGAGCCTTCGAAGCTGGATGAAACCAGAACGGGGCCCTACGATGGCGGTGACCAGCCAGTTGATAGCAAAGTGAGCCCTGGACAGGCGCTGCATTTGACAAACTCAGAGACGAGGAAGGGACCGGAGTCGGACCAAAAATATGCGCCGGCCCTGCCCCCCGCCCCGCGCAGAGCCATCGGGCACGTTGAGGCTGAAGGGGACTGGCGCAGAGCCCTTGGGCCCAGGGGCTAAGCGCAGCCATCATCCTTCAAGCCGCGCCTCCTGCTGCGCGGGGGTGAGTGACAATGGGCTCGGACTGTGGTTATCGTCGGACGCGTTGAGGCTGAAGGAGACTGGCGCAGAGCCCCTGTAACAGGGGCTAAGCGCAGCCATCATCCTCCAAGCCGCGCGTCCTTCAGTGCGGGGGTGAGTGACAGTGGGCCTGGACTGTTGTTCCACCGGACGCTTTGAGGCTGAAGGGGACTGGTGCAGAGCCCCTGTGCCAGGGGCTAAGCGCAGCCATCATCCTCCAAGCCGCGCGTCCTTCTGCGCAGGGGTGAGTGACAGTGGACCCGGACTGTGTTCCCACCGGACGCGTTGAGGCTGAAGGGGACTGGCTCAGAGCCCCTGGCACAGGGGCTAAGCGCAGCCATCATCCTCCAAGCCGCGCGTCCTTCAGTGCGGGGGTGAGTGACAGTGGGCCTGGACTGTTGTTCCACCGGACGCGTTGAGGCTGAAGGGGACTGGTGCAGAGCCCCTGTGCCAGGGGCTAAGCGCAGCCATCATCCTCCAAGCCGCGCGTCCTTCTGCGCAGGGGTGAGTGACAGTGGAACCGGACTGTGTTCCCACCGGACGCGTTGAGGCTGAAGGGGACTGGCTCAGAGCCCCTGGCACAGGGGCTAAGCACAGCTATCATCCTTCAAGCCGAGCGTCCTTCAGTGCGGGGGTGAGTGACAGAGGGCCTGGACTGTTGTTCCACCGGACGCGTTGAGGCTGAAGGGGACTGGTGCAGAGCCCCTGTGCCAGGGGCCAAGCGCAGCCATCATCCTCCAAGCCGCGCGTCCTTCTGCGCAGGGGTGAGTGACAATGGACCCGGACAGTGTTCCCACCGGACGCGTTGAGGCTGAAGGGGACTGGCTCAGAGCCCCTGGCACAGGGGCTAAGCGCAGCCATCATCCTTCAAGCCGCGCGTCCTTCAGTGCGGGGGTGAGTGACGGTCCCATCTCCGGAGACAAGGGGCCAGGCGCGGGGGAAGCCAGTCAGACTGAAGCCCCGCGCCTGGTGGGACCTCTGTCTCGGCCTCGCTTCCAACGTGTCCGGCGTGAGGTTAGCCGGAGCAAACCACAGCCGCAAAATGTAAACAAACCCGCAGTGCGCAGGAGCCTTCGAAGCTGGATAAAACCAGAACGGGGCCCTACGATGGCGGGTCTTGAGTGCCAATAGACCAAGCTCCTTGTCTGGTATACATAGAACCATGATTTGTACCATTTTCATGGTTGATTCATGGATGATCCCTGCTCCGCCTCACGCGAGTTGGACGGCTGGGTGCCTTTTATCCATGAGGCACTGCACTGCCTCCGGCAGCCGAGTTCGGGGCCCGGTGAGGGCTCCAGGCTCCAGGGGCTCCGACCCGGAGCCTCCGACCCGCAGAAGGTGCTCCCTGGCCGGGCAAAGTCTGGCCGTGTGCGGGGTGGATGGCCCTGGGTCTGGGCGGCGCTAAGATCACGGAGCGGGTCACCTCCGCGTACAGCCCGTGGTCAGCGTGACACCGTGCTCTGCCCCGAGCAATCAGAGCAAACAGGAAGCTTCTGGAAGTGCCCGGGAGTCTGGTAAAATCAAGCCGAAAATAGACCCTCTCATGCCCGGTCTGAGCGGCGCTTAGAGCCCGGAGGAGCGCGGAGCGCGGGGCTCCATTCAGAGCCTCCGTGATCCGACGCTCACCTCCGCACCTCCGAACCATGACTTGAGATTACGGCTGTGAAGGAGCCTTGGAAGCTGGATAAAACAAGAACGGGGCCCATCGATCGCGGTTCTCGGGTGCCCGTCAAACGAGCTCCTTGCCCGGTAGCCGCACAACCAGGAAATGTACCTGTTTCGATTGCGAAAAACGTCATTCTCAAAAACCGCCCGCCCCTCCCTCCCAGCATTACCATTTTGCACATTCCGCGTGAGAGCAGCGTAAGAATTTCTCGGGAGCAGCGTGATTTAGCCCGGGAATCTTGAGCTGAACGCTTATTCCCACGAGCCCAAAAAACGACTAAGTCCAACGGTATATAGTGTACTATTGCCGAAAAACGACAGAGTCGCTCGGGTATAGTGTACTATTGCCGAAAAAAGACAGAGTCTTTTCAGGCATAGTGTACTATTTCGGTTTTTACTCTAAGTCCCTCAGGGGCATATGGTGCTATACTCTGATGGTCAGATCACCTCCAGGCCCCAGGGGAGTGCTTTTCTGGGGGCAAACAGTGCACTGATGATGGGGGATTATTTCATTTTGCTCATTTTGGTGTTTTTTCACATTTTAACCCATTTTCACCCCTTTTGCTCACAACTTCATACTACGGCCCGGAAAAACGACAGAGTCCCTCGGGTATAGTGTACTATTGCCGAAAAACGACAGAGTCTTTTCAGGCATAGTGTACTATTTCGGTTTTTACTCTAAGTCCCTCAGGGGCATATGGTGCTATACTCTGATGGTCAGATCACCTCCAGGCCCCAGGGGAGTGCTTTTCTGGGGGCAAACAGTGCACTGATGATGGGGGATTATTTCATTTTGCTCATTTTGGTGTTTTTTCACATTTTAACCCATTTTCACCCCTTTTGCTCACAACTTCATACTACGGCCCGGAAAAACGACAGAGTCGCTCGGGTATAGTGTACTATTGCCGAAAAACGACAGAGTCCCTCGGGTATAGTGTACTATTTCGTTTTTTACTCTAAGTCCCTCAGGGGCATATGGTGCTATACTCTGATGGTCAGATCACCTCCAGGCCCCAGGGGAGTGCTTTTCTGGGGGCAAACAGTGCACTGATGATGGGGGATTATTTCATTTTGCTCATTTTGGTGTTTTTTCACATTTTAACCCATTTTCACCCCTTTTGCTCACAACTTCATACTACGGCCCGGAAAAACGACAGAGTCCCTCGGGTATAGTGTACTATTGCCGAAAAACGACAGAGTCTTTTCAGGCATAGTGTACTATTTCGGTTTTTACTCTAAGTCCCTCAGGGGCATATGGTGCTATACTCTGATGGTCAGATCACCTCCAGGCCCCAGGGGAGTGCTTTTCTGGGGGCAAACAGTGCACTGATGATGGGGGATTATTTCATTTTGCTCATTTTGGTGTTTTTTCACATTTTAACCCATTTTCACCCCTTTTGCTCACAACTTCATACTACGGCCCGGAAAAACGACAGAGTCCCTCGGGTATAGTGTACTATTGCCGAAAAACGACAGAGTCTTTTCAGGCATAGTGTACTATTTCGGTTTTTACTCTAAGTCCCTCAGGGGCATATGGTGCTATACTCTGATGGTCAGATCACCTCCAGGCCCCAGGGGAGTGCTTTTCTGGGGGCAAACAGTGCACTGATGATGGGGGATTATTTCATTTTGCTCATTTTGGTGTTTTTTCACATTTTAACCCATTTTCACCCCTTTTGCTCACAACTTCATACTACGGCCCGGAAAAACGACAGAGTCCCTCGGGTATAGTGTACTATTGCCGAAAAACGACAGAGTCCCTCGGGTATAGTGTACTATTTCGTTTTTTACTCTAAGTCCCTCAGGGGCATATGGTGCTATACTCTGATGGTCAGATCACCTCCAGGCCCCAGGGGAGTGCTTTTCTGGGGGCAAACAGTGCACTGATGATGGGGGATTATTTCATTTTGCTCATTTTGGTGTTTTTTCACATTTTAACCCATTTTCACCCCTTTTGCTCACAACTTCATACTACGGCCCGGAAAAACGACAGAGTCCCTCGGGTATAGTGTACTATTGCCGAAAAACGACAGAGTCTTTTCAGGCATAGTGTACTATTTCGGTTTTTACTCTAAGTCCCTCAGGGGCATATGGTGCTATACTCTGATGGTCAGATCACCTCCAGGCCCCAGGGGAGTGCTTTTCTGGGGGCAAACAGTGCACTGATGATGGGGGATTATTTCATTTTGCTCATTTTGGTGTTTTTTCACATTTTAACCCATTTTCACCCCTTTTGCTCACAACTTCATACTACGGCCCGGAAAAACGACAGAGTCCCTCGGGTATAGTGTACTATTGCCGAAAAACGACAGAGTCCCTCGGGTATAGTGTACTATTTCGGTTTTTACTCTAAGTCCCTCAGGGGCATATGGTGCTATACTCTGATGGTCAGATCACCTCCAGGCCCCAGGGGAGTGCTTTTCTGGGGGCAAACAGTGCACTGATGATGGGGGATTATTTCATTTTGCTCATTTTGGTGTTTTTTCACATTTTAACCCATTTTCACCCCTTTTGCTCACAACTTCATACTACGGCCCGGAAAAACGACAGAGTCCCTCGGGTATAGTGTACTATTGCCGAAAAACGACAGAGTCTTTTCAGGCATAGTGTACTATTTCGGTTTTTACTCTAAGTCCCTCAGGGGCATATGGTGCTATACTCTGATGGTCAGATCACCTCCAGGCCCCAGGGGAGTGCTTTTCTGGGGGCAAACAGTGCACTGATGATGGGGGATTATTTCATTTTGCTCATTTTGGTGTTTTTTCACATTTTAACCCATTTTCACCCCTTTTGCTCACAACTTCATACTACGGCCCGGAAAAACGACAGAGTCGCTCGGGTATAGTGTACTATTGCCGAAAAACGACAGAGTCCCTCGGGTATAGTGTACTATTTCGTTTTTTACTCTAAGTCCCTCAGGGGCATATGGTGCTATACTCTGATGGTCAGATCACCTCCAGGCCCCAGGGGAGTGCTTTTCTGGGGGCAAACAGTGCACTGATGATGGGGGATTATTTCATTTTGCTCATTTTGGTGTTTTTTCACATTTTAACCCATTTTCACCCCTTTTGCTCACAACTTCATACTACGGCCCGGAAAAACGACAGAGTCGCTCGGGTATAGTGTACTATTGCCGAAAAACGACAGAGTCCCTCGGGTATAGTGTACTATTTCGTTTTTTACTCTAAGTCCCTCAGGGGCATATGGTGCTATACTCTGATGGTCAGATCACCTCCAGGCCCCAGGGGAGTGCTTTTCTGGGGGCAAACAGTGCACTGATGATGGGGGATTATTTCATTTTGCTCATTTTGGTGTTTTTTCACATTTTAACCCATTTTCACCCCTTTTGCTCACAACTTCATACTACGGCCCGGAAAAACGACAGAGTCCCTCGGGTATAGTGTACTATTGCCGAAAAACGACAGAGTCTTTTCAGGCATAGTGTACTATTTCGGTTTTTACTCTAAGTCCCTCAGGGGCATATGGTGCTATACTCTGATGGTCAGATCACCTCCAGGCCCCAGGGGAGTGCTTTTCTGGGGGCAAACAGTGCACCGATGATGGGGGATTATTTCATTTTGCTCATTTTGGTGTTTTTTCACATTTTAACCCATTTTCACCCCTTTTGCTCACAACTTCATACTACGGCCCGGAAAAACGACAGAGTCCCTCGGGTATAGTGTACTATTGCCGAAAAACGACAGAGTCCCTCGGGTATAGTGTACTATTTCGGTTTTTACTCTAAGTCCCTCAGGGGCATATGGTGCTATACTCTGATGGTCAGATCACCTCCAGGCCCCAGGGGAGTGCTTTTCTGGGGGCAAACAGTGCACTGATGATGGGGGATTATTTCATTTTGCTCATTTTGGTGTTTTTTCACATTTTAACCCATTTTCACCCCTTTTGCTCACAACTTCATACTACGGCCCGGAAAAACGACAGAGTCCCTCGGGTATAGTGTACTATTGCCGAAAAACGACAGAGTCTTTTCAGGCATAGTGTACTATTTCGGTTTTTACTCTAAGTCCCTCAGGGGCATATGGTGCTATACTCTGATGGTCAGATCACCTCCAGGCCCCAGGGGAGTGCTTTTCTGGGGGCAAACAGTGCACCGATGATGGGGGATTATTTCATTTTGCTCATTTTGGTGTTTTTTCACATTTTAACCCATTTTCACCCCTTTTGCTCACAACTTCATACTACGGCCCGGAAAAACGACAGAGTCCCTCGGGTATAGTGTACTATTGCCGAAAAACGACAGAGTCCCTCGGGTATAGTGTACTATTTCGGTTTTTACTCTAAGTCCCTCAGGGGCATATGGTGCTATACTCTGATGGTCAGATCACCTCCAGGCCCCAGGGGAGTGCTTTTCTGGGGGCAAACAGTGCACTGATGATGGGGGATTATTTCATTTTGCTCATTTTGGTGTTTTTTCACATTTTAACCCATTTTCACCCCTTTTGCTCACAACTTCATACTACGGCCCGGAAAAACGACAGAGTCCCTCGGGTATAGTGTACTATTGCCGAAAAACGACAGAGTCTTTTCAGGCATAGTGTACTATTTCGGTTTTTACTCTAAGTCCCTCAGGGGCATATGGTGCTATACTCTGATGGTCAGATCACCTCCAGGCCCCAGGGGAGTGCTTTTCTGGGGGCAAACAGTGCACTGATGATGGGGGATTATTTCATTTTGCTCATTTTGGTGTTTTTTCACATTTTAACCCATTTTCACCCCTTTTGCTCACAACTTCATACTACGGCCCGGAAAAACGACAGAGTCGCTCGGGTATAGTGTACTATTGCCGAAAAACGACAGAGTCCCTCGGGTATAGTGTACTATTTCGTTTTTTACTCTAAGTCCCTCAGGGGCATATGGTGCTATACTCTGATGGTCAGATCACCTCCAGGCCCCAGGGGAGTGCTTTTCTGGGGGCAAACAGTGCACTGATGATGGGGGATTATTTCATTTTGCTCATTTTGGTGTTTTTTCACATTTTAACCCATTTTCACCCCTTTTGCTCACAACTTCATACTACGGCCCGGAAAAACGACAGAGTCCCTCGGGTATAGTGTACTATTGCCGAAAAACGACAGTCTTTTCAGGCATAGTGTACTATTTCGGTTTTTACTCTAAGTCCCTCAGGGGCATATGGTGCTATACTCTGATGGTCAGATCACCTCCAGGCCCCAGGGGAGTGCTTTTCTGGGGGCAAACAGTGCACTGATGATGGGGGATTATTTCATTTTGCTCATTTTGGTGTTTTTTCACATTTTAACCCATTTTCACCCCTTTTGCTCACAACTTCATACTACGGCCCGGAAAAACGACAGAGTCGCTCGGGTATAGTGTACTATTGCCGAAAAACGACAGAGTCCCTCGGGTATAGTGTACTATTTCGTTTTTTACTCTAAGTCCCTCAGGGGCATATGGTGCTATACTCTGATGGTCAGATCACCTCCAGGCCCCAGGGGAGTGCTTTTCTGGGGGCAAACAGTGCACTGATGATGGGGGATTATTTCATTTTGCTCATTTTGGTGTTTTTTCACATTTTAACCCATTTTCACCCCTTTTGCTCACAACTTCATACTACGGCCCGGAAAAACGACAGAGTCCCTCGGGTATAGTGTACTATTGCCGAAAAACGACAGAGTCTTTTCAGGCATAGTGTACTATTTCGGTTTTTACTCTAAGTCCCTCAGGGGCATATGGTGCTATACTCTGATGGTCAGATCACCTCCAGGCCCCAGGGGAGTGCTTTTCTGGGGGCAAACAGTGCACTGATGATGGGGGATTATTTCATTTTGCTCATTTTGGTGTTTTTTCACATTTTAACCCATTTTCACCCCTTTTGCTCACAACTTCATACTACGGCCCGGAAAAACGACAGAGTCGCTCGGGTATAGTGTACTATTGCCGAAAAACGACAGAGTCCCTCGGGTATAGTGTACTATTTCGTTTTTTACTCTAAGTCCCTCAGGGGCATATGGTGCTATACTCTGATGGTCAGATCACCTCCAGGCCCCAGGGGAGTGCTTTTCTGGGGGCAAACAGTGCACTGATGATGGGGGATTATTTCATTTTGCTCATTTTGGTGTTTTTTCACATTTTAACCCATTTTCACCCCTTTTGCTCACAACTTCATACTACGGCCCGGAAAAACGACAGAGTCCCTCGGGTATAGTGTACTATTGCCGAAAAACGACAGAGTCTTTTCAGGCATAGTGTACTATTTCGGTTTTTACTCTAAGTCCCTCAGGGGCATATGGTGCTATACTCTGATGGTCAGATCACCTCCAGGCCCCAGGGGAGTGCTTTTCTGGGGGCAAACAGTGCACTGATGATGGGGGATTATTTCATTTTGCTCATTTTGGTGTTTTTTCACATTTTAACCCATTTTCACCCCTTTTGCTCACAACTTCATACTACGGCCCGGAAAAACGACAGAGTCCCTCGGGTATAGTGTACTATTGCCGAAAAACGACAGAGTCCCTCGGGTATAGTGTACTATTTCGGTTTTTACTCTAAGTCCCTCAGGGGCATATGGTGCTATACTCTGATGGTCAGATCACCTCCAGGCCCCAGGGGAGTGCTTTTCTGGGGGCAAACAGTGCACTGATGATGGGGGATTATTTCATTTTGCTCATTTTGGTGTTTTTTCACATTTTAACCCATTTTCACCCCTTTTGCTCACAACTTCATACTACGGCCCGGAAAAACGACAGAGTCCCTCGGGTATAGTGTACTATTGCCGAAAAACGACAGAGTCTTTTCAGGCATAGTGTACTATTTCGGTTTTTACTCTAAGTCCCTCAGGGGCATATGGTGCTATACTCTGATGGTCAGATCACCTCCAGGCCCCAGGGGAGTGCTTTTCTGGGGGCAAACAGTGCACTGATGATGGGGGATTATTTCATTTTGCTCATTTTGGTGTTTTTTCACATTTTAACCCATTTTCACCCCTTTTGCTCACAACTTCATACTACGGCCCGGAAAAACGACAGAGTCCCTCGGGTATAGTGTACTATTGCCGAAAAACGACAGAGTCCCTCGGGTATAGTGTACTATTGCCGAAAAACGACAGAGTCCCTCGGGTATAGTGTACTATTGCCGAAAAACGACAGAGTCCCTCGGGTATAGTGTACTATTGCCGAAAAACGACAGAGTCCCTCGGGTATAGTGTACTATTGCCGAAAAACGACAGAGTCCCTCGGGTATAGTGTACTATTGCCGAAAAACGACAGAGTCCCTCGGGTATAGTGTACTATTGCCGAAAAACGACAGAGTCCCTCGGGTATAGTGTACTATTTCGGTTTTTACTCTAAGTCCCTCAGGGGCATATGGTGCTATACTCTGATGGTCAGATCACCTCCAGGCCCCAGGGGAGTGCTTTTCTGGGGGCAAACAGTGCACTGATGATGGGGGATTATTTCATTTTGCTCATTTTGGTGTTTTTTCACATTTTAACCCATTTTCACCCCTTTTGCTCACAACTTCATACTACGGCCCGGAAAAACGACAGAGTCCCTCGGGTATAGTGTACTATTGCCGAAAAACGACAGAGTCTTTTCAGGCATAGTGTACTATTTCGGTTTTTACTCTAAGTCCCTCAGGGGCATATGGTGCTATACTCTGATGGTCAGATCACCTCCAGGCCCCAGGGGAGTGCTTTTCTGGGGGCAAACAGTGCACTGATGATGGGGGATTATTTCATTTTGCTCATTTTGGTGTTTTTTCACATTTTAACCCATTTTCACCCCTTTTGCTCACAACTTCATACTACGGCCCGGAAAAACGACAGAGTCCCTCGGGTATAGTGTACTATTGCCGAAAAACGACAGAGTCCCTCGGGTATAGTGTACTATTGCCGAAAAACGACAGAGTCCCTCGGGTATAGTGTACTATTGCCGAAAAACGACAGAGTCCCTCGGGTATAGTGTACTATTGCCGAAAAACGACAGAGTCCCTCGGGTATAGTGTACTATTGCCGAAAAACGACAGAGTCCCTCGGGTATAGTGTACTATTGCCGAAAAACGACAGAGTCCCTCGGGTATAGTGTACTATTGGCTGGAAGCTCGGTTTTTTTTCTAAGTCCAGCAGGGGTATATGGTACTATATTCTGGTGGTCAGATCACCTCCAGGCCCCAGGGGAGTGCTTTTCTGGGGGCAAACTGTGCACTGATGATGGGGGATTATTTCATTTTGCTCATTTTGGTGTTTTTTCACATTTTAACCCATTTTCACCCCTTTTGCTCACATCTTCAAACTCGGGCCCTGATTACAAGTTCTGACCAAATGATGACAAACACGGTATTTATTATGTATTTTTTTTTTCATTTTTTTTATTTTTCCAACTTATACATCCATCATTGGTGCCAGGCAGGTTGTGGAGAAAGCAGTGAAGAAAGGAGAGAGCCATCACAGAAAAGATGTCCATCCAGGGTCAAGGTACCCTGCACTTTTACATATCCAAATGACAGCATTTAAAGTTTTTTAGCGTATGGTATCTCTCTTTGCATGGAACCGCACAGAGGCCAACGCCACACTGACGGCACCTGTACTTTGTTTGCCGCCTGCCTTTGGTACGAGAGCGGTCAGAGCACACGGTGCAGTCTGGACGTCCCTCTGCTTGACAAAGCCAATGACGCTCTGTGAGTCTCTGTGGCATTTCACCCTCCGGTCTTGAGCGCCTTTCTTGTTTTTTGGAGTGATCAGCCAGTAATGCATCAATAATGTTCTGAATGTAAACCTTTAAAGGTTTGTGTGGGCCTGGAGTGGATTTGGTGTATATGATGTGTGAGTTGACAATACTTATGCTTATAATGGCATTGAATATGCGATGATACCATTTCCGGGACCTGTGTGGAAAGAGGTATGTCTTCATCCTCTGGTCAGCAGTGTCCACTCCACCCATGTAGGCGTTGTACTGGTCGACACATACAGGTCTTTTGATGTCACGGAAGCCAGTGTCATCTGTCTTGGATCGGATCCTCCTCTGAACACAATCATTTCCATGGACTGTGGACAACATGGTGAGACGTTTAGTATCGTGCCAAGCACAAGCCAGGAGTTTTCCCTTTCTGCAAAAAACTGGGTCATCTCCTTTTTTCAGCTGTAAGACACTTTTACCAAGGCATTTTGGCATCCCCAACCTGGTAATCCTTACCGTCCCACACAGTCCAGTTTCCAAATCTGCTAATTCATTTGCAATTACAGGCGAGGTATAGTAACTGTCCATGTAAATCTCGTGTCCTTTGCCCGTAAAGGGAGAAACCAACTCACGGACAACTGCGTGTGTTGCACTGATGTTGCTTGCATTATTTTTGTACTGTCCAGTGTGCATTGACCAGCGCAAAACATACCCTGAACAGCTTTCACTCAGGGCATACACTCTATAGCCATATTTGTCAGGTTTATTCGGAGAGTAACATTTTAGTGAAGATCTCCCCTTGAAAGCTATTGTCATTTCATCTAAAGAAAGCTCCTTGATTGGACTGTAAACTGCTGCAAATTTGGGAATAATCAAATCTATTATTGGGCGGACTTTGAACAGTTTATCATGCCCGGGCTCGCCTGTTCTCACATAATCATTATTGTTGACAAAATGAAAGAACGAAAGAATGATTTCAAATCTGTTTCTTGACATTACATTTCCAAATCCAGGCGTTTGTGTAAGCCAAAATGTTCCCCAGTAATCCTCGATTTCAGGTTTCTCAACAAGGCCCATGGAGAGATGCAAAGCGAAGAAAGCTTTCATTTCGGTGACTGATACATCATACCACTCAAGAAATCTTGAATGTGGCTTCAGAATCATAGGTGCCATACACTGATGTGCATATCTATTTGTCTCATCAGTAATGAAAGTCCAAAACTGATCGGTCAGAAAGAGTGACAGAATATCAAATGGATTAGCATCCGTCAGATCCATCTCTCCTGTGTAGCCAACTGGGTCTTCAAAAGGTTTGATCCATGCCTCAAATACCTCGACCTCTCTCAGCATGTCCCAGCTCTCATCCACCGGGCAAGTTTTACTGCAGCCACTGGTTCCACTGGTTCCTCGCCTCCGTCTGTCCTTTGCACCTGTCCGTTGTTTCGAAGTCCCTTCATCTCCACTTGGAAATCCATAGTCACTCTCGGGGAGATAATTTCCTTCAGAGTCAGAATCTGCTGTAAATTGCATGCCACGTGTACTTCCTCCAGCCATTTTTTTCCTTACCGGATCTGCCCTGGATCATACCTGGCTAATAAAGGGAAGTTGCACCGAACCGACCAATGACTGAAGTGATTCATTTTCTACTATTATTTCATTAATTTCCTTGTACGGTAAAGTTGCATTTCTGCGACTTTGGCGCTTAAAGGGTTAGTTTGGATAAGCACTAATTTGATCGACTTTGGACCAAGTAGGACCCCTATTTTCATTTAAATGTGATTTTGTTTTTATTTTATGTTCAGTGCTATTTATGTTCTTTTTATTTCGATTTTTGCTCCCTGGTCGTGTCCTGTATTGTTTTATGTTTCATCGAAAGAAAAGAAAAAAGGACACACAGAACTAGTTCATTTTCTCGCTACGTTATGCCACACGTTTCGCTCCCTTGCCTAATTTGCTGAAAAAGTAGCCGAAATAGCTCAGTAGGGAGGGCGTTAGACTGAAGATCTAAAGGTCCCTGGTTCAATCCCGGGTTTCGGCAGGTGTACCTGAATGTTAGTCTTTGCTCAAAAATACAATGAATAGGAATGCTGGGTCTATTGGATATTTTGCGAGATCAGGACATAAATGGCCTGGAAAGGATCTATAAAACATAAACAGCATGCTTTCGTTGGAACATTGTTAGCATGAACATGTTTGGTAACATGTTTGGTTTTGCTGAATGTTGTACCCAAGACCTTCTGCGTGTAGGGCAGATGTGATGACCACCACACAATGAAACCATGAAGCAGAAGTTTGCCTACTTCAATGCTGCTCTCTTTGATATAGCCCAATGATCAAATGTCATACTTATTTTCAAAACAGGACATCCTGTAGAAAGGTGTGGTTCAACGGTATAGCGGTTAGCGCTCTGAATCCAGAGTTTTTCTTCATTTCTAATTGCAATTAGAGGGGTAACCCTTTTACAGGTATGTCAAGATTCTCGCCTCTGTGGCGCAATCGGCTAGCGCGTTCTGCTGGTAGGCGAATGGTTGGTGGTTCGTTTAGGGCCTGTTTAGTAAAAAGGAAATGCCTACTCTATTGTCTATGAAAAAGATTTACAAGGACAGTAAAGCCCACAAGAAGAGCCCTCAAACCCATACCTTTCTCCCTCAAGTTTACTGCTGCTACACTTTGCATTAAGAGAGGGAAAAGTATTGCTGCACATCAAGATTGTTTGCACTGTTTGCACAGCCTTGTTTCTCATTTTTTGGGCAAGGGATGATTGATGTAAAGACTTGTAGCTTTGGATCACCGTTATCCTTCCAAGGAGCAGTCTGCGGTTCCATGGTGTAATGGTTAGCACACTTTGAATCCAGCGATCCAAGTTCAAATCTCAGTGGAACCTTGAGTGCCCCGAGAGTAGCGTTACTCTTTTGAAAAAGTGCAGAAACAAGAAGAATCTTTGGGTAAAATCTGTGCTTACCCCCTGAAAGGAGCTAACCAAAGCATACAAACTAAACAAAGCTGTTAAAATCTGGAGCTGGTTTTCTTATGACCAAGCTTATGATTCAACGCCTGGATTACAAAAGGCGTAAACGTTTCACCGCATTGCAAAAGAAAATCAAATGAAAAGCATTGACGTTTTGAAGGAATCCTTTGACTTGGAGAGACAGGACTTTTATAGGACTTATTATGAGCAAGAAATGAAACAAAGAAATGACCACTATAATCCTCTGACAGTAATCTTCGTTGAAACCAATCAATCAGAACTTGCGAGGGGAATCATTTCTAAATGATCTCAATGCATTGGTAATCTGGACAACGTTCTGCTAATTATATTCTAAACCAATGGGAACGAGAAGTGAACCTGGTTTAGTCTGACCAAGAGTGTGGAAATGTAGGAACAGCCCTGAGGAAGACCACAAAATCACATGCCTGAAGGGGAAAAATATGTTTTTTTCACCACACCATGTCAAAGTGCCCATTATTCACAAGGAAATGCTAACTGCTGGAGAACCCAGCAGGCAAACCACTATCAGGTGTTTTGGGGCTGTGCTGTTGCTCAAAAATAATGGACTGAAATTCACAGGGCACTGCAGACTGTTTTTGACTTTGCCATCCCACTCAAATTTAAAACTATGTACTTGGGCCTCAACACTCCTGCCATGGACACAATAAATGGATACCCTTGGAACATACTTTTGGCTATAGAGAAAAAGGCCATCACAAAGAAATGCTCGACACCAACCACGCCAACGATCAAAGACTTGACTGACATAGTAACAGACATTAGACATTGGATGAATGGAAAACAGTGACATTCAGACTTAATTTGGTTAAGCACTAATTTGATCGACTTTGGACCAAGTAGGACCCCTATTTTCATTTAAATGTGATTTTGTTTTTATTTTATGTTTAGTGCTATTTATGTTCTTTTTATTTCGATTTTTGCTCCCTGGTCGCGTCCTGTATTGTTTTATGTTTAATCAAAAGAAAAGAAAAAAGGACACACAGAACTAGTTCATTTTCTCGCTACGTTATGCCACACGTTTCCCTCCCTTGCCTAATTTGCTGAAAAAGTAGCCGAAATAGCTCAGTTGGGACAGCGTTAGACTGAAGATCTAAAGGTCCCTGGTTCAATCCCGGGTTTCGGCAGGTGTACATGATTGTTAGTCTTTGCTCAAAAATACAATGAATAGGAATGCTGGGTCTATTGGATATTTTGCGAGATCAGGACATAAATGGCCTGGAAAGGATCTATAAAACATAAACAGCATGCTTTCGTTGGAACATTGTTAGCATGAACATGTTTGGTAACATGTTTGGTTTTGCTGAATGTTGTACCCAAGACCTTCTGCGTGTAGGGCAGATGTGATGACCACCACACAATGAAACCATGAAGCAGAAGTTTGCCTACTTCAATGCTGCTCTCTTTGATATAGCCCAATGATCAAATGTCATACTTATTTTCAAAACAGGACATCCTGTAGAAAGGTGTGGTTCAACGGTATAGCGGTTAGCGCTCTGAATCCAGAGTTTTTCTTCATTTCTAATTGCAATTAGAGGGGTAACCCTTTTACAGGTATGTGAAGATTCTCGCCTCTGTAGCGCAATCGGCTAGCGCGTTCTGCTGGTAGGCGAAAGGTTGGTGGTTCGTTTAGGGCCTGTTTAGTAAAAAGGAAATGCCTACTCTATTGTCTATGAAAAAAGATTTACAAGGACAGTAAAGCCCACAAGAAGAGCCCTCAAACCCATACCTTTCTCCCTCAAGTTTACTGCTGCTACACTTTGCATTAAGAGAGGGAAAAGTATTGCTGCACATCAAGATTGTTTGCACTGTTTGCACAGCCTTGTTTCTCATTTTTTGGGCAAGGGATGATTGATGTAAAGACTTGTAGCTTTGGATCACCGTTATCCTTCCAAGGAGCAGTCTGCGGTTCCATGGTGTAATGGTTAGCACACTTTGAATCCAGCGATCCGAGTTCAAATCTCAGTGGAACCTTGAGTGCCCCGAGAGTAGCGTTACTCTTTTGAAAAAGTGCAGAAACATGAAGAATCTTTGGGTAAAATCTGTGCTTACCCCCTGAAAGGAGCTAACCAAAGCATACAAACTAAACAAAGCTGTTAAAATCTGGAGCTGGTTTTCTTATGACCAAGCTTATGATTCAACGCCTGGATTACAAAAGGCGTAAACGTTTCACCGCATTGCAAAAGAAAATCAAATGAAAAGCATTGACGTTTTGAAGGAATCCTTTGACTTGGAGAGACAGGACTTTTATAGGACTTATTATGAGCAAGAAATGAAACAAAGAAATGACCACTATAATCCTCTGACAGTAATCTTCGTTGAAACCAATCAATCAGAACTTGCGAGGGGAATCATTTCTAAATGATCTCAATGCATTGGTAATCTGGACAACGTTCTGCTAATTATATTCTAAACCAATGGGAACGAGAAGTGAACCTGGTTTAGTCTGACCAAGAGTGTGGAAATGTAGGAACAGCCCTGAGGAAGACCACAAAATCACATGCCTGAAGGGGAAAAATATGTTTTTTTCACCACACCATGTCAAAGTGCCCATTATTCACAAGGAAATGCTAACTGCTGGAGAACCCAGCAGGCAAACCACTATCAGGTGTTTTGGGGCTGTGCTGTTGCTCAAAAATAATGGACTGAAATTCACAGGGCACTGCAGACTGTTTTTGACTTTGCCATCCCACTCAAATTTAAAACTATGTACTTGGGCCTCAACACTCCTGCCATGGACACAATAAATGGATACCCTTGGAACATACTTTTGGCTGTAGAGAAAAAGGCCATCACAAAGAAATGCTCGACACCAACCACGCCAACGATCAAAGACTTGACTGACATAGTAACAGACATTAGACATTGGATGAATGGAAAACAGTGACATTCAGACTTAATTTGGTTAAGCACTAATTTGATCGACTTTGGACCAAGTAGGACCCCTATTTTCATTTAAATGTGATTTTGTTTTTATTTTATGTTTAGTGCTATTTATGTTCTTTTTATTTCGATTTTTGCTCCCTGGTCGTGTCCTGTATTGTTTTATGTTTCTTCGAAAGAAAAGAAAAAAGGACACACAGAACTAGTTCATTTTCTCGCTACGTTATGCCACACGTTTCGCTCCCTTGCCTAATTTACTGAAAAAGAAGCCGAAATAGCTCAGTTGGGAGAGCCTTAGACTGAAGATCTAAAGGGCCCTGGTTCAATCCCGGGTTTCGGCAGGTGTACCTGAATGTTAGTCTTTGCTCAAAAATACAATGAATAGGAATGCTGGGTCTATTGGATATTTTGCGAGATCAGGACATAAATGGCCTGGAAAGGATCTATAAAACATAAACAGCATGCTTTCGTTGGAACATTGTTAGCATGAACATGTTTGGTAACATGTTTGGTTTTGCTGAATGTTGTACCCAAGACCTTCTGCGTGTAGGGCAGATGTGATGACCACCACACAATGAAACCATGAAGCAGAAGTTTGCCTACTTCAATGCTGCTCTCTTTGATATAGCCCAATGATCAAATGTCATACTTATTTTCAAAACAGGACATCCTGTAGAAAGGTGTGGTTCAACGGTATAGCGGTTAGCGCTCTGAATCCAGAGTTTTTCTTCATTTCTAATTGCAATTAGAGGGGTAACCCTGTTACGGGTATGTCAATATTCTCGCCTCTGTGGCGCAATCGGCTAGCGCGTTCTGCTGGTAGGCGAAAAGTTGGTGGTTCGAGCCCACCCAGGGACGACTGCTCACCTTGCCAGAGCAAGCAAGAAATAAAATCCCACAAGTAACCACTGAATGTAATTATGTAAGGAAACCAGGAAATCATTACGGCGCTGGGGCTTCCTTGGTCAAAGGGCCTGTTTAGTTAACAGGAAATGCCTACTTTTTGTCTATGAAAAAGATTTACAAGGACAGTAAAGCCCACAAGAAGAGCCCTCAAACCCATACCTTTCTCCCTCAAGTTTACTGCTGCTACACTTTGCATTAAGAGAGGGAAAAGTATTGCTGCACATCAAGATTGTTTGCACTGTTTGCACTCCTTGTTTCTGATTTTTTGGGCAAGGGATGATTGATGTAAGACTTGTAGCTTTGGATCACCGTTATCCTTCCAAGGAGCAGTCTGCGGTTCCATGGTGTAATGGTTAGCACACTTTGAATCCAGCGATCCGAGTTCAAATCTCAGTGGAACCTTGAGTGCCCCGAGAGGAGCGTTACTCTTTTGAAAAAGTGCAGAAACATGAAGAATCTTTGGGTAAAATCTGTGCTTACCCCCTGAAAGGAGCTAACCAAAGCATACAAACTAAACAAAGCTGTTAAAATCTGGAGCTGGTTTTCTTATGACCAAGCTTATGATTCAACGCCTGGATTACAAAAGGCGTAAACGTTTCACCGCATTGCAAAAGAAAATCAAATGAAAAGCATTGATGTGTTGAAGGAATCCTTTGACTTGGAGAGACAGGACTTTTATAGGACTTATTATAAGCAAGAAATGAAACAAAGAAATGACCACTATAATCCTCTGACAGTAATCTTCGTTGAAGCCAATCAATCAGAACTTGCGAGGGGAATCATTTCTAAATGATCTCAATGCATTGGTAATCTGGACGACGTTCTGCTAAGTATATTCTAAACCAATGGGAACGAGAAGTGAACCTGGTTTTGTCTGACCAAGAGTGTGGAAATGTAGGAACAGCCCTGAGGAAGACCACAAAATCACATGCCTGAAGGGGAAAAATATGTTTTTTTCACCACACCATATCAAAGTGCCCATTATTCACAAGGAAATGCTAACTGCTGGAGAACCCAGCAGGCAAACCACTATCAGGTGTTTTGGGGCTGTGCTGTAGCTCAAAAATAATGGACTGAAATTCACAGGGCACTGCAGACTGTTTTTGACTTTGCCATCCCACTCAAATTTAAAACTATGTACTTGGGCCTCAACACTCCTGCCATGGACACAATAAATGGATACCCTTGGAACATACTTTTGGCTGTAGAGAAAAAGGCCATCACAAAGAAATGCTCGACACCAACCACGCCAACGATCAAAGACTTGACTGACATAGTAACAGACATTAGACATTGGATGAATGGAAAACAGTGACATTCAGACTTAATTTGGATAAGCACTAATTTGATCGACTTTGGACCAAGTAGGACCCCTATTTTCATTTAAATGTGATTTTGTTTTTATTTTATGTTTAGTGCTATTTATGTTCTTTTTATTTCGATTTTTGCTCCCTGGTCGTGTCCTGTATTGTTTTATGTTTAATCGAAAGAAAAGAAAAAAGGACACACAGAACTAGTTCATTTTCTCGCTACGTTATGCCACACGTTTCGCTCCCTTGCCTAATTTACTGAAAAAGTAGCCGAAATAGCTCAGTTGGGAGAGCCTTAGACTGAAGATCTAAAGGTCCCTGGTTCAATCCCGGGTTTCGGCAGGTGTACCTGAATGTTAGTCTTTGCTCAAAAATACAATGAATAGGAATGCTGGGTCTATTGGATATTTTGCGAGATCAGGACATAAATGGCCTGGAAAGGATCTATAAAACATAAACAGCATGCTTTCGTTGGAACATTGTTAGCATGAACATGTTTGGTAACATGTTTGGTTTCGCTGAATGTTGTACCCAAGACCTTCTGCGTGTAGGGCAGATGTGATGACCACCACACAATGAAACCATGAAGCAGAAGTTTGCCTACTTCAATGCTGCTCTCTTTGATATAGCCCAATGATCAAATGTCATACTTATTTTCAAAACAGGACATCCTGTAGAAAGGTGTGGTTCAACGGTATAGCGGTTAGCGCTCTGAATCCAGAGTTTTTCTTCATTTCTAATTGCAATTAGAGGGGTAACCCTTTTACGAGGAAGTCAAGATTCTCGCCTCTGTGGCGCAATCGGCTAGCGCGTTCTGCTGGTAGGCGAAAAGTTGGTGGTTCGAGCCCACCCAGGGACGACTGCTCACCTTGCCAGAGCAAGCAAGAAATACAATCCCACAAGTAACCACTGAATGTAATTATGTAAGGAAACCAGGAAAGCATTACGGCGCTGGGGCTTCCTTGGTCAAAGGGCCTGTTTAGTTAACAGGAAATGCCTACTTTTTGTCTATGAAAAAGATTTACAAGGACAGTAAAGCCCACAAGAAGAGCCCTCAAACCCATACCTTTCTCCCTCAAGTTTACTGCTGCTACACTTTGCATTAAGAGAGGGAAAAGTATTGCTGCACATCAAGATTATTTGCACTGTTTGCACTCCTTGTTTCTCATTTTTTGGGCAAGGGATGATTGATGTAAGACTTGTAGCTTTGGATCACTGTTATCCTTCCAAGGAGCAGTCTGCGGTTCCATGGTGTAATGGTTAGCACACTTTGAATCCAGCGATCCGAGTTCAAATCTCAGTGGAACCTTGAGTGCCCCGAGAGTAGCGTTACTCTTTTGAAAAAGTGCAGAAACATGAAGAATCTTTGGGTAAAATCTGTGCTTACCCCCTGAAAGGAGCTAACCAAAGCATACAAACTAAACAAAGCTGTTAAAATCTGGAGCTGGTTTTCTTATGACCAAGCTTATGATTCAACGCCTGGATTACAAAAGGCGTAAACGTTTCACCGCATTGCAAAAGAAAATCAAATGAAAAGCATTGATGTGTTGAAGGAATCCTTTGACTTGGAGAGACAGGACTTTTATGGGACTTATTATAAGCAAGAAATGAAACAAAGAAATGACCACTATAATCCTCTGACAGTAATCTTCGTTGAAGCCAATCAATCATAACTTGCGAGGGGAATCATTTCTAAATGATCTCAATGCATTGGTAATCTGGACAACGTTCTGCTAAGTATATTCTAAACCAATGGGAACGAGAAGTGAACCTGGTTTTGTCTGACCAAGAGTGTGGAAATGTAGGAACAGCCCTGAGGAAGACCACAAAATCACATGCCTGAAGGAGAAAAATATGTTTTTTTCACCACACCATGTCAAAGTGCCCATTATTCACAAGGAAATGCTAACTGCTGGAGAACCCAGCAGGCAAACCACTATTAGGTGTTGTGGGGCTGTGCTGTTGCTCAAAAATAATGGACTGAAATTCACAGGGCACTGCAGACTGTTTTTGACTTTGCCATCCCACTCAAATTTAAAACTATGTACTTGGGCCTCAACACTCCTGCCATGGACACAATAAATGGATACCCTTGGAACATACTTTTGGCTGTAGAGAAAAAGGCCATCACAAAGAAATGCTCGACACCAACCACGCCAACGATCAAAGACTTGACTGACATAGTAACAGACATTAGACATTGGATGAATGGAAAACAGTGACATTCAGGCTTAATTTGGATAAGCACTAATTTGATCGACTTTGGACCAAGTAGGACCCCTATTTTCATTTAAATGTGATTTTGTTTTTATTTTATGTTTAGTGCTATTTATGTTCTTTTTATTTCGATTTTTGCTCCCTGGTCGCGTCCTGTATTGTTTTATGTTTAATCAAAAGAAAAGAAAAAAGGACACACAGAACTAGTTCATTTTCTCGCTACGTTATGCCACACGTTTCGCTCCCTTGCCTAATTTGCTGAAAAAGTAGTCGAAATAGCTCAGTTGGGAGAGCGTTAGACTGAAGATCTAAAGGTCCCTGGTTCAATCCCGGGTTTCGGCAGGTGTACATGATTGTTAGTCTTTGCTCAAAAATACAATGAATAGGAATGCTGGGTCTATTGGATATTTTGCGAGATCAGGACATAAATGGCCTGGAAAGGATCTATAAAACATAAACAGCATGCTTTCGTTGGAACATTGTTAGCATGAACATGTTTGGTAACATGTTTGGTTTTGCTGAATGTTGTACCCAAGACCTTCTGCGTGTAGGGCAGATGTGATGACCACCACACAATGAAACCATGAAGCAGAAGTTTGCCTACTTCAATGCTGCTCTCTTTGATATAGCCCAATGATCAAATGTCATACTTATTTTCAAAACAGGACATCCTGTAGAAAGGTGTGGTTCAACGGTATAGCGGTTAGCGCTCTGAATCCAGAGTTTTTCTTCATTTCTAATTGCAATTAGAGGGGTAACCCTTTTATGGGTATGTCAAGATTCTCGCCTCTGTGGCGCAATCGGCTAGCGTGTTCTGCTGGTAGGCGAAAGGTTGGTGGTTCGTTTAGGGCCTGTTTAGTAAAAAGGAAATGCCTACTCTATTGTCTATGAAAAAGATTTACAAGGACAGTAAAGCCCACAAGAAGAGCCCTCAAACCCATACCTTTCTCCCTCAAGTTTACTGCTGCTACACTTTGCATTAAGAGAGGGAAAAGTATTGCTGCACATCAAGATTGTTTGCACTGTTTGCACTCCTTGTTTCTCATTTTTTGGGCAAGGGATGATTGATGTAAAGACAACGGTATAGCGGTTAGCGCTCTGAATCCAGAGTTTTTCTTCATTTCTAATTGCATTTAGAGGGGTAACCCTGTTACGGGTATGTCAAGATTCTCGCCTCTGTGGCGCAATCGGCTAGCGCGTTCTGCTGGTAGGCGAAAAGTTGGTGGTTCGAGCCCACCCAGGGACGACTGCTCACCTTGCCAGAGCAAGCAAGAAATACAATCCCACAAGTAACCACTGAATGTAATTATGTAAGGAAACCAGGAAATCATTACGGCGCTGGGGCTTCCTTGGTCAAAGGGCCTGTTTAGTTAACAGGAAATGCCTACTTTTTGTCTATGAAAAAGATTTACAAGGACAGTAAAGCCCACAAGAAGAGCCCTCAAACCCATACCTTTCTCCCTCAAGTTTACTGCTGCTACACTTTGCATTAAGAGAGGGAAAAGTATTGCTGCACATCAAGATTGTTTGCACTGTTTGCACTCCTTGTTTCTCATTTTTTGGGCAAGGGATGATTGATGTAAGACTTGTAGCTTTGGATCACCGTTATCCTTCCAAGGAGCAGTCTGCGGTTCCATGGTGTAATGGTTAGCACACTTTGAATCCAGCGATCCGAGTTCAAATCTCAGTGGAACGTTGAGTGCCCCGAGAGTAGCGTTACTCTTTTGAAAAAGTGCAGAAACATGAAGAATCTTTGGGTAAAATCTGTGCTTACCCCCTGAAAGGAGCTAACCAAAGCATACAAACTAAACAAAGCTGTTAAAATCTGGAGCTGGTTTTCTTATGACCAAGCTTATGATTCAACGCCTGGATTACAAAAGGCGTAAACGTTTCACCGCATTGCAAAAGAAAATCAAATGAAAAGCATTGATGTGTTGAAGGAATCCTTTGACTTGGAGAGACAGGACTTTTATAGGACTTATTATAAGCAAGAAATGAAACAAAGAAATGACCACTATAATCCTCTGACAGTAATCTTCGTTGAAGCCAATCAATCAGAACTTGCGAGGGGAATCATTTCTAAATGATCTCAATGCATTGGTAATCTGGACAACGTTCTGCTAAGTATATTCTAAACCAATGGGAACGAGAAGTGAACCTGGTTTTGTCTGACCAAGAGTGTGGAAATGTAGGAACAGCCCTGAGGAAGACCACAAAATCACATGCCTGAAGGGGAAAAATATGTTTTTTTCACCACACCATGTCAAAGTGCCCATTATTCACAAGGAAATGCTAACTGCTGGAGAACCCAGCAGGCAAACCACTATCAGGTGTTTTGGGGCTGTGCTGTTGCTCAAAAATAATGGACTGAAATTCACAGGGCACTGCAGACTGTTTTTGACTTTGCCATCCCACTCAAATTTAAAACTATGTACTTGGGCCTCAACACTCCTGCCATAGACACAATAAATGGATACCCTTGGAACATACTTTTGGCTGTAGAGAAAAAGGCCATCACAAAGAAATGCTCGACACCAACTACGCCAACGATCAAAGACTTGACTGACATAGTAACAGACATTAGACATTGGATGAATGGAAAACAGTGACATTCAGACTTAATTTGGATAAGCACTAATTTGATCGACTTTGGACCAAGTAGGACCCCTATTTTCATTTAAATGTGATTTTGTTTTTATTTTATGTTTAGTGCTATTTATGTTCTTTTTATTTCGATTTTTGCTCCCTGGTCGTGTCCTGTATTGTTTTATGTTTCTTCGAAAGAAAAGAAAAAAGGACACACAGAACTAGTTCATTTTCTCGCTACGTTATGCCACACGTTTCGCTCCCTTGCCTAATTTACTGAAAAAGAAGCCGAAATAGCTCAGTTGGGAGAGCCTTAGACTGAAGATCTAAAGGGCCCTGGTTCAATCCCGGGTTTCGGCAGGTGTACCTGAATGTTAGTCTTTGCTCAAAAATACAATGAATAGGAATGCTGGGTCTATTGGATATTTTGCGAGATCAGGACATAAATGGCCTGGAAAGGATCTATAAAACATAAACAGCATGCTTTCGTTGGAACATTGTTAGCATGAACATGTTTGGTAACATGTTTGGTTTTGCTGAATGTTGTACCCAAGACCTTCTGCGTGTAGGGCAGATGTGATGACCACCACACAATGAAACCATGAAGCAGAAGTTTGCCTACTTCAATGCTGCTCTCTTTGATATAGCCCAATGATCAAATGTCATACTTATTTTCAAAACAGGACATCCTGTAGAAAGGTGTGGTTCAACGGTATAGCGGTTAGCGCTCTGAATCCAGAGTTTTTCTTCATTTCTAATTGCAATTAGAGGGGTAACCCTGTTACGGGTATGTCACGATTCTCGCATCTGTGGCGCAATCGGCTAGCGCGTTCTGCTGGTAGGCGAAAAGTTGGTGGTTCGAGCCCACCCAGGGACGACTGTTCACCTTGCCAGAGCAAGCAAGAAATACAATCCCACAAGTAACCACTGAATGTAATTATGTAAGGAAACCAGGAAATCATTACGGCGCTGGGGCTTCCTTGGTCAAAGGGCCTGTTTAGTTAACAGGAAATGCCTACTTTTTGTCTATGAAAAAGATTTACAAGGACAGTAAAGCCCACAAGAAGAGCCCTCAAACCCATACCTTTCTCCCTCAAGTTTACTGCTGCTACACTTTGCATTAAGAGAGGGAAAAGTATTGCTGCACATCAAGATTATTTGCACTGTTTGCACTCCTTGTTTCTCATTTTTTGGGCAAGGGATGATTGATGTAAGACTTGTAGCTTTGGATCACTGTTATCCTTCCAAGGAGCAGTCTGCGGTTCCATGGTGTAATGGTTAGCACACTTTGAATCCAGCGATCCGAGTTCAAATCTCAGTGGAACGTTGAGTGCCCCGAGAGTAGCGTTACTCTTTTGAAAAAGTGCAGAAACATGAAGAATCTTTGGGTAAAATCTGTGCTTACCCCCTGAAAGGAGCTAACCAAAGCATACAAACTAAACAAAGCTGTTAAAATCTGGAGCTGGTTTTCTTATGACCAAGCTTATGATTCAACGCCTGGATTACAAAAGGCGTAAACGTTTCACCGCATTGCAAAAGAAAATCAAATGAAAAGCATTGATGTGTTGAAGGAATCCTTTGACTTGGAGAGACAGGACTTTTATGGGACTTATTATAAGCAAGAAATGAAACAAAGAAATGACCACTATAATCCTCTGACAGTAATCTTCGTTGAAGCCAATCAATCAGAACTTGCGAGGGGAATCATTTCTAAATGATCTCAATGCATTGGTAATCTGGACAACGTTCTGCTAAGTATATTCTAAACCAATGGGAACGAGAAGTGAACCTGGTTTTGTCTGACCAAGAGTGTGGAAATGTAGGAACAGCCCTGAGGAAGACCACAAAATCACATGCCTGAAGGGGAAAAATATGTTTTTTTCACCACACCATGTCAAAGTGCCCATTATTCACAAGGAAATGCTAACTGCTGGAGAACCCAGCAGGCAAACCACTATTAGGTGTTGTGGGGCTGTGCTGTTGCTCAAAAATAATGGACTGAAATTCACAGGGCACTGCAGACTGTTTTTGACTTTGCCATCCCACTCAAATTTAAAACTATGTACTTGGGCCTCAACACTCCTGCCATGGACACAATAAATGGATACCCTTGGAACATACTTTTGGCTGTAGAGAAAAAGGCCATCACAAAGAAATGCTCGACACCAACCACGCCAACGATCAAAGACTTGACTGACATAGTAACAGACATTAGACATTGGATGAATGGAAAACAGTGACATTCAGGCTTAATTTGGATAAGCACTAATTTGATCGACTTTGGACCAAGTAGGACCCCTATTTTCATTTAAATGTGATTTTGTTTTTATTTTATGTTTAGTGCTATTTATGTTCTTTTTATTTCGATTTTTGCTCCCTGGTCGTGTCCTGTATTGTTTTATGTTTAATCGAAAGAAAAGAAAAAAGGACACACAGAACTAGTTCATTTTCTCGCTACGTTATGCCACACGTTTTGATCCCTTGCCTAATTCGGTGAAAAAGTAGCCAAAATAGCACAGTTGGGAGAGCGTTAGACTGCAGATCTAAAGGTCCCTGGTTCAATCCCGGGTTTCGGCAGGTGTACCTGAATGTTAGTCTTTGCTCAAAAATACAATGAATAGGAATGCTGGGTCTATTGGATATTTTGCGAGATCAGGACATAAATGGCCTGGAAAGGATCTATAAAACATAAACAGCATGCTTTCGTTGGAACATTGTTAGCATGAACATGTTTGGTAACATGTTTGGTTTTGCTGAATGTTGTACCCAAGACCTTCTGCGTGTAGGGCAGATGTGATGACCACCACACAATGAAACCATGAAGCAGAAGTTTGCCTACTTCAATGCTGCTCTCTTTGATATAGCCCAATGATCAAATGTCATACTTATTTTCAAAACAGGACATCCTGTAGAAAGGTGTGGTTCAACGGTATAGCGGTTAGAGCTCTGAATCCAGAGTTTTTATTCATTTCTAATTGCAATTAGAGGGGTAACCCTTTTACGGGTATGTCAAGATTCTCGCCTCTGTGGCGCAATCGGCTAGCGCGTTCTGCTGGTAGGTGAAAAGTTGGTGGTTTGAGCCCACCCAGGGACGACTGCTCACCTTGCCAGAGCAAGCAAGAAATACAATCCCACAAGTAACCACTGAATGTAATTATCTAAGGAAACCAGGAAATCATTACGGCGCTGGGGCTTCCTTGGTCTAAGGGCCTGTTTAGTTAACAGGAAATGCCTACTTTTTGTCTATGAAAAAGATTTACAAGGACAGTAAAGCCCACAAGAAGAGCCCTCAAACCCATACCTTTCTCCCTCAAGTTTACTGCTGCTACACTTTGCATTAAGAGAGGGAAAAGTATTGCTGCACATCAAGATTGTTTGCACTGTTTGCACTCCTTGTTTCTCATTTTTTGGGCAAGGGATGATTGATGTAAGACTTGTAGCTTTGGATCACCGTTATCCTTCCAAGGAGCAGTCTGCGGTTCCATGGTGTAATGGTTAGCACACTTTGAATCCAGCGATCCGAGTTCAAATCTCAGTGGAACCTTGAGTGCCCCGAGAGTAGCGTTACTCTTTTGAAAAAGTGCAGAAACATGAAGAATCTTTGGGTAAAATCTGTGCTTACCCCCTGAAAGGAGCTAACCAAAGCATACAAACTAAACAAAGCTGTTAAAATCTGGAGCTGGTTTTCTTATGACCAAGCTTATGATTCAACGCCTGGATTACAAAAGGCGTAAACGTTTCACCGCATTGCAAAAGAAAATCAAATGAAAAGCATTGATGTGTTGAAGGAATCCTTTGACTTGGAGAGACAGGACTTTTATAGGACTTATTATAAGCAAGAAATGAAACAAAGAAATGACCACTATAATCCTCTGACAGTAATCTTCGTTGAAGCCAATCAATCAGAACTTGCGAGGGGAATCATTTCTAAATGATCTCAATGCATTGGTAATCTGGACAACGTTCTGCTAAGTATATTCTAAACCAATGGGAACAAGAAGTGAACCTGGTTTTGTCTGACCAAGAGTGTGGAAATGTAGGAACAGCCCTGAGGAAGACCACAAAATCACATGCCTGAAGGGGAAAAATATGTTTTTTTCACCACACCATGTCAAAGTGCCCATTATTCACAAGGAAATGCTAACTGCTGGAGAACCCAGCAGGCAAACCACTATCAGGTGTTTTGGGGCTGTGCTGTTGCTCAAAAATAATGGACTGAAATTCACAGGGCACTGCAGACTGTTTTTGACTTTGCCATCCCACTCAAATTTAAAACTATGTACTTGGGCCTCAACACTCCTGCCATGGACACAATAAATGGATACCCTTGGAACATACTTTTGGCTGTAGAGAAAAAGGCCATCACAAAGAAATGCTCGACACCAACCACGCCAACGATCAAAGACTTGACTGACATAGTAACAGACATTAGACATTGGATGAATGGAAAACAGTGACATTCAGGCTTAATTTGGATAAGCACTAATTTGATCGACTTTGGACCAAGTAGGACCCCTATTTTCATTTAAATGTGATTTTGTTTTTATTTTATGTTTAGTGCTATTTATGTTCTTTTTATTTCGATTTTTGCTCCCTGGTCGTGTCCTGTATTGTTTTATGTTTCATCGAAAGAAAAGAAAAAAGGACACACAGAACTAGTTCATTTTCTCGCTACGTTATGCCACACGTTTTGATCCCTTGCCTAATTCGGTGAAAAAGTAGCCAAAATAGCTCAGTTGGGAGAGCGTTAGACTGCAGATCTAAAGGTCCCTGGTTCAATCCCGGGTTTCGGCAGGTGTACCTGAATGTTAGTCTTTGCTCAAAAATACAATGAATAGGAATGCTGGGTCTATTGGATATTTTGCGAGATCAGGACATAAATGGCCTGGAAAGGATCTATAAAACATAAACAGCATGCTTTCGTTGGAACATTGTTAGCATGAACATGTTTGGTAACATGTTTGGTTTTGCTGAATGTTGTACCCAAGACCTTCTGCGTGTAGGGCAGATGTGATGACCACCACACAATGAAACCATGAAGCAGAAGTTTGCCTACTTCAATGCTGCTCTCTTTGATATAGCCCAATGATCAAATGTCATACTTATTTTCAAAACAGGACATCCTGTAGAAAGGTGTGGTTCAACGGTATAGCGGTTAGCGCTCTGAATCCAGAGTTTTTCTTCATTTCTAATTGCAATTAGAGGGGTAACCCTTTTATGGGTATGTCAAGATTCTCGCCTCTGTGGCGCAATCGGCTAGCGCGTTCTGCTGGTAGGCGAAAGGTTGGTGGTTCGTTTAGGGCCTGTTTAGTAAAAAGGAAATGCCTACTCTATTGTCTATGAAAAAGATTTACAAGGACAGTAAAGCCCACAAGAAGAGCCCTCAAACCCATACCTTTCTCCCTCAAGTTTACTGCTGCTACACTTTGCATTAAGAGAGGGAAAAGTATTGCTGCACATCAAGATTGTTTGCACTGTTTGCACAGCCTTGTTTCTCATTTTTTGGGCAAGGGATGATTGATGTAAAGACTTGTAGCTTTGGATCACCGTTATCCTTCCAAGGAGCAGTCTGCGGTTCCATGGTGTAATGGTTAGCACACTTTGAATCCAGCGATCCAAGTTCAAATCTCAGTGGAACCTTGAGTGCCCCGAGAGTAGCGTTACTCTTTTGAAAAAGTGCAGAAACAAGAAGAATCTTTGGGTAAAATCTGTGCTTACCCCCTGAAAGGAGCTAACCAAAGCATACAAACTAAACAAAGCTGTTAAAATCTGGAGCTGGTTTTCTTATGACCAAGCTTATGATTCAACGCCTGGATTACAAAAGGCGTAAACGTTTCACCGCATTGCAAAAGAAAATCAAATGAAAAGCATTGACGTTTTGAAGGAATCCTTTGACTTGGAGAGACAGGACTTTTATAGGACTTATTATGAGCAAGAAATGAAACAAAGAAATGACCACTATAATCCTCTGACAGTAATCTTCGTTGAAACCAATCAATCAGAACTTGCGAGGGGAATCATTTCTAAATGATCTCAATGCATTGGTAATCTGGACAACGTTCTGCTAATTATATTCTAAACCAATGGGAACGAGAAGTGAACCTGGTTTAGTCTGACCAAGAGTGTGGAAATGTAGGAACAGCCCTGAGGAAGACCACAAAATCACATGCCTGAAGGGGAAAAATATGTTTTTTTCACCACACCATGTCAAAGTGCCCATTATTCACAAGGAAATGCTAACTGCTGGAGAACCCAGCAGGCAAACCACTATCAGGTGTTTTGGGGCTGTGCTGTTGCTCAAAAATAATGGACTGAAATTCACAGGGCACTGCAGACTGTTTTTGACTTTGCCATCCCACTCAAATTTAAAACTATGTACTTGGGCCTCAACACTCCTGCCATGGACACAATAAATGGATACCCTTGGAACATACTTTTGGCTATAGAGAAAAAGGCCATCACAAAGAAATGCTCGACACCAACCACGCCAACGATCAAAGACTTGACTGACATAGTAACAGACATTAGACATTGGATGAATGGAAAACAGTGACATTCAGACTTAATTTGGTTAAGCACTAATTTGATCGACTTTGGACCAAGTAGGACCCCTATTTTCATTTAAATGTGATTTTGTTTTTATTTTATGTTTAGTGCTATTTATGTTCTTTTTATTTAGATTTTTGCTCCCTGGTCGTGTCCTGTATTGTTTTATGTTTAATCGAAAGAAAAGAAAAAAGGACACACAGAACTAGTTCATTTTCTCGCTACGTTATGCCACACGTTTCGCTCCCTTGCCTAATTCACTAAAAAGTAGCCGAAATAGCTCAGTTGGGAGATCGTCAGACTGAAGATCTAAAGGTCCCTGGTTCAATCCCGGGTTTCGGCAGGTGTACCTGAATGTTAGTCTTTGCTCAAAAATACAATGAATAGGAATGCTGGGTCTATTGGATATTTTGCGAGATCAGGACATAAATGGCCTGGAAAGGATCTATAAAACATAAACAGCATGCTTTCGTTGGAACATTGTTAGCATGAACATGTTTGGTAACATGTTTGGTTTTGCTGAATGTTGTACCCAAGACCTTCTGCGTGTAGGGCAGATGTGATGACCACCACACAATGAAACCATGAAGCAGAAGTTTGCCTACTTCAATGCTGCTCTCTTTGATATAGCCCAATGATCAAATGTCATACTTATTTTCAAAACAGGACATCCTGTAGAAAGGTGTGGTTCAACGGTATAGCGGTTAGCGCTCTGAATCCAGAGTTTTTCTTCATTTCTAATTGCAATTAGAGGGGTAACCCTTTTATGGGTATGTCAAGATTCTCGCCTCTGTGGCGCAATCGGCTAGCGCGTTCTGCTGGTAGGCGAAAGGTTGGTGGTTCGTTTAGGGCCTGTTTAGTAAAAAGGAAATGCCTACTCTATTGTCTATGAAAAAGATTTACAAGGACAGTAAAGCCCTCAAGAAGAGCCCTCAAACCCATACCTTTCTCCCTCAAGTTTACTGCTGCTACACTTTGCATTAAGAGAGGGAAAAGTATTGCTGCACATCAAGATTGTTTGCACTGTTTGCACAGCCTTGTTTCTCATTTTTTGGGCAAGGGATGATTGATGTAAAGACTTGTAGCTTTGGATCACCGTTATCCTTCCAAGGAGCAGTCTGCGGTTCCATGGTGTAATGGTTAGCACACTTTGAATCCAGCGATCCGAGTTAAAATCTCAGTGGAACCTTGAGTGCCCCGAGAGTAGCGTTACTCTTTTGAAAAAGTGCAGAAACATGAAGAATCTTTGGGTAAAATCTGTGCTTACCCCCTGAAAGGAGCTAACCAAAGCATACAAACTAAACAAAGCTGTTAAAATCTGGAGCTGGTTTTCTTATGACCAAGCTTATGATTCAACGCCTGGATTACAAAAGGCGTAAACGTTTCACCGCATTGCAAAAGAAAATCAAATGAAAAGCATTGATGTGTTGAAGGAATCCTTTGACTTGGAGAGACAGGACTTTTATAGGACTTATTATAAGCAAGAAATGAAACAAAGAAATGACCACTATAATCCTCTGACAGTAATCTTCGTTGAAGCCAATCAATCAGAACTTGCGAGGGGAATCATTTCTAAATGATCTCAATGCATTGGTAATCTGGACAACGTTCTGCTAAGTATATTCTAAACCAATGGGAACAAGAAGTGAACCTGGTTTTGTCTGACCAAGAGTGTGGAAATGTAGGAACAGCCCTGAGGAAGACCACAAAATCACATGCCTGAAGGGGAAAAATATGTTTTTTTCACCACACCATGTCAAAGTGCCCATTATTCACAAGGAAATGCTAACTGCTGGAGAACCCAGCAGGCAAACCACTATCAGGTGTTTTGGGGCTGTGCTGTTGCTCAAAAATAATGGACTGAAATTCACAGGGCACTGCAGACTGTTTTTGACTTTGCCATCCCACTCAAATTTAAAACTATGTACTTGGGCCTCAACACTCCTGCCATGGACACAATAAATGGATACCCTTGGAACATACTTTTGGCTGTAGAGAAAAAGGCCATCACAAAGAAATGCTCGACACCAACCACGCCAACGATCAAAGACTTGACTGACATAGTAACAGACATTAGACATTGGATGAATGGAAAACAGTGACATTCAGGCTTAATTTGGATAAGCACTAATTTGATCGACTTTGGACCAAGTAGGACCCCTATTTTCATTTAAATGTGATTTTGTTTTTATTTTATGTTTAGTGCTATTTATGTTCTTTTTATTTCGATTTTTGCTCCCTGGTCGTGTCCTGTATTGTTTTATGTTTCATCGAAAGAAAAGAAAAAAGGACACACAGAACTAGTTCATTTTCTCGCTACGTTATGCCACACGTTTTGATCCCTTGCCTAATTCGGTGAAAAAGTAGCCAAAATAGCTCAGTTGGGAGAGCGTTAGACTGCAGATCTAAAGGTCCCTGGTTCAATCCCGGGTTTCGGCAGGTGTACCTGAATGTTAGTCTTTGCTCAAAAATACAATGAATAGGAATGCTGGGTCTATTGGATATTTTGCGAGATCAGGACATAAATGGCCTGGAAAGGATCTATAAAACATAAACAGCATGCTTTCGTTGGAACATTGTTAGCATGAACATGTTTGGTAACATGTTTGGTTTTGCTGAATGTTGTACCCAAGACCTTCTGCGTGTAGGGCAGATGTGATGACCACCACACAATGAAACCATGAAGCAGAAGTTTGCCTACTTCAATGCTGCTCTCTTTGATATAGCCCAATGATCAAATGTCATACTTATTTTCAAAACAGGACATCCTGTAGAAAGGTGTGGTTCAACGGTATAGCGGTTAGCGCTCTGAATCCAGAGTTTTTCTTCATTTCTAATTGCAATTAGAGGGGTAACCCTTTTATGGGTATGTCAAGATTCTCGCCTCTGTGGCGCAATCGGCTAGCGCGTTCTGCTGGTAGGCGAAAGGTTGGTGGTTCGTTTAGGGCCTGTTTAGTAAAAAGGAAATGCCTACTCTATTGTCTATGAAAAAGATTTACAAGGACAGTAAAGCCCACAAGAAGAGCCCTCAAACCCATACCTTTCTCCCTCAAGTTTACTGCTGCTACACTTTGCATTAAGAGAGGGAAAAGTATTGCTGCACATCAAGATTGTTTGCACTGTTTGCACAGCCTTGTTTCTCATTTTTTGGGCAAGGGATGATTGATGTAAAGACTTGTAGCTTTGGATCACCGTTATCCTTCCAAGGAGCAGTCTGCGGTTCCATGGTGTAATGGTTAGCACACTTTGAATCCAGCGATCCAAGTTCAAATCTCAGTGGAACCTTGAGTGCCCCGAGAGTAGCGTTACTCTTTTGAAAAAGTGCAGAAACAAGAAGAATCTTTGGGTAAAATCTGTGCTTACCCCCTGAAAGGAGCTAACCAAAGCATACAAACTAAACAAAGCTGTTAAAATCTGGAGCTGGTTTTCTTATGACCAAGCTTATGATTCAACGCCTGGATTACAAAAGGCGTAAACGTTTCACCGCATTGCAAAAGAAAATCAAATGAAAAGCATTGACGTTTTGAAGGAATCCTTTGACTTGGAGAGACAGGACTTTTATAGGACTTATTATGAGCAAGAAATGAAACAAAGAAATGACCACTATAATCCTCTGACAGTAATCTTCGTTGAAACCAATCAATCAGAACTTGCGAGGGGAATCATTTCTAAATGATCTCAATGCATTGGTAATCTGGACAACGTTCTGCTAATTATATTCTAAACCAATGGGAACGAGAAGTGAACCTGGTTTAGTCTGACCAAGAGTGTGGAAATGTAGGAACAGCCCTGAGGAAGACCACAAAATCACATGCCTGAAGGGGAAAAATATGTTTTTTTCACCACACCATGTCAAAGTGCCCATTATTCACAAGGAAATGCTAACTGCTGGAGAACCCAGCAGGCAAACCACTATCAGGTGTTTTGGGGCTGTGCTGTTGCTCAAAAATAATGGACTGAAATTCACAGGGCACTGCAGACTGTTTTTGACTTTGCCATCCCACTCAAATTTAAAACTATGTACTTGGGCCTCAACACTCCTGCCATGGACACAATAAATGGATACCCTTGGAACATACTTTTGGCTATAGAGAAAAAGGCCATCACAAAGAAATGCTCGACACCAACCACGCCAACGATCAAAGACTTGACTGACATAGTAACAGACATTAGACATTGGATGAATGGAAAACAGTGACATTCAGACTTAATTTGGTTAAGCACTAATTTGATCGACTTTGGACCAAGTAGGACCCCTATTTTCATTTAAATGTGATTTTGTTTTTATTTTATGTTTAGTGCTATTTATGTTCTTTTTATTTCGATTTTTGCTCCCTGGTCGTGTCCTGTATTGTTTTATGTTTAATCGAAAGAAAAGAAAAAAGGACACACAGAACTAGTTCATTTTCTCGCTACGTTATGCCACACGTTTCGCTCCCTTGCCTAATTCACTAAAAAGTAGCCGAAATAGCTCAGTTGGGAGATCGTCAGACTGAAGATCTAAAGGTCCCTGGTTCAATCCCGGGTTTCGGCAGGTGTACCTGAATGTTAGTCTTTGCTCAAAAATACAATGAATAGGAATGCTGGGTCTATTGGATATTTTGCGAGATCAGGACATAAATGGCCTGGAAAGGATCTATAAAACATAAACAGCATGCTTTCGTTGGAACATTGTTAGCATGAACATGTTTGGTAACATGTTTGGTTTTGCTGAATGTTGTACCCAAGACCTTCTGCGTGTAGGGCAGATGTGATGACCACCACACAATGAAACCATGAAGCAGAAGTTTGCCTACTTCAATGCTGCTCTCTTTGATATAGCCCAATGATCAAATGTCATACTTATTTTCAAAACAGGACATCCTGTAGAAAGGTGTGGTTCAACGGTATAGCGGTTAGCGCTCTGAATCCAGAGTTTTTCTTCATTTCTAATTGCAATTAGAGGGGTAACCCTTTTATGGGTATGTCAAGATTCTCGCCTCTGTGGCGCAATCGGCTAGCGCGTTCTGCTGGTAGGCGAAAGGTTGGTGGTTCGTTTAGGGCCTGTTTAGTAAAAAGGAAATGCCTACTCTATTGTCTATGAAAAAGATTTACAAGGACAGTAAAGCCCGCAAGAAGAGCCCTCAAACCCATACCTTTCTCCCTCAAGTTTACTGCTGCTACACTTTGCATTAAGAGAGGGAAAAGTATTGCTGCACATCAAGATTGTTTGCACTGTTTGCACAGCCTTGTTTCTCATTTTTTGGGCAAGGGATGATTGATGTAAAGACTTGTAGCTTTGGATCACCGTTATCCTTCCAAGGAGCAGTCTGCGGTTCCATGGTGTAATGGTTAGCACACTTTGAATCCAGCGATCCGAGTTCAAATCTCAGTGGAACCTTGAGTGCCCCGAGAGTAGCGTTACTCTTTTGAAAAAGTGCAGAAACATGAAGAATCTTTGGGTAAAATCTGTGCTTACCCCCTGAAAGGAGCTAACCAAAGCATACAAACTAAACAAAGCTGTTAAAATCTGGAGCTGGTTTTCTTATGACCAAGCTTATGATTCAACGCCTGGATTACAAAAGGCGTAAACGTTTCAACGCATTGCAAAAGAAAATCAAATGAAAAGCATTGACGTTTTGAAGGAATCCTTTGACTTGGAGAGACAGGACTTTTATAGGACTTATTATGAGCAAGAAATGAAACAAAGAAATGACCACTATAATCCTCTGACAGTAATCTTCGTTGAAACCAATCAATCAGAACTTGCGAGGGGAATCATTTCTAAATGATCTCAATGCATTGGTAATCTGGACGACGTTCTGCTAATTATATTCTAAACCAATGGGAACGAGAAGTGAACCTGGTTTTGTCTGACCAAGAGTGTGGAAATGTAGGAACAGCCCTGAGGAAGACCACAAAATCACATGCCTGAAGGGGAAAAATATGTTTTTTTCACCAGACCATGTCAAAGTGCCCATTATTCACAAGGAAATGCTAACTGCTGGAGAACCCAGCAGGCAAACCACTATCAGGTGTTTTGGGGCTGTGCTGTTGCTCAAAAATAATGGACTGAAATTCACAGGGCACTGCAGACTGTTTTTGACTTTGCCATCCCACTCAAATTTAAAACTATGTACTTGGGCCTCAACACTCCTGCCATGGACACAATAAATGGATACCCTTGGAACATACTTTTGGCTGTAGAGAAAAAGGCCATCACAAAGAAATGCTCGAAACCAACCACGCCAACGATCAAAGACTTGACTGACATAGTAACAGACATTAGACATTGGATGAATGGAAAACAGTGACATTCAGACTTAATTTGGTTAAGCACTAATTTGATCGACTTTGGACCAAGTAGGACCCCTATTTTCATTTAAATGTGATTTTGTTTTTATTTTATGTTTAGTGCTATTTATGTTCTTTTTATTTCGATTTTTGCTCCCTGGTCGTGTCCTGTATTGTTTTATGTTTAATCGAAAGAAAAGAAAAAAGGACACACAGAACTAGTTCATTTTCTCGCTACGTTATGCCACACGTTTCGCTCCCTTGCCTAATTCACTAAAAAGTAGCCGAAATAGCTCAGTTGGGAGAGCGTTAGACTGAAGATCTAAAGGTCCCTGGTTCAATCCCTGGTTTCGGCAGGTGTACCTGAATGTTAGTCTTTGCTCAAAAATACAATGAATAGGAATGCTGGGTCTATTGGATATTTTGCGAGATCAGGACATAAATGGCCTGGAAAGGATCTATAAAACATAAACAGCATGCTTTCGTTGGAACATTGTTAGCATGAACATGTTTGGTAACATGTTTGGTTTTGCTGAATGTTGTACCCAAGACCTTCTGCGTGTAGGGCAGATGTGATGACCACCACACAATGAAACCATGAAGCAGAAGTTTGCCTACTTCAATGCTGCTCTCTTTGATATAGCCCAATGATCAAATGTCATACTTATTTTCAAAACAGGACATCCTGTAGAAAGGTGTGGTTCAACGGTATAGCGGTTAGCGCTCTGAATCCAGAGTTTTTCTTCATTTCTAATTGCAATTAGAGGGGTAACCCTTTTATGGGTATGTCAAGATTCTCGCCTCTGTGGCGCAATCGGCTAGCGCGTTCTGCTGGTAGGCGAAAGGTTGGTGGTTCGTTTAGGGCCTGTTTAGTAAAAAGGAAATGCCTACTCTATTGTCTATGAAAAAGATTTACAAGGACAGTAAAGCCCGCAAGAAGAGCCCTCAAACCCATACCTTTCTCCCTCAAGTTTACTGCTGCTACACTTTGCATTAAGAGAGGGAAAAGTATTGCTGCACATCAAGATTGTTTGCACTGTTTGCACAGCCTTGTTTCTCATTTTTTGGGCAAGGGATGATTGATGTAAAGACTTGTAGCTTTGGATCACCGTTATCCTTCCAAGGAGCAGTCTGCGGTTCCATGGTGTAATGGTTAGCACACTTTGAATCCAGCGATCCGAGTTCAAATCTCAGTGGAACCTTGAGTGCCCCGAGAGTAGCGTTACTCTTTTGAAAAAGTGCAGAAACATGAAGAATCTTTGGGTAAAATCTGTGCTTACCCCCTGAAAGGAGCTAACCAAAGCATACAAACTAAACAAAGCTGTTAAAATCTGGAGCTGGTTTTCTTATGACCAAGCTTATGATTCAACGCCTGGATTACAAAAGGCGTAAACGTTTCAACGCATTGCAAAAGAAAATCAAATGAAAAGCATTGACGTTTTGAAGGAATCCTTTGACTTGGAGAGACAGGACTTTTATAGGACTTATTATGAGCAAGAAATGAAACAAAGAAATGACCACTATAATCCTCTGACAGTAATCTTCGTTGAAACCAATCAATCAGAACTTGCGAGGGGAATCATTTCTAAATGATCTCAATGCATTGGTAATCTGGACGACGTTCTGCTAATTATATTCTAAACCAATGGGAACGAGAAGTGAACCTGGTTTTGTCTGACCAAGAGTGTGGAAATGTAGGAACAGCCCTGAGGAAGACCACAAAATCACATGCCTGAAGGGGAAAAATATGTTTTTTTCACCAGACCATGTCAAAGTGCCCATTATTCACAAGGAAATGCTAACTGCTGGAGAACCCAGCAGGCAAACCACTATCAGGTGTTTTGGGGCTGTGCTGTTGCTCAAAAATAATGGACTGAAATTCACAGGGCACTGCAGACTGTTTTTGACTTTGCCATCCCACTCAAATTTAAAACTATGTACTTGGGCCTCAACACTCCTGCCATGGACACAATAAATGGATACCCTTGGAACATACTTTTGGCTGTAGAGAAAAAGGCCATCACAAAGAAATGCTCGAAACCAACCACGCCAACGATCAAAGACTTGACTGACATAGTAACAGACATTAGACATTGGATGAATGGAAAACAGTGACATTCAGACTTAATTTGGTTAAGCACTAATTTGATCGACTTTGGACCAAGTAGGACCCCTATTTTCATTTAAATGTGATTTTGTTTTTATTTTATGTTTAGTGCTATTTATGTTCTTTTTATTTCGATTTTTGCTCCCTGGTCGTGTCCTGTATTGTTTTATGTTTAATCGAAAGAAAAGAAAAAAGGACACACAGAACTAGTTCATTTTCTCGCTACGTTATGCCACACGTTTCGCTCCCTTGCCTAATTCACTAAAAAGTAGCCGAAATAGCTCAGTTGGGAGAGCGTTAGACTGAAGATCTAAAGGTCCCTGGTTCAATCCCTGGTTTCGGCAGGTGTACCTGAATGTTAGTCTTTGCTCAAAAATACAATGAATAGGAATGCTGGGTCTATTGGATATTTTGCGAGATCAGGACATAAATGGCCTGGAAAGGATCTATAAAACATAAACAGCATGCTTTCGTTGGAACATTGTTAGCATGAACATGTTTGGTAACATGTTTGGTTTTGCTGAATGTTGTACCCAAGACCTTCTGCGTGTAGGGCAGACGTGATGACCACCACACAATGAAACCATGAAGCAGAAGTTTGCCTACTTCAATGCTGCTCTCTTTGATATAGCCCAATGATCAAATGTCATACTTATTTTCAAAACAGGACATCCTGTAGAAAGGTGTGGTTCAACGGTATAGCGGTTAGCGCTCTGAATCCAGAGTTTTTCTTCATTTCTAATTGCAATTAGAGGGGTAACCCTTTTATGGGTATGTCAAGATTCTCGCCTCTGTGGCGCAATCGGCTAGCGCGTTCTGCTGGTAGGCGAAAGGTTGGTGGTTCGTTTAGGGCCTGTTTAGTAAAAAGGAAATGCCTACTCTATTGTCTATGAAAAAGATTTACAAGGACAGTAAAGCCCACAAGAAGAGCCCTCAAACCCATACCTTTCTCCCTCAAGTTTACTGCTGCTACACTTTGCATTAAGAGAGGGAAAAGTATTGCTGCACATCAAGATTGTTTGCACTGTTTGCACAGCCTTGTTTCTCATTTTTTGGGCAAGGGATGATTGATGTAAAGACTTGTAGCTTTGGATCACCGTTATCCTTCCAAGGAGCAGTCTGCGGTTCCATGGTGTAATGGTTAGCACACTTTGAATCTAGCGATCCGAGTTCAAATCTCGGTGGAACCTTGAGTGCCCCGAGAGTAGCGTTACTCTTTTGAGAAAGTGCAGAAACATGAAGAATCTTTGGGTAAAATCTGTGCTTACCCCCTGAAAGGAGCTAACCAAAGCATACAAACTAAACAAAGCTGTTAAAATCTGGAGCTGGTTTTCTTATGACCAAGCTTATGATTCAACGCCTGGATTACAAAAGGCGTAAACGTTTCACCGCATTGCAAAAGAAAATCAAATGAAAAGCATTGACGTTTTGAAGGAATCCTTTGACTTGGAGAGACAGGACTTTTATAGGACTTATTATGAGCAAGAAATGAAACAAAGAAATGACCACTATAATCCTCTGACAGTAATCTTCGTTGAAACCAATCAATCAGAACTTGCGAGGGGAATCATTTCTAAATGATCTCAATGCATTGGTAATCTGGACGACGTTCTGCTAAGTATATTCTAAACCAATGGGAACGAGAAGTGAACCTGGTTTTGTCTGACCAAGAGTGTGGAAATGTAGGAACAGCCCTGAGGAAGACCACAAAATCACATGCCTGAAGGGGAAAAATATGTTTTTTTCACCACACCATGTCAAAGTGCCCATTATTCACAAGGAAATGCTAACTGCTGGAGAACCCAGCAGGCAAACCACTATCAGGTGTTTTGGGGCTGTGCTGTTGCTCAAAAATAATGGACTGAAATTCACAGGGCACTGCAGACTGTTTTTGACTTTGCCATCCCACTCAAATTTAAAACTATGTACTTGGGCCTCAACACTCCTGCCATGGACACAATAAATGGATACCCTTGGAACATACTTTTGGCTATAGAGAAAAAGGCCATCACAAAGAAATGCTCGACACCAACCACGCCAACGATCAAAGACTTGACTGACATAGTAACAGACATTAGACATTGGATGAATGGAAAACAGTGACATTCAGACTTAATTTGGTTAAGCACTAATTTGATCGACTTTGGACCAAGTAGGACCCCTATTTTCATTTAAATGTGATTTTGTTTTTATTTTATGTTTAGTGCTATTTATGTTCTTTTTATTTCGATTTTTGCTCCCTGGTCGTGTCCTGTATTGTTTTATGTTTAATCGAAAGAAAAGAAAAAAGGACACACAGAACTAGTTCATTTTCTCGCTACGTTATGCCACACGTTTCACTCCCTTGCCTAATTCACTAAAAAGTAGCCGAAATAGCTCAGTTGGGAGAGCGTTAGACTGAAGATCTAAAGGTCCCTGGTTCAATCCCGGGTTTCGGCAGGTGTACCTGAATGTTAGTCTTTGCTCAAAAATACAATGAATAGGAATGCTGGGTCTATTGGATATTTTGCGAGATCAGGACATAAATGGCCTGGAAAGGATCTATAAAACATAAACAGCATGCTTTCGTTGGAACATTGTTAGCATGAACATGTTTGGTAACATGTTTGGTTTTGCTGAATGTTGTACCCAAGACCTTCTGCGTGTAGGGCAGATGTGATGACCACCACACAATGAAACCATGAAGCAGAAGTTTGCCTACTTCAATGCTGCTCTCTTTGATATAGCCCAATGATCAAATGTCATACTTATTTTCAAAACAGGACATCCTGTAGAAAGGTGTGGTTCAACGGTATAGCGGTTAGCGCTCTGAATCCAGAGTTTTTCTTCATTTCTAATTGCAATTAGAGGGGTAACCCTTTTATGGGTATGTCAAGATTCTCGCCTCTGTGGCGCAATCGGCTAGCGCGTTCTGCTGGTAGGCGAAAGGTTGGTGGTTCGTTTAGGGCCTGTTTAGTAAAAAGGAAATGCCTACTCTATTGTCTATGAAAAAGATTTACAAGGACAGTAAAGCCCACAAGAAGAGCCCTCAAACCCATACCTTTCTCCCTCAAGTTTACTGCTGCTACACTTTGCATTAAGAGAGGGAAAAGTATTGCTGCACATCAAGATTGTTTGCACTGTTTGCACAGCCTTGTTTCTCATTTTTTGGGCAAGGGATGATTGATGTAAAGACTTGTAGCTTTGGATCACCGTTATCCTTCCAAGGAGCAGTCTGCGGTTCCATGGTGTAATGGTTAGCACACTTTGAATCCAGCGATCCGAGTTCAAATCTCAGTGGAACCTTGAGTGCCCCGAGAGTAGCGTTACTCTTTTGAAAAAGTGCAGAAACATGAAGAATCTTTGGGTAAAATCTGTGCTTACCCCCTGAAAGGAGCTAACCAAAGCATACAAACTAAACAAAGCTGTTAAAATCTGGAGCTGGTTTTCTTATGACCAAGCTTATGATTCAACGCCTGGATTACAAAAGGCGTAAACGTTTCAACGCATTGCAAAAGAAAATCAAATGAAAAGCATTGACGTTTTGAAGGAATCCTTTGACTTGGAGAGACAGGACTTTTATAGGACTTATTATGAGCAAGAAATGAAACAAAGAAATGACCACTATAATCCTCTGACAGTAATCTTCGTTGAAACCAATCAATCAGAACTTGCGAGGGGAATCATTTCTAAATGATCTCAATGCATTGGTAATCTGGACGACGTTCTGCTAATTATATTCTAAACCAATGGGAACGAGAAGTGAACCTGGTTTTGTCTGACCAAGAGTGTGGAAATGTAGGAACAGCCCTGAGGAAGACCACAAAATCACATGCCTGAAGGGGAAAAATATGTTTTTTTCACCAGACCATGTCAAAGTGCCCATTATTCACAAGGAAATGCTAACTGCTGGAGAACCCAGCAGGCAAACCACTATCAGGTGTTTTGGGGCTGTGCTGTTGCTCAAAAATAATGGACTGAAATTCACAGGGCACTGCAGACTGTTTTTGACTTTGCCATCCCACTCAAATTTAAAACTATGTACTTGGGCCTCAACACTCCTGCCATGGACACAATAAATGGATACCCTTGGAACATACTTTTGGCTGTAGAGAAAAAGGCCATCACAAAGAAATGCTCGACACCAACCACGCCAACGATCAAAGACTTGACTGACATAGTAACAGACATTAGACATTGGATGAATGGAAAACAGTGACATTCAGACTTAATTTGGATAAGCACTAATTTGATCGACTTTGGACCAAGTAGGACCCCTATTTTCATTTAAATGTGATTTTGTTTTTATTTTATGTTTAGTGCTATTTATGTTCTTTTTATTTCGATTTTTGCTCCCTGGTCGCGTCCTGTATTGTTTTATGTTTAATCAAAAGAAAAGAAAAAAGGACACACAGAACTAGTTCATTTTCTCGCTACGTTATGCCACACGTTTCCCTCCCTTGCCTAATTTGCTGAAAAAGTAGCCGAAATAGCTCAGTTGGGAGAGCGTTAGACTGAAGATCTAAAGGTCCCTGGTTCAATCCCGGGTTTCGGCAGGTGTACATGATTGTTAGTCTTTGCTCAAAAATACAATGAATAGGAATGCTGGGTCTATTGGATATTTTGCGAGATCAGGACATAAATGGCCTGGAAAGGATCTATAAAACATAAACAGCATGCTTTCGTTGGAACATTGTTAGCATGAACATGTTTGGTAACATGTTTGGTTTTGCTGAATGTTGTACCCAAGACCTTCTGCGTGTAGGGCAGATGTGATGACCACCACACAATGAAACCATGAAGCAGAAGTTTGCCTACTTCAATGCTGCTCTCTTTGATATAGCCCAATGATCAAATGTCATACTTATTTTCAAAACAGGACATCCTGTAGAAAGGTGTGGTTCAACGGTATAGCGGTTAGCGCTCTGAATCCAGAGTTTTTCTTCATTTCTAATTGCAATTAGAGGGGTAACCCTTTTATGGGTATGTCAAGATTCTCGCCTCTGTGGCGCAATCGGCTAGCGCGTTCTGCTGGTAGGCGAAAGGTTGGTGGTTCGTTTAGGGCCTGTTTAGTAAAAAGGAAATGCCTACTCTATTGTCTATGAAAAAGATTTACAAGGACAGTAAAGCCCACAAGAAGAGCCCTCAAACCCATACCTTTCTCCCTCAAGTTTACTGCTGCTACACTTTGCATTAAGAGAGGGAAAAGTATTGCTGCACATCAAGATTGTTTGCACTGTTTGCACAGCCTTGTTTCTCATTTTTTGGGCAAGGGATGATTGATGTAAAGACTTGTAGCTTTGGATCACCGTTATCCTTCCAAGGAGCAGTCTGCGGTTCCATGGTGTAATGGTTAGCACACTTTGAATCCAGCGATCCGAGTTCAAATCTCAGTGGAACCTTGAGTGCCCCGAGAGTAGCGTTACTCTTTTGAGAAAGTGCAGAAACATGAAGAATCTTTGGGTAAAATCTGTGCTTACCCCCTGAAAGGAGCTAACCAAAGCATACAAACTAAACAAAGCTGTTAAAATCTGGAGCTGGTTTTCTTATGACCAAGCTTATGATTCAACGCCTGGATTACAAAAGGCGTAAACGTTTCACCGCATTGCAAAAGAAAATCAAATGAAAAGCATTGACGTTTTGAAGGAATCCTTTGACTTGGAGAGACAGGACTTTTATAGGACTTATTATGAGCAAGAAATGAAACAAATAAATGACCACTATAATCCTCTGACAGTAATCTTCGTTGAAACCAATCAATCAGAACTTGCGAGGGGAATCATTTCTAAATGATCTCAATGCATTGGTAATCTGGACGACGTTCTGCTAAGTATATTCTAAACCAATGGGAACGAGAAGTGAACCTGGTTTTGTCTGACCAAGAGTGTGGAAATGTAGGAACAGCCCTGAGGAAGACCACAAAATCACATGCCTGAAGGGGAAAAATATGTTTTTTTCACCACACCATGTCAAAGTGCCCATTATTCACAAGGAAATGCTAACTGCTGGAGAACCCAGCAGGCAAACCACTATCAGGTGTTTTGGGGCTGTGCTGTTGCTCAAAAATAATGGACTGAAATTCACAGGGCACTGCAGACTGTTTTTGACTTTGCCATCCCACTCAAATTTAAAACTATGTACTTGGGCCTCAACACTCCTGCCATAGACACAATAAATGGATACCCTTGGAACATACTTTTGGCTGTAGAGAAAAAGGCCATCACAAAGAAATGCTCGACACCAACCACGCCAACGATCAAAGACTTGACTGACATAGTAACAGACATTAGACATTGGATGAATGGAAAACAGTGACATTCAGACTTAATTTGGATAAGCACTAATTTGATCGACTTTGGACCAAGTAGGACCCCTATTTTCATTTAAATGTGATTTTGTTTTTATTTTATGTTTAGTGCTATTTATGTTCTTTTTATTTCGATTTTTGCTCCCTGGTCGCGTCCTGTATTGTTTTATGTTTAATCAAAAGAAAAGAAAAAAGGACACACAGAACTAGTTCATTTTCTCGCTACGTTATGCCACACGTTTCCCTCCCTTGCCTAATTTGCTGAAAAAGTAGCCGAAATAGCTCAGTTGGGAGAGCGTTAGACTGAAGATCTAAAGGTCCCTGGTTCAATCCCGGGTTTCGGCAGGTGTACATGATTGTTAGTCTTTGCTCAAAAATACAATGAATAGGAATGCTGGGTCTATTGGATATTTTGCGAGATCAGGACATAAATGGCCTGGAAAGGATCTATAAAACATAAACAGCATGCTTTCGTTGGAACATTGTTAGCATGAACATGTTTGGTAACATGTTTGGTTTTGCTGAATGTTGTACCCAAGACCTTCTGCGTGTAGGGCAGATGTGATGACCACCACACAATGAAACCATGAAGCAGAAGTTTGCCTACTTCAATGCTGCTCTCTTTGATATAGCCCAATGATCAAATGTCATACTTATTTTCAAAACAGGACATCCTGTAGAAAGGTGTGGTTCAACGGTATAGCGGTTAGCGCTCTGAATCCAGAGTTTTTCTTCATTTCTAATTGCAATTAGAGGGGTAACCCTTTTATGGGTATGTCAAGATTCTCGCCTCTGTGGCGCAATCGGCTAGCGCGTTCTGCTGGTAGGCGAAAGGTTGGTGGTTCGTTTAGGGCCTGTTTAGTAAAAAGGAAATGCCTACTCTATTGTCTATGAAAAAGATTTACAAGGACAGTAAAGCCCACAAGAAGAGCCCTCAAACCCATACCTTTCTCCCTCAAGTTTACTGCTGCTACACTTTGCATTAAGAGAGGGAAAAGTATTGCTGCACATCAAGATTGTTTGCACTGTTTGCACAGCCTTGTTTCTCATTTTTTGGGCAAGGGATGATTGATGTAAAGACTTGTAGCTTTGGATCACCGTTATCCTTCCAAGGAGCAGTCTGCGGTTCCATGGTGTAATGGTTAGCACACTTTGAATCCAGCGATCCGAGTTCAAATCTCAGTGGAACCTTGAGTGCCCCGAGAGTAGCGTTACTCTTTTGAGAAAGTGCAGAAACATGAAGAATCTTTGGGTAAAATCTGTGCTTACCCCCTGAAAGGAGCTAACCAAAGCATACAAACTAAACAAAGCTGTTAAAATCTGGAGCTGGTTTTCTTATGACCAAGCTTATGATTCAACGCCTGGATTACAAAAGGCGTAAACGTTTCACCGCATTGCAAAAGAAAATCAAATGAAAAGCATTGACGTTTTGAAGGAATCCTTTGACTTGGAGAGACAGGACTTTTATAGGACTTATTATGAGCAAGAAATGAAACAAATAAATGACCACTATAATCCTCTGACAGTAATCTTCGTTGAAACCAATCAATCAGAACTTGCGAGGGGAATCATTTCTAAATGATCTCAATGCATTGGTAATCTGGACGACGTTCTGCTAAGTATATTCTAAACCAATGGGAACGAGAAGTGAACCTGGTTTTGTCTGACCAAGAGTGTGGAAATGTAGGAACAGCCCTGAGGAAGACCACAAAATCACATGCCTGAAGGGGAAAAATATGTTTTTTTCACCACACCATGTCAAAGTGCCCATTATTCACAAGGAAATGCTAACTGCTGGAGAACCCAGCAGGCAAACCACTATCAGGTGTTTTGGGGCTGTGCTGTTGCTCAAAAATAATGGACTGAAATTCACAGGGCACTGCAGACTGTTTTTGACTTTGCCATCCCACTCAAATTTAAAACTATGTACTTGGGCCTCAACACTCCTGCCATAGACACAATAAATGGATACCCTTGGAACATACTTTTGGCTGTAGAGAAAAAGGCCATCACAAAGAAATGCTCGACACCAACCACGCCAACGATCAAAGACTTGACTGACATAGTAACAGACATTAGACATTGGATGAATGGAAAACAGTGACATTCAGACTTAATTTGGATAAGCACTAATTTGATCGACTTTGGACCAAGTAGGACCCCTATTTTCATTTAAATGTGATTTTGTTTTTATTTTATGTTTAGTGCTATTTATGTTCTTTTTATTTCGATTTTTGCTCCCTGGTCGTGTCCTGTATTGTTTTATGTTTCTTCGAAAGAAAAGAAAAAAGGACACACAGAACTAGTTCATTTTCTCGCTACGTTATGCCACACGTTTCGCTCCCTTGCCTAATTTACTGAAAAAGAAGCCGAAATAGCTCAGTTGGGAGAGCCTTAGACTGAAGATCTAAAGGGCCCTGGTTCAATCCCGGGTTTCGGCAGGTGTACCTGAATGTTAGTCTTTGCTCAAAAATACAATGAATAGGAATGCTGGGTCTATTGGATATTTTGCGAGATCAGGACATAAATGGCCTGGAAAGGATCTATAAAACATAAACAGCATGCTTTCGTTGGAACATTGTTAGCATGAACATGTTTGGTAACATGTTTGGTTTCGCTGAATGTTGTACCCAAGACCTTCTGCGTGTAGGGCAGATGTGATGACCACCACACAATGAAACCATGAAGCAGAAGTTTGCCTACTTCAATGCTGCTCTCTTTGATATAGCCCAATGATCAAATGTCATACTTATTTTCAAAACAGGACATCCTGTAGAAAGGTGTGGTTCAACGGTATAGCGGTTAGCGCTCTGAATCCAGAGTTTTTCTTCATTTCTAATTGCAATTAGAGGGGTAACCCTTTTACGAGTATGTCAAGATTCTCGCCTCTGTGGCGCAATCGGCTAGCGCGTTCTGCTGGTAGGCGAAAAGTTGGTGGTTCGAGCCCACCCAGGGACGACTGCTCACCTTGCCAGAGCAAGCAAGAAATACAATCCCACAAGTAACCACTGAATGTAATTATGTAAGGAAACCAGGAAAGCATTACGGCGCTGGGGCTTCCTTGGTCAAAGGGCCTGTTTAGTTAACAGGAAATGCCTACTTTTTGTCTATGAAAAAGATTTACAAGGACAGTAAAGGCCACAAGAAGAGCCCTCAAACCCATACCTTTCTCCCTCAAGTTTACTGCTGCTACACTTTGCATTAAGAGAGGGAAAAGTATTGCTGCACATCAAGATTATTTGCACTGTTTGCACTCCTTGTTTCTCATTTTTTGGGCAAGGGATGATTGATGTAAGACTTGTAGCTTTGGATCACTGTTATCCTTCCAAGGAGCAGTCTGCGGTTCCATTGTGTAATGGTTAGCACACTTTGAATCCAGCGATCCGAGTTCAAATCTCAGTGGAACCTTGAGTGCCCCGAGAGTAGCGTTACTCTTTTGAAAAAGTGCAGAAACATGAAGAATCTTTGGGTAAAATCTGTGCTTACCCCCTGAAAGGAGCTAACCAAAGCATACAAACTAAACAAAGCTGTTAAAATCTGGAGCTGGTTTTCTTATGACCAAGCTTATGATTCAACGCCTGGATTACAAAAGGCGTAAACGTTTCACCGCATTGCAAAAGAAAATCAAATGAAAAGCATTGATGTGTTGAAGGAATCCTTTGACTTGGAGAGACAGGACTTTTATGGGACTTATTATAAGCAAGAAATGAAACAAAGAAATGACCACTATAATCCTCTGACAGTAATCTTCGTTGAAGCCAATCAATCAGAACTTGCGAGGGAAATCATTTCTAAATGATCTCAATGCATTGGTAATCTGGACAACGTTCTGCTAAGTATATTCTAAACCAATGGGAACGAGAAGTGAACCTGGTTTTGTCTGACCAAGAGTGTGGAAATGTAGGAACAGCCCTGAGGAAGACCACAAAATCACATGCCTGAAGGGGAAAAATATGTTTTTTTCACCACACCATGTCAAAGTGCCCATTATTCACAAGGAAATGCTAACTGCTGGAGAACCCAGCAGGCAAACCACTATCAGGTGTTTTGGGGCTGTGCTGTTGCTCAAAAATAATGGACTGAAATTCACAGGGCACTGCAGACTGTTTTTGACTTTGCCATCCCACTCAAATTTAAAACTATGTACTTGGGCCTCAACACTCCTGCCATGGACACAATAAATGGATACCCTTGGAACATACTTTTGGCTGTAGAGAAAAAGGCCATCACAAAGAAATGCTCGACACCAACCACGCCAACGATCAAAGACTTGACTGACATAGTAACAGACATTAGACATTGGATGAATGGAAAACAGTGACATTCAGGCTTAATTTGGATAAGCACTAATTTGATCGACTTTGGACCAAGTAGTACCCCTATTTTCATTTAAATGTGATTTTGTTTTTATTTTATGTTTAGTGCTATTTATGTTCTTTTTATTTCGATTTTTGCTCCCTGGTCGCGTCCTGTATTGTTTTATGTTTAATCAAAAGAAAAGAAAAAAGGACACGCAGAACTAGTTCATTTTCTCGCTACGTTATGCCACACGTTTCGCTCCCTTGCCTAATTTGCTGAAAAAGTAGCCGAAATAGCTCAGTTGGGAGAGCGTTAGACTGAAGATCTAAAGGTCCCTGGTTCAATCCCGGGTTTCGGCAGGTGTACATGATTGTTAGTCTTTGCTCAAAAATACAATGAATAGGAATGCTGGGTCTATTGGATATTTTGCGAGATCAGGACATAAATGGCCTGGAAAGGATCTATAAAACATAAACAGCATGCTTTCGTTGGAACATTGTTAGCATGAACATGTTTGGTAACATGTTTGGTTTTGCTGAATGTTGTACCCAAGACCTTCTGCGTGTAGGGCAGATGTGATGACCACCACACAATGAAACCATGAAGCAGAAGTTTGCCTACTTCAATGCTGCTCTCTTTGATATAGCCCAATGATCAAATGTCATACTTATTTTCAAAACAGGACATCCTGTAGAAAGGTGTGGTTCAACGGTATAGCGGTTAGCGCTCTGAATCCAGAGTTTTTCTTCATTTCTAATTGCAATTAGAGGGGTAACCCTTTTATGGGTATGTCAAGATTCTCGCCTCTGTGGCGCAATCGGCTAGCGTGTTCTGCTGGTAGGCGAAAGGTTGGTGGTTCGTTTAGGGCCTGTTTAGTAAAAAGGAAATGCCTACTCTATTGTCTATGAAAAAGATTTACAAGGACAGTAAAGCCCACAAGAAGAGCCCTCAAACCCATACCTTTCTCCCTCAAGTTTACTGCTGCTACACTTTGCATTAAGAGAGGGAAAAGTATTGCTGCACATCAAGATTGTTTGCACTGTTTGCACTCCTTGTTTCTCATTTTTTGGGCAAGGGATGATTGATGTAAAGACAACGGTATAGCGGTTAGCGCTCTGAATCCAGAGTTTTTCTTCATTTCTAATTGCAATTAGAGGCGTAACCCTGTTACGGATATGTCAAGATTCTCGCCTCTGTGGCGCAATCGGCTAGCGCGTTCTGCTGGTAGGCGAAAAGTTGGTGGTTCAGGCCCACCCAGGGACGACTTCTCACCTTGCCAGAGCAAGCAAGAAATACAATCCCACAAGTAACCACTGAATGTAATTATGTAAGGAAACCAGGAAATCATTACGGCGCTGGGGCTTCCTTGGTCAAAGGGCCAGTTTAGTTAACAGGAAATGCCTACTTTTTGTCTATGAAAAAGATTTACAAGGACAGTAAAGCCCACAAGAAGAGCCCTCAAACCCATACCTTTCTCCCTCAAGTTTACTGCTGCTACACTTTGCATTAAGAGAGGGAAAAGTATTGCTGCACATCAAGATTGTTTGCACTGTTTGCACTCCTTGTTTCTCATTTTTTGGGCAAGGGATGATTGATGTAAGACTTGTAGCTTTGGATCACCGTTATCCTTCCAAGGAGCAGTCTGCGGTTCCATGGTGTAATGGTTAGCACACTTTGAATCCAGCGATCCGAGTTCAAATCTCAGTGGAACGTTGAGTGCCCCGAGAGTAGCGTTACTCTTTTGAAAAAGTGCAGAAACATGAAGAATCTTTGGGTAAAATCTGTGCTTACCCCCTGAAAGGAGCTAACCAAAGCATACAAACTAAACAAAGCTGTTAAAATCTGGAGCTGGTTTTCTTATGACCAAGCTTATGATTCAACGCCTGGATTACAAAAGGCGTAAACGTTTCACCGCATTGCAAAAGAAAATCAAATGAAAAGCATTGATGTGTTGAAGGAATCCTTTGACTTGGAGAGACAGGACTTTTATAGGACTTATTATAAGCAAGAAATGAAACAAAGAAATGACCACTATAATCCTCTGACAGTAATCTTCGTTGAAGCCAATCAATCAGAACTTGCGAGGGGAATCATTTCTAAATGATCTCAATGCATTGGTAATCTGGACAACGTTCTGCTAAGTATATTCTAAACCAATGGGAACGAGAAGTGAACCTGGTTTTGTCTGACCAAGAGTGTGGAAATGTAGGAACAGCCCTGAGGAAGACCACAAAATCACATGCCTGAAGGGGAAAAATATGTTTTTTTCACCACACCATGTCAAAGTGCCCATTATTCACAAGGAAATGCTAACTGCTGGAGAACCCAGCAGGCAAACCACTATCAGGTGTTTTGGGGCTGTGCTGTTGCTCAAAAATAATGGACTGAAATTCACAGGGCACTGCAGACTGTTTTTGACTTTGCCATCCCACTCAAATTTAAAACTATGTACTTGGGCCTCAACACTCCTGCCATGGACACAATAAATGGATACCCTTGGAACATACTTTTGGCTGTAGAGAAAAAGGCCATCACAAAGAAATGCTCGACACCAACCACGCCAACGATCAAAGACTTGACTGACATAGTAACAGACATTAGACATTGGATGAATGGAAAACAGTGACATTCAGGCTTAATTTGGATAAGCACTAATTTGATCGACTTTGGACCAAGTAGGACCCCTATTTTCATTTAAATGTGATTTTGTTTTTATTTTATGTTTAGTGCTATTTATGTTCTTTTTATTTCGATTTTTGCTCCCTGGTCGTGTCCTGTATTGTTTTATGTTTAATCGAAAGAAAAGAAAAAAGGACACACAGAACTAGTTCATTTTCTCGCTACGTTATGCCACACGTTTTGATCCCTTGCCTAATTCGGTGAAAAAGTAGCCAAAATAGCACAGTTGGGAGAGCGTTAGACTGCAGATCTAAAGGTCCCTGGTTCAATCCCGGGTTTCGGCAGGTGTACCTGAATGTTAGTCTTTGCTCAAAAATACAATGAATAGGAATGCTGGGTCTATTGGATATTTTGCGAGATCAGGACATAAATGGCCTGGAAAGGATCTATAAAACATAAACAGCATGCTTTCGTTGGAACATTGTTAGCATGAACATGTTTGGTAACATGTTTGGTTTTGCTGAATGTTGTACCCAAGACCTTCTGCGTGTAGGGCAGATGTGATGACCACCACACAATGAAACCATGAAGCAGAAGTTTGCCTACTTCAATGCTGCTCTCTTTGATATAGCCCAATGATCAAATGTCATACTTATTTTCAAAACAGGACATCCTGTAGAAAGGTGTGGTTCAACGGTATAGCGGTTAGAGCTCTGAATCCAGAGTTTTTATTCATTTCTAATTGCAATTAGAGGGGTAACCCTTTTACGGGTATGTCAAGATTCTCGCCTCTGTGGCGCAATCGGCTAGCGCGTTCTGCTGGTAGGTGAAAAGTTGGTGGTTTGAGCCCACCCAGGGACGACTGCTCACCTTGCCAGAGCAAGCAAGAAATACAATCCCACAAGTAACCACTGAATGTAATTATCTAAGGAAACCAGGAAATCATTACGGCGCTGGGGCTTCCTTGGTCAAAGGGCCTGTTTAGTTAACAGGAAATGCCTACTTTTTGTCTATGAAAAAGATTTACAAGGATAGTAAAGCCCACAAGAAGAGCCCTCAAACCCATACCTTTCTCCCTCAAGTTTACTGCTGCTACACTTTGCATTAAGAGAGGGAAAAGTATTGCTGCACATCAAGATTGTTTGCACTGTTTGCACTCCTTGTTTCTCATTTTTTGGGCAAGGGATGATTGATGTAAGACTTGTAGCTTTGGATCACCGTTATCCTTCCAAGGAGCAGTCTGCGGTTCCATGGTGTAATGGTTAGCACACTTTGAATCCAGCGATCCGAGTTCAAATCTCAGTGGAACCTTGAGTGCCCCGAGAGTAGCGTTACTCTTTTGAAAAAGTGCAGAAACATGAAGAATCTTTGGGTAAAATCTGTGCTTACCCCCTGAAAGGAGCTAACCAAAGCATACAAACTAAACAAAGCTGTTAAAATCTGGAGCTGGTTTTCTTATGACCAAGCTTATGATTCAACGCCTGGATTACAAAAGGCGTAAACGTTTCACCGCATTGCAAAAGAAAATCAAATGAAAAGCATTGATGTGTTGAAGGAATCCTTTGACTTGGAGAGACAGGACTTTTATGGGACTTATTATAAGCAAGAAATGAAACAAAGAAATTACCACTATAATCCTCTGACAGTAATCTTCGTTGAAGCCAATCAATCAGAACTTGCGAGGGGAATCATTTCTAAATGATCTCAATGCATTGGTAATCTGGACAACGTTCTGCTAAGTATATTCTAAACCAATGGGAACGAGAAGTGAACCTGGTTTTGTCTGACCAAGAGTGTGGAAATGTAGGAACAGCCCTGAGGAAGACCACAAAATCACATGCCTGAAGGGGAAAAATATGTTTTTTTCACCACACCATGTCAAAGTGCCCATTATTCACAAGGAAATGCTAACTGCTGGAGAACCCAGCAGGCAAACCACTATCAGGTGTTTTGGGGCTGTGCTGTTGCTTAAAAATAATGGACTAAAATTCACAGGGCACTGCAGACTGTTTTTGACTTTGCCATCCCACTCAAATTTAAAACTATGTACTTGGGCCTCAACACTCCTGCCATGGACACAATAAATGGATACCCTTGGAACATACTTTTGGCTGTAGAGAAAAAGGCCATCACAAAGAAATGCTCGACACCAACCACGCCAACGATCAAAGACTTGACTGACATAGTAACAGACATTAGACATTGGATGAATGGAAAACAGTGACATTCAGGCTTAATTTGGATAAGCACTAATTTGATCGACTTTGGACCAAGTAGGACCCCTATTTTCATTTAAATGTGATTTTGTTTTTATTTTATGTTTAGTGCTATTTATGTTCTTTTTATTTCGATTTTTGCTCCCTGGTCGCGTCCTGTATTGTTTTATGTTTAATCAAAAGAAAAGAAAAAAGGACACACAGAACTAGTTCATTTTCTCGCTACGTTATGCCACACGTTTCGCTCCCTTGCCTAATTTGGTGAAAAAGTAGCCGAAATAGCTCAGTTGGGAGAGCGTTAGACTGAAGATCTAAAGGTCCCTGGTTCAATCCCGGGTTTCGGCAGGTGTACATGATTGTTAGTCTTTGCTCAAAAATACAATGAATAGGAATGCTGAGTCTATTGGATATTTTGCGAGATCAGGACATAAATGGCCTGGAAAGGATCTATAAAACATAAACAGCATGCTTTCGTTGGAACATTGTTAGCATGAACATGTTTGGTAACATGTTTGGTTTTGCTGAATGTTGTACCCAAGACCTTCTGCGTGTAGGGCAGATGTGATGACCACCACACAATGAAACCATGAAGCAGAAGTTGGCCTACTTCAATGCTGCTCTCTTTGATATAGCCCAATGATCAAATGTCATACTTATTTTCAAAACAGGACATCCTGTAGAAAGGTGTGGTTCAACGGTATAGCGGTTAGCGCTCTGAATCCAGAGTTTTTCTTCATTTCTAATTGCAATTAGAGGGGTAACCCTTTTATGGGTATGTCAAGATTCTCGCCTCTGTGGCGCAATCGGCTAGCGTGTTCTGCTGGTAGGCGAAAGGTTGGTGGTTCGTTTAGGGCCTGTTTAGTAAAAAGGAAATGCCTACTCTATTGTCTATGAAAAATATTTACAAGGACAGTAAAGCCCACAAGAAGAGCCCTCAAACCCATACCTTTCTCCCTCAAGTTTACTGCTGCTACACTTTGCATTAAGAGAGGGAAAAGTATTGCTGCACATCAAGATTGTTTGCACTCCTTGTTTCTCATTTTTTGGGCAAGGGATGATTGATGTAAAGACTTGTAGCTTTGGATCACCGTTATCCTTCCAAGGAGCAGTCTGCGGTTCCATGGTGTAATGGTTAGCACACTTTGAATCCAGCGATCCGAGTTCAAATCTCAGTGGAACCTTGAGTGCCCCGAGAGTAGCGTTACTCTTTTGAAAAAGTGCAGAAACATGAAGAATCTTTGGGTAAAATCTGTGCTTACCCCCTGAAAGGAGCTAACCAAAGCATACAAACTAAACAAAGCTGTTAAAATCTGGAGCTGGTTTTCTTATGACCAAGCTTATGATTCAACGCCTGGATTACAAAAGGCGTAAACGTTTCACCGCATTGCAAAAGAAAATCAAATGAAAAGCATTGACGTTTTGAAGGAATCCTTTGACTTGGAGAGACAGGACTTTTATAGGACTTATTATGAGCAAGAAATGAAACAAAGAAATGACCACTATAATCCTCTGACAGTAATCTTCGTTGAAACCAATCAATCAGAACTTGCGAGGGGAATCATTTCTAAATGATCTCAATGCATTGGTAATCTGGACGACGTTCTGCTAATTATATTCTAAACCAATGGGAGCGAGAAGTGAACCTGGTTTAGTCTGACCAAGAGTGTGGAAATGTAGGAACAGCCCTAGGAAGACCACAAAATCACATGCCTGAAGGGGAAAAATATGTTTTTTTCACCACACCATGTCAAAGTGCCCATTATTCACAAGGAAATGCTAACTGCTGGAGAACCCAGCAGGCAAACCACTATCAGGTGTTTTGGGGCTGTGCTGTTGCTCAAAAATAATGGACTGAAATTCACAGGGCACTGCAGACTGTTTTTGACTTTGCCATCCCACTCAAATTTAAAACTATGTACTTGGGCCTCAACACTCCTGCCATGGACACAATAAATGGATACCCTTGGAACATACTTTTGGCTGTAGAGAAAAAGGCCATCACAAAGAAATGCTCGACACCAACCACGCCAACGATCAAAGACTTGACTGACATAGTAACAGACATTAGACATTGGATGAATGGAAAACAGTGACATTCAGACTTAATTTGGATAAGCACTAATTTGATCGACTTTGGACCAAGTAGGACCCCTATTTTCATTTAAATGTGATTTTGTTTTTATTTTATGTTTAGTGCTATTTATGTTCTTTTTATTTCGATTTTTGCTCCCTGGTCGTGTCCTGTATTGTTTTATGTTTAATCAAAAGAAAAGAAAAAAGGACACACAGAACTAGTTCATTTTCTCGCTACGTTATGCCACACGTTTCGCTCCCTTGCCTAATTTACTAAAAAAGTAGCTGAAATAGCTCAGTTGGGAGAGCGTTAGACTGAAGATCTAAAGGTCCCTGGTTCAATCCCGGGTTTCGGCAGGTGTACCAAAAAGGTTGCTCAAAAATACAATGAATAGGAATGCTGGGTCTATTGGATATTTTGCGAGATCAGGACATAAATGGCCTGGAAAGGATCTATAAAACATAAACAGCATGCTTTCGTTGGAACATTGTTAGCATGAACATGTTTGGTAACATGTTTGGTTTTGCTGAATGTTGTACCCAAGACCTTCTGCGTGTAGGGCAGATGTGATGACCACCACACAATGAAACCATGAAGCAGAAGTTTGCCTACTTCAATGCTGCTCTCTTTGATATAGCCCAATGATCAAATGTCATACTTATTTTCAAAACAGGACATCCTGTAGAAAGGTGTGGTTCAACGGTATAGCGGTTAGCGCTCTGAATCCAGAGTTTTTCTTCATTTCTAATTGCAATTAGAGGGGTAACCCTTTTATGGGTATGTCAAGATTCTCGCCTCTGTGGCGCAATCGGCTAGCGCGTTCTGCTGGTAGGTGAAAGGTTGGTGGTTCGTTTAGGGCCTGTTTAGTAAAAAGGAAATGCCTACTCTATTGTCTATGAAAAAGATTTACAAGGACAGTAAAGCCCACAAGAAGAGCCCTCAAACCCATACCTTTCTCCCTCAAGTTTACTGCTGCTACACTTTGCATTAAGAGAGGGAAAAGTATTGCTGCACATCAAGATTATTTGCACTGTTTTCACTCCTTGTTTCTCATTTTTTTGGCAAGGGATGATTGACGTAAAGACTTGTAGCTTTGGATGACCGTTATCCTTCCAAGGAGGAGTCTGCGGTTCCATGGTGTAATGGTTAGCACTCTGGACTCTGAATCCAGCGATCCGAGTTTAAATCTCGGTGGAACCTTGAGTGCCCCGAGAGCAGCGCTACTCCTTTGAAAAAGTGCAGAAACAAGAAGAATCTTTGGGTAAAATCTGTGCTTACCCCCTGAAAGGAGCTAACCAAAGCATGCAAACTAAACAAAGCTGTTAAAATCTGGAGCTGGTTTTCTTATGACCAAGCTTATGATTCAACGCCTGGATTACAAAAGGCGTAAACGTTTCACCGCATTGCAAAAGAAAATCAAATGAAAAGCATTGATGTGTTGAAGGAATCCTTTGACTTGGAGAGACAGGACTTTTATAGGACTTATTATAAGCAAGAAATGAAACAAAGAAATGACCACTATAATCCTCTGACTGTAATCTTTGTTGAAACCAATCAATCAGAACTTGCGAGGGGAATCATTTCTAAATGATCTCAATGCATTGGTAATCTGAACAACGTTCTGCTAAGTATATTCTAAACCAATGGGAACGAGAAGTTAACCTGGTTTTGTCTGACCAAGAGTGTGGAAATGTAGGAACAGCCCTGAGGAAGACCACAAAATCACATGCCTGAAGGGGAAAAATATGTTTTTTTCACCACACCATGTCAAAGTGCCCATTATTCACAAGGAAATGCTAACTGCTGGAGAACCCAGCAGGCAAACCACTATCAGGTGTTTTGGGGCTGTGCTGTTGCTCAAAAATAATGGACTGAAATTCACAGGGCACTGCAGACTGTTTTTGACTTTGCCATCCCACTCAAATTTAAAACTATGTACTTGGGCCTCAACACTCCTGCCATGGACACAATAAATGGATACCCTTGGAACATACTTTTGGTTGTAGAGAAAAAGGCCATCACAAAGAAATGCTCGACACCAACCACGCCAACGATCAAAGACTTGACTGACATAGTAACAGACATTAGACATTGGATGAATGGAAAACAGTGACATTCAGGCTTAACTTGGATAAGCACTAATTTGATTGACTTGGACCAAGTAGGACCCTTATTTTCATTTAAATGTGATTTTGTTTTTATTTTATTTTATGTTATGTTATGTTTTATGTAACTATTAAGTTCTTTTAATTACGATTTTTGCTACCTGGTCGTGTCCTGTATTGTTTTATGTTTAATCAAAAGAAAAGAAAAAAGGACACACAGAACTAGTTCATTTTCTCGCTACGTTATTCCTGGTTCAATCCCGGGTTCGGCATGTGTACCTGAATGTTAGTCTTTGCTCAAAAATACAATGAATAGGAATGCTGGGTCTATTGGATATTTTGCGAGATCAGGACATAAATGGCCTGGAAAGGATCTATAAAACATAAACAGCATGCTTTCGTTGGAACATTGTTAGCATGAACATGTTTGGTAACATGTTTGGTTTCGCTGAATGTTGTACCCAAGACCTTCTGCGTGTAGGGCAGATGTGATGACCACCACACAATGAAACCATGAAGCAGAAGTTTGCCTACTTCAATGCTGCTCTCTTTGATATAGCCCAATGATCAAATGTCATACTTATTTTCAAAACAGGACATCCTGTAGAAAGGTGTGGTTCAACGGTATAGCGGTTAGCGCTCTGAATCCAGAGTTTTTCTTCATTTCTTATTGCAATTAGATGCACAAGTCTTTTATGGATATGCCTAGATTCTCGTCTCTGTGGCGCAATCGGCTAGTGCGTTCGGCTGTTAACCGAAAGGTTGGTGGTACGAGCCCACCCAGGGACGACTGCTCACCTTCCCAGAGCAAGCAAGAAATACAATCCCAAAAGTAACCACTGTATGTAATTATGTAAGGAAACCAGGAAATCGTTATGGCGCTGCGGCTTCCTTGGTCAAAGGGCCTGTTTAGTAAACAGGGAATGCCTACTCTTTTGTCTATGAAAAATATTTACAAGGACAGAAAAGCCCACAAGAAGAGCCCTCAAACCCATACCTTTCTCCCTCTAGTTTACTGCTGCTACACTTTGTATTAAGAGAGGGAAAAGTATTGCTGCACATCAAGATTATTTGCACTGTTTTCACTCCTTGTTTCTCATTTTTTTGGCAAGGGATGATTGACGTAAAGACTTGTAGCTTTGGATGACCGTTATCCTTCCAAGGAGGAGTTTGCGGTTCCATGGTGTAATGGTTAGCACTCTGGACTCTGAATCCAGCGATCCGAGTTCAAATCTCGGGGGAACCTTGAGTGCCCTAAGAGCAGCGCTACTCTTTTGAAAAAGTGCAGAAACAAGAAGAATCTTTGGGTAAAATCTGTGCTTACCCTCTGAAAGGAGCCAACCAAAGCATACAAACTAAACAAAGCTGTTAAAATCTGGAGCTGGTTTTCTTATGACCAAGCTTATGATTCAACGCCTGGATTACAAAAGGCGTAAACGTTTCACCGCATTGCAAAAGAAAATCAAATGAAAAGCATTGATGTGTTGAAGGAATCCTTTGACTTGGAGAGACAGGACTTTTATAGGACTTATTATAAGCAAGAAATGAAACAAAGAAATGACCACTATAATCCTCTGACAGTAATCTTTGTTGAAACCAATCAATCAGAACTTGCGAGGGGAATCATTTCTAAATGATCTCAATGCATTGGTGATCTGGACAACGTTCTGCTAAGTATATTCTAAACCAATGGGAACGAGAAGTTAACCTGGTTTTGTCTGACCAAGAGTGTGGAAATGTAGGAACAGCCCTGAGGAAGACCACAAAATCACATGCCTGAAGGGGAAAAATATGTTTTTTTCACCACACCATGTCAAAGTGCCCATTATTCACAAGGAAATGCTAACTGCTGGAGAACCCAGCAGGCAAACCACTATCAGGTGTTTTGGGGCTGTGCTGTTGCTCAAAAATAATGGACTGAAATTCACAGGGCACTGCAGACTGTTTTTGACTTTGCCATCCCACTCAAATTTAAAACTATGTACTTGGGCCTCAACACTCCTGCCATGGACACAATAAATGGATACCCTTGGAACATACTTTTGGCTGTAGAGAAAAAGGCCATCACAAAGAAATGCTCGACACCAACCACGCCAACGATCAAAGACTTGACTGACATAGTAACAGACATTAGACATTAGATGAATGGAAAACAGTGACGTTCAGGCTTAACTTGGATAAGCACTAATTTGATTGACTTGGACCAAGTAGGACCCTTATTTTCATTTAAATGTGATTTTGTTTTATTTTATTTTATGTTATGTTTTATGTAACTATTAAGTTCTTTTAATTACGATTTTTTCTCCCTGGTCGTGTCCTGTATTGTTTTATGTTTAATCAAAAGAAAAGAAAAAAGGACACACAGAACTAGTTCATTTTCTCGCTACGTTATTCCTGGTTCAATCACGGGTTTCGGCATGTGTACCTGAATGTTAGTCTTTGCTCAAAAATACAATGAATAGGAATGCTGGGTCTATTGGATATTTTGCGAGATCAGGACATAAATGGCCTGGAAAGGATCTATAAAACATAAACAGCATGCTTTCGTTGGAACATTGTTAGCATGAACATGTTTGGTAACATGTTTGGTTTCGCTGAATGTTGTACCCAAGACCTTCTGCGTGTAGGGCAGATGTGATGACCACCACACAATGAAACCATGAAGCAGAAGTTTGCCTACTTCAATGCTGCTCTCTTTGATATAGCCCAATGATCAAATGTCATACTTATTTTCAAAACAGGACATCCTGTAGAAAGGTGTGGTTCAACGGTATAGCCGTTAGCGCTCTGAATCCAGAGTTTTTCTTCATTTCTTATTGCAATTAGAGGCACAAGTCTTTTATGGATACGCCTATATTCTCGTCTCTGTGGCGCAATCGGCTAGCGCCTTCGGCTGTTCGAGCCCACCCAGGGACGACTGCTCACCTTGCCAGAGCAAGCAAGAAATACAATCCCAGAAGTAACCACTGTGTGTAATTATGTAAGGAAACCAGGAAATCGTTATCGGCATGAGAGGGTCTATTTTCGGCTTGATTTTACCAGACTCCCGGGCACTTCCAGAAGCTTGCTGTTTGCTCTGATTGCTCGGGGCAGAGCACAGTGTCACGCTGACCACGGGCTGTACGCGGAGGTGAGAGCTGGTTGTAAGGCGGATCACGGAGCCTCTGAATGGAGCCCCGCGCTCCGCGCTCCTCCGGGCTCTAAGCGCCGCTCAGACCCGGCATGAGAGGGTCTATTTTCGGCTTGATTTTACCAGACTCCCGGGCACTTCCAGAAGCTTGCTGTTTGCTCTGATTGCTCGGGGCAGAGCACAGTGTCACGCTGACCACGGGCTGTACGCGGAGGTGACCCGCTCCGTGATCTTAGCGCCGCCCAGACCCAGGGCCATCCACCCCGCACACGGCCAGACTTTGCCCGGCCAGGGAGCACCTTCTGCGGGTCGGAGGCTCCGGGTCGGAGCCCCTGGAGCCTGGAGCCCTCACCGGGCCCCGAACTCGGCTGCCGGAGGCAGTGCAGTGCCTCATGGATAAAAGTGCACCCAGCCGGTCTCGAACTCGCGTGAGGCGGAGCAGGGATCCATGAATCAACCATGAAAATGGTACAAATCATGGTTCTATGTATACCAGACAAGGAGCTTGGTCTATTGGCACTCAAGACCCGCCATCGTAGGGCCCCGTTCTGGTTTTATCCAGCTTCGAAGGCTCCTGCGCACTGCGGGTTTGTTTACATTTTGCGGCTGTGGTTTGCTCCGGCTAACCTCACGCCGGACACGTTGGAAGCGAGGCCGAGACAGAGGTCCCACCAGGCGCGGGGCGTCAGTCTGACTGGCTTCCCCCGCGCCTGGCCCCTCGTCTCCGGAGATGGGACCGTCACTCACCCCCGCACTGAAGGACGCGCGGCTTGAAGGATGATGGCTGCGCTTAGCCCCTGTGCCAGGGGCTCTGAGCCAGTCCCCTTCAGCCTCAACGCGTCCGGTGGGAACACAGTCCGGGTCCATTGTCACTCACCCCTGCGCAGAAGGACGCGCGGCTTGGAGGATGATGGCTGCGCTTAGCCCCTGGCACAGGGGCTCTGCACCAGTCCCCTTCAGCCTCAACGCGTCCGGTGGAACAACAGTCCAGGCCCTCTGTCACTCACCCCCGCACTGAAGGACGCGCGGCTTGAAGGATGATGGCTGTGCTTAGCCCCTGTGCCAGGGGCTCTGAGCCAGTCCCCTTCAGCCTCAACGCGTCCGGTGGGAACACAGTCCGGGTCCACTGTCACTCACCCCTGCGCAGAAGGACGCGCGGCTTGGAGGATGATGGCTGCGCTTAGCCCCTGGCACAGGGGCTCTGCACCAGTCCCCTTCAGCCTCAACGCGTCCGGTGGAACAACAGTCCAGGCCCACTGTCACTCACCCCCGCACTGAAGGACGCGCGGCTTGGAGGATGATGGCTGCGCTTAGCCCCTGTTACAGGGGCTCTGCGCCAGTCTCCTTCAGCCTCAACGCGTCCGACGGAACCACAGTCCGAGCCCATTGTCACTCACCCCCGCGCAGCAGGAGGCGCGGCTTGAAGGATGATGGCTGCGCTTAGCCCCTGGGCCCAAGGGCTCTGCGCCAGTCCCCTTCAGCCTCAACGTGTCCGATGGCTCTGCGCGGGGCGGGGGGCAGGGCCGGCGCATATTTTTGGTCCGACTCCGGTCCCTTCCTCGTCTCTGAGTTTGTCAAATGCAGCGCCTGTCCAGGGCTCACTTTGCTATCAACTGGCTGGTCACCGCCATCGTAGGGCCCCGTTCTGGTTTCATCCAGCTTCGAAGGCTCCTGCGCACTGCGGGGTTGTTGGCATTTGTGGTCCTGATTTGCGCTGGCTCACCCTCACGCTGGACACAGCGCCAGATGATATATTTGGTCCGACTCCGGTCCCTTCCTCGTCTCTGAGTTTGTCAAATGCAGCGCCTGTCCAGGGCTCACTTTGCTATCAACTGGCTGGTCACCGCCATCGTAGGGCCCCGTTCTGGTTTCATCCAGCTTCGAAGGCTCCTGCGCACTGCGGGGTTGTTGGCATTTGTGGTCCTGATTTGCGCTGGCTCACCCTCACGCTGGACACAGCGCCAGATGATATATTTGGTCCGACTCCGGTCCCTTCCTCGTCTCTGAGTTTGTCAAATGCAGCGCCTGTCCAGGGCTCACTTTGCTATCAACTGGCTGGTCACCGCCATCGTAGGGCCCCGTTCTGGTTTCATCCAGCTTCGAAGGCTCCTGCGCACTGCGGGGTTGTTGGCATTGGTGGTCCAGAGCCCCGGCTCTAAATTAAACCTGTTACCCTAGTAGGCCGGCCTCCGGGTCCCCCTCTCTTCTTCGGTTATGGAGTACATTGGGCGCGGGGGCAGCCAGTGGAGGGCAAGGAATCTGCCTCCAAGTGTGATGTAGGGGACAGGGGAGCCAGGGCCTTGGGGTCCTGGTGCTTTTTATCTTTTAAAGTGGCTCAGAGTACCAAGGGCACGGACTTCCAGGGGGCTGCACCAAGGGTGTGTAGCTCGTGTGGGGGTGCTTAAGTGTGGGTACCCGGGGACGAAAGGTGGGCCGGCGCGAGCCTCTGTGGTGAGTGCTGGGCCGTTCCCTTGGTACTCCAGTCAGAGTACCAAGGGCACGGACTTCCATGGTATAGTACCAAGGGCACGGACCTCCAGGGGGCTGAACCAAGGGTGTGTAGCCCGTGTGGGGGTGCTTAAGTGTGGGTCCCCGGGTTCGAAGGGAGGGCCTGGTCCCCGGTGGTCATCCCCGGAGTCCCAGAGCCTGCAACCCGGGGAAGAGTGGCCCGTCCCCAGACTGAGTTTGGGGGAATGCGGGGTGGCTCTGGAGGTGCTCCGTGGGTTCCAGGGGGTGTTCAGTGGAGGCCATGCCCAGCCAGAGTGGCCCGTCCCCAGACTGAGTTTGGGGGAATGTGGGGTGGCTCTGGAGGGGCTCCAGGGGTTCCAGGGGGTGCTCGGCGGAGGCCATGCCCAGCCAGAGTGGCCCTTCCCCGGGCAGAATCTGGGGAGAGTGGGGGGTGGCTCTGGAGGTGCTCCGGGGGCTCCAGGGGTTCCAGGGGGTGCTCAGTGGGGGCCATGCCCAGCCAGAGTGGCCCTTCCCCGGGGTGAGTCTGGAGGAGTGGGGGGTGGCTCTGGAGGGGCTCCAGGGGTTCCAGGGGGTGCTCGGCGGAGGCCATGCCCAGCCAGAGTGGCCCTTCCCCGGGCAGAGTCTGGGGAGAGTGGGGGGTGGCTCTGGAGGTGCTCCGGGGGCTCCAGGGGGTGCTCAGTGGAGGCCATGCCCAGCCAGAGTGGCCCTTCCCCGGGCAGAATCTGGGGAGAGTGGGGGGTGGCTCTGGAGGTGCTCCGGGGGCTCCAGGGGTTCCAGGGGGTGCTCAGTGGGGGCCATGCCCAGCCAGAGTGGCCCTTCCCCGGGCAGAGTCTGGGGAGAGTGGGGGGTGGCTCTGGAGGTGCTCCGAGGGCTCCAGGGGGTGCTCAGTTGAGGCCATGCCCAGCCAGAGTGGCCCTTCCCCGGGCAGAATCTGGAGGAGTGGGGGGTGGCTCTGGAGGTGCTCCGGGGGCTCCAGGGGTTCCAGGTGGTGCTCGGCGGAGGCCATGCCCAGCCAGAGTGGCCCTTCCCCGGGCAGAGTCTGGGGAGAGTGGGGGGTGGCTCTGGAGGTGCTCCGGGGGCTCCAGGGGGTGCTCAGTGGAGGCCATGCCCAGCCAGAGTGTCCCTTCCCCGGGCAGAGTCTGTAGGAGTGGGGGGTGGCTCTGGAGGTGCTCCGGGGGCTCCAGGGGTTCCAGGGGGTGCTCAGCGGAGGCCATGCCCAGCCAGAGTGGCCCTTCCCCGGGGTGAGTCTGTGGAGAGTGGGGGGTGGCTCTGGAGGTGCTCCGGGGGCTCCAGGGGGTGCTCAGTGGAGGCCATGCCCAGCCAGAGTGGCCCTTCCCCGGGGTGAGTCTGGGGAGAGTGGGGGGTGGCTCTGGAGGTGCTCCGGGGGCTCCAGGGGGTGCTCAGTGGAGGCCATGCCCAGCCAGAGTGTCCCTTCCCCGGGGTGAGTCTGGGGAGAGTGGTGGGTGGCTCTGGAGGGGCTCCGGGGGTTCCAGGGGTTCCAGGGGGTGCTCAGCGGAGGCCATGCCCGGCCAGAGTGGCCCTTCCCCGGGCAGAATCTGGGGAGAGTGGGAGGTGGCTCTGGAGGTGCTCTGGGGGCTCCAGGGGTTCCAGGGGGTGTTCAGTGGAGGCCATGCCCAGCCAGAGTGGCCCGTCCCCAGACTGAGTTTGGGGGAATGCGGGGTGGCTCTGGAGGGGCTCCAGGGGTTCCAGGGGGTGCTCGGCGGAGGCCATGCCCAGCCAGAGTGGCCCTTCCCCGGGCAGAATCTGGGGAGAGTGGGGGGGTGGCTCTGGAGGTGCTCTGGGGGCTCCAGGGGTTCCAGGGGGTGCTCAGTGGGGGCCATGTCCAGCCAGAGTGGCCCTTCCCCGGGGTGAGTCTGGGGAGAGTGGGGGGTGGCTCTGGAGGGGCTCCGGGGGTTCCAGGGGTTCCAGGGGGTGCTCAGCGGAGGCCATGCCCGGCCAGAGTGGCCCTTCCCCGGGCAGAGTCTGGGGAGAGTGGGGGGTGGCTCTGGAGGTGCTCCGGGGGCTCCAGGGGTTCCAGGGGGTGCTCAGTGGGGGCCATGCCCAGCCAGAGTGGCCCTTCCCCGGGGTGAGTCTGGAGGAGTGGGGGGTGGCTCTGGAGGGGCTCCAGGGGTTCCAGGGGGTGCTCGGCGGAGGCCATGCCCAGCCAGAGTGGCCCTTCCCCGGGCAGAGTCTGGGGAGAGTGGGGGGTGGCTCTGGAGGTTCTCCGGGGGCTCCAGGGGGTGCTCAGTGGAGGCCATGCCCAGCCAGAGAAGCCCTTCCCCGGGCAGAATCTGGGGAGAGTGGGGGGTGGCTCTGGAGGTGCTCCGGGGGCTCCAGGGGTTCCAGGGGGTGCTCAGTGGGGGCCATGCCCAGCCAGAGTGGCCCTTCCCCGGGGTGAGTCTGGAGGAGTGGGGGGTGGCTCTGGAGGGGCTCCAGGGGTTCCAGGGGGTGCTCGGCGGAGGCCATACCCAGCCAGAGTGGCCCTTCCCCGGGCAGAGTCTGGGGAGAGTGGGGGGTGGCTCTGGAGGTGCTCCGGGGGCTCCAGGGGGTGCTCAGTGGAGGCCATGCCCAGCCAGAGTGTCCCTTCCCCGGGCAGAGTCTGGAGGAGTGGGGGGTGGCTCTGGAGGTGCTCCGGGGGCTCCAGGGGTTCCAGGGGGTGCTCAGCGGAGGCCATGCCCAGCCAGAGTGGCCCTTCCCCGTGGTGAGTCTGGGGAGAGTGGGGGGTGGCTCTGGAGGTGCTCCGGGGGCTCCAGGGGGTGCTCAGTGGAGGCCATGCCCAGCCAGAGTGTCCCTTCCCCGGGGTGAGTCTGGGGAGAGTGGGGGGTGGCTCTGGAGGGGCTCCGGGGGTTCCAGGGGTTCCAGGGGGTGCTCAGCGGAGGCCATGCCCAGCCAGAGTGGCCCTTCCCCGGGCAGAGTCTGGGGAGAGTGGGGGGTGGCTCTGGAGGTGCTCCGGGGGCTCCAGGGGGTGCTCGGCGGAGGCCATGCCCAGCCAGAGTGGCCCTTCCCCGGGCAGAATCTGGGGAGAGTGGGGGGTGGCTCTGGAGGTGCTCCGGGGGCTCCAGGGGTTCCAGGGGGTGTTCAGTGGAGGCCATGCCCAGCCAGAGTGGCCCGTCCCCAGACTGAGTTTGGGGGAATGCGGGGTGGCTCTGGAGGAGCTCCAGGGGTTCCAGGGGTTCCAGGGGGTGCTCAGTGGGGGCCATGACCAGCCAGAGTGGCCCTTCCCCGGGGTGAGTCTGGAGGAGTGGGGGGTGGCTCTGGAGGGGCTCCAGGGGTTCCAGGGGGTGCTCGGCGGAGGCCATGCCCAGCCAGAGTGGCCCTTCCCCGGGCAGAGTCTGGGTAGAGTGGGGGGTGGCTCTGGAGGTGCTCCGGGGGCTCCAGGGGGTGCTCAGTCGAGGCCATGCCCAGCCAGAGTGGCCCTTCCCCGGGCAGAATCTGGGGAGAGTGGGGGGTGGCTCTGGAGGTGCTCCGGGGGCTCCAGGGGTTCCAGGGGGTGCTCAGTGGGGGCCATGCCCAGCCAGAGTGGCCCTTCCCCGGGGTGAGTCTGGAGGAGTGGGGGGTGGCTCTGGAAGGGCTCCAGGGGTTCCAGGGGGTGCTCAGCGGAGGCCATGCCCAGCCAGAGTGGCCCTTCCCCGGGGTGAGTCTGGAGGAGTGGGGGGTGGCTCTGGAGGGGCTCCAGGGGTTCCAGGGGGTGCTCGGCGGAGGCCATGCCCAGCCAGAGTGGCCCTTCCCCGGGCAGAATCTGGGGAGAGTGGGGGGTGGCTCTGGAGGTGCTCCGGGGGCTCCAGGGGTTCCAGGGGGTGCTCAGTGGGGGCCATGCCCAGCCAGAGTGGCCCTTCCCCGGGCAAAGTCTGGCCGTGTGCGGGGTGGATGATCCCTGCTCCGCCTCACGCGAGTTCGAGACCGGCTGGGTGCCCTTTTATCCATGAGGCACTGCACTGCCTCCGGCAGCCGATTTCGGGGCCCGGTGAGGGCTCCAGGCTCCAGGGGCTCCGACCCGGAGCCTCCGACCCGCAGAAGGTGCTCCCTGGCCGGGCAAAGTCTGGCCGTGTGCGGGGTGGATGATCCCTGCTCCGCCTCACGCGAGTTCGAGACCGGCTGGGTGCCCTTTTATCCATGAGGCACTGCACTGCCTCCGGCAGCCGAGTTCGGGGCCCGGTGAGGGCTCCAGGCTCCAGGGGCTCCGACCCGGAGCCTCCGACCCGCAGAAGGTACTCCCTGGCCGGGCAAAGTCTGGCCGTGTGCGGGGTGGATGATCCCTGCTCCGCCTCACGCGAGTTCGAGACCGGCTGGGTGCCCTTTTATCCATGAGGCACTGCACTGCCTCCGGTAGCCGAGTTCGGGGACCGGTGAGGGCTCCAGGCTCCAGGGGCTCCGACCCGGAGCCTCCGACCCGCAGAAGGTGCTCCCTGGCCGGGCAAAGTCTGGCCGTGTGCGGGGTGGATGATCCCTGCTCCGCCTCACGCGAGTTCGAGACCGGCTGGGTGCCCTTTTATCCAAGAATCAACTGGAGTGTGGAGCTTCTACGGGCCTCCAGGGGCACTGCCGACCCAGAGCTGTGCCCCGTCTTCAGTTCTCTGTATCTCAGGAAGTTTTTTATTTATACATTTATTTCATCCATAATCTCTGGCGCCTAAAGGGTTAAGATTTCAAATGAAGTGTTACTTCCAATGATGAATTGTGATGTGATGGCCAATCTACTACGTAGATGCTGTACTGTCAAAGCATTGAGTACATTCAGAGTGAACTGTATCATATGTCTTATACTGTAATTGTGACCACTCACTGAGAAATTAAAGTGACAGATTAATTTACCAGACTTAGAACTGAAAAATTCTGGGTTTTCATGATGACCTTTTCTTGACTTTTGGACAGCCAGCCTGGCAAGCTCAGTTGGTAGAGCATGAGACTCTTAATCTCAGGGTCGTGGGTTCGAGGCCCACATTGGGGGGAGTTGATTTTAAGCTTTATGGACTGCTTGCCATTACAACCCGTGAAATCTTGGTCATAAATTTTCTTCTGTTGGAACCGAAAGAAGAATAATTAAACCCTCTGTAACAATGAGATTTCAACTATTTCACTCAATTCTCATCACCTGTTAAGGTCATCTCTTTATATGGACTGTACATAATTGGAAAGACTTCATCTAGTGTAAGGTTGCCAAAGCATTTACTTTGTACTGATTTTTGTAACGTTATCTTCGAGATAAGGGAGCTCAATGTCAGCATCGCTGAAATGTCCAAGGTGTCAGGGTCAAGGTAAACTCCTACCTAAGCGTAAGCAAATTTGGTCACCAAGTGGAGGAATGGGTTCTAATCCCACTCCTGACAATGGGTTTGTCCTATATTTGAACTCATTGCAAGTGTAGGGGAATGGAGATGGACATTCCACGGCCAGATAACGGAAAATCTCTCTTTGAACATTGGGGGGTTTTCTTTCTCCCTCTCTCCCTCACCGCAGGGAGCCGCTGTGACTTTGGCGATAACAGACCTTCTCCCCCACAGTCTTACAGGAGGACGCCCCGATGAAAACTATGTTTTATGTGATTATGCCATGAATGTTTGTCCGAATCAACTCCGTACACCGCATGTTTCACCTTGTGTTACGTATTTTCCCACTGTTTAAGGTTTTATATTCCCAATGCTTTAACTCGAGTGCCCATCACAGGTGAAAGAAGATGTAAAATGTATCTACCTCAAGAAATAATGTGCACAAACTGCCAAAAGTGTTTAACGTGTCGTCGCAGTAGCGCCCGCCCCTTTCGCTCCCAGCGTGCCCTGCTGCGCTAGGTGACAAAAAGACGCTCCGAGCTTGGAACGCTCTCTTCTCCTCTCTTCTCTTCTTGCTCTCTTCTTCTTTTTTTTTTGTTCAAGCCTTTGTCTATCTCTTTGAAGCCGTCTCCACGGACGAGCCTGTTTTCTTTTCCTTTGTCTCAACAAAGCGTCCGCCACGTGGGTCGACAAGACTTGGCCAGCCTCATCGCCCTCCTGAACTCTGAAAACACCTGGAAACACCTGGAACTAAGCTTAAGCGCTAAACCGGACAGAGACTTTTAGGCCATAGGCTGTAGCCTGTATCGTTCAAGTTCGCTACACCTGTCACAAGACTAAAAAAATACTTCAAATATAAAATTATCATTGTACCATTAGCTCATGACCAAAAGTTCTCCACTCGGATCGCGCCAGTTTTTTTACGGCGATAACTTAAATGCGGAACTATATTCTCAGCCTGATAGCGCAATATCCCTACGCCTGAATCATTCCGCCTCTGAATCAGCCAATCAGGTGAGAGTTACAACAACAACATAAAAGATGGCTGCTCACGTGTACCGGCATGTTGTCACTCGAGCCGATAGAAAACACTATGAAAATATGGATAACACGTGCATCACACACATTTCAGCGGTAGAAAAAGAACAAACACAGCCACTGACTGATGACTTGTGCTCAGAAGTGGATAGAAATCGATGGAATAGACCGCGCGTTAGCGGCAGCTGTTTGTGTACACAATGATGACTTCGCCAAACAAAACTATCCTACGTCTTCTGTGGCTTCTTCGGACGGAAATCTTTCAAATTTTCTGGAAAGTAACAAGCCAGGCTTTCACCCTACATGCTATAGACGTTTCACCCTACATGCTATAGACGTTTCACCCTACATGCTATAGACGTTTCACCCTACATGCTATAGACGTTTCACCCTACATGCTATAGACGTTTCACCCTACATGCTATAGACGTTTCACATCAACTCTGCCACCTTCTCCCAAACCACTGAGATCTACCACAGATGTAAAGACAAAATCATCTAAAAAGTCAAGCGATGTACTTCCTGCAGTTTGCATCATTTGCAGAAGGTTGATCGCTGTATCAAAGAGGCTCACAAGACAAAGAAAGATAAATTGGTCCAAGCTGAAACTTTAACTGCTGGTGAGTAGATTATATATTGATTCTTGCATGTGTGTTTTCTCTTGCTCGTGGTAAATAGGACTAATCACAGTGAAATAAGTTGGCCAAAATATACATAGATAAGATAAGATAAGATAATCCTTTATTGTCCCACATGGGGAAATTTCATTGATGCAACGCAGGAAGATCCAGAGGTAGATACAGAAGAAAAGAACAGATCACTATAGGAATATGTGCCTAGTTTATTACATGTAGGTGTAGATGTAATGTACGTAAGACTGTATGATGATGTGAGTTGAATAAAAAGGCAATACAACTTTTGCGATTGTTTACTGATTGTGCTCACCCTTGATTGAAATTCTTTTACTTATCCTTTACTAGGAAGTTTGGTCAAAGCAGCTGAATCAAGAGCAGATGAATCCATCCTGATGTGTACCAGAGGTAAAGATTGTGTTGCCATTGAAGGCACCTCTATCACAAGAGGTGTTACAAAGAATTCACAAGCTTTCTGACAAAGAAGACAAGTGATGAAAGGTAACATTTTGGTAATCAAATAAAATATATATATTTCCATATATTTAGATAAATTCATAATTTAATTGAAAATTATTGTAATGACTACACGATAATTTTAAAGACGTTTGAATCAAAGCAAATTTCTGTTTGTAGTGAGCTAGTATATTTCAATCACTGACCAATCACTGCATTTCCTTGCTTTATACAGGTGACCTAAAGTCTGGGAGTATGGTGATGCATATACAGCATTCTGTGACACAGTCATCCGGACACGACTGATTGAAAATCAGGAAATCCTCAGAATGAAGAAGCTCTTGTCCCTGTTCCAGAAATTCATCAAAAAACACCCTGGTCATGGAAGTTACCGGTAATTAAATTATTCTTATTGTTTATGAAAGAAAACAATAGAAGATCGGATAAACATCACAGCTATGTTTATTCATGAAATTTCATTCAAGATCAGACCAATCCAGTTAGCTACAAGAGTCTACATATTTCCATTCATTTTGTTTATTTATACAGGGAAAACCCAGTGAGAAAAGTGGTTACCCTGTTAAAACACAACCCAAAATAAACAACAAACATAGGATACTAAAACACAAATAAAATAATAATTCTAAAACTAAAACACAAATAAAATAGTAATCTATCAATACTTATGAATTTCTATTCCTTGTCTAATTTTTACAGATCCGATCTTCTGAAGAAGAGATTACAGCGAGACTTCCCACAGCTGAATTTTCACAAACCACCAAGAAGAAACCTGAGTGAAATGGTTTCCACAGAGACGACAGGACTTCTCCACCAGGATTTTTCAACTGAAACTGATATGTCAGTTTCTGAGATGTCATGTAGTGATGGAGAAATGGTGCCAGAAAGTGGTAAAGATGCAGCACTGCGAGAGCTCTCAAGGACAGTTTACAGTGCAGGTGTATTACTGAAACAAGCGGTCAAAAGTGCCCCTAGTATGGATGAAACAAGCGGTCAAAAGTGCCCCTAGTATGGATGAAACAAGCGGTCAAAAGTGCCCCTAGTATGGATGAAACAAGCGGTCAAGAGTGCCCCTAGTATCACTGAAACAAGCGGTCAAGAGTGCCCCTAGTATGGATGTAAATTGGCCTCCTACATCAGAGGATCTAAATGTTTCCTCTGCCAGAAAGATTGTGCCAATTGAACTTTATAACTTACTAGCTTGGTGTGTAGGTGCTAGTGATAAATTGACATTGTCTAACATGGTAAATGTATCCGAGGAGGTTGATCTTTGTTTACTGTCAATTTGCCAAGATATATATTTGTCCTCAAAAGGTAAAAATCAAACCAGTTGTACTTACACATTTTGACATCAATCATACTTATATCATTCCTCTGTTTGTATGTATATCTTATTCTGCAGAAAGTTTGCCTTATACTAGATCGAAAGATACACATGTTAATTAGCCTGTTCATCACGATGTAAATACTGCTTTTATGATTGTAATTATTCATATTGTTCATATTGTAAATACATTACATAAAATTATATCCGTTCTATAGAATAAAACCTTTACCAATAGCCTATGTTTTCTTTCTTCAAATGGGCAACTGGTGTTGAAAGGGTTAAAATACTACTTTTAGATTATGTTTTTATAGTGTAGTATTAATCAAGACTAGAGAATTTGTAATTGTTGAAGCATTCAGTTGAATACTAAATGTGGAGTAAGAGTTTAAGTGCGTAACGATAACATGCAAAATTGTTAAAACTGTTTTTTTAACTTACATTTTCACATAAACTAAAGCACCCAGAGTCTCACCACTTTACATCCTTCAAGAAAGTAGTTATGTCTCTGAGAATCTGAATTTCTGAAGTAATCAATCAAAGAATGAAAAAAATAAGAAGGTATGAAGATGGGTGTACAGCCCAATTTGTCACATATTTGGGTAAACTGGCAACTTCAACACCTATTTTCTCAAATACTGGCAGAAATCATGCGGAGAACTTTTTCCCCCAGCTCAAGTACATCTTTGAGATTGGAAAACCACTTTTGAAAAGTAGTCTTGATGTGGTGGAGCGAAATTCATTTTCTAGCCACATTCTGAGTTACAGCCTATGGCCTATTTCTTTTCTACTTCGCTTCTCCTATTTTTGAAGTAATCTACGCCGTTTACGTGGATCAGCGCTACGTTCTCATCTGAGTAAAGGCCGCGTGAGGAGCTAACATGCCGCTAAAGCGTTCTACCGCTAAGGAACTCCCGGACATCGCCACGCGCCGCCTCGCGCCACCGCTGCCGCCCCGCGTCACGGACATCGCGGCACGCCACTGCCTTCGCCCGCCACACCGCTCCACGCCGCTGCCTCGCCACGGATCTCGTCCGCGGACAAGGACCAGCCGGACCGAGTTCTACAAAATCGTAAGCCGACTTCAGTGTGCGGTTCTTTTGTGGCGTGATTTGGGTAGAACTCAGCTAGGCCAGCCTCATTGCCCCCCCTGAACTCTGAAAACACCTGGAACTAAGCTTAAGCGCTAAAACCGGACAGAGACTTTCTTTTCTACTTCGCTTCTCCTATTTTTGAAGTAATCTACGCCGTTTACGTGGATCAGCGCTACGTTCTCATCTGAGTAAAGGCCGCGTGAGGAGCTAACACGCCGCTAAAGCGTTCTACCGCCAGACTCAAGGTAAACTCCTTCCTCGCCACAGGGGATTCTGGTCTCTGAATGGAGGCGTGGGTTCAAATCCCACTCCTGACAAAAAAAAAATATTTCCTTTGGAAAGGAAGCCATTTGTACACCCTAAATTACAAGCACATATGTGTGACATATGTGCGGCACGCACCGCCACGAGCCGCACGCGGCACCGCTTCTCCTCCGCTGCACCGGCGTTTCCACGTCCAATCACCGGCTCCACCACGAGCGGCAAGCACCGCCACGAGCCGCACGCGGCTCCGCTTCTCCTCCGCTGCACCGGCGTTTCCAAGCCTGAACACCGGCTCCGCGCTCCCGCACCCGCCGCCCCGGAGGTCTGTACCTGGGCGAAGGTGTGGCCCCAGCCCGCCACAGGAGCAGACACGGAGAGCGGGGCACCGGCTCTACCCGGAGAAAAGCAGCCCCATACAACCAAGGTACAGCCCCGTTTCTCTGCTTTCCCCGCTCCACAGACGGGGCGATCTGGTCACAAAACTGGACTCAAATGCGTCTTGATTGGGCTAGAGCAACGCCGGCGTCTGGTATGTGGACTGCCGCTTCTGTCCTAACGTCTTTGTTTTGTTAGTCGTTTCCATTGTTTTGTTTTGTTCCCGCGTCTCTGTGTTGTGTTCTGTCTACATCCCTCTTCCTTAACTTCATCGGACATTACTGCACCGTCCATCACTCATCTCCTCCCTCACTCCTGGACTATCTACTGCCCTAGCCGCCAGCTAACAGCTGGCTTAACACCTGCTGAGGTCCGTCATGGTATCGCGGGGCCTCCCTGCCGTGCAGACAAGGTCTGGGGCAACCAACGCCACTCACTCCACCAGCTTCAACACCCGGTCCACTGCTGCTTTTTCACAACTCTCTGCCCACCAGCTTCTAGTTAACCAGCTTCTAGCCACCGCCAACATACTAACTGGATTACTCTCATCTGCTGCTACGTTCCATCTCCTCCTCGGACTATCACTCCCGTGCCTCCAGGCCACCGCTCCACCAACTTCTCGCCTACTCACCTACACCGCTGCTGACCTTCACCTCCTCAACCATAACCACCGTCTCCCAGCTGCTGCTGCCTCTGCAGCTAGCTCAGCTGGGATCCTTCGCCGGCCCCGCTACATCCACCGGGGCTCTGGTCTCTCCCATAACCAACACTCCAACGACGGCTCACCTATCCCCTCACTCTGGACTAGTTTTCGCCCCCCCGTCACCCCCACCTGCCGCACTGCCAACCTCAGCAACCTCCGCCCCCCCACCCCTGCGCCCCCATCCATCTCCGCTTCCCCATCCATCTCCGCGCCCCCATCCATCTCCCTTGCACTGCTGAACTGCCGCTCCCTCTCCAACAAATCACCTGTTATATCTGAACTGCTGCTGGACAATAACATTGATCTGCTTCTCCTCTGTGAAACATGGCAACAGCCCCTGGACTTCTATGCTCTCAACCAAGCCACTCCCTCCAACTACACTTACACTGCCAAACCCCGCCTCTCCGGGCGTGGGGGAGGTCTTGCTGTTATTCATAAAAAATCTACATCCATCACTGAACTGAACCTCAACCTTCCATCCATCTCATCATTTGAATACCTCGCCTTCTCCCTCCCCAACTCTATCACCGCTATCCTGATCTATTGTCCCCCAAAGCCCCACCCCTCTTTCCTCACTGAATTGTCTGAACTCCTCACCATCGCATCCTCTCTCTCTGCCCGCCTCCTACTCACTGGTGACTTCAACATCCACATTGACTGCCCCAACGCCCCACTGACATCCGACTTCCTCTCTCTCCTGGACTGCTTCCATCTCACCCAACACATTGACTTCCCCACCCATACCAAAGGCCACACTCTGGACTTAGTCTGTTCCTCTCTCCTACCCATATCTAAGCCCCACCCCCTCCCTTTCCCTCTCTCTGATCATCTCTGCATCCTTTTCTCCGCCCCCCTACCCTCGCCCCACAACCCCAAAAAACGCACCATCACCTACCGCAATATCAAGTCAGTCAACCCCCTCACGCTCTCCCAGCTCATATCCTCTGCTTTCCCCCCTGACTCCCCCCCCTCTTCCCCCGACGACTATGCTGTCATGCTCAACACCACCCTCTCCGACTCCCTTGACTCCCTAGCCCCCTGGAAAACCTCCTCCGTCTCATACATCAACCCCGCCCCCTGGTACACCTCTGAACTCCGCACCATGAAGCAGACTGGCCGCCAACTCGAACGACTCCTCAAAAGAACCCGCCTCACCGTCCACGCCGAAGCTTTCAAATTACACATCTCCTCCTACCGTGACGCTCTCCAAGCCGCCAAATCTGCCCACCTCTCCACCCTCATCAACAGCTCCCACCGGAGCCCCTGCACCCTGTTCTCCACCTCTCCACCCTCATCAACAGCTCCCACCGGAGCCCTCGCACCCTGTTCTCCACCGTCAACAAGCTGCTCCAGCCACCGGACATCACTCCACCCTCCTCCCCTGACCTCTGCAACTCTTTCCTCCTTGCCTTCAATGACAAAATTTCCAAAATCAACAGCTCCATGACTGCCGTCTCCATTAACTCCATCACCCCCCCCCTGCCCCCCCCCTCTCCCTGACCACCCACCCTTCCCTCCCCTCACCACCTTCCCCTCTGTTAACTCCTCTCATATCATAGACCTCATCACCGCTTCCAAAACCACCACCTGCTCTCTCGACCCCCTCCCAACGACTCTAACCAAGGCTTGCCTCCCTGCTCTCATCCCCCATCTCACCACCCTCTTCAACCAGTCTTTATCCCTTGGCCATGTTCCTTCCATCTACAAACTGGCCTCCATCACCCCCATCCTCAAAAAACCCACCCTAGACTCCGCCAACCTCTCCAACTACCGCCCCATCTCCAACCTGCCGTTCCTCTCAAAAACGCTGGAACGCATCGTCGCCGCCCAACTTCACACCCACCTCCAGTCAAACAACCTCTATGAACCCCTCCAATCTGGCTTCCGCCCACTTCACAGCACTGAAACAGCCCTGGTCAAAGTACTCAACGATCTCCTCACCTCTGCAGACTCCGGGGCCCTCAACATCCTGTTACTACTAGACCTCAGCGCAGCCTTTGACACTATAAACCATTCCATCCTCCTACAAAGGCTGCGCCAACTGGGTGTTGAGGGCTCTGCACTTGACTGGCTTACATCCTACCTCACCAACAGGCAAGAGTTCATTTCCCTCTCCGGTCACTCATCCACCCTCTCCCCAGTAACGCAGGGGGTCCCCCAGGGCTCAGTCCTCGGCCCCCTCCTCTTCATCTGCTACATCTTCCCCCTTGGTCACATCCTCCGCCAACTCAACCTGGACTTTCACTGCTACGCTGACGACACCCAGATATACCGCACCACCAAATCCACCCAAACCCCTCCCCTCAGCCACATCGAAACCTGCATCTCTACAATAAAATCATGGCTCACTCTCAACTTCCTCAAACTGAACAGTGACAAAACAGAGCTCCTCCTCATTGGCACCAAATCCACTCTCAATAAAACTGGTCCCTTTTCACTCAGCATCGACACCTCGACCATCGCCCCCTCTACCCTGGTACGCAATCTCGGTGTCATCATGGACCCCACCCTCTCCTTCACTCCCCATGTCAGCCACATCGTCAAGACCTCATACTTCCACCTCCGCCGCATCGCCAAAATCCGACACTGCCTCACCCTCCCCGCTGCTGAATCCCTCATCCATGTCTTCATCTCCTCCCGCCTTGACTACTGCAACTCCCTCCTCACTGGCATCTCCTCCCATTCCCTCCATAGACTCCAAATGGTCCAAAACTCCGCTGCCCGCCTCCTCACCCACACCCGGTCCCGTGATCACATCACTCCCGTTCTCCGCTCTCTCCATTGGCTCCCAATCAAGCAGCGCATAAACTTTAAAATACTCCTCCTCACCTTCAAAGCTCTTCACCACCTTGCCCCCCCCTACCTGTCTGACCTCCTCATCCCCCACCGCCCCTCCCGAGCTCTCCGATCCTCCTCCTCTCTCACCCTGACTGCACCAACATCCCGACTCAAAACATTTGGCGACAGAGCATTCTCCCGAACAGCACCCCGACTCTGGAACTCCCTCCCCCAACCTGTCCGCCACTCTCCCTCACTCACAACATTCAAATCCCGCCTAAAAACATACCTCTTCACCCAAGCTTATGACCTCCCCTACCCCTAGCCTCCTCTACCCCATTGCCTACTCTTCTACCCCCTGTTACATCCCCATCTTTTTCTCTCTGCTTCTTCTGTCTTGTTCATTTTATCTGTATATTAATGTGTATTGTACGTGTTGTCCCCCCCTGTCTGTAAATACCCCCCCCTTTTTTATATACGTGACTCGCCACAGCAATTGTCGGACCATGTCGGCCTCGGTGAAACTGAGAAAAACAGCATTTTACTTTTTTCCCCCCAAATTTGTGATTTTCGTTTTTTTGCAGAATGTGCTAGTTGAAGTTATGAATAAGCCCTGTGTGCTTCAGATAACACTATTGGTTGTCTTAAACGTATACATTAAGCTGTTAAAAATGTGGAGTTTTCGGGTCTTTTTCCTGCTCTCCTGGGGGGTGTCACCTTTTTCTAGCCAAAGTGTTGTTTACATTTTCCACCAATCAGCTGTGATCCGCATGGCTACAGCTGCGTGATCTGCGTGCTTTCCGTGTTTTTCTCTCATTACTCCAGACCGTCTGCAGAGCACAGTCTTCAGAGCTTACATTTCCTGGACTACATTGCAACGGAACTGTTTACTCAGGTACACTTTTACTTTACTACTAAATTATTGCTTTAACGCTGTGTTTTAAGGCAGTCTCGTGATCACTTTAGAATCTTACTTGTCTGCTCCGGTGGAGCTAATGCTAAGCTAACATGTTGCTTCAGTGCACTCTGCAATACGGGCTTAATGTGACTACTTGCTGTTATCACCATGTTATCGGGTTATTTTTCGGCGTGGGTTAGCCCGTGGGTTGTGTGGGTCGTGCTTTGTGTCTGTTTTATCGTGCTAAACCGGTTGTTACCCCCACAGCCCGGAGCTAAACGCAGCTATTCGGAGCTAAGTTGTAAGCTAAACTTTGCTATGTTATCGGGTTATTTTTCGGCGCGGGTTGGCCCGTGGGTTGTGTGGGTCGTGCTTTGTGTGTGTTTTATGGTGCTAAACCGGCTGTTGGCGCCACAGCCTGGAGCTAAACGCAGCTTTTCGGAGCTAAGTTGTAAGCTAAACTTTGCTATATTATCTGGTTATTTTTCGACGAGGGAAGAGAAAAAAACTACAACTCCCGATACCACTTCTGGTCACGTGGCTTACGTAAGTTGCACGTCACGCACGCACTGCGTCACTCGAACCAATCACGCGCTTGCCTGGCCATTATCAGCTTCCTGTGTGTCTCTCTGTGCACTGTGTTGGAAGAGACAACAGGACGGCTGAACCAGTGAAGCTTTGCGACTAAAACACCCGCTTTTAATCACTTTAATGTGCGCCGGTTTTAAAGTCAAGTTTATGTTTCTGGTGTGCTGTTCTGCAAGTGTTTTGCTTTTACGAGCAGTGTTATCTCAAGTGAGCTAGCTAGCATCGCTAGCCGAGGGCAGATGTCCCAATATCTCCGCGTTTTGCATCTTAAATACACCGTTAACGTCACAATGTGAACTGTTATCTGTGAAGCGTGTTATTCCCATATTACTGTTAACCCTAATCCTTTTATCCCCCTTTTCAGAATTGGCAAAGACACCCTGACTGACATGACCTGTCTCTACGTGAAGTCTGCTAAGGAGCGTGGTAAGTGTAAAACATTATTTTGGTGATTTTCGTGTTTTAATGATTAGAGTATAATTAACCATAAGCAACATCTGTTTTTCAGGTGAGCCTGCAGTTTGTACATCAAGCTTCAGATCACTGTGGAAACAGCTTCTCCCACACATCAGAAGCTGCAGGCCACGCACAGATCTCTACAACAGAATCTAATGTGCTGTCTTTCGGACCCTCACCGCCAGCAAGCAAAGACATCAGGATGCATTACAGCTTTGACTTTGCACAGCAGGTACTAATGATAGTGCAAATGCAGAATAGCAATTATAGAGACATATACGTCTTAATCAAATGTCATATGTATTAATCTAATCTCCTTTTCTCTCTCTGTCTACTACCCTCTGCAGACGGGGCCAAGCTTCACTACACAATGGACATCCACTTCCTCATTGCTGGCCACACCAAATTCTCCCCTGATTGCGGCTTTGGACTTATCAAGCGAGCATACATGAAGACCAGGGTTGACACTTTGGAAGACATCGCTGAGGTTAGTTTTTATTATTTGACTACTTTAATGTGTAAACATTAGCCTGGCAAAACTTCAGTGCTGCTCTCTGCTTAAGATATGTTTCTTCTGTTCTCATTTTTTTACATTGTCGCCCTTGTCATCAGGTAGCGGAAAACAGCTCTCCTGAGTCTCACCTCAATATCCCACAGCTTGTTGGAACGGCGGATGGCAAAGTGTTTGTCAAGAACTTGGACTGGCAGAAGCATCTGAGTCCCTTCTTCAGACGGCTTCCAAAGATCAAGAGTTATCAGCACTTCAGGTATTTATATTGAAACTCTCACATTGTGTTAAAAAAAAAAAAAATAGTTAATGAGTGTTTTATGTGAAATAGTTAGCCATTTCTTAAATGTCCTGTTATTTGTTTACAGCTTTGATGCCAAGAGCCGAGAGTCACAGCACAGAAGAGTGCACAGACGAAGAAGAGGATGAGGATGTGATCTCTGATGTAATTGGACTCTGGTGGTGTACATATCATATCTATTATCTCATATCTCATATATTCAAAGCCATGAACCCGTTGCAGTTCGTATACCTGGCCCTGGCATCTGTTTATAAGAGTTCTTCTATTAAGAGTGTTTTTTAAACTTCCTATAAGTTACTGTCTAGGGATGAGCCCCAGGTGCAGGTGCAGAGCAGCAGTTCAAGACGCTCCTCTGTCGCTGAACTCTCGCCCGTTCTGTTACATGTGAAGTGTTCAGATTCAAGACAGATAGAGACTGTGTGTGTTCCTCGTGTTCCTCGTACAAATAATGCCAAAAAGTCACATCTCAGAAAAAATATTTCAGGCGTCAGACCAAATAACTTAAGGAAAATAACAATCACAAATGACACAAATATACAACATTAGAGCAATTTCCTCCAAATCGCTCTTAGTTAATGAATTAATTAGTGACTATAATATAGATCTTCTAGCTCTAACTGAAACGTGGCTTCAACAAGACGACTACGTCAGACTAAATGAGTCCACCCCACCCACCCATGTTAACTTTCAGACTGCCAGGAGCACAGGCCGAGGTGGTGGCGTGGCAGTGATCTCCCACTCAAGCCTACTCATGAGCCCTAAAACTAACAATGCATTTCACTCATTTGAAAGCCTTATGCTGTCGATCACATGTCCAAATATGAAAAACCTAAAAGGAGTTTTGTTCATAGTTATCTACCGACCTCCTGGTCCCTACTCAGAGTTTTTAACAGAGTTTTCTGACTTTATATCAAACTTAGTGTTAGCCTGGGATAAAATAGTTATAGCTGGAGACTTTAATATCCACGTGAACATGAGTGATGACGCTCTCAGTAATGCCTTCAGCGCCTTGTTAGACAGCATTGGTTTCACTCAGAATGTAAATAAACCGACTCACACCCACAAGAACACTCTGGATCTTATCCTAACGTATGGAACAGAGATTAGTGACCTCATTGTCCTCCCTCAAAACCCTATATTGTCAGACCATTTCCTTATTACCTTTCAGTTTATTCTTAAAGATCATCCAGTCCCACAAAATAAAGTTACAATGAAAAGGACAATATCTGAAAAATCTATCTCAAAATTCAAATAAATAATAGAGCCAATATTCAGTGACATGTCATGTGATCCTGCTGAGAACAGCTTTAGTCCCAGTTTAAGTGATCAATTTGTCGACTTGACCATGAATTCTCTGAAGTCTGCTCTTGACGTTGTCGCGCCGTTAAAACAGAAGGTCATTAGGCCAAAGCGCGCCTCCCCATGGTACAACCAAGAACTGCGTTCACATAAACAAAGAGTTAGAAAGTTAGAGGGATTATTTCGTCGCTCTCGCACCGAAGAATCCCTAAAAGCATGGAAAAGTTGCCTGCTGTCCTATAAGCAGGCTCTGCGTAAGGCCCAAACCAGATATTATTCAAATCTAATAGAAGTCAACAAAAGTAACACTAAATTCCTTTTCAGCACTGTAGCTAGGCTAACAAACTGTCACAGTGCAGTAGAGCCCTCACTCCCAGCTACACTTAGCTCTGATGATTTCCTCCTATTTTTTAACAATAAAATAAAAACAATCAGAGACAAATTAGATGAAATTACCCCCGCTATTAGCCCTGAACTAGCCCAAAATGTAAATCTAACGTCCCATATAAATCCAGCTGTAAACTTAGAAAGGTTCACAGCTGTTGATCAAGCAGAGATAACTTCAGCCATTATGTCCTCTAAAAGCTCAACTTGTGTCCTAGACCCCATTCCAAGCAGACTCCTCAAAGACATTCTCCCCCTAATTATAGACCCTATTATTAATATAATAAATACTTCACTCGAAAGTGGCTATGTTCCACAGTCCTTCAAACATGCAGTCATTAAACCTCTTCTGAAAAAGCCTAATCTAGATCCCGACCTATTGGTAAACTACAGACCTATTTCAAATCTTCCCTTCGTCTCTAAAATCCTTGAAAAAGTCGTAGTAAAACAGCTTTGTCGCCACCTGCAGGAACAGGTAACTCTGGTGGGTCTCGAACTCACAGCCTTTGAATGCCTTTGCAACTTTTGTCTGATTCCCCTTTTTCACAAAAGCAAAACAGTCATCCGAAAACGGTCTACATCAATCAATCAATCAATCCTTACCATCAAACTGAGAAACAAGGAGTGAAAAGAGTGCATTTACTCTGTTTATTCAGGGATACTTTTCAATCTCTAATTGCAAAATGTAAGAGCCCTTTCGGGTGATAATTTTGTCTTTACATATAAACAACTGATTTGCTTGAACGGCTATCATCAAGGCACTGCTGGGATTTGAACCCTGTTTACTAGACAGGCACTTGGACCATCTAAGCCACAGCGCCTCTTAAATGCTACTTTAACCTGTTTCAGCTAGATATTCAGTGACCAATGTTACCTCATAGATTTTGCCTGCGATAGCTCTTTCAATGTTCCCTGGGTGGGCTCGAACCACCAACCTCCCGGTTAACAGCAGAGCGCGCTGGCCAATTGCGCCACAGAGACAAACAGCCCGCTCAATTAAATATTTGCGACTCGACAAGCCGCAATATCTTTTTTTCTAACCCTTTAAGCGCCAAAGTCGCAGAAATGCAACTTTACCGTACAAGGAAATTAATGAAATAATAGTAGAAAATGAATCACTTCAGTCATTGGTCGGTTCCGTGCAACTTCCCTTTATTAGCCAGGTATGATCCAGGGCAGATTCGGTAAGGAAAAAAATGGCTGGAGGAAGTACACGTGGCATGCAATTTACAGCAGATTCTGACTCTGAAGGGTATTATCTCCCCGAGAGTGACGATGGATTTCCAAGTGGAGATGAAGGGACTTCGAAACAACGGACAGGTGCAAAGGACAGACGGAGGCGAGGAACCAGTGGAACCAGTGGCTGCAGTAAAACTTGCCCGGTGGATGAGAGCTGGGACATGCTGAGAGAGGTCGAGGTATTTGAGGCATGGATCAAACCTTTTGAAGACCCAGTTGGCTACACAGGAGAGATGGATCTGACGGATGCTAATCCATTTGATATTCTGTCACTCTTTCTGACCGATCAGTTTTGGACTTTCATTACTGATGAGACAAATAGATATGCACATCAGTGTATGGCACCTATGATTCTGAAGCCACATTCAAGATTTCTTGAGTGGTATGATGTATCAGTCACCGAAATGAAAGCTTTTTTCGCTTTGCATCTCTCCATGGGCCTTGTTGAGAAACCTGAAATCGAGGATTACTGGGGAACATTTTGGCCTACACAAACGCCTGGATTTGGAAATGTAATGTCAAGAAACAGATTTGAAATCATTCTTTCGTTCTTTCATTTTGTCAACAATAATGATTATGTGAGAACAGGCGAGCCCGGGCACGATAAACTGTTCAAAGTCCGCCCAATAATAGATTTGATTATTCCCAAATTTGCAGCAGTTTACAGTCCAATCAAGGAGCTTTCTTTAGATGAAATGACAATAGCTTTCAAGGGGAGATCTTCACTAAAATGTTACTCTCCGAATAAACCTGACAAATATGGCTATAGAGTGTATGCCCTGAGTGAAAGCTGTTCAGGGTATGTTTTGCGCTGGTCAATGCACACTGGACAGTACAAAAATAATGCAAGCAACATCAGTGCAACACACGCAGTTGTCCGTGAGTTGGTTTCTCCCTTTACGGGCAAAGGACACGAGATTTACATGGACAGTTACTATACCTCGCCTGTAATTGCAAATGAATTAGCAGATTTGGAAACTGGACTGTGTGGGACGGTAAGGATTACCAGGTTGGGGATGCCAACCAGTGATACATAATCAAACATGCCAGCAACGCCAAGCTCCTCGGCGTTGGCCTCTGTGCGGTTCCATGCAATGAGAGATACGCTAAAAAACTTTAAATGCTGTCATTTGGATATGTAAAAGTGCAGGGTACCTTGACCCTGGATGGACATCTTTTCTGTGATGGCTCTCTCCTTTCTTCACTGCTTTCTCCACAACCTGCCTGGCACCAATGATGGATGTATAAGTTGGAAAAATAAAAAAATGAAAAAAATACATAATAAATACCGTGTTTGTCATCATTTGGTCAGAACTTGTAATCAGGGCCCGAGTTTGAAGATGTGAGCAAAAGGGGTGAAAATGGGTTAAAATGTGAAAAACACCAAAATGAGCAAAATGAAATAATCCCCCATCATCAGTGCACTGTTTGCCCCCAGAAAAGCACTCCCCTGGGGCCTGGAGGTGATCTGACCACCAGAATATAGTACCATATACCCCTGCTGGACTAAGAAAAAAAAACGAGCTTCCAGCCAATAGTACACTATACCCGAGGGACTCTGTCGTTTTTCGGCAATAGTACACAATACCTGAAAAGACTCTGTCGTTTTTCGGCAATAGTACACTATATACCGTTGGACTTAGTCGTTTTTTGGGCTCGTGGGAATAAGCGTTCAGCTCAAGAATCCCGGGCTAAATCACGCTGCTCCCGAGAAATTCTTACGCTGCTCTCACGCGGAATATGCAAAATGGTAATGCTGGGAGGGACGGGCGGGCGGTTTTTGAGAATGACGTTTTTCGCAATCGAAACAGGTACATTTCCTGGTTGTGCGGCTACCGGGCAAGGAGCTCGTTTGACGGGCACACGAGAACCGCGACCGATGGGCCCCGTTCTGGTTTTATCCAGCTTCCAAGGCTCCTTCACAGCCGTAATGTCAAGTCATGGTTCGGAGGTGCGGAGGTGAGCGTCGGATCACGGAGCCTCTGAATGGAGCCCCGCGCTCCGCGCTCCTCCGCGCTCTAAGCGCCGCTCAGACCCGGCATGAGAGGGTCTATTTTCGGCTTGATTTTACCAGACTCCCGGGCACTTCCAGAAGCTTGCTGTTTGCTCTGATTGCTCGGGGGAGAACACAGTGTCACGCTGAGAACGGGCTGTACGCGGAGGTGAGAGCTGGTTGTAAGGCGGATCACGGAGCCTCTGAATGGAGCCCCGCGCTCCGCGCTCCTCCGCGCTCTAAGCGCCGCTCAGACCCGGCATGAGAGGGTCTATTTTCGGCTTGATTTTACCAGACTCCCGGGCACTTCCAGAAGCTTGCTGTTTGCTCTGATTGCTCGGGGCAGAGCACAGTGTCACGCTGAGAACGGGCTGTACGCGGAGGTGAGAGCTGGTTGTAAGGCGGATCACGGAGCCTCTGAATGGAGCCCCGCGCTCCGCGCTCCTCCGCGCTCTAAGCGCCGCTCGGACCCGGCATGAGAGGGTCTATTTTCGGCTTGATTTTACCAGACTCCCGGGCACTTCCAGAAGCTTGCTGTTTGCTCTGATTGCTCGGGGCAGAGCACAGTGTCACGCTGAGAACGGGCTGTACGCGGAGGTGAGAGCTGGTTGTAAGGCGGATCACGGAGCCTCTGAATGGAGCCCCGCGCTCTGCGCTCCTCCGCGCTCTAAGCGCCGCTCAGACCCGGCATGAGAGGGTCTATTTTCGGCTTGATTTTACCAGACTCCCGGGCACTTCCAGAAGCTTGCTGTTTGCTCTGATTGCTCGGGGCAGAGCACAGTGTCACGCTGAGAACGGGCTGTACGCGGAGGTGAGAGCTGGTTGTAAGGCGGATCACGGAGCCTCTGAATGGAGCCCCGCGCTCCGCGCTCCTCCGCGCTCTAAGCACCGCTCAGACCCGGCATGAGAGGGTCTATTTTCGGCTTGATTTTACCAGACTCCCGGGCACTTCCAGAAGCTTCCTGTTTGCTCTGATTGCTCGGGGCAGAGCACGGTGTCACGCTGACCACGGGCTGTACGCGGAGGTGACCGCTGGTTGTAAGGCGAATCACGGAGCCTCTGAATGGAGCACCGCGCTCCTCCGCGCTCTAAGCGCCGCTCAGACCCGGCATGAGAGGGTCTATTTTCGGCTTGATTTTACCAGACTCCCGGGCACTTCCAGAAGCTTCCTGTTTGCTCTGATTGCTCGGGGCAGAGCACGGTGTCACGCTGACCACGGGCTGTACGCGGAGGTGACCGCTGGTTGTAAGGCGAATCACGGAGCCTCTGAATGGAGCACCGCGCTCCCGCCCTCCTCCGCGCTCTAAGCGCCGCTCAGACCCGGCATGAGAGGGTCTATTTTCGGCTTGATTTTACCAGACTCCCGGGCACTTCCAGAAGCTTCCTGTTTGCTCTGATTGCTCGGGGCAGAGCACGATGTCACGCTGACCACGGGCTGTACGCGGAGGTGACCCGCTCCGTGATCTTAGCGCCGCCCAGACCCAGGGCCATCCACCCCGCACACGGCCAGACTTTGCCCGGCCAGGGAGCACCTTCTGCGGGTCGGAGGCTCCGGGTCGGAGCCCCTGGAGCCTGGAGCCCTCACCGGGCCCCGAACTCGGCTGCCGGAGGCAGTGCAGTGCCTCATGGATAAAAGGGCACCCAGCCGGTCTCGAACTCGCGTGAGGCGGAGCAGGGATCATCCATGAATCAACCATGAAAATGGTACAAATCATGGTTCTATGTATACCAGACAAGGAGCTTGGTCTATTGGCACTCAAGACCCGCCATCGTAGGGCCCCGTTCTGGTTTTATCCAGCTTCGAAGGCTCCTGCACACTGCGGGTTTGTTTACATTTTGCGGCTGTGGTTTGCTCCGGCTAACCTCACGCCGGACACGTTGGAAGCGAGGCCGAGACAGAGGTCCCACCAGGCGCGGGGCGTCAGTCTGACTGGCTTCCCCCGCGCCTGGCCCCTTGTCTCCGGAGATGGGACCGTCACTCACCCCCGCACTGAAGGACGCGCGGCTTGAAGGATGATGGCTGCGCTTAGCCCCTGTGCCAGGGGCTCTGAGCCAGTCCCCTTCAGCCTCAACGCGTCCCGTGGAAACACAGTCCGGGTCCATTGTCACTCACCCCTGCGCAGAAGGACGCGCGGCTTGGAGGATGATGGCTGCGCTTAGCCCCTGGCACAGGGGCTCTGCACCAGTCCCCTTCAGCCTCAACGCGTCCGGTGGAACAACAGTCCAGGCCCTCTGTCACTCACCCCCGCACTGAAGGACGCGCGGCTTGAAGGATGATGGCTGTGCTTAGCCCCTGTGCCAGGGGCTCTGAGCCAGTCCCCTTCAGCCTCAACGCGTCCGGTGGGAACACAGTCCGGGTCCACTGTCACTCACCCCTGCGCAGAAGGACGCGCGGCTTGGAGGATGATGGCTGCGCTTAGCCCCTGGCACAGGGGCTCTGCACCAGTCCCCTTCAGCCTCAACGCGTCCGGTGGAACAACAGTCCAGGCCCACTGTCACTCACCCCCGCACTGAAGGACGCGCGGCTTGGAGGATGATGGCTGCGCTTAGCCCCTGTTACAGGGGCTCTGCGCCAGTCTCCTTCAGCCTCAACGCGTCCGACGGAACCACAGTCCGGGTCCATTGTCACTCACCCCTGCGGAGAAGGACGCGCGGCTTGAAGGATGATGGCTGTGCTTAGCCCCTGTGCCAGGGGCTCTGAGCCAGTCTCCTTCAGCCTCAACGCGTCCGACGGAACCACAGTCCGAGCCCATTGTCACTCACCCCCGCGCAGCAGGAGGCGCGGCTTGAAGGATGATGGCTGCGCTTAGCCCCTGGGCCCAAGGGCTCTGCGCCAGTCCCCTTCAGCCTCAACGTGTCCGATGGCTCTGCGCGGGGCGGGGGGCAGGGCCGGCGCATATTTTTGGTCCGACTCCGGTCCCTTCCTCGTCTCTGAGTTTGTCAAATGCAGCGCCTGTCCAGGGCTCACTTTGCTATCAACTGGCTGGTCACCGCCATCGTAGGGCCCCGTTCTGGTTTCATCCAGCTTCGAAGGCTCCTGCGCACTGCGGGGTTGTTGGCATTTGTGGTCCTGATTTGCGCTGGCTCACCCTCACGCTGGACACAGCGCCAGATGATATATTTGGTCCGACTCCGGTCCCTTCCTCGTCTCTGAGTTTGTCAAATGCAGCGCCTGTCCAGGGCTCACTTTGCTATCAACTGGCTGGTCACCGCCATCGTAGGGCCCCGTTCTGGTTTCATCCAGCTTCGAAGGCTCCTGCGCACTGCGGGGTTGTAACCATTTGTGGTCCTGATTTGCGCTGGCTCACCCTCACGCTGGACACAGCGCCAGATGATATATTTGGTCCGACTCCGGTCCCTTCCTCGTCTCTGAGTTTGTCAAATGCAGCGCCTGTCCAGGGCTCACTTTGCTATCAACTGGCTGGTCACCGCCATCGTAGGGCCCCGTTCTGGTTTCATCCAGCTTCGAAGGCTCCTGCGCACTGCGGGGTTGTAGGCATTTGTGGTCCAGAGCCCCGGCTCTAAATTAAACCTGTTACCCTAGTAGGCCGGCCTCCGGGTCCCCCTCTCTTCTTCGGTTATGGAGTACATTGGGCGCGGGGGCAGCCAGTGGAGGGCAAGGGCCCTGCCTCCAAGTGTGGTGTAGGGGACAGGGGAGCCAGGGCCTTGGGGCCCTGGTTCTTTTTATCTTTTAAAGTGGCTCAGAGTACCAAGGGCACGGACTTCCAGGGGGCTGCACCAAGGGTGTGTAGCTCGTGTGGGGGTGCTTAAGTGTGGGTACCCGGGGACGAAAGGTGGGCCGGGGCCGGCGCGAGCCTCTGTGGTGAGTGCTGGGCCGTTCCCTTGGTACTCCAGTCAGAGTACCAAGGGCACGGACTTCCATGGTATAGTACCAAGGGCACGGACCTCCAGGGGGCTGAACCAAGGGTGTGTAGCCCGTGTGGGGGTGCTTAAGTGTGGGTCCCCGGGTTCGAAGGGAGAGCCTGGTCCCCGGTGGTCATCCCCGGAGTCCCAGAGCCTGCAACCCGGGGAAGAGTGGCCCGTCCCCAGACTGAGTTTGGGGGAATGCGGGGTGGCTCTGGAGGTGCTCCGTGGGTTCCAGGGGGTGTTCAGTGGAGGCCATGCCCAGCCAGAGTGGCCCGTCCCCAGACTGAGTTTGGGGGAATGCGGGGTGGCTCTGGAGGGGCTCCAGGGGTTCCAGGGGGTGCTCGGCGGAAGCCATGCCCAGCCAGAGTGGCCCTTCCCCGGGCAGAATCTGGGGAGAGTGGGGGGTGGCTCTGGAGGTGCTCCGGGGGCTCCAGGGGTTCCAGGGGGTGCTCAGTGGGGGCCATGCCCAGCCAGAGTGGCCCTTCCCCGGGGTGAGTCTGGAGGAGTGGGGGGTGGCTCTGGAGGGGCTCCAGGGGTTCCAGGGGGTGCTCGGCGGAGGCCATGCCCAGCCAGAGTGGCCCTTCCCCGGGCAGAGTCTGGGGAGAGTGGGGGGTGGCTCTGGAGGTGCTCCGGGGGCTCCAGGGGGTGCTCAGTGGAGGCCATGCCCAGCCAGAGTGGCCCTTCCCCGGGCAGAATCTGGGGAGAGTGGGGGTGGCTCTGGAGGTGCTCCGGGGGCTCCAGGGGTTCCAGGGGGTGCTCAGTGGGGGCCATGCCCAGCCAGAGTGGCCCTTCCCCGGGGTGAGTCTGGAGGAGTGGGGGGTGGCTCTGGAGGGGCTCCAGGGGTTCCAGGGGGTGCTCGGCGGAGGCCATGCCCAGCCAGAGTGGCCCTTCCCCGGGCAGAGTCTGGGGAGAGTGGGGGGTGGCTCTGGAGGTGCTCCGGGGGCTCCAGGGGGTGCTCAGTGGAGGCCATGCCCAGCCAGAGTGGCCCTTCCCCGGGCAGAATCTGGGGAGAGTGGGGGGTGGCTCTGGAGGTGCTCCGGGGGCTCCAGGGGTTCCAGGGGGTGCTCAGTGGGGGCCATGCCCAGCCAGAGTGGCCCTTCCCCGGGGTGAGTCTGGAGGGTTGGGGGGTGGCTCTGGAGGGAATCCAGGGGTTCCAGGGGGTGCTCGGCGGAGGCCATGCCCAGCCAGAGTGGCCCTTCCCCGGGCAGAGTCTGGGGAGAGTGGGGGGTGGCTCTGGAGGTGGTCCGGGGGCTCCAGGGGGTGCTCAGTGGAGGCCATGCCCAGCCAGAGTGGCCCTTCCCCGGGCAGAATCTGGGGAGAGTGGGGGGTGGCTCTGGAGGTGCTCCGGGGGCTCCAGGGGTCCCAGGGGGTGCTCAGTGGGGGCCATGCCCAGCCAGAGTTGCCCTTCCCCGGGGTGAGTCTGGAGGAGTGGGGGGTGGCTCTGGAGGGGCTCCAGGGGTTCCAGGGGGTGCTCGGCGGAGGCCATGCCCAGCCAGAGTGGCCCTTCCCCGGGCAGAGTCTGGGGAGAGTGGGGGGTGGCTCTGGAGGTGCTCCGGGGGCTCCAGGGGGTGCTCAGTGGAGGCCATGCCCAGCCAGAGTGGCCCTTCCCCGGGCAAAGTCTGGCCGTGTGCGGGGTGGATGATCCCTGCTCCGCCTCACGCGAGTTCGAGACCGGCTGGGTGCACTTTTATCCATGAGACACTGCACTGCCTCCGGCAGCCGAGTTCGGGGCCCGGTGAGGGCTCCAGGCTCCAGGGGCTCCGACCCGGAGCCTCCGACCCGCAGAAGGTGCTCCCTGGCCGGGCAAAGTCTGGCCGTGTGCGGGGTGGATGATCCCTGCTCCGCCTCACGCGAGTTCGAGACCGGCTGGGTGCACCTTTATCCATGAGGCACTGCACTGCCTCCGGCAGCCGAGTTCGGGGCCCGGTGAGGGCTCCAGGCTCCAGGGGCTCCGACCCGGAGCCTCCGACCCGGAGCCTCCGACCCGCAGAAGGTGCTCCCTGGCCGGGCAAAGTCTGGCCGTGTGCGGGGTGGATGATCCCTGCTCCGCCTCACGCGAGTTCGAGACCGGCTGGGTGCACCTTTATCCATGAGGCACTGCACTGCCTCCGGCAGCCGAGTTCGGGGCCCGGTGAGGGCTCCAGGCTCCAGGGGCTCCGACCCGGAGCCTCCGACCCGCAGAAGGTGCTCCCTGGCCGGGCAAAGTCTGGCCGTGTGCGGGGTGGGTGATCCCTGCTCCGCCTCACGCGAGTTCGAGACCGGCTGGGTGCACTTTTATCCAAGAATCAACTGGAGTGTGGAGCTTCTACGGGCCTCCAGGGGCACTGCCGACCCAGAGCTGTGCCCCGGCTTCAGTTCTCTTTATCTCAGGAAGTTTTTTATTTATACATTTATTTCATCCATAATCTCTGGCGCCTAAAGGGTTAACCGGGAGGTTGGTGGTTCGAGCCCACCCAGGGACGATTGGAAGAGCTATCGCAGGCGAAATCTACAAGGTAACATTGGTCACTGAATATCTAGCTGAAACAGGTCGAAGTTGCATTTAAGAGGCGCTGTGGCTTAGATGGTCAAAGTGCCTGTCCAGTAAACAGGAGATCCTGGGTTCAAATCCCAGCAGTGCCTTCATGATAGCCTTTCAAGCAAATCAGTTGTTTACAAGTACAGAAAAACGTATTACCCTAAAGAGCTCTTTTACATTTTGCAATTAGAGATTGAAAAGTATCCCTGAATAAACAGAGTAAATGCACTCTTTTCACTCCTTGTTTCTCAGTTTGATGGTAAGGATTGATTGATGTAGACCGTTTTCGGATGACTGTTTTGCTTTTGTGAAAAAGGGGAATCAGACAAAAGTTGCAAAGGCATTCAAAGGCTGTGAGTTCGAGACCCACCAGAGTCCCTGTTGTAACCCCTGTTATCTACATTGGTAAATAGGAAAGCCTGCTTGTGTTATTAACTGATGAAAGGAACTGCTAAACTTGGTTCAATTACCACAGAATCCCAGTGTGCTATAGGCTGGCCACTGCTTGGTAGGAGTTTCCCGTACGTGAGTGACTGTTCCTTCCTTCCTTCACGCCCCGCTCAACCTCGTCTTCTTCTAAAGAGCTTGGCGCTGTCCTCAGAAGCTTTGGTCTTACTCAGCACCTGAGTGGCCCAACCAAGGGCAAAGGGCACACTCTGGACCTGCTAATGACAAAGCGGGTTAATATTTCAAATTACAGTGTGGTAAATGTTACTTTGTCTGATGGTTTCTGTATTTCTCCAGGTGCAATGAGTTTGCAGTCTTCTTTGCAAGACTCAGTTCAGAACATTAAAAATACCATTATTTGCAGATAACAAGGGTTTGAGTCCAATGATCATAGCCATTCAGCAGAGTGGCGCAGCGGAAGCGTGCTGGGCCCATAACCCAGAGGTCGATGAATCGAAACCATCCTCTGCTAGAATGTTTTTACTTGCATTATTGCGATTGTCAATCCAAATTAACCCTTTAAGCGCCAAATTCGCAGAAATGCGACTTTACCGTACAAGGAAATTTATGAAATAATAGTAGAAAATGAATCACTTCAGTCATTGGTCGGTTCGGTGCAACTTCCTCTTATTAGCCAGGTATGATCTAGGGTAGATCCGGTAAGGAAAAAAATGGCTGGAGGAAGTACACGTGGCATGCAATTTACAGCAGATTCTGACTCTGAAGGAATTTATCTCCCCGAGAGTGACGATGGATTTCCAAGTGGAGATGAAGGGACTTCGAAACAACGGACAGGTGCAAAGGACAGATGGAGGCGAGGAACCAGTGGAACCAGTGGCTGCAGTAAAACTTGCCTGGTGGATGAGAGCTGGGACATGCTGAGAGAGGTCGAGGTATTTGAGGCATGGATCAAACCTTTTGAAGACCCAGTTGGCTAAACAGGAGAGATGGATCTGACGGATGCTAATCCATTTGATATTCTGGCACTCTTTCTGACCGATCAGTTTTGGACTTTCATTACTGATGAGACAAATAGATATGCACATCAGTGTATGGCACCTATGATTCTGAAGCCACATTCAAGATTTCTTGAGTGGTATGATGTATCAGTCACCGAAATGAAAGCTTTCTTCGCTTTGCATCTCTCCATGGGCCTTGTTGAGAAACCTGAAATCGAGGATTACTGGGGAACATTTTGGCTTACACAAACGCCTGGATTTGGAAATGTAATGTCAAGAAACAGATTTGAAATCATTCTTTCGTTCTTTCATTTTGTCAACAATAATGATTATGTGAGAACAGGTGAGCCCGGGCACGATAAACTGTTTAAAGTCCACCCAATAATAGATTTGATTATTCCCAAATTTGCAGCAGTTTACAGTCCAATCAAGGAGCTTTCTTTAGATGAAATGACAATTGCTTTCAAGGGGAGATTTTCACTAAAATGTTACTCTCCGAATAAACCTGACAAATATGGCTATAGAGTGTATGCCCTGAGTGAAAGCTGTTCAGGGTATGTTTTGCGCTGGTCAATGCACACTGGACAGTAAAAAAATAATGCAAGCAACATCAGTGCAACACACGCAGTTGTCCGTGAGTTGGTTTCTCCCTTTACGGGCAAAGGACACGAGATTTACATGGACAGTTACTATACCTCGCCTGTAATTACAAATTAATTAGCAGATTTGGAAACTGGACTGTGTGGCGGTAAGGATTACCAGGTTGGGGATGCCAAAATGCCTTGGTAAAAGTGTCTTACAGCTGAAAAAAGGAGATGACCCAGTTTTTTGCAGAAAGGGAAAACTCCTGGCTTGTGCTTGGCACGATACTAAACGTCTCACCATGTTGTCCACAGTCCATGGAAATGATTGTGTTCAGAGGAGGATCCGGTCCAAGACAGATGACACTGGCTTCCGTGACATCAAAAGACCTGTATGTGTCGACCAGTACAACGCCTACATGGGTGGAGTGGACACTGCTGACCAGAGGATGAAGACATACCTCTTTCCACAAAGGTCCCGGAAATGGTATCATCGCATACATCATTTACACCAAATCCACTCCAGGCCCACACAAACCTTTAAAGGTTTACATTCAGAACATTATTGATGCATTACTGGCTGATCACTCCAAAAAACAAGAGAGGCGCTCAAGACCGGAGGGTGAAATGCCACAGAGACTCACAGAGCGTCATTGGCTTTTTCAAGCAGAGGGACGTCCAGACTGCGCCGTGTGCTCTGACTGCTCTCGTACCAAAGGCAGGCGGCAAACAAAGTACAGGTGCCGTCAGTGTGGCGTTGGCCTCTGTGCGGTTCCATGCAACGAGAGATACCATACGCTAAAAAACTTTAAATGCTGTCATTTGGATATGTAAAAGTGCAGGGTACCTTGACCCTGGATGGACATCTTTTCTGGGATGGTTCTCTCCTTTCTTTACTGCTTTCTCCACAACCTGCCTGGCACCAATGATGGATGTATAAGTTGGAAAAATAAAAAAATGAAAAAAATACATAATAAATACCGTGTTTGTCATCATGTGGTCAGAACTTGTAATTAGGGCCCGAGTTTGAAGTTGTGAGCAAAAGAGGTGAAAATGGGTTAAAATGTGAAAAAACACCAAAATGAGCAAAATGAAATAATCCCCCATCATCAGTGCACTGTTTGCCCCCAGAAAAGCACTCCCCTGGGGCCTGGAGGTGAACTGACCATCAGAGTATAGTACCATATACCCCTGCTGGACTTAGAAAAAAAAACGAGTTTCAAATCAATAGTACACTATACCCGAGGGACTCTGTCGTTTTTTGGCTCGTGCGAATAAGCGTTCGGGGGAAGATTCCCGGGCTGAATCACGCTGCTCCCGCGAAATTCTTGACGCTGCTCTCAGGCGGAATGTGCAAAATGGTAATGCTGGGAGGGAGGGGCGGGCGGTTTTTGAGAATGACGTTTTTCGGAATCGAAACAGGTACATTTCCTGGTTGTGCGGCTACCGGACAAGGAGCTCGTTTGACGGGCACACGAGAACCGCGATCGATGGGCCCCGTTCTGGTTTTATCCAGCTTCCAAGGCTCCTTCACAACCGTAATGTCAAGTTATTTAGGCGTCATAGTTCGGTTCAACTCCGGATCAACTGGTGGAGCCCCGCTCCGTGATTTTAGCGCCGCCCAGACCCGGCAAGAGAGGTGCTATTCTCGGCTTCATTTTACCAGACTCCGGGGCACTTCCAGAAGCTTCCTGGTTGCTCCGATTGCTCGGGGCTGAACACAGTGTCACAGTCCCGGCTTTACAGCGACATAATCATTTGAGCTGACATTCATAGTATCAAATGCTCAGACCAGACAATCCAGATCAGCGTAGCGGCTGACCACGGGCTGTACGCGGAGATGAGCGCTGGTTGTGACAGGGATCACGGATCCACTGGTGGAGCCCCGCTCCGTGATTTTAGCGCCGCCCTGACCCGGCAAGAGAGGCGCTATTCTCGGCTTCATTTTACCAGACTCCGGGGCACCTCCAGAAGCTTCCTGGTTGCTCCGATTGCTCGGGGCACAACACAGTGTCACGGTCCCGGCTTTACAGCGACATAATCATTTGAGCTGACATTCATAGTATCAAATGCTCAGACCAACGGGCTGTACGGGGAGATGAGCGCTGGTTGTGACACGGATCACGGATCCTCTGGTTGTCCGGCTCCGTGGTTTTGGAGGTGCCCAGACCCGGCCAGGGCCGCGCAGTTTCCCCCCGGCTTCATATGCGCCTCCCACGGCAATCAGAGTAGCGGAGTGCGGGCTGACACTTAGCTCCAGCCTGGGTCCTGGGTCTGGATCCTCTGCTGGAGCCCGGCTCCATGGCTCAGAGCGGCCCAGACCCGGCCAGGGTCTGGTTTTTTGCGATTGAAAATGGTACAAATAATGGTTCTATGTATACCGGACAAGGAGCTTGGTCTATTGGCACTCAAGACCCGCCATCGTAGGGCCCCGTTCTGGTTTTATCCAGCTTCAAAGGCTCCTGCGCACTGCGGGTTTGTTTACATTTTGCGGCTGTGGTTTGCTCCGGCTAACCTCACGCCGGACACTTTGGAAGCGAGGCCGAGACGCCCCGTCTGACCCAGGTTTTCTCCCACGGATGTCCCACCAGGCGCGGGGCGTCAGTCTGACTGGCTTCCCCCGCGCCTGGCCCCTTGTCACCGGAGATGGGACCGTCACTCACCCCCGTGCAGTAGGACGCGCGGCTTGGAGGATGATGGCTGCGCTTAGCCCCTGGCACAGGGGCTCTGCACCAGTCCCCTTCAGCCTCAACGCGTCTGGTGGAACAACAGTCAAGGCCCACTGTCACTCACCCCCGCACAGAAGGACGCGCGGCTTGAAGGATGATGGCTGCGCTTAGCCCCTGTGCCAGGGGCTCTGAGCCAGTCCCCTTCAGCCTCAACGCGTCCGGTGGAAACACAGTCCGGGTCCACTGTCACTCACCCCTGCGCAGAAGGACGCGCGGCTTGGAGGATGATGGCTGCGCTTAGCCCCTGGCACAGGGGCTCTGCACCAGTCCCCTTCAGCCTCAACGCGTCTGGTGGAACAACAGTCCAGGCCCACTGTCACTCACCCCCGCACAGAAAGACGCGCGGCTTGAAGGATGATGGCTGCGCTTAGCCCCTGTGCCAGGGGCTCTGAGCCAGTCCCCTTCAGCCTCAACGCGTCAGGTGGAAACACAGTCCGGGTCCACTGTCACTCACCCCCGCGCAGGGATGCTTTCAAGTACAACCGCTGCTACGTTGCATGGAACAGCTAAAGGTTGATTACTGCATATTGCACGCTGCATCCTAAATGGATGGGATTTTTCAATGTCTCTCTTAACAACCCACAGCGTGTCTTATTCATACTGTGGATTCAAGTCTTCCAAAAGGCTGACCACGATATTCCCATGCCAGGAGTTGAACCCAGGCCACCTGAATGGGCCACTTTGTCTCACCTTCCTGCAGGTAGTGTGGATGGATGAAATAATATTGTTTGAGTTTTTATAAGTGCTGCAAGGTTCAAAGGTAATGCGGGACTGGGAGCTTGCACTGAATCACCACATGTGCTGATTTGAAATATTTAAGTGAAGGTCTCTAAAATTCACTGCAGTGTAATCTGGTCATTAGCAAAGACTACAGAGTCGCCTGGAGATGCTGGTGATTGAACCCAGGACCTCGTACATGCTAAGCATGCGCTCTACCACTGAGCTACATCCCCTTCCTTATCAAACCCTTAAAATGATAGAATGGACAAAAACAGAACAGATAGAATAGAAACAACAGAAACAGTGACCAGAAAGACAATTCAATTCTTCATTTTTTTTTTTATTCCAATTTGACTGGTTGTGACACAAAGATTTGTCCCATTGTTACTTTACTTACATGTGCGTCACTTTTTGTGTGTTACAGTAACTTTTTTGGCCTGATCACCCAGTCCACAAGTGTTCCTGTACCTATATATTTACAAATCAAGCACTGTTAAGCAGTTGGCATCCTTTGCTGGTCAGGGGGAAGAGGAAGGTATGTTTCCAGCAGGGTTCTAAGAAATATGAAGCAATGCCAATGGATTTCTTGCCCATCAGCTTGACCACCTGGCCACCACAATACTGCATCTTTGGAAAATTACAGTGAAAGCTTGAGACCAATAAAAAAATCAAGATATGCTTGTCCAGTCAAGAATTGTTGGAAAACATGACTGATCCCAAATGAAGCAAAGTATGCGCTCTACCGCTGACCCACTTTGTCTAGAAATGCTCCAAAAAGAAACACCAACCAACCTGCTAGTCTATAGATACATAGAAAAGCTAAAGGTTGATTACAAACTTTCGCATGCTGCGCCCAAATTGATGCCAGGTTTCTATGTCTCTCTTCACCTCCATCCAGCTTGAATGTACTCGTAACCACAGCGAGTCTTGTACATAATATGGCTACAAGTATTCCAGAAGGACAAACCAGATATTCCCATACCGGGAGTTGAACCCAGGCCACCTGGATGAGAGCCAGGAATCCTAACCGCTAGACCATATGGGAAGGATTTGAGAAGGTAAGAGCTAATTTAATGGTAAAGAAGATAAGATGAGATAAGATAAGATAAGATAAGATAAGATAAGATAAGATAAGATAAGATATTCCTTTATTGTCCAACATGGGGAAATTCCATTGGTGCAACACAGGAAGATACAGAAGGACAGATCACTTATAGGAAGTCTGAAAAACACTTTCAGTAGAAGATCTCCTATAAATAAAAAATCCCATAGACAAATAAATACATAAATACCATTGCATGTGATCACAACAGTAATTGCACATGAATATGTGTCATGACGGCACATAGATTGCACATGAATTTCACAGTAATTGCACATGAATTGCACATGGATTCCAACAGCAATTGCACATATGACGGAATTGCACATCAGTATTAGGTTAGGTCAGCATTGCGAGTGTTCAGGACTAACAGTGTTTGTTATAAAGTCTGACAGCAGCAGGAAGGAAAGACCTACGAAACCTTTCCCTCACACAGCGAGGGTGGATTAGTCTCTCACTGAAGCTGCTCTCCAGAGCGGACATAGTGTCCTGCAGGGGATGACACTCATGGTCCAGCATAGATGTGAATCTAGCCAGGACCCTCATGTCCCCCACCTCCTGCACCGAGTCCAGAGCACAGCCCAGGACGGAGCTGGACTTCTCGATGACTTTGTCCAGCCTCTTCCTCTCCCTCTCTGTGATGCTGTATGAGTCCATTCTCTCAATGTCCCGTCCCTGGATGTTCACTGGTAAGGGGGCAGTGGGGTGGCGTCTGCGGAAATCCACCACCATCTCCTTGGTCTTCCCCGCGTTGATGAGGTGGTTCCGCTGACACCAGTCCACAAAGTCCTGCGCCAGTCCTCTGTACTCCGCGTCATCTTCGTCCGTGATGAGTCCGATGATGGCAGAGTCATCAGAGAACTTCTGCAGGACACAGCTGTCCGTGTCATGTCTGAAGTCTGCAGTGTAAAGGGTGAAGAGAAAGGGCGCGAGGACAGTTCCCTGGGGCGCCCCCACACTGCAGGTCCGAGTGTCAGACACACAATCCCGTGCTCTCACAAACTGTAAATCCTCTGGGACCGCATGAGGCTCGCTATTTCCGTCATTTTATTTTGAAGGGACCTCACGTTACCCATGACTACGGCGGGAACCGACTTCCTGTTTGTCCCTCTCTTCTCTCTGAGTTTACGTCTGTCGAAGTTTAGTCTATACAGACTGCGGGAGGCGAGGATCGTTCTCAAGTTCTTTATTTGATGAAAACATGGAAAAACAGGCAAAACAGTAGCGTGTTTTTCGTCTTGCAGCTGAGATTCGACCCGTCACAAGAATTAGCTGTGTTTTATATAGCTGTTGCTTGGGTCTGATAAAATGGCCTGACGTTGATATGACGTCCGCTTTTAGATTGTTTAGACTAGTCCACAGATAATCAGAAAATACACAGAAAGTTCATCGTGACCCATATGCCGTAAGATCGTCGTGACTCATGATAAACAGGACACAGACATGACAATAATTTGATCAATATCCACAATTCCCCCTTTTGATCACATCCACATGTGATCACACTTAAAGAGGCGCCAGACGCAACCTCACAAAATAATAGAACGTAAACCCCCCAAAAACATACTAATTGTTTAAAAATCATATTAAATCATTGTATAATATTGCAACTCAATAAAAGAAAACATGTATTAAACATAACCCATCATGGACACAAAATGGTGTAAGACAAGGAGCATGGTGGTTGTAGACCAGACCAGATTTTCAAGTGTTGGCTTCAAGAAATGTCAGTCTCGTCATTATCAGAGTCAGATTCTTGATTGACAGAGTAATAGTCAGCCTCTGTCATCAGGGCTAGAACATGTGCTGGTCGGTTAGTAAGAGCAGTTGCAATCAAGCGTTCAATAAGTGATCTAAGACAGGGTACAACACAGCATCCAATCATAATCAACACACTAATAATAATAAGGATAGTGGAGAAAATAGAAGCAACAGTGCCAGTCCAAGGACCAAATATGCTGTATAACCAGGCAGACCATGAGTTATCAGCAGTACCTGAGTTTTTAGCAAGTTCAGCTGAGAGAGATTTGAGACTAGCTAGTGCTTTAGTAACCCTGCCATCAGGGGAAGTATTGTTAGGAATAAATGTGCAGCAATCAGTACCAAACATCGAGCAAATACCAGATTTCTCAGCTAAGAGCATGTCAAGAGCAACGCGATTCTGCCAAGCCATAAGTGAGGTCGGAGCCAATTGTTCTGTAATTCCCTCTAATGCGTCTATTGTAAAGTTCAAGAATCTTTGCTGATTATAATAAATGTAATTTATCCATTGAACATTAATATTAGATGTTGCCCAACTAAATAAAATAGACTTAAACCCAGCCGCTACTTCATTCTGTGCCTGAAACCCATATGGAACGCCAACCGGGGCTCCCACAGAATTTATATAAACACCTGGGTCAAATGATCCCAGGGGGCTGGCGAGGGAGCGTCTAAACACTCTAGAGTGAGGATGCCTAGGTAGGTTGTACTTGAAATATTCTGTAGTAACGGGGACAATAGTGAATGGTAAAATCATCACTACTAGAGCACATTCACCTGTCCAACGTGGTGGAAGGATAGCTCGGAGTTTTAGGTCACCACAGAGCCACCATAAGTCAGCTCTGGGTAAGGTCTGTCTTAAAAAAACATGATGAAATGAGGGGAAAGCAGAAATGTCAGTTGATGTGTTGCAATACGTTGGAGGAAAATGACCAAGCCTAGTCCTGCTAAGAGTAGCGTTGAAATAGAAACAGTTAAAGCCATGTTCAGCAGTAGAGAATATCACAGGTACGTCTTTGGATGTTGTAACGGGGTATCTTAAATGTAAATGAGTACAGTCCTTGAAATTGTCCGAAGAATTAGAAAACAGAGAATGCACACAACTGTCACGCTGTGAGTCCAGAGGGAAAGGGGCAGCTATAAGCTGGGGTCTTGCAGCCGCACAAGCTAAACACGATTCTTTCTTATTTGTTTTAACAGTGTACTGTACGTCGGTGTAATCCCTCATTCGTCCAGGCGTGTTCCATAGTAGAAAAAGCTTCAGTTGTAGTCATCTGGACTCAGTTTGAAAAAGTAGACGTTTCGACTCTCATCCAAGAGTCATTGTCAATAACAGAATTTAGGTCGAGAACTCCGATATTAATACTGTTCTGTGGTAAGACCTGCCCATTGGGAGGAGCCTTCCTGAAGTAGAAAGAGTTGTTGGTTTCAACAGAAACTCCCCCCTTGTATCTACCGAGCTAGCCTATTCAGAATCTTAATGGGCTGTTAAAACCTCTTTGTCTTAGTGAGACCCTGGCTCAACCACCCTGAGTACCTGATTAGCATTTGAATTCCCTGGTCCTTTACCTTTCCAGGGGTTCAGTAACCCATTATAGATAACAGGAAGATTAAACCTAAGCCCTCCATTTCTGTCTAAAGAAGGTCTTTCTTTTTTAACAAAAATAGCTTCCTTGACTCCTCTTTCAAACCATCTTTTCTCCCTGCTTAAAACCTTCACCTCACCGTCTTCAAACGAGTGATTAGAGGCTTCAAGATGGAGATGCACGGCACTCTGTGGACCTGAACTAGTATTTCTTCTGTGCTGATAAAGCCTTACTAAAGCAACTTGTGTAGAGGCTGTTTCGTCTCACCTATGTAACGTTCTTTACAGCTTTCTTCACTGCATTGGATCGAATAAACTACATTGCTCTGTTTTTGAGTCGGCAATTTGTCCTTTGGGTGAACCAGTTTTTGTCTTAAAGTGTTGCCTGGTTTAAAATAAACAGGGACTTCGTGTTGTCTAAAAATTCTCTGCAGTTTTTCCGACAGGCCAGACACATAAGGGATAGAGACACCCTTCCTTCTCTGTTCAGTTTCCCTTTTGTCCTGCTTCTTGGTTCTCTTCACTCTGTTGAGAGCCCAAGCGGGGTAACCACAGGCTGAGAGGGCATTACGGACATGAAGAGAGGGGAGAGGAGAGGGGAGAGAGGGGGGGAGGAGGAGGAGGAAGAGAACCCGCTGCTGTACCCGCGAAGAGGAAGTGGTGCCGAATATGCCCCAGGAGCAAGGACACTAAAACGACGAACGTGTACCGAGGGTGCCTCGTACACGTGTGTGGCGAGTGCGCCCCCAGCTACTGCCCGCGCTGCGCTCGGACCTAAGTATCTGTCGACCTTACGATCGCTGCCGTTGCCGCCGTTGCCTTGCCGCCGCCAAAAATTTCCTGTGTTGTGTTTTTTTTTATTTTTTATATTTGTCCAAGAAGCTAATACCAGGAATGGGATCCGAACCCACGAGGGCCACCGCCCGTCGGATCTTGAGTCCGAAGCCTTAACCGCTCGGCCATCCTGGTGAAAGCCTATAATGGCGTTGCTCGCTTGTAAAAGGGGTGTCGGTCGGTCGGTCGGTCGCCGCCGCCGCCACGCTACTATTTTGAATAAAGAATGCGACAACGCCGAAAAGAGAAAAATAATATATAGATATTTTTTTAAATGCTATTGTGTCAATTTTTATTTTATTTTAAATAATAAGGATGAAAAAAAAATTAAGCAATTATGTCCTTATGATGAAGAAGTAGAGAGAAAGAGAGAGAAAGAGAAAGAGAGAGAGAGAAAGAGAGAGAGAGAGAGAGAGAAAGAGAGAGAGAGAAAGAGAGAGAGAAAGAGAGAGAGAGTAAAACTGGCGCGTGCGCAATTCCGACACCTGCAGGTCAAGCCGGGGAGGTGGCATGGCTTACTAATGATAATACTTACAGGGGGCGGTGTATCAGCGTATCGTTGTGGCCGAGCGGTTAAGGCGACGGACTCCATATCCATTGGGAGTTTACCATGCGTTTCAAAAATGCTACTCAAACCTGTTAGTCGATATTCATTGACCAATTTTACCTCGTAGACTTTGCCTGCAATTGCTCTTCCAATCGTCCCTGGGTGGGCTCGAACCACCAACCTCCCAGTTAACAGCCAAGTGCGCTGCCCAATTGCGCCACAGAGTCATACAGCCCACATTGTATAATAATTGCGAATTTACAAGCCGCAATATCTTTTTTTTTTTTAAAGCGAGCCAGCAACATTCGAAAGTTCAGCCCCTGTCCAATCAACTGTGTTTAATGGAGAGCGAGGGCATCAATCTTTCTACCTTTAAGCTAAATCCCCTGTACCAATGTAGCTATAAAAAAACTGGAAGTTTTTCAATCAATCGACTCTCGCCAATTTATTGCGCACTCAATATACTGCAGTTAATCTGGATATTGAGGAAAAATTGCAAGATAATGTTATTTGACATAATGCCGATGTATTTGCTTACTTTTTCAAGCACACTTGGCAATTGAACCTCGTTCAGCAGTGCCTTTCATCAGATAGTAAAGCGAGCAGACTTTCCATTGTAAAAAACAAATATGTTCTCTCACCATTAGCGACTCATTGCGCCACAGAGCCCATACATCCTTCCATGATGCTCATTTCCACAAACGCAAAACACAGTTTTCATCCAAAATGGGTCCACATCAGTCATTCCTTGCCAACAAACTGAGAATCAAAAAGTGAAAAGAGTGCAGTGTAGGGGAATGGAGATGGACATTCCACGGCCAGATAACAGAAAATCTCTCTTTGAACATTGGGGGGTTTTCTTTCTCCCTCTCTCCCTCACCGCAGGGAGCCGCTGTGACTTTGGCGATAACAGACCTTCTCCCCCACAGTCTTACAGGAGGACGCCCCGATGAAAACTATGTTTTATGTGATTATGCCATGAATGTTTGTCCGAATCAACTCCGTACACCTCATGTTTCACCTTGTGTTACGTATTTTTCCACTATTTAAGGTTTTATATTCCCAATGCTTTAACTCGAGTGCCCATCACAGGTGAAAGAAGATGTAAAATGTATCTACCTCAAGGAATAATGTGCACAAACTGCCAAAAGTGTTTAACGTGTCGTCGCAGTAGCGCCCGCCCCTTTCGCTCCCAGCGTGCCCTGCGGCGCTAGGTGACAAAAAGACGCTCCGAGCTTGGAACGCTCTCTTCTCCTCTCTTCTCTTCTTGCTCTCTTCTTCCTTTTTTTTTGTTCAAGCCTTTGTCTATCTCTTTGAAGCCGTCTCCACGGACGAGCCTGTTTACTTTTCCTTTGTCTCAACAAAGCGTCCGCCACGTGGGTCGACAAGACTAGGCCAGCCTCATCGCCCCCCTGAACTCTGAAAACACCTGGAAACACCTGGAACTAAGCTTAAGCGCTAAACCGGACAGAGACTTTCTTTTCTACTTCGCTTCTACTATTTTTGAAGTAATCTACGCTGTTTACGTGGATCAGCGCTACGTTCTCATCTGAGTAAAGGCCGCGTGAGGAGCTAACACGCAGCTAAAGCGTTCTACCGCTAAGGAACTCCCGGACATCGCCACGCGCCACCTCGCGCCACCGCTGCCGCCCCGCGTCACGAACATCGCGGCATGCCACTGCCTTCGCCCGCCACACCGCTCCACGGGCTGCCTCGCGCCACCGCTGCCGCTGCCTCGCCACGGATCTCGTCCGCGGACAAGGACCAGCCGGACAGAGTTCTACAAAATCGTAAGCCGACTTCAGTGTGCGGTTCTTTTGTGGCGTGATTTGGGTAGAACTCAGCTGTTCCTCCTCCCTTAGCTTCTCACTTTCCCTCTTTTTGATATAGATTAGCATAGACACGTTTGATTATCAAAGGCAAAACCCTGGTTTAACATTATCTGCATGAAATCTGCTGTTAAATCTGATATAACATCACCTGTGATTTACCTGTGCGCATTTCTGCTCCGGTGCCCTTTTTGATTGCCCTTTTGATAAATAAACTACACGAAAGAGTTATTGACTATTGTTTGTTTGATTAGACTATGCGTAAGTCCCTGAATCGTGAAACACCCTTCAGACCTTTTAACGAGCGCGATTAAGGACCGTATCTTAGCTTTTTGGGATTTACCCTGGTGCCCCGTCTTGTCTCGTTTCTGCTAAGAAATCTTCCTTAATCGTAAACTGAATACCTGTAGTTTGAGACCCTACACAAGGATGTGAATAGCCTGTTGGCTCCTGCTTCACTAAAGGTTCTATATCCATTCACTACACAGCTTTCTTGGATGCACTACTGCTGTTACGGCTCTCGACTGACATCTCAATTGCAATAGACTTTAAAAAGAAGCATTAGCTTGATGTGGACTTTTAAAGGACGCAGTAGTTTGATGTGACAACAACCACATCAAACTCCTTTAAAAAGAGACAGCAGTTTGATGTGTTTTTTTACCAAAGTATAGGTACGGTCATTTGTGCTACTGTAATAACGGATCTGATTCTGTATACTCACAGTTCACATAAATAAAGTGTCAGGATGGCCGAGCGGTCTAAGGCGCCAGACTCAAGGTAAACTCCTTCCTCGCCACAGGGGATTCTGGTCTCTGAATGGAGGCGTGGGTTCAAATCCCACTCCTGACAAAAAAAAAATATTTCCTTTGGAAAGGAAGCCATTTTTACACCCTAATTTACAAGCACATATGTGTGACAATGGATAAAAAATTGTCGTATTGGCTTAAGATTTCAAATGAAGTGTTACTTCCAATGATGAATTGTGATGTGATGGCCAATCTACTACGTAGATGCTGTACTGTCAAAGCATTGAGTACATTCAGAGTGAACTGTATCATATGTCTTATACTGTAATTGTGACCACTCACTGAGAAATTAAAGTGACAGATTAATTTACCAGACTTACTACTGAAAAATTCTGGGTTTTCATTCTGACCTTTTTTTGCCTTTTGGACAGCCAGCCTGGCTAGCTCAGTCGGTAGAGCATGAGACTCTTAATCTCAGGGTCGTGGGTTCGAGCCCCACGTTTGGCGGAGCTGATTTTAAGCTTTATGGACTGCTTGCCATTACAACCCGTGAAATCTTGGTCATAAATTTGGGGAATGGAGATGGACATTCCACGGCCAGATAACAGAAAATCTCTCTTTGAACATTGGGGGGTTTTCTTTCTCCCTCTCTCCCTCACCGCAGGGAGCCGCTGTGACTTTGGCGATAACAGACCTTCTCCCCCACAGTCTTACAGGAGGACGCCCCGATGAAAACTATGTTTTATGTGATTATGCCATGAATGTTTGTCCGAATCAACTCCGTACACCTCATGTTTCACCTTGTGTTACGTATTTTTCCACTGTTTAAGGTTTTATATTCCCAATGCTTTAACTTGAGTGCCCATCACAGGTGAAAGAAGATGTAAAATGTATCTACCTCAAGGAATAATGTGCACAAACTGCCAAAAGTGTTTAACGTGTCGTCGCAGTAGCGCCCGCCCCTTTCGCTCCCAGCGTGCCCTGCGGCGCTAGGTGACAAAAAGACGCTCCGAGCTTGGAACGCTCTCTTCTCCTCTCTTCTCTTCTTGCTCTCTTCTTCCTTTTTTTTTGTTCAAGCCTTTGTCTATCTCTTTGAAGCCGTCTCCACGGACGAGCCTGTTTACTTTTCCTTTGTCTCAACAAAGCGTCCGCCACGTGGGTCGACAAGACTAGGCCAGCCTCATCGCCCCCCTGAACTCTGAAAACACCTGGAAACACCTGGAACTAAGCTTAAGCGCTAAACCGGACAGAGACTTTCTTTTCTACTTCGCTTCTACTATTTTTGAAGTAATCTATGCCGTTTACGTGGATCAGCGCTACGTTCTCATCTGAGTAAAGGCCGCGTGAGGAGCTAACACGCAGCTAAAGCGTTCTACCGCTAAGGAACTCCCGGACATCGCCACGCGCCACCTCGCGCCACCGCTGCCGCCCCGCATCACGGACATCGCGGCACGCCACTGCCTTCGCCCGCCACACCGCTCCACGCGCCGCCTCGCGCCACCGCTGCCGCCCCGCGTCACGGACATCGCGGCACGCCACAGCCTTCGCCCGCCACACCGCTCCACGCCGCTGCCTCGCCACGGATCTCGTCCGCGGACAAGGACCAGCCGGACAGAGTTCTACAAAATCGTAAGCCGACTTCAGTGTGCGGTTCTTTTGTGGCGTGATTTGGGTAGAACTCAGCTGTTCCTCCTCCCTTAGCTTCTCACTTTCCCTCTTTTTGATATAGATTAGCATAGACACGTTTGATTATCAAAGGCAAAACCCTGGTTTAACATTATCTGCATGAAATCTGCTGTTAAATCTGATATAACATCACCTGTGATTTACCTGTGCGCATTTTGCTCCGGCGCCCTTTTTGATTGCCCTTTTGATAAATAAACTACACGAAAGAGTTATTGACTATTGTTTGTTTGATTAGACTATGCGTAAGTCCCTGAATCGTGAAACACCCTTCAGACCTTTTAACGAGCGCGATTAAGGACCGTATCTTAGCTTTTTGGGTTTTACCCTGGTGCCCCGTCTTGTCTCGTTTCTGCTAAGAAATCTTCCTTAATCGTAAACTGAATACCTGTAGTTTGAGACCCTACACAAGGATGTGAATAGCCTGTTGGCTCCTGCTTCACTAAAGGTTCTATATCCATTCACTACACAGCTTTCTTGGATGCACTACTGCTGTTACTGCTCTCGACTGACATCTCAATTGCAATAGACTTTAAAAAGAAGCATTAGCTTGATGTGGACTTTTAAAGGACGCAGTAGTTTGATGTGACAACAACCACATCAAACTCCTTTAAAAAGAGACAGCAGTTTGATGTGTTTTTTTACCAAAGTATAGGTACGGTCATTTGTGCTACTGTAATAACGGATCTGATTCTGTTTACTCACAGTTCACACAAATAAAGTGTCAGGATGGCCGAGCGGATAAGATAAGATAAGATAAGATAAGATAAGATAAGATAAGATAAGATAAGATAAGATATTCCTTTATTGTCCCACATGGGCACGATGGGTTCATACACAGGCCCCAGATGTACAAGGTTGTGGTCCGAGCTGCCCAGGGGAGGGAGGGGGAAAGAGGAATAAGCATCCTTGGTGTTGGCAAAAAACAAATCCAATGTTCTATTGTTTCTGGTGGGGCAGCAAATGTGGAACTGGGAGCTTGCGCTGAAGATCGGCTTCCATCATCCAACACATTACTGACTAGCTTGGTTCATTTGGATTGACAATCGCAATAATGCAAGTAATGGATTTCAAGTCCATCGCCTTAACCTCTCGGCCACAACAACAATACACATTTAAACTGTGTTTAAGAAAGTGGAAATTATCCACATTATTTTCTGAAACTAGCGCAATTACATTACCAGATTTAACTCTCCTTCCGTAACAATGCCTTAAATGATAGAATGGACAAAAACAGAACAGATAGAATAGAAACAACAGAAACAGTGACCAGATAGACAATTCAATTCTTGATTTTTTTTTAAATTCCAATTTGACTGGTTAGGACACAAAGGTTTGTCCCATTGTTACTTTACTTACATGTGCGTCACTTTTTGTGTGTTACAGTAACTTTTTTGGCCTGATCACCCAGTCCACAAGTGTTCCTGTACCTATATATTTACAAATCAAGCACTGTTAAGCAGGTGGCATCCTTTGCTGGTCAGGGGGAAGAGAAAGGTATGTTTCCAGCAGGGTTCTAAGAAATATGAAGCAATGCCAATGGATTTCTTGCCCATCAGCTTGACCACCTGGCCACCACAATACTGCATCTTTGGAAAATTACAGTGAAAGCGTGAGACCAATAAAAAAAAATCAAGATATGCTTGTCCAGTCAAGAATTGCTGGAAAACATGACTGATCCCAAATGAAGCAAAGTATGCGCTCTACCGCTGACCCACTTTGTCTAAGAGAAATGCTCCAAAAAGAAACACCAACCAACCTGCTAGTCTATAGATGCATAGAAAAGCTAAAGGTTGATTACAAATTTTCACATGCTGCGCCTAAATCGATACCATGTTGCTATGCCTCACTTCACCTCCATCCAGCTTGAATGTACTCGTAACCACAGCGAGTCTTGTACATAATCTAGCTACAAGTGTTCCAGCAGGACAGACTAGATATTTCCATACCGGGAGTTGAACTCGGGCCACCTGGATTAGAGCCAGGAATCCTAACCGCTAGACCATATGGGAAGGATTTGAGAAGGTAAGAGTTGATTTAATGGTAAATAAGATCAGATCAGATCAGATCAGATCAGATCAGATCAGATCAGATCAGATCAGATCAGATCAGATCAGATCAGATCAGATCAGATCAGATCAGATCAGATCAGATAAGATAAGATAAGATAAGATAAGATAAGATAAGATAAGATATTCCTTTATTGTCCCACATGGGCACGATGGGTTCATACACAGGCCCCAGATGTACAAGGTTGTGGTCCGAGCTGCCCAGGGGGGGGAGGGGGAAAAAGGAATAAGCCTCCTTGGTGTTGGCAAAAAACAAGTCCAATGTTCTATTGTTTCTGGTGGGGCAGGTAACATACTGGGTGTATGTTGGTAGAACAGAAGAGGGAGAAGCGTGGTTAAAGTCACCAGAGACGAGGAAGAGAGCCTGTGGGTGCTGTGCTTGCAGCCTACACGTGCAGGAGAGCAGTGCTTCACAAGCATATTGAGCATTGGCAAACGGGGCCACATAGACTGCGATCAAAATCACATGTGAGAACTCCCGGGGCAGATAATATATCTTTTCTTCCCGCATTCTCTCGTTCTGTCCGCCCGCAGCAGATGAAAATTGTCCAAACCTACAATAGAGTCTGGCATTTCTGCTGTTAACCAGGTCTCTGTGAAAATCAAGACACTGCTGTCCCTATAAATCCTCTGGGACCGCATGAGGCTCGCTATTTCCGTCATTTTATTTTGAAGGGACCTCACGTTACCCATGACTACGGCGGGAACCGACTTCCTGTTTGTCCCTCTCTTCTCTCGGAGTTTACGTCCAGCCCGTCTGCTTCGTTGCGTTTTCCTTAGGATGTCCGCCGGGATAACGTGACGATCTCCGGGTAAGACGACTGTTCTCCGCAGTTTCATTAGTTCCTCCTTTGTGTAAACGCGGTACGGCGCCGGCCGGGGGGCGGGGCCGGAGCCGGGGGACTCAGAGCCAAGACACATCGCCACGACACGACGAAAACACTCAATCCAGCCGAATAAAGTCAAAAACAGTTGAATTAAAAACGATTCCAGCGCGTGTCCCTATCCTACAGTAAAATAGAAAAAATATACTAACTATATTTACAAAATATAGGAGATAAAGCACAATAAGTGTGAGAAAAAAGAGAGAGCGTTTACACCGGGCTGCTAGCTGTACCAGCGCCTTATGACGTATAAAGAAGGCCTCGTTGATGCTTGAGAGTTAAGGAACAGTTCTGTATGTAATAGATATAAGCCCATTCCACGTGCAACAAGTCTAGTGATTAGTATTTTCCTTGTGCCTCAGCCTATTAGACCATGGACCTGAAATCCACAATCCTGGATTTTGGAGGCTAGTATCCTGTGCATATTGCTTATGGGGTTATGTACCCATAATAGACTCAAATTGCTTCAAAATGTCTATTCATAGGTCTTTTTTGACCTACATCTTCTTTCACTACTCAGCTATCCTTTTCCCCACAGAGAGAGACAGGACTTTTATAGGACTTATTATAAGCAAGAAATGAAACAAAGAAATGACCATTATAATCCTCTGACAGTAATCTTCGTTGAAGCCAATCAATCAGAACTTGCGAGGGGAATCATTTCTAAATGATCTCAATGCATTGGTAATCTGGACAACGTTCTGCTAAGTATATTCTAAACCAATGGGAACGAGAAGTGAACCTGGTTTTGTCTGACCAAGAGTGTGGAAATGTAGGAACAGCCCTGAGGAAGACCACAAAATCACATGCCTGAAGGGGAAAAATATGTTTTTTTCGCCACACCATGTCAAAGTGCCCATTATTCACAAGGAAATGCTAACTGCTGGAGAACCCAGCAGGCAAACCACTATCAGGTGTTTTGGGGCTGTGCTGTTGCTCAAAAATAATGGACTGAAATTCACAGGGCACTGCAGACTGTTTTTGACTTTGCCATCCCACTCAAATTTAAAACTATGTACTTGGGCCTCAACACTCCTGCCATGGACACAATAAATGGATACCCTTGGAACATACTTTTGGCTGTAGAGAAAAAGGCCATCACAAAGAAATGCTCGACACCAACCACGCCAACGATCAAAGACTTGACTGACATAGTAACAGACATTAGACATTGGATGAATGGAAAACAGTGACATTCAGGCTTAATTTGGATAAGCACTAATTTGATCGACTTTGGACCAAGTAGGACCCCTATTTTCATTTAAATGTGATTTTGTTTTTATTTTATGTTTAGTGCTATTTATGTTCTTTTTATTTCGATTTTTGCTCCCTGGTCGTGTCCTGTATTGTTTTATGTTTCATCGAAAGAAAAGAAAAAAGGACACACAGAACTAGTTCATTTTCTCGCTACGTTATGCCACACGTTTCGCTCCCTTGCCTAATTTGTTGAAAAAGTAGCCAAAATAGCTCAGTTGGGAGAGCGTTAGACTGAAGATTTAAAGGTCCCTGGTTCAATCCCGGGTTTCGGCAGGTGTACCTGAATGTTAGTCTTTTCTCAAAAATACAATGAATAGGAATGCTGGGTCTATTGGATATTTTGCGAGATCAGGACATAAATGGCCTGGAAAGGATCTATAAAACATAAACAGCATGCTTTCGTTGGAACATTGTTAGCATGAACATGTTTGGTAACATGTTTGGTTTTGCTGAATGTTGTACCCAAGACCTTCTGCGTGTAGGGCAGATGTGATGACCACCACACAATGAAACCATGAAGCAGAAGTTTGCCTACTTCAATGCTGCTCTCTTTGATATAGCCCAATGATCAAATGTCATACTTATTTTCAAAACAGGATATCCTGTAGAAAGGTGTGGTTCAACGGTATAGCGGTTAGCGCTCTGAATCCAGAGTTTTTCTTCATTTCTAATTGCAATTAGAGGCGTTACCCTTTTAGGGGTGTGTCAAGATTCTCGCCTCTGTGGCGCAATCGGCTAGCGCGTTCGGCTGTTAACCGAAAGGTTGGCGGTTTGAGCCCACCCAGGGATGACTGCTCACTTTGCCAGAGCAAGCAAGAAATACAATCCCAAAAGTAACCACTGTATGTAATTATGTAAGGAAACCAGGAAATCGTTATGGCGCTGCGGCTTCCTTGGTAAAAGGGCCTGTTTATTAAACAGGAAATGCCTACTCTTTTGTCTATGAAAAATATTTACAAGGACAGAAAAGCCCACAAGAAGAGCCCTCAAACCCATACCTTTGTCCCTCAAGTTTACTGCTGCTACACTTTGCATTAAGAGAGGGAAAAGTATTGCTGCACATCAAGATTATTTGCACTGTTTGCACTCCTTGTTTCTCATTTTTTTGGCAAGGGATGATTGACGTAAAGACTTGTAGCTTTGGATGACCGTTATCCTTCCAAGTAGGAGTCTGCGGTTCCATGGTGTAATGGTTAGCACTCTGGACTCTGAATCCAGTGATCCGAGTTTAAATCTCAGTGGAACCTTGAGTGCCCAGAGAGCAGCGCTACTCTTTTGAAAAAGTGCAGAAACAAGAAGAATCTTTGGGTAAAATCTGTGCTTACCCCCTGAAAGGAGCTAACCAAAGCATACAAACTAAACAAAGCTGTTAAAATCTGGAGCTGGTTTTCTTATGACCAAGCTTATGATTCAACGCCTGGATTACAAAAGGCGTAAACGTTTCACCGCATTGCAAAAGAAAATCAAATGAAAAGCATTGATGTGTTGAAGGAATCCTTTGACTTGGAGAGACAGGACTTTTATAGGACTTATTATAAGCAAGAAATGAAACAAAGAAATGACCACTATAATCCTCTGACAGTAATCTTTGTTGAAACCAATCAATCAGAACTTGCGAGGGGAATCATTTCTAAATGATCTCAATGCATTGGTAATCTGGACAACGTTCTGCTAAGTATATTCTAAACCAATGGGAACGAGAAGTTAACCTGGTTTTGTCTGACCAAGAGTGTGGAAATGTAGGAACAGCCCTGAGGAAGACCACAAAATCACATGCCTGAAGGGGAAAAATATGTTTTTTTCACCACACCATGTCAAAGTGCCCATTATTCACAAGGAAATGCTAACTGCTGGAGAACCCAGCAGGCAAACCACTATCAGGTGTTTTGGGGCTGTGCTGTTGCTCAAAAATAATGGACTGAAATTCACAGGGCACTGCAGACTGTTTTTGACTTTTCCATCCCACTCAAATTTAAAACTATGTACTTGGGCCTCAACACTCCTGCCATGGACACAATAAATGGATACCCTTGGAACATACTTTTGGCTGTAGAGAAAAAGGCCATCACAAAGAAATGCTCGACACCAACCACGCCAACGATCAAAGACTTGACTGACATAGTAACAGACATTAGACATTGGATGAATGGAAAACAGTGACATTCAGGCTTAATTTGGATAAGCACTAATTTGATTGACTTGGACCAAGTAGGACCCTTATTTTCATTTAAATGTGATTTTGTTTTTATTTTATGTTATGTTATGTTTTATGTAACTATTAAGTTCTTTTAATTACGATTTTTGCTCCCTGGTCGTGTCCTGTATTGTTTTATGTTTAATCAAAAGAAAAGAAAAAAGGACACACAGAACTAGTTCATTTTCTCGCTACGTTATTCCTGGTTCAATCCCGGGTTTCGGCATGTGTACCTGAATGTTAGTCTTTGCTCAAAAATACAATGAATAGGAATGCTGGGTCTATTGGATATTTTGCGAGATCAGGACATAAATGGCATGGAAAGGATCTATAAAACATAAACAGCAAGCTTTCGTTGGAACATTGTTAGCATGAACATGTTTGGTAACATATTTGGTTTTGCTGAATGTTGTACCCAAGACCTTCTGAGTGTAGGGCAGATGTGATGACCACCACACAATGAAACCATGAAGCAGAAGTTTGCCTACTTCAATGCTGCTCTCTTTGATATAGCCCAATGATCAAATGTCATACTTATTTTCAAAACAGGACATCCTGTAGAAAGGTGTGGTTCAACGGTATAGCCGTTAGCGCTCTGAATCCAGAGTTTTTCTTCATTTCTTATTGCAATTACAGGCACAAGTCTTTTATGGATATGCCTAGATTCTTGTCTCTGTGGCGCAATCGGCTAGCGCATTCGGCGGTTAACCGAAAGGTTGGTGGTTCGAGCCCACCCAGGGACGACTGCTCACCTTGCCAGAGCAAGCAAGAAATACAATCCCAGAAGTAACCACTGTATGTAATTATGTAAGGAAACCAGGAAATCGTTATGGCGCTGCGGCTTCCTTGGTAAAAGGGCCTGTTTATTAAACAGGAAATGCCTACTCTTTTGTCTATGAAAAATATTTACAAGGACAGAAAAGCCCACAAGAAGAGCCCTCAAACCCATACCTTTCTCCCTCAAGTTTACTGCTGCTACACTTTGCATTAAGAGAGGGAAAAGTATTGTTTCACATCAAGATTATTTGCACTGTTTTCACTCCTTGTTTCTCATTTTTTTGGCAAGGGATGATTGACGTAAAGACTTGTAGCTTTGGATGACCGTTATCCTTCCAAGGAGGAGTCTGCGGTTCCATGGTGTAATGGTTAGCACTCTGGACTCTGAATCCAGCGATCCAAGTTCAAATCTCAGTGGAACCTTGAGTGCCCCGAAAGTAGCGTTACTCTTTTGAAAAAGTGCAGAAACATGAAGAATCTTTGGGTAAAATCTGTGCTTACCCCCTGAAAGGAGCCAACCAAAGCATACAAACTAAACAAAGCTGTTAAAATCTGGAGCTGGTTTTCTTATGACCAAGCTTATGATTCAACGCCTGGATTACAAAAGGCGTAAACGTTTCACCGCATTGCAAAAGAAACTCAAATGAAAAGCATTGACGTTTTGAAGGAATCCTTTGACTTGGAGAGACAGGACTTTTATAGGACTTATTATAAGCAAGAAATGAAACAAAGAAATGACCACTATAATCCTCTGACAGTAATCTTCGTTGAAGCCAATCAATCAGAACTTGCGAGGGGAAGAAGAAGAAGAAGAAGAAGAAGAAGAAGAAGAAGAAGAAGAAGAAGAAGAAGAAGAAGAAGAAGAAGAAGAAGAAGAAGAAGAAGAAGAAGAAGAAGAAGAAGAAGGCGGCGGCGGCGGCGGCGGCGGCGACGACGACGAACACCTTATGCTCTCTAAACGCGGGGAAATCGCGTGGACCTCCAAGCCGCCGCTTGAGAGGCGAGGCGAGGAGGAGGAGAAGGAGGAGTAGACAAGTTGGCGCCCATCAGGGAGCTGTGGGACTTGTGGTGCAAGCGACTGCCGCTCATGTACAATCCGGGATCCGAGGTCACCGTAGACGAGAGGCTGGTTTCGTTTAGAGGTGATTTCTTTTATTTAAAAATATGGAGAAAAAAAAGAGAAAATAATAATAATCAATAAATCAATAAATTAATAAATCAATAAATTAATAAATTAATAAATTAATAAATTAATAAATTAATAAATCAATAAATCAATAAATCAATAAATCATGAAAAGTAAATTCAAATTAAATAATATTTGTTGTTCTTGTGTTCTTGTTTTTCCTTCATTATTTTTTTTATTTTTTTTTCCCTTCTTCTTTCTTCGTTCTTCTTTCTTCTTTGACAGGTCGCTGCCCCTTCCCTCAAAGCCGGCGAAGTACGGAATCAAGCTGTGGGTCGCGTGCGACTCGCTGTCCAGTTACGCCTGGAAGATGCAGGTCTACACCGGGAAATCCGATAAGCGCGCGCCTCCGGAGAAGAACCTGGCCACGCGGGTCGTGCTCGATCTCACCGAGGGACTGGGACTGGGAAGGGGGGCCGGGGGGGGCCGCAACGTCACGTGCGACAACTTCTTCACCTCGTACGAGCTCGCCCGCAGGCTATTCTTCGAGAGGGACGGCCTCACCCTGCTGGGGACGCTGCGCGCCAACAGGAGCGAGTTCCCGCGGGAACTGGTCGACACGAAGCGCAGGGCGATCGCGTCTTCCGTCTCGTGTTCACGTTGGGCGAGACCGCGCCGGGGACCTCTTCCAACGGCTACGGCAACGAACGGAGTCCCCTCGGTCGCCTTGGTCTCCTACCTGGCGAAGAAGAGCAAGAACTTGCAGATCCTCACCACGGTGCGGCGCCACCTACGGAGACGGCAATCGCGGCGGCCCTCATCCTGTTCCACAACATGATCGACGTGTCCGCGTACAATGCTTTCGTCCTGTGGCGGGAGCTGAACCTGATGGTCGGCAAACGCCACAGACGCAGGCTGTTCATGGAGCAGCTGGGGAGCGCGCTCGTCGCGCCTCGTATACGCGGGAGGGAGGAAGAAGGGAGGGGGAGGGGGAGGAGAGAGAGGGGGGGGGGAGGAGGAGGAAGAGAACCCGCTGCTGTACCCGCGAAGAGGAAGTGGTGCCGAATATGCCCCAGGAGCAAGGACACTAAAACGACGAACGTGTACCGAGGGTGCCTCGTGCACGTGTGTGGCGAGTGCGCCCCCAGCTACTGCCCGCGCTGCGCTCGGACCTAAGTATCTGTCGACCTTACGATCGCTGCCGTTGCCGCCGTTGCCTTGCCGCCGCCAAAAATTTCCTGTGTTGTGTTTTTTTTTTTTTTTATATTTGTCCAAGAAGCTAATACCAGGAATGGGATCCGAACCCACGAGGGCCACCGCCCGTCGGATCTTGAGTCCGAAGCCTTAACCGCTCGGCCATCCTGGTGAAAGCCTATAATGGCATTGCTCGCTTGTAAATGGGGTGTCGATCGGTCGGTCGGTCGGTCGCCGCCGCCGCCACGCTATTTTTAATAAAGAATGCGACAACGCCGAAAAGAGAAAAATAATATATAGATATTTTTTTAAATGCTATTGTGTCAATTTTTATTTTATTTTAAATAATAAGGATGAAAAAAAAAATTAAACAATTATGTCCTTATGATGAAGAAGTAGAGAGAAAGAGAGAGAAAGAGAAAGAGAGAAAGAGAGAGAGAGAGAAAGAGAGAGAGAGTAAAACGGGCGCGTGCGCAATTTCGACACCTGCAGGTCAAGCCGGGGAGGTGGCATGGCTTACTAATGATAATACTTACAGGGGGCGGTGTATCAGCGTATCGTTGTGGCCGAGCGGTTAAGGCGACGGACTCCATATCCATTGGGAGTTTACCCTGCGTTTCAAAAATGCTACTCGAACTTGTTAGTCGATATTCATTGACCAATTTTGCCTCGTAGACTTTGCCTGCAATTGCTCTTCCTATCGTCCCTGGGTGGGCTCGAACTACCAACCTCCCGGTTAACAGCCGGGCGCGCTACCCAATTGCGCCACAGAGTCATACAGCCCACATAGTATAATAATTGCGACTCTACAATCCGCAATATCTTTTTTTTTTTTAAAGCGAGCCAGCAACATTCGAAAGTTCAGCCCCTGTCCAATCAACTGTGTTTAATGGAGAGCGAGGGCATCAATCTTTCTACCTTTAAGCTAAATCCCCTGTACCAATTTAGCTATAAAAAAACTGGAAGTTTTTCAATCAATCGACTCTCGCCAATTTATTGCACACTCAATATACTGCAGTTAATCTGGATATTGAGGAAAAATTGCAAGATAATGTTATTTGACATAATGCCGATGTATTTGCTTACTTTTTCAAGCACACTTGGCAATTGAACCTTGTTCAGCAGTGCCTTTCATCAGATAGTAAAGCGAGCAGACTTTCCAGTGTAAAAAACAAATATGTTCTCTCACCATTAGCGACTCATTGCGCCACAGTACCCATACATCCTTCCATGATGCTCATTTCCACAAACGCAAAACACGGTTTTCATCCAAAATGGGTCCACATCAGTCATTCCTTGCCAACAAACTGAGAATCAAAAAGTGAAAAGAGTGCAGTGTAGGGGAATGGAGATGGACATCGCCACGCGCCGCCTCGCGCCACCGCTGCCGCCCCGCGTCACGGACATCACGGCACGCCACTGCCTTCGCCCGCCACACCGCTCCACGCCGCTGCCTCGCCACGGATCTCGTCCGCGGACAAGGACCAGCCGGACCGAGTTCTACAAAATCTTAAGCCGACTTCACTGTGCGGTTCTTTTGTGGCGTGATTTGGGTAGAACTCAGCTGTTCCTCCTCCCTTAGCTTCTCACTTTCCATCTTTTTGATATAGATTATTATAGACACGTTTGATTATCAAAGGCAAAACCCTGGTTTAACATTATCTGCATGAAATCTGCTGTTAAATCTGATATAACATCACCTGTGATTTACCTGTGCGCATTTCTGCTCCGGTGCCCTTTTTGATTGCCCTTTTGATAAATAAACTACACGAAAGAGTTATTGACTATTGTTTGTTTGATTAGACTATGCGTAAGTCCCTGAATCGTGAAACACCCTTCAGACCTTTTAACGAGCGCGATTAAGGACCGTATCTTAGCTTTTTGGGTTTTACCCTGGTGCCCCGTCTTGTCTCGTTTCTGCTAAGAAATCTTCCTTAATCGTAAACTGAATACCTGTAGTTTGAGACCCTACACAAGGATGTGAATAGCCTGTTGGCTCCTGCTTCACTAAAGGTTCTATATCCATTCACTACACAGCTTTCTTGGATGCACTACTGCTGTTACGGCTCTCGACTGACATCTCAATTGCAATAGACTTTAAAAAGAAGCATTAGCTTGATGTGGACTTTTAAAGGACGTAGTAGTTTGATGTGACAACAACCACATCAAACTCCTTTAAAAAGAGACAGCAGTTTGATGTGTTTTTTTACCAAAGTATAGGTACGGTCATTTGTGCTACTGTAATAACGAATCCGAGCCTGTATACTCACAGTTCACACAAATAAAGTGTCAGGATGGCCGAGTGGTCTAAGGTGCCAGCCTTAAGGTAAACCCCTTCCTCGCCACAGGGGATTCTGGTCTCTGAATGGAGGCGTGGGTTCAAATCCCACTCCTGACAAAAAAAATTATTTCCTTTGGAAAGGAAGCCATTTTTACACCCTAAATTACAAGCACATATGCGTGACAATGGACTGAAAACTTGTCGTATTGGCTTAACCCTTTAAGCGCCAAAGTTGCAGAAATGCAACTTTACCGTACAAGGAAATTAATGAAATAATAGTAGAAAATGAATCACTTCAGTCATTGGTCGGTTCGGTGCAACTTCCCTTTATTAGCCAGGTATGATCCAGGGCAGATCCGGTAAGGAAAAAAATGGCTGGAGGAAGTACACGTGGCATGCAATTTACAGCAGATTCTGACTCTGAAGGGTATTATCTCCCCGAGAGTGACGATGGATTTCCAAGTGGAGATGAAGGGACTTCGAAACAACGGACAGGTGCAAAGGACAGACGGAGGCGAGGAACCAGTGGAACCAGTGGCTGCAGTAAAACTTGCCCGGTGGATGAGAGCTGGGACATGCTGAGAGAGGTCGAGGTATTTGAGGCATGGATCAAACCTTTTGAAGACCCAGTTGGCTACACAGGAGAGATGGATCTGATGGATGCTAATCCATTTGATATTCTGTCACTCTTTCTGACCGATCAGTTTTGGACTTTCATTACTGATGAGACAAATAGATATGCACATCAGTGTATGGCACCTATGATTCTGAAGCCACATTCAAGATTTCTTGAGTGGTATGATGTATCAGTCACCGAAATGAAAGCTTTCTTCGCTTTGCATCTCTCCATGGGCCTTGTTGAGAAACCTGAAATTGAGGATTACTGGGGAACATTTTGGCTTACACAAACGCCTGGATTTGGAAATGTAATGTCAAGAAACAGATTTGAAATCATTCTTTCGTTCTTTCATTTTGTCAACAATAATGATTATGTGAGAACAGGCGAGCCCGGGCACGATAAACTGTTCAAAGTCCGCCCAATAATAGATTTGATTATTCCCAAATTTGCAGCAGTTTACAGTCCAATCAAGGAGCTTTCTTTAGATGAAATGACAATAGCTTTCAAGGGGAGATCTTCACTAAAATGTTACTCTCCGAATAAACCTGACAAATATGGCTATAGAGTGTATGCCCTGAGTGAAAGCTGTTCAGGGTATGTTTTGCGCTGGTCAATGCACACTGGACAGTACAAAAATAATGCAAGCAACATCAGTGCAACACACGCAGTTGTCCGTGAGTTGGTTTCTCCCTTTACGGGCAAAGGACACGAGATTTACATGGACAGTTACTATACCTCGCCTGTAATTGCAAATGAATTAGCAGATTTGGAAACTGGACTGTGTGGGACGGTAAGGATTACCAGGTTGGGGATGCCAAAATGCCTTGGTAAAAGTGTCTTACAGCTGAAAAAAGGAGATGACCCAGTTTTTTGCAGAAAGGGAAAACTCCTGGCTTGTGCTTGGCACGATACTAAACGTCTCACCATGTTGTCCACAGTCTATGGAAATGATTGTGTTCAGAGGAGGATCCGATCCAAGACAGATGACACTGGCTTCCGTGACATCAAAAGACCTGTATGTGTCGACCAGTACAACGCCTACATGGGTGGAGTGGACACTGCTGACCAGAGGATGAAGACATACCTCTTTCCACACAGGTCCCGGAAATGGTATCATCGCATATTCAATGCCATTATAAGCATAAGTATTGTCAACTCACACATCATATACACCAAATCCACTCCAGGCCCACACAAACCTTTAAAGGTTTACATTCAGAACATTATTGATGCATTACTGGCTGATCACTCCAAAAAACAAGAGAGGCGCTCAAGACCGGAGGGTGAAATGCCACAGAGACTCACAGAGCGTCATTGGCTTTGTCAAGCAGAGCGACGTCCAGACTGCGCCGTGTGCTCTGACCGCTCTCGTACCAAAGGCAGGCGGCAAACAAAGTACAGGTGCCGTCAGTGTGGCGTTGGCCTCTGTGCGGTTCCATGCAACGAGAGATACCATACGCTAAAAAACTTTAAATGCTGTCATTTGGATATGTAAAAGTGCAGGGTACCTTGACCCTGGATGGACATCTTTTCTGTGATGGCTCTCTCCTTTCTTCACTGCTTTCTCCACAACCTGCCTGGCACCAATGATGGATGTATAAGTTGGAAAAATAAAAAAATGAAAAAAATACATAATAAATACCGTGTTTGTCATCATTTGGTCAGAACTTGTAATCAGGGCCCGAGTTTGAAGATGTGAGCAAAAGGGGTGAAAATGGGTTAAAATGTGAAAGAAACACCAAAATGAGCAAAATGAAATAATCCCCCATCATCAGTGCACTGTTTGCCCCCAGAAAAGCACTCCCCTGGGGCCTGGAGGTGATCTGACCACCAGAATATAGTACCATATACCCCTGCTGGACTTAGAAAAAAAACCGAGCTTCCAGCCAATAGTACACTATACCCGAGGGACTCTGTCGTTTTTCGGCAATAGTACACTATACCCGAGGGACTCTGTCGTTTTTCGGCAATAGTACACTATACCCGAGGGACTCTGTCGTTTTTCGGCAATAGTACACTATACCCGAGCGACTCTGTCGTTTTTCCGGGCCGTAGTATGAAGTTGTGAGCAAAAGGGGTGAAAATGGGTTAAAATGTGAAAAAACACCAAAATGAGCAAAATGAAATAATCCCCCATCATCAGTGCACTGTTTGCCCCCAGAAAAGCACTCCCCTGGGGCCTGGAGGTGATCTGACCATCATAGTATAGCACCATATGCCCCTGAGGGACTTAGAGTAAAAACCGAAATAGTACACTATACCTGAAAAGACTCTGTCATTTTTCGGCAATAGTACACTATACCCGAGCGACTCTGTCGTTTTTCCGGGCCGTAGTATAAAGTTGTGAGCAAAAGGGGTGAAAATGGGTTAAAATGTGAAAAAACACCAAAATGAGCAAATTGAAATAATCCCCCATCATCAGTGCACTGTTTGCCCCCAGAAAAGCACTCCCCTGGGGCCTGGAGGTGATCTGACCATCATAGTATAGCACCATATGCCCCTGAGGGACTTAGAGTAAAAACCGAAATAGTACACTATACCTAAAGACTCTGTCGTTTTTCGGCAATAGTACACTATATACCGTTGGACTTAGTCGTTTTTTGGGCTCGTGGAAATAAGCGTTCAGCTCAAGAGTCGAGGGCTAAATCACGCTGCTCCCGAGAAATTCCTACGCTGCTCTCACGCGGGATGTGCAAAATGGTAATGCTGGGAGGGACGGGCGGGCGGTTTTTGAGAATGACGTTTTTCGCAATCGAAACAGGTACATTTCCTGGTTGTGCGGCTACCGGGCAAGGAGCTCGTTTGACGGGCACACGAGAACCGCGATCGATGGGCCCCGTTCTGGTTTTATCCAGCTTCCAAGGCTCCTTCACAGCCGTAATCTCAAGTCATGGTTCGGAGGTGCGGAGGTGAGCGTCGGATCACGGAGCCTCTGAATGGAGCCCCGCCCTCCGCGCTCCTCCGCGCTCTAAGCGCCGCTCAGACCCGGCATGAGAGGGTCTATTTTCGGCTTGATTTTACCAGACTCCCGGGCACTTCCAGAAGCTTGCTGTTTGCTCTGATTGCTCGGGGCAGAGCACAGTGTCACGCTGACCACGGGCTGTACGTGGAGGTGAGAGCTGGTTGTAAGGCGGATCACGGAGCCTCTGAATGGAGCCCCACGCTCCGCGCTCCTCCGCGCTCTAAGCGCCGCTCAGACCCGGCATGAGAGGGTCTATTTTCGGCTTGATTTTACCAGACTCGTGGGCACTTCCAGAAGCTTGCTGTTTGCTCTGATTGTTCGGGGCAGAGCACAGTGTCACGCTGACCACGGGCTGTACGTGGAGGTGAGAGCTGGTTGTAAGGCGGATCACGGAGCCTCTGAATGGAGCCCCACGCTCCGCGCTCCTCCGCGCTCTAAGCGCCGCTCAGACCGGGCATGAGAGGGTCTATTTTCGGCTTGATTTTACCAGACTCCCGGGCACTTCCAGAAGCTTCCTGTTTGCTCTGATTGCTCGGGGCAGAGCACAGTGTCACGCTGACCACGGGCTGTACGTGGAGGTGAGAGCTGGTTGTAAGGCGGATCACGGAGCCTCTGAATGGAGCCCCACGCTCCGCGCTCCTCCGCGCTCTAAGCGCCGCTCAGACCGGGCATGAGAGGGTCTATTTTCGGCTTGATTTTACCAGACTCCCGGGCACTCCTCGCCACAGGGGATTCTGGTCTCTGAATGGAGGCGTGGGTTCAAATCCCACTCCTGACAAAAAAAATTATTTCCTTTGGAAAGGAAGCCATTTTTACACCCTAAATTACAAGCACATATGCGTGACAATGGACTGAAAACTTGTCGTATTGGCTTAACCCTTTAAGCGCCAAAGTTGCAGAAATGCAACTTTACCGTACAAGGAAATTAATGAAATAATAGTAGAAAATGAATCACTTCAGTCATTGGTCGGTTCGGTGCAACTTCCCTTTATTAGCCAGGTATGATCCAGGGCAGATCCGGTAAGGAAAAAAATGGCTGGAGGAAGTACACGTGGCATGCAATTTACAGCAGATTCTGACTCTGAAGGGTATTATCTCCCCGAGAGTGACGATGGATTTCCAAGTGGAGATGAAGGGACTTCGAAACAACGGACAGGTGCAAAGGACAGACGGAGGCGAGGAACCAGTGGAACCAGTGGCTGCAGTAAAACTTGCCCGGTGGATGAGAGCTGGGACATGCTGAGAGAGGTCGAGGTATTTGAGGCATGGATCAAACCTTTTGAAGACCCAGTTGGCTACACAGGAGAGATGGATCTGACGGATGCTAATCCATTTGATATTCTGTCACTCTTTCTGACCGATCAGTTTTGGACTTTCATTACTGATGAGACAAATAGATATGCACATCAGTGTATGGCACCTATGATTCTGAAGCCACATTCAAGATTTCTTGAGTGGTATGATGTATCAGTCACCGAAATGAAAGCTTTCTTCGCTTTGCATCTCTCCATGGGCCTTGTTGAGAAACCTGAAATCGAGGATTACTGGGGAACATTTTGGCTTACACAAACGCCTGGATTTGGAAATGTAATGTCAAGAAACAGATTTGAAATCATTCTTTCGTTCTTTCATTTTGTCAACAATAATGATTATGTGAGAACAGGCGAGCCCGGGCACGATAAACTGTTCAAAGTCCGCCCAATAATAGATTTGATTATTCCCAAATTTGCAGCAGTTTACAGTCCAATCAAGGAGCTTTCTTTAGATGAAATGACAATAGCTTTCAAGGGGAGATCTTCACTAAAATGTTACTCTCCGAATAAACCTGACAAATATGGCTATAGAGTGTATGCCCTGAGTGAAAGCTGTTCAGGGTATGTTTTGCGCTGGTCAATGCACACTGGACAGTACAAAAATAATGCAAGCAACATCAGTGCAACACACGCAGTTGTCCGTGAGTTGGTTTCTCCCTTTAGGGGCAAAGGACACGAGATTTACATGGACAGTTACTATACCTCGCCTGTAATTGCAAATGAATTAGCAGATTTGGAAACTGGACTGTGTGGGACGGTAAGGATTACCAGGTTGGGGATGCCAAAATGCCTTGGTAAAAGTGTCTTACAGCTGAAAAAAGGAGATGACCCAGTTTTTTGCAGAAAGGGAAAACTCCTGGCTTGTGCTTGGCACGATACTAAACGTCTCACCATGTTGTCCACAGTCTATGGAAATGATTGTGTTCAGAGGAGGATCCGATCCAAGACAGATGACACTGGCTTCCGTGACATCAAAAGACCTGTATGTGTCGACCAGTACAACGCCTACATGGGTGGAGTGGACACTGCTGACCAGAGGATGAAGACATACCTCTTTCCACACAGGTCCCGGAAATGGTATCATCGCATATTCAATGCCATTATAAGCATAAGTATTGTCAACTCACACATCATATACACCAAATCCACTCCAGGCCCACACAAACCTTTAAAGGTTTACATTCAGAACATTATTGATGCATTACTGGCTGATCACTCCAAAAAACAAGAGAGGCGCTCAAGACCGGAGGGTGAAATGCCACAGAGACTCACAGAGCGTCATTGGCTTTGTCAAGCAGAGCGACGTCCAGACTGCGCCGTGTGCTCTGACCGCTCTCGTACCAAAGGCAGGCGGCAAACAAAGTACAGGTGCCGTCAGTGTGGCGTTGGCCTCTGTGCGGTTCCATGCAACGAGAGATACCATACGCTAAAAAACTTTAAATGCTGTCATTTGGATATGTAAAAGTGCAGGGTACCTTGACCCTGGATGGACATCTTTTCTGTGATGGCTCTCTCCTTTCTTCACTGCTTTCTCCACAACCTGCCTGGCACCAATGATGGATGTATAAGTTGGAAAAATAAAAAAAATGAAAAAAATACATAATAAATACCGTGTTTGTCATCATTTGGTCAGAACTTGTAATCAGGGCCCGAGTTTGAAGATGTGAGCAAAAGGGGTGAAAATGGGTTAAAATGTGAAAGAAACACCAAAATGAGCAAAATGAAATAATCCCCCATCATCAGTGCACTGTTTGCCCCCAGAAAAGCACTCCCCTGGGGCCTGGAGGTGATCTGACCACCAGAATATAGTACCATATACCCCTGCTGGACTTAGAAAAAAAACCGAGCTTCCAGCCAATAGTACACTATACCCGAGGGACTCTGTCGTTTTTCGGCAATAGTACACTATACCCGAGGGACTCTGTCGTTTTTCGGCAATAGTACACTATACCCGAGGGACTCTGTCATTTTTCGGCAATAGTACACTATACCCGAGGGACTCTGTCGTTTTTCGGCAATAGTACACTATACCCGAGGGACTCTGTCATTTTTCGGCAATAGTACACTATACCCGAGCGACTCTGTCGTTTTTCCGGGCCGTAGTATGAAGTTGTGAGCAAAAGGGGTGAAAATGGGTTAAAATGTGAAAAAACACCAAAATGAGCAAAATGAAATAATCCCCCATCATCAGTGCACTGTTTGCCCCCAGAAAAGCACTCCCCTGGGGCCTGGAGGTGATCTGACCATCATAGTATAGCACCATATGCCCCTGAGGGACTTAGAGTAAAAACCGAAATAGTACACTATACCTGAAAAGACTCTGTCATTTTTCGGCAATAGTACACTATACCCGAGCGACTCTGTCGTTTTTCCGGGCCGTAGTATGAAGTTGTGAGCAAAAGGGGTGAAAATGGGTTAAAATGTGAAAAAACACCAAAATGAGCAAAATGAAATAATCCCCCATCATCAGTGCACTGTTTGCCCCCAGAAAAGCACTCCCCTGGGGCCTGGAGGTGATCTGACCATCATAGTATAGCACCATATGCCCCTGAGGGACTTAGAGTAAAAACCGAAATAGTACACTATACCTGAAAAGACTCTGTCATTTTTCGGCAATAGTACACTATACCCGAGCGACTCTGTCGTTTTTCCAAGCCGTAGTATGAAGTTGTGAGCAAAAGGGGTGAAAATGGGTTAAAATGTGAAAAAACACCAAAATGAGCAAAATGAAATAATCCCCCATCATCAGTGCACTGTTTGCCCCCAGAAAAGCACTCCCCTGGGGCCTGGAGGTGATCTGACCATCATAGTATAGCACCATATGCCCCTGAGGGACTTAGAGTAAAAACCGAAATAGTACACTATACCTGAAAAGACTCTGTCATTTTTCGGCAATAGTACACTATACCCGAGCAACTCTGTCGTTTTTCCGGGCCGTAGTATGAAGTTGTGAGCAAAAGGGGTGAAAATGGGTTAAAATGTGAAAAAACACCAAAATGAGCAAAATGAAATAATCCCCCATCATCAGTGCACTGTTTACCCCCAGAAAAGCACTCCCCTGGGGCCTGGAGGTGATCTGACCATCATAGTATAGCACCATATGCCCCTGAGGGACTTAGAGTAAAAACCGAAATAGTACACTATACCTAAAGACTCTGTCGTTTTTCGGCAATAGTACACTATATACCGTTGGACTTAGTCGTTTTTTGGGCTCGTGGAAATAAGCGTTCAGCTCAAGAGTCCCGGGCTAAATCACGCTGCTCCCGAGAAATTCCTACGCTGCTCTCACGCGGGATGTGCAAAATGGTAATGCTGGGAGGGACGGGCGGGCGGTTTTTGAGAATGACGTTTTTCGCAATCGAAACAGGTACATTTCCTGGTTGTGCGGCTACCGGGGGAGGAGCTCGTTTGACGGACACACGAGAACCGCGATCGATGGGCCCCGTTCTGGTTTTATCCAGCTTCCAAGGCTCCTTCACAGCCGTAATCTCAAGTCATGGTTCGGAGGTGCGGAGGTGAGCGTCGGATCACGGAGCCTCTGAATGGAGCCCCGCCCTCCGCGCTCCTCCGCGCTCTAAGCGCCGCTCAGACCCGGCATGAGAGGGTCTATTTTCGGCTTGATTTTACCAGACTCCCGGGCACTTCCAGAAGCTTGCTGTTTGCTCTGATTGCTCGGGGCAGAGCACAGTGTCACGCTGACCACGGGCTGTACGTGGAGGTGAGAGCTGGTTGTAAGGCGGATCACGGAGCCTCTGAATGGAGCCCCACGCTCCGCGCTCCTCCGCGCTCTAAGCGCCGCTCAGACCCGGCATGAGAGGGTCTATTTTCGGCTTGATTTTACCAGACTCGTGGGCACTTCCAGAAGCTTGCTGTTTGCTCTGATTGCTCGGGGCAGAGCACAGTGTCACGCTGACCACGGGCTGTACGTGGAGGTGAGAGCTGGTTGTAAGGCGGATCACGGAGCCTCTGAATGGAGCCCCACGCTCCGCGCTCCTCCGCGCTCTAAGCGCCGCTCAGACCGGGCATGAGAGGGTCTATTTTCGGCTTGATTTTACCAGACTCCCGGGCACTTCCAGAAGCTTCCTGTTTGCTCTGATTGCTCGGGGCAGAGCACAGTGTCACGCTGACCACGGGCTGTACGTGGAGGTGAGAGCTGGTTGTAAGGCGGATCACGGAGCCTCTGAATGGAGCCCCACGCTCCGCGCTCCTCCGCGCTCTAAGCGCCGCTCAGACCGGGCATGAGAGGGTCTATTTTCGGCTTGATTTTACCAGACTCCCGGGCACTCCTCGCCACAGGGGATTCTGGTCTCTGAATGGAGGCGTGGGTTCAAATCCCACTCCTGACAAAAAAAATTATTTCCTTTGGAAAGGAAGCCATTTTTACACCCTAAATTACAAGCACATATGCGTGACAATGGACTGAAAACTTGTCGTATTGGCTTAACCTTTTAAGCGCCAAAGTTGCAGAAATGCAACTTTACCGTACAAGGAAATTAATGAAATAATAGTAGAAAATGAATCACTTCAGTCATTGGTCGGTTCGGTGCAACTTCCCTTTATTAGCCAGGTATGATCCAGGGCAGATCCGGTAAGGAAAAAAATGGCTGGAGGAAGTACACGTGGCATGCAATTTACAGCAGATTCTGACTCTGAAGGGTATTATCTCCCCGAGAGTGACGATGGATTTCCAAGTGGAGATGAAGGGACTTCGAAACAACGGACAGGTGCAAAGGACAGACGGAGGCGAGGAACCAGTGGAACCAGTGGCTGCAGTAAAACTTGCCCGGTGGATGAGAGCTGGGACATGCTGAGAGAGGTCGAGGTATTTGAGGCATGGATCAAACCTTTTGAAGACCCAGTTGGCTACACAGGAGAGATGGATCTGATGGATGCTAATCCATTTGATATTCTGTCACTCTTTCTGACCGATCAGTTTTGGACTTTCATTACTGATGAGACAAATAGATATGCACATCAGTGTATGGCACCTATGATTCTGAAGCCACATTCAAGATTTCTTGAGTGGTATGATGTATCAGTCACCGAAATGAAAGCTTTCTTCGCTTTGCATCTCTCCATGGGCCTTGTTGAGAAACCTGAAATTGAGGATTACTGGGGAACATTTTGGCTTACACAAACGCCTGGATTTGGAAATGTAATGTCAAGAAACAGATTTGAAATCATTCTTTCGTTCTTTCATTTTGTCAACAATAATGATTATGTGAGAACAGGCGAGCCCGGGCACGATAAACTGTTCAAAGTCCGCCCAATAATAGATTTGATTATTCCCAAATTTGCAGCAGTTTACAGTCCAATCAAGGAGCTTTCTTTAGATGAAATGACAATAGCTTTCAAGGGGAGATCTTCACTAAAATGTTACTCTCCGAATAAACCTGACAAATATGGCTATAGAGTGTATGCCCTGAGTGAAAGCTGTTCAGGGTATGTTTTGCGCTGGTCAATGCACACTGGACAGTACAAAAATAATGCAAGCAACATCAGTGCAACACACGCAGTTGTCCGTGAGTTGGTTTCTCCCTTTAGGGGCAAAGGACACGAGATTTACATGGACAGTTACTATACCTCGCCTGTAATTGCAAATGAATTAGCAGATTTGGAAACTGGACTGTGTGGGACGGTAAGGATTACCAGGTTGGGGATGCCAAAATGCCTTGGTAAAAGTGTCTTACAGCTGAAAAAAGGAGATGACCCAGTTTTTTGCAGAAAGGGAAAACTCCTGGCTTGTGCTTGGCACGATACTAAACGTCTCACCATGTTGTCCACAGTCTATGGAAATGATTGTGTTCAGAGGAGGATCCGATCCAAGACAGATGACACTAGCTTCCGTGACATCAAAAGACCTGTATGTGTCGACCAGTACAACGCCTACATGGGTGGAGTGGACACTGCTGACCAGAGGATGAAGACATACCTCTTTCCACACAGGTCCCGGAAATGGTATCATCGCATATTCAATGCCATTATAAGCATAAGTATTGTCAACTCACACATCATATACACCAAATCCACTCCAGGCCCACACAAACCTTTAAAGGTTTACATTCAGAACATTATTGATGCATTACTGGCTGATCACTCCAAAAAACAAGAGAGGCGCTCAAGACCGGAGGGTGAAATGCCACAGAGACTCACAGAGCGTCATTGGCTTTGTCAAGCAGAGCGACGTCCAGACTGCGCCGTGTGCTCTGACCGCTCTCGTACCAAAGGCAGGCGGCAAACAAAGTACAGGTGCCGTCAGTGTGGCGTTGGCCTCTGTGCGGTTCCATGCAACGAGAGATACCATACGCTAAAAAACTTTAAATGCTGTCATTTGGATATGTAAAAGTGCAGGGTACCTTGACCCTGGATGGACATCTTTTCTGTGATGGCTCTCTCCTTTCTTCACTGCTTTCTCCACAACCTGCCTGGCACCAATGATGGATGTATAAGTTGGAAAAATAAAAAAAATGAAAAAAATACATAATAAATACCGTGTTTGTCATCATTTGGTCAGAACTTGTAATCAGGGCCCGAGTTTGAAGATGTGAGCAAAAGGGGTGAAAATGGGTTAAAATGTGAAAGAAACACCAAAATGAGCAAAATGAAATAATCCCCCATCATCAGTGCACTGTTTGCCCCCAGAAAAGCACTCCCCTGGGGCCTGGAGGTGATCTGACCACCAGAATATAGTACCATATACCCCTGCTGGACTTAGAAAAAAAACCGAGCTTCCAGCCAATAGTACACTATACCCGAGGGACTCTGTCGTTTTTCGGCAATAGTACACTATACCCGAGGGACTCTGTCGTTTTTCGGCAATAGTACACTATACCCGAGGGACTCTGTCATTTTTCGGCAATAGTACACTATACCCGAGGGACTCTGTCGTTTTTCGGCAATAGTACACTATACCCGAGGGACTCTGTCATTTTTCGGCAATAGTACACTATACCCGAGCGACTCTGTCGTTTTTCCGGGCCGTAGTATGAAGTTGTGAGCAAAAGGGGTGAAAATGGGTTAAAATGTGAAAAAACACCAAAATGAGCAAAATGAAATAATCCCCCATCATCAGTGCACTGTTTGCCCCCAGAAAAGCACTCCCCTGGGGCCTGGAGGTGATCTGACCATCATAGTATAGCACCATATGCCCCTGAGGGACTTAGAGTAAAAACCGAAATAGTACACTATACCTGAAAAGACTCTGTCATTTTTCGGCAATAGTACACTATACCCGAGCGACTCTGTCGTTTTTCCGGGCCGTAGTATGAAGTTGTGAGCAAAAGGGGTGAAAATGGGTTAAAATGTGAAAAAACACCAAAATGAGCAAAATGAAATAATCCCCCATCATCAGTGCACTGTTTGCCCCCAGAAAAGCACTCCCCTGGGGCCTGGAGGTGATCTGACCATCATAGTATAGCACCATATGCCCCTGAGGGACTTAGAGTAAAAACCGAAATAGTACACTATACCTGAAAAGACTCTGTCATTTTTCGGCAATAGTACACTATACCCGAGCGACTCTGTCGTTTTTCCAAGCCGTAGTATGAAGTTGTGAGCAAAAGGGGTGAAAATGGGTTAAAATGTGAAAAAACACCAAAATGAGCAAAATGAAATAATCCCCCATCATCAGTGCACTGTTTGCCCCCAGAAAAGCACTCCCCTGGGGCCTGGAGGTGATCTGACCATCATAGTATAGCACCATATGCCCCTGAGGGACTTAGAGTAAAAACCGAAATAGTACACTATACCTGAAAAGACTCTGTCATTTTTCGGCAATAGTACACTATACCCGAGCAACTCTGTCGTTTTTCCGGGCCGTAGTATGAAGTTGTGAGCAAAAGGGGTGAAAATGGGTTAAAATGTGAAAAAACACCAAAATGAGCAAAATGAAATAATCCCCCATCATCAGTGCACTGTTTACCCCCAGAAAAGCACTCCCCTGGGGCCTGGAGGTGATCTGACCATCATAGTATAGCACCATATGCCCCTGAGGGACTTAGAGTAAAAACCGAAATAGTACACTATACCTAAAGACTCTGTCGTTTTTCGGCAATAGTACACTATATACCGTTGGACTTAGTCGTTTTTTGGGCTCGTGGAAATAAGCGTTCAGCTCAAGAGTCCCGGGCTAAATCACGCTGCTCCCGAGAAATTCCTACGCTGCTCTCACGCGGGATGTGCAAAATGGTAATGCTGGGAGGGACGGGCGGGCGGTTTTTGAGAATGACGTTTTTCGCAATCGAAACAGGTACATTTCCTGGTTGTGCGGCTACCGGGGGAGGAGCTCGTTTGACGGACACACGAGAACCGCGATCGATGGGCCCCGTTCTGGTTTTATCCAGCTTCCAAGGCTCCTTCACAGCCGTAATCTCAAGTCATGGTTCGGAGGTGCGGAGGTGAGCGTCGGATCACGGAGCCTCTGAATGGAGCCCCGCCCTCCGCGCTCCTCCGCGCTCTAAGCGCCGCTCAGACCCGGCATGAGAGGGTCTATTTTCGGCTTGATTTTACCAGACTCCCGGGCACTTCCAGAAGCTTGCTGTTTGCTCTGATTGCTCGGGGCAGAGCACAGTGTCACGCTGACCACGGGCTGTACGTGGAGGTGAGAGCTGGTTGTAAGGCGGATCACGGAGCCTCTGAATGGAGCCCCACGCTCCGCGCTCCTCCGCGCTCTAAGCGCCGCTCAGACCCGGCATGAGAGGGTCTATTTTCGGCTTGATTTTACCAGACTCGTGGGCACTTCCAGAAGCTTGCTGTTTGCTCTGATTGCTCGGGGCAGAGCACAGTGTCACGCTGACCACGGGCTGTACGTGGAGGTGAGAGCTGGTTGTAAGGCGGATCACGGAGCCTCTGAATGGAGCCCCACGCTCCGCGCTCCTCCGCGCTCTAAGCGCCGCTCAGACCGGGCATGAGAGGGTCTATTTTCGGCTTGATTTTACCAGACTCCCGGGCACTTCCAGAAGCTTCCTGTTTGCTCTGATTGCTCGGGGCAGAGCACAGTGTCACGCTGACCACGGGCTGTACGTGGAGGTGAGAGCTGGTTGTAAGGCGGATCACGGAGCCTCTGAATGGAGCCCCACGCTCCGCGCTCCTCCGCGCTCTAAGCGCCGCTCAGACCGGGCATGAGAGGGTCTATTTTCGGCTTGATTTTACCAGACTCCCGGGCACTCCTCGCCACAGGGGATTCTGGTCTCTGAATGGAGGCGTGGGTTCAAATCCCACTCCTGACAAAAAAAATTATTTCCTTTGGAAAGGAAGCCATTTTTACACCCTAAATTACAAGCACATATGCGTGACAATGGACTGAAAACTTGTCGTATTGGCTTAACCTTTTAAGCGCCAAAGTTGCAGAAATGCAACTTTACCGTACAAGGAAATTAATGAAATAATAGTAGAAAATGAATCACTTCAGTCATTGGTCGGTTCGGTGCAACTTCCCTTTATTAGCCAGGTATGATCCAGGGCAGATCCGGTAAGGAAAAAAATGGCTGGAGGAAGTACACGTGGCATGCAATTTACAGCAGATTCTGACTCTGAAGGGTATTATCTCCCCGAGAGTGACGATGGATTTCCAAGTGGAGATGAAGGGACTTCGAAACAACGGACAGGTGCAAAGGACAGACGGAGGCGAGGAACCAGTGGAACCAGTGGCTGCAGTAAAACTTGCCCGGTGGATGAGAGCTGGGACATGCTGAGAGAGGTCGAGGTATTTGAGGCATGGATCAAACCTTTTGAAGACCCAGTTGGCTACACAGGAGAGATGGATCTGATGGATGCTAATCCATTTGATATTCTGTCACTCTTTCTGACCGATCAGTTTTGGACTTTCATTACTGATGAGACAAATAGATATGCACATCAGTGTATGGCACCTATGATTCTGAAGCCACATTCAAGATTTCTTGAGTGGTATGATGTATCAGTCACCGAAATGAAAGCTTTCTTCGCTTTGCATCTCTCCATGGGCCTTGTTGAGAAACCTGAAATTGAGGATTACTGGGGAACATTTTGGCTTACACAAACGCCTGGATTTGGAAATGTAATGTCAAGAAACAGATTTGAAATCATTCTTTCGTTCTTTCATTTTGTCAACAATAATGATTATGTGAGAACAGGCGAGCCCGGGCACGATAAACTGTTCAAAGTCCGCCCAATAATAGATTTGATTATTCCCAAATTTGCAGCAGTTTACAGTCCAATCAAGGAGCTTTCTTTAGATGAAATGACAATAGCTTTCAAGGGGAGATCTTCACTAAAATGTTACTCTCCGAATAAACCTGACAAATATGGCTATAGAGTGTATGCCCTGAGTGAAAGCTGTTCAGGGTATGTTTTGCGCTGGTCAATGCACACTGGACAGTACAAAAATAATGCAAGCAACATCAGTGCAACACACGCAGTTGTCCGTGAGTTGGTTTCTCCCTTTAGGGGCAAAGGACACGAGATTTACATGGACAGTTACTATACCTCGCCTGTAATTGCAAATGAATTAGCAGATTTGGAAACTGGACTGTGTGGGACGGTAAGGATTACCAGGTTGGGGATGCCAAAATGCCTTGGTAAAAGTGTCTTACAGCTGAAAAAAGGAGATGACCCAGTTTTTTGCAGAAAGGGAAAACTCCTGGCTTGTGCTTGGCACGATACTAAACGTCTCACCATGTTGTCCACAGTCTATGGAAATGATTGTGTTCAGAGGAGGATCCGATCCAAGACAGATGACACTGGCTTCCGTGACATCAAAAGACCTGTATGTGTCGACCAGTACAACGCCTACATGGGTGGAGTGGACACTGCTGACCAGAGGATGAAGACATACCTCTTTCCACACAGGTCCCGGAAATGGTATCATCGCATATTCAATGCCATTATAAGCATAAGTATTGTCAACTCACACATCATATACACCAAATCCACTCCAGGCCCACACAAACCTTTAAAGGTTTACATTCAGAACATTATTGATGCATTACTGGCTGATCACTCCAAAAAACAAGAGAGGCGCTCAAGACCGGAGGGTGAAATGCCACAGAGACTCACAGAGCGTCATTGGCTTTGTCAAGCAGAGCGACGTCCAGACTGCGCCGTGTGCTCTGACCGCTCTCGTACCAAAGGCAGGCGGCAAACAAAGTACAGGTGCCGTCAGTGTGGCGTTGGCCTCTGTGCGGTTCCATGCAACGAGAGATACCATACGCTAAAAAACTTTAAATGCTGTCATTTGGATATGTAAAAGTGCAGGGTACCTTGACCCTGGATGGACATCTTTTCTGTGATGGCTCTCTCCTTTCTTCACTGCTTTCTCCACAACCTGCCTGGCACCAATGATGGATGTATAAGTTGGAAAAATAAAAAAAATGAAAAAAATACATAATAAATACCGTGTTTGTCATCATTTGGTCAGAACTTGTAATCAGGGCCCGAGTTTGAAGATGTGAGCAAAAGGGGTGAAAATGGGTTAAAATGTGAAAGAAACACCAAAATGAGCAAAATGAAATAATCCCCCATCATCAGTGCACTGTTTGCCCCCAGAAAAGCACTCCCCTGGGGCCTGGAGGTGATCTGACCACCAGAATATAGTACCATATACCCCTGCTGGACTTAGAAAAAAAACCGAGCTTCCAGCCAATAGTACACTATACCCGAGGGACTCTGTCGTTTTTCGGCAATAGTACACTATACCCGAGGGACTCTGTCGTTTTTCGGCAATAGTACACTATACCCGAGGGACTCTGTCATTTTTCGGCAATAGTACACTATACCCGAGGGACTCTGTCGTTTTTCGGCAATAGTACACTATACCCGAGGGACTCTGTCATTTTTCGGCAATAGTACACTATACCCGAGCGACTCTGTCGTTTTTCCGGGCCGTAGTATGAAGTTGTGAGCAAAAGGGGTGAAAATGGGTTAAAATGTGAAAAAACACCAAAATGAGCAAAATGAAATAATCCCCCATCATCAGTGCACTGTTTGCCCCCAGAAAAGCACTCCCCTGGGGCCTGGAGGTGATCTGACCATCATAGTATAGCACCATATGCCCCTGAGGGACTTAGAGTAAAAACCGAAATAGTACACTATACCTGAAAAGACTCTGTCATTTTTCGGCAATAGTACACTATACCCGAGCGACTCTGTCGTTTTTCCGGGCCGTAGTATGAAGTTGTGAGCAAAAGGGGTGAAAATGGGTTAAAATGTGAAAAAACACCAAAATGAGCAAAATGAAATAATCCCCCATCATCAGTGCACTGTTTGCCCCCAGAAAAGCACTCCCCTGGGGCCTGGAGGTGATCTGACCATCATAGTATAGCACCATATGCCCCTGAGGGACTTAGAGTAAAAACCGAAATAGTACACTATACCTGAAAAGACTCTGTCATTTTTCGGCAATAGTACACTATACCCGAGCGACTCTGTCGTTTTTCCAAGCCGTAGTATGAAGTTGTGAGCAAAAGGGGTGAAAATGGGTTAAAATGTGAAAAAACACCAAAATGAGCAAAATGAAATAATCCCCCATCATCAGTGCACTGTTTGCCCCCAGAAAAGCACTCCCCTGGGGCCTGGAGGTGATCTGACCATCATAGTATAGCACCATATGCCCCTGAGGGACTTAGAGTAAAAACCGAAATAGTACACTATACCTGAAAAGACTCTGTCATTTTTCGGCAATAGTACACTATACCCGAGCAACTCTGTCGTTTTTCCGGGCCGTAGTATGAAGTTGTGAGCAAAAGGGGTGAAAATGGGTTAAAATGTGAAAAAACACCAAAATGAGCAAAATGAAATAATCCCCCATCATCAGTGCACTGTTTACCCCCAGAAAAGCACTCCCCTGGGGCCTGGAGGTGATCTGACCATCATAGTATAGCACCATATGCCCCTGAGGGACTTAGAGTAAAAACCGAAATAGTACACTATACCTAAAGACTCTGTCGTTTTTCGGCAATAGTACACTATATACCGTTGGACTTAGTCGTTTTTTGGGCTCGTGGAAATAAGCGTTCAGCTCAAGAGTCCCGGGCTAAATCACGCTGCTCCCGAGAAATTCCTACGCTGCTCTCACGCGGGATGTGCAAAATGGTAATGCTGGGAGGGACGGGCGGGCGGTTTTTGAGAATGACGTTTTTCGCAATCGAAACAGGTACATTTCCTGGTTGTGCGGCTACCGGGGGAGGAGCTCGTTTGACGGACACACGAGAACCGCGATCGATGGGCCCCGTTCTGGTTTTATCCAGCTTCCAAGGCTCCTTCACAGCCGTAATCTCAAGTCATGGTTCGGAGGTGCGGAGGTGAGCGTCGGATCACGGAGCCTCTGAATGGAGCCCCGCCCTCCGCGCTCCTCCGCGCTCTAAGCGCCGCTCAGACCCGGCATGAGAGGGTCTATTTTCGGCTTGATTTTACCAGACTCCCGGGCACTTCCAGAAGCTTGCTGTTTGCTCTGATTGCTCGGGGCAGAGCACAGTGTCACGCTGACCACGGGCTGTACGTGGAGGTGAGAGCTGGTTGTAAGGCGGATCACGGAGCCTCTGAATGGAGCCCCACGCTCCGCGCTCCTCCGCGCTCTAAGCGCCGCTCAGACCCGGCATGAGAGGGTCTATTTTCGGCTTGATTTTACCAGACTCGTGGGCACTTCCAGAAGCTTGCTGTTTGCTCTGATTGCTCGGGGCAGAGCACAGTGTCACGCTGACCACGGGCTGTACGTGGAGGTGAGAGCTGGTTGTAAGGCGGATCACGGAGCCTCTGAATGGAGCCCCACGCTCCGCGCTCCTCCGCGCTCTAAGCGCCGCTCAGACCGGGCATGAGAGGGTCTATTTTCGGCTTGATTTTACCAGACTCCCGGGCACTTCCAGAAGCTTCCTGTTTGCTCTGATTGCTCGGGGCAGAGCACAGTGTCACGCTGACCACGGGCTGTACGTGGAGGTGAGAGCTGGTTGTAAGGCGGATCACGGAGCCTCTGAATGGAGCCCCACGCTCCGCGCTCCTCCGCGCTCTAAGCGCCGCTCAGACCGGGCATGAGAGGGTCTATTTTCGGCTTGATTTTACCAGACTCCCGGGCACTCCTCGCCACAGGGGATTCTGGTCTCTGAATGGAGGCGTGGGTTCAAATCCCACTCCTGACAAAAAAAATTATTTCCTTTGGAAAGGAAGCCATTTTTACACCCTAAATTACAAGCACATATGCGTGACAATGGACTGAAAACTTGTCGTATTGGCTTAACCTTTTAAGCGCCAAAGTTGCAGAAATGCAACTTTACCGTACAAGGAAATTAATGAAATAATAGTAGAAAATGAATCACTTCAGTCATTGGTCGGTTCGGTGCAACTTCCCTTTATTAGCCAGGTATGATCCAGGGCAGATCCGGTAAGGAAAAAAATGGCTGGAGGAAGTACACGTGGCATGCAATTTACAGCAGATTCTGACTCTGAAGGGTATTATCTCCCCGAGAGTGACGATGGATTTCCAAGTGGAGATGAAGGGACTTCGAAACAACGGACAGGTGCAAAGGACAGACGGAGGCGAGGAACCAGTGGAACCAGTGGCTGCAGTAAAACTTGCCCGGTGGATGAGAGCTGGGACATGCTGAGAGAGGTCGAGGTATTTGAGGCATGGATCAAACCTTTTGAAGACCCAGTTGGCTACACAGGAGAGATGGATCTGATGGATGCTAATCCATTTGATATTCTGTCACTCTTTCTGACCGATCAGTTTTGGACTTTCATTACTGATGAGACAAATAGATATGCACATCAGTGTATGGCACCTATGATTCTGAAGCCACATTCAAGATTTCTTGAGTGGTATGATGTATCAGTCACCGAAATGAAAGCTTTCTTCGCTTTGCATCTCTCCATGGGCCTTGTTGAGAAACCTGAAATTGAGGATTACTGGGGAACATTTTGGCTTACACAAACGCCTGGATTTGGAAATGTAATGTCAAGAAACAGATTTGAAATCATTCTTTCGTTCTTTCATTTTGTCAACAATAATGATTATGTGAGAACAGGCGAGCCCGGGCACGATAAACTGTTCAAAGTCCGCCCAATAATAGATTTGATTATTCCCAAATTTGCAGCAGTTTACAGTCCAATCAAGGAGCTTTCTTTAGATGAAATGACAATAGCTTTCAAGGGGAGATCTTCACTAAAATGTTACTCTCCGAATAAACCTGACAAATATGGCTATAGAGTGTATGCCCTGAGTGAAAGCTGTTCAGGGTATGTTTTGCGCTGGTCAATGCACACTGGACAGTACAAAAATAATGCAAGCAACATCAGTGCAACACACGCAGTTGTCCGTGAGTTGGTTTCTCCCTTTAGGGGCAAAGGACACGAGATTTACATGGACAGTTACTATACCTCGCCTGTAATTGCAAATGAATTAGCAGATTTGGAAACTGGACTGTGTGGGACGGTAAGGATTACCAGGTTGGGGATGCCAAAATGCCTTGGTAAAAGTGTCTTACAGCTGAAAAAAGGAGATGACCCAGTTTTTTGCAGAAAGGGAAAACTCCTGGCTTGTGCTTGGCACGATACTAAACGTCTCACCATGTTGTCCACAGTCTATGGAAATGATTGTGTTCAGAGGAGGATCCGATCCAAGACAGATGACACTGGCTTCCGTGACATCAAAAGACCTGTATGTGTCGACCAGTACAACGCCTACATGGGTGGAGTGGACACTGCTGACCAGAGGATGAAGACATACCTCTTTCCACACAGGTCCCGGAAATGGTATCATCGCATATTCAATGCCATTATAAGCATAAGTATTGTCAACTCACACATCATATACACCAAATCCACTCCAGGCCCACACAAACCTTTAAAGGTTTACATTCAGAACATTATTGATGCATTACTGGCTGATCACTCCAAAAAACAAGAGAGGCGCTCAAGACCGGAGGGTGAAATGCCACAGAGACTCACAGAGCGTCATTGGCTTTGTCAAGCAGAGCGACGTCCAGACTGCGCCGTGTGCTCTGACCGCTCTCGTACCAAAGGCAGGCGGCAAACAAAGTACAGGTGCCGTCAGTGTGGCGTTGGCCTCTGTGCGGTTCCATGCAACGAGAGATACCATACGCTAAAAAACTTTAAATGCTGTCATTTGGATATGTAAAAGTGCAGGGTACCTTGACCCTGGATGGACATCTTTTCTGTGATGGCTCTCTCCTTTCTTCACTGCTTTCTCCACAACCTGCCTGGCACCAATGATGGATGTATAAGTTGGAAAAATAAAAAAAATGAAAAAAATACATAATAAATACCGTGTTTGTCATCATTTGGTCAGAACTTGTAATCAGGGCCCGAGTTTGAAGATGTGAGCAAAAGGGGTGAAAATGGGTTAAAATGTGAAAGAAACACCAAAATGAGCAAAATGAAATAATCCCCCATCATCAGTGCACTGTTTGCCCCCAGAAAAGCACTCCCCTGGGGCCTGGAGGTGATCTGACCACCAGAATATAGTACCATATACCCCTGCTGGACTTAGAAAAAAAACCGAGCTTCCAGCCAATAGTACACTATACCCGAGGGACTCTGTCGTTTTTCGGCAATAGTACACTATACCGGAGGGACTCTGTCGTTTTTCGGCAATAGTACACTATACCCGAGGGACTCTGTCATTTTTCGGCAATAGTACACTATACCCGAGCGACTCTGTCGTTTTTCCGGGCCGTAGTATGAAGTTGTGAGCAAAAGGGGTGAAAATGGGTTAAAATGTGAAAAAACACCAAAATGAGCAAAATGAAATAATCCCCCATCATCAGTGCACTGTTTGCCCCCAGAAAAGCACTCCCCTGGGGCCTGGAGGTGATCTGACCATCATAGTATAGCACCATATGCCCCTGAGGGACTTAGAGTAAAAACCGAAATAGTACACTATACCTGAAAAGACTCTGTCATTTTTCGGCAATAGTACACTATACCCGAGCGACTCTGTCGTTTTTCCAAGCCGTAGTATGAAGTTGTGAGCAAAAGGGGTGAAAATGGGTTAAAATGTGAAAAAACACCAAAATGAGCAAAATGAAATAATCCCCCATCATCAGTGCACTGTTTGCCCCCAGAAAAGCACTCCCCTGGGGCCTGGAGGTGATCTGACCATCATAGTATAGCACCATATGCCCCTGAGGGACTTAGAGTAAAAACCGAAATAGTACACTATACCTGAAAAGACTCTGTCATTTTTCGGCAATAGTACACTATACCCGAGCAACTCTGTCGTTTTTCCGGGCCGTAGTATGAAGTTGTGAGCAAAAGGGGTGAAAATGGGTTAAAATGTGAAAAAACACCAAAATGAGCAAAATGAAATAATCCCCCATCATCAGTGCACTGTTTACCCCCAGAAAAGCACTCCCCTGGGGCCTGGAGGTGATCTGACCATCATAGTATAGCACCATATGCCCCTGAGGGACTTAGAGTAAAAACCGAAATAGTACACTATACCTAAAGACTCTGTCGTTTTTCGGCAATAGTACACTATATACCGTTGGACTTAGTCGTTTTTTGGGCTCGTGGAAATAAGCGTTCAGCTCAAGAGTCCCGGGCTAAATCACGCTGCTCCCGAGAAATTCCTACGCTGCTCTCACGCGGGATGTGCAAAATGGTAATGCTGGGAGGGACGGGCGGGCGGTTTTTGAGAATGACGTTTTTCGCAATCGAAACAGGTACATTTCCTGGTTGTGCGGCTACCGGGGGAGGAGCTCGTTTGACGGACACACGAGAACCGCGATCGATGGGCCCCGTTCTGGTTTTATCCAGCTTCCAAGGCTCCTTCACAGCCGTAATCTCAAGTCATGGTTCGGAGGTGCGGAGGTGAGCGTCGGATCACGGAGCCTCTGAATGGAGCCCCGCCCTCCGCGCTCCTCCGCGCTCTAAGCGCCGCTCAGACCCGGCATGAGAGGGTCTATTTTCGGCTTGATTTTACCAGACTCCCGGGCACTTCCAGAAGCTTGCTGTTTGCTCTGATTGCTCGGGGCAGAGCACAGTGTCACGCTGACCACGGGCTGTACGTGGAGGTGAGAGCTGGTTGTAAGGCGGATCACGGAGCCTCTGAATGGAGCCCCACGCTCCGCGCTCCTCCGCGCTCTAAGCGCCGCTCAGACCCGGCATGAGAGGGTCTATTTTCGGCTTGATTTTACCAGACTCGTGGGCACTTCCAGAAGCTTGCTGTTTGCTCTGATTGCTCGGGGCAGAGCACAGTGTCACGCTGACCACGGGCTGTACGTGGAGGTGAGAGCTGGTTGTAAGGCGGATCACGGAGCCTCTGAATGGAGCCCCACGCTCCGCGCTCCTCCGCGCTCTAAGCGCCGCTCAGACCGGGCATGAGAGGGTCTATTTTCGGCTTGATTTTACCAGACTCCCGGGCACTTCCAGAAGCTTCCTGTTTGCTCTGATTGCTCGGGGCAGAGCACAGTGTCACGCTGACCACGGGCTGTACGTGGAGGTGAGAGCTGGTTGTAAGGCGGATCACGGAGCCTCTGAATGGAGCCCCACGCTCCGCGCTCCTCCGCGCTCTAAGCGCCGCTCAGACCGGGCATGAGAGGGTCTATTTTCGGCTTGATTTTACCAGACTCCCGGGCACTCCTCGCCACAGGGGATTCTGGTCTCTGAATGGAGGCGTGGGTTCAAATCCCACTCCTGACAAAAAAAATTATTTCCTTTGGAAAGGAAGCCATTTTTACACCCTAAATTACAAGCACATATGCGTGACAATGGACTGAAAACTTGTCGTATTGGCTTAACCTTTTAAGCGCCAAAGTTGCAGAAATGCAACTTTACCGTACAAGGAAATTAATGAAATAATAGTAGAAAATGAATCACTTTAGTCATTGGTCGGTTCGGTGCAACTTCCCTTTATTAGCCAGGTATGATCCAGGGCAGATCCGGTAAGGAAAAAAATGGCTGGAGGAAGTACACGTGGCATGCAATTTACAGCAGATTCTGACTCTGAAGGGTATTATCTCCCCGAGAGTGACGATGGATTTCCAAGTGGAGATGAAGGGACTTCGAAACAACGGACAGGTGCAAAGGACAGACGGAGGCGAGGAACCAGTGGAACCAGTGGCTGCAGTAAAACTTGCCCGGTGGATGAGAGCTGGGACATGCTGAGAGAGGTCGAGGTATTTGAGGCATGGATCAAACCTTTTGAAGACCCAGTTGGCTACACAGGAGAGATGGATCTGATGGATGCTAATCCATTTGATATTCTGTCACTCTTTCTGACCGATCAGTTTTGGACTTTCATTACTGATGAGACAAATAGATATGCACATCAGTGTATGGCACCTATGATTCTGAAGCCACATTCAAGATTTCTTGAGTGGTATGATGTATCAGTCACCGAAATGAAAGCTTTCTTCGCTTTGCATCTCTCCATGGGCCTTGTTGAGAAACCTGAAATTGAGGATTACTGGGGAACATTTTGGCTTACACAAACGCCTGGATTTGGAAATGTAATGTCAAGAAACAGATTTGAAATCATTCTTTCGTTCTTTCATTTTGTCAACAATAATGATTATGTGAGAACAGGCGAGCCCGGGCACGATAAACTGTTCAAAGTCCGCCCAATAATAGATTTGATTATTCCCAAATTTGCAGCAGTTTACAGTCCAATCAAGGAGCTTTCTTTAGATGAAATGACAATAGCTTTCAAGGGGAGATCTTCACTAAAATGTTACTCTCCGAATAAACCTGACAAATATGGCTATAGAGTGTATGCCCTGAGTGAAAGCTGTTCAGGGTATGTTTTGCGCTGGTCAATGCACACTGGACAGTACAAAAATAATGCAAGCAACATCAGTGCAACACACGCAGTTGTCCGTGAGTTGGTTTCTCCCTTTAGGGGCAAAGGACACGAGATTTACATGGACAGTTACTATACCTCGCCTGTAATTGCAAATGAATTAGCAGATTTGGAAACTGGACTGTGTGGGACGGTAAGGATTACCAGGTTGGGGATGCCAAAATGCCTTGGTAAAAGTGTCTTACAGCTGAAAAAAGGAGATGACCCAGTTTTTTGCAGAAAGGGAAAACTCCTGGCTTGTGCTTGGCACGATACTAAACGTCTCACCATGTTGTCCACAGTCTATGGAAATGATTGTGTTCAGAGGAGGATCCGATCCAAGACAGATGACACTGGCTTCCGTGACATCAAAAGACCTGTATGTGTCGACCAGTACAACGCCTACATGGGTGGAGTGGACACTGCTGACCAGAGGATGAAGACATACCTCTTTCCACACAGGTCCCGGAAATGGTATCATCGCATATTCAATGCCATTATAAGCATAAGTATTGTCAACTCACACATCATATACACCAAATCCACTCCAGGCCCACACAAACCTTTAAAGGTTTACATTCAGAACATTATTGATGCATTACTGGCTGATCACTCCAAAAAACAAGAGAGGCGCTCAAGACCGGAGGGTGAAATGCCACAGAGACTCACAGAGCGTCATTGGCTTTGTCAAGCAGAGCGACGTCCAGACTGCGCCGTGTGCTCTGACCGCTCTCGTACCAAAGGCAGGCGGCAAACAAAGTACAGGTGCCGTCAGTGTGGCGTTGGCCTCTGTGCGGTTCCATGCAACGAGAGATACCATACGCTAAAAAACTTTAAATGCTGTCATTTGGATATGTAAAAGTGCAGGGTACCTTGACCCTGGATGGACATCTTTTCTGTGATGGCTCTCTCCTTTCTTCACTGCTTTCTCCACAACCTGCCTGGCACCAATGATGGATGTATAAGTTGGAAAAATAAAAAAAATGAAAAAAATACATAATAAATACCGTGTTTGTCATCATTTGGTCAGAACTTGTAATCAGGGCCCGAGTTTGAAGATGTGAGCAAAAGGGGTGAAAATGGGTTAAAATGTGAAAGAAACACCAAAATGAGCAAAATGAAATAATCCCCCATCATCAGTGCACTGTTTGCCCCCAGAAAAGCACTCCCCTGGGGCCTGGAGGTGATCTGACCACCAGAATATAGTACCATATACCCCTGCTGGACTTAGAAAAAAAACCGAGCTTCCAGCCAATAGTACACTATACCCGAGGGACTCTGTCGTTTTTCGGCAATAGTACACTATACCGGAGGGACTCTGTCGTTTTTCGGCAATAGTACACTATACCCGAGGGACTCTGTCATTTTTCGGCAATAGTACACTATACCCGAGCGACTCTGTCGTTTTTCCGGGCCGTAGTATGAAGTTGTGAGCAAAAGGGGTGAAAATGGGTTAAAATGTGAAAAAACACCAAAATGAGCAAAATGAAATAATCCCCCATCATCAGTGCACTGTTTGCCCCCAGAAAAGCACTCCCCTGGGGCCTGGAGGTGATCTGACCATCATAGTATAGCACCATATGCCCCTGAGGGACTTAGAGTAAAAACCGAAATAGTACACTATACCTGAAAAGACTCTGTCATTTTTCGGCAATAGTACACTATACCCGAGCGACTCTGTCGTTTTTCCAAGCCGTAGTATGAAGTTGTGAGCAAAAGGGGTGAAAATGGGTTAAAATGTGAAAAAACACCAAAATGAGCAAAATGAAATAATCCCCCATCATCAGTGCACTGTTTGCCCCCAGAAAAGCACTCCCCTGGGGCCTGGAGGTGATCTGACCATCATAGTATAGCACCATATGCCCCTGAGGGACTTAGAGTAAAAACCGAAATAGTACACTATACCTGAAAAGACTCTGTCATTTTTCGGCAATAGTACACTATACCCGAGCAACTCTGTCGTTTTTCCGGGCCGTAGTATGAAGTTGTGAGCAAAAGGGGTGAAAATGGGTTAAAATGTGAAAAAACACCAAAATGAGCAAAATGAAATAATCCCCCATCATCAGTGCACTGTTTACCCCCAGAAAAGCACTCCCCTGGGGCCTGGAGGTGATCTGACCATCATAGTATAGCACCATATGCCCCTGAGGGACTTAGAGTAAAAACCGAAATAGTACACTATACCTAAAGACTCTGTCGTTTTTCGGCAATAGTACACTATATACCGTTGGACTTAGTCGTTTTTTGGGCTCGTGGAAATAAGCGTTCAGCTCAAGAGTCCCGGGCTAAATCACGCTGCTCCCGAGAAATTCCTACGCTGCTCTCACGCGGGATGTGCAAAATGGTAATGCTGGGAGGGACGGGCGGGCGGTTTTTGAGAATGACGTTTTTCGCAATCGAAACAGGTACATTTCCTGGTTGTGCGGCTACCGGGGGAGGAGCTCGTTTGACGGACACACGAGAACCGCGATCGATGGGCCCCGTTCTGGTTTTATCCAGCTTCCAAGGCTCCTTCACAGCCGTAATCTCAAGTCATGGTTCGGAGGTGCGGAGGTGAGCGTCGGATCACGGAGCCTCTGAATGGAGCCCCGCCCTCCGCGCTCCTCCGCGCTCTAAGCGCCGCTCAGACCCGGCATGAGAGGGTCTATTTTCGGCTTGATTTTACCAGACTCCCGGGCACTTCCAGAAGCTTGCTGTTTGCTCTGATTGCTCGGGGCAGAGCACAGTGTCACGCTGACCACGGGCTGTACGTGGAGGTGAGAGCTGGTTGTAAGGCGGATCACGGAGCCTCTGAATGGAGCCCCACGCTCCGCGCTCCTCCGCGCTCTAAGCGCCGCTCAGACCCGGCATGAGAGGGTCTATTTTCGGCTTGATTTTACCAGACTCGTGGGCACTTCCAGAAGCTTGCTGTTTGCTCTGATTGCTCGGGGCAGAGCACAGTGTCACGCTGACCACGGGCTGTACGTGGAGGTGAGAGCTGGTTGTAAGGCGGATCACGGAGCCTCTGAATGGAGCCCCACGCTCCGCGCTCCTCCGCGCTCTAAGCGCCGCTCAGACCGGGCATGAGAGGGTCTATTTTCGGCTTGATTTTACCAGACTCCCGGGCACTTCCAGAAGCTTCCTGTTTGCTCTGATTGCTCGGGGCAGAGCACAGTGTCACGCTGACCACGGGCTGTACGTGGAGGTGAGAGCTGGTTGTAAGGCGGATCACGGAGCCTCTGAATGGAGCCCCACGCTCCGCGCTCCTCCGCGCTCTAAGCGCCGCTCAGACCGGGCATGAGAGGGTCTATTTTCGGCTTGATTTTACCAGACTCCCGGGCACTCCTCGCCACAGGGGATTCTGGTCTCTGAATGGAGGCGTGGGTTCAAATCCCACTCCTGACAAAAAAAATTATTTCCTTTGGAAAGGAAGCCATTTTTACACCCTAAATTACAAGCACATATGCGTGACAATGGACTGAAAACTTGTCGTATTGGCTTAACCTTTTAAGCGCCAAAGTTGCAGAAATGCAACTTTACCGTACAAGGAAATTAATGAAATAATAGTAGAAAATGAATCACTTCAGTCATTGGTCGGTTCGGTGCAACTTCCCTTTATTAGCCAGGTATGATCCAGGGCAGATCCGGTAAGGAAAAAAATGGCTGGAGGAAGTACACGTGGCATGCAATTTACAGCAGATTCTGACTCTGAAGGGTATTATCTCCCCGAGAGTGACGATGGATTTCCAAGTGGAGATGAAGGGACTTCGAAACAACGGACAGGTGCAAAGGACAGACGGAGGCGAGGAACCAGTGGAACCAGTGGCTGCAGTAAAACTTGCCCGGTGGATGAGAGCTGGGACATGCTGAGAGAGGTCGAGGTATTTGAGGCATGGATCAAACCTTTTGAAGACCCAGTTGGCTACACAGGAGAGATGGATCTGATGGATGCTAATCCATTTGATATTCTGTCACTCTTTCTGACCGATCAGTTTTGGACTTTCATTACTGATGAGACAAATAGATATGCACATCAGTGTATGGCACCTATGATTCTGAAGCCACATTCAAGATTTCTTGAGTGGTATGATGTATCAGTCACCGAAATGAAAGCTTTCTTCGCTTTGCATCTCTCCATGGGCCTTGTTGAGAAACCTGAAATTGAGGATTACTGGGGAACATTTTGGCTTACACAAACGCCTGGATTTGGAAATGTAATGTCAAGAAACAGATTTGAAATCATTCTTTCGTTCTTTCATTTTGTCAACAATAATGATTATGTGAGAACAGGCGAGCCCGGGCACGATAAACTGTTCAAAGTCCGCCCAATAATAGATTTGATTATTCCCAAATTTGCAGCAGTTTACAGTCCAATCAAGGAGCTTTCTTTAGATGAAATGACAATAGCTTTCAAGGGGAGATCTTCACTAAAATGTTACTCTCCGAATAAACCTGACAAATATGGCTATAGAGTGTATGCCCTGAGTGAAAGCTGTTCAGGGTATGTTTTGCGCTGGTCAATGCACACTGGACAGTACAAAAATAATGCAAGCAACATCAGTGCAACACACGCAGTTGTCCGTGAGTTGGTTTCTCCCTTTAGGGGCAAAGGACACGAGATTTACATGGACAGTTACTATACCTCGCCTGTAATTGCAAATGAATTAGCAGATTTGGAAACTGGACTGTGTGGGACGGTAAGGATTACCAGGTTGGGGATGCCAAAATGCCTTGGTAAAAGTGTCTTACAGCTGAAAAAAGGAGATGACCCAGTTTTTTGCAGAAAGGGAAAACTCCTGGCTTGTGCTTGGCACGATACTAAACGTCTCACCATGTTGTCCACAGTCTATGGAAATGATTGTGTTCAGAGGAGGATCCGATCCAAGACAGATGACACTGGCTTCCGTGACATCAAAAGACCTGTATGTGTCGACCAGTACAACGCCTACATGGGTGGAGTGGACACTGCTGACCAGAGGATGAAGACATACCTCTTTCCACACAGGTCCCGGAAATGGTATCATCGCATATTCAATGCCATTATAAGCATAAGTATTGTCAACTCACACATCATATACACCAAATCCACTCCAGGCCCACACAAACCTTTAAAGGTTTACATTCAGAACATTATTGATGCATTACTGGCTGATCACTCCAAAAAACAAGAGAGGCGCTCAAGACCGGAGGGTGAAATGCCACAGAGACTCACAGAGCGTCATTGGCTTTGTCAAGCAGAGCGACGTCCAGACTGCGCCGTGTGCTCTGACCGCTCTCGTACCAAAGGCAGGCGGCAAACAAAGTACAGGTGCCGTCAGTGTGGCGTTGGCCTCTGTGCGGTTCCATGCAACGAGAGATACCATACGCTAAAAAACTTTAAATGCTGTCATTTGGATATGTAAAAGTGCAGGGTACCTTGACCCTGGATGGACATCTTTTCTGTGATGGCTCTCTCCTTTCTTCACTGCTTTCTCCACAACCTGCCTGGCACCAATGATGGATGTATAAGTTGGAAAAATAAAAAAAATGAAAAAAATACATAATAAATACCGTGTTTGTCATCATTTGGTCAGAACTTGTAATCAGGGCCCGAGTTTGAAGATGTGAGCAAAAGGGGTGAAAATGGGTTAAAATGTGAAAGAAACACCAAAATGAGCAAAATGAAATAATCCCCCATCATCAGTGCACTGTTTGCCCCCAGAAAAGCACTCCCCTGGGGCCTGGAGGTGATCTGACCACCAGAATATAGTACCATATACCCCTGCTGGACTTAGAAAAAAAACCGAGCTTCCAGCCAATAGTACACTATACCCGAGGGACTCTGTCGTTTTTCGGCAATAGTACACTATACCGGAGGGACTCTGTCGTTTTTCGGCAATAGTACACTATACCCGAGGGACTCTGTCATTTTTCGGCAATAGTACACTATACCCGAGCGACTCTGTCGTTTTTCCGGGCCGTAGTATGAAGTTGTGAGCAAAAGGGGTGAAAATGGGTTAAAATGTGAAAAAACACCAAAATGAGCAAAATGAAATAATCCCCCATCATCAGTGCACTGTTTGCCCCCAGAAAAGCACTCCCCTGGGGCCTGGAGGTGATCTGACCATCATAGTATAGCACCATATGCCCCTGAGGGACTTAGAGTAAAAACCGAAATAGTACACTATACCTGAAAAGACTCTGTCATTTTTCGGCAATAGTACACTATACCCGAGCGACTCTGTCGTTTTTCCAAGCCGTAGTATGAAGTTGTGAGCAAAAGGGGTGAAAATGGGTTAAAATGTGAAAAAACACCAAAATGAGCAAAATGAAATAATCCCCCATCATCAGTGCACTGTTTGCCCCCAGAAAAGCACTCCCCTGGGGCCTGGAGGTGATCTGACCATCATAGTATAGCACCATATGCCCCTGAGGGACTTAGAGTAAAAACCGAAATAGTACACTATACCTGAAAAGACTCTGTCATTTTTCGGCAATAGTACACTATACCCGAGCAACTCTGTCGTTTTTCCGGGCCGTAGTATGAAGTTGTGAGCAAAAGGGGTGAAAATGGGTTAAAATGTGAAAAAACACCAAAATGAGCAAAATGAAATAATCCCCCATCATCAGTGCACTGTTTACCCCCAGAAAAGCACTCCCCTGGGGCCTGGAGGTGATCTGACCATCATAGTATAGCACCATATGCCCCTGAGGGACTTAGAGTAAAAACCGAAATAGTACACTATACCTAAAGACTCTGTCGTTTTTCGGCAATAGTACACTATATACCGTTGGACTTAGTCGTTTTTTGGGCTCGTGGAAATAAGCGTTCAGCTCAAGAGTCCCGGGCTAAATCACGCTGCTCCCGAGAAATTCCTACGCTGCTCTCACGCGGGATGTGCAAAATGGTAATGCTGGGAGGGACGGGCGGGCGGTTTTTGAGAATGACGTTTTTCGCAATCGAAACAGGTACATTTCCTGGTTGTGCGGCTACCGGGGGAGGAGCTCGTTTGACGGACACACGAGAACCGCGATCGATGGGCCCCGTTCTGGTTTTATCCAGCTTCCAAGGCTCCTTCACAGCCGTAATCTCAAGTCATGGTTCGGAGGTGCGGAGGTGAGCGTCGGATCACGGAGCCTCTGAATGGAGCCCCGCCCTCCGCGCTCCTCCGCGCTCTAAGCGCCGCTCAGACCCGGCATGAGAGGGTCTATTTTCGGCTTGATTTTACCAGACTCCCGGGCACTTCCAGAAGCTTGCTGTTTGCTCTGATTGCTCGGGGCAGAGCACAGTGTCACGCTGACCACGGGCTGTACGTGGAGGTGAGAGCTGGTTGTAAGGCGGATCACGGAGCCTCTGAATGGAGCCCCACGCTCCGCGCTCCTCCGCGCTCTAAGCGCCGCTCAGACCCGGCATGAGAGGGTCTATTTTCGGCTTGATTTTACCAGACTCGTGGGCACTTCCAGAAGCTTGCTGTTTGCTCTGATTGCTCGGGGCAGAGCACAGTGTCACGCTGACCACGGGCTGTACGTGGAGGTGAGAGCTGGTTGTAAGGCGGATCACGGAGCCTCTGAATGGAGCCCCACGCTCCGCGCTCCTCCGCGCTCTAAGCGCCGCTCAGACCGGGCATGAGAGGGTCTATTTTCGGCTTGATTTTACCAGACTCCCGGGCACTTCCAGAAGCTTCCTGTTTGCTCTGATTGCTCGGGGCAGAGCACAGTGTCACGCTGACCACGGGCTGTACGTGGAGGTGAGAGCTGGTTGTAAGGCGGATCACGGAGCCTCTGAATGGAGCCCCACGCTCCGCGCTCCTCCGCGCTCTAAGCGCCGCTCAGACCGGGCATGAGAGGGTCTATTTTCGGCTTGATTTTACCAGACTCCCGGGCACTCCTCGCCACAGGGGATTCTGGTCTCTGAATGGAGGCGTGGGTTCAAATCCCACTCCTGACAAAAAAAATTATTTCCTTTGGAAAGGAAGCCATTTTTACACCCTAAATTACAAGCACATATGCGTGACAATGGACTGAAAACTTGTCGTATTGGCTTAACCTTTTAAGCGCCAAAGTTGCAGAAATGCAACTTTACCGTACAAGGAAATTAATGAAATAATAGTAGAAAATGAATCACTTCAGTCATTGGTCGGTTCGGTGCAACTTCCCTTTATTAGCCAGGTATGATCCAGGGCAGATCCGGTAAGGAAAAAAATGGCTGGAGGAAGTACACGTGGCATGCAATTTACAGCAGATTCTGACTCTGAAGGGTATTATCTCCCCGAGAGTGACGATGGATTTCCAAGTGGAGATGAAGGGACTTCGAAACAACGGACAGGTGCAAAGGACAGACGGAGGCGAGGAACCAGTGGAACCAGTGGCTGCAGTAAAACTTGCCCGGTGGATGAGAGCTGGGACATGCTGAGAGAGGTCGAGGTATTTGAGGCATGGATCAAACCTTTTGAAGACCCAGTTGGCTACACAGGAGAGATGGATCTGATGGATGCTAATCCATTTGATATTCTGTCACTCTTTCTGACCGATCAGTTTTGGACTTTCATTACTGATGAGACAAATAGATATGCACATCAGTGTATGGCACCTATGATTCTGAAGCCACATTCAAGATTTCTTGAGTGGTATGATGTATCAGTCACCGAAATGAAAGCTTTCTTCGCTTTGCATCTCTCCATGGGCCTTGTTGAGAAACCTGAAATTGAGGATTACTGGGGAACATTTTGGCTTACACAAACGCCTGGATTTGGAAATGTAATGTCAAGAAACAGATTTGAAATCATTCTTTCGTTCTTTCATTTTGTCAACAATAATGATTATGTGAGAACAGGCGAGCCCGGGCACGATAAACTGTTCAAAGTCCGCCCAATAATAGATTTGATTATTCCCAAATTTGCAGCAGTTTACAGTCCAATCAAGGAGCTTTCTTTAGATGAAATGACAATAGCTTTCAAGGGGAGATCTTCACTAAAATGTTACTCTCCGAATAAACCTGACAAATATGGCTATAGAGTGTATGCCCTGAGTGAAAGCTGTTCAGGGTATGTTTTGCGCTGGTCAATGCACACTGGACAGTACAAAAATAATGCAAGCAACATCAGTGCAACACACGCAGTTGTCCGTGAGTTGGTTTCTCCCTTTAGGGGCAAAGGACACGAGATTTACATGGACAGTTACTATACCTCGCCTGTAATTGCAAATGAATTAGCAGATTTGGAAACTGGACTGTGTGGGACGGTAAGGATTACCAGGTTGGGGATGCCAAAATGCCTTGGTAAAAGTGTCTTACAGCTGAAAAAAGGAGATGACCCAGTTTTTTGCAGAAAGGGAAAACTCCTGGCTTGTGCTTGGCACGATACTAAACGTCTCACCATGTTGTCCACAGTCTATGGAAATGATTGTGTTCAGAGGAGGATCCGATCCAAGACAGATGACACTGGCTTCCGTGACATCAAAAGACCTGTATGTGTCGACCAGTACAACGCCTACATGGGTGGAGTGGACACTGCTGACCAGAGGATGAAGACATACCTCTTTCCACACAGGTCCCGGAAATGGTATCATCGCATATTCAATGCCATTATAAGCATAAGTATTGTCAACTCACACATCATATACACCAAATCCACTCCAGGCCCACACAAACCTTTAAAGGTTTACATTCAGAACATTATTGATGCATTACTGGCTGATCACTCCAAAAAACAAGAGAGGCGCTCAAGACCGGAGGGTGAAATGCCACAGAGACTCACAGAGCGTCATTGGCTTTGTCAAGCAGAGCGACGTCCAGACTGCGCCGTGTGCTCTGACCGCTCTCGTACCAAAGGCAGGCGGCAAACAAAGTACAGGTGCCGTCAGTGTGGCGTTGGCCTCTGTGCGGTTCCATGCAACGAGAGATACCATACGCTAAAAAACTTTAAATGCTGTCATTTGGATATGTAAAAGTGCAGGGTACCTTGACCCTGGATGGACATCTTTTCTGTGATGGCTCTCTCCTTTCTTCACTGCTTTCTCCACAACCTGCCTGGCACCAATGATGGATGTATAAGTTGGAAAAATAAAAAAAATGAAAAAAATACATAATAAATACCGTGTTTGTCATCATTTGGTCAGAACTTGTAATCAGGGCCCGAGTTTGAAGATGTGAGCAAAAGGGGTGAAAATGGGTTAAAATGTGAAAGAAACACCAAAATGAGCAAAATGAAATAATCCCCCATCATCAGTGCACTGTTTGCCCCCAGAAAAGCACTCCCCTGGGGCCTGGAGGTGATCTGACCACCAGAATATAGTACCATATACCCCTGCTGGACTTAGAAAAAAAACCGAGCTTCCAGCCAATAGTACACTATACCCGAGGGACTCTGTCGTTTTTCGGCAATAGTACACTATACCGGAGGGACTCTGTCGTTTTTCGGCAATAGTACACTATACCCGAGGGACTCTGTCATTTTTCGGCAATAGTACACTATACCCGAGCGACTCTGTCGTTTTTCCGGGCCGTAGTATGAAGTTGTGAGCAAAAGGGGTGAAAATGGGTTAAAATGTGAAAAAACACCAAAATGAGCAAAATGAAATAATCCCCCATCATCAGTGCACTGTTTGCCCCCAGAAAAGCACTCCCCTGGGGCCTGGAGGTGATCTGACCATCATAGTATAGCACCATATGCCCCTGAGGGACTTAGAGTAAAAACCGAAATAGTACACTATACCTGAAAAGACTCTGTCATTTTTCGGCAATAGTACACTATACCCGAGCGACTCTGTCGTTTTTCCAAGCCGTAGTATGAAGTTGTGAGCAAAAGGGGTGAAAATGGGTTAAAATGTGAAAAAACACCAAAATGAGCAAAATGAAATAATCCCCCATCATCAGTGCACTGTTTGCCCCCAGAAAAGCACTCCCCTGGGGCCTGGAGGTGATCTGACCATCATAGTATAGCACCATATGCCCCTGAGGGACTTAGAGTAAAAACCGAAATAGTACACTATACCTAAAGACTCTGTCGTTTTTCGGCAATAGTACACTATATACCGTTGGACTTAGTCGTTTTTTGGGCTCGTGGAAATAAGCGTTCAGCTCAAGAGTCCCGGGCTAAATCACGCTGCTCCCGAGAAATTCCTACGCTGCTCTCACGCGGGATGTGCAAAATGGTAATGCTGGGAGGGACGGGCGGGCGGTTTTTGAGAATGACGTTTTTCGCAATCGAAACAGGTACATTTCCTGGTTGTGCGGCTACCGGGGGAGGAGCTCGTTTGACGGACACACGAGAACCGCGATCGATGGGCCCCGTTCTGGTTTTATCCAGCTTCCAAGGCTCCTTCACAGCCGTAATCTCAAGTCATGGTTCGGAGGTGCGGAGGTGAGCGTCGGATCACGGAGCCTCTGAATGGAGCCCCGCCCTCCGCGCTCCTCCGCGCTCTAAGCGCCGCTCAGACCCGGCATGAGAGGGTCTATTTTCGGCTTGATTTTACCAGACTCCCGGGCACTTCCAGAAGCTTGCTGTTTGCTCTGATTGCTCGGGGCAGAGCACAGTGTCACGCTGACCACGGGCTGTACGTGGAGGTGAGAGCTGGTTGTAAGGCGGATCACGGAGCCTCTGAATGGAGCCCCACGCTCCGCGCTCCTCCGCGCTCTAAGCGCCGCTCAGACCCGGCATGAGAGGGTCTATTTTCGGCTTGATTTTACCAGACTCGTGGGCACTTCCAGAAGCTTGCTGTTTGCTCTGATTGCTCGGGGCAGAGCACAGTGTCACGCTGACCACGGGCTGTACGTGGAGGTGAGAGCTGGTTGTAAGGCGGATCACGGAGCCTCTGAATGGAGCCCCACGCTCCGCGCTCCTCCGCGCTCTAAGCGCCGCTCAGACCGGGCATGAGAGGGTCTATTTTCGGCTTGATTTTACCAGACTCCCGGGCACTTCCAGAAGCTTCCTGTTTGCTCTGATTGCTCGGGGCAGAGCACAGTGTCACGCTGACCACGGGCTGTACGTGGAGGTGAGAGCTGGTTGTAAGGCGGATCACGGAGCCTCTGAATGGAGCCCCACGCTCCGCGCTCCTCCGCGCTCTAAGCGCCGCTCAGACCGGGCATGAGAGGGTCTATTTTCGGCTTGATTTTACCAGACTCCCGGGCACTCCTCGCCACAGGGGATTCTGGTCTCTGAATGGAGGCGTGGGTTCAAATCCCACTCCTGACAAAAAAAATTATTTCCTTTGGAAAGGAAGCCATTTTTACACCCTAAATTACAAGCACATATGCGTGACAATGGACTGAAAACTTGTCGTATTGGCTTAACCTTTTAAGCGCCAAAGTTGCAGAAATGCAACTTTACCGTACAAGGAAATTAATGAAATAATAGTAGAAAATGAATCACTTCAGTCATTGGTCGGTTCGGTGCAACTTCCCTTTATTAGCCAGGTATGATCCAGGGCAGATCCGGTAAGGAAAAAAATGGCTGGAGGAAGTACACGTGGCATGCAATTTACAGCAGATTCTGACTCTGAAGGGTATTATCTCCCCGAGAGTGACGATGGATTTCCAAGTGGAGATGAAGGGACTTCGAAACAACGGACAGGTGCAAAGGACAGACGGAGGCGAGGAACCAGTGGAACCAGTGGCTGCAGTAAAACTTGCCCGGTGGATGAGAGCTGGGACATGCTGAGAGAGGTCGAGGTATTTGAGGCATGGATCAAACCTTTTGAAGACCCAGTTGGCTACACAGGAGAGATGGATCTGATGGATGCTAATCCATTTGATATTCTGTCACTCTTTCTGACCGATCAGTTTTGGACTTTCATTACTGATGAGACAAATAGATATGCACATCAGTGTATGGCACCTATGATTCTGAAGCCACATTCAAGATTTCTTGAGTGGTATGATGTATCAGTCACCGAAATGAAAGCTTTCTTCGCTTTGCATCTCTCCATGGGCCTTGTTGAGAAACCTGAAATTGAGGATTACTGGGGAACATTTTGGCTTACACAAACGCCTGGATTTGGAAATGTAATGTCAAGAAACAGATTTGAAATCATTCTTTCGTTCTTTCATTTTGTCAACAATAATGATTATGTGAGAACAGGCGAGCCCGGGCACGATAAACTGTTCAAAGTCCGCCCAATAATAGATTTGATTATTCCCAAATTTGCAGCAGTTTACAGTCCAATCAAGGAGCTTTCTTTAGATGAAATGACAATAGCTTTCAAGGGGAGATCTTCACTAAAATGTTACTCTCCGAATAAACCTGACAAATATGGCTATAGAGTGTATGCCCTGAGTGAAAGCTGTTCAGGGTATGTTTTGCGCTGGTCAATGCACACTGGACAGTACAAAAATAATGCAAGCAACATCAGTGCAACACACGCAGTTGTCCGTGAGTTGGTTTCTCCCTTTAGGGGCAAAGGACACGAGATTTACATGGACAGTTACTATACCTCGCCTGTAATTGCAAATGAATTAGCAGATTTGGAAACTGGACTGTGTGGGACGGTAAGGATTACCAGGTTGGGGATGCCAAAATGCCTTGGTAAAAGTGTCTTACAGCTGAAAAAAGGAGATGACCCAGTTTTTTGCAGAAAGGGAAAACTCCTGGCTTGTGCTTGGCACGATACTAAACGTCTCACCATGTTGTCCACAGTCTATGGAAATGATTGTGTTCAGAGGAGGATCCGATCCAAGACAGATGACACTGGCTTCCGTGACATCAAAAGACCTGTATGTGTCGACCAGTACAACGCCTACATGGGTGGAGTGGACACTGCTGACCAGAGGATGAAGACATACCTCTTTCCACACAGGTCCCGGAAATGGTATCATCGCATATTCAATGCCATTATAAGCATAAGTATTGTCAACTCACACATCATATACACCAAATCCACTCCAGGCCCACACAAACCTTTAAAGGTTTACATTCAGAACATTATTGATGCATTACTGGCTGATCACTCCAAAAAACAAGAGAGGCGCTCAAGACCGGAGGGTGAAATGCCACAGAGACTCACAGAGCGTCATTGGCTTTGTCAAGCAGAGCGACGTCCAGACTGCGCCGTGTGCTCTGACCGCTCTCGTACCAAAGGCAGGCGGCAAACAAAGTACAGGTGCCGTCAGTGTGGCGTTGGCCTCTGTGCGGTTCCATGCAACGAGAGATACCATACGCTAAAAAACTTTAAATGCTGTCATTTGGATATGTAAAAGTGCAGGGTACCTTGACCCTGGATGGACATCTTTTCTGTGATGGCTCTCTCCTTTCTTCACTGCTTTCTCCACAACCTGCCTGGCACCAATGATGGATGTATAAGTTGGAAAAATAAAAAAAATGAAAAAAATACATAATAAATACCGTGTTTGTCATCATTTGGTCAGAACTTGTAATCAGGGCCCGAGTTTGAAGATGTGAGCAAAAGGGGTGAAAATGGGTTAAAATGTGAAAGAAACACCAAAATGAGCAAAATGAAATAATCCCCCATCATCAGTGCACTGTTTGCCCCCAGAAAAGCACTCCCCTGGGGCCTGGAGGTGATCTGACCATCATAGTATAGCACCATATGCCCCTGAGGGACTTAGAGTAAAAACCGAAATAGTACACTATACCTGAAAAGACTCTGTCATTTTTCGGCAATAGTACACTATACCCGAGCGACTCTGTCGTTTTTCCAAGCCGTAGTATGAAGTTGTGAGCAAAAGGGGTGAAAATGGGTTAAAATGTGAAAAAACACCAAAATGAGCAAAATGAAATAATCCCCCATCATCAGTGCACTGTTTGCCCCCAGAAAAGCACTCCCCTGGGGCCTGGAGGTGATCTGACCATCATAGTATAGCACCATATGCCCCTGAGGGACTTAGAGTAAAAACCGAAATAGTACACTATACCTAAAGACTCTGTCGTTTTTCGGCAATAGTACACTATATACCGTTGGACTTAGTCGTTTTTTGGGCTCGTGGAAATAAGCGTTCAGCTCAAGAGTCCCGGGCTAAATCACGCTGCTCCCGAGAAATTCCTACGCTGCTCTCACGCGGGATGTGCAAAATGGTAATGCTGGGAGGGACGGGCGGGCGGTTTTTGAGAATGACGTTTTTCGCAATCGAAACAGGTACATTTCCTGGTTGTGCGGCTACCGGGGGAGGAGCTCGTTTGACGGACACACGAGAACCGCGATCGATGGGCCCCGTTCTGGTTTTATCCAGCTTCCAAGGCTCCTTCACAGCCGTAATCTCAAGTCATGGTTCGGAGGTGCGGAGGTGAGCGTCGGATCACGGAGCCTCTGAATGGAGCCCCGCCCTCCGCGCTCCTCCGCGCTCTAAGCGCCGCTCAGACCCGGCATGAGAGGGTCTATTTTCGGCTTGATTTTACCAGACTCCCGGGCACTTCCAGAAGCTTGCTGTTTGCTCTGATTGCTCGGGGCAGAGCACAGTGTCACGCTGACCACGGGCTGTACGTGGAGGTGAGAGCTGGTTGTAAGGCGGATCACGGAGCCTCTGAATGGAGCCCCACGCTCCGCGCTCCTCCGCGCTCTAAGCGCCGCTCAGACCCGGCATGAGAGGGTCTATTTTCGGCTTGATTTTACCAGACTCGTGGGCACTTCCAGAAGCTTGCTGTTTGCTCTGATTGCTCGGGGCAGAGCACAGTGTCACGCTGACCACGGGCTGTACGTGGAGGTGAGAGCTGGTTGTAAGGCGGATCACGGAGCCTCTGAATGGAGCCCCACGCTCCGCGCTCCTCCGCGCTCTAAGCGCCGCTCAGACCGGGCATGAGAGGGTCTATTTTCGGCTTGATTTTACCAGACTCCCGGGCACTTCCAGAAGCTTCCTGTTTGCTCTGATTGCTCGGGGCAGAGCACAGTGTCACGCTGACCACGGGCTGTACGTGGAGGTGAGAGCTGGTTGTAAGGCGGATCACGGAGCCTCTGAATGGAGCCCCACGCTCCGCGCTCCTCCGCGCTCTAAGCGCCGCTCAGACCGGGCATGAGAGGGTCTATTTTCGGCTTGATTTTACCAGACTCCCGGGCACTCCTCGCCACAGGGGATTCTGGTCTCTGAATGGAGGCGTGGGTTCAAATCCCACTCCTGACAAAAAAAAATATTTCCTTTGGAAAGGAAGCCATTTTTACACCCTAAATTACAAGCACATATGCGTGACAATGGACTGAAAACTTGTCGTATTGGCTTAACCTTTTAAGCGCCAAAGTTGCAGAAATGCAACTTTACCGTACAAGGAAATTAATGAAATAATAGTAGAAAATGAATCACTTCAGTCATTGGTCGGTTCGGTGCAACTTCCCTTTATTAGCCAGGTATGATCCAGGGCAGATCCGGTAAGGAAAAAAATGGCTGGAGGAAGTACACGTGGCATGCAATTTACAGCAGATTCTGACTCTGAAGGGTATTATCTCCCCGAGAGTGACGATGGATTTCCAAGTGGAGATGAAGGGACTTCGAAACAACGGACAGGTGCAAAGGACAGACGGAGGCGAGGAACCAGTGGAACCAGTGGCTGCAGTAAAACTTGCCCGGTGGATGAGAGCTGGGACATGCTGAGAGAGGTCGAGGTATTTGAGGCATGGATCAAACCTTTTGAAGACCCAGTTGGCTACACAGGAGAGATGGATCTGATGGATGCTAATCCATTTGATATTCTGTCACTCTTTCTGACCGATCAGTTTTGGACTTTCATTACTGATGAGACAAATAGATATGCACATCAGTGTATGGCACCTATGATTCTGAAGCCACATTCAAGATTTCTTGAGTGGTATGATGTATCAGTCACCGAAATGAAAGCTTTCTTCGCTTTGCATCTCTCCATGGGCCTTGTTGAGAAACCTGAAATTGAGGATTACTGGGGAACATTTTGGCTTACACAAACGCCTGGATTTGGAAATGTAATGTCAAGAAACAGATTTGAAATCATTCTTTCGTTCTTTCATTTTGTCAACAATAATGATTATGTGAGAACAGGCGAGCCCGGGCACGATAAACTGTTCAAAGTCCGCCCAATAATAGATTTGATTATTCCCAAATTTGCAGCAGTTTACAGTCCAATCAAGGAGCTTTCTTTAGATGAAATGACAATAGCTTTCAAGGGGAGATCTTCACTAAAATGTTACTCTCCGAATAAACCTGACAAATATGGCTATAGAGTGTATGCCCTGAGTGAAAGCTGTTCAGGGTATGTTTTGCGCTGGTCAATGCACACTGGACAGTACAAAAATAATGCAAGCAACATCAGTGCAACACACGCAGTTGTCCGTGAGTTGGTTTCTCCCTTTAGGGGCAAAGGACACGAGATTTACATGGACAGTTACTATACCTCGCCTGTAATTGCAAATGAATTAGCAGATTTGGAAACTGGACTGTGTGGGACGGTAAGGATTACCAGGTTGGGGATGCCAAAATGCCTTGGTAAAAGTGTCTTACAGCTGAAAAAAGGAGATGACCCAGTTTTTTGCAGAAAGGGAAAACTCCTGGCTTGTGCTTGGCACGATACTAAACGTCTCACCATGTTGTCCACAGTCTATGGAAATGATTGTGTTCAGAGGAGGATCCGATCCAAGACAGATGACACTGGCTTCCGTGACATCAAAAGACCTGTATGTGTCGACCAGTACAACGCCTACATGGGTGGAGTGGACACTGCTGACCAGAGGATGAAGACATACCTCTTTCCACACAGGTCCCGGAAATGGTATCATCGCATATTCAATGCCATTATAAGCATAAGTATTGTCAACTCACACATCATATACACCAAATCCACTCCAGGCCCACACAAACCTTTAAAGGTTTACATTCAGAACATTATTGATGCATTACTGGCTGATCACTCCAAAAAACAAGAGAGGCGCTCAAGACCGGAGGGTGAAATGCCACAGAGACTCACAGAGCGTCATTGGCTTTGTCAAGCAGAGCGACGTCCAGACTGCGCCGTGTGCTCTGACCGCTCTCGTACCAAAGGCAGGCGGCAAACAAAGTACAGGTGCCGTCAGTGTGGCGTTGGCCTCTGTGCGGTTCCATGCAACGAGAGATACCATACGCTAAAAAACTTTAAATGCTGTCATTTGGATATGTAAAAGTGCAGGGTACCTTGACCCTGGATGGACATCTTTTCTGTGATGGCTCTCTCCTTTCTTCACTGCTTTCTCCACAACCTGCCTGGCACCAATGATGGATGTATAAGTTGGAAAAATAAAAAAAATGAAAAAAATACATAATAAATACCGTGTTTGTCATCATTTGGTCAGAACTTGTAATCAGGGCCCGAGTTTGAAGATGTGAGCAAAAGGGGTGAAAATGGGTTAAAATGTGAAAGAAACACCAAAATGAGCAAAATGAAATAATCCCCCATCATCAGTGCACTGTTTGCCCCCAGAAAAGCACTCCCCTGGGGCCTGGAGGTGATCTGACCACCAGAATATAGTACCATATACCCCTGCTGGACTTAGAAAAAAAACCGAGCTTCCAGCCAATAGTACACTATACCCGAGGGACTCTGTCGTTTTTCGGCAATAGTACACTATACCGGAGGGACTCTGTCGTTTTTCGGCAATAGTACACTATACCCGAGGGACTCTGTCATTTTTCGGCAATAGTACACTATACCCGAGCGACTCTGTCGTTTTTCCGGGCCGTAGTATGAAGTTGTGAGCAAAAGGGGTGAAAATGGGTTAAAATGTGAAAAAACACCAAAATGAGCAAAATGAAATAATCCCCCATCATCAGTGCACTGTTTGCCCCCAGAAAAGCACTCCCCTGGGGCCTGGAGGTGATCTGACCATCATAGTATAGCACCATATGCCCCTGAGGGACTTAGAGTAAAAACCGAAATAGTACACTATACCTGAAAAGACTCTGTCATTTTTCGGCAATAGTACACTATACCCGAGCGACTCTGTCGTTTTTCCAAGCCGTAGTATGAAGTTGTGAGCAAAAGGGGTGAAAATGGGTTAAAATGTGAAAAAACACCAAAATGAGCAAAATGAAATAATCCCCCATCATCAGTGCACTGTTTGCCCCCAGAAAAGCACTCCCCTGGGGCCTGGAGGTGATCTGACCATCATAGTATAGCACCATATGCCCCTGAGGGACTTAGAGTAAAAACCGAAATAGTACACTATACCTAAAGACTCTGTCGTTTTTCGGCAATAGTACACTATATACCGTTGGACTTAGTCGTTTTTTGGGCTCGTGGAAATAAGCGTTCAGCTCAAGAGTCCCGGGCTAAATCACGCTGCTCCCGAGAAATTCCTACGCTGCTCTCACGCGGGATGTGCAAAATGGTAATGCTGGGAGGGACGGGCGGGCGGTTTTTGAGAATGACGTTTTTCGCAATCGAAACAGGTACATTTCCTGGTTGTGCGGCTACCGGGGGAGGAGCTCGTTTGACGGACACACGAGAACCGCGATCGATGGGCCCCGTTCTGGTTTTATCCAGCTTCCAAGGCTCCTTCACAGCCGTAATCTCAAGTCATGGTTCGGAGGTGCGGAGGTGAGCGTCGGATCACGGAGCCTCTGAATGGAGCCCCGCCCTCCGCGCTCCTCCGCGCTCTAAGCGCCGCTCAGACCCGGCATGAGAGGGTCTATTTTCGGCTTGATTTTACCAGACTCCCGGGCACTTCCAGAAGCTTGCTGTTTGCTCTGATTGCTCGGGGCAGAGCACAGTGTCACGCTGACCACGGGCTGTACGTGGAGGTGAGAGCTGGTTGTAAGGCGGATCACGGAGCCTCTGAATGGAGCCCCACGCTCCGCGCTCCTCCGCGCTCTAAGCGCCGCTCAGACCCGGCATGAGAGGGTCTATTTTCGGCTTGATTTTACCAGACTCGTGGGCACTTCCAGAAGCTTGCTGTTTGCTCTGATTGCTCGGGGCAGAGCACAGTGTCACGCTGACCACGGGCTGTACGTGGAGGTGAGAGCTGGTTGTAAGGCGGATCACGGAGCCTCTGAATGGAGCCCCACGCTCCGCGCTCCTCCGCGCTCTAAGCGCCGCTCAGACCGGGCATGAGAGGGTCTATTTTCGGCTTGATTTTACCAGACTCCCGGGCACTTCCAGAAGCTTCCTGTTTGCTCTGATTGCTCGGGGCAGAGCACAGTGTCACGCTGACCACGGGCTGTACGTGGAGGTGAGAGCTGGTTGTAAGGCGGATCACGGAGCCTCTGAATGGAGCCCCACGCTCCGCGCTCCTCCGCGCTCTAAGCGCCGCTCAGACCGGGCATGAGAGGGTCTATTTTCGGCTTGATTTTACCAGACTCCCGGGCACTCCTCGCCACAGGGGATTCTGGTCTCTGAATGGAGGCGTGGGTTCAAATCCCACTCCTGACAAAAAAAAATATTTCCTTTGGAAAGGAAGCCATTTTTACACCCTAAATTACAAGCACATATGCGTGACAATGGACTGAAAACTTGTCGTATTGGCTTAACCTTTTAAGCGCCAAAGTTGCAGAAATGCAACTTTACCGTACAAGGAAATTAATGAAATAATAGTAGAAAATGAATCACTTCAGTCATTGGTCGGTTCGGTGCAACTTCCCTTTATTAGCCAGGTATGATCCAGGGCAGATCCGGTAAGGAAAAAAATGGCTGGAGGAAGTACACGTGGCATGCAATTTACAGCAGATTCTGACTCTGAAGGGTATTATCTCCCCGAGAGTGACGATGGATTTCCAAGTGGAGATGAAGGGACTTCGAAACAACGGACAGGTGCAAAGGACAGACGGAGGCGAGGAACCAGTGGAACCAGTGGCTGCAGTAAAACTTGCCCGGTGGATGAGAGCTGGGACATGCTGAGAGAGGTCGAGGTATTTGAGGCATGGATCAAACCTTTTGAAGACCCAGTTGGCTACACAGGAGAGATGGATCTGATGGATGCTAATCCATTTGATATTCTGTCACTCTTTCTGACCGATCAGTTTTGGACTTTCATTACTGATGAGACAAATAGATATGCACATCAGTGTATGGCACCTATGATTCTGAAGCCACATTCAAGATTTCTTGAGTGGTATGATGTATCAGTCACCGAAATGAAAGCTTTCTTCGCTTTGCATCTCTCCATGGGCCTTGTTGAGAAACCTGAAATTGAGGATTACTGGGGAACATTTTGGCTTACACAAACGCCTGGATTTGGAAATGTAATGTCAAGAAACAGATTTGAAATCATTCTTTCGTTCTTTCATTTTGTCAACAATAATGATTATGTGAGAACAGGCGAGCCCGGGCACGATAAACTGTTCAAAGTCCGCCCAATAATAGATTTGATTATTCCCAAATTTGCAGCAGTTTACAGTCCAATCAAGGAGCTTTCTTTAGATGAAATGACAATAGCTTTCAAGGGGAGATCTTCACTAAAATGTTACTCTCCGAATAAACCTGACAAATATGGCTATAGAGTGTATGCCCTGAGTGAAAGCTGTTCAGGGTATGTTTTGCGCTGGTCAATGCACACTGGACAGTACAAAAATAATGCAAGCAACATCAGTGCAACACACGCAGTTGTCCGTGAGTTGGTTTCTCCCTTTAGGGGCAAAGGACACGAGATTTACATGGACAGTTACTATACCTCGCCTGTAATTGCAAATGAATTAGCAGATTTGGAAACTGGACTGTGTGGGACGGTAAGGATTACCAGGTTGGGGATGCCAAAATGCCTTGGTAAAAGTGTCTTACAGCTGAAAAAAGGAGATGACCCAGTTTTTTGCAGAAAGGGAAAACTCCTGGCTTGTGCTTGGCACGATACTAAACGTCTCACCATGTTGTCCACAGTCTATGGAAATGATTGTGTTCAGAGGAGGATCCGATCCAAGACAGATGACACTGGCTTCCGTGACATCAAAAGACCTGTATGTGTCGACCAGTACAACGCCTACATGGGTGGAGTGGACACTGCTGACCAGAGGATGAAGACATACCTCTTTCCACACAGGTCCCGGAAATGGTATCATCGCATATTCAATGCCATTATAAGCATAAGTATTGTCAACTCACACATCATATACACCAAATCCACTCCAGGCCCACACAAACCTTTAAAGGTTTACATTCAGAACATTATTGATGCATTACTGGCTGATCACTCCAAAAAACAAGAGAGGCGCTCAAGACCGGAGGGTGAAATGCCACAGAGACTCACAGAGCGTCATTGGCTTTGTCAAGCAGAGCGACGTCCAGACTGCGCCGTGTGCTCTGACCGCTCTCGTACCAAAGGCAGGCGGCAAACAAAGTACAGGTGCCGTCAGTGTGGCGTTGGCCTCTGTGCGGTTCCATGCAACGAGAGATACCATACGCTAAAAAACTTTAAATGCTGTCATTTGGATATGTAAAAGTGCAGGGTACCTTGACCCTGGATGGACATCTTTTCTGTGATGGCTCTCTCCTTTCTTCACTGCTTTCTCCACAACCTGCCTGGCACCAATGATGGATGTATAAGTTGGAAAAATAAAAAAAATGAAAAAAATACATAATAAATACCGTGTTTGTCATCATTTGGTCAGAACTTGTAATCAGGGCCCGAGTTTGAAGATGTGAGCAAAAGGGGTGAAAATGGGTTAAAATGTGAAAGAAACACCAAAATGAGCAAAATGAAATAATCCCCCATCATCAGTGCACTGTTTGCCCCCAGAAAAGCACTCCCCTGGGGCCTGGAGGTGATCTGACCACCAGAATATAGTACCATATACCCCTGCTGGACTTAGAAAAAAAACCGAGCTTCCAGCCAATAGTACACTATACCCGAGGGACTCTGTCGTTTTTCGGCAATAGTACACTATACCGGAGGGACTCTGTCGTTTTTCGGCAATAGTACACTATACCCGAGGGACTCTGTCATTTTTCGGCAATAGTACACTATACCCGAGCGACTCTGTCGTTTTTCCGGGCCGTAGTATGAAGTTGTGAGCAAAAGGGGTGAAAATGGGTTAAAATGTGAAAAAACACCAAAATGAGCAAAATGAAATAATCCCCCATCATCAGTGCACTGTTTGCCCCCAGAAAAGCACTCCCCTGGGGCCTGGAGGTGATCTGACCATCATAGTATAGCACCATATGCCCCTGAGGGACTTAGAGTAAAAACCGAAATAGTACACTATACCTGAAAAGACTCTGTCATTTTTCGGCAATAGTACACTATACCCGAGCGACTCTGTCGTTTTTCCAAGCCGTAGTATGAAGTTGTGAGCAAAAGGGGTGAAAATGGGTTAAAATGTGAAAAAACACCAAAATGAGCAAAATGAAATAATCCCCCATCATCAGTGCACTGTTTGCCCCCAGAAAAGCACTCCCCTGGGGCCTGGAGGTGATCTGACCATCATAGTATAGCACCATATGCCCCTGAGGGACTTAGAGTAAAAACCGAAATAGTACACTATACCTGAAAAGACTCTGTCATTTTTCGGCAATAGTACACTATACCCGAGCAACTCTGTCGTTTTTCCGGGCCGTAGTATGAAGTTGTGAGCAAAAGGGGTGAAAATGGGTTAAAATGTGAAAAAACACCAAAATGAGCAAAATGAAATAATCCCCCATCATCAGTGCACTGTTTACCCCCAGAAAAGCACTCCCCTGGGGCCTGGAGGTGATCTGACCATCATAGTATAGCACCATATGCCCCTGAGGGACTTAGAGTAAAAACCGAAATAGTACACTATACCTAAAGACTCTGTCGTTTTTCGGCAATAGTACACTATATACCGTTGGACTTAGTCGTTTTTTGGGCTCGTGGAAATAAGCGTTCAGCTCAAGAGTCCCGGGCTAAATCACGCTGCTCCCGAGAAATTCCTACGCTGCTCTCACGCGGGATGTGCAAAATGGTAATGCTGGGAGGGACGGGCGGGCGGTTTTTGAGAATGACGTTTTTCGCAATCGAAACAGGTACATTTCCTGGTTGTGCGGCTACCGGGGGAGGAGCTCGTTTGACGGACACACGAGAACCGCGATCGATGGGCCCCGTTCTGGTTTTATCCAGCTTCCAAGGCTCCTTCACAGCCGTAATCTCAAGTCATGGTTCGGAGGTGCGGAGGTGAGCGTCGGATCACGGAGCCTCTGAATGGAGCCCCGCCCTCCGCGCTCCTCCGCGCTCTAAGCGCCGCTCAGACCCGGCATGAGAGGGTCTATTTTCGGCTTGATTTTACCAGACTCCCGGGCACTTCCAGAAGCTTGCTGTTTGCTCTGATTGCTCGGGGCAGAGCACAGTGTCACGCTGACCACGGGCTGTACGTGGAGGTGAGAGCTGGTTGTAAGGCGGATCACGGAGCCTCTGAATGGAGCCCCACGCTCCGCGCTCCTCCGCGCTCTAAGCGCCGCTCAGACCCGGCATGAGAGGGTCTATTTTCGGCTTGATTTTACCAGACTCGTGGGCACTTCCAGAAGCTTGCTGTTTGCTCTGATTGCTCGGGGCAGAGCACAGTGTCACGCTGACCACGGGCTGTACGTGGAGGTGAGAGCTGGTTGTAAGGCGGATCACGGAGCCTCTGAATGGAGCCCCACGCTCCGCGCTCCTCCGCGCTCTAAGCGCCGCTCAGACCGGGCATGAGAGGGTCTATTTTCGGCTTGATTTTACCAGACTCCCGGGCACTTCCAGAAGCTTCCTGTTTGCTCTGATTGCTCGGGGCAGAGCACAGTGTCACGCTGACCACGGGCTGTACGTGGAGGTGAGAGCTGGTTGTAAGGCGGATCACGGAGCCTCTGAATGGAGCCCCACGCTCCGCGCTCCTCCGCGCTCTAAGCGCCGCTCAGACCGGGCATGAGAGGGTCTATTTTCGGCTTGATTTTACCAGACTCCCGGGCACTCCTCGCCACAGGGGATTCTGGTCTCTGAATGGAGGCGTGGGTTCAAATCCCACTCCTGACAAAAAAAATTATTTCCTTTGGAAAGGAAGCCATTTTTACACCCTAAATTACAAGCACATATGCGTGACAATGGACTGAAAACTTGTCGTATTGGCTTAACCTTTTAAGCGCCAAAGTTGCAGAAATGCAACTTTACCGTACAAGGAAATTAATGAAATAATAGTAGAAAATGAATCACTTCAGTCATTGGTCGGTTCGGTGCAACTTCCCTTTATTAGCCAGGTATGATCCAGGGCAGATCCGGTAAGGAAAAAAATGGCTGGAGGAAGTACACGTGGCATGCAATTTACAGCAGATTCTGACTCTGAAGGGTATTATCTCCCCGAGAGTGACGATGGATTTCCAAGTGGAGATGAAGGGACTTCGAAACAACGGACAGGTGCAAAGGACAGACGGAGGCGAGGAACCAGTGGAACCAGTGGCTGCAGTAAAACTTGCCCGGTGGATGAGAGCTGGGACATGCTGAGAGAGGTCGAGGTATTTGAGGCATGGATCAAACCTTTTGAAGACCCAGTTGGCTACACAGGAGAGATGGATCTGATGGATGCTAATCCATTTGATATTCTGTCACTCTTTCTGACCGATCAGTTTTGGACTTTCATTACTGATGAGACAAATAGATATGCACATCAGTGTATGGCACCTATGATTCTGAAGCCACATTCAAGATTTCTTGAGTGGTATGATGTATCAGTCACCGAAATGAAAGCTTTCTTCGCTTTGCATCTCTCCATGGGCCTTGTTGAGAAACCTGAAATTGAGGATTACTGGGGAACATTTTGGCTTACACAAACGCCTGGATTTGGAAATGTAATGTCAAGAAACAGATTTGAAATCATTCTTTCGTTCTTTCATTTTGTCAACAATAATGATTATGTGAGAACAGGCGAGCCCGGGCACGATAAACTGTTCAAAGTCCGCCCAATAATAGATTTGATTATTCCCAAATTTGCAGCAGTTTACAGTCCAATCAAGGAGCTTTCTTTAGATGAAATGACAATAGCTTTCAAGGGGAGATCTTCACTAAAATGTTACTCTCCGAATAAACCTGACAAATATGGCTATAGAGTGTATGCCCTGAGTGAAAGCTGTTCAGGGTATGTTTTGCGCTGGTCAATGCACACTGGACAGTACAAAAATAATGCAAGCAACATCAGTGCAACACACGCAGTTGTCCGTGAGTTGGTTTCTCCCTTTAGGGGCAAAGGACACGAGATTTACATGGACAGTTACTATACCTCGCCTGTAATTGCAAATGAATTAGCAGATTTGGAAACTGGACTGTGTGGGACGGTAAGGATTACCAGGTTGGGGATGCCAAAATGCCTTGGTAAAAGTGTCTTACAGCTGAAAAAAGGAGATGACCCAGTTTTTTGCAGAAAGGGAAAACTCCTGGCTTGTGCTTGGCACGATACTAAACGTCTCACCATGTTGTCCACAGTCTATGGAAATGATTGTGTTCAGAGGAGGATCCGATCCAAGACAGATGACACTGGCTTCCGTGACATCAAAAGACCTGTATGTGTCGACCAGTACAACGCCTACATGGGTGGAGTGGACACTGCTGACCAGAGGATGAAGACATACCTCTTTCCACACAGGTCCCGGAAATGGTATCATCGCATATTCAATGCCATTATAAGCATAAGTATTGTCAACTCACACATCATATACACCAAATCCACTCCAGGCCCACACAAACCTTTAAAGGTTTACATTCAGAACATTATTGATGCATTACTGGCTGATCACTCCAAAAAACAAGAGAGGCGCTCAAGACCGGAGGGTGAAATGCCACAGAGACTCACAGAGCGTCATTGGCTTTGTCAAGCAGAGCGACGTCCAGACTGCGCCGTGTGCTCTGACCGCTCTCGTACCAAAGGCAGGCGGCAAACAAAGTACAGGTGCCGTCAGTGTGGCGTTGGCCTCTGTGCGGTTCCATGCAACGAGAGATACCATACGCTAAAAAACTTTAAATGCTGTCATTTGGATATGTAAAAGTGCAGGGTACCTTGACCCTGGATGGACATCTTTTCTGTGATGGCTCTCTCCTTTCTTCACTGCTTTCTCCACAACCTGCCTGGCACCAATGATGGATGTATAAGTTGGAAAAATAAAAAAAATGAAAAAAATACATAATAAATACCGTGTTTGTCATCATTTGGTCAGAACTTGTAATCAGGGCCCGAGTTTGAAGATGTGAGCAAAAGGGGTGAAAATGGGTTAAAATGTGAAAGAAACACCAAAATGAGCAAAATGAAATAATCCCCCATCATCAGTGCACTGTTTGCCCCCAGAAAAGCACTCCCCTGGGGCCTGGAGGTGATCTGACCACCAGAATATAGTACCATATACCCCTGCTGGACTTAGAAAAAAAACCGAGCTTCCAGCCAATAGTACACTATACCCGAGGGACTCTGTCGTTTTTCGGCAATAGTACACTATACCGGAGGGACTCTGTCGTTTTTCGGCAATAGTACACTATACCCGAGGGACTCTGTCATTTTTCGGCAATAGTACACTATACCCGAGCGACTCTGTCGTTTTTCCGGGCCGTAGTATGAAGTTGTGAGCAAAAGGGGTGAAAATGGGTTAAAATGTGAAAAAACACCAAAATGAGCAAAATGAAATAATCCCCCATCATCAGTGCACTGTTTGCCCCCAGAAAAGCACTCCCCTGGGGCCTGGAGGTGATCTGACCATCATAGTATAGCACCATATGCCCCTGAGGGACTTAGAGTAAAAACCGAAATAGTACACTATACCTGAAAAGACTCTGTCATTTTTCGGCAATAGTACACTATACCCGAGCGACTCTGTCGTTTTTCCAAGCCGTAGTATGAAGTTGTGAGCAAAAGGGGTGAAAATGGGTTAAAATGTGAAAAAACACCAAAATGAGCAAAATGAAATAATCCCCCATCATCAGTGCACTGTTTGCCCCCAGAAAAGCACTCCCCTGGGGCCTGGAGGTGATCTGACCATCATAGTATAGCACCATATGCCCCTGAGGGACTTAGAGTAAAAACCGAAATAGTACACTATACCTGAAAAGACTCTGTCATTTTTCGGCAATAGTACACTATACCCGAGCGACTCTGTCGTTTTTCCGGGCCGTAGTATGAAGTTGTGAGCAAAAGGGGTGAAAATGGGTTAAAATGTGAAAAAACACCAAAATGAGCAAAATGAAATAATCCCCCATCATCAGTGCACTGTTTACCCCCAGAAAAGCACTCCCCTGGGGCCTGGAGGTGATCTGACCATCATAGTATAGCACCATATGCCCCTGAGGGACTTAGAGTAAAAACCGAAATAGTACACTATACCTAAAGACTCTGTCGTTTTTCGGCAATAGTACACTATATACCGTTGGACTTAGTCGTTTTTTGGGCTCGTGGAAATAAGCGTTCAGCTCAAGAGTCCCGGGCTAAATCACGCTGCTCCCGAGAAATTCCTACGCTGCTCTCACGCGGGATGTGCAAAATGGTAATGCTGGGAGGGACGGGCGGGCGGTTTTTGAGAATGACGTTTTTCGCAATCGAAACAGGTACATTTCCTGGTTGTGCGGCTACCGGGGGAGGAGCTCGTTTGACGGACACACGAGAACCGCGATCGATGGGCCCCGTTCTGGTTTTATCCAGCTTCCAAGGCTCCTTCACAGCCGTAATCTCAAGTCATGGTTCGGAGGTGCGGAGGTGAGCGTCGGATCACGGAGCCTCTGAATGGAGCCCCGCCCTCCGCGCTCCTCCGCGCTCTAAGCGCCGCTCAGACCCGGCATGAGAGGGTCTATTTTCGGCTTGATTTTACCAGACTCCCGGGCACTTCCAGAAGCTTGCTGTTTGCTCTGATTGCTCGGGGCAGAGCACAGTGTCACGCTGACCACGGGCTGTACGTGGAGGTGAGAGCTGGTTGTAAGGCGGATCACGGAGCCTCTGAATGGAGCCCCACGCTCCGCGCTCCTCCGCGCTCTAAGCGCCGCTCAGACCCGGCATGAGAGGGTCTATTTTCGGCTTGATTTTACCAGACTCGTGGGCACTTCCAGAAGCTTGCTGTTTGCTCTGATTGCTCGGGGCAGAGCACAGTGTCACGCTGACCACGGGCTGTACGTGGAGGTGAGAGCTGGTTGTAAGGCGGATCACGGAGCCTCTGAATGGAGCCCCACGCTCCGCGCTCCTCCGCGCTCTAAGCGCCGCTCAGACCGGGCATGAGAGGGTCTATTTTCGGCTTGATTTTACCAGACTCCCGGGCACTTCCAGAAGCTTCCTGTTTGCTCTGATTGCTCGGGGCAGAGCACAGTGTCACGCTGACCACGGGCTGTACGTGGAGGTGAGAGCTGGTTGTAAGGCGGATCACGGAGCCTCTGAATGGAGCCCCACGCTCCGCGCTCCTCCGCGCTCTAAGCGCCGCTCAGACCGGGCATGAGAGGGTCTATTTTCGGCTTGATTTTACCAGACTCCCGGGCACTCCTCGCCACAGGGGATTCTGGTCTCTGAATGGAGGCGTGGGTTCAAATCCCACTCCTGACAAAAAAAATTATTTCCTTTGGAAAGGAAGCCATTTTTACACCCTAAATTACAAGCACATATGCGTGACAATGGACTGAAAACTTGTCGTATTGGCTTAACCTTTTAAGCGCCAAAGTTGCAGAAATGCAACTTTACCGTACAAGGAAATTAATGAAATAATAGTAGAAAATGAATCACTTCAGTCATTGGTCGGTTCGGTGCAACTTCCCTTTATTAGCCAGGTATGATCCAGGGCAGATCCGGTAAGGAAAAAAATGGCTGGAGGAAGTACACGTGGCATGCAATTTACAGCAGATTCTGACTCTGAAGGGTATTATCTCCCCGAGAGTGACGATGGATTTCCAAGTGGAGATGAAGGGACTTCGAAACAACGGACAGGTGCAAAGGACAGACGGAGGCGAGGAACCAGTGGAACCAGTGGCTGCAGTAAAACTTGCCCGGTGGATGAGAGCTGGGACATGCTGAGAGAGGTCGAGGTATTTGAGGCATGGATCAAACCTTTTGAAGACCCAGTTGGCTACACAGGAGAGATGGATCTGATGGATGCTAATCCATTTGATATTCTGTCACTCTTTCTGACCGATCAGTTTTGGACTTTCATTACTGATGAGACAAATAGATATGCACATCAGTGTATGGCACCTATGATTCTGAAGCCACATTCAAGATTTCTTGAGTGGTATGATGTATCAGTCACCGAAATGAAAGCTTTCTTCGCTTTGCATCTCTCCATGGGCCTTGTTGAGAAACCTGAAATTGAGGATTACTGGGGAACATTTTGGCTTACACAAACGCCTGGATTTGGAAATGTAATGTCAAGAAACAGATTTGAAATCATTCTTTCGTTCTTTCATTTTGTCAACAATAATGATTATGTGAGAACAGGCGAGCCCGGGCACGATAAACTGTTCAAAGTCCGCCCAATAATAGATTTGATTATTCCCAAATTTGCAGCAGTTTACAGTCCAATCAAGGAGCTTTCTTTAGATGAAATGACAATAGCTTTCAAGGGGAGATCTTCACTAAAATGTTACTCTCCGAATAAACCTGACAAATATGGCTATAGAGTGTATGCCCTGAGTGAAAGCTGTTCAGGGTATGTTTTGCGCTGGTCAATGCACACTGGACAGTACAAAAATAATGCAAGCAACATCAGTGCAACACACGCAGTTGTCCGTGAGTTGGTTTCTCCCTTTAGGGGCAAAGGACACGAGATTTACATGGACAGTTACTATACCTCGCCTGTAATTGCAAATGAATTAGCAGATTTGGAAACTGGACTGTGTGGGACGGTAAGGATTACCAGGTTGGGGATGCCAAAATGCCTTGGTAAAAGTGTCTTACAGCTGAAAAAAGGAGATGACCCAGTTTTTTGCAGAAAGGGAAAACTCCTGGCTTGTGCTTGGCACGATACTAAACGTCTCACCATGTTGTCCACAGTCTATGGAAATGATTGTGTTCAGAGGAGGATCCGATCCAAGACAGATGACACTGGCTTCCGTGACATCAAAAGACCTGTATGTGTCGACCAGTACAACGCCTACATGGGTGGAGTGGACACTGCTGACCAGAGGATGAAGACATACCTCTTTCCACACAGGTCCCGGAAATGGTATCATCGCATATTCAATGCCATTATAAGCATAAGTATTGTCAACTCACACATCATATACACCAAATCCACTCCAGGCCCACACAAACCTTTAAAGGTTTACATTCAGAACATTATTGATGCATTACTGGCTGATCACTCCAAAAAACAAGAGAGGCGCTCAAGACCGGAGGGTGAAATGCCACAGAGACTCACAGAGCGTCATTGGCTTTGTCAAGCAGAGCGACGTCCAGACTGCGCCGTGTGCTCTGACCGCTCTCGTACCAAAGGCAGGCGGCAAACAAAGTACAGGTGCCGTCAGTGTGGCGTTGGCCTCTGTGCGGTTCCATGCAACGAGAGATACCATACGCTAAAAAACTTTAAATGCTGTCATTTGGATATGTAAAAGTGCAGGGTACCTTGACCCTGGATGGACATCTTTTCTGTGATGGCTCTCTCCTTTCTTCACTGCTTTCTCCACAACCTGCCTGGCACCAATGATGGATGTATAAGTTGGAAAAATAAAAAAAATGAAAAAAATACATAATAAATACCGTGTTTGTCATCATTTGGTCAGAACTTGTAATCAGGGCCCGAGTTTGAAGTTGTGAGCAAAAGGGGTGAAAATGGGTTAAAATGTGAAAAAACACCAAAATGAGCAAAATGAAATAATCCCCCATCATCAGTGCACTGTTTGCCCCCAGAAAAGCACTCCCCTGGGGCCTGGAGGTGATCTGACCATCATAGTATAGCACCATATGCCCCTGAGGGACTTAGAGTAAAAACCGAAATAGTACACTATACCTGAAAAGACTCTGTCATTTTTCGGCAATAGTACACTATACCCGAGCGACTCTGTCGTTTTTCCAAGCCGTAGTATGAAGTTGTGAGCAAAAGGGGTGAAAATGGGTTAAAATGTGAAAAAACACCAAAATGAGCAAAATGAAATAATCCCCCATCATCAGTGCACTGTTTGCCCCCAGAAAAGCACTCCCCTGGGGCCTGGAGGTGATCTGACCATCATAGTATAGCACCATATGCCCCTGAGGGACTTAGAGTAAAAACCGAAATAGTACACTATACCTGAAAAGACTCTGTCATTTTTCGGCAATAGTACACTATACCCGAGCGACTCTGTCGTTTTTCCGGGCCGTAGTATGAAGTTGTGAGCAAAAGGGGTGAAAATGGGTTAAAATGTGAAAAAACACCAAAATGAGCAAAATGAAATAATCCCCCATCATCAGTGCACTGTTTACCCCCAGAAAAGCACTCCCCTGGGGCCTGGAGGTGATCTGACCATCATAGTATAGCACCATATGCCCCTGAGGGACTTAGAGTAAAAACCGAAATAGTACACTATACCTAAAGACTCTGTCGTTTTTCGGCAATAGTACACTATATACCGTTGGACTTAGTCGTTTTTTGGGCTCGTGGAAATAAGCGTTCAGCTCAAGAGTCCCGGGCTAAATCACGCTGCTCCCGAGAAATTCCTACGCTGCTCTCACGCGGGATGTGCAAAATGGTAATGCTGGGAGGGACGGGCGGGCGGTTTTTGAGAATGACGTTTTTCGCAATCGAAACAGGTACATTTCCTGGTTGTGCGGCTACCGGGGGAGGAGCTCGTTTGACGGACACACGAGAACCGCGATCGATGGGCCCCGTTCTGGTTTTATCCAGCTTCCAAGGCTCCTTCACAGCCGTAATCTCAAGTCATGGTTCGGAGGTGCGGAGGTGAGCGTCGGATCACGGAGCCTCTGAATGGAGCCCCGCCCTCCGCGCTCCTCCGCGCTCTAAGCGCCGCTCAGACCCGGCATGAGAGGGTCTATTTTCGGCTTGATTTTACCAGACTCCCGGGCACTTCCAGAAGCTTGCTGTTTGCTCTGATTGCTCGGGGCAGAGCACAGTGTCACGCTGACCACGGGCTGTACGTGGAGGTGAGAGCTGGTTGTAAGGCGGATCACGGAGCCTCTGAATGGAGCCCCACGCTCCGCGCTCCTCCGCGCTCTAAGCGCCGCTCAGACCCGGCATGAGAGGGTCTATTTTCGGCTTGATTTTACCAGACTCGTGGGCACTTCCAGAAGCTTGCTGTTTGCTCTGATTGCTCGGGGCAGAGCACAGTGTCACGCTGACCACGGGCTGTACGTGGAGGTGAGAGCTGGTTGTAAGGCGGATCACGGAGCCTCTGAATGGAGCCCCACGCTCCGCGCTCCTCCGCGCTCTAAGCGCCGCTCAGACCGGGCATGAGAGGGTCTATTTTCGGCTTGATTTTACCAGACTCCCGGGCACTTCCAGAAGCTTCCTGTTTGCTCTGATTGCTCGGGGCAGAGCACAGTGTCACGCTGACCACGGGCTGTACGTGGAGGTGAGAGCTGGTTGTAAGGCGGATCACGGAGCCTCTGAATGGAGCCCCACGCTCCGCGCTCCTCCGCGCTCTAAGCGCCGCTCAGACCGGGCATGAGAGGGTCTATTTTCGGCTTGATTTTACCAGACTCCCGGGCACTTCCAGAAGCTTGCTGTTTGCTCTGATTGCTCGGGGCAGAGCACAGTGTCACGCTGACCACGGGCTGTACGTGGAGGTGAGAGCTGGTTGTAAGGCGGATCACGGAGCCTCTGAATGGAGCCCCACGCTCCGCGCTCCTCCGCGCTCTAAGCGCCGCTCAGACCCGGCATGAGAGGGTCTATTTTCGGCTTGATTTTACCAGACTCGCGGGCACTTCCAGAAGCTTGCTGTTTGCTCTGATTGCTCGGGGCAGAGCACAGTGTCACGCTGACCACGGGCTGTACGCGGAGGTGACCCGCTCCGTGATCTTAGCTTCGCCCAGACCCAGGGCCATCCACCCCGCACACGGCCAGACTTTGCCCGGCCAGGGAGCACCTTCTGCGGGTCGGAGGCTCCGGGTCGGAGCCCCTGGAGCCTGGAGCCCTCACCGGGCCCCGAACTCGGCTGCCGGAGGCAGTGCAGTGCCTCATGGATAAAAGTGCACCCAGCCGGTCTCGAACTCGCGTGTACCATGAAAATAGTACAAATCATGGTTCTATGTATACCAGACAAGGAGCTTGGTCGACGGGCACACATGACCCGCCATAGTAGGGCCCCGTTCTGGTTTTATCCAGCTTCGAAGGCTCCTGCGCACTGCGGGTTTGTTTACATTTTGCGGCTGTGGTTTGCTCCGGCTAACCTCACGCCGGACACGTTGGAAGCGAGGCCGAGACAGAGGTCCCACCAGGCGCGGGGCGTCAGTCTGACTGGCTTCCCCCGCGCCTGGCCCCTTGTCTCCGGAGATGGGACCGTCACTCACCCCCGCACTGAAGGACGCGCGGCTTGAAGGATGATGGCTGTGCTTAGCCCCTGTGCCAGGGGCTCTGAGCCAGTCCCCTTCAGCCTCAACGCGTCCGGTAGGAACACAGTCCGGGTCCATTGTCACTCACCCCTGCGCAGAAGGACGCGCGGCTTGGAGGATGATGGCTGCGCTTAGCCCCTGGCACAGGGGCTCTGCACCAGTCCCCTTCAGCCTCAACGCGTCCGGTGGAACAACAGTCCAGGCCCTCTGTCACTCACCCCCGCACTGAAGGACGCGCGGCTTGAAGGATGATGGCTGTGCTTAGCCCCTGTGCCAGGGGCTCTGAGCCAGTCCCCTTCAGCCTCAACGCGTCCGGTGGGAACACAGTCCGGGTCCACTGTCACTCACCCCTGCGCAGAAGGACGCGCGGCTTGGAGGATGATGGCTGCGCTTAGCCCCTGGCACAGGGGCTCTGCACCAGTCCCCTTCAGCCTCAACGCGTCCGGTGGAACAACAGTCCAGGCCCACTGTCACTCACCCCCGCACTGAAGGACGCGCGGCTTGGAGGATGATGGCTGTGCTTAGCCCCTGTGCCAGGGGCTCTGAGCCAGTCCCCTTCAGCCTCAACGCGTCCGACGGAACCACAATCCGGGCCCATTGTCACTCACCCCCGCGCAGCAGGAGGCGCGGCTTGAAGGATGATGGCTGCGCTTTGCCCCTGGGCCCAAGGGCTCTGCGCCAGTCCCCTTCAGCCTCAACGTGTCCGATGGCTCTGCGCGGGGCGGGGGGCAGGGCCGGCGCATACTTTTGGTCCGACTCCGGTCCCTTCCTCGTCTCTGAGTTTGTCAAATGCAGCGCCTGTCCAGGGCTCACTTTGCTATCAACTGTGGCTGGTCACCGCCATCGTAGGGCCCCGTTCTGGTTTCATCCAGCTTCGAAGGCTCCTGCGCACTGCGGGGTTGTAGGCATTTGTGGTCCTGATTTGCGCTGGCTCACCCTCACGCTGGACACAGCGCCAGATGATATATTTGGTCCGACTCCGGTCCCTTCCTTGTCTCTGAGTTTGTCAAATGCAGCGCCTGTCCAGGGCTCACTTTGCTATCAACTGTGGCTGGTCACCGCCATCGTAGGGCCCCGTTCTGGTTTCATCCAGCTTCGAAGGCTCCTGCGCACTGCGGGGTTGTAGGCATTTGTGGTCCAGAGCCCCGGCTCTAAATTAAACCTGTTACCCTAGTAGGCCGGCCTCCGGGTCCCCCCTCTCTTCTTCGGTTATGGAGTACATTGGGCGCGGGGGCAGCCAGTGGAGGGCAAGGGCCCTGCCTCCAAGTGTGGTGTAGGGGACAGGGGAGCCAGGGCCTTGGGGTCCTGGTGCTTTTTATCTTTTAAAGTGGCTCAGAGTACCAAGGGCACGGACTTCCAGGGGGCTGCACCAAGGGTGTGTAGCTCGTGTGGGGGTGCTTAAGTGTGGGTACCCGGGGACGAAAGGTGGGCCGGGGCCGGCGCGAGCCTCTGTGGTGAGTGCTGGGCCGTTCCCTTGGTACTCCAGTCAGAGTACCAAGGGCACGGACTTCCATGGTATAGTACCAAGGGCACGGACCTCCAGGGGGCTGAACCAAGGGTGTGTAGCCCGTGTGGGGGTGCTTAAGTGTGGGTCCCCGGGTTCGAAGGGAGGGCCTGGTCCCCGGTGGTCATCCCCGGAGTCCCAGAGCCTGCAACCCGGGGAAGAGTGGCCCGTCCCCAGACTGAGTTTGGGGGAATGCGGGGTGGCTCTGGAGGGGCTCCAGGGGTTCCAGGGGGTGCTCGGCGGAGGCCATGCCCAGCCCGAGTGGCCCGTCCCCAGACTGAGTTTGGGGGAATGCGGGGTGGCTCTGGAGGGGCTCCAGGGGTTCCAGGGGGTGCTCGGCGGAGGCCATGCCCAGCCAGAGTGGCCCTTCCCCGGGCAGAATCTGGGGAGAGTGGGGGGTGGCTCTGGAGGTTCTCCGGGGGCTCCAGGGGTTCCAGGGGGTGCTCAGTGGGGGCCATGCCCAGCCAGAGTGGCCCGTCCCCAGACTGAGTTTGGGGGAATGCGGGGTGGCTCTGGAGGGGCTCCAGGGGTTCCAGGGGGTGCTCGGCGGAGGCCATGCCCAGCCAGAGTGGCCCTTCCCCGGGCAGAATCTGGGGAGAGTGGGGGGTGGCTCTGGAGGTGCTCCGGGGGCTCCAGGGGTTCCAGGGGGTGCTCAGTGGGGGCCATGCCCAGCCAGAGTGGCCCGTCCCCAGACTGAGTTTGGGGGAATGCGGGGTGGCTCTGGAGGGGCTCCAGGGGTTCCAGGGGGTGCTCGGCGGAGGCCATGCCCAGCCAGAGTGGCCCTTCCCCGGGCAGAATCTGGGGAGAGTGGGGGGTGGCTCTGGAGGTGCTCCGGGGGCTCCAGGGGTTCCAGGGGGTGTTCAGTGGAGGCCATGCCCAGCCAGAGTGGCCCGTCCCCAGACTGAGTTTGGGGGAATGCGGGGTGGCTCTGGAGGGGCTCCAGGGGTTCCAGGGGGTGCTCGGCGGAGGCCATGCCCAGCCCGAGTGGCCCGTCCCCAGACTGAGTTTGGGGGAATGCGGGGTGGCTCTGGAGGGGCTCCAGGGGTTCCAGGGGGTGCTCGGCGGAGGCCATGCCCAGCCAGAGTGGCCCGTCCCCAGACTGAGTTTGGGGGAATGCGGGGTGGCTCTGGAGGGGCTCCAGGGGTTCAAGGGGGTGCTCGGCGGAGGCCATGCCCAGCCAGAGTGGCCATTCCCCGGGCAGAATCTGGGGAGAGTGGGGGGTGGCTCTGGAGGTGCTCCGGGGGCTCCAGGGGTTCCAGGGGGTGCTCAGTGGGGGCCATGCCCAGCCAGAGTGGCCCGTCCCCAGACTGAGTTTGGGGGAATGCGGGGTGGCTCTGGAGGGGCTCCAGGGGTTCCAGGGGGTGCTCGGCGGAGGCCATGCCCAGCCAGAGTGGCCCTTCCCCGGGCAGAATCTGGGGAGAGTGGGGGGTGGCTCTGGAGGTGCTCCGGGGGCTCCAGGGGTTCCAGGGGGTGTTCAGTGGAGGCCATGCCCAGCCAGAGTGGCCCGTCCCAAGACTGAGTTTGGGGGAATGCGGGGTGGCTCTGGAGGGGCTCCAGGGGTTCCAGGGGGTGCTCGGCGGAGGCCATGCCCAGCCCGAGTGGCCCGTCCCCAGACTGAGTTTGGGGGAATGCGGGGTGGCTCTGGAGGGGCTCCAGGGGTTCCAGGGGGTGCTCGGCGGAGGCCATGCCCAGCCAGAGTGGCCCGTCCCCAGACTGAGTTTGGGGGAATGCGGGGTGGCTCTGGAGGGGCTCCAGGGGTTCCAGGGGGTGCTCGGCGGAGGCCATGCCCAGCCAGAGTGGCCCTTCCCCGGGTAGAATCTGGGGAGAGTGGGGGGTGGCTCTGGAGGTGCTCCGGGGGCTCCAGGGGTTCCAGGGGTGCTCAGTGGGGGCCATGCCCAGCACGAGTGGCCCGTCCCCAGACTGAGTTTGGGGGAATGCGGGGTGGCTCTGGAGGGGCTCCAGGGGTTCCAGGGGGTGCTCGGCGGAGGCCATGCCCAGCCCGAGTGGCCCGTCCCCAGACTGAGTTTGGGGGAATGCGGGGTGGCTCTGGAGGGGCTCCAGGGGTTCCAGGGGGTGCTCGGCGTAGGCCATGCCCAGCCAGAGTGGCCCTTCCCCGGGCAGAATCTGGGGAGAGTGGGGGGTGGCTCTGGAGGTGCTCCGGGGGCTCCAGGGGTTCCAGGGGGTGCTCAGTGGGGGCCATGCCCAGCCAGAGTGGCCCGTTCCCAGACTGAGTTTGGGGGAATGCGGGGTGGCTCTGGAGGGGCTCCAGGGGTTCCAGGGGGTGCTCGGCGGAGGCCATGCCCAGCCAGAGTGGCCCTTCCCCGGGCAGAATCTGGGGAGAGTGGGGGGTGGCTCTGGAGGTGCTCCGGGGGCTCCAGGGGTTCCAGGGGGTGTTCAGTGGAGGCCATGCCCAGCCAGAGTGGCCCGTCCCCAGACTGAGTTTGGGGGAATGCGGGGTGGCTCTGGAGGGGCTCCAGGGGTTCCAGGGGGTGCTCGGCGGAGGCCATGCCCAGCCCGAGTGGCCCGTCCCCAGACTGAGTTTGGGGGAATGCGGGGTGGCTCTGGAGGGGGTCCAGGGGTTCCAGGGGGTGCTCGGCGGAGGCCATGCCCAGCCAGAGTGGCCCGTCCCCAGACTGAGTTTGGGGGAATGCGGGGTGGCTCTGGAGGGGCTCCAGGGGTTCCAGGGGGTGCTCGGCGGAGGCCATGCCCAGCCAGAGTGGCCATTCCCCGGGCAGAATCTGGGGAGAGTGGGGGGTGGCTCTGGAGGTGCTCCGGGGGCTCCAGGGGTTCCAGGGGGTGCTCAGTGGGGGCCATGCCCAGCCAGAGTGGCCCTTCCCCGGGGTGAGTCTGGAGGAGTGGGGGGTGGCTCTGGAGGGGCTCCAGGGGTTCCAGGGGGTGCTCGGCGGAGGCCATGCCCAGCCAGAGTGGCCCTTCCCCGGGCAGAGTCTGGGGAGAGTGGGGGGTGGCTCTGGAGGTGCTCCGGGGGCTCCAGGGGGTGCTCAGTGGAGGCCATGCCCAGCCAGAGTGGCCCTTCCCCGGGCAGAATCTGGGGAGAGTGGGGGGTGGCTCTGGAGGTGCTCCGGGGGCTCCAGGGGGTGCTCAGTGGAGGCCATGCCCAGCCAGAGTGGCCCTTCCCCGGGCAGAATCTGGGGAGAGTGGGGGGTGGCTCTGGAGGTGCTCCGGGGGCTCCAGGGGGTGCTCAGTGGAGGCCATGCCCAGCCAGAGTGGCCCTTCCCCGGGCAAAGTCTGGCCGTGTGCGGGGTGGGTGAACCCTGCTCCGCCTCACGCGAGTTCGAGACCGGCTGGGTGCACCTTTATCCATGAGGCACTGCACTGCCTCCGGCAGCCGAGTTTGGGGCCCAGTAAGGGCTCCAGGCTCCAGGGGCTCCGACCCGGAGCCTCCGACCCGCAGAAGGTGCTCCCTGGCCGGGCAAAGTCTGGCCGTGTGCGGGGTGGGTGAACCCTGCTCCGCCTCACGCGAGTTCGAGACCGGCTGGGTGCACCTTTATCCATGAGGCACTGCACTGCCTCCGGCAGCCGAGTTCGGGGCCCAGTGAGGGCTCCAGGCTCCAGGGGCTCCGACCCGGAGCCTCCGACCCGCAGAAGGTGCTCCCTGGCCGGGCAAAGTCTGGCCGTGTGCGGGGTGGGTGAACCCTGCTCCGCCTCACGCGAGTTCGAGACCGGCTGGGTGCACCTTTATCCATGAGGCACTGCACTGCCTCCGGCAGCCGAGTTCGGGGCCCAGTGAGGGCTCCAGGCTCCAGGGGCTCCGACCCGGAGCCTCCGACCCGCAGAAGGTGCTCCCTGGCCGGGCAAAGTCTGGCCGTGTGCGGGGTGGGTGAACCCTGCTCCACCTCACGCGAGTTCGAGACCGGCTGGGTGCACCTTTATCCATGAGGCACTGCACTGCCTCCGGCAGCCGAGTTCGGGGCCCAGTGAGGGCTCCAGGCTCCAGGGGCTCCGACCCGGAGCCTCCGACCCGCAGAAGGTGCTCCCTGGCCGGGCAAAGTCTGGCCGTGTGCGGGGTGGGTGAACCCTGCTCCGCCTCACGCGAGTTCGAGACCGGCTGGGTGCACCTTTATCCATGAGGCACTGCACTGCCTCCGGCAGCCGAGTTCGGGGCCCAGTGAGGGCTCCAGGCTCCAGGGGCTCTGACCCGGAGCCTCCGACCCGCAGAAGGTGCTCCCTGGCCGGGCAAAGTCTGGCCGTGTGCGGGGTGGGTGAACCCTGCTCCGCCTCACGCGAGTTCGAGACCGGCTGGGTGCACTTTTATCCAAGAATCAACTGGAGTGTGGAGCTTCTACGGGCCTCCAGGGGCACTGCCGACCCAGAGCTGTGCCCCGGCTTCAGTTCTCTGTATCTCAGGAAGTTTTTTATTTATACATTTATTTCATCCATAATCTCTGGCGCCTAAAGGGTTATCAGCCGAGCGCGCTGGCCAATTGCGCCACAGAGACAAACAGCCCGCTAAATAAAATATTTGCGACTCGACAAGCCGCAATATCTTTTTTTTTAAAGCGAGCCAGCAACATTCGAAAGTTCAGCCCCTGTCCAATCAACTGTGTTTAATGGAGAGGGAGGGCATCAATCTTTCTACCTTTGAGCTAAATCCCCTGTACCAATGTAGCTATAAAAAAACTGGAAGTCTTTCAATCAATCGACTCTCGCCAATTTATTGCGCACTCAATATACTGCAGTTAATCTGGATATTGAGGAAAAATCGCAAGATAATGTTATTTGACATAATGCCGATGTATTTGCTTACTTTTTCAAGCACACTTGGCAATTGAACCTCGTTCAGCAGTGTCTTTCATCAGATGGTAAAGCGAGCAGATTTTCCATTGTAAAAAACTAATATGTTCTCTCACCATTAGCGACTCTGGTGGGTTTCACGATTCAGGGACTTACGCATAGTCTAATCAAACAAACAATAGTCAATAACTCTTTCGTGTAGTTTATTTATCAAATGGGCAATCAAAAAGGGCACCGGAGCAGAAATGCGCACAGGTAAATCACAGGTGATGTTATATCAGATTTAACAACAGATTTCATGCAGATAATGTTAAACCAGGGTTTTGCCTTTGATAATCAAACGTGTCTGTGCTAATCTATATCAAAAAGAGGGAAAGTGAGAAGCTAAGGGAGGAGGAACAGCTGAGTTCTACCCAAATCACGCCACAAAAGAACCGCACACTGAACTCGGCTTACGATTTTGTAGAACTCGGTCCGGCTGGTCCTTGTCCGCGGACGAGATCCGTGGCGAGGCAGGGGCGTGGAGCGGTGTGGCGGGCGAAGGCAGTGGCGTGCCGCGATGTCCGTGACGCGGGGCGGCAGCGGTGGCGCGAGACGGCGCGTAGAGCGGTGTGGCGGGCGAAGGCAGTGGCGTGCCGAGATGTCCGTGACGCGGGGCGGCAGCGGTGGCGCGAGGTGGCGCGTGGCGATGTCCGGGAGTTCCTTTGCGGTAGAACGCTTTAGCGGCGTGTTAGCTCCTCACGCGGCCTTTACTCAGATGAGAACGTAGCGCTGATCCACGTAAACGGCGTAGATTACTTCAAAAATAGGAGAAGCGAAGTAGAAAAGAAAGTCTCTGTCCGGTTTAGCGCTTAAGCTTAGTTCCAGGTGTTTCCAGGTGTTTTCAGAGTTCAGGGGGGCAATGAGGCTGGCCTAGTCTTGTCGACCCACGTGGCGGACGCTTTGTTGAGACAAAGGAAAAGTAAACAGGCTCGTCCGTGGAGACGGCTTCAAAGAGATAGACAAAGGCTTGAACAAAAAAAAAAGAAGAAGAGAGCAAGAAGAGAAGAGAGGAGAAGAGAGCGTTCCAAGCTCGGAGCGTCTTTTTGTCACCTAGCGCCGCAGGGCACGCTGGGAGCGAAAGGGGCGGGCGCTACTGCGACGACACTTTAAACACTTTTGGCAGTTTGTGCACATTATTTCTTGAGGTAGATACATTTTACATCTTCTTTCACCTGTGATGGGCACTCGAGTTAAAGCATTGGGAATATAAAACCTTAAACAGTGGAAAAATACGTAACACAAGGTGAAACATGCGGTGTACGGAGTTGATTCGGACAAACATTCATGGCATAATCACATAAAACATAGTTTTCATCGGGGCGTCCTCCTGTAAGACTGTGGGGGAGAAGGTCTGTTATCGCCAAAGTCACAGCGGCTCCCTGCGGTGAGGGAGAGAGGGAGAAAGAAGACCCCCCAATGTTCAAAGAGAGATTTTCTGTTATCTGGCCGTGGAATGTCCATCTCCATTCCCCTACACTTGCAATGAGTTCAAATATAGGACAAACCGATTGTCAGGAGTGGGATTAGAACCCATTCCTCCACTTGTAGACCAAATTTGCTTACGCTTAGGTAGGAGTTTACCTTGACCCTGACACCTTGGACATTTCAGCGATGCTGACATTGAGCTCCCTTATCTCAAAGATAATGTTCCAAAAATCAGTACAAAGTAAATGCTTTGGCAACCTTACACTAGATGAAGTCTTTCCAATTATGTACAGTCCATATAAAGAGATGACTTTAACAGGTGATGAGAATTGAGTGAAATAGTTGAAATCTCATTGTTACAGAGGGTTTAATAATTCTTCTTTCGGTTCCAACAGAAGAAAATTTATGACCAAGATTTCACGGGTTGTAAAGGCAAGCAGTCCATAAAGCTTAAAATCAACTCCGCCCAACGTGGGGCTCGAACCCACGACCCTGAGATTAAGAGTTTTATATTCCCAATGCTTTAACTCGAGTGCCCATCACAGGTGAAAGAAGATGTAAAATGTATCTACGCTCCCAGCGTGCCCTGCGGCGCTAGGTGACAAAAAGACGCTCCGAGCTTGGAACGCTCTCTTCTCCTCTCTTCTCTTCTTGCTCTCTTCTTCTTTTTTTTTTGTTCAAGCCTTTGTCTATCTCTTTGAAGCCGTCTCCACGGACGAGCCTGTTTACTTTTCCTTTGTCTCAACAAAGCGTCCGCCACGTGGGTCGACAAGACTAGGCCAGCCTCATCGCCCCCCTGAACTCTGAAAACACCTGGAAACACCTGGAACTAAGCTTAAGCGCTAAACCGGACAGAGACTTTCTTTTCTACTTCGCTTCTCCTATTTTTGAAGTAATCTACGCCGTTTACGTGGATCAGCGCTACGTTCTCATCTGAGTAAAGGCCGCGTGAGGAGCTAACACGCCGCTAAAGCGTTCTACCGCAAAGGAACTCCCGGACATCGCCACGCGCCACCTCGCGCCACCGCTGCCGCCCCGCGTCACGGACATCTCGGCACGCCACTGCCTTCGCCTGCCACACCGCTCTACGCGCCGTCTCGCGCCACCGCTGCCGCCCCGCGTCACGGATATCGCGGCACGCCACTGCCTTCGCCCGCCACACCGCTCCACGCCGCTGCCTCGCCACGGATCTCGTCCGCGGACAAGGACCAGCCGGACCGAGTTCTACAAAATCGTAAGCCGACTTCAGTGTGCGGTTCTTTTGTGGCGTGATTTGGGTAGAACTCAGCTGTTCCTCCTCCCTTAGCTTCTCACTTTCCCTCTTTTTGATATAGATTATTATAGACACGTTTGATTATCAAAGGCAAAACCCTGGTTTAACATTATCTGCATGAAATCTGCTGTTAAATCTGATATAACATCACCTGTGATTTACCTGTGCGCATTTCTGCTCCGGTGCCCTTTTTGATTGCCCTTTTGATAAATAAACTACACGAAAGAGTTATTGACTATTGTTTGTTTGATTAGACTATGCGTAAGTCCCTGAATCGTGAAACACCCTTCAGACCTTTTAACGAGCGCGATTAAGGACCGTATCTTAGCTTTTTGGGTTTTACCCTGGTGCCCCGTCTTGTCTCGTTTCTGCTAAGAAATCTTCCTTAATCGTAAACTGAATACCTGTAGTTTGAGACCCTACACAAGGATGTGAATAGCCTGTTGGCTCCTGCTTCACTAAAGGTTCTATATCCATTCACTACACAGCTTTCTTGGATGCACTACTGCTGTTACGGCTCTCGACTGACATCTCAATTGCAATAGACTTTAAAAAGAAGCATTAGCTTGATGTGGACTTTTAAAGGACGCAGTAGTTTGATGTGACAACAACCACATCAAACTCCTTTAAAAAGAGACAGCAGTTTGATGTGTTTTTTTACCAAAGTATAGGTACGGTCATTTGTGCTACTGTAATAACGGATCTGATTCTGTATACTCACAGTTCACACAAATAAAGTGTCAGGATGGCCGAGCGGTCTAAGGCGCCAGACTCAAGGTAAACTCCTTCCTCGCCACAGGGGATTCTGTTCTCTGAATGGCGGCGTGGGTTCAAATCCCACTCCTGACAAAAAAAAAATATTTCCTTTGGAAAGGAAGCCATTTTTACATCCTAAATTACAAGCACATATGTGTGACAATGGACTGAAAACTTGTCGTATTGGCTTAAGATTTCAAATGAAGTGTTACTTCCGATGATGAATTGTGATGTGATGGCCAATCTACTACGTAGATGCTGTACTGTCAAACCATTGAGTACATTCAAAGTGAACTGTATCATATGTCTTATACTGTAATTGTGACCACTCACTGAGAAATTAAAGTGATTAATTTACCAGACTTAGAACTGAAAAATTCTGGGTTTTCTGAAAGAGCTCTTTTACATTTTTTAATTAGAGATTGAAAAGTATCCCTGAATAAACAGAGTAAATGCACTCTTTTCACTCCTTGTTTCTCAGTTTGATGGTAAGGATTGATTGATTGATGTAGACCGTTTTTGGATGACTGTTTTGCTTTTGTGAAAAAGGGGAATCAGACAAAAGTTGCAAAGGCATTCAAAGGCTGTGAGTTCGAGACCCACCAGAGTCACTGCTGTAACCCCTGTTATCTACATTGGTAAATAGGAAAGCCTGCTTGTGTTATTAACTGATGAAAGGAACTGCTAAATTTGGTTCAATTACCACAGAATCCCAGTGTGCTATAGGCTGGCCACTGCTTGGTAGGAGTTTCCCGTACGTGAGTGACTGTTCCTTCCTTCCTTCACGTCCCGCTCAACCTCGTCTTCTTCTAAAGAGTTTGGCGCTGTCCTCAGAAGCTTTGGTCTTACTCAGCACCTGAGTGGCCCCACCAAGGGCAAAGGGCACACTCTGGACCTGCTAATGACAAAGCGGGTTAATATTTCAAATTACAGTGCGGTAAATGTTACTTTGATGGTTTCTGTATTTCTCCAGGTGCAATGAGTTTGCAGTCTTCTTTGCAAGACTCAGTTCAGAACATTAAAAATACCATTATTTGCAGATAACAAGCACGCAGCCAGCTAGACAACTGGAGTTAACCCATTTTGCATTTGTGGCTGACAAAACTTTCCAAGAGATCACCACAAGTCTGAGTTCCACTACATGCTGCCTTTATGCATTGCCTACTAGATTTTTAAAGTCTATGGTGAGCAGTCTGTTGGCTCCAATCAATCAAAAAGTCAACATGTTGCTTGGATCTGGAATTTTCCCAAGATCCTTAAAACTGCAGTCATTAAGCCTGTCTTAAAGAAGAGCAGTCTTGATGCCACAGTGCTAAATAATTACCGGCCCATCTCAAACCTACTACTACTCAGTTGTCCATTCAAGCATGCAAATTATTTACAACGACAGAAAATGCGCTGCTGTTACAAATTGGAATAAGATGGAAAAGTATCCCTGCACACACAGATTAACTGCACTCTTTTCACTTTTTGATTCTCAGTTTGTTGGCAAGGAATGACTGATGTGGACCCATTTTGGATGAAAACCGTGTTTTGCGTTTGTGGAAATGAGCATCATGGAAGGATGTATGGGCTCTGTGGCGCAATGGATAGCGCATTGGTCTTCTAGGCATAATTTGCAAGCGCATTCAAAGGTTGTGGGTTCGAGTCCCACCAGAGTCGCTTATGGTGAGAGAACATACTAGTTTTTTTACAATGGAAAATCTGCTCGCTTTACTATCTGATGAAAGGCACTGCTGAACGAGGTTCAATTGCCAAGTCTGCTTGAAAAAGTAAGCAAATACACCGGCATTATGTCAAATAACATTATCTTGCAATTTTTCCTCAATATCCAGATTAACTGCAGTATATTGAGTGCGCAATAAATTGGCGAGAGTCGATTGATTGAAAGACTTCCAGTTTTTTTATAGCTACATTGGTACAGGGGATTTAGCTCAAAGGTAGAAAGATTGATGCCCTCGCTCTCCATTAAACACAGTTGATTGGACAGGGGCTGAACTTTCGAATGTTGCTGGCTCTCTTTAAAAAAAAAGATATTGCGGCTTGTCGACTCGCAAATATTTTATTGAGCGGGCTGTTTGTCTCTGTGGCGCAATTGGCCAGCGCGCTCGGCTGTTAACCGGGAGGTTGGTGGTTCGAGCCCACCCAGGGACGATTGGAAGAGGTATAGCAGGCAAAATCTATGAGGTAATATTGGTCACTGAATATCTAGCTGAAACAGGTTGGAGTAGCTTTTAAGAGGCGCTGTGACTTAGATGGTCAAAGTGCCTGTCTAGTAAACAGGAGATCCTGGGTTCAAATCCCAACAGTGCCTTCATGATAGCCTTTCAAGCAAATCAGTTGTTTACATGTACAGAAAAACTTATCACTGAAAGAGCTCTTTTACATTTTTTAATTAGAGATTGAAAAGTATCCCTGAATAAACAGAGTAAATGCACTCTTTTCACTCCTTGTTTCTCAGTTTGATGGTAAGGATTGATTGATTGATGTAGACCGTTTTTGGATGACTGTTTTGCTTTTGTGAAAAAGGGGAATCAGACAAAAGTTGCAAAGGCATTCAAAGGCTGTGAGTTCGAGACCCACCAGAGTCACTGCTGTAACCCCTGTTATCTACATTGGTAAATAGGAAAGCCTGCTTGTGTTATTAACTGATGAAAGGAACTGCTAAATTTGGTTCAATTACCACAGAATCCCAGTGTGCTATAGGCTGGCCACTGCTTGGTAGGAGTTTCCCGTACGTGAGTGACTGTTCCTTCCTTCCTTCACGTCCCGCTCAACCTCGTCTTCTTCTAAAGAGTTTGGCGCTGTCCTCAGAAGCTTTGGTCTTACTCAGCACCTGAGTGGCCCCACCAAGGGCAAAGGGCACACTCTGGACCTGCTAATGACAAAGCGGGTTAATATTTCAAATTACAGTGTGGTAAATGTTACTTTGATGGTTTCTGTATTTCTCCAGGTGCAATGAGTTTGCAGTCTTCTTTGCAAGACTCAGTTCAGAACATTAAAAATACCATTATTTGCAGATAACAAGCACGCAGCCAGCTAGACAACTGGAGTTAACCCATTTTGCATTTGTGGCTGACAAAACTTTCCAAGAGATCACCACAAGTCTGAGTTCCACTACATGCTGCCTTTATGCATTGCCTACTAGATTTTTAAAGTCTATGGTGAGCAGTCTGTTGGCTCCAATCAATCAAAAAGTCAACATGTTGCTTGGATCTGGAATTTTCCCAAGATCCTTAAAACTGCAGTCATTAAGCCTGTCTTAAAGAAGAGCAGTCTTGATGCCACAGTGCTAAATAATTACCGGCCCATCTCAAACCTACTACTACTCAGTTGTCCATTCAAGCATGCAAATTATTTACAACGACAGAAAATGCGCTGCTGTTACAAATTGGAATAAGATGGAAAATTATCCCTGCACACACAGATTAACTGCACTCTTTTCACTTTTTGATTCTCAGTTTGTTGGCAAGGAATGACTGATGTGGACCCATTTTGGATGAAAACCGTGTTTTGCGTTTGTGGAAATGAGCATCATGGAAGGATGTATGGGCTCTGTGGCGCAATGGATAGCGCATTGGACTTCTAGGCATAATTTGCAAGGGTATTCAAAGGTTGTGGGTTCGAGTCCCACCAGAGTCGCTAATGGTGAGAGAACATACTAGTTTTTTTACAATGGAAAATCTGCTCGCTTTACTATCTGATGAAAGGCACTGCTGAACGAGGTTCAATTGCCAAGTGTGCTTGAAAAAGTAAGCAAATACATCGGCATTATGTCAAATAACATTATCTTGCAATTTTTCCTCAATATCCAGATTAACTGCAGTATATTGAGTGCGCAATAAATTGGCGAGAGTCGATTGATTGAAAGACTTCCAGTTTTTTTATAGCTACATTGGTACAGGGGATTTAGCTCAAAGGTAGAAAGATTGATGCCCTCGCTCTCCATTAAACACAGTTGATTGGACAGGGGCTGAACTTTCGAATGTTGCTGGCTCTCTTTAAAAAAAAAGATATTGCGGCTTGTCGACTCGCAAATATTTTATTGAGCGGGCTGTTTGTCTCTGTGGCGCAATTGGCCAGTGCGCTCGGCTGTTAACCGGGAGGTTGGTGGTTCGAGCCCACCCAGGGATGATTGGAAGAGGTATAGCAGGCAAAATCTATGAGGTAATATTGGTCACTGAATATCTAGCTGAAACAGGTTGGAGCAGTTTTTAAGAGGCGCTGTGGCTTAGATGGTCAAAGTGCCTGTCTAGTAAACAGGAGATCCTGGGTTCAAATCCCAGCAGTGCCTTCATGATAGCCTTTTAAGCAAATCAGTTGTTTACATGTACAGAAAAACTTATCACTGAAAGAGCTCTTTTACATTTTTTAATTAGAGATTGAAAAGTATCCCTGAATAAACAGAGTAAATGCACTCTTTTCACTCCTTGTTTCTCAGTTTGATGGTAAGGATTGATTGATTGATGTAGACCGTTTTTGGATGACTGTTTTGCTTTTGTGAAAAAGGGGAATCAGACAAAAGTTGCAAAGGCATTCAAAGGCTGTGAGTTCGAGACCCACCAGAGTCACTGCTGTAACCCCTGTTATCTACATTGGTAAATAGGAAAGCCTGCTTGTGTTATTAACTGATGAAAGGAACTGCTAAATTTGGTTCAATTACCACAGAATCCCAGTGTGCTATAGGCTGGCCACTGCTTGGTAGGAGTTTCCCGTACGTGAGTGACTGTTCCTTCCTTCCTTCACGTCCCGCTCAACCTCGTCTTCTTCTAAAGAGTTTGGCGCTGTCCTCAGAAGCTTTGGTCTTACTCAGCACCTGAGTGGCCCCACCAAGGGCAAAGGGCACACTCTGGACCTGCTAATGACAAAGCGGGTTAATATTTCAAATTACAGTGTGGTAAATGTTACTTTGATGGTTTCTGTATTTCTCCAGGTGCAATGAGTTTGCAGTCTTCTTTGCAAGACTCAGTTCAGAACATTAAAAATACCATTATTTGCAGATAACAAGCACGCAGCCAGCTAGACAACTGGAGTTAACCCATTTTGCATTTGTGGCTGACAAAACTTTCCAAGAGATCACCACAAGTCTGAGTTCCACTACATGCTGCCTTTATGCATTGCCTACTAGATTTTTAAAGTCTATGGTGAGCAGTCTGTTGGCTCCAATCAATCAAAAAGTCAACATGTTGCTTGGATCTGGAATTTTCCCAAGATCCTTAAAACTGCAGTCATTAAGCCTGTCTTAAAGAAGAGCAGTCTTGATGCCACAGTGCTAAATAATTACCGGCCCATCTCAAACCTACTACTACTCAGTTGTCCATTCAAGCATGCAAATTATTTACAACGACAGAAAATGCGCTGCTGTTACAAATTGGAATAAGATGGAAAAGTATCCCTGCACACACAGATTAACTGCACTCTTTTCACTTTTTGATTCTCAGTTTGTTGGCAAGGAATGACTGATGTGGACCCATTTTGGATGAAAACCGTGTTTTGCGTTTGTGGAAATGAGCATCATGGAAGGATGTATGGGCTCTGTGGCGCAATGGATAGCGCATTGGACTTCTAGGCATAATTTGCAAGGGTATTCAAAGGTTGTGGGTTCGAGTCCCACCAGAGTCGCTAATGGTGAGAGAACATACTAGTTTTTTTACAATGGAAAATCTGCTCGCTTTACTATCTGATGAAAGGCACTGCTGAACGAGGTTCAATTGCCAAGTGTGCTTGAAAAAGTAAGCAAATACATCGGCATTATGTCAAATAACATTATCTTGCAATTTTTCCTCAATATCCAGATTAACTGCAGTATATTGAGTGCGCAATAAATTGGCGAGAGTCGATTGATTGAAAGACTTCCAGTTTTTTTATAGCTACATTGGTACAGGGGATTTAGCTCAAAGGTAGAAAGATTGATGCCCTCGCTCTCCATTAAACACAGTTGATTGGACAGGGGCTGAACTTTCGAATGTTGCTGGCTCTCTTTAAAAAAAAAGATATTTCGGCTTGTCGACTCGCAAATATTTTATGGAGCGGGCTGTTTGTCTCTGTGGTTGAATTGGCCAGCGCGCTCGGCTGTTAACCAGGAGGTTGGTGGTTCGAGCCCACCCAGGGACGATTGGAAGAGGTATAGCAGGCAAAATCTATGAGGTAATATTGGTCACTGAATATCTAGCTGAAACAGGTTGGAGTAGCTTTTAAGAGGCGCTGTGGCTTAGATGGTCAAAGTGCCTGTCTAGTAAACAGGAGATCCTGGGTTCAAATCCCAGCAGTGCCTTCATGACAGCCTTTCAAGCAAATCAGTTGTTTACATGTACAGAAAAACTTATCACTGAAAGAGCTCTTTTACATTTTTTAATTAGAGATTGAAAAGTATCCCTGAATAAACAGAGTAAATGCACTCTTTTCACTCCTTGTTTCTCAGTTTGATGGTAAGGATTGATTGATTGATGTAGACCGTTTTTGGATGACTGTTTTGCTTTTGTGAAAAAGGGGAATCAGACAAAAGTTGCAAAGGCATTCAAAGGCTGTGAGTTCGAGACCCACCAGAGTCACTGTTGTAACCCCTGTTATCTACATTGGTAAATAGGAAAGCCTGCTTGTGTTATTAACTGATGAAAGGAACTGCTGAATTTGGTTCAAATACCACAGAATCCCAGTGTGCTATAGGCTGGCCACTGCTTGGTAGGAGTTTCCCGTACGTGAGTGACTGTTCCCTCCTTCCTTCACGTCCCGCTCAACCTCGTCTTCTTCTAAAGAGTTTGGCGCTGTCCTCAGAAGCTTTGGTCTTACTCAGCACCTGAGTGGCCCCACCAAGGGCAAAGGGCACACTCTGGACCTGCTAATGACAAAGCGGGTTAATATTTCAAATTACAGTGTGGTAAATGTTACTTTGATGGTTTCTGTATTTCTCCAGGTGCAATGAGTTTGCAGTCTTCTTTGCAAGACTCAGTTCAGAACATTAAAAATACCATTATTTGCAGATAACAAGCACGCAGCCAGCTAGACAACTGGAGTTAACCCATTTTGCATTTGTGGCTGACAAAACTTTCCAAGAGATCACCACAAGTCTGAGTTCCACTACATGCTGCCTTTATGCATTGCCTACTAGATTTTTAAAGTCTATGGTGAGCAGTCTGTTGGCTCCAATCAATCAAAAAGTCAACATGTTGCTTGGATCTGGAATTTTCCCAAGATCCTTAAAACTGCAGTCATTAAGCCTGTCTTAAAGAAGAGCAGTCTTGATGCCACAGTGCTAAATAATTACCGGCCCATCTCAAACCTACTACTACTCAGTTGTCCATTCAAGCATGCAAATCATTTACAACGACAGAAAATGCGCTGCTGTTACAAATTGGAATAAGATGGAAAAGTATCCCTGCACACACAGATTAACTGCACTCTTTTCACTTTTTGATTCTCAGTTTGTTGGCAAGGAATGACTGATGTGGACCCATTTTGGATGAAAACCGTGTTTTGCGTTTGTGGAAATGAGCATCATGGAAGGATGTATGGGCTCTGTGGCGCAATGGATAGCGCATTGGACTTCTAGGCATAATTTGTAAGGGCATTCAAAGGTTGTGGGTTCGAGTCCCACCAGAGTCGCTAATGGTGAGAGAACATACTACTTTTTTTACAATGGAAAATCTGCTCGCTTTACTATTTGATGAAAGGCACTGCTGAACGAGGTTCAATTGCCAAGTGTGCTTGAAAAAGTAAGCAAATACATCGGCATTATGTCAAATAACATTATCTTGCAATTTTTCCTCAATATCCAGATTAACTGCAGGATATTGAGTGCGCAATAAATTGGCGAGAGTCGATTGATTGAAAGACTTCCAGTTTTTTTATAGCTACATTGGTACAGGGGATTTAGCTCAAAGGTAGAAAGATTGATGCCCTCGCTCTCCATTAAACACAGTTGATTGGACAGGGGCTGAACTTTCGAATGTTGCTGGCTCTCTTTAAAAAAAAAGATATTGCGGCTTGTCGACTCGCAAATATTTTATTGAGCGGGCTGTTTGTCTCTGTGGCGCAATTGGCCAGCGCGCTCGGCTGTTATCCGGGAGGTTGGTCGTTCGAGCCCACCCAGGGACGATTGGAAGAGGTATAGCAGGCAAAATCTATGAGGTAATATTGGACACTGAATATCTAGCTGAAACAGGTTGGAGTAGCTTCTAACCCTTTAAGCGCCAAAGTCGCAGAAATGCAACTTTACCGTACAAGGAAATTAATGAAATAATAGTAGAAAATGAATCACTTCAGTCATTGGTCGGTTCGGTGCAACTTCCCTTTATTAGCCAGGTATGATCCAGGGCAGATCCGGTAAGGAAAAAAATGGCTGGAGGAAGTACACGTGGCATGCAATTTACAGCAGATTCTGACTCTGAAGGGTATTATCTCCCCGAGAGTGACGATGGATTTCCAAGTGGAGATGAAGGGACTTCGAAACAACGGACAGGTGCAAAGGACAGACGGAGGCGAGGAACCAGTGGAACCAGTGGCTGCAGTAAAACTTGCCCGGTGGATGAGAGCTGGGACATGCTGAGAGAGGTCGAGGTATTTGAGGCATGGATCAAACCTTTTGAAGACCCAGTTGGCTACACAGGAGAGATGGATCTGACGGATGCTAATCCATTTGATATTCTGTCACTCTTTCTGACCGATCAGTTTTGGACTTTCATTACTGATGAAACAAATAGATATGCACATCAGTGTATGGCACCTATGATTCTGAAGCCACATTCAAGATTTCTTGAGTGGTATGATGTATCAGTCACCGAAATGAAAGCTTTCTTCGCTTTGCATCTCTCCATGGGCCTTGTTGAGAAACCTGAAATCGAGGATTACTGGGGAACATTTTGGCTTACACAAACGCCTGGATTTGGAAATGTAATGTCAAGAAACAGATTTGAAATCATTCTTTCGTTCTTTCATTTTGTCAACAATAATGATTATGTGAGAACAGGCGAGCCCGGGCACGATAAACTGTTCAAAGTCCGCCCAATAATAGATTTGATTATTCCCAAATTTGCAGCAGTTTACAGTCCAATCAAGGAGCTTTCTTTAGATGAAATGACAATAGCTTTCAAGGGGAGATCTTCACTAAAATGTTACTCTCCGAATAAACCTGACAAATATGGCTATAGAGTGTATGCCCTGAGTGAAAGCTGTTCAGGGTATGTTTTGCGCTGGTCAATGCACACTGGACAGTACAAAAATAATGCAAGCAACATCAGTGCAACACACGCAGTTGTCCGTGAGTTGGTTTCTCCCTTTACGGGCAAAGGACACGAGATTTACATGGACAGTTACTATACCTCGCCTGTAATTGCAAATGAATTAGCAGATTTGGAAACTGGACTGTGTGGGACGGTAAGGATTACCAGGTTGGGGATGCCAAAATGCCTTGGTAAAAGTGTCTTACAGCTGAAAAAAGGAGATGACCCAGTTTTTTGCAGAAAGGGAAAACTCCTGGCTTGTGCTTGGCACGATACTAAACGTCTCACCATGTTGTCCACAGTCCATGGAAATGATTGTGTTCAGAGGAGGATCCGATCCAAGACAGATGACACTGGCTTCCGTGACATCAAAAGACCTGTATGTGTCGACCAGTACAACGCCTACATGGGTGGAGTGGACACTGCTGACCAGAGGATGAAGACATACCTCTTTCCACACAGGTCCCGGAAATGGTATCATCGCATATTCAATGCCATTATAAGCATAAGTATTGTCAACTCACACATCATATACACCAAATCCACTCCAGGCCCACACAAACCTTTAAAGGTTTACATTCAGAACATTATTGATGCATTACTGGCTGATCACTCCAAAAAACAAGAAAGGCGCTCAAGACCGGAAAGTGAAATGCCACAGAGACTCACAGAGCGTCATTGGCTTTGTCAAGCAGAGGGACGTCCAGACTGCGCCGTGTGCTCTGACCGCTCTCGTACCAAAGGCAGGCGGCAAACAAAGTACAGGTGCCGTCAGTGTGGCGTTGGCCTCTGTGCGGTTCCATGCAACGAGAGATACCATACGCTAAAAAACTTTAAATGCTGTCATTTGGATATGTAAAAGTGCAGGGTACCTTGACCCTGGATGGACATCTTTTCTGTGATGGCTCTCTCCTTTCTTCACTGCTTTCTCCACAACCTGCCTGGCACCAATGATGGATGTATAAGTTGGAAAAATAAAAAAAATGAAAAAAATACATAATAAAAACCGTGTTTGTCATCATTTGGTCAGAACTTGTAATCAGGGCCCGAGTTTGAAGATGTGAGAAAAAGGGGTGAAAATGGGTTAAAATGTGAAAAAACACCAAAATGAGCAAAATGAAATAATCCCCCATCATCAGTGCACAGTTTGCCCCCAGAAAAGCACTCCCCTGGGGCCTGGAGGTGATCTGACCACCAGAATATAGTACCATATACCCCTGCTGGACTTAGAAAAAAAACCGAGCTTCCAGCCAATAGTACACTATACCCGAGGGACTCTGTCGTTTTTCGGCAATAGTACACTATACCCGAGGGACTCTGTCGTTTTTCGGCAATAGTACACTATACCCGAGGGACTCTGTCGTTTTTCGGCAATAGTACACTATACCCGAGGGACTCTGTCGTTTTTCGGCAATAGTACACTATACCCGAGGGACTCTGTCGTTTTTCGGCAATAGTACACTATACCCGAGCGACTCTGTCGTTTTTCCGGGCCGTAGTATGAAGTTGTGAGCAAAAGGGGTGAAAATGGGTTAAAATGTGAAAAAACACCAAAATGAGCAAAATGAAATAATCCCCCATCATCAGTGCACTGTTTGCCCCCAGAAAAGCACTCCCCTGGGGCCTGGAGGTGATCTGACCATCATAGTATAGCACCATATGCCCCTGAGGGACTTAGAGTAAAAACCGAAATAGTACACTATACCTGAAAAGACTCTGTCATTTTTCGGCAATAGTACACTATACCCGAGCGACTCTGTCGTTTTTCCGGGCCGTAGTATGAAGTTGTGAGCAAAAGGGGTGAAAATGGGTTAAAATGTGAAAAAACACCAAAATGAGCAAAATGAAATAATCCCCCATCATCAGTGCACTGTTTGCCCCCAGAAAAGCACTCCCCTGGGGCCTGGAGGTGATCTGACCATCATAGTATAGCACCATATGCCCCTGAGGGACTTAGAGTAAAAACCGAAATAGTACACTATACCTGAAAAGACTCTGTCATTTTTCGGCAATAGTACACTATACCCGAGCGACTCTGTCGTTTTTTCGGGCCGTA